>NC_140590.1:667651511-668851511 GCF_964204655.1 Triturus cristatus
ATATACATACACATATATATATACATACATATATACACACACATATATATATGCAGGAACTTCGTCACACCATTCAAGCTTGCAGAAAGGACGAAGCGGACCCAGTCAAATCAGTGCATAAACTTTTAATCCAAAAGTGTGTCGTACACTGCCATGACGCGTTTCGGCCTCAGGAAGGCCTTGATCACATGACGCTGATACAGGCAGCCAATGACTTTTGAAGTGCAATAGTGAAAATCAGGTGACCAGCGGGCCAATGGACATAGAAAACACATTTCACATAATAACAACAAATGTTAAACTAGCAAGGCATAGATTTTAAACAAAGCTGCCTAAAATTACATTGAAAAAAATGAATTTTTAATATAAAACAGACTGATCTCTTAAGTGCCAGCTAAAAACAATGTGCAAGGTTTAGATTAGTGCAAAGTTGCGCAAAATGTATTGTTCGCCAGAGTGAGTCAGTGAGGATACACGGTGTAGCGGACATAAGCATAAGGTTCAGAATACATACTGACTGTTTACTTAATTTTCTGTCCCCAAACTGATACATGAAGTTCATTCATAAATGTGCAAATTATGCAAGTGCAAATAACATAGGCACAACCATACTGGGAGTTCCCTTATCTGCCACTCAGTTCTATGTTAAAAACATAATAGTTCAAAATTGTTTGGACTGCAATATGTGGCTGCACAATTGGTTGTGTAAGGGTACAGTGAGATCAGCTTATGTATCAGATTTTCAAATTGTTTGATAATGCTCATGTGAGCCACCTCTCTCCACTGTCCAGTTAGTCAACTGATCAAGCGAAATACTAGATTGCAGCCGCTTGTTAGAACTAAAGGCCTAACTTAATCCACTGTATAACTCACTGATTCAAATTAGTACCATAAAACACCGCTGCTAATTGCAGGGTGTATAAACCACAACAAGTATATGTCATTGTTCAAGCCAAGCCAGACCAAAGCTGTCTTATAATTAATCCAGTAATGGATAAATACTCAACACATTATGCATGTTTAAGACAACTGCCTACTTGTATATTCTGGCAGCTCGTGATGATAGTAAAATATAGGCATAACAAGATTCTCTTAAAAGAAACCCACAATGATACTGGCCATGCTAAAAAAATCCTTGTAGTGTTACCTACATATATGTCTAATCTGCCCACACAGGTCACCCTCATAAAGTGCGAAGTAAGGGGAGGGGTCTGGTGAAGATGAAAAAAGTGAAAAAGAATTTTGTTACACCTGCAATGTTGTCCGGACTATCTTGAGAGCTCGAACTCTCAAGAATAGTCAAACTGTTTTAGTGCAGGTATATTATTTTTAGGTTAATGTGTAGTCTGTCAATATAGAACCCAGTTGTACTGCTGCTAAAGACATGTAAAGAGATCTTCACTCGAGTTCAAACCATTCGGGGCTTTTGTATCTAACTCGAGAATATATCTGGTTTCTAGCTGTCTAAGCTGGGCCTCGCGGTCATCCCCGCGGCGCAATTGTGGGACCATGTCCACCACAAAGTAGCTAAAAAACTCTAGACAGCTGCCATGTGTCTCTTTAAAATGCCTAGCGACCGGATAGGTAACATCGTTGTTGTTAATGGCTCGCATGTGCTGGAGTATACGTTTGTGAACCTGCAACTTGGTACTACCAACATATTGCAGGCCACATGTACACTCCAGCACATACACCGCAAAATCTGATTTACATGTCAATTTTTTGGAAATGGGCACAAGATCATCACTGAAAGGTGTTCTGTAGCATGTCTTGTTTCTGCCAAATTTACAGGCTTTGCATGAAGCACACTTGATAAAGACTTTGGTAGATTGTAACCAGGTGTTGTTGGTACATACTTCAGGACTGCTTTTAACAAGCATGTCATTCATAGACCTTACCCTACGGAATGTTATCTCAGGGTTTTTTTATTAAGAGATGACCAATGATGGAATCATTTTGGACAACCGGCCAGTTTTTATTAAAAATCATGCGCAGTTGTTTGTGTTGGTGATTGTAGGTGGTTATCAATCTGGGTGGTTCTGTGTTTACCATAGGCCCCTCCAACGAGCTGGCTTGATCATTTGCATATCCTAGTGCTATGCGGCGAGGAACCAAGTTGGCCTTTTTGATTGCTGTATCAATTACTTCCACAGAATAACCTCTGGCCAGAAACCTCGTCTTGCTGGACAGCTCTGCCTCTATACAATCTGATTCTACACTACAAATGCGTCTGATACGCAGCATCTCCCCACAGGGGATGCTGCGTATCAGATGGTCAGGATGATGGCTGATAGCGTGCAGAACCGTATTGCCTGCTGTTATTTTGCGATGTAACCGGGTCTCCAAATTGTGGTTGTTTATTCATATTTCTACGTCTAGGAAACTTACAGATGTTTTACTCACATGTCCTGTAAATTCGAGATTGAGCTTGTTTACATTAATACCCTCGATGAACAGGTTGACTGACGATTCTGACCCATGCCATATAAAAAACAAATCGACAATGTAGCGATGCCATGCTACAATGTGGTTGCTGAGGATGTGACCAAACTGAACCTTGAGGACTTTCTCCTCCCATAGACCCATATGCAGGCAGGCATAACTAGGGAAGAAGCAAGCCCCCATAGCCACACCACGCATCTGCTGAAACACCTGTCTCTGAAACAGAAAGTAATTATGATGTAGACAAGTGTGAATCATATCTACTAACATTCTGTTATGCTGCAGCATGTTTGCAGGTCTAGATCGTAGAAAGTGTTCCACTGCTCTGATACCATCTAGATGATGTATGCTGGTATACAGAGCAGTGACATCCAATGTCACCAATAAAAAGTCATCCTTCCAGGATATTGATTCAATCTTTCTTAAGAAATCGCCCGTGTCCTGTAAATAAGATGGTAAATTCTTTACATATTCCTGGAGAAAAAAATCGATGTAACGCGAAGTATTTTCCATGATGCTGTTTTTAGCGGAAATAATCGGTCTTCCCGGAGGTTTTTTTGGATTTTTATGTACCTTCGGGATCAAGTAAAAAACAGGAATAACTGGGTGATTGATTTTCAAGAACTTAAATTCATCACTACTTAGCAATCCCGCACTTATTGAGAGAGCACTCGACAGTGCTCTGCCTTCCAGCAATATCACGCCCACAGAAGGTTGGGTCTTGGCTTGAATAAAACCGGAAATGAATAATGCAGGTTTCACGTGTGGTGTTTTGCGGCCAGGAAGAAGGGGCTCTGGCCCTGAAACGCGTTGGCAGATTATGATGAAAGGCAGAGTTGGGAGGCGAGGCTGCGTGATATTGCTGGATGGCAGAGCACTGTCGAGTGCTCTCTCAATGCTACAGGGCACTTTGTTGATTCCATATCTATGCACAGCAGCACGGCCGTGGAGAGAGCACCATCACCAGCTGGAGAAAACTGCAAACACTGGCTGGGAGAGGCCGGGGCTCTGAACGAGTCAGGGCTGAAATCGGCACAGTGCTCCAGACGCTCACAGAGTTTTCCTTCACGCTCTGCTACCTACTAAAGGATTTAATTGAATTACCAAGTGGCAAAACCACGCATGAACTTACTAAAAGGGAATTATTGCCTGCATTAAGGACTCCATGCCCCATTAAGCACCGAGGGACATTGATTTCAGCACACGCCCACGGGAGGTTGGGTCTTGGCTTGAATAAAACCGGAAATGAATAATGCAGGTTTCACGTGTGGTGTTTTGCGCCCAGGAAGAAGGGGCTCTGGCCCTGAAACGCGTTGGCAGATTATGATGAAAGGCGGAGTTGGGAGGTGAGGCTGCGTGATATTGCTGGAGGGCAGAGCACTGTTGAGTGCTCTCTCAATGCTACAGGGCACTTTGTTGATTCCATATATATATACATATACACATACATACATATACACATACATACATATACACACATACATATACACACATACATATACACATACATACATATATCACCAGGAATCGCCTCCTCCAACGCGCACCATCAAAGCGCAGAGACAAACACGGACCCAAAGTAAGTGCTGAAAGTCTTTATTTCGGACAAGAACTTTACACAGCCGCCATGACCAATATATATACACATATATATACACACATACATATATAACCATACATATATACACATACATATATACACACATATATATATATACACATACACACACACACATATATATATAACTCACGCGACCGCAATCCTCTGCTGATGCTAATACTGTATTTAGACACTTAGACACTTATTTGCCCATGTCTTCTTCCATTAAATTTTAGCTATACATATATTACAAATATTTTATTTTCATAAAGACACATATGTCATCAGCAGAAGATTGCGGTCGCGTGAGTTATAGTTGCCTGCACTAACTATAACGGGGGAATTTCATTGGTTTTTTACGAGTGAAATGTACAGCTAACTATAACATGTGTGAAACCTATGGTTTTTTCAGTGAATTTGCAAGGTTTTTTAAATGCTAATTCCTAACTATAACGTGTGTGAAACCTATGGTTTTTTCAGTGAATTTGTACGGTTTTTTAAATGCTAAGTTACTTTACGCCATTCGTGGCGTGCGCGCCCAGTTAACGCAGTTCGTTGCGTGCGCGCGCGGTGCGCTTCGCGTCCGCGCGCCCACTTTACGCAGTTAGTGCCATGCACGCACGGTGGTCACGCGGTGCGCTGTGCGCACCGCGTGCCCACGTTATGCGGGATGGGCCATGTACGCACGATGCGCTTCGCGCACCGTGCGCACATGGGGGACATATTATGCACATCTTTGTAAAATGTATTCTTATTAATTTCATATGTGTAATATGCCATGCACAAATGGTGCCCTTCGGGCACCATTTACACACGGGGTGGGGATAGTGTGGATAATTTTTTTTTACAAAATTTTTACCGTACGCGTACGGTAAGCGTAATCGCCGATTTTCCGAAGAAAAAAAAAATTGTTTTTTGAGGCTTAGTGGTTGTTTGGGGACCCCTATATCAATGCTGGGTGGTTAGGATCTGAAGAAACTGCCCCTTTAGACATTTTTGGCCTTCATTTTTGCTGCCCAACTCTGAGAGCGAGAGAGAAAATGGCGGCCGCCGCTTCCTGGTTTCGACCGATTCGAATGTTTACTAAGATCTAGGAGCCAATCAAAATCGCGCTCGCGCACGCCACCGTACGCGTACGGTAAGCGCACCGTAAGCGCACCGTAAGCTGTCACAGATATATATATTGATTTAAATGTTATTTTCTCAGAATCTACTGAACAGATTTACACCAAACCTACAAAAGGCACTTCCTTGACCTGAGGACTACCTCTCTGCCAAATTTCAAGTAATTCTGTTCAGCCGTTCGGGCTGTAGCTGTGTCTAAAGGTCCTATGGAAAAATGCATGGGAAAAACGCGTTTTGGGACCCCCCTTTTATCTCAGCCCCCGCTTGACGAATCCCCCCGAGACTTTCAGGGTAGGAGCGGAGCGTAGCGCCCCACCTATTTTGAAAAATTCGCGAGGATTCGTCGACCGGCGCCAAAGTTATTCAAAATAGAATGTTGCGGTTTTCCTATGGAAACGTGGTCCTAACTATAACTACCTACTGGCGACCGCCAGTAGGTAATATACATATACACATACATATATACACATATTTATATATCTCCAAACTGCCGAATCAAAAGCCTCACAATCCCTTGGAGACAGACACGGAAATGGACTCCAGTTTTCCTTTGTGCAAAATTTCATTTATTTAATCCAGCTCAGTGCAAAATCCGCCATGATGCGTTTCAGCCCCTGGAGGCCTTGATCACATAACGTACTTGTGTTTCCTTACATTTGTAAAGTGACAGTGGTCATAACATAAACTGAAAACAGACTGCAAGTCCATTTTGCTACAGCATATAATGTATGACTAGCTGTAAAATACACATTTAATTTTTCTGATAGCGGTTTTAAATACTATGATGCACCGGAACATAAACCATCACATTTCCTATGATCTAATTTGAGATGTAAACATTAGCCCCCTATTCCAATTGATTGTTAAAAACCCATGATAGAACTTACTAACACCTATTCCGAGTTTAAACAAACAAAAATACTCCTTTACAGTAAAATTAGATTGATAAAACAGATTAATGTAGTTAAAACTGCCCCATATATCATATTTACTGTGCAAATTAAGAATTTATACATAAAACCAAGAGATATCATCATATATCTGTACTTGCGCAAAATAGCTCAAATTCAATGTGCAAAAAATGCAATTATTTCGTGCAAAATCTTGTCACATTAGAAAAAGAGAACAACCTATTACATTGATTTTTACAAATTGCAGTATAAATACTATATGTGCAACTGACGCGTTCCATAGTGCAAATTAAGCCATTTAAAATGATATGTTGCTGCTGTATAACATCAATAAGTGCTCAGTGCAAAGACCCAATTCAAGTGTGTAATTGCAGTCCCAACTCACAGTACCCAATTACGTGGGTTAAAAACTGTTTTGGAAACCAAAACCGGGGGTGGAGAAACTCCAAGGATGAAATGGTAATGTATAAAACAAGCCAAATTGATAAGCTTGAATCTATATGAAATTGTCAATTGTGAGATTGTTCAACACAAATTGATGTCTAAATGCTTTCATAAAAACTTATTAAAAAATATATATATAGCATGAATATCAGACATTGATCTATGAACTTCAGAGCCATGTATATAAATCCTCCGTTGTATTTAACCCATTAGGATTTTTGCAATGTAATTCCAGGATATATTTTGTCTCCAAGCGCCTGAGACTAGCCTCCCTGTTGCCACCGCGCTTGGAGAAAGGAATGCTGTTGATTACAAAATATTTGAAATGTTGAAGGTCATTCAAATGAGTCTCCGTAAAATGCCTTGCAACTGGGTAGGATTCATCCGAGTTAGTAATGTCCCTTATGTGCTGGAGCACTCTTTTGTGAACCTGCAGCTTCGTACTTCCGACGTATTGCAGGCCACAAGAGCACTCCAGCACATAAATCGCATATTCAGATTTGCAAGTCACCCACTTGTTGATAATGCAAGGCCTGTCCTTGAATTTGGGAAATATATGAAGTTTTATTTATCCCATACTTACAAGCCTTACATGACTGACATTTGGTAAAACCTTTCCGGTTTGATAAACAATTGCTCTTCGATTTAATTTCCGGGCTGTTGTTCACTACCAGATCCCTGGTGCTAGGAGCCCTTCGATAAGTAATGACAGGAGCGCTAGGTATACTCCCACCTATCACGGGGTCACTCTGAATTAGATGCCAATTCTTCTTAAGTATTTTATAAAGACTGTCCTGTTTATTATATGTGAAAATGAGCCTCGGGCTGGTATTACTAGTGTTGCACGGCCCAGTGTTTGCTATCGCTGGTGAGCCTTTTTTGGCAGATCTTGATTGTTGTTTCAAGATCTCACTGCGGGTGATACCCCTAGTGCGTTTTATGGCCTCATCTATGATGTGATCCGCATAGCCCCTTTCACAGAATCTTTACTTACATTGTTGCTGTGCCAGCTCTAAGTCTCCATCCCTGCTGCAAATCCGACGAATACGCAGCATTTCCCCGTAGGGGATGCTGCATATGGTATGCTTGAGATGGAAACTAGAAGAATGGAGTATTGTATTGCCAGCGGCTGCCTTACGATGTAACCTGGTTTCCAACTTACCACTGGCAATAAACACTTCCACTTCCAAAAATGTAATGGACTGATCACTGATGTCATGCGTGAAATGTAAGTTAAGATTATTCACATTCAATCTTGTAATGAATTCTTTCGCACTTGTTTTGTCCCCACGTCAAATAACAAAAAGGTCATCAATGAACCTGACCCATTTCACTATATTGTGGTTAAAATTCTCTGCAAACTCAACAGGTAAAATCATTTGTTCCCACTATCCCATATGTAAGCAGGTGTAGCTAGGGGAAAAGCTAGCCCGCAGAGCTACGCCTCTTACTTGATGGTACACAGTCTGGTCGAACAAAAAAATAGTTGTTGTCCAAGCAAAATCTTGTTAGATCAATGAGTAACTTATTATGTGTATAAAACTCCATGGGTCTTTTTCCCAAAAATAACTCAAAGCTCTGATACCATCGTCATGTCTAATTGAGTTATATAAATTGGATACATCTAATGCAATAAGTAAAAAAATCACTGCACCATTCAAACTCAAACTTGTTTTAAAAAGTCTGACGTATCCTGTACAAACGATGGGAGGTTTCTCACATGTTCTTGCAAAAAAAGGAATATGCTACTTACCAGTATGCATCTGTTCTTGGCATGTAGAGCTGCAGATCTATACACTGTGCATAGATCGCCATCTGGTGTTGGGCCCGGATGTTTGCAGTTTGTTTTTACTCTTGGAAAGTCTTTGGAAGTCACGAGGTCGGTGACTCCTCTTTTGGTTCGTATTGCGCATGGGCTTCGGCTCCATCCTCAGATTGTTTTTCGCCAGCAGGGAAAGATGGAGCGTAGTAGTAACAGTAAAGAAACCCATGTGTGTTATATCTAAATAAGATGGACTGGAACGGATACAGGTAGCCGGGGAGGCGGGTGGGCGTGCGTGTATAGATCTGCAGCTCTACATGCCAAGAACAGATGCATACTGGTAAGTATCATATTCCGTTCGAGGCATATGAGCTGCAGATTATACACTGTGCATAGATTATATAGCAGTACCCAACCCTAGCGGCGACCACCGGCATTCGTTGCAGTTGTTTGGAACAGTTTTTTTAATACAGCCTGGCCCACACTAGCTTGTTGCTTGGTTTGCACATCTACACAGTAATGTTTTGTGAAAGTGTGCGGTGTTGACCATGTCGCTGCTTTGCAGATGTCATCTAGTGGTAGGTTTCCTAGAAAAGCCATAGAAGCCCCTATCTTCCTTGTAGAGTGGGCTTTAGGGGGAACAGATAGCGTTCGTTTTGCTTTGTGGTAGCAAATCTGTATGCATTTTACAATCCACCTAGCTATCCCTGATTTAGAAATGGGGTTGCCTTTATGTGGTGGAGAGAAAGAGACAAATAGCTGTTTGGTTTTTCTGAAAGGTTGTGTTCTTTGGATGTAGTAAAGTAAGGCCCTTTTAACATCCAGTGTGTGTAAAGCCCTTTCCGCAACGGTTTGAGGTTGTGAGAAAAAGACTGGTAATTCTACCGACTGGTTTAGATGGAATGGAGAAATGACTTTGGGTAGAAATTTTGGGTTGGTGCGGAGTACAACCTTGTTCTGATGCATTTGGAGAAAAGGTTCCTGTATAGTGAGTGCTTGTATTTCACTAACCCTTCTGAGGGAAGTGATGGCCATTAGAAAAGCTGTTTTCCATGTGAGAAATTGCAGCTCACATTTATGTAATGGTTCGAAAGGGGGTCCCATTAACCTTGTGAGAACTATATTCAAGTTCCAGACAGGTGAGGGTGGTACTCTGGGTGGAATTACTCTTTTGAGGCCTTCCATAAAGGCCTTGATGGCAGGCACCCAGAAAAGTGATACGTGCTGCCTGCTCTGTAAGTAAGCAGCAATTGCTGCGAGGTGTAACCGAATGGATGTATATGCTAGGTTACACCTTTGTAGATGGAGCAAGTAACATATGATGTGCTGTATGGACACATTTAAAGGGTTGATTGTGTTGTTATGGCAGTAAACAACAAATCTTTTCCACTTTGCAGCATAGCATGCCCTAGTAGTAGGGCGTCTAGCTTCCCTGATAATATTCATGCAATCAGGGGGAAGGTTAAGGTATCCGAATTCTAGGACCTCAGGAGCCAGATCGCAAGGTTGAGCTGAGCTGGGTCCGGGTGTCTGATCTCTCCATGGTTCTGGGTTAGGAGGCATGGTGAGAGGTGCAGCTTTTGGTGTGGTACTACCGAGAGTTCCAGCAGTGTGGTGTACCACGGTTGTCTGGCCCATGTTGGAGCCACTAGGATCAGTGTTAGGGAATGCTGTTGTAGCTTTCGCACCACTAATGGAATTAGTGGGAGAGGTGGAAAAGCGTATGCAAATTTGTTTGACCAGTTCATCCATATCGCATTGCCTTTGGACAATGGGTGTGGATATCTGGCGGCGAAGCTTGGGTATTTTTTGTTGTCGTGGGTGGCGAATAGGTCTATGTGTGGATGCCCCCACATCTGATAGAACGGGTGAAGAACTTGTGGGTAAAGTTCCCATTCGTGAATCTGTTGCGTTTGTCTGCTGAGCAGATCTGCAATGGTGTTTTGGACTCCTGGGACGTGTTGGGCCAGGAGAAAGATTTTCTGTGGAATTGCCCATCTCCATATGCTCTGTGCTAATTGAGAAAGCTGTGGAGAGTGTGTGCCCCCCCTGTTTTTGAATGTAGTACATGGCAGTCATGTTGTCTGTGCGAATGAGGACTGCCTTGCCTGAAATCTGCGTATGGAAGGATTTTAGGGCCAGGAAGATTGCCAGTAACTCCAGATGGTTGATGTGGAGTAACTTCTGTTGCGGCGTCCATGTGCCCTGTACTGTGAGATGTAACAGATGAGCTCCCCAGCCGGAGAGCGATGCGTCTGTTGTTAGGATTATTTGTGGGACCGGGTCCAGGAACGGTCGACCTTTGGAAAGGTTTGTGTTGTTCCACCACTGCAGAGAGCGATGGGTGCGACCGTCTACCAACACCAGATCTGTCAGTTGCCCCTGGGCCTGGTTCCACTGGCGCGCTAAACACTCTTGGAGTGGACGCATCTGGAGTCTTGCATGGGGCACTATGAAGATGCAAGAGGCCATCATCCCTATCAGTTGCATAAACACCCTTGCTGGGAGAGAGTGTTGACATATGAATTTTTGACGCAGAGCCTGTATATTTGCAATCCTGGCAGGATTGGGATAGGCTATGGCTTTTGAGATGTCTATGGTGGCACCGAGGTATTGTTTTGTGTGTGATGGTACCAGGTGGGACTTTTGGTGGTTCACCGTGAAACCTAGCTGGTGAAGTAGTTGGATTGTAGCAGCGGTGTGTTGCACACATTGTTCGTAGGACGTGGCTTTTATTAGCCAGTCGTCCAGATACGGGAAGACGTGAATGTGCTGTCTTCTGAGATGTGCCGCCACTACTGCTAGGCACTTGGTGAATACCCTTGGTGCTGTTGTTACCCCGAACGGGAGCACCTTGAACTGGTAGTGTTGCCCATCCACTACAAATCTGAGGTACTTTCTGTGAGCATGATGTATTTGAATGTGAAAGTATGCGTCTTTCGAATCCAGAGTGGTGAGAAAATCGTTCTGGGAGAGGAGTGGAAGAACCTGTTGAAGGGCTACCATGTGAAAATGGTCTGAATGTATGTAAGTATTAAGAGGCCTGAGATCTAGGATAGGTTGTAGAGTCTCGTCTCTCTTTGGAATCAGAAAGTACAGGGAGTAGACCCCTAAATTATGTTGATTGATGGGGACCTGCTGTATGGCTTGTTTTTGCAGGAGGGAGACTACCTCCTGTTTTAGTAACATGGCATGTTCTTGAGACATTGGGCGTTGCCTGGGTGGAATGTTTGGGGGCAATACCCTGAATGGATAATTTGGGTCACACATCTGTCTGAGGTGATTGCCTCCCAGACGTGAAGGAAATGTTGTATTCTGCCCCAGACCGGAGTGGAATGGTCTGGAGGGAGCGGGGAAAAGTCATTGGGTAGGTGGTGTGGCAGAGCGGGCGGTATTTGTCTTGCCTCTGCCTTTATTATTATTACCTCTGTATCCGCCTCTTTGATAACCCTTTGTGAAGGTAGATTGAGGAGGGGATTTGTAGGACGTGGATGCACTATCCGAGGAGTAACACCTGCCCGTGCCCCGAAAGGAAGAGCGGCGAAAAGAGCGCCTAGGAGTGTGTGACTGTAGGGCTCCCATGGATTTCGCCGTATCAGTATCTTTTTTCATCTTTTCGAGGGCTTCATCAACTTTTGGGCCAAATAGATGATGTTGGTCGAATGGGTGGTTCAATATAGAGGCTTGTACCTCAGGTTTAAAACCTGAAACTCTGAGCCAGGCATGGCGACGGAGAAGGACACTGGTGTTTATGGCCCTGGAGGCTGTATCTGCCGCATCTAGGGCACAGCGTATAGAGGTATTAGTTATTGTTTTTCCCTCTTGCATTAATTCATTAGCCCTATTCCTGTATTATTCAGGGAGATGGTGCACGATGGTCTCTAACTCATCATAATGCGCCCTGTCGTATCTGGCCAATAGCGCTTGCGTGTTGGCGATACGCCATATATTGGCGGCTTGTGACGCAGTGCGCTTCCCTGACGCGTCTAGGAGCTTGGACTCTTTGTCAGGTGGTGGTGCTTCGCCTGACGCCTGAGAATTTGAACGCTTCCTAGCTGTAGATACCACTAAGGAATCCAATGGTGCAGGGACTTTAATCTATGAAGGGTCTGTGGGGGCGGCTTTGTATTTTTTCTCTATACGGGGGTTTAGGACCCTGGCCCTGACTGGGTCTTTAAAAACCTCCGGTGCATGTTTGATTACTCCCTTTAACATAGGTAGAATGGCAGTAGACCTATGTGCATTATCGAAGGTGTCTAGGAGAAAATCTTCTTCCACTGGGTCAGTATGTAACTCAACCCCATGGTAATGTGCCGCCCTTTGTAGTAGGTGGTGAAAGCCTAACGAATCTTCTGGTGGGGATGGCCTAGATGGGTAAAGGTCATCCTGTGGGACATCTGGAATGTCCGGATTGTTATAGTCGTTCCATGGGTCTGGAGATCCAGTAGGGGTGGGGTCTTGTGGCACATCTGCTGGATCATAGCAAGGGTCCCCTAGATCGTCTGGGACTGGAGACAAGGTTGGAGAGCGATGAGGCAGGGGTGGAGAAGGTGGAGGTGGGGAGGGTGGAGGAGGTGGGGAAGGCACTCTGAAAGGGGTGGTAGCAGTGTCCTTCCTCTTTGGAGGTGGAGGTGGAGCTGGTTTGTCCAAGTGTCTCTTTTTTTAAGACAGTGTCAAATGTCCAGTTTTTGGATCCTTGGTAAGTGTCTTTTGCAGAGGATGCGGTGTGAAAAGTTCTTGCGACACTGGTTGTTCGGTCGGCGCCGAGGTTATCGGGGCCGACGGCTTTTTTTTAGGTTTTTCTAAGCCGTGCTTCTTAGGGACCTCCGATTTTTTGTTCGGTGCCGAAGAAGGCTGCGGCACGGGAGTGTCGGTGCCGAGGGCCTTGTGATGTTTGGTCGGCACCGGAAGGGCAGGTTTCGACACCGAGGGCTTTGGTGCTGGGCTCGGTGTGGAGATGGAGGCCGATTTTTTCTTCGGTGCCGGAGGGTGTCTGTCGGTACCGCTGGTAGGCTGGCTCGAGCGCGAGCTGCCGGAAGGCTTAACAGACTTCTTTACCGGGCCCGAAGGTGGGGTGTGAGAAGCAGTATCCTTGGTCTTGCCTAGGCCCGAAGGCGAAGGCATGACCGAATCCTTTTTGGGTATCGGCGTGGGTGTGGGAGGGGTTATAGTACTCACGACCCTCTGCGCCGGGGTGATGTCCTCCACATCTGAGTCGTCGGCCTCGGAAGCACTGACGAGGTCGTCGTCCTCTTCTTTGATGTTCTGCTGTCCCGGAGCTTCGACGTCGTCCCCGAAGATGTCGACTGGAGCGGAGGTCGAGGAGTGCGCCATGTTGCGTCTGGCCCTTCGATCTCGAATAGTCTTTTTAGATCGAAAAGACTTGCAGGCGGGACAGTCTCGGGCCTCGTGTTCAGGGGAGAGGCAGAGGTTGCACACCTCATGAAGATCGGTGTGGGGTAATTTGGATCCACATCGAGGGCACTTCGTGAAGGGAGTTCTTTCCATCAGCCGATACCGGAGCCGGAATAGGCCCGAAGGCCGCCGTCAACGACCGGAATCGAAGAAGTGCCGAAGAGAAGGTGATTAAGATGATTTATTATCTGAAGGATCTCGATGAGCGAGGATTTTGCGTCGATCGCTGAACTGGAAAAGTTCGGAACCGGAGCGCGAAGTATTACATCCGAGCCCGATGGCGGAAAAAAACAATCTGAGGATGGAGCCGAAGCCCATGCGCAATACGAACCAAAGGAGGAGTCACCGACCTCGTGACTCCCAAAGACTTTCCAAGAGGAAAAACAAACTGCAAACATCCGGGCCCAACACCAGATGGCGATCTATGCACAGTGCATAATCTGCAGCGCATATGCCTCGAACACAGTCTATATACACAGAAACATTTTCCAACAGTCCCTGCTTGGCCAAAATTATCGGTCTACCTGGAGGGCAAACAAAGTCTTTATGAACCTTTGGTAATAGATACATGATTGGCAAAACAGGATATTCATTTTTTTAAATGTTTAATTCATCTTGATTTATAAGACCCCTGCTCTTCCATGCTAGCAACTTGGTAAATAAATAATTTTGTACTGCCTTGGTTGTTTGCTGGTTACTGATCTTGTAACAATCTTGTTCTGATAGTTGGCGGAGAGCCTCTTCCTGATATTTCTTAAGTGGCCAGATCACTACATTGCCCCCCTTGTCCGAGCCTCGTACCACTATATTATCATTGTCCCGTAACTTCTTGATAAGTTGGTGATATTTCCACTGGTGACATTTTCTATGGGCATTGGTTTCAGTTTGCATCCTGTGGTTTAATTTTTTAATGTCTGATGTTAAGATGTCATGAAAAATATCAGAGTCCTTAGGCATGACGGGGACAAATTTCGATTTGGATATAAAAGCAGCGGTAGGGATAGCACTAATTGCCACAGCTTCCATATCCAAGGTTGTTTGTGTGGAATTCAACTCATCAGTTATTTGGTCATGTTCCAAACGATGTTAACTGACCAAATTACTAACAGCTGAGGCCGCCAGATTGTTGAAATTATTTAGGGGAGCAGACATTCTCTTTCCAGTTTTCTTAGTCATGCCTTGATGATATTTCTTTAACTTGAGCTTCCTGATGTACATATATATGTCTGCTTGGGTTTGCGGATAATCAAAGTTATTTTCTGGGCAAAAAGACAGTCCTAGGGAGAGAAATTGTTGTTCAGCTTTGTCCAATGCCATTTCTGAAAGATTGATAATGGCATTGTTGAACAAGTTACTTAACTTCGGTAACGATGTATCTGTAAGAAACATTAGTTAGTTAGATTCCTCACCTTAGAATATCCCCAGGCGTCAGGCTGGATCTGGAAAGATTTTTGTAGCAATACCCCTTGCGCGTCGGTAGGCGTCGTCTGCGGCTCCGCGACCGTCGTCAGCGTCGTGCGCCGGAATGACGTCGTCGGAGTACTTAGACGCCGCCCTCGCGCGCTGACGTCAGTTTTTATACATAGCTTTCCGCGCCAGGAACGCAGAGCCATGCAAGAGACCGACACTGGTGCCAAAAAATCTAGGGCCCTGAAAGGGAGAATCTTAACCCTAGATGTCGGTTCGCAGAACGGGGAGGCTGGGTGGGTCGGTAAGGAATCTAACTAACTAATGTTTCTTACAGATACATCGTTACCGAAGGTAAGTAACTTGTTCATCTGAACGAAACACGTTAGTTAGATTCCTCACCTTAGAATAGATACCCCAGCAATACCAACCCCGGAGGTGGGCCTGCGAACCAAGATCACACCAGAAAGTCCTGGAGAACAGAACGGCCATAGTGGCCATCTCTCCGGACTAGGCTGTCCAGGCAATAGTGCTTGGCGAACGTGTGCAGTGAAGCCCACGTTGCCGCCTGACAGATGTCCTGTAAGGGGACTCCCCGTCCCAGGGCAGTTGTCGCCGCTGTGGCCCGGGTGGAATGGGCTCTCAGCCCAACAGGAGGGACCTTTTTCGCCAAGGAATAGCAGAGTTTAATACACAACACGACCCATTGTGAGATGGTCCGCTTGTGCACAGCTTTACCCTTCTTAGCACCTACATATCCAACAAAAAGTTGGTCGTCCACCCGGAACTGTTTAGTGCGGTCCAAATAAAAGGACAGCGCACGTTTTGGGTCCAGACGTTGGAGCCTCTCCATCTTTTGAAGGATGCGGAGGCGAAAAGAAGGTGGGCAGCGTGACAGATTGCCCGATGTGAAAGGGAGTCACGACTTTAGGAAGAAAAGAAGGACGTGTCCGGAGGACAACCTTATCCGGATGAACCGAAAGGAAGGGAGGCTTAGCTGACAGAGCCTGGAGCTCACTCACCCGCCTAGCGGAGGTGATTGCCACCCGGAAGGCATTTTCTCAGAGTCAGTAGACAAATTGGACAGTTGTGAAGGGGCTCAAAGGGAGCGCACATCAGAAAAGTGAGAACAAGGTTCAAATCCCACTGAGGCATTACGAATGTAACAGGAGGGAACATATGAGTAATGCCCTTAAGAAAACGGGAGACAACAGGGGACTTGAAAAGAGAAGGCTGATCAGGAAGCCTTAAGAAAGCAGAGATTGCAGCAAGATAACCCTTCAAGGTGCCCAGAGCAGAGCCCTGCTGGGCCAAAGAAAAAAGAAAGAGGAGAACCTCAGAAAGAGGAGCGGAAAGGGGATCCACAGCCTTTGCTGTGCACCATGCCACAAATTTGTTCCACCGGCAGGCGTATACCGTCTTTGTGGAGGGACGCCTGGCTGCCAGAATGACATCACAGACTTCAGGAGGCAAGTCAAATGGCATCAACTGTCGCCGCTCAATCTCCACGCATGGAGGTGGAGGCTGGACAGGATCAGGTGAAGGACCGTCTCCTGCTGCTGCGACAGACGGTCCTCCTGAAGAGGCAGTCGTATCGGGGGATCGATGGACATACTGAGTAGCTCGGGATACCAGTATCTTCGTGCCCAATCCTGAGCCACCAAGATGACTTGGGCCCGGTCGCGCCTGATCTTCTTCAGCACTCTGGGCAGAAGTGGTATAGGCGGAAAGGCGTACAACAGACCGCAACTCCACCCGCGACGAAAAGCGTCTCCGAGCGAGTGCCGCCTTGGAAATTCCAACGCGCAGAACTGCTGACATTGCGCGTTCTCTTTGGTGGCGAATAGATCTAACCAAGGCTCTCCCCACTGCAGAAAGAGACCTTGCGCCACGTCCGTGTTCAGGCGCTATTCGTGATCCATCATGCACCGGCGGCTGAGTTTGTCTGCTCTGGCGTACAGAGAGCCCGCCAGATGTTGAACCACCAGGGTGATGTCCTGATGTTCCAGCCATGTCCAGAGGCGCAGAGCCTCCTGACAAAGGGTCCACGACCCCACCCCGCCCTGTTTGTTGCAATACCACATGGCGGTGGTGTTGTCTGTGAACACCTGCACGACACTTCCCAGGACAGAGGGAAGGAAGGCTTTTAGTGCAAGTCGGATCGCCCTCAGCTCCAAGAGGTTGATATGGAGCCGAGTCTCCGCCGGAGACCAGAGTCCTCTGATCTCCGCTGTAGGAGAGTAGGGTCTGCTTTCTATGTTCACCCCCACTTTTTGCTTTTGCTTTACTGGTTTTCGACTTAGATGTGGCTGTGGGCCTGCTAATCAGACCCACAGCCCTGCTGTTCTCTCTCTAAATTAATACTATGTACTTTAGGTGCATAACCCATTTGGATAGGATCACCTTATTGGTCCCTGTACAGTGTACCCTAGGTACCCAGGGCATAGGTGTACCCTAGGCCTACCAGGGGCTGCAGCATGTATTATGCCACCCCTGGCCTGGCCTTCCATTTTGACACAACTGGCTGATCACTCAGCTGGGGCAAGGTCGTGTAATCACCCCTTGCTAAGGTGTAGTATTCCTATACCTAACTTACATATAGACACATGTGTACCTATCAGTCACTCCTATGGCAGGCCTTGACAATCCTGGAGGCAGAGTGCTTGGTAACATGTGAGATGGTGCTCTAGCATGAGCTGAGCCTGTCTGCAGCTTTCGGAACCTTGTCCTTATAGCTGTTCTATGATATAGCCTACCATATACTCTTAAAGTGCCTTATAATCTTAGACGGTTATGGTAACTATGGTTTGGCTTTATCAAAACATGTCGTGTAAGGTGTCTAACACTAGGGAATAATACCCCCATGCCATTTCTGGACATGAGAATATTACCCCCCCCCCCCTTCTAGAGGGAAAGACATGTTAAAATCATACTTCAACTGTTAGCCTCTGACCAAAGCCTCAGCATCACAAAATGGATGCTGCTGCCACGACACAAGTCTGACCTCCTGCAGCTGGGAGTGATCCCAGCCAGGGAGGCCTAGACAATAGGTTTCCTGCTTGGGGAGGTGCTAGCACCTCCCCAGACAGCCTTTAGTGTATTGGGGCAGGGTGGGCTGAAAGGAATGAGACATGCCTGGGGCACACAAGGTGTTCCTTGCATAGTCCAGTTCAAACCGGCGCTGGGGCACTCCAGCCCCAGCTCTTGCGCGAAACTGGACAAAGGGAAGTGGGTGTAACCACCCCCTCCCAGGTCCCACCCATAAGGCGTGACCTAGCAGGTATCCCAGCCCCCCAGATTAGTATAAGAGTGGGAGTTGGGCCTCAAGACTTGAGATTATCCTGAACCTGCAAAACTGAACAGAAACTCTGGACCTTCGACATTCGACGAAAGAAGAAGACTGAAGAATCTCCCTTGTAGCCAAGGAGTGGCTACCCTGTGCAAACAGGCACCATCAAGAGACTACCCTTTGCTTTGCGACCGTTCTACGAGGAACCGACTGCAGAGCCCGACCAGAGCCTTGACTTCCAGACTTCTCCGACCCTCATCCACATCTGCAGCAGAGCTGAGATCCGTGGAGGCGACGAGCGACGTGGGACCGGCTACCTGGGAAAAGTGGCTAGTAACTTACAGCGCAGCTTCTGAGGCACCCTCGAAGTTGTGCACCGGGGATTGAGAAGCCCCAACCCCAAGCACCATCTGCACCGAAGATCAGCCCCCCACACTCCACGAGTCCTGCGTGGGGCCCTTCAGCATTTTCCTGCTTGCCGCGTCTGTCCGGTTGCTTGCCCGCTGGCTAGTGGCCTTTGTGACGACGCTCCCTGAAATCTTCCGCGCTGGTTTGGCTCCTCCAGACTGGCTCCCGCTTCTCTGCAAAGAAGAAGCACCCCAGACCTTCCTGGTCTGCACCAGAAGCAAGTCCTTTGTTCTTCGTGGGTTCCGCTTGCCAAGGCTTGGTGAGTCCTAGTCCAACTTCGACGCCGCCGACAGCAAGAGCCTTCGTGGGACCGCTCGCCTCCTGGTCCTGGTCGTCCTCGACGCTTCCTGGTCCTCCTGGCTGCAGCGACAAGCTTCACCTTCACCTGCAACTCTTCACGACATCGCCTGGTTCCTTCCTGGTTCCACGTGGTCACTGGCTAGTGACCTTGACTCTGTCCCTTCTGCTTGCAGGTTTCTTCTCTTCTTGATCCCAGCCTTGGGATCCACCGGACACTCTCCCCTGACTGCCTGTCAGCATCTTTCTTCAGGCATCCATAGGAGTCGACGACGAAAACGACGCATCTTCACCCCTATGCACCCGCAGCCTGTGGGCTAGGTAACTTGGGTACTCCGGTGCTCATCAGGATAGTGACTATCCTAGTGTCTAGTTTTCAAGTCTCAACTTCCTAGCTACTCCGGAAGTGTCCTAAATCTACCGTTTTCTAAACTGTACTATTGCTATTGACTTTTACGCATTACGCGTGAGTGTTTCCACTCTGCACACGAATCCCGTGGGCCTCCCACTTCCTAACTAACGATAGTGTAGTGTAGCCCCAGCGATTCCCTAGGCCTAGGCCTACTCTATTTCCGTGACAGTGGTTCTTATACCACTTACTTAGTATATGGTTTGCGTGGCCCCTAGGGCCTAACTGTATTACTTACCTGTGTGACTTACTGTATGCATTAATAAGACTGTGTTGTACTTACCTCTAATCTCATAAAGAGTGCTGAGGGTTTGCTTAGAATAAATACACTTTATTTTATATATATATCTGTTGTGGTGTCCTTTCATTTGGTATTCAAGGGATTATATATGGTATCACAGCTGGCTTCACATGCCATTCAGAGTTTAGCCTAAGACTGCTCTTGTCCATGCTACCACTAGGATAGCTGGTCTATAAGGTTGACTTTACAACCAATCACCATAAGGGTATTTGGACTGATATAAGGTGTACACTATAACTAGTGACATCATACATCAGGCCAACTTCTCACATTGGTGAGCAGCGGTTGGGATCTGAGCTTGCTGTTGTAATACCATTGTAATCTTGAGATACTAAATTGAAAGATCACACAGATATTGTCTAGGTACATATAACATAGATTATTATACTTAAGTCCTACTGGACTTTGTAGTTGTAGGTTGAAGGGAGTAACACACCCTGACTACAACTACTAGAAAGGTTTAGTAGATACAACTAGTGTAGGTAGGTGCACACACCACACCCTCACTAGATCATGTCTCTGAGAGTAGATCAAGTAGATGCTCTCTCAGGAGGATCAGGTCTGCAAAAGATCCCCTCTAGATATGATACCTTAACATTCCAGGAGATGAGACAGTTGTGTACCTCCAGAGGAATAAAACAGGGTGCAAACCCTACCCTCCTTCAGTTAAGACAACTCCTAGAGGAGTATGATGCTCAGAGGGCACCTCAGGCACAGAGGAGGGTCTACCCACCACAGAGGAGTCAGATGGGGCTTCAGATGGGGAGGTAGACAGCCAGAGCCAAGTAAGGAGACTTAGCCAGGCTAACTTAAGTTTACATGGGAGTTTGCATGGGATCCCCCCATACAGACCCACAAGTAGACATTCACAGAGAAGCAGGAGGGACAGATCCCCTTCAAGGGAATCCATCCACTCCCATGTCTCTAACATCTCTAATGTTTCCTCTCACAGGGGAATGACTTCACCTGAGAGAAAGGAGCATGCAGCCAGAATGAGGGAGGCTAATCTGAGGATTCAGAGGGAAGAACTTGCCCTTGCCAAAGAGAAGCTTGCTCTGGCTAGAGAGCAAAAGTTAAGTGGGTTAGAACCCACTGGTGGCAGCAACATTCCTAGAGATAGAGACAGGCACTATGATAATAGAAACCTGAGCAAGATTGTCCCTCCCTACAAGTGTGGGGATGACATCCACAAATGGATAACTGCTTTGGAGAGAGCTTGCAAAGTACAGCAGGTACCCCAAAGTCAGCGGGCAGCTATCTTGTGGCTCTCCTTCTCTGAGAAAGGAAGAGACAAGCTCCTCACAGTTAGTGATGAGGATGCAGATAATTACACTGTCCTGAAGAGTGCTCTGATTGATGGGTTTGGCCTAACCACTGAACAATACAGGTTGTTGTTCAGGGATACCCAGAAGACACAGACTCAGGACTGGACTGACTTTGTAGATTGTGCCACTAAGGCTCTGGAAGGCTGGCTAATGGGAAGTAAGGTTAAGGACTATACAGGATTGTATAATTTGATCATGAGAGAGCAAATACTTAACAACTGTCAAAACCAGCTACTGCATCAACACCTGATTGATTCTGATCTGACTTCTCCCCAAGAATTGGGAAAGAAGGCAGATAGATGGGTCAGGACTAGAGTTAAGCAGAAAAACCAGAACCAGGGCGGTGATCAGAAAAAGGCAGACCAGAAGGGTAATGAGCAGAAACAAAAAGACCAGAAGTCTTCACCAGGCCCCCAAAAGGCTCAGGGGGAGGGTGGTTCCAAAAAGGATAAGAAGAAAGAAGGCCAAAAGAAACCATGGTGCAACTATTGTAAGTCCAACTCACATTGGTTTAGTGAGTGCACCAAAAAGGATAAGCCCCCAGCCACCATTGCCCCTAAGGCAACTGTACCCCCTAGTTCAGCTGTAAGTGGTGGTTCCCAGCAAAAGGGTGTAGTAGGGTTAACCCTGGGAACTGAGGAGGATTCTGGCCTAGTCAGAGTACCTACTCAGGCTGTCCTGATCTGTGATGGGGACTTAGCTTTGTCCTCTACTGTAGGCCCCAGTAACCTGGGCAAGTACAGACAGACACCTTTTATCAACCAAAGAATGGCTCAGGCCTACAGGGACACTGGAGCTAGTGTCACAATGGTGACACCTGCTTTTGTGGACCCTGGACAGATCATACTAGGTGAGAATTACCTAGTGACCAACGCTAGCAATGCCACTACCTCCCATAGTGTGGCTATTGTTAACTTCTCCTGGGGAGGGGTAACTGGCCTCAAGAAAGTTGTTGTTAGTTCAGACCTTCCTGTAGAGTGTTTACTGGGCAATGATCTTGAAACTTCAGTTTGGTCTGAAGTGGAGTATAGGACCCATGCAGAAATGCTGGGGATAGATGCACATGTCCTTGCTGTGACCAGGTCACAGGCCAAAAAGTGCAACACTGAACAAGTGCTGGATCCTGAAACTATGGACCAGTCACAATCCAAGAGAAAGAGCAGTAGGGTTAAGGCTGTGCCTTCCCCCCTGCCTCAGGTGGTGGATCAGCCCTCCCAGGAGGATGATTCTGAGAGCCCTGAAGGAACTGTCCTAGAAGAACTTGAACCTGATCAGGTTGAGTTTCTTGGGACAGGGGGACCTTCCAGGGCAGATCTGAGGCAGGCTCAATTAGACTGCCCCTCTCTTGAACCCCTCAGACAGCTGGCTGCTGCTGAGGCTGCAGGGAATGCTCAAGGTACCCATAGAGTGTATTGGGATGAAGGGCTACTGTACTCAGAGGCTAGAGACCCCAAGCCTGGTGCATCCAGGAGGTTGGTCATACCACTGAAGTTCAGAGGCTTCCTTCTAACCTTGGCCCATGATATTCCCCTTGCAGGACATTTAGGCCAGAACAAGACTTGGGACAGGCTTGTCCCTCACTTTCACTGGCCCCATATGTCAGAAGATACTAAGGAGTTTTGTCGCTCCTGTGTCACCTGCCAAGCCAGTGGCAAATCAGGTGGCACCACAAAGGCCCCCCTCATACCACTACCTGTGGTGGGGGTCCCCTTTGAAAGAGTGGGCATAGATATTGTAGGACCAATGGACCCACAAACAGCATCTGGGCACAGATTCATACTGGTGATAGTGGACCATGCCACCAGGTACCCAGAAGCAATTCCCCTGAGGACCACAACAGCTCCTGTTGTGGCAAGGGCCCTGCTTGGAGTATTCTCCAGAGTGGGCTTTCCAAAGGAGGTCATTTCTGACAGAGGTGCCAACTTTATGTCAGGATACTTGACTGCAATGTGGAAGGAGTGTGGTGTTAACTATAAGTTCACCACACCCTATCACCCACAGTGCAATGGGCTTGTTGAGAGATTCAACAAGACCCTAAAGGGAATGATAAAAGGATTACCAGACAAGCTTAGGCGAAGATGGGACATCATTTTACCCTGCCTTCTGTTTGCTTACAGAGAGGTCCCACAAAAGGGGGTTGGCTACAGCCCTTTTGAGCTTTTGTTTGGGCATCCTGTAAGAGGACCCCTGTGTTTGGTGAAGGAAGGATGGGAGAGACCTCTCAGACAACCCAAACTAGACATAGTGGATTATGTACTTGGTCTCCGCTCCAGGATGGCAGAGTATATGAAGAAGGCTTCTAAAAACCTTGAGGCAAGCCAAGAACTCCAAAAAGCTTGGCATGACCAAAAGGCTGTACTGACTGTTTACCAGCCAGGACAGAAAGTGTGGGTGTTGGAGCCAGTGGCCCCAGCAGCACTCCAAGACAAATGGTCTGGACCCCACACTATTGTTGAGAAAAAGGGAGAAGTCACCTACTTGGTGGACCTTGGGACTCCCAGAAGCCCCCACAGGGTGCTTCATGTCAACAGATTGAAGGCATATGTTGACAGGGCAGACATGGGGCTACTCATGGCTACAGATGAGGGGCAGGAGGAAGAGAGTGACCCTCTTCCAGACCTGTTGACTCAGAACCCTGATGATGGCTCAGTTGATGGTGTGGTCTTTTCTGACAGCCTCACTGTCCATCAGCAACAGGACTGCAGACAAGTTCTGCAGGCCTACAGACATATGTTCTCTCTGACCCCAAGTCAGACAAACTGGTGCACCCATGAGGTGGACACTGGTGACAGTCTGCCTGTGAAGAGTAAAATCTACAGGCAACCTGACCATGTCAGGGACTGCATAAAAGTTGAGGTACAAAAGATGTTGGAGCTGGGAGTCATTGAACCTTCAGAGAGCCCTTGGGCTAGTCCTGTAGTCCTTGTGCCAAAACCTCACACCCAAGATGGTAAGAGAGAGATGAGGTTTTGCGTGGATTACAGAGGTCTCAATGCTGTCACTAGGACAGATGCCCACCCAATACCTAGGGCAGATGAGCTCATTGACAGACTGGCAGCTGCTAAGTTTTTGAGCACATTTGACCTAACAGCAGGCTACTGGCAAATCAGACTAGCTGAGAGTGCAAAGGCCAAAACCGCTTTCTCGACCCCAGGAGGACATTAT
Organism: Triturus cristatus; assembly: GCF_964204655.1. NCBI lineage: Eukaryota > Metazoa > Chordata > Amphibia > Caudata > Salamandridae > Triturus > Triturus cristatus. The sequence continues at coordinate 667,675,812 of NC_140590.1, forward strand.
CAATTTGTGGTAATGCCCTTTGGTTTGAAGAATGCACCTGCCACTTTCCAAAGGCTGGTGAATCAAGTCCTTACTGGGTTGGATGATTATTGTGCAGCTTATCTTGATGATATTGCTGTCTTTAGCTCCACCTGGGAGGATCACCTGGTCCACCTGAGGAATGTTTTAGAGGCCCTGCAAAAGGCAGGCCTCACTATCAAGGCCACTAAGTGCCAGATAGGGCAGAGCAAGGTTGTATACCTGGGCCACCTAGTTGGTGGGGGTCAGGTTCAACCACTGGAGAGCAAGATCCAGACCATAAAGGACTGGGCTCCTCCAACTACCCAGACTCAGGTCAGAGCTTTCTTGGGCCTGACTGGGTACTACAGAAAGTTTGTTAAGAACTATGGGTCCATAGTGACACCACTTAATGACTTGACCTCCAAGAAGATGCCAAAGAAGGTTCAGTGGACAGTAAGCTGTCAAAAAGCATTTGATGCCTCGGCGCTGAAAGCCGGGGCCTTGAGTGAAGGAGATGCCCACGATGGAGGGCGGCCGTCTCTGAGGCGAAGGCGGGGTGTCAGCGGCCTCTGACCAGCCGTTACCCAAGTGGAGGGGTGAGGACAGTAATATATCGCAGCGAGTGGCCCTGCGGAACAGTACTAATCGGGCCCGGTGATCCTTGTCCGCCCCCGGCTGTGGGGCTCATCGTGTGTACCGGAGGGGGGGTGCTGCCCGCCCTGGCTGGCTGTAAAGGGGCAGTGCGCCCGCCTGTTGCCGAACTCCTCCGAGACCTGGGTGCTTCGTGGGGTTGCCTGGGCCGGACGCTCCCCAGTCGACGAGGGCCATTCACCTGCGCATCAGTGGCGAGCGAGAGGGAGAAGGCCACCGGCCGCGACTATGAGCGGGAAGGGGCCCAAGGGGAACTCGCAGGGCAGACTTGACAAGTTCGCCTATAATAAGGACTCCTCCGCGACGCCTGACCGTGGCGGGCGCAATGAGAAGATGGCGACGGACAAGGAGATGCCTAAAGTAACGCTGGAAGACATCATGGCTGCCCTGGCGCAAGTACAGACGACGGTGGGGTCCATCTCCACGGATGTGTCCCTTCTCCGAGCGGACTTCCACAAAATGTCTGCCAGGATTGCGGATGTTGAGCAGGTGACAGAGACGCTAACGAAAGACACGAGTTGTCTCCTACAGAAGGTATCCCAGCTGGAGGCGGACAACAAGCGCATGGCGGCCAGGCTGGACGATCAGGAGGGGCGTTCTCGCCGCAACAACGTGCGCATTACAGGGATCCCCGAAAGCGAAGGCCACCCAGCCATGGACCTCTATATTGAAGACTTGATCAAGTCCAAGTTGCAACCCAGGGGCCTATCCGCCTTCTTCTCGGTGGAGCGCGCCCACAGGGTGCCCGGCGGCCGACCGCGGGTGGGTGCGCCCCCGCGGCCCGTCCTGGCCCGCCTGTTCAATTTCCGCGACAGGGATGCCATTCTTCAAGCGGCGCGGGTGGCGCCACCCATCCGTCTCCAGAACTCCACAGTGTCCTTCTTCCCGGACTATACGGCGGCGGTGGCGGCCCAGCGCCGCAGTTTCCTGGAGGTCAAAAAGAAGCTGAGGGCCCGGGAACTTCCCTACGCCATGCTCTTCCCGGCGCGACTCCGTGTAGTGGCGGATGGCAAAACTGTATTTTTCAACACACCGGAGGAGGCCCATGACTGGCTGGAGGGCTGGCGCCCGGCTGCGGGTGGTGGCCGCTCGGCCCGCAGGGCGAGACGCATGGGGAGTGAGGAGGACTCTGAGGGCCACGACCGGCGTACGGAGGAGACTGAGGGGGAACCCGACGGCTGATGCCACAGCGGCGGCGTGAAGCCGGAGACCAATAACTGGTGCCCGCGGATGCTGGACTGACCTACGCCCTGCTGCCAGAGGGTGTGAACGATGGGACCTGGGGACAGGGGATGCTATGGTCTTCCTCGGACCCCACGCTCTTTACAGCGCAAGTACTAGTTGGGGTTTTGGGAATGGAGCACTCTGCTGAGTTGGGGTGGCGGGCAGTTCTGAGTCCGTGTGGCAGGGAGGCAGGGAGGGGGGGGGGGGAGTGGGGAATGTTATGTAGTTCTGTTTTTCTGTTGCGGTTCTGTAGGACACGGGCCTTTGATCTAAACTCATCACACCTTCACTGCATGGTACATGCATCACGCCCCGCTATCCGTACCATGCTCCGTCACTTTGCCCAACCACCGTAATGTCTGAGGCGCAGCGCGACCCCCCCCTTGCCGGCGCTCTGACTTCGGCGCCACCCCTCTCCTTACTCACATGGAACGTACGGGGCTTGGGAGATAAAATTAAGCGGGGCCTGGTCCTGCATAGCCTCAAAAGATGCTCCCCGACGGTGGCCTTGCTCCAGGAGACCCACCTTACTGGCTCCACCACTAAAGCGCTTGACAGATGGGGGTATAAGATGGTGGCGCACTCTGAATTCACCTCTGGGTCCCGGGGGGTTGGTATCCTGCTGCGGTGTCGGTCCCCCTTGATCGTGCTGAGTGTACACACAGACGGGGCTGGGCGTTTCGCTGCAGCGCACGTGCAATGGGAGGGCCGGCCCATCAACATAGTGTCTGTCTATATCCCGCCCGGACTGCATTCTTCGGCGCTCCCGGCACTCAGTGAATTCCTGCTAGCACTACCGGAGGGGGAGGTATTATTGGGTGGCGACTTCAACGCGGTAATGGACGACCTCACTGATTGGTCTCCACCTAGGGGGAAGGCCGGGGGAGTGTCCCGTCTCGCGGGCTTCGCGACGGCGATCGGGTTAACGGACATATGGCGGCTGCATCATCCGGCGGCACAGCATTACACGTACCACTCCGGGGTACATGACAGCCTTACCCGCATTGATTACTTCCTAGGTTCCCCTGGTTGTCTTCAGAATGTTGCCAACATAGACATTCAACCCAGAGGCATATCTGACCACTCCCCGATCCTCTTGCAATATGCCAGTCATCACCTACAGCGCCGCCGCGTTTACCCGCTACGCCCTAGCTACATTCGCCTACCAAAGATCAGTAAAACCATAGTGCAAGCGACCAAATTCTACTTCCAAGAAAATGCGACTTCGGTGGACTCCCCTGCGACTCTCTGGGAGGCGTACAAGGCGGTGGTGCGGGGCCGGGCGATGGCGGCCGTATCGGCGCACAAGCGCGAACAGGTGGCCGAACTGCAATCGCTTGAAACCGAACTCAGGGCGGCGGAGGCCCGCCAGGCCGCGGCTCCCTCCCGTGCGGCCTCGCACGACCTCTATGTGGCTCAGACGAAATACAAAGAGCACCTCGCTGAGCAAGTCCGGCAGCGCCTTGAGGCTTCGAGGCATACAGTTTATGATGTGGGGGACAAAACTGGCAGGTTACTGGCGTGGCTTGACAGGCGCGATGACGGCGCCAGGGGGATTGCGCAGTTGAGCACTGATGAGGGAATGACAGTCACGGACCCACGGGTGATAGTGCGCACTCTGGCGGGGTACTTCCGTGAGGTCTACTCCTCCAGCTCGACCATGACGGTGGAGACGGCACTGACCTACATCAAGGACCTGCAGATGCCCAAACTCTCCCCTGAGGCTCGAGAGACGCTCGAGGCTGAGCTCACGGTGGAGGAGCTCCAGGCGGCTATCGGCGCGCTGCAGCCCGGTAAGGCGCTCGGACCGAACGGCATACCAATTGAGCTTTACCAGCGACTCTCCGAGACGTTAACGCCGCACCTGCCGAATATGTTCACGCACTGCCTCGAGGTGGGGGAACTCCCTGAAGACCAGCGGACGGCCACCATTGTGGTAATCCCGAAGCCGGGTAAGCCGAAGGACCAATGCACCTCATACCGTCCCATTTCACTGATCAACGCGGAGGTAAAGATCCTAGCGAAGGCGTTGGCCGCTCGGCTCACGCCTCACCTATCTGACATTGTACACCCGGATCAATCCGGTTTTATGCCTGGCAGGAGTACGTCTCACAATCTGAGGCGGCTACATGGGGTGCTGGCCCGCGTGGAGCGGTTGCAGGAACCGGCTGTCATTCTTTCCCTTGACGCCCGCATGGCGTTCGACATGGTGGAGTGGCCCTTTCTTTTCGCGGTACTCCAACATCTGGGGTTCGGACCGAAATTTTGTGCCTGGGTCCAGCTCCTCTACACTAAGCCCCTAGCCCATGTCACGGCCAACGGACACATGTCGGAGGACTTCCCATTGACGCGTGGCACGAGACAGGGCTGCCCTCTGTCACCTCTGCTCTTCGCCCTAGTGCTGGAGCCGTTGGCGGCCTGGATCCGTTGGGAGCCCATGATGCGAGGCCTCCGGTGGTCTGCCGACTGGGAGGACCGCGTCTCCCTCTACGCGGATGACATACTGCTATATCTGTCCTCCCCGAGGAGTTCCATCCTAACGCTACTGAACATCTGCGAGATTTTTGGCCGGGCGTCTGGGTACACGATCAACTGGTCGAAGTCGGTCCTCCTGGTACTACGGGGCCCACCTCCGCGGTTACCGTCGAGTTGCCCGCTCCGGGTGGCGGAGGAGTCTTTCAAATACCTGGGAATACATATCGCGCTGGATCAGACGGAGTTCTTCAAGCGCAATCTCAGCCCTCAGATAGACCGCCTTAAGCGGGACGTGCAGTACTGGGGAGCGCTGCCCCTGACCCTGGTCGGGAGAGCGGCGCTCTTCAAGATGATGGCTCTGCCGCGGTTTCTCTATATACTGGAGAATACCCCATTCCAGGTGCCTCCGGCCTACTTCCGTGCGATAGCGGCGCAGGTGTCCAGCCTGCTTTGGGGCAACAAGCCGGCGCGCATAGCGCAGTCTAAGCTGGTCTGTGGGTGGTATGATGGGGGAATTGCACTCCCGGATATCCAGCTGTATTACTGGGCGGCGCAGCTGAAGGTGATCAACCAGTGGCTCCACGCGCCTCAAACTGACCCGGCGTTCAAGGCGGATAGGGACGTACTGGGTGAGAGGGGTATGCTGTCCCCACTGTATGACACCCGATTGATATCGAGGATGGTCGGCCCTCTGCGACAGACTATATCAATCTGGCATGCCGCTCAGGCCAAGTTGGGATGGCGAGGAGTCCTGACTCAGCTAACACCTCTGTGGGATGCCAGGAAGCTGGGACGTCTGAGAGACAGCAAGGGCTTCGACGCTTGGGATACCATTGGAATATCGACGATAGGCGATGTGTGGCACAAGGGGGAGGTTGTTCGGTTTGCGAGCTTACAGCAGCAGTACGAGCTGGCCCCCTCGGAATGGTTCCGCTACCTCCAAATGAAGCATGCCTTAATGACACAGTTGGCGCCTGGAGCGAAGGTTCCGGAGGCGTCCCCGCTGGAGGACAGGTTGCTGACGGAATATATGCCAAAGAGGGCCACCTCCTTCACGTACCGCAAGCTGGTCAACAATCTCCCGGACCCTATGGGGACCCTGCGGGAGCGGTGGGCTGACGAACTTGGCGACCTTGATGACCCAGAGTGGCGTGAGGCACTGGCCTCGCCGCGCGAGGCGGGTATACCCTCGAGGCTGCGACTGGTGCAACTTCGTATATTGCATCGCTCCTACTACACCAGATGCTTACTACACAAGCTGGGCAGGGCGCCACATCCCTTCTGCCTGCGGGGTTGCGGGGAGGAGGGCACCTTTTATCACACTATCTGGGACTGCCCATTCATTCAAGACTTCTGGAAACGAGTGCTGCGTACAATGTCACAGGCGTGTGGGATGTCACTGCTACCGGAACCCAGACGCTGCTTGATAAATGTGTGGGAGCCCAACGACCTTAATCGTCAGACGCAGGGTTGGGTGACGCTGGGCATCATAACGGCCAAAAGAAATATAGCCCAAAAATGGGGTGCAGAGGAGGTGCCGCTGCTGTCCAAGTGGCGCAAAGACATGGACGCAGCCATGTTTGCGGAGCGTTCTGTGTTCCTTAGACGGGGGTGTCCCCGCAAGTGGGCCAAGGTCTGGGGGGCATGGAACAAGTACAGGGGAGAAATATGCGAACCACCACCTCTCTCCGATGAGGACTCCTCTGACTCAGATGGCTAAGGGAACCTGGGGGGCGGTGGGGGGATGGGGCCTTAGGGTATTTCGAAATGCATTAGAACTTGGGTTGGTTGAGGGACTGTGCAAGGGGGTGCTGCTCTTCTTATGGATATGTATACAAGGCTCGCTTCAATGTCCTACTGTTTTCACTGTTTTACAAAACAATAAAATTCTTTTAAAAAAAAAAAAAAAAAGCATTTGATGACCTGAAGCAGGCCATGTGCAGTGCACCTATTCTGAAAAGTCCAGACTACTCCAAAGAGTTCATTGTCCAGACAGATGCTTCTGAGTTAGGTGTGGGAGCTGTTCTTTCACAACTGAATGTAGATGGTCAAGACCAGCCCATTGCTTTTATAAGTAGAAGGCTGACCCCTAGAGAGAAACGTTGGTCAGCTATTGAGAGGGAGGCCTTTGCTGTGGTTTGGGCCCTGAAGAAGCTGAGGCCATACTTGTTTGGCACTCACTTCAAGATTCAGACAGACCATAAGCCCCTCTTGTGGCTAAATCAGATGAAGGGTGAAAATCCCAAACTTCTTAGGTGGTCCATTTCCCTACAGGGGATGGACTTCACAGTGGAACATAGACCTGGGACTGACCATCCCAATGCAGATGGACTCTCCAGATATTTCCACTTAGAACATGAAGACTCAACTGGTCAAGGTTAGTTTAATGTCCCTAAGTTTGGGGGGGGGGGGTTGTGTAGGAGAGTAGGGTCTGCTTTCTATGTTCACCCCCACTTTTTGCTTTTGCTTTACTGGTTTTCGACTTAGATGTGGCTGTGGGCCTGCTAATCAGACCCACAGCCCTGCTGTTCTCTCTCTAAATTAATACTATGTACTTTAGGTGCATAACCCATTTGGAGAGGATCACCTTATTGGTCCCTGTACAGTGTACCCTAGGTACCCAGGGCATAGGTGTACCCTAGGCCTACCAGGGGCTGCAGCATGTATTATGCCACCCCTGGCCTGGCCTTCCATTTTGACACAACTGGCTGATCACTCAGCTGGGGCAAGGTCGTGTAATCACCCCTTGCTAAGGTGTAGTATTCCTATACCTAACTTACATATAGACACATGTGTACCTATCAGTCACTCCTATGGCAGGCCTTGACAATCCTGGAGGCAGAGTGCTTGGTAACATGTGAGATGGTGCTCTAGCATGAGCTGAGCCTGTCTGCAGCTTTCGGAACCTTGTCCTTATAGCTGTTCTATGATATAGCCTACCATATACTCTTAAAGTGCCTTATAATCTTAGACGGTTATGGTAACTATGGTTTGGCTTTATCAAAACATGTCGTGTAAGGTGTCTAACACTAGGGAATAATACCCCCATGCCATTTCTGGACATGAGAATATTACCCCCCCCCCCCCTTCTAGAGGGAAAGACATGTTAAAATCATACTTCAACTGTTAGCCTCTGACCAAAGCCTCAGCATCACAAAATGGATGCTGCTGCCACGACACAAGTCTGACCTCCTGCAGCTGGGAGTGATCCCAGCCAGGGAGGCCTAGACAATAGGTTTCCTGCTTGGGGAGGTGCTAGCACCTCCCCAGACAGCCTTTAGTGTATTGGGGCAGGGTGGGCTGAAAGGAATGAGACATGCCTGGGGCACACAAGGTGTTCCTTGCATAGTCCAGTTCAAACCGGCGCTGGGGCACTCCAGCCCCAGCTCTGGCGCGAAACTGGACAAAGGGAAGTGGGTGTAACCACCCCCTCCCAGGTCCCACCCATAAGGCGTGACCTAGCAGGTATCCCAGCCCCCCAGATTAGTATAAGAGTGGGAGTTGGGCCTCAAGACTTGAGATTATCCTGAACCTGCAAAACTGAACAGAAACTCTGGACCTTCGACATTCGACGAAAGAAGAAGACTGAAGAATCTCCCTTGTAGCCAAGGAGTGGCTACCCTGTGCAAACAGGCACCATCAAGAGACTACCCTTTGCTTTGCGACCGTTCTACGAGGAACCGACTGCAGAGCCCGACCAGAGCCTTGACTTCCAGACTTCTCCGACCCTCATCCACATCTGCAGCAGAGCTGAGATCCGTGGAGGCGACGAGCGACGTGGGACCGGCTACCTGGGAAAAGTGGCTAGTAACTTACAGCGCAGCTTCTGAGGCACCCTCGAAGTTGTGCACCGGGGATTGAGAAGCCCCAACCCCAAGCACCATCTGCACCGAAGATCAGCCCCCCACACTCCACGAGTCCTGCGTGGGGCCCTTCAGCATTTTCCTGCTTGCCGCGTCTGTCCGGTTGCTTGCCCGCTGGCTAGTGGCCTTTGTGACGACGCTCCCTGAAATCTTCCGCGCTGGTTTGGCTCCTCCAGACTGGCTCCCGCTTCTCTGCAAAGAAGAAGCACCCCAGACCTTCCTGGTCTGCACCAGAAGCAAGTCCTTTGTTCTTCGTGGGTTCCGCTTGCCAAGGCTTGGTGAGTCCTAGTCCAACTTCGACGCCGCCGACAGCAAGAGCCTTCGTGGGACCGCTCGCCTCCTGGTCCTGGTCGTCCTCGACGCTTCCTGGTCCTCCTGGCTGCAGCGACAAGCTTCACCTTCACCTGCAACTCTTCACGACATCGCCTGGTTCCTTCCTGGTTCCACGTGGTCACTGGCTAGTGACCTTGACTCTGTCCCTTCTGCTTGCAGGTTTCTTCTCTTCTTGATCCCAGCCTTGGGATCCACCGGACACTCTCCCCTGACTGCCTGTCAGCATCTTTCTTCAGGCATCCATAGGAGTCGACGACGAAAACGACGCATCTTCACCCCTATGCACCCGCAGCCTGTGGGCTAGGTAACTTGGGTACTCCGGTGCTCATCAGGATAGTGACTATCCTAGTGTCTAGTTTTCAAGTCTCAACTTCCTAGCTACTCCGGAAGTGTCCTAAATCTACCGTTTTCTAAACTGTACTATTGCTATTGACTTTTACGCATTACGCGTGAGTGTTTCCACTCTGCACACGAATCCCGTGGGCCTCCCACTTCCTAACTAACGATAGTGTAGTGTAGCCCCAGCGATTCCCTAGGCCTAGGCCTACTCTATTTCCGTGACAGTGGTTCTTATACCACTTACTTAGTATATGGTTTGCGTGGCCCCTAGGGCCTAACTGTATTACTTACCTGTGTGACTTACTGTATGCATTAATAAGACAGTGTTGTACTTACCTCTAATCTCATAAAGAGTGCTGAGGGTTTGCTTAGAATAAATACACTTTATTTTATATATATATCTGTTGTGGTGTCCTTTCATTTGGTATTCAAGGGATTATATATGGTATCACAGCTGGCTTCACATGCCATTCAGAGTTTAGCCTAAGACTGCTCTTGTCCATGCTACCACTAGGATAGCTGGTCTATAAGGTTGACTTTACAACCAATCACCATAAGGGTATTTGGACTGATATAAGGTGTACACTATAACTAGTGACATCATACATCAGGCCAACTTCTCACATCCGCCTCTCCCATGTGGCCCTCCCATCCCAGGAGGGACGCATCCGTCACTACGACATGCTCCGGTTGGGGTAGGGAGAGGGATCTGCCGCTGACCCAATCGCGATTCGTGAGCCACCACTGCAGCTGGTTCTCAGTGCCCTTCGAGATCAAGACATGGTCGGACAGGTTGCCTCGATGCTGGGCCCACTGAAACTTCAGGTCCCACTGCAGAGCCCGCATCCGCCACCTGGCGTGAGGTATCAACAGGATGCAGGAGGCCATCAGCCCCAGAAGCCACAGCACCAACCTGACCGAAACCCAGGACAGAGGCCGGAAGATGGAAATCAGGGCCTGAATGTCCCGGACCCGCTGTTCCGGCGGATAGACCCAGAACTGCGCCGAATCGTGAACCGCCCCAATGAAAAGGAGCTCTTGGGAGGGACTCAGGTGCGACTTCGGCACATTGATGGAGAACCCCAGCGAGTGCAGGAGGTCGGCCGTAGTCTGGAGGTGGGAGACGACTTGCTGGGGCGAGCCCACCTTCAACAGCCAGTCGTCGAGATAGGGGAAGACTGGAACCCCTGATCGGCGCAGATGAGCTGCGACCACCGCCATCACTTTCGTGAACACCCGAGGGGCACTAGTGAAGCCGAAGGGGAGCACGGTGAACTGAAAGTGCTCCTGACCCACCGTGAACCGCAGGTAACGCCGGTGGGCCGGCAGGACGGGGATGTGGAAATAAGCGTCCTTCAAGTCCAACGCTACCATCCAGTCGCCAGGGTCTAGGGCAGCCAGAACCTGGGCTAAAGTGAGCATCTTGAACCGGTCCTTCCGGAGGAAAGAGTTCACGCTCCTGAGGTCCAAGATCGGGCGTAGGTCCCCTTTGCCCTTTTTGGGAACCAGAAAGTAGTGGGAATAACAACCACGACCTACTTCTAGACCAGGAACACGCTCAACAGCCTCTTTGGCCAAGAGGGCCGAAACTTCCTCCCGTAGAAGATGCAAATGATCCCCGACATACGGTGGTTCAGCGGTGGCATGGCTGGAGGGGTCGTCTCGAAGGGGAGGGAGTAGCCCCTTCGGACGATTTGCAGCACCCACCTGTCCGACGTGATGGAGCGCCAGTGGAGCAGGCGATGGCAAACTCTTACGCCCACTGGCATTGAATGGGCCTGAAAGCTCGGACTAGGAGGGCTTTGAGGCGGATGCTGCCGGGGTGGATGTGGACTAACCGGCACGTTGACCTCCAGTACCGCCTCGGCGGAATCCACGTCCGCGACCGCGTGCAGGTTGGTTCTGCGGCCGGTGGCTGGGCGGATGTGAGGAGGCGCCCCTTCCTTGGCCACGAAAGGGACAAAAGGCGGAAGTTTGCGGCCGCGGGGCCGAAAGACCCAAGGACTTGGCCGTGGCCCGGGAGTCCTTGAACCGAGCCAGCGCACTGACCGCCTTCTCACCAAAAAGGCGAGTGCCATCAAAGGGCATGTCCATGAGGGAACTCTGGACATCCCCCGAAAATGACGTGGACCTCAGCCAGGTGTGACGCCGAAGCGCCACAGTGGTGGAAATCGCCCGACCCAGCGAGTCCGTGGTGTCAAGTCCACACCGTATGGCATGCCGTGATGCATCTTGACCTTCAGCAAGTGCTTGAGTGAGTCGTGTCCGGCCCTCCACCGAGCACAAGAGCAGCACGTCCTCCACCGTATCCCACAGAGACTGGGAATAAGGTTCCAAAAGGCAAGCAGTATTTAAAGACCGCAGACCCAAACTCAGGGACGAGAACAGTTTCTTGCCAAACTGTTCCAACCTCTTGGATTCCCGATCCGGAGGAGCGGACGGGAAGGAGGATTGGGAGGTTGAGGCCTGGATAACCAGACTCTCGGGGTGGGGTGTTGGGAGAGGAAACTGGGGTCGCCCGGAGCAGGGCGGTGGCACCGGGCAACGTTCCGGTCCACAGGAGGGACAGTGGAGGGCTTGGACTAAGTGCCCTGCAGAACGTCAATGAGGGCCTCATTAAACTGCAGCAGAGGCTCAGTGGAGCTTGCTGTCGGTTGTAGGACCTCTGTGAGGACATTAGTCCTCACGGCCACAGCAGGCAACTCCAGCCCTAGGGCTTCGGCCACCTTGCGCAGCACCACTGAAAAGGCTGCACCCTCCTCCGAGGCCACAGTCGGAGGAGAGATGAAACCAGCGTCCGGGGAGGTATCCAGACCGCTGGCATCCCCAAATTCCTCTGCCCAGTCCTGAGAAAGTTGGGCCTGAGCGGCCATAGGGTCTTCAGACCCCTCCCAGTCGCCCTCGTCATCCGATTCCCGATAAAAAGGAGGAATGATCGGAGCCGGGCAGTAGATGAAGTGTTCACCAATCGGCGGCGCCGCGTCGGCGTCGGGACCGGACCAGGGCTAAACAGGGGAACCACGTCGTCCGGGGACGGCGTCGGGGGTGGAACCGGTGTCGGCGCCAGCGGAGGAGGCGTCGTGAGGTCGACCGGGGCCGACCGAGATCCAGGTCTGGATCCCTCGGGGACCTGCGGCGTCGGGGCCGGAGCCGCCAGCACGTGAGGTCGCCCAGTCGAACCTGCGGGGCCCAAAGGCGCGCCTACAGGCGTCGACGTGGAGCCAGGCCCCTCATGGCCGAGAGGAAGGAACTGACCTCCGCCGGAGTCGCGTCAGTCCCAGGGACCGGCGGGTATGTGTCGGGTTCTCGGCGATTGCCGTTTCCCGACATCCCACGAAGCACGCACACATTGCCGGGATCCTCACTTCCGGCTGGAAGCTGAGCCCCGGTCTAGTTCTTCTCCTGCCACAGGCTGGTCCTGGAAGCACTTCCGGGGTAAACGCCTTATCTCCGCGTTTCCCGCCGGCTCTGTGCTTTGAATTCCAGTTCCGAGGCTTCAGCGACGGAGGAGTGTTTCTGTCCGCTACCAACACGAAGGTACTTACGGTGTTGGGGGTTCCCGCGCAGGAGCGCTCTCGTTCTGGCACCATTGCTGAAGTGCTACAGCTGAAGCATTTCGATCGGCAAAGAAGCAGCGCAGCAGCGTTGTTGAACTTGTTTCTGTGGGTGAGCAGCGCAGGAGCGCCTTACACACATTTCTTTGTTTTGTTAGCAGCGCAGGAGTTCTTGACTTGTGTATTCGGAAAGTGGCGCAGGAGCGCTTTACTTGCCATTCGATACACCGCGCAGGAGCGCTTTGTTTGTTTGTTTTGATATACCGCGCAGGAGCGCTTTGTTTGTTTGTTTTGATATACCGCGCAGGAGCGCTTTGTTTGTTTATTTTGGGACTACCGCACAGGAGCGCTTTACTTGTTTATTTTGGGACTACCGCGCAGGAGCGCTTTACTTGTTTACTTTGGGGGAGCCGCGCAGGAGCGCTATTATTTGGTTACAGTTAGGGCTTCTGCTGAATCACCTTGAGTAGGAGAGTCTCGCTGGGTTCCGGAAACAGAAGCACTGGTGAGTCCCGGCAAGAGAACAGTTGTGTGTGTTTTAGGGATAGTCTGGAATAGCCTGGGGTTAGGTTACCAATCCTGTTATTGTTTGTTTTCCAGCTGCCCCGGGATACCCTGCACGCTCCATTCCCATACCACCGCCCTACGTCCTTAATCGGCTCCCATCCTTGTGTCCATCTCATCCCTGTTGAGTTTCCTTCCAAGGGGGGTCAGGTTGGTACACGGACGGGCGCTCTTGTCGTCTCTGCGGAATTACTTCACAAGCAAGGGTAAGTCTTGTGGGGTACCTGACAGAATTCAAAGCCCACGTTTACTATTCCACCCAGACGACATGGGCGACCCGGAAGTCACCTTGCAGGACATAGCAGTCATGTTGGCTGCCATGCAAGCCGAGAACCTTAGTCTACGCCATGATGTAACGTCCATCCAGAGTCACATGGCATCCGGGGTTTCCAGTCCTTGGGGCACTACCCTAGTTCCAGAGTCATACAAGAAGGGCTGTTGAGGCCGCCTACCTTCACCTTTGGGGGGGCCCCCGCAGCTCCCACTCAGAGCTCCGCCATTCAAGTCGTAACACCTCATCAGGTACAACTGGCACCACCGGAACGCTTCTACGGCGATAGTACCAAGTATGGGATATTCCTCCATCAATGTCACCTACATTTCATGGCCAGAAATACGGCTTTTCCTGATGATGCCTCCAAGGTCGCCTACATCTTATCATACATGGGAGGTGACGCCGCTCAGTGGTCCATTTCGTTTGTAGAAAACGACGATCCCATGCTCCACCACTTGCCGACGTTCACAGAAGCCATGCGGCGGATGTTCGCTCGCCACACCTTTGTGCAGGCCGCAGATAACGAGTTGCTTAGCTTAAAACAAGGCAACCAAGATCTCCTGCATTACATCACCCGTTTCAGCCGGCTGGTCATCGAGGCTAATTGGCCAGAGGACAAGAAGGTGTCAGTCTTCTATCGAGGATTACGTGATGACCTGAAGGACCTCATCGCACAGTTACCCGACCCGCCTGAGGAAATAGGTCCTTTCATCGACTTGGTGGTGAAGATGAATTTTCGTCTCCAGGAAAGAAAGACCGAGAAAGGGAAGGGCAGTGAAAACCGGTTCTTATCCTTTGGAGAAAAAAGCGTTGAGAAAACAAAGGACGAAGCTTCCCCCCAGGGTGAAGCGTCAGAACCCATGCAGATCGGGGGCATACGAGGGCCGTTGACCGCTCACGAGCGAGAAAAGAGAAGGAAGCAGAACCAATGTCTGTATTGTGGGAAAAGCGGACACTTCGTCAGGGAGTGTCCAGTGAAACCCTCTAAATCAAGGGGCAGACGGCCGTTTGCGTTGCCCATCACAAAAGGCGATCAGATGGGAAACGAGACAACCCAGTAGACAAGGGGATCCGTCCTCTGGGTTCTTCGTATCACACTTCAGTGATCCCCGCAGTATTCGATGGCAGTCATCATGTAGGCATCGAAGTCTCCTTACAGAATCAGGCGGGCAGAACCTGGTTGGTAACCGCCATGCTGGATTCCGGTGCGACAGGCAGCTTCATTGACACCGGTTATTCGAGTGCCTTGGGTATACAAACCGTGGCAAAAGAACAACCCGAAGCAGTCAAGGCTGTTGATGGAACGGACTTGACCTCTGGCCCAATCCGACATCAAACCGAAAAGATGTCCATGCTTCTTGCCAACCAACATGCTGAGTCCATCAGTTTTGATGTTATCGACGCTCCGCAATTCAAGGTTATATTGGGGTTGCCGTGGTTGGTGAAGCACAATCCCCGAATCGATTGGGCGGCCAGAATAATTCACCTGGATTCGGAATACTGCTGTGAGACCTGTTATACGAGGGACAATCGTCTGGGGGCTCGCTCGGTGCAGGCGAGATCACTACCCGTTGATGGCATGGGGTCGGTTTCCCACACAACCATACCAGAGGAATATCAGGATCTGGCAGAGGTGTTCGATAAAAAAGGAGCCAACACCCTGCCACCACACCGGTCGTTTGACTGCCGCATAGATTTGATCCCTGGCTCCACGTTGCCATGCAGCAGAATTTATTCTCTCACAGAAAAGGAGAACATCCACCTTCGATCCTATTTGGATGAGTACCTGGATAACGGGTTTATTCGCCATTCCAGGTCTCCGGTTTCCTCTCCTCTTTTCTTCGTGTCGAAGAAGGAAGGTGATCTGAGGACCTGCATTGACTTTCGGGCGATGAACGCCATCACGGTGAAAAACCGGTACCCCCTGCCATTGATCACCAATCTACTGGATCAAGTAAAAGACGCCTCCATTTATACCAAACTCGACCTGCGGGGTGCCTACCATCTAGTAAGAGTCCGGAAGGGGGACGAATGGAAGACCGCGTTCCGGACGAAGTTCGGTCTCTTCGAATACCAGGTTATGCCTTTCGGACTCTGTAACGCCCCCGCAGCTTTCCAGTACTTCATCGACGAGGTATTGAGGGACTTTATAGATGTCTTCTGTATCGTCTATATAGACGATATCCTGATTTATTCCCGTAACATCGCTGAACACGTGCAGCATGTGCGTTCTGTCCTCCAACAGCTAGGAAGACATCGTTTGTACGTCAAACTGGAGAAGAGCGTCTTTCATGTCACCTCTGTGGAGTTCCTGGGACACATCATAACACCTGAAGGTATCCACATGGACAACAAAAAGGTAGAAGCCATCTTGTCTTGGCCTTCTCCGGAATCCGTAAAAGGGGTTCAGCGGTTCCTAGGCTTTGCCAACTACTACCGCAGGTTCATCACCGGTTTCTCCGCACTGGTGGCTCCCATAACACGCTTGTTGCGAAAAGGTGTGCCATTCGGGTGGGAGCAGAACGCGGAGAGGGCCTTCCAAGAACTAAAAAGACGTTTCACCATAGCCCCCGTGCTGGTGCATCCGGACACGGAGCAACCTTTCATCGTGGAAGCAGACGCCTCGAAGGACGCTATAGGAGGGGTGTTGTCCCAACGAAGCACCGACACAGGACAACTACATCCGGTAGCTTTTTATTCCAAAAAATTACAACCAGCGGAACGCAACTACACTGTGTCTGACCGGGAGCTGCTAGCCATCAAAACGGCGTTCGAGGAATGGCGCCACTTCTTGAAGGACGCCAAACACATAGTGACCATCTACACCGACCATCGGAACCTCCAGTTCCTGCGTTCAGCCCGTGCCCTCACAGCCCGACAGTTGCGATGGACCTTATTCTTTAACGAATATAACTTCGTGATCACGTTCCGACCTGGAAAGGACAACGCCAAGGCCGATGCCCTCTCACGGCTGGACGACCATGACGAGCCTGCCGAAAACCCCGAGCCGGTTCCCATCATATCTGAAAAACATTTCCAGGGCGTTATAGCATCTACAGACTTCCTAGCTCAAGTAAAGAGGGACGTGAAGCGGTCCGATCCGATAGGCCTGGCCACAGACAGCGAAGAGGTGACTTGTGTGGACGGATTGCTGTTCAAAGGGGAACGGTTGTGCTTACCTGGGGTACCAAGTCAACAAAAAGCAGTCCGTATGTGCCATGATCATGTCCTTGCCGGTCATCCTGGCTATCACAAGACACTCGAACTAATACAAAGACAATTTTGGTGGCCAACACTGGTGTCCGACACAAGAACGCATGTAACGAACTGTACCATCTGTCTGTTAGGCAAGAACAGCTCTGAGCCGTCGGTTGGTCTGCTGCGTCCCATTCCGGTGCCACCGTTTCCCTGGCACACCGTCTCCATGGACTTCGTGGTTGACCTTCCCATCACCAAGACTGGACACACCACGGTTCTCACCATAGTCGACCACCTCTCCAAAATGGCGCACTTCGTACCCTTGTTGAAAGTACCCACGGCGAAGGACCTGGCCCTGGTTTTCGTGCACGAGGTGGTTCGCCTCCATGGCATTCCATCTGTGGTCATAACGGACAGGGGCTCGCAGTTCGTATCCCGTTTCTGGAAAGAAGTATGCAGACTCCTCGAGATGGACGTGCGCTTATCCTCAGCGTACCATCCCCAGACCGATGGTCAGGCCGAGAGAACAAACCACACTATGGAGCAGTATCTCCGATGTCTGTTGCTGATGGTAGAGAAGGAATGGTCTGCGGTACTATGGTTAGCAGAATATGCATACAACAACAGCAAGCATTCGGCCATTGGCATGTCCCCCTTCTTTTGTCTCCATGGTCGTCACCCTCGCACATCTGCTTGGGAAGTCCCCCGGGACAGCCAGTTGCCTACGGTGCGCGCCTATCATGAGACTCTACATAGACTATGGCAGCAGGCGCGCTTTGAGTTGGCCAAGGCGAAGGACGCCTACAAGGCGCATGCGGACGCCCACAGACAGAAGGAGCCTGAATACAGAGTGGGCGACAGTGTGTGGCTTTCGATTCGGCACATCAATGTGCATGGTCCCAAGAAACTGTTGCCCCGTTTTGTGGGTCCCTTTGCCATCGACAAGGTGGTTAACCCTGTGGCCATGAGGCTCTCGCTCCCATCACACATGCGGATTCACCCTGTATTCCATGTGTCCCTTCTGCGGGCGGTCCGCTCTGACAACCCAATCCCCTCTCCTCCTTCTCCTGTGGTGGTGGCGGGCCATGTTGAATATGAGGTCAGGGCCATCTTGGGGTCTCGCCGGGTGCGAGGTAAGCTTTTCTATCTGGTGGACTGGAAGGGTTACGGTCCGGACGAGCGGTCTTGGGAGCCCTTGTCCCATGTGCGCCATGCTCCCGTTCTGATCCGTGCTTTTCATCTCAGTCACCCCCTGTGCCCTCGTCCTGCTTGTCCCTTCTAGGTCCGGGGGGTTCGGGGGGGGGAAGTCTTTTGGGAGGGGGTTCTGTCGGGTTCTCGGCGATTGCCGTTTCCCGACATCCCACGAAGCACGCACACATTGCCGGGATCCTCACTTCCGGCTGGAAGCTGAGCCCCGGTCTAGTTCTTCTCCTGCCACAGGCTGGTCCTGGAAGCACTTCCGGGGTAAACGCCTTATCTCCGCGTTTCCCGCCGGCTCTGTGCTTTGAATTCCAGTTCCGAGGCTTCAGCGACGGAGGAGTGTTTCTGTCCGCTACCAACACGAAGGTACTTACGGTGTTGGGGGTTCCCGCGCAGGAGCGCTCTCGTTCTGGCACCATTGCTGAAGTGCTACAGCTGAAGCATTTCGATCGGCAAAGAAGCAGCGCAGCAGCGTTGTTGAACTTGTTTCTGTGGGTGAGCAGCGCAGGAGCGCCTTACTCACATTTCTTTGTTTTGTTAGCAGCGCAGGAGTTCTTGACTTGTGTATTCGGAAAGTGGCGCAGGAGCGCTTTACTTGCCATTCCATACACCGCGCAGGAGCGCTTTGTTTGTTTGTTTTGATATACCGCGCAGGAGCGCTTTGTTTGTTTGTTTTGATATACCGCGCAGGAGCGCTTTGTTTGTTTATTTTGGGACTACCGCACAGGAGCGCTTTACTTGTTTATTTTGGGACTACCGCGCAGGAGCGCTTTACTTGTTTACTTTGGGGGAGCCGCGCAGGAGCGCTATTATTTGGTTACAGTTAGGGCTTCTGCTGAATCACCTTGAGTAGGAGAGTCTCGCTGGGTTCCGGAAACAGAAGCACTGGTGAGTCCCGGCAAGAGAACAGTTGTGTGTGTTTTAGGGATAGTCTGGAATAGCCTGGGGTTAGGTTACCAATCCTGTTATTGTTTGTTTTCCAGCTGCCCCGGGATACCCTGCACGCTCCATTCCCATACCACCGCCCTACGTCCTTAATCGGCTCCCATCCTTGTGTCCATCTCATCCCTGTTGAGTTTCCTTCCAAGGGGGGTCAGGTTGGTACACGGACGGGCGCTCTTGTCGTCTCTGCGGAATTACTTCACAAGCAAGGGTAAGTCTTGTGGGGTACCTGACAGTATGGGGATGGACGCGGCTCCGGCGGCTCCAACTAAGCCGCGGGGTGGGACCACCCTGACTCTCAGCCGAGTCGCGCGACCGGCGAGGGGAGTCCGAAGAGCGATGTCGTCTCTTGGACTTCTTGGAGTGCTTCGACTTACCCGAAGACCCCGACGAGCGATGACGATGGCTGTGGCTCCGCGATCGATCCTTGGACCTCCTCCTGGACAGGGACCGAGAGCGGCGCGGAGCCGAGTGCCGAAGCTCGAGAAGCTTACGGGACCGCTCCCGCCTATCTTTCGACGTCAAGGCCTGGCAATCGAGGCACGTCTCCGCGTCATGGTCGGCCCCCAGGCAATAAAGACACCGGCGATGGTGATCCGTCACCAACATCAGGCGATGACAGGCGTCACAGGCTTTAAAACCAGGCATCCTACCGGCACCAGAGTCGAGTCGATATACCAAAAGAAGTCAAAAAAGTTAGTCAAGAAATGACATGGGGTAAGCTCTTCCCGGATCGGCGCTTACTGGTGCGGAAAAAAGAAGAAGAACTGACGTCAGCGCGCGAGGGCAGAGGCTAAGTACTCCGACGACGTCATTCCGGCGCACGACGCCGACGCGGAGCCGCAGACGACGCCTACCGACGCGCAAGGGGTATTGCTACAAAAATCTTTCCGGATCCAGCCTGACGCCTGGGGATATTCTAAGGTGAGGAATCTAACTAACATGTTTCTTTCAGATCTCGTTATTACATTGAGGTTCTTGTGCTAGTTGCGTCTCCACCCCTTGTTGTTCGCTTTGTTGTTCATTTTTGTTTTTACACCGGCTTCTCCTTCTTCCTTTTCGCTTGTTGTTTCTGCTCTTTTAGTATTGGGATTGGGTTACTTATTTCTTGGACGTAATGTTTGACGTCTTTCTTCCCATAAAATACCCACCGCCTCTACCAGAGTATGCTTCCCTGCTTTTGTTTTGCTCAAACTGCCCTCTGATTCAGACTCTGTCTACACATATATATATATATTGTCCTTCGTTTCCCCGCAGGGCTGGTTTCTCGCGCACTCACGGAAGGAACAAGGCGTCACCAATTCTTATCGTCAAATTTCTTTCTTTATTTACAGCATGCCAGTTAAAAAGCTCTACGCGTTTCAGTCCCACCAGGGACCTTGTTCACGAGACTGGTCTTTATTGAAACTTTTTTTGTTTTAAATCCACCTCTACAATCAAACGTGACATCACTTCCTATGGGGAGCAGCTAGGCATTCTGGTTATCGAAGTCCTAACGATTAAACCTGAGTGCATTGTACTATTACATGTTGAACTAAACAGAGGCGACTGGGAATTTCTATTAATTTAGACCCTTTGTAAGCTTACAATATATGGATAGCAGTATGTACTTTCTACGACATTCGATGACATTTCTAGACTATACCGTGATCTGTCTGAATTACAGTTCATTTTACATTGTTTGCGGCCCTCTAGTGGGCCCTCATTTTCAAAACTTTGAATCACTCTAGATCAGCTCAACCAAATGAGTCCCAACTGTATGTCGAATTTGCCCTCTGGTGGGCCATCATTATTCAGTCATATTTTAGATCTTAATTTGCTCCCAGTCTGTTTTCCTTTTCGTTAAGATTTTTGCTGTTCAACCCAGTGCTCCTAAGTCCACCCAAACTGTGATTGAACCTAAATGAAAATAATAAACAATAAAATTCGTTGGCAGTCAAGGATAATGTCACTCATAAAACTAAGCTAGTTATACAGTTTATAGATGGTAATGGAGTTCTTCGTCTTGATTTAGACCATCAGGGGTCAAAGTTCTGAAATTCAGAATATGTTTCGATTCCTTTTGCCTCATCACTCTTTCACGGTCTCCTCCTCTGGGATGTGTACCCACTGCTTCAATGGCATAGAATTTAAGATCTTTCCAATTTCCTTTGTGTGCCTTCTCCATATGTTTGGCCACCGCATTGCTCCTGTCGGTGTTTATTGTGGCCCTTACGTGTTCCAAAATGCGTTTTTTCAATTCGCATTTTGTACTTCCCACATATTTCATTGAGCAGGGACATTCAATAATGTAGATCACAAATTGACTCTTGCAGTTGCTAAGACACTTGTCACAGAGGCGGGTGAATGGCGCTAAAGAAGCCCTATCAGCTTCGGAGCCCTCAATAGGTCTCGCCTTTGGGACCTTATAAGTGTTTAGGCATGCAACAGTTCATGTTATTGCACCAAGGATATAGTGCTGCATAACTAAACACTTATAAGGTCCCAAAAGCGAGACCTATTGGCTATGCCAATGCTTGTTTGCAATGACCTAAAGCGCACAGAAAATATACAAGTTGCCATAAATATCTTCATTCTGCTGATCATTGAGTCATTTCTATAAAAACAGATCAGAGGAAGGAAAAGCCAGCTCTCTTTCCGTTCTTGGAACTGAGGCTGTACTTATGCCTAGTGAACTATAATAAAACAGTAATCATAAAATCAATGTTAAATTAAATATAGAAATGTAAGATAACACTTGCACTTACTGACTAATTCATTGAAATAAATAAATTTAGAAAACAACTTTGAAATTATACAAAACCTTAGTAAGTGTTTAACAGTTATTAGTATTGAAATTGATCAATATCATTTAAATTAAATATCTAAATTAAAATTAAAAAATAGTGAACCAATCTTATTAAATTGGAAAAAGTTGAATATATGTAAGGCTCCCAATTTCATGGTATTTGTTTTACATTTCTGACTGTATTTATCTGTATTGTTTTTTTGGGGCAGCTTGCTGGTATTTATCCATATTTACTGTATGTTTTGAGAATAAGTGGAGCGATAAAATGGTATATTTCCACATTTAACTGATTAACATGCCCTCATACTTTAATGCCTGCGCGTTTTAGCAAATTAAGCGGCCAAATATATAAATGTTAACATATTCCTGTATTTAAGAAAATCTAAACCTTTTTTTAAACTCTCCATGCTGTCTATCTGCTCAGCTGATGTCCTGGAAAGCACGAAAGATAACATGGAGAGTCACCCACAAGAAGCACCATTTTCTGCATTTTTACACTTTTAAAAATAAATACAGACAGCAAACACATTGTTTTATGAATGTATTTATCTGTAAAAATAAATAAAACGGAAAACTGGGAGCCTTTATTATATTATGTTAAAGGAAACTAAATAGACGATCTTAACTATAAACATATTACATGCTCAACTGCATAAATAATAATAAAAAATAAAATATAGAACCTGGGACTCTAACAAATATCAAATATATCACTCAAATTTAATAAATTACTTCGAACTAATAGAAATTGTGACCTCGACTCTAAATTTAAGTGTTCATTTAGTTCTATTGAACACTTATTTATTCATACTAAACATCAAAGAAATGGTGTGTCTCATTATTAGGCAGGTGAATTTATTGTATTGGACAAGCTGATATCGCTCCAAAAATATATGAATACTGCGATCCACGCATTTCCCAAACTCCTTATCAAGAGTGAGATGCAAGAAAAAGGCAATATAAATGGCTCCCTTGCACGTGTCAGCAGTGGCTCGCGAGCTTCAATGCTGCGACAAAGCTTTAACCGATATCAAAAATCGTGCACTGTACTAAAAGTCATAGGGGCTTATTTACAAGCCCCTTGCGTCACTTTTGCGTCACTTTTCCCATGTTAAAAATAACGTAAAAGTGGCGCAAGGGACTTGTAAATCTTCCCCATAGAGTTCACTATTTTCACTCAGTGTGACTATCAGACATGGGAAACGTGCTTCAAAAGTGACCACAGTGAGTAAAGTGGTTCCAGATCCGCACACATCGATGTGCACCATTTTTACTGCATGTGTAACACAGAACGGCTCGAGCTCTGTCTGCAGCGGGTCACACCGTGCTGCACACGGATTGGACGCTGTATATATAGTTTTCTGTTCAAGTCTTAAAAGGTTGAAGCTGTGTCTTTCCTCTACTTTTCACATATGAATTCGGGTCAGGGTTTGAGACAAACTCAGTTTGCCTGTGTTTTGTCAAAGAAAATGAGTATTTGGAAACTAGGATTTATTTGTTTAAATCCCTTTTTTTCGCTTTAAATCATTTATAAACAAACATTTTTACCACTATGCAGAAGTGGTTTATGGTGTGTAGCAGAGAAGCAAAATCCGTCTGCTGCATTCTACACACAGACCGGAAGTGGTAGGAAAAGAATGTGTCCAATATTTTTTGTCACCTCTTTAAAGTTTCTGTCAGTGTTGCCAATTTACAAGAATTATCAAGAAACGGCGTTAAAATTATCGCCGCTTTAGCAGCAGAAAACTGCTGCTAAAGCAGCGATAATGGGATTGGTAATATGCCGCAGAGAATTCCCATAGAAGCCCATGTTCTGGTGTCAACATGGGCTTCTATGGGAATTCTCTGCGGCATATTATCAAGCCCATTATCACCGCTTTAGTGGCAGTTTTCTGCCGCTAAAGCGGCGATAATTTTAACGCCGTGCTTGATAATATGCCCCTACAGAAGAGACCCGTCATGCATCTAATGACATCACAGGAAGTGACTTGACATCACATGCGGTCAGGGTTGGATTGGGATTAAAAATCGGCCCGGGCAGGTTAAAAAAAAAAGTGGACCATATTTGCATATTGCCTTGCAAAACACTACTTTAGCGAACTTTTATTAAAAAAGGGGGGAGTGGGGGTTTAAAAATGCACGGATTAGTTTACTCTGATGAAACACCTGAAAAGAGTGAGGCCACCTTTGCTCAGGCCCCCTGCCCCGCTCAGTATACATATATTATTAATGGGCAGGCCCAGGGAGAGAAAGGGACTGACACCTCTGCCGTTGATAAGAGGGAGGTAATGGATGCCCATTTACCTCCAGAATGGCCACTCAGGCACCCACTGGGCCGCTGGCGCCATTGAACAATGCAGAAACCGCCCAAATCGGCCCCCCATGCTGCTCAAAAAAGCAGCCCACAGCTCGAACTGGACGCCGGCCCCTCGGGCATTGCCCGAGTGCCCTTGGTACCAATCCGACGCTGCATGCGGTCACATCAAGGCCCTTGTACCGCGCATAAAAACAAATCTGTAAATGAAAACTCTAGGCTTGTGTAAAGTAACTGGTGCTCATGTAAAGCGCTCCAATACCTTTGGGTCGAGTTATAAACTGCAAAAAAAAAAAAAAGCGTAGAGTTTGCGCTATATACATCTGCAAAAAAAAAAAAACGCATTGGCATAGCCTATAGGTCTCACCTTTGGGACCTTATAAGTGTTTAACCATGCAACAGTTAATGTTGTTGCACCAAGGATATTGTGCTGCATAACTAAATACTTATAAGGTCCCAAAGGCGAGACCTATTGGCTATGTCAATGCTTGTTTTTTGTTTATGGTAGTAGGGCCGTATCTTGACCCTGTCCTTTGTTTTCTTCCCGGTTCCCTCCGGAGGAGCTGACCCCAACGCTGTGAAAGCCAGGGGCAAGAACCCGGACGACAGCGACTCCCTCCTCTGACTTTGCGATTTTGGTTCGGTTCACGTCTGACGCCGCTCCCTGGTCTAGGAGAGAGACCATAGCCAAAGACCATCGCCTTCTTTGCTTTTCACCCCCCGCCCGTTGATTTGTTACACCGAACACCCAAGACGTATTGGGACTATTAAACACTTCAATAAAATAGTCCTTTTTCCTGATTTCACAGTCCTTTGTCACTTGAGGGAGAGGTCTAGGGACGTCTGGCTTGGCCACACTACTGCAAGTCTGCTTATCAAAAAGCCCGTACCAATACCTAGACGTAGGAGGTCAACAAGAAGGTTTGACAGAGTATTCCAGAATCACCCAATGCGATATCCAGGTAAAAGACCCCTCACAAGACAGATGAAGGAAGCATTCCCCATCGGAAGGGTAACCATGGGACATGTTATACATATAGAACACGGGTTCATACAAGGACTGCTAAATAGCCGTGAGGCAAGGGGAACAGATCACACAACGGCTGGAAGGCAAGGATAAGAGGTCACGCAACGACCGTGCGGGAAGGATAATAGATCACGCAATGGCCATGAGATGAGGGCAGGAGGAAAACAAGAAATCCTATGCTGTTCCACAATCAAATACCAACCAGACCGACTCTGCTGAGTGTCTGCAGCAGTGAGAGCAGTCAAACACTTGGGGTATGCCTTATAATTCCCAGAGGAATTTGAACCCCCGACTTGGGGGCACCTGGACTACCAGAGGTACAAGGCAGCACCATTGAATACCAGAGCTTAGAGACAACAAGTCTCCACAAAGATTTCTAGCAAGGAGAGGTGGCATAGCACAATACTGGGGAGTGCAACCAAAGCTACAAGGCGGAAACAGCCAACAGGGGAAAAAACACCGAAGGGTGAAGTTGAGCCTGAGGTAACACGGAGAGAAAGATCCTGAAGAAAACATATCACCATTGTAACAATGGAAGAGTAGAAGGAAACAACTCCAAAGGAATTTAGAACAAAAATTGCATACCATTGATACATGATGGAACCCCAAAGGCTGCAAAGGAACTGCAACCAAGAAACAAGATTTCCAATGCAATAACAGGACTGGTTAGCAAGTCCTGAGCCACAGTCAAGGAACAGAAGACAGGACAATAAACCCAAGCGGCCAATATCACATAAGGATAAAGAAAATTGTGTTAAAAGGGATTCACACAACAGGTGAATCCAACAAACCCCATCAGCCAGTAAGGGAAGTCCCCATGCAGGGTCTCACAACAGGCGGCTAGCCACCAGCCCCTGAAGACCAGAAACACTGATGTGGTGACTGATGCCACAAAACTCACATAACAGAGTTGCAATAACAAGGGAAAAGGGGAGTGGAGGGCAAGCTAAGGGTCTGGCCCTCCCCGACTAGCCCGGAAACTGCTTAAGGCCACATCTGCTTGGGCTCCAAAAAAATGAACTGACAGCTTCTGAAAATCTAGACGCCCGAAGCCAGGTGTGCGGGCTCAATGCAACAGCAGATGCCATGGCTCGACCAATGTAATCGTTGGAGTTTATTCTGAGACACCTGATGAGCAGTGTGACCGCCTGGCGACTATCTCCAATCAACTGGTTCAACTCGCCCTCTGGGAACAAAGATAAAGGTTGTGCCAAGGAGTCCAACAAGGCATGGAGAAAGCGTCTGGGGATGCAAATCGTGTTGGTAGAGCGTAACGCCACACTAGAGGAGGAAAAACACATTTTCCGCAAGAATCCTCCTTCCTGGACTCCTTGTCAAGAAGGCGATGGGGAAGATTCTCCATCTCAGGACACGCTGTAATGGCCTGGACCACGAAGCTGTGGTGAGTCGGCTGTCAAATAAGGCAAGCGGGGTGCCCTGGGGCAGGGTAGTATTTGTGAGCAATAGTAAGGTCCACTGGTACACCTGACTCAGGTTGTGCCGATGTTCCCGATAAAATATCAGAAAGTGCCTCGCAAAAGGGAGTGAGTACGGGTTCAACCCCCAACTGGCCGGGATGACGGACCTCAATCAGACGGTCGGTATCCTTCTCCACTGTAGGCAGAGTTAGATGTAAGACATCCAACATTCTTTTTAAAACGTCTGCCAAAGAAGAACTGGCTTCCAAGGCAAGGCCAGGAGGCGATAAACGAGAGGAAGCAGGGGATAAATCTAGTCCGTTTGCTTCACCCAGCAATCCAGCTGTCCAACATAGGAGCTAAGGCGAATTCGATCCTACGGAATGCACTGACTCCGGCTCGGAGTCCTCCAGTGCCATAGAAATAGGCACTGGCAGGCTACCAGTGTCAGAGTCAACCGACATCACTAGTGGAATCCCCGAAGGACCGTGACCCGAAGCCCCTGTGTCCGAAACAGGAACTGCTACAGACGGCGAACCTGCTGGAAAGGATGCAGTTACTGCTCCTACAACCTCATTGGGGCCAGCAGACGCTCTAGAGGGAGATGAGGGCCCCAAGAGAAGATGGAGAATCTTGTAGTACTCCTGCATCTGGTTCCAGGTCGCTCATCTCCAGGCAAAGCTGGGAGGTGCAAGAGTGACGCCGGAGCAGAGGTAGAAGAATCTCTGCAATCCTCAACACGAGTCGAAGGAGCCAATGAGGGCCAGGACTTCGATCACTTGCAGCGCTGCTTACCATGAGATGTGGCCGGAGACTGGGATCACTGCTGTTGACCACAGGGTGAAGAGCAGCACTCACAGAAACGACCACTGGACCGGGAGGATGACTGATGCTACGAGGAGCTGGAGGCCCGTGACAACCGCGCCGTCAGCAGTTTCATGTGCTGCCCCTGCAGCACCTTCGGCTTCAAATGCTGGCAGGTGTCAAACTCACCGGCGTTGTGGTACTCACCCAAGCACCACATACATAGAGAATGTGGGTGTGTACCCGACATCTGGTGAGCACAGGACCCATAGGACTTAAACCCACAGAGCATTGGAATTTAGAACACTTTTTCAGATGAGAAAAGTTTGGCACAGTGTGCCAAAAAATGGCCACTGGTATGCTACTTCCGATCCGCGTCTAGCACGGAAAAAGAAACAAGCATTTGCAATGCAATAGGTCTCGCATTTATACGAGTTTGAGCTATTGGCATTGTAAATGACAATGCTTTTTTATTTAAGTTTGGGTTTTTTAAAACATAAATAAAAGGCACTGTCATTTACAATGCCAATAGCTCAAACTTGTATAAATGCGAGACCTATTGCATTGCAAATGCTTGTTTGACTTGCAAATACTGCTCTTGTGGGACTAAAAAAATTGCACTTCCTTCTGAGACCTTCTCCAGCCCCGAGAGTGTGCTGTCGGGAGGTTTCACGTTACATTTTGTGAAGATTTTAATACCCGTCTGCTGACTAGCTTGGAAGAGCGATGCTGTGTATATTTTTTTGTCGCTGTCATTTAGATTTGTTTTAGCTTTACCAAGGTAATACCCTCGCCTTTACTCTGCCTGCCTTTAGTAGAAATTCCATTATAAATTGCTGCTTTGAACTTCTGAACTCGCAGAAACTTGTGCCTAAACATGATAAGGGACCAAGTAATTCTCTGCTTGAAACTTGTTCGCACGCGCATTTTTTCCCTAGTTTGGGAAGGGTGGGGGGGGGGGGGGGCGGTTGGAGAGCCTAGGTTTTAAATTCCCCACCCACGTACATCTCTTTATGGTATAATGTTGCATGACTGATGCAAAGTACAGGGAAGACAATAATGACAAACATGTGCAGAGAAAGCTGTGGGGTAAAAACCAGAAGCGCATACCTCAGAAAGCTGCCCTGCCTCCCATTAAAACCTCACTCGTCCATTGGGTGCTCGTTAAATGCACAAGAGAGATTATTTTCCTTCGTGCCATCCCTTTGCCTCTCTTGACACTTTTGAAGCTTGTCTCATCATTCTTCGATAAACATTTATCACGGCCTGCAGATGAAGTAATATTATCTTTCGGGGATTACTATCAAACAGGAATTTATAACCTAATGGTTTTAAACGATTCTTGCTAAACGGTACTATTGAAAGCTATATCAGAGAGAGGAGGGGGGGGGGGGGGGGGGGGTGTTGAGTTATGCCAAATGAAAAGTGGGGGGGAAAATGGCATCACGATGAGAAATGACAATAGTTTGTGTAAGAGGTCTGGGTGGGAGAGTAAGGGAGTGTAGCGTGACAGGAAGCAAAGGCAACAAGCAGGAAGGGGGTGGCAAATGGTGTGCACTTTCACGGCCGCTTTGATGTCCTCAGTGGCCGCGCGGCTCACTGAGGACATCAAAGCGGCCGTGAAAGTGATCACGCAGTGCTTTTCAGGCTGCCAAATGGTGCGCGCGCCCGGCGCACATGCACTGTAATTGGAGGCCTGAAAAGCACTCGTTTGCACTTCCAGATCCCCCTTTAACAAAAGCTCTCGCGAGAGCAGCGCTAAAGCGCTGTCTCAGGCGAGACCTAAAAACTGACAGCGCAACACAGGGGACTTATATGGCTCCACTAACATCATATTTGGAGCCGACATCATAAGGAGCCATGCGTCGCCGCCCCCTGGCGTACAGAGGTACTGTTGAGAAACATTTGTCCGGATCCAGTCTGACGCCTGGGGAGGATTCACAAGTAAAGGAATCTGTGGCTAGATGTCCCCATCAGATAGGACTGGTTTTAGTACTATTAAAACTGGATTCAAAGGAGGAATCAAGTGTTGTATACCCTGCTGTGAATCGTTATCATCTATCTTGAAGCCCTGTGCCTTTAGTTCTACAATTGGTGAAGGCTTTTCCAGATCAATAATTAATAAAGCAGAGCAGCAGAATTTGATATTGAAGCCGGAGTTTAGAGAATACTTACTTTCCTTAGTAGCTGGATTTCGGCAGATGTTTACTTTGTTTGATCACAGCATTTCAGAGTTTTAAAACAAAATATCTTGCTCCTCCAGGTACCCATCTCTTCGGCCAAACACCTTCTAGATTATACTAGTCGCAATTTGCAAAAGGGCACTGAATTCCTTCATCAAGTCAGAAAGCTAACAAGTTTATATTCAATGCTTGTGTGTGTATGTGTGTGTGTGTATGCTTGTGTGTGTGTGTGTGCTCACTCAAGTGGGTGCGGCTTCATTAGCGCCAATTCCAGAACCAAGGCTGTAAGGCCCCTGGCTTACGGCAGTGCAGGCCCCTGCAAACAACTTTGGTAAATGAAACCGGACTCACCGCATCAGTAAAGTGCAAAATTGTTGCAAATTCACCTTCCACAGCCCTAAAATGAATAAAAATACACCATAAAAGGATATTGTGTTTATCTAAATTGCAGTTTGACCAAGGTAACAAGTAAGTCAAATAAAATTGTTTTTCATTTGACTGACCAGGGTTACAGGCAACTTGCTAGGGGTTACAGGCAACCTGCTAGGAGTCGCAGCTGCGACCCCTGAAGACCCCTAATTGACGTCCATGTATATTGGGGAGGTTGCCACATAAATGTCTTTGCTAAAGTGGCCCAAAATTTTGAGTTACAAAAATATACAATTTTATCAACACTTTCAATGGAGACATGCACTGACTTGCCATAATAAAACGACTGAAAAAGTACAATTTATTTACCTTCAGTAATGCCATTTCTGGTTGGGACTAACTGCAGATTCCTCACCTCTTGTAGCAATTCCCTCTTGTGTCAGCAGGTGGAGTTGTGCGGCTCCACGTCCGTTCAATCCCACCCCGGATGTGACATTGGGGTCACTATCTCTAAGCCACCTACAAGCGCTGATGTCAGTTTCTTCTGGTCTCTCTCCGCGATGTCGAACATGGAGCCCATAGAAATCAGAATGACAGGCGGTGGGTTTGTGGAATACGGTTAGTTTTGCACGCACTCAAATGAGCATGGTACTGTCCCAGAGACACTCTTCTCACCCCTAAGACCAAATGCCCTAATACACGCAAACCTTTTGTGTCAACCTTTGGCCCCTCAAACGACACTAATGCATAGCCGAAATAAGCATGCTTCAAACATTCAGTACACTGTTAGTACCTAGCACTCACTGAAAACCGGGGCACCATTTTCAAACAAGTTAAGAAATGGAGCAAGACCAAAGTATCCTATAATCTCACTTTTCTCAACAAATCTCTGCTAAGCATACAAGCCCCTCATCACCTCAGCCAAAGCCATCTTCATGAAGACAACCATCAAAGAAGCCTCAAACAGAGACCAAGAAAAGTCAAGCATTTTTCGAGTCAATCCTCTATACAGTCTAACATTAAAAGGTGTAACAGCATGAGGCACTTCTTCCGAAGACATTTTAACAAAATCGGGCTCCTTGGCAGTTTGCCATCAAATCCAAGATGTCCAGGCCAGAAGGCAGTACATAAAACATGGTGGGTTAGGGTGGTGAGAAATGGTGTATGCTAGGGTGTCAGCCAGCCTGATGCGCCTTCATCTCTTCACTTTCAGAATTACTTGGCTAGAATAAAGTGGACCCCGTTACATCTCTACATGTTTACAATAAAAATTAATAGACTTTGATATATTTTGGAGGTTCGAAAACCTAGACAGGAATTCTTGTTTAAACATATTTATCGAAAGAAGGGCACTAGATCCTGGTCAACCACATGGAGAACACTGCCATTAATAGCTTATACATTTAGTCACAAAATTCGCTTTTGTGCCGATTGACTTACTACCATTATGCCTTTCTAACTAACTTAGTTTGCACCTCTTACATTGTAATTTTTTTTAATGCATCTTGATCCCGGGATTCCTTACAGAACTCTGTTTATCTTCATCGCATTACATTATCTAAGACTTTCCATAATCATGACCCCCAACAGATATCCCATGGCCCTGAGGCAAGCACAGATATATACCCTTTACCAACTTGATGTGGAGAACAGACGCGTTATGGCCCACACATCTTCCTCAATCTACTTGGAGAAAATTCCGGTCAGGCACATAAACGAGCCTTCCAGAGACTGACGAGCATTTTGTTTTATTGCTGTAAGGTTATGGCAACCTTTCTCCTCAAATGCACACAAACAAGAAAGCCATAATGTTATTTTTACAGCTTTAAGACAATTGTAGAGTGGAATAAATGCAAGAGAAGTTTTGCAAATACCAGAACGATCACAGTGGATGCAAAAATCACAGAATGTGAGAATTATGAAAACAGAAAATTCTATGGATCTCTGCATGCATAATATTAGAAAAAAAATGTTTGCTGTTTTATGTAGATCCAGTATTAAGATACGGTCATCACATATCAGTACCTGAACATCATCTATTTTCCGGTCCACTGCCCGTCTCCGAAACAAGGGCTGTATTTTTTCCGTGCAAGGACCTTATAAAACAACGGCCTTGGTGCAGTTCAACAAATAACTGCTATGCTCTCTGCTCTCTTGGAATGAATCAAAGTCCTGCTCTCTCTCTTTGAAGGGGCTTTGAACGACTATTTTATAATATCTCGATCAGTTACTTTGAGAAAAGTAAAGCTTGTGGCACATAATATCAGGTGGTAGAAGGAAAATGCTACTTACCGGTAGGCATCTGTTCTTGGAATTTAGAGCTGTAGTGTATACTTGTGCATAGATCGCCATCTGGTGTTGGGCTCGGATGTTTGCACTTTGTTTTTGTCTTGAAAGAAGTCTTTGCAGCCACGAGGTAGGTGACTCCTCCTTAGGACGATAGTGCACATGGGCATCGACTCCACCTCCAGATTGTTTTGCCATGGAGGGTTATGATGGAGTTAGTAAGAAATAGAAAAGATGTCCATGTATAGGGTATCTAAGTAAGATAGTACTGGAACAGCTAGAGGTATCCAGGGAGGCGGGTAGGCGTATACGAATCTACAGCTCTACATGCCAAGAACTGATGCATACTGGTAAGTAGCATTATCCGTTCGAGGCATATGAGCTGTAGATCGTATACTTGCGCATAGACTATACAGCAGTTACCTCCTTAGCGGTAGCTACCTGTATCTGTTGCAGTGGTTTGAAAAAGTGTTATTAATACAGCCTGGCCCACACTAGCTTGTTGTTTTGCCTGCACTACACAATAGTGTTTTGTGAAAGTGTGCGGTATAGACCAAGATGTCATCTAAAGAGATGTTTCCTAAGAATGCCATAGAAGCCCCAAGCTCTAGGGGGAATAGTTAATGATCGTTTAGCTTTAGCATAGCATATTTGGATGCATTTAACAATCCACCTTGCAATTCCTGCTTTTAAAATGTGATTGCCCTTATGAGGTGGGGAAAAAGGCCACAAAGAGATGTTTAGTTTTTCTAAAGGATTTCGTTTTTTCAATATAGTAGAGATGTGCTCTTTAAAACGTCCAGCGTGTGAAGAGCTTGTTCTGTCACTGAGTCTGGTTGTGGGAAAAAGACTGGGAGTTCAACAGACTGGTTAAGATGGAAGGCAGACACAACTTTAGGTAAAACCTTTGGGTTAGGCCTAAGAACCACTTTGTTATGATGGATTTGTAAAAATGTTTTTTGTATGGTTAATGCCTGGATTTCACTAACTCTTCTGAGAGATGTGTTAGGGACTAGGAAGGCTAGTTTCCAAGTGAGGAATTGTAGTTCACATTTGTTTGCGGGTTGGCTGTTTGACGCTGCACGTTGAGGACGCCGCCATTCGCTCGCTTGCACCAGAGGGGGCCCGGCCCGACCGCCGACTGCTGAATCCTGTACCATCGCACCCCCCCCACCCCGCATAGCCTTGAGACCCTGAGATCGGGCACGGCTTACCGGTGGAGCATAGGGAGGGGGTGCGGTGCGGTCTGCTGCCTGTGCGGCGCGCTGCCCAGAGCACCGAGGCAAGCGGAAGGAGGTCTATTTCCCGCAGGAGGGCACCGGGCTCGGCTCTTAATCGGCTCTCAATCGGTGTATAGGGCACAGCGGGTGTGGCGGCACAGAGGGGCACGGATTGGCGGGTTGGCCCCCAACACCATTGAACTTTGGAACCTGCGGCCGCACCCGGATTCAGGTTTGCACAGCGTGCACGGTAGGACTTTCACTTTACTCCACTTGATCGGATGATCCCCAAGTCCAGTCCACTTTTTCGCTTAGACCACAATAGACCACAATAGTAGCTGTAGCGGCACGGGAGGAGCAGGAGTAGGAGTTAGGAGGTGCGTGAGTATTCAGTCACTCCCCATCTACCCTCCCACGCCTACCCACCCCGTGTCAAGTGTTACGCGAGGCACCTCAAAGGAATCTCAGGAGTGTGACTGCATTGATGTCCACCATGAGATCAGGGAGAGACAGAGCAGAGCCTAAACCAAAACCAAAAAAAAGAAACCGACAGACTAGTGGCAAGATGAGCGAAGGAGCAAGCGCTGGAGAGCAATATCAATATCAATATTGTCACAACGCCATTAATAACATCCGCAGGCAGGAAATCAAAGATCACAGAGTTTTTAATCTCACCAGGGCTACGAGTTCAGAAATCATCAATTGCCACCAGCACCCAGGACACCAAAAAAAGGACGTCCTACTCAGTTGGCTCTATGTCCAACTTGCTACAGACACAGATTAATATTCCATCAGAGAACAGCCGAAGCACCCCGAAGATCACCAAACCGACTGCCAACAGAATAATCGTGACAGCCCAAATAAACACAAGTGAAGCAGTAAATATTGGACAATCAAATCTGCTTAAAATACTATCCGAGGGAAAAACAAGGAAGATCAATAAGCCTCGAGTCATTCTTTTGTGCTCAGGGGACAAAGTTCGGGGGTGGCCTGCTGTCAGCCTCAAGTATGGATACAACGGATATTGAATAAAAAAATCTCAGCAAATCAAACAGCGGTCCAGCCCAAAAACACAGTTAATCCAATTTTAGAAATACAGGGGGAGGAGCCTAGCGCGCAACCAAGATGGCCGCGTAGGCTTACGGCTCTCGAGGGCCTCCGCAACCTCCCACGTCTATCCTGACTAAATCCTGGTTAATTTGACGGGCTTTTGCTGATGAATTTGCGCTGAGGTGCCACCCGTTTTCCAAATTCAGATCGGACGCCGGGAACCCGAATGGTTGCCCTCCGAAGTTTGCGGCCTGCTATTGCCTTGGTCCCGATCTCGAGTTGGTGAGGTGCCCGGGTACGAAGTGAACAACAGCGGCATGCTGGGCTTGACTTGCCACGTACCCCGCACTTTCACTTTCGTTTTCAAGTTTGTTTTCTGAGACCGGCTGAGGGACCTTGGTGTTTCAGAGGAGTGCGGATGGCGGAGTGTCTGGCCTGATTTTCGGACTATACACGGGCTTCCTGTCTGCGACTGCTGTGTTCTATTGAATTAGCTACCTGGTCCCTGTCCCTGGTGCTGGCGGGTGCCAACCTTGGTGGCCTCCGGAAGATGGCGGCGAGACTAGATGGAGACAAGTCGAAACCCAAGTCAACCCGGAGGGGAGCCTATACTCAGGTCAACAACATGGATCGTTATGCGCAGACAAAGGGATCCCCTAGTGGCTCGCATAAATCGCCTGAGAGGTCTAAAGAGGTCTCGGGCCCATCGTCGGAATTGACCCTGCTGGACGTCATGGGCGCCATTGAGGAGATGAAGGCTGCTGTGGGTCAGCGGTTTGATACCCTGGCTCATAAATTGGACGCGGTCCTGATCGATGTGAATTTGGTCAGGGCAGACCTGTCCAAAACCAACGAGCGGGTCGACTCCTTGACTCAAGCGGCGTCGAGCCTAACGGTGGATGTGGCCGCCCTGCAGACAGAGGTCCGTAGGTTGCGGCTAGCCAGTGACCTGACGGATCGTCGACTTGAGGACTCCGAAAGCAGGGCTAGACGGAACAATGTTCGTATCATTGGAGTGCCGGAAAGATCGGAGGAATCTGCTGCTGATCTTTTTGTGGAGGATCTGGTGATCAATCGTCTCGCGCCCAAGGGATTGAGCAAGTTCTTTGCGGTGGAGCGGGCCCACAGGATTCCGGGTGGTGCGCCCAAAGTGGGTGCTCCCCCGCGGCCTATAATCGCCCGACTCTTTAACTTTCGGGATAGGGATGCTATCCTTCAGGCGTCGAGGGTGGCCGGGCCGCTGAAGTTTGAGAACTCTAATGTCAGCTTTTACCCGGACTTCATGCAAGCGGTCCAAAAACAACGGCTGGGATTTTTGGGCGTCAAACGGCGCTTGAGGGACATGGAGCTGAAATACGCAATGTTATTCCCGGC
This sequence comes from Triturus cristatus, assembly GCF_964204655.1. Classification (NCBI taxonomy): domain Eukaryota; kingdom Metazoa; phylum Chordata; class Amphibia; order Caudata; family Salamandridae; genus Triturus; species Triturus cristatus. Next base: position 667,711,262 of record NC_140590.1, read on the forward strand.
TAAGTTGCGGGTTGAGTTCCGGGGTCGCTCACACTTCTTCGACCGGCCGGAGGCGGTTGGAGACTGGTTGGATCCCCTGCCTCGGGGACAGGATCGAGACACTCGGATGGCGGAGAGCGGAGAGGATTTGGTGGAGCAGGGCTAGAACTTGGTCCCTGGTGATGGACTAGACTGGTGACGTTTGGTACCTTGGCTCAACTGGACACTAGTTTGACACACTATGCCCTTCAAATGCCTGGAGGTTGTGGGGAGCTTATTGGGGCCCTTTCCTCCTTCTGGGGTTCTTTTTGAGGTATATGTTAGGGCGACAGGCACACTGCGAGTTGGGGGGGCTGTTCGGGCTCAAGCAGGGGTGCAGGGAGGGGGGAGTTGTGATTTTGGGATTGTGGGGGAGGGGGGTTGTTGGGGACTGTTTGTTTGTTTCGCAAGGCAATGTGAAGTTCTCTGCTGACTTGTCCGGGTTGTGCTTTCCGGGATGTGGGTATCATGCACGGGAGTGGGGTGGGGGGTAGGGGATTGAGAATCCTTTCGTGGAATGTGAATGGATTGGGGGACAGGATCAAGCGCGGGGTGGTGCTGCAGTTTTTTAAACGGATTTCGCCCGACATTGTTTTCCTGCAGGAGACACATTTGATTGGGAACTCCTTCCATGCCCTAAATAGGAGGGGCTATCGCCTCGCCGCTCACTCTGGTTTCACTTCTGGCTCTAGGGGAGTGGGCATTTTGGTTAGGGCCTCTCTCCCATTGGAGGTGGACGAGGTGTTTCACGATGATAGGGGGCGCTATGTGGTACTGGTGGGGAGATGGGAGGGTAGGACTGTTTCGCTCGTTGCTGTTTATGTGCCTCCGGGGTTACAGACGGCTACATTCGCTGATTTGGGGCGTCTGGTCCTGGGACTCCCTGGGGGGGTTCTGGTGTTGGGGGGCGACTTTAATGCTGTTGTCTCCGGGTTGGAGGACCGTTGCCCCCACAGGGATCTCCCTAGGGCTCAGGCCTGGTTGGGTGGCTTTTTGGACACTTTGGGACTTGTAGATTGCTGGAGATTGATGCACCCGGGACAGGCGCAATACACCTTTCACTCGGGGGCCCATGGGAGTCTCTCGAGACTTGATTACATGCTTATGCCGGCGATCCAAGCTGGGATGATTGGGGAGGTGTGTCATTTAGCCCGAGGTATCTCTGACCATTCCCCCATATGGTTGCAACTGAAGGTTGTCCCTGGGGCAGAGGGGAGAGTAGCACCCATTAACCCCTGGTATCTACGTAACCCTAAGATCCGCGCGGAACTGGTCAAGTCCACTGATCACTACTTTAATGATAATGTGGGGTCGGTGTCGTCGGACTTGTAGATTGCTGGAGATTGATGCACCCGGGACAGGCGCAATACACCTTTCACTCGGGGGCCCATGGGAGTCTCTCGAGACTTGATTACATGCTTATGCCGGCGATCCAAGCTGGGATGATTGGGGAGGTGCGTCATTTAGCCCGAGGTATCTCTGACCATTCCCCCATATGGTTGCAACTGAAGGTTGTCCCTGGGGCAGAGGGGAGAGTAGCACCCATTAACCCCTGGTATCTACGTAACCCTAAGATCCGCGCGGAACTGGTCAAGTCCACTGATCACTACTTTAATGATAATGTGGGGTCGGTGTCGTCGGCCGTCTCCCTATGGGAGGCTTATAAAGTGGTGGTCAGGGGGCAGGCCTTGTCCCTTATCTCCCATGCTAAGAGGTGCGAGAGAGCAGAGGTGGTTCGCCTGGAAACTGAAATAGCTGAAATGGAGGAGGACTTGGAGCGGGGAGTTACTGATGAGAAATTGCACGTTCTCAGCCTCAAACAATCGGATTATAGAGCGCTAGTCACGGAAGCCGCTAAAGGGATGAGTAGAGAGCAGCAAGGACGACTGTATGATGTGGGGGATAAGGCCGGAAAGTTGATTGCCTGGTTGGATAAGAAGGAGAGAGCGAGCAGGGTGGTGCCCGTGGTGGAGAGAATGGACGGAGTGCGTGTGACTGACCCTGTGGAGATCGTTGACTGCTTCGCGGATCACTTCGCGGGGTATACTCTCCGGTTTCTGTGCGTTCGGAGGAGGATTCTCATCTGTTGCTTAGAGACATTGCATTGCCAACCCTATCGGAGGCTGATGCAATATTGATGGAGACGAAGTTGTCGTCAGATGAGATCGCTCTGGCCATTCGCTCGATCGCATCTGGTAAGGCTGTGGGTCCTAATGGTCTTCCCATTGAACTATATAAGTTGCGTCCCGATAAGATAGCGCCGTATCTTCGGGACATGTTTTTCGCGGCACGTGCGGCGGGTTTCCTTCCCCCTGACCAACGTCTCGCCACCATAGTTGTGATACACAAAGAGGGGAAGCCGCGAGATCGCTGCGCCTCCTATAGGCCCATTTCGCTGTTGAACGCAGAACCCAAAATCCTGGCTAAGGTATTGGCTAATCGGCTGATTCGGGTCGTGGGTGACCTGATTCATCAGGATCAGTCTGGTTTTATACCCCATCGGAATACTGCCCTGAATTTGAGGCGGTTGCACGGCGTGCTGGCTAGAGCGGAGTTTATACGTGAGCCGGCCATCTTGGCATCTTTAGATGCCACTATGGCGTTCGACACTTTGGAGTGGCCGTATATTTGGGCCGTGTTGGCGAAATTCGGGTTCGGCCCTGAGTTCATTGGTTGGGTAAAATTATTGTATGCTGACCCATTGGCTCAGGTTGTGGTGAATGGTAGGGTGTCGGCTCCCTTCGCACTGGGGAGAGGTACGCGGCAGGGTTGTCCGTTATCACCCCTTCTTTTTGCACTTTCTTTGGAGCCTCTAGCCGCTTGGTTGCGTTGGGAGCCGTCGCTGCGGGGTATTAGATGGACGCCGGAGTTTGAGGACCGTGTCTCCCTTTACGCGGATGACATCCTTCTGTACCTTACCTCTCCCCGACAGTCGCTAATTGTATTGGTGGATGTATTGAATTCCTTTGGTCGCAACTCTGGCCTGGTTATTAACTGGGCCAAGTCATGTGTTTATGTCCTCTCGGGCGAGGCCCCCCTCCTACCGCGGGATTGTCCTATCCAGATTGCTACACTGGGGTTCAAATATTTGGGAATCTTTATCTCTCTGGATCCCGCGGTCCGCTATGAGCGAAACCTTCTCCCTCCCCTCCAGCAATTGAAGGCCGACGTCGCGAGGTGGCGACGACTTCCGCTCTCGCCGCTCGGACGGGCGGCATTGTTTAAAATGATGTCGCTACCTCGCTTCTTGTACGCTTTGCAAAACACTCTAGATGTCGTGCCAGCCCGTTACTTTCGTGAGGTGGAGGGTCTTCAGCGCCAACTGTTTTGGGACGGGCGGCCGCGGATCGCTCTCGCCAAGTTGACGCTCCCTTGGTACGATGGGGGGGTCGCACTCCCCGATATTAAAAGATACTATTGGGCGTCTCAATTGGCGGCGGTGAACCACGGGATATATGGTCCTGCCTTAAACCCGGCCTTCGAGATGGATAAATTACTGCTTCCGGGCGGGGATTATAACAGGGCGCTGTATTCGGTGACCCCGGATGCGCGGTTGACGGGACCCACGCGGGTCGCGGTACGTGTGTGGCATGCGGCGAGTGCTGCGATGGGGTGGAGGGATCGCTTGACTCGGGCGACGCCGTTGTATGCCTCTGGGCGGCTGGGTTGTTTGTGGAAAACGAAAGGCTTTGAGAAATGGGATATGATTGGTATATGTAAGGTGGGTGATCTTTGGGCAAAGGGGTCTTTCAAAACGTTTGAAATGCTTAAAACCGAATACAAATTAAATGATAGAGAGTACTTCCGGTATGCACAAGTCTACCATGCGCTGTGTTCCGTCTTCCCGGACGCTGCTGCTATCCCCGAATATTCCCCGCTGGAGGATAGAGTGTTGGATGGCTATGTGCCTGACAGCACTATCTCTCTGATCTACAAAAAACGTATTAATGATCGCGCGGACTTGCTGATCCGTCTCCGGGAGGCGTGGACGGGCGACGGCTTGGAACTGGACGATGAGGACTGGGTATCGGCGGTGGCCTCCCCGAAAGAGGTGGCGATCCCGGCCCGCTTACGATTTGTACAGCTGAAGATCCTCCATAGAGTGTATGTCACGGGGCCCGGTTTGCTACGTATGGGTTACTCGAGGGATGAAATGTGTAAGCGTGGATGTGGCCTGTCGGGCACCTTTCTTCATATCCTATGGGAATGTTCGGAGGTTGTGCGATTTTGGAACGGTATCCACGCCGTAATGGAGGAGGTCACGCATGTCGCTCTGTCGCCAGAGGCTAGGAGGTGTTTGTTGAATGTCTGGGAACCGAATGACTATAATGTTGCACAGACGCAGTGGGTGACTCTGGGGTACATGGTGGCTAAGCGTAACATAGCACAGCTGTGGGGTTCCCCGAGGCCGCCCACGATCGCGGTATGGAAGGAGAATATGGACTGGTGTATGTTTAGGGAAAAGACGGTGTATGTGGCGAGAGGCAAGCCTGGGAAGTGGACGAAGGTATGGGGTCCATGGAATTCCTATCGTGGACATATCTGCACCCCGCCTCTGCCGTTGGAGGTCGATATTGCTTTGTCCCCCTAGCCACGCATTCTGCGGGATTGTGTGAAGTGTGTTCTATGTTTTGTCTTCCCGTTGCTCCCCGCTGCCACTTCCTGTCAAGAACTGCTTTGGATACTATACGTTGTCCCCCGCCCTGGGAAGCGCACGCTGCTATTTCGGACTCTCATTGCCTTGAGTGTGTTTTGCATTTAATAGAAAATGAAACTGTTTTTTCCGATTGCTCTTGGCCTATGGCCACGGCCGGTTGCATGTGCTCACGAACTGCCGGGAGCTTCGCTTCTGGTTCATTTGAATGTGTGGCGTTGCATTGCGGGCCCTCGGGCTCTGTAGCGGCCGGACTTGGTGGTTGTAGGCCCTTGTATGTATTTTATTGTGTAATAAAGGTTTCCAAAAAAAAAAAAAAAAAAAAGAAATACAGAAGACACAGAAGTGTTTAACAAGCAGCCAGGAGCCACCACTGGAAGATCAAATAACAAAATCAGCTTCAGAAACACAAGAAACACAGGATTGCTTAATAAGTTCAATAGGTTGCTACGAGTCAAACGAAATTCCACCAATTGTACCAACAGGGCTGCCTCATGACTATCATACCATCCTTTCACCAATCAAGGTCCAACTAGCAGACGGCCCTTGCTCCCAAACGAAAGGTGATAAACCAACAAAATTTGAATTAGGCGCATGCCCGGGCGGAGAACTAGAGGATGACATCTGGAACAAACCAGGGGAGGACATTTGTTCAAGCCAGCGAGTGGGCACTAATCAGACAGAAAATGTCCTACCATCACAGGCCCCATTGTGGCCGCCATTTATTGGCATCATGGAAACCATATCCTTAGCACTACTCCAACACTCAGAAAAATTAGAGCTACAAATCGATATTTTGCAAATTCTGGCATCCCATGTGGTTGGCATAGACAGAAAAATACAAGATTTAAATTCACTCATCGAGTGGGTACAGAAAGACCCTCACACAATATACCAAGAATGCCAATGCTCCGGAATAATGAACCAACTAAAGGCCTTGCCCACAATCCTAACAGATATCTTGGCAGAGGTAAAAAAAAACAACCGACGATCACAATACTATCGCAAGTACTTGCACAGAAAATGCCTCAGACCAACAGAAGTCCACTAACACCCTGGACAATCCAGAAAATGCAGAAACAAGTGTGGTTGCAATGGAAGGCAATTTTAATAACCCTACTTCAGACACCCAGACAGAAACATCACAAAGCATGCCAATGCAAAACAATTATAAAAAAAATACAAGAATATGACGATCGACTGACCGAAGAAACAAGGTCACAGATAAACCAGCAACAAAAATCTTATAACCCTTTAACAAAATGTGAACGAAAGAGATTGAGAAAAGCAAGGCAAAACAAGCAAAAAACTAACAAAGCCACAGCACTCTTTACTCAGTATCAGGCTCAAGATACACCACAGGTAAGCTGCCAGAATGCTAATTCGCCTGAAACAGTTCCCGAAATGGGCCAAAGGGAAAGGAGGCACAAGCCTAACTGAAGAACCAGGGGAATTGAGACATGAATGCGACCATAGCAGATCAAATATGTCCCCAACGGGCTTAACCTCGGCGCAGCTAAGTAGTCCAAAAGACTCCCAGCCCACATATGGTCGCACAAAAAATAAAATTGTAGACTGTTCACTAAAACACAAGACTCAAGCAGAACAAAAAATTATATTTCAATACTTCCCTAAAATCACATAAGCTCAAAATGGAAAGACCATGGCTAAAGTGCAATAACCATTAATCACCACACAATGGCCAGAGACTTTGACAGTCCATTTGCTGGTATTAGGCAACCAGGCAAAAGCACAGGATCAGAAAACCGACCAGTTTAACACAGTCAATAACTGAAAAACAAGCGCCCAAAACACACTAGCAGAGGAAAAATACATAGGAGAATTTAAAAATAGAACGTTCCCGGATTCAATTGATAATGAAGGACAAAACTATCTAGAAGGTTTAACAACGCTAGACATTATCCCGCATTACAGCTCTAGAGGGAATTATGACATCCTCAATCGGAGTGCTATTTTAAACTTGCCAACTCAATAGAAACATTAAAACATCTGAAAATAAATGATATATAAAGCATCCAATTCAAACCCCTCCCAAGTGCAATGGGGAAAGAAAAGACTGTGGTAACTTGCAGCGACCCAAAGAACGCAAAGGAATTTTGGCAGCATAGAGAAGATTTTGCCAAATGGGGAACTGAAATTAGAGTAACGGAAACAGAAAGATATCCTGGCCCGTTATGCCCGATGGCAGAGTCAAGATTACAAACGGACAGCGGACTACTTCAGGGGGCAGTAGGTCCTACCAGCACCAAGGAAGGATGGACCAATCTACGTGTCATCCACCAAGGATCATAAGGAGCAACCATTCAAACTCGGAAAGTTCTACCCCCAACACCGAGTTCCATGGAATACAGGAAAAACGAAGCATGAAAATGCAATTTTAAACTATGCTTGTGGAATATAAACGGACTAGGCAGCAAAATGGAGCATGCAGATCTGGTAGTATTCCTAAAAAAATGTGATATTTTATTACTCCAAGAAACCTGGACAACAGCACCTGTTCAGATAAATGGTTTCAAAGAATTCCAACAACATGCCACCAAAGGCAGCTCACTTGGCAGGGCTACCTTAGTACAAGTATACCATGGACCTATGATCTGATTGGGTCTGGACAAACATGGATTCAGTGCACCAAAATAGTACCACCACAAGATCTCTCCGCTGGTGCACAAGACTTTCAAGATGCACGGTCAATGGTAATTTGTAATACCTACATTCACCCAGGGTCAAAGACGAAACAAGAGAAAATCGCGACCCTCAAAGCACTGGTTAAATCTTTGCAATCCACTTTCCCACAGGCGACTTCAATATGTTCTTACTACAAACAGAACACACACAATATAAACAACAAAACAAATTTAAAGGCAAACCAATCCCTCCACTAATAACAAACCATCAAAAAAAGGATAGTTACGGCCAGCTGTGTACCTCAAATTTAGTTGAAATCGGTATGATCATTTTAAATGGTCGCTTTCCAAAAGACCAGCCAGCGGCTTCAACCAGAATAGCCAAACAGGCCCAATCAGTACTAGACTACACCATAGTGGACCTGGAGGTACTGCAAAGGATCCTCAGTTATCAAATAATCCATAGACTGGAGAGCAATCATAGCCTGCAATCAATTGACTTCAGCCTTCAAATCGCTAGGGCACCAGCAAGCAATGACTTGTTGGAAATCCTCAGCCCATATAACTTAAAAAGACTCGCGTAGAATGGAAAGAACGCCAAAGAAATAATGACCCATTTAAAAAATGTACAGATAAAAGGAAAAGAACAAAGATTGGTAGAGCATTGGGCAAATTGGGAAAAGACGATCATAAGTCTAATTGATAAATTCGGATCCCAAAACAAAAACCCCAGAAGCAAACCAATAACTTCAGAGCCCCTTGGCTCCGTAGTGTGTAAAAAAAGGACTCTAAATCATGAAATTAGAAAGTTACAAGGAAAAGATCAGATCACGGGTGAAGACCCAAAGAAACAAATTTACAAATTAAGGCAAATATATAAAAAAGAGGATTGGATAGCAAAGACTAATCAACAAACTTAAATTTAGTTAAAATTATTGGAAACAAGTAAATCAAACAACAATAGGAAATTTTGGGCAGAAATTAATAAAATAGCAAACGGATCCTTCCGCGAACATAATGTAAACATGTCAAAGACAGATTTGATACATTATTTAGCGCAAAACCAAGGGAACAACAGCAATCACCCAGCAATGAAAAAAGATCACACTATCCAATACCAACAAATAAGCAAAGAACCCGAACAATATTTAGAAGAAAATTGGATTAAACCTCACCAGATTCAAACGGTCTGCCAAATGGGCTCTTTAAACATGACCAATTATTCTGGGCATAACACCTTACCACTGTTCAACCACGCTTTTCAAACGGAAAGTATACCATCGTCATGGAGAGGGAGCATCTTGCATCCAATCTTTAAAGCAGGCGCCAGATCGGACCCTGATCGCCCTTATTGACAGAGGCCAAAATATATGCGTCAAATCTCCTGACAGCATTGGAAGAATGGGTCACCACGAGCAAGATCCTCCCTATCACACAGACTGGGTTCAACACGTTGTGTAATTTGTTAGCCTTGAACCTTCTTGTCGAAAAAGCTAAGGACAAATCAACTAAATTGTACACCTGCTTTGTCGACTTAAAAGCAGCTTTCGACACAGTATCTAGGGATCTCCTCTGGCAAAAGATGGCAAATTGGGGTATTCCACCAATGTTACTGCAGACCATCATCAACCTGTACACATCTACCTGGGTCAAGATAAAATTAGGGAATGGTGAAAGAACAACAGCAAAGATCCCAACGCACATTGGCCTAAAGCAGGGATGTGTACTGGCCCCCACTCTCTTCAACATTTTTACTGCAGACCTGGATAAGAGGCTAACAGAAGTCCAAAGCGATCCTTCAAAGACAGCACACTGCAAAATAAGAAGCATGCAGTACGCAGACAACATCGTCCTATGTAGCCAGACCCCAATGGGCCTACAGCGCTCCATCACAATGCTGCTCGAATATACTAGGGAGCATGGCTTGTTCATTAATTACAAAACAACGAAGGTTATCTGTTTTTCATCACACATAGGACAAAACAAAAAATTTAAATGGCACACAGCAGGAAACACCATAGCACAGAGTGTGGCATACAAGTACCTAGGAGTAGTGGTAGACTCAAGGTTTACATTAAAAGAGCATCTATTAAACAGAAAAGCCCAGGCAAATAAATTACGCTTTCCTCTAAATCTACTAAAAACAAAACTGAAGTGCCCATCCAACTTATAGTTATTAAAAGTCATTGCTGCTAAGTTTATTCCAACTCTTACGTACGGCTCTGAACTATTCAAAGGACAAGATGCAAACTTACTGAATCTCCAACAATCAGGGCTATTCAATTACATCTTTCAGATCCCACCGTTTGTATCTCAAGCACGTCTGGAATTTGGGCTATTTAATCAGCACCCAGTAAGACAAGCAACAATAATAAAAACGTGTTTGAAACTTAAAAGCAGCGCAAGAGGATTCCTTGATGGGGCACTGTTGGACCGAAATTAAGAATCAGACAAAGGGAAAAAAAGCCTGGACCACAGTATTAGAAGAAGCATTGGTAACCCTCAAAATGCAAGAAGCCTGGAACACTAACTACAGCTTTGCAGCTTTTAAAAAATAGCCAATAATGCGGCAAAACAAAAAGCATGGATCATAGACAAAGCCGCCCTAGCAAAGAAAAAACATGGCTGGTTGGTATTATCCTCATATGAGAGATGTTCCCCCTCAACCATACCTAGTCGATCATATAACAACAGCAATTCAACAATTGCTACTTCGAATTCGGTTGGGGGATTTCATCATAAAAAATCAGGTTCCAGTATGGAAACAAACATGGCCAACAACACTCTGTAGACTCTGCGGCCAAGTGGAAGAAACTCTGATTCACTTACTGTGCATTTGTGTAACTGTGAACAATCTAAGACGTTATTATTTATTACAAGCATTTCGCAGGTATCAAATTAGATCATGTTGTCCAGCAGTAATGTTAGCACTGAATAGTCAATTGTTACAGGTAGCATGCAGGGCCACCAGATTCCCGTAGAAAGTCAGTTCCTTACTACAGAAATCTGAAAAATAGCATCTTAGAATATTGAACCATGTGAAAAGAATGATGGCGAATTTACAGTTTTCTTTTCCCTCGGTGTTGTTTTTTATATTTTTTTTATCATGTAAACATTATATTGTTGTTTAAGGATCTGCACACTGTGGTACATTTCAGAGTATGAAATCAAATGTTTACAATTTAAGGACTAAGGAGCAAATCACTGCACAGTATCCAATTCAATGTTAATTTTGTAAACATGATAGCATATACTACCTGTGCATCCTTTTTACTAAATAACGTTATATGTATGATTTTAGCAAAAATTGTAAAGTTTTAAATTAACTATATACAATAAATTTACTTACTTACATTTGTGCAAAGGTTCAAAAGGAGGACCCATGAGTCTGGTAAGGACAACATTTAAATTCCCTAGTGGAGAGGGTGGAGCTCTAGGTGGAATTATTCCTTTAATTCCTTCCATAAATGCTTTAATAGCGGGTACCCTAAACAAAGATAAGTGTTGTCTGTTTTGGAGATAAGCTGCTATTGCTGCGAGATGTAGTCTTATTGATGTATGTGCTAGGCTACATTGTTGTAAGTGTAATAGATGACATATAATGTTTTGAACAGAAGTATCTAGTGGATTGATTTTGTTATTTGTACAGCAAATTACAAATCGTTTCCACTTTGCGGCGTAACATGCTCTGGTGGTAGGACGTCTAGCCTCCTTAATGATGTTCATGCAGTCTGGTGGGAGATTGAAATAACCAAACTCAAAGACTTCAGGAGCCAGATCGCAATGTTGAGTTGATTGGGATCTGGATGTTTTATTTCTCCATGGTTCTGTTTAAGTAGCTTGGGCGAGAGGCGCAGTTTTTGATGGGGAACTACTGACAGTTCCAAGAGGGTTGTGAACCATGGTTGCCGGGACCATGTTGGAGCAACCAGGATCCTTATGAGGGAATGCTGTTTGAGCTTCCGAACCACAAACGGAATTAGTGGGAGAGGCGGAAAAGCGTAAGCAAATTTGCCTGACCAGTTTATCCATAGCGCATTGCCTTTGGACAATGGGTGTGGAAACCTGGACGCGAAGCTTGGGCATTTTGTGTTTTGATGTGTGGGGAACAGATCTATTTGTGGCTAGCCCCACATGTAAAAAAAATGGAAGAAGAACTTGAGGATGAGGTTCCAATTCATGAATCTGCTGTGTTTCACGACTGAGCAAATCTGCAATCTGATTTTATGGGAGGTGTTCTGCAAGGAGGTATATGTTTTGCGGAATGGCCCATCTCCATATGCTTTGAGCTAGGTGTGAAAGCTGTAGAGAGTGTCTCCTCCCTTGTTTTTGTATGTAGTACATTGCTGTCATGTTGTCTGTACGGACCAGGGCAGCTTTGCCTATGAGATAGAGTTGAAAGGATTTTAACGCTAGAAAGATTATCAACAATTCCAGGTAATTTATGTGGAGTTGTTTTTGCAAATGCCCTGAATGGTATGGTTTTGAAGATGAACTCCCCAGCCGGTGAGCGATGCGTCTGTTGTTAGCACTATCTGTGGAACCGGGTTGAGGAACGGCCGCCCTTTGGAAAGGTAGTGTGTGTTCCACCACTGCAGAGAGCAATGGGTGCGGCTTGTCCACCAACACCAGATCTGTTAGCTGACCTTGAGGCTGGTTCCACTGACGTGCCAAAACACTCCTGTAGGGGACGCATCTAGAGTCTTGCATAAGGGACGATCAAAATGCAAGAGGCCATCATCCTGATCAACTTCATGAACACTCGAGCTGATAATGAGTGTTCAGGCTGAACTTTGGATATTAGAGCTGTTTATCCTGAGAGTTGGGGTATGCTAAAACTTTTGAAATGTTTATTGTAGCCCCTAAATATTGTTGTGTGTTGGGTGGTTGTAGGTGGGATTTGGTGAGATTCACTGTGAAGCCCAAGTTGTGAAGCAGCTGGATTGTCTGGTGTGTGTGTTGCACACAGCAGCTGTGTGATTTGGCTTTTACGAGCCAGTTGTACAGATAAGGGGATACGTGAATGTGTTGTCTACCTAAGTGAGCTGTCACTACTACGAGACACTTGGTGAAGACTCTGGGTGCTGTAGTCACTCCGTACGGAAGGACTTTGAATTGATAGTGTTGGCTGTCCACCACGAACCTGAGATTTTTTCTGTGAGCGGGGTGAATGGGAATGTGAAAGTAGGCGTCCTTTAAATCTAGAGTGGAGAGAAAGTTGCCTTGTTGAAGCAGTGGGAGCACCTGTTGGAGAGTGACCATGTGGAAGTGGTCTGACTGAATGTAGAGGTTTAACGGTCTGAGGTTGTATTGGCCTGAGAGAGCCGTCCTTTTTTGGAAGTAGAAAGTAGAGGGAGTAAACCCCTGTGCCTTGGTGATGTAAGGGAACTGGTTCTATTGCATGTTTTTGTGATAGAGAAAGAACCTATTGTTTGAGGAGAGAGGTGTTCCGGGGACATTGGACGTTGTCTGGGAGGGAAATTTGGGGGAGTAGAAGTGAGTTCGACTCAATAACCAAACTGGATAATTTGTCTTACCCACTTGTCTGTGGTGATGAAATTCCAGACAGGTAGGAACTGTGAGAAGCGTCCCCCGACAGAGGTGGGATGGTCGGGGTGGAAGTGAAGGGAAGTCACTACTTGGTGGTAGGGGAGTTGCGGGTATTGTTACTGCGACCTCTTCCCTTACCATTGTTGCCTCGGTACCCTCCACGAAAGTATCCTCTGGAGGAATTGTTGGGACTCTTATAGGAAGAAGACGGATGCTCCGAGCTAATGGTTTTGGAGCCAGCCCTGTAAAAGGAGCGACGAAGTGAACCCCTAGGGGATTGCAAGGCACCCATGGATTTGTCAGTTTCCGTATCCTTTTTCATCTTTTCTAAAGATGTATCAACTGTGGGCCCAAAAAGATCCTCTTGATCAAAGGGCTGGCTAAGAATAGCGGACTGCACTTCCTGTTTGAATCCAGAGATTCGGAGCCAAGCGTGTCTGCGTAGCAAAACACCGATATTAATAGCACAAGAGGCAGTATCTGCTGCATCAAGCGCACATTTTATTGAGGCATTTGTTATTAATTTTCCCTCCTGTATAAGATAATTGGCTTTGTCTTTAAATTGGTCAGGAAGATGTTGCATTAGCTTTTCAAGCTCATCGTAGTGAGCTCTGTCATATCTGGCCAACAAAGCTTGGGCATTGGCAATCCGCAGGTAACTTGGTCGGACCATTTCCTGATCCAATTTTCATGGACCATTGTGATGTCCAAATCAACTAGTAGTCTCTCTCAGAACAGGCGGTCTCATAGAATAGACCCTTCTGCCTTGAGTTTGGCCTTGCTCGAGGCGCGGCCTCCTATCGCAAAAGATCTGGGTGGAGCTCTGGAGAGTTTTTCTAACTGGATCTTGCAGGCGGTGGCTTCATTATCCCCTCCCCTCGCTCATAAGCGAGCCAGAACTTCTCCCTCAAACCCTGGTTCTCTAGTGAGCTTAAAGAGCAAAAGCAGCATTGTAAAACATTGAAAAGAAGCTGGAGGGTGCCTTATTGCCCCCTTGCTAAAATTGCTCTTAGAACGGCTCAGAAAGCTTACTATACTGCCATCGGTATAGCCAAAAGTCGCCATTATGCGGAGCACATTTTTCTGTCCTATAATAACGCCAAAGAAATGTTTTCAATTGTTCAGAGTTTTGTTTCCCCATGTGCTGAGCACATTACTCTACCTACCTCTGACACATGGTGCGAAAAACTGTCTAGGTTTTTCATAGATAAAATCCAGATGATTCAGGCCAACCTGGGACAAGGAAGTATAGGCCAGGCAGGGCTTCCCTCTACAATTATCTCCGGAATTCTCTTTGATTACTCCCCAGGATTCACTGACCATTCTCAATTCGCTAAAATCGGGATCGCCGGTGGACCCCTGTCCTACCAGGCTGCTAGCTGCGGATGTAGTTAATCCTGAGGTTTTTTTTGCAGAGTTTTATACAGCACGAACTTGACCCGAATCCAATCAGGTATCAGAGCGCTTTACATAGCACCAGTTACGTTACATGAGGACACACATTCATTTTTTGTTAGGCACAGGGAGATTAAGTGATTTTGCCCAGAATCACAGGATGATCAGCGTTATTACAGAGACTAGAACCCAGTTCCCCAGGTCTGAGGTCGCGCGCCCTAGACGTTAGGCCAACTCCTCCCCAATACCCTGATTAATATGTCCCTTCAGACAGCTATTGTACCCTTGGAATGGAAGCAGGCCAAACTCCTTCCCTTACTTAAAAAGCCATCATTGGACATATCCTCTAGCTAGCTTCCGTCCCATCTCACTTCTGCCTGCCATAGCAAATGTGTGTGAGAAAGCGGTGTTCAAACAGTTGTCCAATTTTGTAGAAACATCTGGCCTTTTGCACCCAGCCCAATCAGGGTTTAGGGTTACGTATAGCACAGAGACAGCATTGGTGGAGATGTCTGAAGCGATCAGAGAGTGTCTGGATGCTGGTGGCAGAGTGGCCTTGATTTTATTGGACCTCTCTGCCGCCTTCGACACAGTACCACACTCTCAGATTCTTGCTCGCCTCACCAACATTGGTATTTCGGGCCGAGCTTGAAATTGGCTCAAGTCATTCCTAGAAGATCGATCACAGCAAGTATGGCTCCCTCCCTCCTCTTCGGCCCCTCAAAAGGTGTCTACAGGAGTACCGCAGGGATCTACAATGAGCCCCGTTTTTTTAATATTTACGTCACCCCGTTGATTTATCTTGCAGAGGAGCTGGAAGCGAAGATAATCGCTTATGCGGATTACACTCAGCTCCTCTTCACTTAGAGGGAGGCAGATGTATCTCCTGTCCAGGACAAAGCCTGTCTAACAGCAGTTTTTGAATGGCTGGTGTTGGCCAGCTGAAGTGTAATGAAGAGAAGTCAGAAGTTCTTCTGTATGGGTCTTTTCCTCTGCAGTTTAGGGAAGCCCTCTGGCCGATGAACTGCCCTCTACCTAGCTCTGTGGGTCAGCCTGTCAAAAACCTAGGTGTTTGGTTTGATGAGGACCTTAGGTTCTCCACACAAATAAAGAAACTGGCCGGACAGTGTTTTGGTACACTAAAGATTCTCAGGAAGTTTCTGCCCTTGCTACCCAGGGCAGCCAAAGAAATGGTCACGCGGGCACTGTTTCTTTCAAGCCTAGACTATGCCAACGCACTGTATATAGGTCTGCCAGACTTCCAGCTGAGGAAGCAGCAAGTTGTATAAAATGCGGCAGCCGTTGCTCTGCTAAACATCTCCGGAAGAACTAGTGTGAAGCAATATTTGCTGGACCTACACTGGCTTCCCGTGGCCCAACGGGTCAAATTCAAAGCCCTCACTCTGGCCCATGCAGCCCTCCATGGCTTGGGTCCTCTGTATTCGAGGAATCGCTTCACCTTCTATGTGCCACAAAGGCTGTTGCGTTCAGTCTCTCAGAGGCTGGCAGTGATCCCTCGGTTCCGTCTGGTACGAATGGGGGGTAGCTCTCTCTCTTTCAATGTGGCTCAAGCCTGGAACTCTCTGCCCTACTGTGACAACGAGCCCGACCCCGATCGATATGACATCAACCCTGTAAGCACTGTATGTATGTCCTACTACATGTCCCCTCTTTACCTTCAGCACCCCGACCTCCGGGACAGACAGGCAGCCTTCAGAAGCCCGGACGAAACAGAAGAGTACTGCTTCTTTAATTGGGAAGAACTCGCTGCCGACCACGCCCCCAGTGGTGACGTCGCAGAGAGGACACGGACAAATCCCGGAAGCAGCACAGGAGAGGTGTGTGTGAACACCAGCGAAGAGCGGAGAGAGTCGGTTGGAGAACATGGAGGAAGAGACGGAGGACGAGTGCCCCAGAGACCTACCAGAGTTGCCGGTAGCAGAGCCAGGAGGCCAACGACCCCGCGACTCGCCCCGCGACGTTTCCATGGGAGAAGCGTGGCACCAGCAGGTACGGGCTCGCATAGCGGGTTGGGCGGGACGCCAGCGTTTGCATAGATCATAGGAGCCGTACCCCTCACCGTACCCTTTCCGCACCACACTTGAGGTTGAGAGTACTGAGCACAGTGTATTTCCTCCACTCCCTGGCCCCTTTTTCACGTGTTTATCTGTGAGCACTCATCTGACCCACATCTCCCTTCTGTCCCTCTTGCACCCCACCCTCGTCAATTGGACCGGAGAGCCGCCCTGTCCTGGAGACCAAGGCACCCTGGAGAGGACCAGGAGAGGGAGGACGCCTGAGATCCACCACCCGGCCCAAGACCTCGAGGAAGAGACGTCTCTACCATATTATCGTCCCGCAAAACAGAGAAAAAGTGTACAGAGAACGAATAAATCGTCACTAAAACACCCTCCTGCCTCTGAGCCTCATTACCTCCCGCAACAAGTGGTGGAGAATGCGGGCATAACCACCGTCATCTGTATGGAAAAGATGGACGAAGTACTGCAGCACATTATAAAGGGCCAGGAACAGTTAGGCTGGATGGTGGAACAACAGCTAAAGTCCGCGGAAGCCGACAGAGAAACATTTAAATCCACTATAGCGGCACAGCTGGACGGAATGCAAACCATGATACCGGATCCTGTACCAGGACCCAGCCCCCGATCGGTCACCCCGGGGCCGTCGGGGATTTCACTGCAAAAATACGTGTCTGGGGAGGATCCCGATGCTTTCCTCCTTAATTTTGAAAGAGCTGCCCTAGCGTGTGGGTGGCCTGTAGAGAAGTGGCCATTTTTTCTCACACCCCTGCTCACCAGCGAGGCCCAGGCGGCCTATCAGGTCGCCAACGCCACCGGCAACATCCCATATGTCACCATCAAGGCCATCATTCTGGACCATCTCAGGCTAGGCGCGGAGGCGTACAGATTACGCTTTCGGAAGGAAAGAGGAAGACCAGGCGAGAACCCCAAGACCCTATTTTTCCGCCTGAAAATGGCTGCCGACAAGTGGTTGACACCGGCCTCCAGCACCAAGGAGGAGATCATGGACAAGGTGTACCTAGAGCAGTATCTAGAAGCCCTGCCCTTCAATACCCAAAAGTGGCTTCGGCAGCAACCACAATTGACCATTGCCCAAGCCGTCGAAATGGCCACGTCCTACGCTCAAGCGCAGCCACGCAACGTTCCGTGGGAGACCGAGAGAACGTCTCGCCAAAATCCGCTAAAAGTGGAAAGGAAACCGCGACCGATCGGAGACAATCTCCCGCCAGAACCCTCCCGACAGGAGGCCTTTCCTAGCAAAGGACCCCAGTGTTTCGAATGTGGGACCTGGGGACACATCGCTCGCTTATGCCCCCACCGCCGGTCACCGGAAGAACCCATGGACGTGGGATATGTCCCCAAATCCGTCATGTACACAGCAGAACTAGGGGGCTCCTTCTACGCAAGTGTAAGGGTGAATGGGGTGTTGGTCCGGGCTCTCCTAGATTCGGGTTGCCGGCAGTCAGTGATTCAAGGGAGATTCGTAGAGACCAGTCAGGTGGTGCCCCACTCCATAGTAAATATTAAGTGTGTACATGGGGATACAAAACCATATCCAATAGCGATACTAAGGCTCGAGATCCCTGGAGGGGCCCAGCATAAAGTGAGACTAGGGGTCTTAGAAACTTTACCCGAGGAGTTAATCATTGGGACCGACAATACGGAGTTTCTGGATCTTTTTATTCGCTCCACCTCCATGCCTTCCTCACTTAACCCCAGCTCTATACACAGGGGGCAAGCTCACCCCGCCTATATTACACCTGAACCGTGGGAGGGGGACAAAAACTTTAGGTTCGCACAAGCAAACAATCGTTCCCTCTTTAATGCCTGGGAACAAGCACACCAAACTCAAGGTTAACCCAACCCCACATACCCCCGCTTCACATGCAAGGAGGGATTGTTGTACAGACAAGGGAGTAAGGACGAAACCCTACAGCTGTTGGTGCCCACCCCCTTTAGGGATCAGATAATGTTTTTTTCACATTCTCATCTCCTGGCAGGCCATATAGGGAGTGAGAAAACGACCCAGAATGTCCTTAGACACTTCTATTGGCCTGGCATATACAAAGACATCAAACTGCATTGTTCCGCCTGTGAGATCTGCCAGAAAAAGAACATCCATAGACCCCCTTCCGTGCCGTTACAACCACTACCCATTATAGGGACCCCCTTTGAGAGGGTCGGCATGGATTTAATAGGACCATTACCAAAAACCAAAAGGGGAAACCAATACGCATTGGTCATAGTGGATTATGCTACCCGCTTTCCAGAAGCCTTTCCCTTACGCAACCCCACCACCCGAGTAATCGCCGACAAAATGATCGAACTGTTCTCCCGCGCTGGTTTCCCGAAGGAAATCCTAACAGACCAGGGCTCCCCGTTTATGTCTCGCCTAATGAAGGAAGTTTGTCAGCTAGTGGATCTCCGTCAAATACGAACATCTGTATACCACCCACAAACGGACGGCCTAGTCAACCGCTATAACGGGACCCTCAAGACCGTGTTGAAGAAGATGCTTGCAGTAAGCGGGAGAGACTGGGACGGTATCCTCCCTTTGGCGTTGTACGTCATACGGGGGCAAACACAAAGCAGCCTGGGATGCTCTGCTTTTGAGATGCTCTACGGGCGACAACCCCGTACACTACTTGAGATGACCAAAGAGGCCTGGGAAAAAGATACAGGGGAGAACCATGGAGTCTTGGAATACACCCAAGACCTGAAAACCAAGCTGGGAAAGCTGCGAGAACTGGCCTATGTCCATCTAACCCAAAGCCAAACGCGACAGAAAACCCATTACGACAAAGGCAAGAAATGGAGGAAACTGATGGTCAACGACTGGGCCTTGGTATTGTTACCATCGACCACCCGATGATTCCAAACAGATTGGATGGGACCATATAAAGTCATGGCCACCATTGGGAAAACCAGTTACCGATTGCAGATATCCCCTAAGAAAACCCAGGTGTACCATATAAATTTACTAAAAAAATGGATCGACCCTCCTCCCAAAGATGTACACTTCGCGAGGTCGCCGCTCGGTCCCACGGAGTCTACACAACCTCAACATAAGCGACGAGCTTACCCTACAACAGAAGAAGGCCTTACATGAGACCCTGAGTACCTTTGACCATTTGTTTTCGGATGTACCAGGAAAAACCTCGGCTATAGAACACCGCATCGACACGCCTCCCGGAGCCATAGTGAAGAAGCGGCCGTACCGAATTCCAGCCGCCAGACGCCCAGCTATACAGAGGGAGGTCCGGGAAATGTTACGACTGGGAATCATAAGGCCCTCTCGCAGTGAATGGTCATCACCGATAGTGATGGTACCAAAACCCGACGGCAGTACGAGGTTTTGTATGGACTTCCGGGCCTTAAACCAACTGTCGTCATTTGATGCCTACCCCATCCCTCGAGTGGACGAACTCATCGAGCAATTGGGAGAAGCCAAATACATTAGCACCCTGAACCTGACAAAGGGCTACTGGCAGGTGCCGTTGAGGGAAGAAGACCGCAAAAAAACGGCGTTTGCCACCCCTGAGGGGTTGTTCGAGTTCAATGTACTGCCCTTCGGCCTACACGGAGCCCCCGCAACCTTCCAACGATTAATGAACGAAACCCTTCGAGAATACACCAACTTCACCTCGGCGTACCTCGAGGACATCATAATCTTCAGTACCAGCTGTGAGGAACACCTCATACACCTATCCTTGGTCCTTCAAGCCCTTCAGAGAGCGGGATTACACATTAATTTAAAAAAATCGAGAGTGGGCTACCAGAAGGTGAAATACTTGGGTTACGTCCTGGGCCACGGAATCATTGAACCCCAGATCGAGAAGGTACGAGCCATTTCCGACACCCCTTTTCCCTCCAATGGAAAGGACATGAGGGCCTTCCTCGGGCTAATAGGCTACTATAGACGGTTCATCCCCTCCTTTTCCGAAATAGCCGCACCTTTAACAGACACCCTAAAAGGTCAGCACCCTCCCCAGTCTTTTCAGTCTCCGTCACCATCAATGTGGACAGCATTTAACACCCTGAAAAGAATCATCACCACGAACCCTGTCTTGGCATCACCTGACTACAATAGGCCGTTTATACTCCATACTGACGCTTCTGACTATGGGGTGGAGGCAGTGTTATCACAAAAGACAGACGAAGGGATCGAGCACCCCATACTGTATATAAGTAGGAAACTGTTCCCTAGGGAAGTGAGATACCCCACGATAGAGAAGGAGTGTTTAGCCATCAAATGGGCCGTGGACAAGTTAAGATATTACCTGGAGGGCCACCCATTCACCCTATACACGGACCATGCCCCATTACAGTGGATGAGCCGGAACATGTCAAACAACCCCAGAGTCCTACGCTGGTTTCTGTCCCTCCAACCCTTTTCATTTACCGTCCTACACCGAAAGGGGGTTGAGAACGGTAGTGCGGACTTTCTCTCGAGACATCCTCTCCCCGATCGGGAGAATCCAGGGGGGGAGGTGTGTGACAACGAGCCCGACCCCGATCGATATGACATCAACCCTGTAAGCACTGTATGTATGTCCTACTACATGTCCCCTCTTTACCTTCAGCACCCCGACCTCCGGGACAGACAGGCAGCCTTCAGAAGCCCGGACGAAACAGAAGAGGACTGCTTCTTTAATTGGGAAGAACTCGCTGCCGACCACGCCCCCAGTGGTGACGTCGCGGAGAGGACACGGACAAATCCCGGAAGCAGCACAGGAGAGGTGTGTGCGAACACCAGCGAAGAGCGGAGAGAGGAAGGAGAGAGTCGGTTGGAGAACACGGAGGTAGAGACGGAGGACGAGTGCCCCAGAGACCTACCAGAGTTGCCGGTAGCAGAGCCAGGAGGCCAACAACCCCGCGACTCGCCCCGCCACGTTTCCATGGGAGAAGCGTGGCACCAGCAGGTACGGGCTCGCATAGCGGGTTGGGCGGGACGCCAGCGTTTGCATAGATCATAGGAGCCGTACCCCTCACCGTACCCTTTCCGCACCACACTCGTCACGCAGGTTGAGAGTACTGAGCACGGTGTATTTCCTCCACTCCCTGGACCCTTTTTCACGTGTTTATCTGTGAGAACTCATCTGACCCACATCTCCCTTCTGTCCCTCTTGCACCCCACCCTCGTCAATTGGACCGGAGAGCCGCCCTGTCCTGGAGATCAAGGCACCCTGGAGAGGACCAGGAGAGGGAGGACGCCTGAGATCCACCACCCGGCCCAAGACCTCGAGGAAGAGACGTCTCTACCATATTATCGTCCCGCAAAACAGAGAAAAAGTGTACAGAGAGCGAATAAATCGTCACTAAATCGCCCTCCTGCCTCTGAGCCTCATTCCCTCCCGCAACACCTACACACTACGGAACACTACTAACCCAAGGTTGTTCAGGAAATTGTTAAAAACTTGGCTGTTTGCCTAATGTGTTGCTCTGTCCAGCTCCTTCCCTTCATCATTTGGCTTCCGCGTCGGGACACTCTTGAGTAGCCGCGCGCGTTATAAATGATATTAACATAACATTTGCAGCCTCTGATGCAATACGTTTTCCAGATGCGTCTATGAGTTTGGATTCCTTATCAGGAGGAGGGGTGTTGCCTGTGCTCTGTGAATTTGCTCTCTTGCGTGCATTAGACACTACAAGAGAATCCAGAGGGACCTCACCTTTAATGTATACTGGGTCATTGGGAGCTGCCTTATATTTTTTGTCTACCCTCGTGTTAAAGAATCTGGCTCTGACGGGGTCCTTAAAAACTTCTGGTGCATGTTTTAACATGCCTTTTAACATTGGCAGGGCATGTGTGGATTTTTGTGTGGGTGTAAATGTTTCCAGTAAAAAATCTTCTTCTAAAGGGTCAGAGTATAGCTGCACCCCTTGGTACTGAGCAGCTCTGTTAATGATTTGCGCAAACCCAATATTGTCATCTGGTGGTGATGGCCTAGAGGGATAAAGGTCCGGGTCATTGTGTGGGTCAGGATCTGTGTTGTAATCATCCCAAGGGTCTGGATTGTGTGGGATGGTATGTGCATCATCATCTTTATCTAGATCTCCATCCCCACAGAGATACTTATAATTATCTTCATCATTTTGTGGTTGAGGTGAAAATGTATGCTGTGGGGAGTGTGCTGGAGAAATTAACAGATTTGGATCAACTGGAGGAGGAGAGAGAGGAGTAGTGTTAGTGCCCATCTCCTTTCGTTTCAAGGGTATTT
This sequence comes from Triturus cristatus, assembly GCF_964204655.1. Lineage (NCBI taxonomy): Eukaryota > Metazoa > Chordata > Amphibia > Caudata > Salamandridae > Triturus > Triturus cristatus. The sequence continues at coordinate 667,733,784 of NC_140590.1, forward strand.
CAGGGTCTTCTGAAGTGTTCAATTTTCTCTTTTTAGGAGGCTTGGCGACAACTTTGCCAGTCTCTGGGTCAATATATAAAGTCTTTTGTTTTGGATCCGAAAATTGTGTTGGAAGCTGTTGCGCGGGTACAATGTCCTTTGTCGGTGCCGAAGACTTAGGGTCAGAATGTTGTTTAGCCCGTGTCTCTGAAGCTTTCTGTGAGGTCTTTGACTCCTTAGCTTTTGATATAGGAGTTTGGGGCTCCAAGAGTTTTTTCGGCTCCAAAAGTTTGTTCGGCTCCGAAGACTTTTTCAGTTCCGAAGGTATTTTTGGTTCCGGATGCTTGTCTTTGCTTTGTTTCTTTCGACGCCGAGGGTTTCAGCATCAAGGTTGTTTTGGGTGCCGACGAAGAAGGGCGTGGAACCGCCTTGGTTTTAGATTTCAGTGCCAAAGGTGATTTTTCAGCACCGGAATGGGGTAGGCTGGATCCCGAGCTGTAAGGCTTTTATTTTTGTTTCATCGCAGGGCCCGAGGGGGGGGGGGGGGGCGTATGAAGTGTGTTGCCGGTGTCGACCTGAGCCTGAGGGCGAAGTTGTTACCGGAGCCTTAGGTTTGGGTTTGGTTGGGAAAAGGGTTTTTTTACTCACGGACCACTGATCCGGGGTGACTGCCTGGTCTTCGACGTCGGAGTCGTCTGCTTCGGAGACGGAGATCTCTCTATCATCTTGTTGTTCCGGTTGGAGATTGGGTCCTGCTCCGAAGATGTATGGAAACGAGCTGCTTCCGCTAAACATTTTGTGACGTCGAGCCCAACGATCACGGATGGTTTTCTTCGACCTGAAAGATGAACAGGCCTCGCAGTTCTTGTCTCCGTGCTTCGGGGAGAGGCAGAGGTTACAAACCTCATGTAAGTCTGTATGTGGGAACGTAGCACCACACCCGGGGCATTTTTTGAAAGGAGTCCTTTCCACTGACTGCTGGCGCGGTCACAGCGGATAGGCCCAACGGCCTGCATCGAAGATCAAGGTAGAGATTTTTGATGTGTTGAAGATACGCGCCAAAAAGGAAACGCGATCAAGACTATGCCGTCGAGTGGAGAAAGATTGCGCGTCGAAGGGGGTTCGAAAACGACACCGGAGCGCAGCAAATCACATCCGAACCCAATGGAGGAAAAAAATAATCTGGAGATAGAGTCGATGCCCATGCGCACTATCGTCCTAAGGAGGAGTCACCTACCCCGTGACTACAAAGACTTCTTCCAAGACAAAAACAAAGGGCAAACATCTGAGCCCAACACCAGATGGCGGTCTATGCACAAGTGTACGATCTACAGCTCATATGCCTCAAATATAGTGTTATTATTCATGTACACATTCATATTAATGCCTAAAGCCACTATGCTTTTTCCTTTGGCTCAACCATCTAAATATATAAAAGTGTATGTGAGCTAGAACAATACTATCCGAATGTACAAAAACTGTCACACAGATTGTTGCATGATAAAAAATAAGTTACCGATCTATACACTGTGGTTGTCCAGTGTTAACATCTTTTATAGATTCACATGCTTGAATTTTCCCTGCTGTCATAGAAGGACTCCCACCATGACGACGGGGAAGATTCAAGAATGTGAATCTATAAAAGATATAATACTGGAGAATAAACATAATTAACTTAAATGCATTAACTATTGCAAATTAGTATTGATTACATGGTCTAAGGTCTTAACAAGCAAACTAACAAATGCACAACATTGGGGGGGGGGGGGGGGGGAAGCTCCTAAAATACACATAAAACTAAACATCCCTGGGTTGGATTGTTTCAACCATTTCAAGCTCAATCACAGCGCATAACAAGACTGTCCCAACAGCTCGGCATTCAAACTGCCTAATCTAATCTAACAATTGCAAGCAATATCAATTATTTGAAAGCATTAGGCAACAAATCAGTTTGGGTGTGTACTACAGAAATAAATCAATAGTTATCTATTGTTATCCTCCTGGCCCTCCTCTTTTTGATAAAGGCGTAAATTTAATAACACCTTTAAAATGGATTTGGTAAACTGTGTTGAATGGTATAACACCAAATACACCAGCAAAGTCACATCAACGCTTTTCATAAATGCCAGTCATTGCTACAACCTTTAAAGCATCATGTCCTTAGAAGGACTTTACATATCCTCTGGCATATTCAGTTTCATAAAATACTTTGGATGTGTGAAAAAACACGCAGGTACTTACACGACTCTAACAGATTTACTTTCCCGCTTTAAATTGAGGAAGTGAAAACGGGCTACGGATGCTGCCTGTTGTCTCCAGAGTGCTGGGCTGCTCACAGTATTGGCCTTGCTCTCAGACAGCAAAAGAAGACTCTGCTCCATTTCCCCAAGTGACTTCCTGTCCATATCTTCCTCTGTGTGCTGCTGATTAAAAACACTGTAATCTGTTCGAAACAAGAACACAAATATAATGAATGGGACTGCAGCGCAGTACATTTATCAATCATTATTTTCAGGTTTATGGGAATATGTAAGGACAATAACAGCTAACCACCATCCATTTAACAATGCATTTATTTAAGTGCTATAAAGTGCTGCTGCATAATAAGGCATTACTGCACTTTAGACGGACGTGCGCGTATGTCAGTTGCTTTTGAGGCAGTCCACACTCCCAGGAGCAGGGCCCCAACAGCAAATTGGATTCGACCAGTGTGCAGATTTCCAGCTTGGGATCTTATTAATGGATGGAGTCCCAAAAAAGAATGGAAAGAATGGAACAGTAGGTGAGGAATCTACTGTTAGATAGTCTCTACCAGAAACAGCATTACTGAAGGTAAGCAACTTGTTCTTCTGATAGACTTATAACCGCAGATTTCTCATCTTTTGAATAGATACCAAAGCTATTCAGCTATTCAGAGAGAGATCTGTGGATGTACTCAAACCAAAAAGTCCTGTAGAACTGAGCAAGCAACATGCCCCTCTCACTGAACCTGGCTATCCAGCCAGTAATGGTTCATGAACATATGGAGGGATGTCGACATAGCTCCATGGCAGATGACCAGGGCAGTAGTAGAAGCTTTTGAGTCTGCACGCAGCCCTTCTAGAGGCTGCTTTCTGGGCAACACACGCATGTCTTAATGCAGAGCATGAGCCAACAGAAGAAGGTCCTCTTCTGCATGACCATGCCTTTGATCGCTTGAGTGAACCCCACAAAGAGTAGGTACAATCACTGCAAAAGCTCAGTGCGCTTTTAGGGTCCAATCAATAGAGTCTCTACTCCTCCTTAGAGGGGTGAGGCCGAGCAAAGAATGCCATTAAGGTGATATTTTGACTGAAGTGGAACGGCATCACAACTTTTGATAAGATAGAAGCTTGCGTCCGCAGATCCAGTTTGTCTTGGAAGAAGGTGGCATATGGTGGGTTGATACAGAGAGCTTGAATTTCACTTAATACTTTGTGCCGATGTTATAGCAACGAGGAACACCATTTAGGGGGTGAGAAGTCACAAGGGACAGCCATGAGGAGGCTCAAAAGGAGTACACATCAAATATGTAAGAACCAAGTTATGGTCTCCTTGTGGCATTACAATGAGAGATGGAGTAAGCAGATATGTCAGTCCTTTCAAAAAAGGCATCACAACAGGTGATTTAAATAATGAGGGCTGATTGGCAACTGCAAACAAGTTGAAAGATACTCTTTAACTGTGCACAGAACAAAGCCTTGTTGGGCGAGAGACAAACCAGACAACAAAACGTCAGCTAACTTTGCATGGAGGGAGTCAATTTACCTTGTGCTGCACCAAGCCACAAATATGTCCCAATCACAGACGTATAGGTCGAAGGTGTTCAGCTGTTGCTGCTCAAGCTCCAAGCATGAAGGTGCAGATTGTGAAGGCCCGGGTGCAGGACCCTGCCCGTTGCTGCAACAGCAGATCCTCTCGGAGGGGCAGACTGATCAGTCTGGATACATGCTCATGCTGAAGATACCATACTCTCCTTACCCAAACTGGGACACTAGATTGACTTGGGACTGGTCAATCCAAATGTTCTTAAAAATTTGGGGGAAAAGAGGCATTGCCAGGAATCATACAGAAGTCCGAGATCAATTCTGAGTGATAATTATATTTGGCTGTTGCATGTTGAGTATTATTAAGGTGGGTCTGGTAACACGTTTTTGATTATTGACAAGCACAATGGTATGTGCTGAAGGGAGGCCTGGTGGCAAAGCGGTCTAGTGCCCAGGCGCTGTTAAGAGTGGGCCCACAGTGAAGTGTTACTATTTGTCACACCTGTTTATGATTCAGGGCCATTTGCTGGATTGGCAGGCAATTTCTGGTACTGTGTGGTGAATAAGAAGAAGTCAGAATGTGTTCTGGATCAATGTGATTGAGAAGGTTTTTTATTTTCTTGTTAGGAACTTTTGGCAAGGCTACTGTGCATTGAACTTCATGAGGAGCTTCAGCTTTCAGCGTGTTCTTGGTCTTCTTTGTCATAAATAGTATAAGCATGGGAATTGTGCCTGCAGATCGAGCTCCCTTATCTGGAGTATAAAGAGTGTTGTGTCTTAGCATGGTTACTACCTTGTAATCAGTTTGCATTATGCTTCCCTTGTGGCGATTGATATGTCATTTTAGATGTGAATGTGGGCATCAGAGTTTATGAAATGGTGTGTCGGATACATGCTCGAGGTATATGTAGGAAATGTATGAGGCAAGCAGGTGGTCGTCACTGTGTGTAGATTGCTCAGAGTTATTCACGGGTGTGTCCTGATGATGCTACCGGTCTACAGCCATTGATTCAGCCACTGTCTGAGGATAAGTCTTTTTGTCCTCTTTCTTTTTATTGGATTTAGGCAGAAAAGCGGAAGACAGCAGAAGTAGTGGAAGGGGAAATGGTGGGCAAATGTAAAGGTGGGAAAGGGAGAACATAGGTCTGAGAGAGGGAAAAGTACAAAAAGTTGGGATCCGGTGTAAAAAGACAGAAAAATGAGATGAAAACAAAAAAAACTGAGCTGCATTAAAATTATGGTTCTAGTGTATCCTTTTCGGTTTGCAGACAATAATTCCTTCGACATACCTGTATAATAAAACTGCAGAACTTATTTTCTTTTAATTAACTGCGTCATCGAACATAAGACCAGAAAGAACATATGATGTTGACAGCAACTACTGTTCATTTCGGCAAACTAGTTGGAATTCCATCTTCCAATTGACTGCAACTTGGTCATGAGGTTTGTACCAGTTTTGCAAACTTACACAATAAGGAGGACATCTTTTATTGCCGCAATTAGAGATTACTGTTATGTCTTCTCGATGAAGGAAATATGAGTATTTATTACCTGCTTGATCAATTTCTGCCTCAACTTCCAACTTCAGGAAGACATCCTCCAAGGTGGTCATTGAGACTCCGTAACTAATGACTCCAAGGTCCCTGTGGCCATCCAGATCTGAAAATAGCCCTGAAAAACACATTTTTGATAATTTTACAAAAGGTATTTGTTTACCACAGTATTCCTTACCCATAGTATGCAACAACTCTTGGGAGTGTTTATGGAAAACAAGGTGTAGTTGATAAATCATTGGGTTTGGAAGCAAAAGTGCCAATTATTTTATTTTATTTAATTGGCTGTATTTATAAAGAGGAAAACTATCCCTAAAAGGTGGTTGAACATTCTACATAGAAACAGGATACAAAGCCAACATGTAAGAACAGACAAACCTAGCAGACACCTATACAATGATAACTCAAAAAAATACATGGGTGAAAATAAACGAGAAACAGCATCACAGTGTGGTGAGAAACAAGATGAAGGGATATAGTCTAAGACAGTAGGATGATAGTGAAAATGTTTTTTCCCCAGACATTTGCTAAAGAGCATCAGTGACGGAGCAAGTCTACTGTCAAGGGGAACAACAGGACCAAGAATAAGTAACTGCTAAAAGAGCATATGTGGTGCGAGTCCAGTGTTAAAACTCTATAAAGACATAAATATTCTAATGGGTGCTGAAGGACGAATTGTGGGCAGCTAGTTGATCACATGTTTTATGAACTCTCAAAGCTCACTGTGTACCGTGTTGAGCCACTGGGGTTTAGTATTACACACAGAACACTTAGACAGATGAAGTAAGTGCTGGACACTGAAAGCAATAACTTCTAATAGAAATCAATAGGTATTACCGCTAGCAGAGTACAATAATAAATGTATTAACAACATTATAACACAACCTACGATGCTGAACTGGGTTGCTGCAACTTGCAATGGAGAAATCCCAATTTCATAAGGTCTGCATGGCATGAAGGCTAGGGGGGTTTATGGGATGGGGGTTTCATGACTGAACATATTGAGAATGGAAAGACACTTTTTACTAGGGGAGTGCCACTAGAAGGCAATGATATTTTCTAACATTAACTGAAGAAATGATAAACACTGCTTAGAATTCACATGCTTCTAGACAAAATGAAAACAAAAAAATGGAACTAAAAGCCACTACTCTAGTACACCCAAGGCCTCAAGCATCCAACAAACAAATAACTTCCTGGATGAGCACAAGGGACAGAAAAGGGTTATTACAAAGTCACTGTAGGAGGAGGCTATAGACCAAGAGTGAAAAACTCAATTCATACAACCTTGTATATATAGTTCTATTGACAAAGATCTGGTCTGTGGTGAAACCGGAAAGAATGCAATGTGGTCTGTTTATCTAAACACAGACGCCAGTTGATATCATAGTAATGCTTGTTATTGCTAAAATTTGACGTTATCTGCTACATTTTGCAAGGGCTAACACATTAGATGTATGTATAAAAGCGTAGCGTATACACACACTTTTCCACATAAAGGTTAACTGGGATACGTTAATGTAAATTAATTGTCAAGTCCTGGGTCGAGGTCATTAAACTGAAAATGTAATATGATCAGTGCAACAAAAGAGGATGTGATCAAGGAGTGACTCGAAGATGTTTTAAGTTTCCTGCATGTGTTGAACAGTGTTGTAAGAAAGTGTTAAAATGCAATCGGGTAATTCTGAGATCTCAATTTTGGCTCAGCCTTATTAACCAAAATCTAAAGCTTTGTCAAAATCAAGCAAGGATCATGCAATAGACTTTAGACACGGCCACTAAAAAAAGTTTCATCCATTTGGTTGCAGATACCACCGAAAGCATTGTTTGACTCCAGTAGTGGCTAGCTAGTTATGATCACTGTTGCTGTGCAGCATTTTAGTCAATCTTAAGTTAACATTAACACGTGGAACTGGCAGAGAACTAAAAGGTGTTCAACTCCTACACAGTCCTACACAGAAGTGTAGTCAAGTAGGGAGGAGGGGTGGGGATGGAGGTCAAAGAAAATCCAATTCATTATTTTACATCACCAAAAATACCTGAAAACTTGTCCATGTCTTTGAAAGGCAGAGTGAAGACAAGTTCATGTTCGCGTTGTTGTAATAATTTAGACTCAGCAATGTGTCCTCTGATTAGAGATGTAACAGCTTCGACATCACACATTTTGTTGATATCTAAACTAAAAGAAAGAAGAACAGAAGACAATCTAACTGCAATGACAAGTTCTATCTGCCGCTAGGAATTAAATTTGCTTAGTTAAAGACCTAACCGCAGGCTACAGGATACCACTGGTGTGTGCTGGGATGGAAAACTAGTACCCTATTGATCAATATCGCTGATGATAGGTCACGCTTACACACGCTATGCAGAAGATACACCCTGGCGTTAGTGGAGGTTAATGTGGCTGATTTTAGGTACTGCACACGCAGGAAAAAAAAAAAGTACCCTCTCCCCTCATCCCCACTTCCATGTAAATTCAATACAGGCCATCGAGGAGTGGAATTTTGGTGTTTCACTTGCCAACCAGTAGCGGGGTAGTTACATAAATATTAACATTTACTTACAACTTATGTCTTTAAACACAAAATTATTTTATATAACAATTAGCATCAGTAACAAATGTATTTCAGAATTCACTTAATTAAAACAATAGTGTTCCTAAACATTATTAAAACATTCTCAGAGATGCAACTCACACTAGCCCAGATTACAAAGATGCAGGTTATATCTTCAGAAGCATCATATTGAAAAAATAAGGTTATAACCTCAGTGAATATGAATACTTCTCGTTTTAATATCATGACCAGGAAAGTTAGATCTGCCAAGTTGACAAATTGGGTCTAGAGAAGGCAGAACCAAGTTTGTCAATAAGAATCATATCTTAATGAGATGAGAACAGATAAAAACACAAAGTGTACACGGTTCTTCAGAAATCCTGCTTGGCAGCGTGGTGGAAAAGGGCAAAGAACAGAGACCCTTTTCAAAGAGCTACTAGTAACGCTTCCTAAACCCCAAAACTGGAGGGAGGGGTAATTAATTATACAAGCCTTTCCGAATTAACAACAGCCCACATTTAATGCAACATGATTCTCTAAAAGTTAAATAACATGCATAGATAAAGCATTTCTAAAGTTTTTACAAAAATAATTATATTTCACTTATCAGCAGTGGTGGCTTCTCCGCGGAGGCGGAAGAGCATCGCCCTACTGCTTTTAGAGCAGTGAAAGAGGGAAAAATACAATTATGATAACGGAACATTATTACCAGTTTATTTTTGGTTTGCTGCTGGGCTGGGTTAGGGTCAGGTGGGGCTGCCGGCCAAGCAGTCATGCGAACTTTGCATATTCCCCACCAGGCTGTAATAGACAGCCTGTTGGGGAATATCCACAGGCTCCCTGTCCCGATGTAAGCACCGATCCACGGTGCTCAAACCAATCACAACGCTGCATTGCAGCATTGTGATTGGCTCAGGGGAGCCTGTGTACCTGGGTGCTTCCTGCAGCTTCTTTCAGACTGGAGTCAGGAAGAGCAGAGAAGCGGAGGAGAGATGCGGCCAGTGGAAAAGGTGAGTTTAAAAAAAATATTCAACCCACCCCCTCCCTCATCGTTGTCCCGGCCCCCTGCCCGCCCACCCACATTCCCTGCTAGTCACCATTGCTTATCAGGACATGCCTACGTATACCATGGGGTGGCATCTAACTGCCTTTTTTTCTGGCTATGCCTGCATTTCCCCCCACCGGCCTCAACATCAGTGAGCCTAAAGCCCACTTATATTTTGCTCAGCAGCAGGGGATAAGGCTCTGCTGGATTGGGCAAGCTACTGCTCTTCCTTCGGTCTGTATTGAGAGAGAGATTGCAGATGGCTGATTCGTAATGACAGGCCTTTTGACCTGTTTGCCTTGGAGAGTCTACTAACCAACCTTGTGGAAACTTCAAAACAACACTCGCCTGTCACAAAATTATTATTATTATTTTAAATAACTGACTGAAGTGCAAGGCTGGGCCAGAGGGAAGCACACGCCCCTGTGGTGCAGGGAGCCCCACCAGTTCAGGACCAACCACCCTGTGAGGAGGCCCCCATTAAGGCCAGGGTTAATAAATATCTGTGAGATATTGACGATTCAGGGGACCCTCATCATATTCTGCAGAAGGGCATAATTTTGTGTTAGGACACTTGGACAGGCTGACAGAGAGACATGGAAGTTGGAAGAAAATATGTCACTGTTTTTGGACGTCCTAAAAAGCTGTAAATGTATTCTGTTTTTTAAAACACAATCGAGAAGCTTATTGCTATGTTGATATATTGTATGATTTGCATTTATAGTGTTACCCTGACGAAGGGTCTCCCGAAATGCATTGGGAACAGCAACACTGTACAAGAATCATGGAATTTGAGTTTTGATCATATTGTAAAATAAATTTGATATCATATGAACATTGATCATCTGTGGTGGCTATGGCAATTTATTTATGTGACATTATCGGTTTATGAATTATCTCAATGTTCACTGAACTGTTGTGAATAATGACAGAAAATCAGTTTGTACAATTCTCACCTTTGAAGAAAAATTGAGTAGGTTTATTTATTTAAAGCACCGTCAGGGCGCAAGGATAGTGCACCTTGTTTATATGTGACAGAATCTGTACACATTTAAGCAGAAAGCCCTGTTAACACCACAGGAGCACTGGTATACCAGACACTCCAAATATAAAGATGCTCTGTTGAAACCAGTGATCACATATTTGTGGACTGGCTTTCCAGGTGTAGGCGTTTGGGAATAATAGCTGTAGCACTGACTGAGGCCCTCTGATCTGTTCACCTTGTGCCCAGAGCACAGGGGCGTAACAATGGCCCCCGCAGTGCGGGGGGGCCCCAGGCTTACCCAATGCTAGAGGGGGCCCCCCTTAGCCCCTGCTGATGTGAGTGTGAAGGGCCCCTTCAGCACATTGTGCAGGGCGGGCCTCTCATGTTTTGTTAGGCCTCTGGCAGCGGCTGGGCCTGAGTATTTTAAAGTTGTCCTCATAGGGCTTAGTTTAAACATTATCTCTGCACGTCCGCCCCGCCACTTAGATGAGAAATTCAAATTCACTGGCAGAACATGGTGCCTCTAATAAGGTAGACTCCCTCATTACGTTGGAGTAATGTAAATGCAAGTCAAGCTGTGACCAATTAAACTGCATCATTTTGGTTTGTTTGCATGACCAGCACTTGGGTGTTTTCTACTTTTCCTGCACAAGCACCAATTTCCTCCAGTGTTTCTTAGACATTGTAATGTCATCCTCCAAGGAAACGGTTTACCCTCTTTGCAGACATGCCCTTTGTTTTGTGTGTGCCCAGGGCACAAGTCCTAAAAAAGAAGTGGGGGGACTAACCTAGTTGATCGGAATGCAAGTGGCATCACAGCGCGTGACATCACTATGTGTGACATCGTGGCAAGTGGCATCACCGGAAGTGGCATCATAAGAAGTGACATCAGATCTTGAGCCCTCACATTTATGTTTAGCAGGTCTATCATGATTACATTGGAACACATTTTGAGTACACAGGGAAACCCTCCTGATTTAGGCAGAAGATTCACACTTTTTAAAACTGCACATAAAACAAACTTGCCTTTTGTCTGCGTAAACTTCCTCTACCCATAGTGCTTTACAAGAAAAAACAGTGGTACTAAATTAGATTTATTTTGTGTAAATACAGGGAAAGACCAACACATCTGCAGGGCCGGACTGGCTGTAGCGGGCACCAGGCAATCCCCCGGTGCGCTGCACGGGTGGGGGCCGGTTTTGGGCCCCTGGGGGACATTTTTGTTACAGGGCCGTTTTTGCAGCATAGCCCTGTAACAAAATTGGCCGAAAACCGGCCCTCACAAAGAGCTCGGCGGCACCCCCAAGCCCCGGGTGGGGGGGCGGCCGAGCACTTTGCCTGGGTCGGTTTTAGTTCCCAGTCCAGCCCTGCACATCTGACATTCTTACAGTGCATGCATATCTCCTAAACAGCGACTGAACAAAGTGAAAAGCTGCCTCCCATAAGTATGTGTGAAGTGCTCATAAGGTGTGAGCCTTTGTTTCACATCTGCTTCATTTGCATCAGGTGTGAGGCTCCTGACTGCTCCTAGCCAGGAGACTCCAACAAAAGGAGGCCTGATGACCCCTCAAATTCGGCCTTTGTTATGGGCCCAGCAGGAGTCTGAACTAAGAAAGCTCCCTCCCCGCCTGCACGTTGTTGTGATCGAAAGCAGACAACAACATGCGGGCGCTGCTGAATGTGTCCCGGTGTTTGCAAATTACACCGGGACGAATTGAGAATATTTTTCAGTGGGGCCCAACATCTTGGCAGGGTGGAAGGTGTCCACTCTGTGAAAATAGTGGGTAGACGCTGTCCACCCACGTGTACCCTCTACTCGTGCCCTGTATGTGCCGAATGTGCAGAGTGATAGAGAATGAAAGTGCCAGTCCCAAGAATGCTTTCATCTGAGCAGCTATCGGGGCACCAGCTGTCTCAAAGGTGGCGCTGTCTGAAGAAATCCCAGGCTATGAATCCTGTTAGAGTATACTTTCCTTCAACCAAACCCAGCTGCTCCTCGCCTCGACTCCTCGTGGAAAGTCAAACCTCCGCCGAAGAGCGTCTGTGGAGTCATGTGTGTGCACGTGAGCGATTGGAGAGATGTGACTGTGAGTGTAGGGTGTGAGAGGAGTGACTGCGAGTGCCAGGTGAAAGTGCTGGGGATGTGTCTGTGAGTGGAGGCTGTGAGAGATGTGGCTGGGAATGCAATGTGAGAGGTGTGACTGAGCGGAGGGTGAATGATGTACCTGTCTGAGCGCCGAGTGAAGTTTAAGCCCATGTGAGTGCAGAGTGACAGCTGAGACGTGTGAATGCAGTGTGAAAGGGGGGTCACTTCAGACCTTGTGAATGCAGGGTGTGCCTCTGTGAGGGCCGGTTGAGACGTGAGCTGATGTTCATGCAGGGTGAGTGGTATGCCTATGTGAGAGAGGAGTCTGTGTGGAGGAAGAGTGAGAGGCGTACCTAGGTTAGTGCATGGTGAAAGGTGAGTGTGCGACAGTGCATGGTGAGAGGTGAGCCTATGTGAGTGCATGGTGAGAGCTGAGCTCTTGAAGATGCATGGGAGCCAAGGAGAATGCAGGGGGATATTTGAGCCCTTGTAAATGCATGATGAGAGATAAACCTTGGTGAGTGCACGGAGAGGATGTTCCCATGTGAGTGCACAAGGAGGGGTGTGCCTCTGTGAGTGAGTAGTGGTCTACCCATGTGAGTGCAGGGTGAGAAAGGTGCCTGTGAGTGCAGGGTGAGAGGGGTGCCTATGTGAGCAGAGTGAGTGATGTCAGTGTGTGTGTGTGCGCGCGCAGAGTGAGTGGTGTGCCTGTGTGAGAACTGGGTGGGTGGTGTGCCCACATGAGTGCAAAGTGGGAGGTGTGCTCGCTTAAGTAGAGTTTGAGTCATGTGAGTTCAGGGGGAGTGTGTGACTGTGTGAATGCAGGGTGAGAGGCACGTCTGACTGAATGCATGAAAAGAGGAGGGGCTGGGTGAATGCAGAGTGAGAGACATGTCTGTGTGTTACGGAGTAGCCAGAAAATTAAAATATCCTACCACTTCGAACCAAAGCTCTGATGGCACCAAGCAAGCGCAGCAAGTGAGTCCAAAACACCCTAGAAGTGCTCCTCTGTCTGTTCTATCCAAGCATCTATTCATTCATCCTTTCACCCTCCCATCCACCTTCTGCTATCAATCATTTCACCTTTACATTCTGTCATCCATTCATTATTTCATCCAACTTTCAATCGTTCACCATTCCATCCATTGGCCATTGTATCCACCCTCTAAGATTTTCATTTACTCTACCATCTTTTCACCTTTCCTCAGATTTCCATTTACTCTGTCAACCATCCATCCATCCTCTAAAATGTCCCTTTACTCTGTCATGCTTTCATCCTCCCATGTATCTATCCTCTCACTTACTTATCCTCTCACATAACATATGTATTTGTAAAGCACACGTTCATGCAGAAGAGTATCTTGGCGTTGAATAACATGTTTATTTTTACCCAACTCAATGGTATTCATTTTATCGACCCCAGAAGGATGAAAGTCTGACTGGACCCGCTGGGAGTTGAATATGTGACTATGAGGTCAAACACACGACCCTACAGTTGACGCATTAGTCCACTGAGCTACCAGACCCACTCATTCACCTATCCTCTCACCAGTAACATAACAATAGCCCCCACACACCCAGTGGTGCGGGGGTGCAAGCTTCAGGGGGCCCTGGCCTGAGAGCTCCTGAATGGGTCCAGAGCGTGGGGGGCCCCCTCCATGTACTTTGCAGGAGGGGGGCTCAAGTTTCGTTACACCACTGAAGCTATAGGGAAGAATAGGACTGGGAGAATACAAATATACTGAAATGCCCTCTGAGTGATCAGTAGACAGATTTTGAGCTGCTAAAGACAATCCTCAAGACGAGGGTTTGAAGGTACCACTATCCACAGATTGACGGTGCCAAACTCCGAGAATGTGCAAAACCATACTGAAGGTTCATATACAGTGCTATACAAATGTTTATAACATCATGCAATCACAGAGTAATTAATAACGCTGAAGATTTTTGGGGGATACATGCTATGTTTTTCAAAGCACTAGAACCGTTTCTGATTAGCATCAATTACTACCCATATTAATCCTTTATCTTTAGATGGGGAGGCTTTAACTTTACTTTGTATCGCTTACTGTTTTATCAGCTTTGCATGAGGCTGTTCTTTTCTTGATTTTTTAAAAAATCTTGTCTACTAACGCCATGGTGTATTATTCGATGATGGACATCATTTATTTTTTAATGCATTATTTGTGTCTTTTATGGGTAAATTATTCACTGAATAAACAATATTTAAATGATACATTTTCTCTTTTTTATTTAATGCGATATTGCACATTTATTTTTTATATAACTGCCCCACTATTGGTGTCTGCCATCTTGGAATAGTGAGTGCAAAAGTGAAAAATGGGCCTAACAAAAATGAATGTGTCCATCTGTAACGAAACTGGCTTTCATGTAAAGCGCTCTAATACCCGATTTCTCTGGTCTAGTTTGCGCTATTTAAAACTCAAATAAATAAATAAATAAAATGGATCGCTCAGAAAGTACTAAGATATTTTTCTTATTTGGTTTTATTAGGTAACCACAACCATTACAGCATACAGTTATATGAATCAGTTTGCACAGTGTGCATTAAATATAGTGGAAGTCAAGTATTACATTGAGGATAGAAAAGGATAATGCCACTTACCATGTAAGCATCTGTTTGTATCATGTACTGCTGTGCATTCACATGACATGCTTAGCATACTCCTACCACAAAGTATTGGGCTTGGATGTTCGTACAGTTCTAGTGAATTGATGACTTTTGAGTGAAAGAGAGGATTTTGAATAAGGCTATCCATCATAAGATTTTTTTAATCAAGAAGGAGTTTTCAGGGGGGCGTGGCTTGGCGCCCGCAGAACATGGCGGTGTCCGAGTGAGGCTCCGGGACCCACCTCGGCGAAACCGCGTTCTTACACGCTCTCCATGAAGCTCTTCGACGGTGTGGCGATATGAAGGTATGCGGTCAGCGATGCGCGTCTTTTCAACTTCGTGCGCACATTGAAAAAGCATTTCCTCGCCTCACATGTTTTCTCACGAAGCAACGCTCCGTAGCGGCCACCATTTTCCTTTTTGCCATGTACGGAGCTCCTGAGCAATGAAACTCAACATTCCGTGCTGGCTGATCTGTTTTGTCATTTTGCAGAGATTTCTGATTATTCCCACAACTTTTGCTATTTTTGTCTTGGCTGAATGCTGTTTTTTCTTCTTTTTTTTTTCTTTTCTTCGAATGAAATCCTCTTCATTGCGAAAAAGATTCACTGGCAGCCATTTTCTGATACCGGACTTTGAGGAGTACAACTAACAACTTTGCAGTTTGTATTGTCATCTGGGCTTATCCATTGCATTAACTGATTTTGCCACCACCTTCCTCAAGTTATTCAAGGCTATTAACTTTTTTATTGTATGCCATCGACTCCTGATTATATGCCCACAAGGAGACACGAGCGTATTGGTTGTTCTTATGTTTTTCAACACATGAACCTCCCTCAGCGGTGGAAAGGAGCTATTGGCAGCCACTCTGTAGTACATTTTAGCGTGGAGTACTTATTATTCTCCTCACGTTTTTGGAGCGCCATTGCCTTTAAGTGCTTTTAACTCCTTGTTCACACCTCAAATGTGGTCTTCCTGGTCTTTTATTAGATGTTTTTCAATTTTTGGTATCTTTGATGGGCAGAACCAAGACTTCCTCAAAACTGCAGCAAAATGTTGTTAAAAATTCAAGAATCTTTGCAGAATTTTCCAAATTCGAGGATTCTTTACCGTCTTTGCAGCAATCTTCTGAGCCTAAAATGGATCCTCCTGTAGCTCAAGGGAAATTTATCACAAAACGGCTGAAAAAGGATCCCCCTTCTCAACCCAAATCTGTCTCACTGGTCTCTATGGAGCTCCTGTTGGAAGAAATCAGAGCTCTTCGACCCTTTATGGAAGAGACTAATGTTAAACTCCAAGTCCTCATGGATAATTAGTCCCAGTTAGATACCAGAGTTTCGACAGTCGAATAAAGTATCTACTCACTCAAGGTCTCGTGTGCAAGCGTCTCGCAACTTCATTCCCAAGTTTCAGAGCTCCAGCGCCAGGCCGAGGACCTTGAAAATCGTAATCGACGTAATAATCTTCGTATTTACGGCCTGGCAGAGGGACATGAAGGATCAGACGCCATCTCCTTTTTCAGATCCTTTCTTCCTAAGCTGCTTCACTTGCCAGAGAGTACTGTTCTCAATATTCAACGAGCACATAGATTAGGCCGAGCTGCTTCCAAATCATCACTGCCGCAACGTCCGAGAGGTGTAATCTTGTACTTTTTGGAATACACGAATTTGCTCAAAGTTTTATCAGCGGCTAAATCTATTCCGAAAATGGTCTGGTTCTACTTTATTTTTTGCTCAGGACTACGCTAAGGCTACTGCCAATAGGCGTAAAGCATTTCTTAATATGAGATCTGATCTTCGCTCACTGGGAGCTCGTTATGGACTTTTTCATCCATGTCTCTTCAAGGTCACCTACAACAACAAAACCACTACTTACGACGACCCGATGAGACTGCAAAGCTTCATTAACTCTTGTACGCCGATCAACATGGATTCCTCTGCTTTCTCCTCGTCATCCAACATTTAATGTTTTGTTAATATTTAACATTTTCTTCTCATCCATGTGGTTTTGCATCAGTTCTTCGTTCTCTTACTACAGCTTATTTCCCTTGTAATAGATGTTTATTGATTTAACTCAGTTATTGTTCTGCTTCAGCTTAAGATGTGTTTTTTGTCTCGCTATTGTTCTGTTTAACCGTTGTTTTTGCCTCCACAGATCCTCTCAATGCATGGCGTGGTTTCTCCCTGGTTTCCTGTGTGTCCATGCTCGGATGTTCCGTCTGTCCATGTGGCCTCACCTTCCCCTCCATTCACATCCTCCCCTCATGGGTATGTTTTTCGTTTTGTCTTTTGTTTTTGATGTCCTATTTCTCCTGTTTGTTCAGTTTCTTTTATATTCTGTATACATCTGTCCTTTTGATGTTCTTAATATTTCTTCTTGTTATTCTTATCTCTATTTCTCTCTTAAACTCGTTCTTGCATGTCTGATTTTCATCATTTTTCTTCACTCTCTCTCATTTGAAGTTACAATATTCACCTTTTTGATGGTAACTATGTTAGTTTCATCTCTTAAGCTACTACTTTTTTCTTCGCTCTTGTTACATAGTTTTCATGTCCTTTTCTGTTTTGAAACTATATTGACCATAATTTTGCTTATTTTTCATATTCTCAATTTTTCTTTTTTTGAATTGGGTTCTTCTTTTATATCTTTTGCTCGATCCGTTTTCATTAATCTATGTCATTAAATGTGATAACCTGGAACGTTAGGGGCTTAAATTCTCCCATTAAAAGACAACGGATTTTGACTCACTTAGCGAAATTGAATGCTGACATTGCGTTTATTCAAGAAACTCATCTCTCGGAGGTTGAATCCTTAAAGTTAAAGAGAGGCTGGGTGGGAGAGGTTTTCTTTTCCCCAGGCGATGGTAAACGCAACGGAGTAATGATACTCTGTCGCAAATCTCTCTCTTTTTCGCTCTTATCCCAAGAGTCGGACACTTATGGTAGATGGTTGAATGTTAAATTATCTTTAAAGGGTGTTCCAGTCTCTCTTCTAAATGTATATGCCCCTACTTGTGGAGAACCTTCCTTCTGGCCCACACTCGCCAAACAAATCTCTAATTGCATCAGTGACAACTTTATTTTTGCTGGCGATTGCAATCAGGTTTTTGAACCATTCATTGATAGGAATTCTAGGATTCCCTTTTCACCAAATAAATCACACAGATCCTTTGTTCATACCATAACTCAACATAAGCTTCTTCATGCTTGGCGACTTTGCAACCCAGTCACCAGGGAATTTACTTTTTACTCCCCATCCCATCATTCCCAATCCAGAATCGATTACATTTTTGTCTCCCATAATATCTCGCAAACCCTCACTCACGCAGAAATAGGTCCTATTCTGCTATCAGATCACTCCCCAGTTTCTATTGGTCTTGACATTTTACCCAGAACCACAGGTCCCAGGAGATGGCGATTTAACAACTCCCTTCTCTTAGACCCAAAATTTACTGCTTCCTTTACCACCTTCTTTGAGGAGTGTTACACGATAAATCAAACTGATTCCATGCCCTTTTGTACCCTTTGGGATGCTTTTAAAGCCTCGGCTAGAAATTTTATAATTTCCTATGTAGCAAGGAAGCGTAAAGTCGCCCGTCAACGGACTATGGACCTCCTTCAAGACATTAAGAGACTGGAGCACTCTTATTATACCTCACACACAGAAGACTGTTTAGCTGCCCTTGTCAAAGCCAAATTACAATTTAATAAAAACACCACGGAGGATGCCTCTCTATATTTGTTAAAATCCAGTTCTAAATGTTATGGTGGAAAGAACAAAGCTGGGAAAATGTTGGCTAATTACTTGAAAGTCAAGCATAATAAATTGAACATTGAATCTATTTATGATGCAAATTTAGCTCTAAAGTTTAAAGACGCTGACATTTTACATGAATTCTCTCTTTTTTTATAAAACATTATACGCTTCTGAAACACAACCTACTGACCATGCCTTATCACATTTTTTCTCTACCATTCAAAGGCCTCAGGATGATCTTCCTGATTTAGCTTCCTTTGAATCAGATTTGACGCAGCAAGAGTAGTTGAGCGCCCTTCAATCCCTTAAACGTGACAAAGCTCCGGGACCTGATGGTTTTACTGTCGAATTTTACTCACATTTTTCTAAACTCTTGTTGCCTAAATTGCACTCTCTGATACATTTTTTCAGTGCATCAGGACACTCATCTGGCTCTTTTTCAGATGCTCATATCTGTCTCATTCCTAAAGAAGGTAAAGACTCCAACCATTGTAAGAATTATAGGCCTATATCCTTGGTAAACATTGATTATAAGATCTTTTCTAAGGCTTTAGCCCTATGATTGGACTCTATCTACCAGAACTGTTAGGGATGGAGCAGTCTCGATTTGTTAAGGGTCGCTACATAACTGATAATACATGACTCTTGTTCAACGTCCTGTCGAAGTCCTCACGTGTTAAAGACTCTCTAGCTGCAATAGCGTTTGACGCTGAAAAGGCGTTTGACAGGGTTGAATCGGCATACTTGTTCCATACTCTTAAATGGTTCGGCTTTGGTTCTAAATTTATCTCCTTGATTTCTCTCCTTTACTCTAACCCTAGAGCGGCTGTTTGTGCTAATGGATTGATATCTCCATTTTTTGATTTAGGGAGAGGGATACGTCAAGGTTGCCCCCTTTCGCCTTTCCTATTCAATTTGGCTTTGGAACCAACCTATCAAAATTACGTCAAAATCCAAAATTTACATGGCTTTAAAACACTTAATTCTCATATTAAACTTGCAGCTTATGCAGATGATATTCTGCTCTTCATGTCTCAACCAATGATCTCTATTCCTGCATTTCTAGCGGAAGTACAAGCCTATTCCAGCATTTCGGGTTACAAATTGAACTATGACAAATGTGAGATTTTGCCTTTAACAAAATATACCTTTAAGCCTGATTTAGCGACCTCTAGTTTTACTTGGAGTTCTAACCACATTAAGTATTTAGGTTTATTTGTCACATCTTCACTATCAGACACAGTGTCATTGTGCATGAACAAATGTATACAAAAGATTTCAGATCTAACTGCCAGATGGCACCCCCTTTATTTATCATGGTGGGGCCAACTAGAAACTATTAAAATGATGTTATCACCCGTTATTTCTAATATCCCAGTTCTCATACCAACAAAAAATGTTAGGAAGATAAACTCCACTCTCTCTTCCTCCCTTTGGAATAAGAAGAAACCTCGAATGTCCATACTTAGATTAACCCGCCCCAAATCTGAGGGATGAGTCAACTTTCCTGATTTCCCGACCTACCATAAGGCATTCCTACTACGCCAAGCTTCTTTGTGGCTGAGCGACCCTAAAGGGAGTTGCCCTTTATGGACCACAATTGAACGTCTTTTTTTATCCCCTTTTTCCTTTGATGAATATCTTTAATTCTCACGTAAACCGCAAACCTTATCTACTCCCATCATTAAATTGACCTCTAAGCTACTACTGCCACTATTCCCTTTTCCCCACAATACCGTTGACTCTTTTCTTAGTTCTACAATATGGCACAACAAAAGTTTACTTATTCGGAATAAACCAATCTATTGGAAGTCCTGGCAACTGAAAGGTCTCACCTGGATACATCAGCTATTTTCACACTCGGATTTTCTGCCTTTTTCCTCACTTAGTCACTCATTTAACTTACCCGCTTCATTATACACAAATACCTTATACTTAAAAGAGCTGTGTTAGATGTATACGCCCATTTGACAGCGACAACTAGTGTTTCAAGTACCCCAGAATCCTCCTCTCAATTACGAACCTTGTTAATGACCACACCCAAAGCATCCACATTATATCATTTTCTACATGACATGGGCAAAATTCGATAGAAATCTAAAGTTGAAGAGGCCTGGGAACGAGACTTCACAATCTCTTGGTCTGTGTCTTTATGGGATAAATTATGGACCAGGATTCGTAAGTCCTCCAGAGCTGCAAGCACAACGCAAACTTTGTTTTTTGTTTACAATAGACTTTTGTTGTCACCTACTGCTTTGAGTAAGACTTATACCACTGTGCCTGATATTTGTTGGACTTGTTCTTCTCCAAAGGCTGATTTATTCCATATGTTATTCTCTTATCCTATTGTACTTACTTTCTGGAAGCAAGTTTGGTCTCAAATTAACTTGATTTTTGGTACTGTATTTCTTTTTTCTTATACTCATGTTTTTCTAGGTAGTTTGTCATCTTGCTGGGAGAATATTATGCTTAACGTTAAAATAGTTGATTTATTACTGGCAGTTGCATTTCAGCAAATCACAGCAAACTGGAAAGACTTTTCTAAAATTTCTTATAGGGCATGGTGGTATGCTGTTTGCCATAATCACAGGTTGGATACCTCTTTTGTATATCCTGTACACTTGGTGACGAAACGATTGGATTTATGGTCACCTATTACAATTTACTTAGATGCATGTGCTAAGCGTTCTTTTCAATTGCATCCAATTCAACAAGAAGTTTTAAAACCCCCTTGAATACCCCTACTTGTTCCTAAATTATTCGATATTTAAACATTTATGTTATTGCTTTTAACATTCTCTTTCGTTTATTTTAATTTTTAACCCAATTCATTATTTATATTGTAACTTTTCTTTTGTGTGACATGCATTTCATATGGTGTATTATGTTGTCATATCTTGGTTTTCTTATTAATAAAATATTTTTGAACTGAAAAAGAAGGAGTTTTCAATTAAAAAAGTTTCATACAGGACAATAGATTCGGCTCACGACGCAAAAAGCCTTGATTCCCCTCTTACGACGATTAGGTCCACAGGCAACTGTCATCCAGCCCGCAAAACTTAAAGTTATGTATGAAAGCCGAAAGAATTATCACAAGGTTGAGGGGGACGCAATTATCCTGCCTCCTCTAAAATGAGTTATGAGGAGAAGGGGGGCTGGGGCAGGGTGGTGGGGTACAACAATATGCTGCCAATGGTGGAATAAGGGCGCCCTGGGGGCACAGCAGGTGGGGACCTAATCAGTGGGGGTGGGGGGAGGATAGGGTGGGAAGGACGCCGGGGGCAAAGAGCAGATTTAAAAATGGAAAGGTTTACTCAAATCGATGCATAAAAGTTCATCTAATTTTTTGTAAGGCATAGGTCAGAGTTTGTTGCAGAACTTTAGGCACAATGGTACTTTTGGATTCCAGCACTTTGGAGGTAACACTTTAGGTTCCTGGGGGTTGAGGCAATTCACGGGCATGTTAGAAATCTTGGGCACTGTAAGCATTTTAGCACTTAATTGCACAATAGATGCCTTTTGCATTTTAACACTTTTTTCTATTTGGCAATAACCCTAATTAAAGATAGAAGGGGGTAGAATGTTTGATCCATATGTGTCAAGGTTGTGTGATCGTCCAACCGATTGCACTATTCACTTAAAAATGGATTAAAACAGCAGACAGGAATGTTAAACAAGCATTTGCAATGCAATAGGTCTCGCATTCAGGCGAGTTTGAGCTATTGGCATTGTAAATGACAATGCCTTTTATTTATGTTTTGGGTTTTAAAACATAAATAAAAGGCATTGTCATTTACAATACTAATAGCTTAAACTCTTGCAAATGCAAGACCTATTACATTGCAATAAAGGGCCTTCTCGACCGCTTGTTAGATTGTAAATAAAAGAGGAAGAGACCGGCCTGCAAAGTCTTCAATGTAGTATTAAATAGTGCAGTGAAGAAGAAGTCTAAGTGTTGTAAATTACACAGACACAAAGTGTGAAGTGAGAGTTACATATGATCCGAGCTATACACACTAACAAAGTGAACCAACACCTTTCGCTCTGTGATTACACTGTCGCGGTTCAGAAGGTAGAGCTAGGGGGGAGGGCTATTTCCTGCCCTCTCTGTGAATTGAGTGTACAGTGTGGCATTGTGTAATGTCATTGCTATCTTTGGCCTAATATAAAACAATCCAGATGGAGTAGGGCCCTGGCTTCACCTCCTGTTGCAGGGGGGGCAGTGCTTTATGGCAGGAATGGAGGGAGGGAGGGATGGTCTCGGCTGCAGCTCCGGCCTTGTACAGTGCCCCTGCTATTACTAGTGAGCAAGAGGCGCTTAGGTATTAGTATTAGTGGTGATGGAATTGGTGGTGGTGGTATTGGTGTGGTGGTATTAGTGGTAGTACTGGTGGTGGAATTGGTGGTGGTAGTTATGGTGGCAGTTGTATTGGTGGCAGTGGTATTGGTGGTGGTGGTGTTATTGGTTTTGTGGTATTTGTGGTGGTGGTGTTGTTAGTAAAACAGGCTTTTGAAAACAACCCATCAGGTGGCTTTAGTACAGATGACATGTATCACAGATGTGCTGTTTTCCGCTTCAGCCCATAAACACAGGATTATGTGCTACCTGGAATTCACATGACTTAATTTGCAAATCATTTGTAAATCCATTTTACTTGGGGGGGGGATTAAACAGCAATGAGATAATGCCAGATTGAAGTGATTGATAGCAGGTGCCAGTGTTAAGGGGGCCGCCGTGCTGCTTAAGAAAACACAAACTGTTTCAGCTGAAACAGCGCATGTCCGGCCTGCATTAAGAGAAACTCAAAAAAGTAAATAGTGCTTACAGACTAAAAAACAGGTCCCGTATAACAACTGAGGAAAAAGGGCCAGTCGCCATCGGAGGGTACTAAGGAAGACAAGGCTGTACTAAGGAGGGACTAACAAGCCTCTTAACGAATTTGAAGGCAGCATTTACGAAAGACAATGACACAAGCCAATGAAAAATATTGGAGGAGACTGGGTGCAGCTTCTCTCCAATACTCTACTACAGCATTCTCGCAGAGCGAGCAGTGCATGCGCGCTGCCGCTAGGCTCAACCTAAAAATTGGGCCAAGTATGAACGTAGCTCAAGCGTCCAGGCTGCCCATAAGGGCATGCCAATATATATAAATAAATACACCAAATGTCAAGTTAACACTTCTCATACTGATAGGGAAGGAAGGTGGGCCTGGATCAGTGGCTTAAAGAACGGGATCAGCATAATTTTGGCATCCATTTACGCCCTCGTAGCAGATGATCCGGCCCCACTGACTGAACTTTTTCAACCATTAATGACCACTCCAGGTAAGCTAATTCTCTGAGGAGATTTCAATGTCCTTTAGAATCCTGAGCTAGACTCTTCTTCAGGCACTTGAAAACGAAGTAAGCCCATAACTGCCAAACTACTTTCTGAATATAAGCAGGCTTTGAACTTGACTGATTTAGGGAGAGCTAGAAATCTGTCCCAGCGACAATATTATATATGCGTATCTCGGGAAGGTTTAAGTCCACTGGCAGATTCGATTACTTATTAACTACCTTGTATTTATCCTTGAATAAATACAGACATGTCTCAAATGGTTTCTAGGACCATTCCTTAGTCAAAATGTAGAAGATGAATCCTGTATTCACGAGATAGCTATTGATAACTATTCTCCACTAAACAGTAACAGTGCAAACATAGAAATAGTTTGAGACACTTTTAAAGCCTCAATTTGCGCTACAATAACTTCTAGAAGCATAATAGAAAGGAGAGGCAGATGAAAAAAGAGAGTAGGCCAGGATCAAGAGTCGAAAAAGGCCACGGCGGAGTTCTTACGATATCAAACGATGAAGTCTACACAGAAGTTCAGGATAGCCAATCAAAAAATGCAAGTCTGTTCTTGAGAATTAGGCTCTATATCAAACAGTGCCTACTTGCAAAAATCATACAAGGAAAGTGAGTATGCTGGCTGGTTTTTACCTTGGAAGGTCCGGGACAGACAATCTCAGATACTATAACTTTTTTATATGATGATGAGATGACAACACAAGCCTTTGACCCCCTAGAGATACAAGGTATGTTTCAGCAACACTTTGTAAGTTTTCATAGTCAGGAGCAAAGGGTCAATATAGAACAGCTTCAGGTATTCATGCCCCTCAACCTACATGCCCCCCTACAACGGCTCCAAAGAGAGACTAAACACTGGCAGTCACTACCATTAACACTCTTAGGTAGGGTGGCGCTCTTCAAAATGATGGCGCTGCCACGCTTCCTCTACGCCCCTCAAAACGCACCTTTTCAGATTCCCCAGTCCTACTTTCGAGCCATAGAAACAGAGGTCACCAAGCTCCTTTGGGATAACAAACCAGCTCGTATAGCGATGGGTAAGCTGTGCCGAACATGGTATGACGGTGGAATAGCTCTCCCAAACATCCAGACATACTATTGGGCATCCCAACTAACAGTAATAAACAACTGGCTGCATGTCCCTCACACAGACCTGGCTAACGTGCTTGATAGGGTGGGACTGGGAGACGAAGGCCCGTACCGTGCACTATCCAACAAACCGCAGACCCTGCTAGGCACGACAAACCACACGCTCCAGATATGGCATACAGTGCATAAAAAACTGGGATGGCACAACAGAATCACACAGGCAACACCGCTCTGGGTCACGGACAGTTTGGGTAGGCTGGGCAAGAGCAAGGGGTTCCGCATTGGGATGCTATTGGCATCTCCAGGGTTGGGGATCTCTGGGTAGGAGGGAAAATGCTTACCTTTGACCAACTCCAATCCAAATAGGAAATGGCACCAACAGAAAGATTCTGATATTATCAAATAAAACACGCCTTAGAGGAAGCAATCCCGCCCTCCACCATTCTACCCGAGGCCTCACCACTAGAGGACAGAATACTTACAGAACATATGGATAAAAAGGCAATTTCTATGACGTACCGGAAAATTATTAACAATGCACCTGACTCCATGCAAAAGCTCTGTGATAAATGGGTCATGGAGTTGGGAGAACTAGACGATTCAGACTGACAGGACACACTAGCTTCGCCTAGGGAGGTGGCAATCCCGTCTAGACTTCATCTGATACAACTTAAGATCCTACATAGAGTTTACTACACACGACTAACACTTCACAAAATAGGGAGAACTTACAATCCCCTTTGCTTGAGGGGCTGTGGGGCAATCAGCACATTTTTCCACACTATCTGGGAGTGCCCTGCGATAACAATATACTGGAAATTAGTAATGAACAAGATCACACGATTCAGTGGGAGTCCAATCCCGCCTGAGCCCAAGCGCTGCCTCCTAAACATATGGGAACCCACAGACCTTAACACCACAAGACAAACATGGGCAACCTTAGGAATGATGTTAGCAAAAATGAATATCGCTAGACACTGGGGAGCTATTACCGCCCTCACACTCGCGGAGTGGTGTAAAGATATGGATGTGGCTATGGTGGCAGAAAAGACTGTGTATGTACGCAGGGGTTGCCCGACAAGGTGGATACGACTATGGGCAGGGTGGAACACACACAGGGGAGAGATTTGCACTTTACCTATTATACCCCAAGACCCAGAAGTATTGTAACAGAGGTTTTCACAATGCTGTAGTATGATTAGCATGCATGGTAATATATATGTACCTACGACTGTGTAACACTAACTGAAGATAGATTTTTTTATCTGCGGATATACCAAACACGTCAAATGTAATGAGAAATACCTGAATGTATGTATACTTTGTACATGTGCCACTTTACTATGCAAAAATAAAAATATTTATTTAAAAAAAATATAGAACAGCTTCGCTCCTTTATGGACAAGATCCTGGCAGGATTCTGCTATGGTGACCCCATTCACACTAAATAAGGTTGACGAAGCAATTAAATCAATAGCAAATGTCAAGGCTTGTGGAGACGATGGCGTCCCCCATTGAGTTTTATAAAAATGTTACATCCACGTTGAATCTATGGATTTTGCTACTCAGTAATCATATTTTAAAAGGCGGCAATGTTCCGCCATCATTTAATGCAATTGAACTAAGTTTTCTTAAGAAAGGCAAGAATCTGGAAAGCATTAACTCATAAAGAACCATTAACCTCCTAAACATCGACTACAAAATTATTATGAAATTATTTGCTAATCGATTAAACAAGATAGTCGGTGATTTTGTTCATAAGGATCAATGTGGTTTTGTTCCTGGTAGGCAACTATACAACAGTAAAAAAAAATGAATGAGGCCCTGGATTTTTTCCAGACAAAAGCAAGTTCTGGCCCAATCCTACTATTAGATGCTGAAAAAAGACTTTTGAACTGGTTTGCTAGGAAAGGATTTTTATATTTTGGGTAAATTTGGCTTCCCAGCAAACTTTGTACAGGTTATACAAAGGATGTAAAAGACACACAGATGATGGACGGAATTCAGAGCAAATCAAACATTCACCCCCAGTCAAGAGAGCTGGGTTAAATCTATTATTCTTTGCTCACCATGCCACTCCAGTTTAGACCCAGCCATATGCAAATCAGTCTTGACCCTGTGCCTCATGGAAACAGTCCAGCCCGAACTGCCAAGCCAGGTCCTCCCTGGACCGGAAACAAGTATCCTGTGACTAGTTTCAGGGCATCACCGCTCATCAGCCAGGCTAGCTTGAATCCAATGACACAGTAAGCCCAGTACCCAAGCTAGCCTGGCTGATGAGGGGTGGCGCATAGACTTCTACGTCCAGGAAACATATTCTCGTTTCACTGATTGAGTAAGTGAACTCAAGATTTAGAGGACTGATGCTCAAACTCTTAGCAAACGCTTCTGCAGTGTCCGATGATCCATCCCACACCACAAACAGGTCATCTATGAACCTGGTCCATAGTTCTTGTCCCATTGCTCCACATACTGCGTCCTGAGCACCTGCTCCTCCCACCAGCCCATATGCAAATTCGCATAGCTTTATAGATATATAGGATCTATGGCACTTGAGTAAACCTCCCCCAAAAACTTGGTACAAACTTTTATACTGGCTTCTGAAGCGGAAAGAGCGTTTTTTCAAATTTTGTGCTATTCCTGTAATTAATGGTTCAACTAAATCAGCAATTTTCTCAATAGGACCCCTTCCTTTACCAGATAAAAAAATGGTTCACAGGTGGGAGATGAACGGACACCATGCAGTGGGGATTTTTTAGGCTCTGCAAATTGGAAAACCTGGGTTGATATTGAAACTGGTATCAGATACAGGAAAACGTCCAATTAATGGTCTTTTATCCAAGCCCCGCATTTTTTAACGCAACTTGAACTTATTTGCATTAGGGTGACTTTGGCCTCAGTGGAAGAATCTAAATTTGCCTAGCTTAGTAACGGTAAGTTTCAATTGTATTAAGGACACGGAGGCGAGGATTAGGCTTTTCCTTCTTCGCTTTATTATACAACATTTTCCCAGCAGCCTTAGAAAAGCCATCAAACATTTTTTGTCCCCAACAAGGGAAAAACAATCCTTAGGAAACAATAAACAACAAGTCTGCGGTCAGACCACAGCTCCCATGAGTTCATCTGCCTTTCCAATATTAGTCCATTCTTATTGTCCACAGATCCTAGAAAGACCCGTCACTGAAGCTGTCCCTCCTCTTTCTTCACTGCTTCGCAGCCCAAGATAAGTCACCTTTCTCTTCCCTCAGTGATATTGAGTGTGCTATGATTATTTCACTGTTCTTGGCTACTGGGTCCATGTTTCCGCGGTAAATGGGGCCCGGATTAGCCTTTGGGGATATTTTGGCTTGTTTTGCTTTAGCAGATTCCCTTTAGACCGCGAGAGCGCTCTCGCTTCTTTCGCGGCCGTTGCATCTATTTGCAGTCTCCTATTTGAGCCACTAGGGGGAGAATTAGTGCAGGCCTGTGAAGTATTGGAAGGCTAAACTGGTTTGATCATAAAGAACTTCATGTTTTTAGTGAAATACAACAGAGATGGCTATCCAGGGAAGAATTGCATATAGAGAAAGAGTCAAGGTATAAGATACATTTATATCAAATCTCTCTGCTAAAAGGTGCACATTTCCGCCGTTTGCAGTTCTATACTAAGTGTCTGCACGGGTGTAACAAAGGCCCCCAAAGACCCCGCAGTGTGGGGGGCCCCCGAGCTCCAAGGGCCCCTATAGCGCACAGTACCCTCACAGACAGGGTCAGTCTGGGACCAGGTTTTAAAGTTACATCGTCACTCAATGTTCATAAATCACAAGGTGCATGCTGCGCGCCGCGCAGCTGCATAGTATTTAGCATCAGGGTGGGGCATAAAGTGGGCAGGGCTGGGCTGACTTAATTGTCATGGACAGTCAGGGTATACTGTACGTGTGGTCGGTCAGAGTCGGACACTGGGACCAAAATTTAATTGCCAGCTTCTGCCTGCCACCGAAGATGAAGGTCTCGGGTAATTCGGTGAGAGAGTGAGACAACAAGGTAACTGGTAGTAGTACTACTAGTCCAGTCACTATATTGCGTTGAGTTCAGTTATGTTCTCTCTTCTTCACTTCTCTGAAGTGGGGGATGCTTTTATTCAGGGACCCGAGTCCCAGGTTTGCTTGTTTGCCATTTCCGAGACTCTAACCACTACTAGCCTTACACCCATCATAAAATAAGCCTTACTTATGCAATATATTGAGGATGCGCCTACCACCCTGCAAGGTTATCTGATTAATCGATGCTTCTTTATTGGAGGGTCTGGTGACTCCGGTCGCTGCAGGGGAGAGGGGGGTGCGACACAATAAAAACTTGTCAAATGGCATTCGCAACAGCCATTCTCAACTACACCCTGGTGGGAACTATGAAAGCGGACAAACGGCAAGACCCAAATGTCTTCAATCCCCTGCTTTCTTAGGAGGAGCAGTATTCTGTTAATATGGCAATGTTCATTAGGTCTCACCTAGGGAGCGCTTGCTCTGTCTCGAGTATACACTATAGCTTGGAAGGTCCGTGGAAGCTCCGCTCCGCCCACTCTCCAACCATCATTTGGCTTGTGTCTTAAATGGTGCCTTCCGATTGGTTGTAGGTTTGTTAGTTCCTCCTTATGATGGACATGTCTTCATTTGTGTCCTTCCACAGACCTTTCTTCCCGTGTCTCCCATGCCTCTCCCCCGATTGCATTGCCAATGCTTGTTTAATTTGTCTCTCCCCACCCGAGATCGCCGTTTATTTTTTTATGATCAATACAGCCCAGGCCGAGGCTCGAACCCTGTTCTCCAGCTCCAAAATCGGCAGCTTCATATGTTGAGCCACCTCCTCCCTTCAATTCTGTGCACCGTCTGTTTCAGTTGGTTTCAGATGCTACTTCTGACAGTGTTTGTTTTAATTTTATCTGTCTTGCCCCTCCACAGGAAAATCTCACAGGGAGGCGCGATGTTTTCCTGCATAAGTATTTTGAGGTGAACGAGACGATGTAAACGATGAACAATATGCATAAATCATGTCCAGGATATATGTTAACAAAAAAGTCACTGCAAACAATGTGTCTTGCCGCTTGGAAAAACAAATGACATTTTCAGACTCCCAGGAGTGCTTCCAATTCCCACACAGCAGCCATAAAAAGAAATTCCACGCAAATGAATCCATCAAAAGAGATAATTTAGTGCCCTCTAGTGGGCGAAGGACGAAACATATGCACTCGATTAAAATGAATGCGAGGTCAACCCAATATTATGTTTATCTATCAAACTGAAAGTGTGTGTGAGTACGAAGCAGAGGCGCAACTAGAGCCAAATTTCGGGGGGGGGGGGGCTGAGCAAAAATTTCGGGGGGGGCTGAACTTTAACAGAGTGGAGCTGCAGGGGCTCTTAGAAGGGGTGAAACAACAGCAAGGCCTCATTAACATGCAAATGGTCTTTTAAAGACCTGTGAAGTGCTCGGGTGCGGCTGCTTTTTTGCCCGGGAAGGTGTCTCATCCCGGGCTGCCACACACGGGTTTGTGGGAGCAAGATGGCGGGGGCATCAAACAAGATTAAAATTATACATGTACTACATGTGATGGAAATGGAAAAAAATACTAATGGCAGCTACAAATGAAGGTGCTGTATGTAGCGTTGCGCTCTAGTGGTTAGCGCAAGGGCACGCCGGGAAGGGGGCGTGGCTTAGAGCGCGGCGCGCAGGAGAAAGAGCGCGAAGGCTGAGGGAGACTGGAGTGTTCCCGGCGCTCGGTTCCCGTGGGTTGAATAAAGAAGATTGTTCACAGTAAAGAAGGTGTCCAGTGTTATTGGGTAAAACCATCATATACACCAGTACCCAGTGTATAGAGATAAAGGCATCATTACAATGGCGACGAGGATGGGATGAAACCGGCATAGAACCCAGGCACCTTGGAAAGGAACCGAGCGTGGCAGAGGCACCCAGTCACCCTGCACCAGGGACAACAGCCAGGAGTCACCAGCAGCTCAGAAGCGCGGAGTGTGACAGCCACGGCGAACAGGGTGGCCAGAGGCGCGAGGAGGCCACAAGCACAGGAGGCCAGACCGGGTAAGGAGACGCAGCACACCGACAGGCACAAGGCGCACCTAGAGGAAGGGCCACACCTGGGGAGGAGCATCACCGGGCCGCACAGAAGCCAGCGGCACCGCGGCGCCCGAGCGACTTAGCGGGAGAAGTGACGCCACAGCACGAGGGGGCACCAACAGCTACCCAGTGCCCACGGGAGAAGACAGAGACAGACCTGGCGACCCCAGGGCCTTCGCAGAGGGGGCAAGACAGCCTTTCGCCCACGCAAGAGAGCGACCAGAGAGGGAGACATACACCAGGGAGTCCTCCAGGGGAAGACGACAGGGACAGTACAGCCCACGGCGAGAGGGGCAGGATGTGCGCGCAAACAACGTCGCTCACCAACTTAGTACCATTCCTGCCGAAAAGAGGAGACCCGGCGATGCCCTGGGAAGACTGGAAACGGTACTTCCTGAACTACATTGAGGCCCTGGAAGAAGAGTGTGAAGGAGAGTTCTCAAGTGCTAGGAAAAAGAAGATACTCCTACACAACCTAGGCCCGGAGGGCATCAGGATATATGATAGTTTGGTGAAAGAGACCAGGCCAGCAGCGGATACAGAAGTGTTTAAACACGCGCTGGAAGACTTAGACGCTCACTACAGGCCGGTGGTGTGCACGGCCATCGACAAATGCAACTTCTTCCAGAGAAAACAGATCAAGGGAGAATCAGGGGATGAGTACGTCGCGGCGCTACAGAAAATGGCGGTAACGTGCAAATTTGGCGCACTTCACGACGAACTGATTAGAGATCAGATTATCATGCACACCACCAACACGGCCATACAGGAGAAACTGTGGGGCAATGGGGATGCCCCGCTAAAGGAAGTGGTAGCGCTAGTGAAGAAGGCTGAACTATCTAAACGATGTGCAGAAGCGGCCAAAAGAGAAGGCAACGACCGCACGCCAGTCTGCAGGGTAATAGACAGGGACCGACCAGACGCTCCAAAACAACAGGCTTCAAGCGGCAGGTGGCAGCAAAGGAGGTTACCGCAAAGGACCATGAAGCACCAGAAGCCACCGGAAGAGAGGAAGAAGGGGTGCTACAGGTGTGGCAGCCAATCACACCAAGGCAACGACAAGGTTTGCCCCGTGATTCGAGCCAGGTGCGCACACTGCCAAATAATGGGGCACTACGAGAAGGTGTGCAGGCGAAAACTCGGCAGAGGAGACGTGAAGTACGTAGCACAAGACCCAGAAGGGGAAGAAGAGCCCCAAGCGGAAGAAGACGAAGAAGACGAAGTCTTATGTATCGATGATCAAGTACTGGGAGTGAACTGCATACGGACCAAGAAACCAGCACTACGGATGATGATCGGCGGAGTACAAGTGCACATAGTGGCAGACTCGGGCTCCCCGTACATGATCATCAAGAGGGCAGTGTGGAAAAACGAATTTAGTTCCAAAGTCGGAGATGAACTACTACCCACCGACATCCACCCGGTCACGTTCACCGGAGAGCCAATACCCATGGTGGGTTATAGCAAGTTGATGTTCGAGTTCGGAGGGCGCAGAGCAGAAGGGAAGCTGTACGTAGCAGAGAAAGGACCCTCCGTACTGGGGTGGAAGGACCAAGGGAACATGGGTATACAGCTCAACCCGGAAGGCTCCAAACAAGTATTGCTAATTGAGACCAAGCCACCGCGAGATGAAGGCAAGTGGATGGAGGCGTACCCCGAGGTGTTCAAAGGGACCATAGGGAAGATGACAAAATTTACACACAAGATACGACTCAAGGAGGGAGCCAAACCAGTGAGTCACAGAGCCCGCAATATTCCCTTCAGAAGCCAGGAGGCAGTTCAGGAAGAATTGAGGCGGCTAGAAGCAAATGGAGTCATAGAGGCGATAGAGAGCACTGAGTGGCTGGCGCCATTGGTGGTTGCCCAGAAACCCAACGGGAAGGTGAGACTATGCGTGGACCTGAGGAGCTCAACAAGAACATTCTAGTGGACAAGTTCCCTCTACCCAGGATAAATGAGATGTTAGCGATGACCAAGGGAGTCAAGTGGTTCTCCACCATAGATCTCACCTCTGCGTATCACCAAATTGCATTGCATGCCACCTGCAATCATCTGACGTCGTTCATCACGCCGTTCGGGTGCTACAAATTTCTCAGGATGCCTTTCGGCCTTGCATCCGCAGCGGCGGTTTTCCAAAAACTGATGCACAGGTTGTTCCAAAAAGTGGAAGGGGTCCAATACTTCCAGGATGACATCCTAGTGATGGGAAATCCCAGGAAGATCACGACAAGAAACTGCACACGGTGCTTGCGATACTCGCCCAAAATGGCCTCACAGCGGAATGGCAGAAATGCAGGTTCAGAGTCAACTCAGTGACCTACCTGGGCCACGCGATCAGCGGAAGGGGCATAGAACCGAAAAGAGCAAACATGGCAGCCATAAAAGACGCACCCACGCCGATGAGGAAAGAAGATGTTCGCTCCTTCTTGGGCATGGCTGAATTTTACAGCAAGTTTGTCCCGCACTTCGCGACCAAGACGCACAACATGCGGCAACTCCTGAAGGAAAAAACGGCATTCAAGTGGACACAGGAGGAGCAATTGGAATTCGAGAGTGTAAAGCAAGACATCTGCACAGCTGTCCCCTTGGAAGGGTTCGATCGAGATTCATTGTTTATACTGACCACGGGTGCCAGGGACAAGGGTCTAGGGGCGGTCCTGATGCAGAAGGCCCGAGGAGGAGAGGTCACCACCGTCAGCTTTGCTTCAAGAGCTCAAGCGGCGAACAAGGAAAAATTCAGCGTCATAGAGAAAGAGATGCTAGCCACGGTGTGGGCGATGGAACGGTTCAGGCGGTACGTGTGGGGGGCGAAATTCCTGCTCCGCACCGACCACAAGCCTCTGGTGAAAGTATTGACCTCGAGTGGGCACGCGCATGCGACGCCTCGTATCGCAAGGATGAGTTCGAGACTGCTGGACTACGTGTACGATGTGGAGTACATCCCTGGATCTAGAAACAAGGTGGCGGATTTCTTGAGCAGGGCAGCGGCCATGGAACCCGCGGAAGGCGGAGAACCTTCGGAATGGGAAGAGTACGTGGTCGCAGTCACGTTATTTTCCAAACGGAGCTTTAACGTTCTTCAACACAGTTTGTGTTCGTATATTTCATCGACACGGGAGAGTTAATTCCACATCGCATCCCATCTCCTTAGACTGGACTGAATGATATTACATATTTCATTCTTTCAGTTAAGCGGGCTAATTTTTTAGCACGATTTGAATTTACATATCTTTATTCAGTTTATATATTTTTTTGACATTGGACATTTGATTACAACATATTGCACGCCTCCGCGAGCTCCCTTCATTTCTTAAATTTTTTATATTTAGCAGTTAGCATGACTAAACCATGGCTTTTCCCCGTTTTTCTCGATATTTCTTTCACTATTTTCAGATTATTTACGTAGGTTCCCTCGAGCCGATTATATCCCAGTCCTATTTCTTTGTTTACTCTAAACGTTATCACGCAAGGTACCCTGGTTTAAACCAACCAGAATATACTTTCGATTGAAAGCGTTAGCGGACACAGACGGAGTACACCCGACCTTCCGAATCGGTAAGCTTCTGTGCGTTGTTACAGATTTTTTCATCTATCGGCATCAGAATTACTCTAGACTTTATATAACGGGCCTCGATGACATTTCATCTTTAATTTATTTTTAGACACCCATGGGCCACGACCGTTCCTCACTCCAATTCGTATCTCCCTAAACGCCAACTGGCTCTTATACGTACAACCTTGAATAGGTGAGCTAAACTTTATATATACGGCCACAAGTTACTGTTTATCTTCACTCACAATGTTTGTTGACATTCATTAATTTTTCATCTCACAGATCATCAACGCGATCACATCGTGATATAAACAAACTGCAGGTATGAAGTGTGACTTCAATGCTCTCATATTGAACTCTGTATTACATGCGAAATTAGTTACTTTATCACATTTTACACCATTTTTGTAGAGACCGAACAAGTACAACTCTTAAGGTATCGTATACTGTTTGATTGTCCACACTAATCACTATGGTGTGGGGAGCACAGTTTTAAAACTACACGTTCTCGCAATACGCGGATTCTGAAAACTCTCCTTTTTCTCCCACAGCTTACCCCTGACGAAGGGACTAAGATGTCCCGAAATGCATTGGGTGTTCTAAAAAAGCTTGTTCTGTTCTAAATTGTTGTCTAACAAAAATGCATTTGTCTATATTCATTGGATGATGTTTTTTGTTTAAAATACCGAAATGTACAGTGAAGAAATTTATATAATTTCTTGAGAATTGCATTTGAAATTGCATTAAACGTGTTAACTCACTTCACGCAGTGCACTTTGCAGCCCTAGTAATTTCTATACTAGGCCAACACTTTCGCAGTCACGCAGGACCATGAAGGGGCGGTCAGCATCCAGGAATGGGAAGAGGCGTACACGGCGGACGAAACCCTGAACACAGTGAAGGGCTATGTGACACACGGGTGGCCGAAAAAAAGGCACCTAGATAGTGAGCTGCGAAAGTACTGGGAAGTCCGAGAAGAGATGTCCATTGGTGAGAATCCTGTGTTTATATTGAGAGGAGACAAGGTGGTCCCTCTGAGCTCCATGGTGACCCATCTCTTATCCATCCTACACGAGGGGCATCTAGGGATCTTGAAAACAAAGGCAAGAGCGAAGCAGGCGTACTGGTGGCCAGCCATGGATGCTCAAGTGGAAAGACATGTCAGGACATGTGAACAATGCAACAGGGCAGACAAGACACAAACCCTACTGCGCCCACCACTAGGAAAGTTCACAGGGAAGTCTAGTCCCTGGGAAATGCTGTCAGTGGACATCCTAGGCCCAGTCCTGAACGCGGAGGGAGTACCCAAGTACCTCGTTGTGGCGGTGGACAGATACTCGAAATGGCCTGAGGTGGAGGTCTGCGACAGCGCTGACACAGAGACGGTGTTAGCATTTCTCACAGCCACGTTTCTGAGGGAAGGAATACCCAAAGTAATAACATGTGACAATGGCCCACAATTCGTTTCGGAGAAATGGAACGCTTTCTTGTCTAGGAATGGAATCGAGGTCAAACATACTCCAATCTACCACCCGGCGGGAAACGGGCTGGCCGAAAGATTTAATCGAGTAATAATGGGTTCCATACAAGCGGAAATCAGTGCAGGGTTGCAGTGGGAGAAGGAACTCCAACGCATGCTCTGGGCATACCGCATTACTCCGACCAGCACAGGGTACAGCCCGTTCAAGATATTGAGAGGACGTGTACCCTTTACAAAGGACAACGTTGCGTGGAAACACCTCATGGTACAGAGTAAATGGTCGCCAGCAGTAGTAAGGCGCAACCTGGACAAGGCACAGGCAATATATATAGAGTACTATAACAAGCGACGGAACACAAAAGGGGTGACCCTGGAGAAGGGAGAGTGGGTGAGAGTAAAACAGGCCACGCTGAAAAGAAAAGGAGAGAGCAAATTCAGCCCGCCACTGCAGGTCATAGAAACGTACACCAGGTCGGCTTTATTGAGCGAGGGAAAGGTATGGTCGCAGGACAGAATGGCAAAATGCTACAGAATAGAGAAATGGGAAGTACCGGAGAACAGAAGGACACAGGGTCCCACAAGTGAGGAGACACCGGAAAGGGAGGAGTGTGAAGCCGAGGAAGAACCAAGCCTAAAGTTCCCCAGGAGAAGGGGGGAGAGCCAGAGCCTGAGGGCGTTGGAAAAGAACTTAAAGGAGCGCCACACGGAGGAGGAGACTCTGGAGCAAGTAGAAGTGGAACAAGGAGAAGGTGCAACCGGAGGGGGATCCCAGGCCAGAAAGGAACAGGTGGCTCCAGAGAAAGGACAGAACTATACAAGATCGGGCAGAGAGGTCAAGATGCCAAGAAGGTTTGAGGACTATGAAACGTAAACCAAGTAAGACTGAACCATAAAGGGGGTGCTCCGAAGTTGTTGTTGTTAAATACGTTAAAAGGGGGAGATATGTAGCGTTGCGCTCTAGTGGTTGGCGCCAGGGCACGCCGGGAAGGGGGTGTGGCTTAGAGCGCAGCGCGCAGGAGAAAGAGCGCGAAGGCTGAGGGAGACGGGAGTGTTCCCGACGCTCGGTTCCCGCGAGTTGAATAAAGAAGATTGTTCACAGTAAAGAAGGTGTCCAGTCTTATTGGGTAAACAATTATATACACCAGTACCCAGTGTATAGAGATAAAGGCATCATTACACTGTAGAAAAGAGGGTGGAGTCATGAGGAGATAAAAGTCTTGATGAACAGAGATCACGTGTGTAGGAAGAGAGTTAAGGGACGACAAATTTCTGCTAGCACAACGGTATTAATATTTATTTCTTATCTTTACAAATTCGATCCTCAAGGAAATTGACCAAAAATATGAAATTTTGTAAACTGTTCCAGCTTCTTTAATTCGCCACTTTGAGTTAGTGTAGTAGACTAAGCATCTGCTGTAGAGAGCTATGCTCATCTTGTAGGTCTTGGGTATAACACCTGCTAGAAAGCTCAGGTGGTTTATTTATTTATTTATTTTTTTTTTAAATATATTTTTATTGCAGGAATCAGTAAATCGTTACATAATCGACCAGCATTATATAACAAGCAAGATCAATGAGACACACCCCTCCGTCCCCCCGCCGTAAGTTTCTTACACAGCCATTCAGCCCACAACCCTAGGGTCGGGCGGCGAAATTCAATGGGGGCTCAGAAGGATGTCGAGGCTGGTCCGGATGATCCACTGTCCGTCATCTGCTTTTCCAAACAAGCCTATAAACCCAGAAAGAAAAAACCCCACCCTCAAAAACGCTACGAACCAAAGAGAACCCACCCAACCCCGAAAGCTCAGGTGGTTTATGCAGTTGCTGGAGAGATCTACGAGCAATTTAAGATCAAATTGAGATTCAGAAAATGAAGATTCAGAAAATGGCTTTGAGGGTTAACGTGCCTTCTGCCGAACACTGCGTGAAAAATGTAAGTCACATCTCTGTGTTCCTGGCAAGATAACTCAGTGGGTTAAAGAGTTTGTTGCCTCAATCTGACCCTTCCCCCAAGTATTACATAGCTACACTCGTAAAACAGCACAGTTCAGTGGCAAACTTCTGCATAAAAACCAGCAGCTCGAATCCTTGCAGTATTATTTAGCACACGTTGCTATTCTGATAAAAGGACGTGACATGAAGTGAGACATTCTGCAACCAGGCGCAGACCGGAGATTCAAACGATTGGTGCATGCAGCCGTGTCACGTGCCCTGCGGGCTGCTGCCCTGACTGCAGCACACCCTCAAGCCGCTGCATTGACACACTGGCCTGGAGCACAGTCCTTGCGATCTGCTAGGGCCTGCTGAACCCTGTCAGGTTCAAGAACAGCTGCTGGTACGAACTCCAGCCACTCAGGCCCTGTGTCCTATGTACTTAGTCGACACACACATAACTGTGCAAGAAGTCTGTGGCACCGTGTTTAATCCTTGAAGATGTATTTCAATATTTTATCTAACAGGGTTTAAGTATGGTTCAGAGGGAACAATAGGATGAATCTAATCACCAACGTCCTCATAGTGGTTTACTTTGTGGACTCATTCCAAGTACCCAATGCTTCTCACACTGTCGGTCCGAGAGCACTCAGGGTTCCCAGGTCCTTGTGAGAGAAACTAAATCCATTGCAGGGTTTTCCATTTCATTCCAGAATATGTAGCCATGATATATGGGATAAACCTACGTTTGGCACTTCTCGTAATCTGAGGTCCAGACACTGAATTGTGGAACGTGAAGCTTAAAGATATTGCAGATTTCACAATCTCCAGGAAAGTGTTTAAAGGCTGTAGTTTAGCAATACAATCAGGGTGAAGGGGCTTTTAGCTGGCAGGCGACAGGAGGAACTATCTTGTGTGTTAAGTTCAAGTTTCATCTGGGGGGAGGGGGGCGTGGCTTGCAGCCAAGCGGCCATAAACGGCTCCCTGCGGAGAAGAACCTGCAGAGCCTCGGCGGTCTGCTCCAAGGCCCGCCAGGGTCACCACAAGCAGGAGGTCCCCCCCGGAGGAGATACCAGGTAGGGGGGCACAGCGGTGAAGGGAAGCAGCAGCCCCCGGGGGCCCACCCCCCCCCCCCCACTTAGCATTGCGACTGGTCCTGGTGACTGGAGGGAGAGTGCAATGACATTGGGCGTCCCCGCTGAAGACCCCTTGATCTGGTGGTGGGAGCCAGCATGCTCCCTGGAACATTAACGAACCCCGCACTGCCTGACAAATTGGGGCGCAAGAATACCCGGCACCCTGGTGGCGTTCCCAAATGTGGGAGTCCCCATATACCCCACAAACAAACGGGAGAGAAGGAGGAGAAAAGGTGCACAGGCGCATGCACGGGAAACCAGACTCCCCCCAAGCGCCTCCGGACAGTTGGAGATACCGCACCTGGGTCGCACGGACACCAACGGGGAGGCCCCAAGGCCCACGCACAGTGAGAAACCCCCCATGCTGGCAAACTCGACTCCAGCACTTGACGGGGCGCTGTAGGCCATAGACTTGACTCCACTGAGCTAGAATAGCCTGACATCAGCCGGAGCCAGAAGCGCCCCATGCTCAAGCAGGAAACCCGACAGGCCGCAGGGTGACACGTAGTCCCGTGGCAGGCAGCGGTGAGTATTGCGTAATAACCGTAATCCCGCGACGAGGGCCCAATGGGGGACCGAGATCCTCGGGCGACCCAGCAAGCCAAACTAGACAAAAATGCCTTCTCTAAAGACGCGATGGAAGTGACCACTCAGCGGACGCCTGCGGATGTGGGTGCCACACCAGAAGACCAGCCAGAAGTCACATTGCTAGACATCATGTCCGCACTAACGAGCATCCAGACGACGGCGGGGTCCATTTCCTCGGATGTATCGTTCCTCAGGGCAGACTTTCAGAAGATGACTTCCAGAATGACTGAAGTCGAAACCAGGACGGCGTCTCTCGAAAAGGATACAGCCAGCCTCCAGCGACAGGTCCAACACTTGGAAGCACAGAACCGTCAGATGGCAGCCAAACTGGACGACCAAGAAGGTAGATCGAGACGCAACAATGTCCGTATCACAGGAGTTCCGGAGTCGCAGGGGATGCTGGCCATGGACCTCTACGTGGAAGACCTCATCAAGAATCACCTCCAGCCAAGGGGTCTCTCTGGCTTCTTTTCGGTGGAACGGGCATCAGAATACTGGGTGCGAAGCCAAAACCGGGGGGCTCCCCCTCGACCAATCTTGGCCAGGATATTCAACTTTAGAGACCGCGACTCAATTCTCCAAATAGCTAGAGTGGCTCCACCTCTGCGTATAGAGAACTCCGTCATCTCTTTCTCTCCAGATTACACGGCTGCAGTCACCAAGCAGAGAAGGAGTTTCCTTGAGGTCAAGAAGGAACTTTAGCGCAGAGAACTGGCATACTCCATGCTTTATCCAGCAAAACTTCGGGTAGTGGCGGACGGTAAGACTCTCTTCTTTGACAGGCCAGAGGACGCCCATGACTGGCTGGAGGGCTGGCGGCAGGTTAACAGGCCTAAAAACGGCAATGGACGGCAACAACGTCACGCAACAGAAGCAACAACACACGACCAGAGACGACAAGGACAAGGAACTCGACCACCGCCACACGGATGCAGAGGACTGACCCTCACTGGATGCTGGTCGCCAATTCGGTGAAGCTCAGACTTTAGAGATGAAACCTCTGCTCACCTCCTACTAAGAGACTTGGCCGAGGTACGGATCGCCCGTGGTGGTCCAGAAGTGAACTAATAAAGACATAAGACACCTACTGAAACTATGTTTAAGATGCCTCAATTAACGTAATATCAAAACCTTTTCAACCTCCTGGAGGGAAGGGATGTCTGGCGTGCCCCGGATACTCTCTCCTCCCACACGCAAGTACTGTTCATGGGATTAAAGGGCTCTGCAAAGCTGGGGTGGCTTGTAGTTGGAAATCCATCTAGCAGGGAGGCGGGGTGGAGGGGGGGGATTTGATTTTAGTAGTGTTAGAATTTGTATTTCCTTTTTCCTAGAAATGTTCATCTGTTCTATGCTGGTACCAGGTACATTGGGGTTGTACACAGGGAACCCATCAACTCGCATACACAAATCCAATGTCACAGAACGGCCTTAAAGTCCGGAGAGCCAAGATGCCTGGTCCCCCGCAATTAAGTCTGGACGACAATCGCAAGCCCTGCCCCCCCCTCACTCTCATATCATGGAATGTCAACGGCCTAGGCGATAAAATTAAACGTGGGCTCGTGCTACAACATCTCAAGAGACACTCTCCGTCTGTAGTCCTCTTGCAGGAAACCCACTTGGTAGGGACCGCTACTAGAGCACTTGACAGATGGGGTTTCAGAATGGTAATACACTCTGAATTCTCCACGGGATCCAGAGGGGTGGGAATATTAATACGTAAAAGCTGCCCATTGATAATACAGGACACCAGGGTCGTTTTGCGGCACTATCCTGTCAATGGGAGGGACGAGCGTACAACTTAGTTACGGTATACGTACCACCTGCCCTCCATGCCCTGGCCCTCTTAGCTCTTGGTAAGTTTCTGCTCACCTTACCCCCGGGGGAACTTATTATAGGAGGGGACTTTAACGCAGTCCTTCACGCCTCACAGGATATGTTACCAGCACAAGACCAAGGGTAGCCCCCTACACATTTACGTGACTTTGTGGAAGCGATGGGACTTATAGACGTCTGGCGTACACGACATCCGGCGGCGCGCCAATACACGTACCACTCAGGTGTCCACAATAGTCTGTCCAGGATAGATTACATCTTCTCATCCCCGGCAAGCCTAGCAGCAATTTCAGAGATCAAACACCTCCCTAGAGGGATAACCGATCACTCACCCTTGTTTGTGACATACACATCACAGCACGTGGGACGTAAACGCATTTATCTGTTTTACCCGGGGTACTTAAAAGTCCCGACTATTAGGAAACAGCTGCGAAAAACCACAGAAGGAATATGCTACTTACCAGTATGCATCTGTTCTTGGCATGTAGAGCTGCAGATCTATACACTGTGCATAGATCGCCATCTGGTGTTGGGCCCGAATGTTTGCAGTTTGTTTTTCCTCTTGGAAAGTCTTTGGAAGTCACGAGGTCGGTGACTCCTCCTTTGGTTCGTATTGCGCATGGGCTTCGGCTCCATCCTCAGATTGTTTTTCGCCAGCAGGGAAAGATGGAGCATAGTGATAACAGTAAAGAAACCCATGTGTGTTGTATCTAAATAAGATATACTGGAACGGATACGGGTAGCCGGGGAGGCGGGTGGGCGTGTATAGATCTGCAGCTCTACATGCCACAGTTCGGTGTCACAACAGCACCAAGGGTATTCACCAAGTGCCTAGCAGTAGTGGCGGCACACCTCAGAAGACAACACATTCACGTCTTCCCATATTTGGACGACTGGCTAATAAAAGCCACGTCCTACGAACAA
This sequence comes from Triturus cristatus, assembly GCF_964204655.1. Classification (NCBI taxonomy): domain Eukaryota; kingdom Metazoa; phylum Chordata; class Amphibia; order Caudata; family Salamandridae; genus Triturus; species Triturus cristatus. The sequence goes on from NC_140590.1 coordinate 667,776,150, forward strand.
TGTGTGCACCACACCGCCGCTACAATCCAACTACTTCACCAGCTAGGTTTCACGGTGAACCACCAAAAGTCCCACCTGGTACCATCACACACAAAACAATACTTCAGTGCTACCATAGACACCTCAAAAGCCATAGCCTATCCCAATCCTGCCAGGATTGCAAACATACAGGCTCTGCGTCAAAAATTCATACTTCAACACTCTCTCCCAGCAAGGGTGTTTATGCAACTGATAGGGATGATGGCCTCTTGCATTTTCATAGTGCCCCATGCAAGACTCCGTCCCTGATAATATTCATGCAATCAGGGGGAAGGTTAAGGTATCCGAATTCTAGGACCTCAGGAGCCAGATCGCAAGGTTGAGCTGAGCTGGGTCCGGGTGCCTGATCTCTCCATGGTTCTGGGTTAGGAGGCATGGTGAGAGGTGCAGCTTTTGGTGTGATACGCCATATATTGACGGCTTGTGTCGCAGTGCGCTTCCCTGATGCGTCTAGGAGCTTGGACTCTTTGTCGGGTGGTGGTGCTTCGCCTGACGCCTGAGAATTTGAACGCTTCCTAGCTGTAGATACCACTAAGGAATCCAGTGGTGCAGGGCCTTTAATGTATGAAGGATCTGTGGGGGCGGCTTTATATTTTTTCTCTATACGGGGGTTTAGGACCCTATCCCTGACTGGGTCTTTAAAAACCTCCGGTGCATGTTTGATTACTCCTTTTAGCATAGGTAGAATGGCAGTAGACCTATGTGCATTATCGAAGGTGTCTAGGAGAAAATCTTCCTCCACTGGGTCAGTATGTAATTCCACCCCGTGATAATGTGCCGCCCTCTGTAGTAGGTGGTGAAAGCCTAACGAATCTTCTGGTGGGGATGGCCTAGATGGGTAAAGGTCATCCTGTGGGACATCTGGGATGTCCGGATTGTTATAGTCATTCCATGGGTCTGGGGATCCAGTAGGGGTGGGGTCTTGTGGCACATCTGCTGGATCATAGTAAGGGTCCCCTAGATCATCCTGGTCTGGAGACAGGGTTGGAGAGTGATGAGGCAGGGGTGGAGAAGGTGGAGGTGGGGAGGGTGGAGGAGGTGGAAGAGGTGGAGAAGGCACTCTGAAAGGGGAGGTAGCAGTGTCCTTCCTCTTTGGAGGTGGAGGTGGAGCTGGTTTGTCCAAGTGTCTCTTTTTTTAAGACAGTGTCAAATGTCCAGTTTGTGGATCCTTGGTAAGTGTCTTTTGCAGAGGATCCGGTGAGAAAAGTTCCTGCGACACTGGTTGTTCGGTCGGTGCCGAGGTTTTCGGGGCCGACGGCTTTTTAGGCTTGTCTAAGCCTTGCTTCTTCGGGACCTCTGATTTTTTGTTCGGTGCCGAAAGAGGCTTCGGCACGGGAGTGTCGGTGCCGAGGGCCTTATGATGTTTGGTCGGCACCGAGAGGGCGGGTTTCGACACCGAGGGCCTTGGTGCTGGGCTCGGTGTGGAGGTGGAGGCCGATTTTTTCTTCGGTGCCGAAGGGTGTTTTTCGGTACCGCTGGTAGGCTGGCTCGAGCCCGAGCTGCCGGAAGGCTTACTAGGCTTCTTTACCGGGCCCGAAGGTGGGGTGTGGGAAGCAGTGTCCTTGGTCTTGCCTAGGCGCGAAGGCGTGACCAAAGCCTTTTTGGGTATCGGTGTGGGAGGGGGTATAGTACTCGCGACCCTCTGCGCCGGGGTGATGTCCTCCACATCTGAGTCGTCGGCCTCGGAAGCACTGACGAGGTCGTCGTCCTCTTCTTCGATGTTCTGCTGTCCCGGAGCTTCGACGTCGTCCACGAAGATGTCGACTGGAGCGGAGGTCGAGGAGTACGCCATGTTGCGTCTGGCCCTTCGATCTCGAATAGTCTTTTTGGATCTAAAAGACTTGCAGGCGGGACAGTCTCGGGCCTCGTGTTCAGGGGAGAGGCAGAGGTTGCACACCTCATGAACATCGGTGTGGGGGAATTTGGGCCCACATCGAGGGCACTTCTTGAAGGGAGTTCTTTCCATCAGCCGAGACCGGAGCCGGAATAGGCCCGAAGGCCGCCGTCGACGACCGGAATCGAAGAAGTGCCGAAGAGAAGGTGATTAAGATGATTTATTAACTGAAGGATCTCGATGAGCGAGGATTTTGCGTCGATCGTTGAACTGGAAAAGTTCGGAACCGGAGCGCGAAGTATTACATCCGAGCCCAATGGCGGAAAAAAACAATCTGAGGATGGAGCCGAAGCCCATGCGCAATACGAACCAAAGGAGGAGTCACCGACCTCGTGACTTCCAAAGACTTTCCAAGAGGAAAAACAAACTGCAAACATCCGGGCCCAACACCAGATGGTGATCTATGCACAGTATATAATCTGCAGCTCATATGCCTCGAACCAATATTTTCACAAAAATACACACTCAGTTGATTCCCCTGGTATTCTATGGGAGGCGTACAATATGGTCCTACGAGGGCAAGCAATATCTGTAATAACATCACACAAACCTGACAAGGCCCTACAAGTGCTAGAACTAGAGAGCGCGGTTAGCCTAGCAGAAGAAGAACACACCAGAACACAGACCAATGAGACTACGCATAAGCTAGACTTGGCCAAACAAGCGTATAGGGGCTACACATGGGAGGAACCCAAGGTGAGAGTCCGAAAAACACAACACACAATCTATGAGACAGGGGACAAGGCCGGTAAGTTGCTAGCCTGGCTAGACAAGAAAGAGCATGCTAGACACTGGGTGGCCCATCTGGGTTTACCCTCCGGGGAGGACGTGACGGACCCTCAAGACATAGTGACAGCCTTTGCAAGACACTACGAGGCAGTCTACACACCATCCACAAACGCTACAGTGGCAGAGAATTTAGATTTTCTCAGAGACATTCGGTTGCCCACTTTGACACCCCGAGACACCGACACACTAGACGAGCCATTTACGGTGGATGAAATTATTGTTGCACTTAGGGGTCTACAATCAGGCAAAGCCCTGGGTCCCAACGGCATTCCGGTAGAGTTCTACAAAACTGATGCAGAAAGACTGGGACCCCACTTATTGAAAATTGTATGAAGACAGTCTGGAAAAGGGAATACTGCCCAGGGATCAGAGGAGAGCGACCTTAGTGTCGGTCCCAAAACCTGGCAAGCCCCCTCAGGATTGTGCCTCATACCATCCTATTTCACTCCTCAATGCGGAGGTGAAAATCTTGGCGAAAGTACTGGCCACTAGGCTTCAGCCACACCTCGCGTCACTTATCCACCCGGATCAGTCCGGGTTTATGCCTGGCCGCAACACGGCAATGAATTTAAGAAGGCTCCACAGGGTGCTGGCTCGAATGCCTACCATCCGAGAGGAGGCAGTCATTCTATCGCTGGACGCCAGTATGGCCTTTGATCGGGTGGAATGGCCCTTCATGTTCGCAGTATTACAGCACTTTGGTTTTGGGCCCAATTTTCGCGCATGGGTCCGGCTATTATATACACAACCCTTGGCGCAGGTTGTGGTCAATGGGCGCATCTCTGAGGACTTCCCTTTAGGGCGCGGGACCAGACAGGGACGTCCCCTGTCCCCGCTCCTATTCGCCCTAGTGCCCGAGCCCCTTGCGACTTGGATACGAAGCGACCCAGTGATACGAGGACTGAGATGGACAGATGGGTGGGAAAACCGTATATCACTGTACGCGGATGATATATTATTATATATGTCCTCCCCCAGCCGCTCCATCAACTGTCTACTGTACATTTGTGCCGCCGTTGGCAGATGTCCGGGTTATACGATTAACTGGGCGAAGTCGATTCTGTTTGTCCTCCATGGTTCCCCTCCACGTCTACCCAGGGGAGTGACGATACAGCTGGGGAAAGACGGCTTTAAATACCTGGGTATCCACATTACCCCAGATCCTGCTCAATTTTACGAGAGAAATCTTAAGCACCCCCTCCGGAGACTAAAGAACGACGTAAAGTACTGGCATACACTACCCCTGACCCTCCTGGGCCGCGCAGCCTCATTTTAAATCATGGCTCTCCCGCGATTCCTATACGCTCTGCAAAATACACCCACCCTGGTCCCAGACTCTTACTTTAAGGCAATCGAGGCTGAGGTGGGACTGCTCCTCTGGGGTGGTAAACCCCCCCGCATAGCCCTGTCCAAACTTACTAGAAGCTGGTATGATGGTGGAATAGCCTTGCCTAGCATACAGCTGTACTACTGGGCCTCACAACTTATTATAGTGAACCAATGGCTCCATGCCCCTCAGGAGGAACCGTCTCTCCGGCTTGACCGGCATGCTCTTGGGACCGATGACCTCTGAGGGCGCTTTACCACAAGATCAGAAAATATGCATGGATGGGTCCCACCGCGCATACAATACGCACATGGTTCATAGCGCAGCGGGCGCTCGGATGGGAGGGAGTCCTGACACAACTCACACCATTGTGGGATACACCCAAACTTGGTACGCTCCGCAACAGTAAGGGGTTCGCGCAGTGGGACCTGATTGGTATCTCAAGAATCGGGGACCTTTGGAAAAAGGGAGAAGTAGTGGCTTTTACTCAACTGCAAACGACATATGAAATGGCTGACACAGAACTATTTCGCTACACACAAATTAAACATGCACTTACAAGGGCCATACCTACAGGCACGGTTCTCCCCGAATCATCCCCACTCGAGGACCGTCTCCTTACAGACTAGCTCACTAAGAGGGCCATTTCCCTCACTTATCGTAAACTTATTAATAATCAGAAAGATCTCACACTAGCCCTACGAGACAGATGGCGGGCGGACCTTGGAGACATAGACGTCCAGGACTGGCAAGAAGCATTGGCGTCCCCAAGGGAGGTGGCGATCAAGTCCCGACTACGGTTGGTGCAACTGAAAATCTTACATATACTACACTAAAACTATGCTCCACAAAATCGGCCAAGCTGAAACACCTCTCTGTCTGCGGGGATGTGGGACAAGGGGAACATTCTACCACACGTTCTGGGAATGTCCACACATAGCACACTTCTTGGAGGAGGTGATGGACACAATTACTCGGGTGTGTGGTTTTCAGGTTCCCCCGGAACCAAAAAGGCGCCTTCTCAATATATGGGAACCAACTGACCTAAATCAAGCAGCACAAGACTGGGAAACCATGGGGATCACGTTGCCAAAACGCAATATCGCACAACACTGGGGCGTGCCAGCAGCCCCCCCAGCTGAGACGATGGTGTCAAGATATGGATAGCTCAATGGTGGCCGAAAAAGCAGTTTTTATACACAGAGGGTGTCCCAAAAAGTGGGAACGGGTGTGGGGTAGGTGGAATTCATTTCGGGGTAACATCTGTGCTCCTCCAGCAGCAGACTCGGATCCAGACTTGAGCAACTAACCCACTGGGTCTAGTAAGGGGGCATAACAATGGCCGGGATCGGTGATCCAGACATTTTGATACATCTAAAATGTAAAATATGACAACTCTTGATACTGCATTACCTGTGTATATGACCTGCAATGGAAGTAATACGGTAACAGACACTACCTAATGTAACCAGCTTTTTGTTATATTGTCCCTGTAAATGATAATAAAAAAAGTAAAAAAAAATAAATAAAAAGTTTCATCTGGTAAATCCTCGACACTACGTCAGAAAGGCATTGGACTAGAGAGTCGCTATTGCGAGTGCCATTGATACCAAGGTGCACCTGCATATCTTCATGCAGGGCAGTAGTCAGAAAATTAAAATAGTCCCTCCTTGCACTGAATCAAGTGAGCACGAGCCTAACTCGAAGAGCTCCCTTGTCTCTTCCATCTAAGCACCTATCCATTCAACCCATTACCTTCCACCCACCCTTTGAGATCTACCATTTCACCCTTATATTTTGTCATCCATTCATTCTTTTATCCATCATTTAATCTTTCATCATTCCATCCACCAAACAGTCTGTCCATCATCAATGCATGCATCCATCCATCTACCAATTATTTGGCTTACCCATCCATCGAATAAAGCATTAAATCTATCATTTGATCCCTTCGCCCTCCCATCCTCTCAGATTTCGATTTACTCTACCATTCTTTCACCTATTGTTTCATCCAGCCATCCTCCTATCCACTCATCCATCCCATCACCCACTAATCCATTCTTTCATCCAGCCATCCTCCTGTCCTCACCCACCTATTCATCCTTTCACCCATCTAGTCTGTCATCCACCTATCCTTTCACCCACTTACCCATTCTACCTCTAACCCACCCATCCACCCACCCTTTTACCCACTCACCCATTATCCTTTTACCCACTCATCCACCTATCCTTTAGCTACCCATCCTTACACACACTCATCCATCAACCCACCTATTTACTCATGCAGCAATCCATGCATCATTCATCATTATTCCCTTTTCTATCAACCCATCGTTCTTCCTTATAGCGTCAATTCTGAGTATTTTTTCATCTGGCAAACAACAGACAGAAGAGGCCCATAAAAACTCCAACACTGTAGCTACTAAAGCAAGGGTTTCACGACGCCCGTCTTCGTGTAGTAGTGGAAATCAATATCAGGGTTGGACAAGATCTCAACTAAGGGCTAGACCTACTCGTCGATAAGTAAATGGGGAGGGGGAGGGAGGTTAGATTCAGATAATAAAAAAATAAACAGCTGTTGGGTGTGGCATGAAGATTCTAGTCTTCAAGCATTTTGTTGCGTTGGACAGTCTTTTAACAGTCAGTTGAGTAGCATGCGTCTATGCCTCTTCTGGCATAACAGTACTCTGATGCCAAGGAGGTCTGCTTACTATTTATAAAAATATATATCTATAACAAAATAAAACAATTTTAGTGGTCGATAGTTTTGAAGGCACCTGACAGGTCCTGCAGTATTAGCATGTCATCTTTGCCCCAAAAACAAGCATTTGCAATGCAACAGGTCTCGCATTTACGCGAGTTTGAGCTATTGGCATTGTAAATGACAATGCCTTTTATTTATGTTTTGGTTTTTGAAAAATAAAAAAAAGCATGTCAAGCACAATCAAAACCAGTCTCGCTGCAGTAATGTGCAATAATGTGGTGCATCGCTAAATACTTTTAAGGTCCCAACGGCGAGACTGATTGCATTGCAAATGCTTGTTTTTCATTATGGTGAAAATACCCAATCGTGCTTCGCATCCACACATTCAGAGTAAACTGTGCATGTCCCAATTAATTTTTTTCTGTAACGCTCGTATGTATATTAGGCAACACTTCAAGTGATTATGTTCTGCAGCAGTGGAGTAACATAAGCTCTCACGGTGCAGGGGGGAGTGCTCCAGGAGGCACACTCACCAAAAGTGGTAGGTGATGGGCCTGGGAGGGGGCCCCTCCATGTACTTTGCAAGAGTGCCCCCTCAAGTTTCGTTATGCCACTAATTAGCTGCTCTACAGGACGTAGGCCTTTTGACATAAAATCAATCTTCAGATATCAACTAATTGTTTTAGGTGCCTGATGGAAACTTCAGGGAGTTGGACTCATATTATATTGCAGTGCCTAAGGATAACAGCAGTTTGGACCTCTATACATGAGTATTGCATACTAACGGTAAAGATTGACTTTATCAATGACAAACTTTTAATATTACTGGCCTATTCTGCCGATATGAAGTTAAAATGTAAAGATAGGAAAACACTTTTTTTGATAACTCTCATTGCAAGATCTATAATTTGGCAAACCTGGAGAATCTAACTAATACCCACATTGGAACACCGGTGGGCCAGAATGCTACAAATAAAGAGTTTAGAACGGCTCTAAGCGCTGAGGTCAGGTTCATAGGACATTTTCGAGGCTGTGGAAATGCCTAGAGTAATCTGCTGACCATTTGATCAGTTTTGGGCTATGTGTAAAGTCATTTTATAGCTCACCTGAGGGAAATGCAGAGTATTTTAAAATAGTTTGCATTATGCTCTGATTGTGCTTTATATGTACTTGCTGCTACACTATTAAATGAAGTCAAATTTTTCTTTTTCTTATGTAAACTCTTCCAATTAAAATAATTTAAAAAGTATTCGAGTGGAAGAGGAAAATACCACTTACCATGTAAGCATCTGTTTGTGTCATGTAATGCTGTATATTCACACGCTTTGCATACTCCTGCCATCTAGTATTGGGCTTGGATGTTTGTAAGTTGTTTTTTGCTCAAATAAGTCTTTTAAGTCACGAGATGTGAGGTTACTCCTCCTCTTAGTGTACATTGTGCACTCCGTGTTAGATGTTTTTCACCAGCCAGTGAGGGTATAAATGGAGTGTATCACAATGTGTAGTGAAAAGAAGAAAGAAATCTGCAAAAGACACCAGCTTCCGGGTAGGAGGGCAGTGCATGTGAATCTACGTACTACACTATACAAACAGATGCTTACAGGGTAAGTAGCATTTTCTATTTGTAGCTTGCGCGGCTATAGATACTCATGCTTAGCACGGACTGTGGAGGGGTACAGCGGAAGCAATGGCTAGTGTGTGGCTGGTGGAGATGTCTGGAACCAAGTCCTTCAAAACTGTTAGGATGAACACAGCCTGCTAACGGGCTATGAGGTCCACACAATAATGCTTGGTAAAAGTGTCAGGTGTTGATCAGGTGGCTACCATGAAAATATACCCTAGCAGGATGTTTCCTTGGAAGACCATAGTGCTATTTTCTTGTGGGTAGCCTTTGCCCTTGCAGAAGCAGGTAGAAGCATTTTTTCTTAAAGACCGCTGGTTTGAATACACTTGTCTGTCTATCTAGCTATGGCTGCCTTGGAGATGAGATATACCTTCTGAGGGTGTGCAAAGGAAATGAAGAGCTGGTCTGATCAGGGACAGACTTGGTCGTGTCAGTGTAGTACATGGGAACCCTTTTAACATCCAGTGTGAGGAGTGCTCTGTTCACAACAGAATCTGGTTTTGGGAGGAAGCCTGGGAGCTCTATGGTTTGGTTAAGGTGGAAGGATGACACCACCTTAAGGAGAAACTAAGGAATGTTTCTAAGGACAACCTTGGCCTTGCAGGCTCAAATGAATGGCTCTTCTAGAGTGAGCACTTTCAGTTCACTAACATGCCTTAGTGATGTAATAGTCATGAGGAAGGCCACATTCCAGGAGAGAAACTGAATGGGCATGAACGCATGGGTCCCATAACTCTCAAGAGGACTACAATGGGATTCCAACCAGGAACAAGAGGTGCTCTATCACCCTCGAGGTCCTTCATGAAGGCCTTGACAATGGGAATTCTACAGAGGGACAAGTGTTCCCTGTTCTACATGTGGGTGCAATTGCTGCTAAGTGTAGTCGAATAGAGGTATAGGCAGGGACTGCTTTCTGCAAGTCCAAAAGCCAGGACAGTAAGCCTTGGTGGGTCCATGTTTTTAGAGATGCAGTGGAGAATGATCCATTTCAATTTTACCATGTAACAAGCCTGGGTTGCGTTCTATCTGGCTTCCTTTAAAATGGACATACATGCTTGAGAAAAGTTGTGGTACCTGAATTCTAGGACATCAGATGCCAAATCTTTAAGTTGAGTTGACTAGGATTCTGGTGCTTGACCTAATCCTACCTCCGAGTTAGAATGCCCAGCCTATGTGTGAGCTCTTGTGAAGGCTGGGGAATGTCTCCAGGAGGGTACAGTAACATGGATGCCTGGCCCAGGTTGGTTCTACTAGACTGAATTCTAGTGGTGTTTGCATGACTTTCGTATCCACAAAGGAAATCAGCAGGAGAGGTGGGAAAGTGTAGGCAAATTTGTGGGTGTGAATACCTTGTGGCAAATCTTCAACATTTTGCGTTTGCTGAGGTGGCAAACAGATCTATTTGTCTGGTGGCCCAGCACTGAAATAATGTGTGAAAGACGTGGGGGTAAAGTTCACACTAGAAACCTTCTTGATGCGTCCTGCTTAGCAGGTCCACACAGTTTTTGTCTCCCCCTGGTAGATGATGTGAAGGAAGGGGCAGAGTACCAAATGCCAAATCCCTTGGGCTAAGTGGGAAAGCTGAGGGGTGTGTGTGCAGCCCTGTTTCTGAAGGTAGTACATGGCGGTCTAGTTGTCTATCCTGATAAGGACTACCTTCTTGAGAATGACTTGAAGAAAGGCTTTCAGGGCTTAGTGAACGGCTAACAGTTTTAAGTTACTGATGGCGCAACTTTGTTGGGCTTTCATTCCCTGAACTATAATGTTATCGAAATGCTCACCACATCCAGCGCGAGAGGCATCTGTGGTAGTGGTACCTGCAGAACTGAGTCTGCAAAAGGCCTGCCTTGCAACTAGTTGTTGTTGTTCTACCACTGCATAGGGTGGTGCGCTTTGGTCTGTACAAACACTTTGTTTGAGACTATTGAGCCACAAGGCAGTCTTGGAGAGGGGTCTGTAAGAAATTGAACTATTAGTTGAAAGGGGTGGAAGCCCCATTCAGTAAATACAATCCCTGTTAGGGTGAACCACAAACGTCATAAAATAAACCTGTGCTTAACCCTCTGGTAATTTGGTCCAGAAGTAGTCAGTTTTAAGCTTCGAGGCAATGTGTAAAGAAATTATGGAGCACGCAAACAGAAGTGGAAACACAACACATGAAAAATCCTAAACCAAGTTAGAAAAATAGAGTAAGTTTAATAAATAAAATGCCAACATAATGACAAAAGTCTAATCCGTAGAAGAGAAGATAAGGGTTTTAAAATGCTTGGGTGAAAAAAGCGCCAAAAAGCACAAAGCAGCACTCGCTGTTATCTGGTCACGCTGGACCAGTGAAGGTCACAACTTCAGGCCAACCACAATGGAGCGTGGGTCAGATACAGGAACCAGGTCAGTCCCGCTGATGAGTTACCTTCTCAAGATGTCACAAAGAGGATCATTCGCATTGGTAGGGGCCGCGAGTAGGAGGCTGCCTGTGCAAGGAGCAGGTCAAGCATTGTGCTAAAGAAATCATATTTTCATGCTTTGTGGTTTAAAACTGTATACCTAAACATGCAGTTTAACTCCATGTATTGACCGATGATCTTACACATCAAAAGCACCAATGACATATGCCAACCCTGCAATTTGAAACAATCAATGGACTTGTTTGACTACATTCTTATTTTTTACCCTGTTTGCATGCTAAATTACGAGACACACTTGTTTTATATTGCTCTGCTATGTCGCCATTCAGCTACTTGAGAGCGTGCCCATATAAAGTATATTATCAAAATGGTTTAAATGGTCAATGGAGCTGTGGGCACGGTTTAATCATCTGGTTAATGTATAGGTGTACACCAGAGAGAGGTTAAGAAAAGTGTTATACAGAGTAAGTACAAGAAAATAATGTGTCTTTTGTGATTGCCCTGTCAAGTAGATCAGCAGTGTGCTGAGGGGGCTTTCTCTTCCGTTGTTCAGAGGGATGGCGGTAGGCTGTTGTAGCTTTGTTTTCTCTCTTCCATAGCCCTCCTCTAATAATAATATTTTCAGACAATTTCAGAATAGTACGATACAGAGATTTGTTCATAATAGCGATGTTAGGGTTTCAGCCCATAAACTCCATCTTTTTGGCACTTAAACACAGATTGAGCAATTTAGTTGGTGCTTAAGACCGTCAGAACATTTAGATAGTGAACTGGAGTTGAGATGATGTAGATACCTGCAGTATGCCGTTTAGGACCTTATCCCTAGCTTACATAGTCATCGTGATTTCCTTTTGCTGGCTACCGCTTTGGTGAAAACATTGGTCCAGATGGCCTATTCTAAACATTGCCATCCACTCTCTCAACCTGTATAGCAGATTGGCTTGGTTGACTGTGTCTTTTCCTGCTGAGAATCTCAGTAGTAAATAGATGCCTTTAGTAAGTGTAACTGAGAAGTCTTCGCTAATGCTGGCCACTGCTATTTATGTCTCGGTTGCTGGTAGGAATCCTGACTGGTACTTAAGACAGTTGTTGTTTCACAAACTCTTGGAATTACCTGATGCATCGACCTTGGTACAACAAACTCTGCCTCGCCAAACCAACAAGTTTATGTTTCAGATATCCCAGGCAAAGAAGATTGAGGTCTTGCATATTATTCTGACCAGAATGGCAGCGAGAAAATCTACCACACTTTATTTAAGCAATTGCTAATACATCAGGCTGACACACTGCTGCACTAACCAGAAACCCTCCACAAAGATCTACACAGTAAAGAACACTTCGCTAACTGGGAACTCTGTTATACCAAACACCTATAGAAGATATTGTCTCATAAACCTGGTGCAACACATCACAATATTGTATTCTGCAAAATAGTTTTCCATTCATGAACAGATGTATAAATGACAGCTTTCAACAGTTTCGTGGCTAATTCCGTTCTTTTAAGTACTGTTCGAGTACTGTTGTTCTTCTATATTAAGAACACCCTGGCTCCAATTTTCTAACAACATAACTCTGTCTTGTTTTGTTCTGTAAGAGGTCTTGTTTTCAGATCTGTGGCGCCATTGACCTTATTTAATTGTGCCGATTTTTTTGATACTACAATCGCTAAAGGCAGATGTAAAACGCCATTTGCTGTTGTAAACTCTGTGATTCGCCAAATCAATGGGTTAGCAACTGCAAAATTGCTTTTTTAGTATATATTGTATATGTAAAGCATTTAGCATGATGGAAAAACTTTTCTGACTCCTATCAAATCGCACTTAGGAAGGGGTGCAATTAAGTATGAATATGCTTTAATTGTTTGCAACCACAATTGCAAACTATAGATCATTAACACAAAAATCAAACTAATTAATAAAAACAAATAATGCTACTTGATTAATGGTAAAGAAAATAATATATGGGTATGTATCTCTCCATATATATTTTATACTTGTTAGAGGAATGAAAAGAAATAAATACATTTAAATATATATATTATATAAAAACATACATATACACATAGCTATCATATCCATACAAACATAGAGGAATACATCAATTACGTATAAGATGATGAGTGTATGCTTATGAGTTTACTTTCCTATAAGAACACATTCTTGTCACAATGTGTTAATATGGTTATAGCAATAACTTTATCATTATACCCATATGTAAATAGACCAATAACATAAGATTATGAGTGTATGCTTACGGATTTACTGTTCTATAATAACATATCTGTCAGTGGGTAAATATGATTATAGCAATTGTATCTATAAGTGCTCCTCTGTAATATTGGGGGACAAATATAAATGAAAAGCATTTTTAACCCCTTCAGCGCTGCGCGGATTTCCGCGCGGTGCTGAAGGTTCTGAGCGCGGGCGGGGCCATGACGGAACGGTTCCGTCATAAGCACAGCCCAACCGACGTGCATGACAGAACCGTTCCGTCATAAGCGTCGAAGGGGTTAAAAAAACAACTTAATTTAACAGCAAAAACGGACAGCCCAAGTTTGTACATTGTTATCCATGCATCTACATATGTGACTTTACCTGGTACAATTCTAGATTGCCTGATTTTTTCTATATGCGTGTCATGTTAAAATCTTTATGTATGTATGTATCTTATGTGTAGTAATGTATCTACATATTTTAACTAATTTTCTCTCATTGCAGAGAAAAAAACAAATCACTAATTTCCCCAAACATTATCAAATCATTACTAATTGACTCATCCTATTCCTCTTCCAAAATATTCCCTACCTTCACTCTCTGACTCATCGCAAACGTCTTTAACTACTATGAACTCTCAAATAAACCTTTCTAAACTCTTCTCTCCTCTATCCTATTCATCCAACTAACAGACTCACATGTCTACCACTCCCACTGACAATTTATATCTCAACTACTAATCCACCCCTAATCTACTTTTGGGTTCCGGAGTAGCGTGCTACTCCCTGACAAGCGCTTCAACATCTGGTCAGATATATTACGCACCATACAAATACAATTACAAATACCACAAAGGAGGTGGTAACTGATTTGCAAAGCAGGAGGAGTCCCCTAAAGACACCTTCCCCAGTAGGCAGCAGACCCGGGATTACTTTCTGCTCTCCCTGATGTTTTACCAAACAGAAAACCTTTTACTTTTATGGATACAGCTGCATTTTAAAAACAAAGTATGCCATTTGGAAATGCAAATACAGTGATGGTGGATTGATGTTCCTTACAGGTCACCAACCCTGTGTTTGTATCTGATCAAAGGGGGTCGGAAATTGTGATCCAATTATTATTCATGAGGCAGATCGCTCTGTGACTAGACATTTTGCAATGCAACCTAAAAGTACATATGTCGGAATGCAAACTTAAAGACTGGTTGCAAAAATTTGGTGTGCATTTTGCAACAGTCTTTTAGTAAACCTGGCCCTATGTTCTAAAAAAAGATGATGAGCCAGTAGGTTTAAAGATTCCTCAGATCTTCATCCTCTGAGAAATATAGGCAGAACGGGAAAATAACACATATACCTCTTGAATACTTAGCAAGGGCCTTGAAAAGCAGGCATGGTTAAAGTACTCCTGTCCCTCAAATTGGCCAGCAACAATTGGTGGATCACCCATTAAATATGCAGGAGAACAGCTGTGGTGTTTTCTCCGTGTGCATGCACATGTTCTTTTGAAGCTTCTTCTCTGGGCCTCTTCCTGTGTTCTTCCATGATGTCACAAAAGGACCAAACGTGTCCAAGTCCTGCACCAGTTGGTAGCAGCATCAGTAACAGTAGATCTCCTGAAGAACTGGTCAGCTACCAGTAGGACTTTGGAGAACTGGACCCTTTGGTGACATTTGGTACCCGGCTAACTGTCCTTCAATAGTTTAGCATACTTTCGAGATCTTTCGTGTACATTACTTTAGTATACGGAAAGACATTGTTTGCGTTCAACAAAATCAATATGTAACTCAAATAAGCAAAGCATTTGGAAGTCTTGCAGGTCCTTAGTGACTTTGATGGGTGCCTTAACATAAGGGGGAGGGAGAGAGAATGAGTTCTTATGCTTGCTAAAAAAAATAATGAATACATGAATAAACAGTCACCTAGATACACAACTCGAATAATGAAGATTATTCTGCCTCCCCCTGCCCTTGGGGATCAGCCCACTCAACGTAACCAATGGAGTACACAGTCCCTTAACTAAGTGAAGAGACGTTTTGGGAACTTAGCTGAAATTAGCTGTATGTACTTGTTTCAAATGCTGACCTGGACACTCTAAAATTATCTGGGGACCTATAATTCGCCAGACTAATGAGCAAGGAAAAACAATTCACAAGGACTGAATAGGTCTGGTCTGTTACAGCAGAATGTAGGTAACCAACGAATGGATCTACCAATTCAGGCATTAAACATGTGTTTCTTTAAAAGAGGGGTCCTATCATTCGATTCTGTGCATCTAGTTTCAGCATGTAAGATTGAAGCTAGGTACGTCTTCTTTTGGTGCACCACTCCCACAAGCAGCATCTGCTTCTTCATCAAACCTACAGGCAAATTCTTCATGTCATTAAGATCTCCTTCAAATTGTTATTTTGTCCCGCCTCTACTTGACAGACTCTGATTCAGGACCAGCACTGTCTCTTCTCAAAGATGGTCCTAAATTCTAATAAGATTCCATCACAAGTGCAACTATATTCATAGTCCAATCTTTATTGCTAGACGAGGTGAGTCAGGACTGACAAGCCATATTTTTTTTACAGTCAATTTACTAATCCAAGAGTGCATTGAGGGGTAAACAGTGATAAACAACCTGTAGTAAAGCACAATTGTTAGAATGGGGAACCTCTGGTTGGCACAGGTAGGTACTTGTGACAAACAGCGGTCCCTTCTTCTATTCAGGGCGAGGGAATTACCCCTTCAGAACAACCCCTGCTCACCCTATAGGTAGTGTGGCGCGAGCAGTCAGGGCTAAACTTCAGGGCGCTGTCGGTTAAGCATTTATAATAACACACAGTAAATCACAACGATCCCCCACAAACGGACACCAGGCGTAAGTTGTATCAAAAATACGGATGCTTTATATAAAAGGTTCTTTGTTACGCAGGCATGTACAAGACCATCAATAACGGTTGCGAAATGGAAGCCACGAGACGATAATTAGGCACTGTTCTTGTCTTTGCTAACTTGTTCGATCACGAGCGCTTCACAGGGCTCGGTTGAGTCGGCCCAGTCACGATGATGCGCAGGGCACCCGGAGTACAGTGATACGGGGAAATCAGAACGTTGCGGACCCCGAGTCCGATAGAGAGTTCTCTGTACCTGGGAACGTGCGATGTGCTTGGACGAGTCTTCGGGGGAGATGCAGGTTCTGCACCTCGCGGGTCTCCGGATCAAGAATTCAGCGGGCGGCTCTCGGTAGACAGGTGCGACCCAGGGCCTCCGACACGGACTGTGCGGGAGGTCACTGCGGAGGGCGGCACGGTCAGACTCAGGCTGGGAGGTGAAGCGGGGCGGCCGGATACGTTACGACGTACGGGCGGCCGTCCGAGGCTTGAGTTCACTTCCCGATTAGAAATCCGGCGGGAGGGCGAGAGGGCACCAGGCACGCTCCAGTGGCAGGCAGGTGACAGGGAAGCGGGGCGGCCAGCCTCGTTGGGTCCAGAGCGACTCAGGCAGAGCGGGGCTCTCGGCGAGGGGAAGCGGCCAGGCTTCTGGGTGTCACGGCACTAGGAGGGGTGGCAAGGTGCGCAGAGCACTCCGGCGGGAGAAAGCACACGGCTCGAGTTCTCAGACGAGCGGAGACACGGTGAACCCACTGGTCCTGGGGTTCAGCTCAGGGGGAAAGCTCTTCTTCCAAGCCCTTGGAGATAGTTGAAGAACAAAGTGCAAAAGTCTCTTTCAGTCTTTTTCCTCTCCTTCCTCAGCAAGGCACCTACTGCAGGCCAATCCCTCAGGTCAGGGAAAGTTACTCCTCCTTCAGCTTCTTCCAGGTCCTTCTAGTCGGGCAGAGTTCCTTCGTGGTTCAATCTGGATCTGATTTCTTAGGAGCCAGGCTCCTACTTTTATACAGTGATTCTTTTGTTCCTTAGCGCCAGGGGGCCTGGCTCAGTCCAGTTCTGGAGTACTTTGTTTTGGTGACTCTGCTCTTTCCTTTCAGCAGCAGGGCAGAGACATCAGCCGCTCCACAGGGGGCGGAGCCGGCTTTGTGGTGGCAGAGCACAGGTCTATTCAAGAGTCAGGGTGTACTCCTCCCACCCATCCTGGTGCGATCTCTCTACCCACCACCTGGCAGCAAACCTGTCTCCTGGAATCCCCCAGCCCTGCTCTTGTACTGTTGCTAGGCAGAACACACACCCACAGCAGAGGCGGACTGAGATGGTCAGGCACGCAAAGGCTAACTTTCTAAAAGTAGCATTTGCAAACCCAGGATATTAAAATAACCTTTACTAAAAGATGTATTTTATTACCCCGAGTTCAGGCATACTAAACATGACTTTCTACCATGCTCTCTGAGTCCACTGGGGTCACAGCGTGTAGCGATCCCAGCAGCCCATACTGGCCTATGGAGAGCAGGTAGCCTTCAATAGTGAAAAACGAAAATGGTTGTAATTCACTATTAAGACATGCCACTGACATCAGGGCATGTCCTACCTTATGCCTACAATGCACCCTGCGCTGGGGCCTACCAGAGGGGTGACTAACATGTAGTTAAGGGAAGGTTTAGGGACTGGCAAGTGGGGACACTTGCTCAGTCAGCGCGACGGTGCCAGACCGCGCGCAGGTTCTGCAGTGGCAGACCCTAGACACATTTTACCCCGCTGCTTTGGTTGGTGGCACAATCAGTGCTGCAAGTCCACTAGCAGCATTTGGATATACAAGCCCTTGGCACCCCTGGTGCACTCTACAAGGGACTGACAGTAAACCAAATATGCCAAACGTGGAAGTCAATTCACATAATACATTTTACCATAGGGAGCACTTGCACTGTGGCACTGAATGGCAGTGGCACAGTGCCCTGAGCAGCTAACACCAACACAAAAACACATTTAGGCACAGACAAAAATGGAAGGGTGACCCACGCCGATGGTGCCAGGTCTAACAACAATGTAAGTAGTTATTTATGATAAACAGATAGGTGTTTCCCCCCCAACTGCCAGCTCAGGTTTGCCAGTCTGCCTAAGTACCATGTTTTTAAAAGTTCAAATGTATTATGTTTTTTAGGTAGAACTTATTTTAGAAAAATACGTACACACATTAGTCATAGGAAGCTTCAATTAAATTACCTGCAGGTAAGAATAACATCAAAGTAATCTTTTACGAGTGTACAGAATATAGTAAAATAAATTTACATATGTTAGGCTATAATCTTGCTAGTACATGCACTGTGTCCTTCAAGTACAAAATAGAAAAAAATATAAAAAGAAAGTAAACAAATGAGTATTGTGGGTCGCAGGTCTTTTTCTGCTAAACCTAAACTTCACTTTATAGACAGCATGAGTCAAACATATGTGAACAACTTGATTCCAGGTACCAACTTCCAGTCTTCGCAAAACTGGTTTTAAATATAGATGCGTCAATACTGTAAATGCTGGACAGCAACATAATACAAGGGTAAGGCTCCTTTTATGGTAGCTACAAATATATTGTTTTTTTGCATTTTTTATTTTCCACTTCTGAAGGAATGCTACCAGATAAAAAAACATTAACACATAATTTTAGATAACCAATCTTACTTTACCAGGCAATTGCACTACCCAAACACAGTTGTAGTTGGCAATTTCTGTCTAACCCTTCCAACAGCATGCTCTGCCTTTTTCCTTCAAAGACCCTCAAGTTGTCCTCCTGTGTTTTTGTTCTGACTTGATGGGAACATTGCTTTTAAAATGATGGATAGGAATTCTGGATCCACAAAGTTGTTTTAGAGCCAAATAATCTGGTATCAATTCACTTGGGTTATTTAAAAGTGATTAGTGGATTATTGACCCCGATCCACAGCTATCCCTGAGTAGTAGCTCCTCTCTTGCCGCAGCCTACACGCACAATACAGCAGCATCTAATCCGAATGATTGTTTTTGCAGGCAAAACTTAAAACGTATTTGAGATTGGATTATGAGTTTGGTAGGCTAAAAAATTTCTAAAGAACCTACAATGAGCAAGATCTAACCAGTTCTTCCACGCCTCACGAAATGCCTCTAGGTTATAATTCAGTGTGGTTAGAAATTTTGTAAATATATCCCGAAATGACGCTTTCATTAAGGGTCCTGCTAAATGTTTTGATATTCATATTAGTCCAGGTATTAGGGCAGTAGACCTCACTTTTATAGCTGCCAAATGTAGCAGGTGACTGTCCTCATCCCCGAAACAGAAATCTAAACATTGATAGAAGGATGCTCAGCCTCCTTTCTTTCCAGCGCAAAAAACAGCACAGCAGATTTTAGATGACTATTCACTAGCGTGTTCTTTGTGTAGTATTTGCTTACAACATCGCAAATATGCTTCAGTGCAACATTGTATAGGCAAGTAGCACAGTTTCGTCGGCGTACTGAGTGATGACTTTTTTTTAGAGAAAAGCCGAAGCCTGCCACACAGGTGATAGATGTCCATGGGGAAGATATTATGCAGCAAATAATTTATTAAACAGACACGAATGCAGGTCCTCAATTAGCTATAAAATATCAATCTTTATTTGCTCAACGTTCTTTTTTAGGAAAACAAGTCTCTCCAGGCCCAAGGCATTTTCTTTATCCATTGTAGTGACTTGTGCGACATGATTAAAATAGTACTTAACACTTTATTAGTTGTGGTATAGACACAAAACAAACATACACATTGCGGGCCCTTGCAGGGGATCCCAAAAACGTTATCAATGATAGCCCAACCCCACCGAGGCTCTGTCCCCCCATCTCGTCCACCAGGCTGTAGTGAGTTCTCCCTGAATACGTACATACATTGTTAAGTTAGCATAACCACGTTAGAGGTTAGAAAGCCATCTTGCTGCTTTTGCGCACGACACTGCGTTTACATGTTATTTCTTAAACAAACTGCTGACTCGAGACTTGCTTCACACGAGAGCAATCTGTTGTTACCATCCCAAGCTCTGCGCAGCGACCTTGGTCTGTACATGGTGTGACAAACAGTCTGGATTATTACACAATGCATGTTTTCCACTCTAGGTTGATCGACCCACTATTTAGCCATAACACACGCGCAGCTGCAAATACCTGAAAGTTGGTGCTTTTAATATCACAGACATCATGTTTATTATTCAGACCGAAGACGAGCCTTCCTGCGAGAAGACTCCTGATGCTCCTGTGATGTGATTTCACTAAGCTGATCTTTGAGGTATGGGGTCCCCTATTCAAGCCTAAGAGACCTTCTATTAGCATAATAATAATATTAGCTTCTTAGTAAAGGGAAGGTGGTAGTATCCACTGTCATTATAATATGATCACCCCTTTTATATTCTATGGTATTGTAACTATGTTGATGGTTTTGATTTTAATCATTTGTCTGCTTGTATTAGCCAAAGTACTGCATCTTAGGACACGTGGTCTATAAAAATAAACTCTTTTTATTTACACCGTGTCTCTGTTGATTATTGTTGTGGACTGATGTGAGAATAATATACGAACAGGTATTTCCGATTCCCACCATTCCTGAGAGTATACTGAGTCGCTTGTTCTGGGTTGTCTTTTCATTGGGACCGCCGAGCTAAATCTCGGATAACGAATGGGACACTTATGCTAGCCGGATACTGGGTTCTGGGTTCTGAGGTGAGTTTCTGGTACACCACAATTCACTGAGGTCCCGGGGTTCTACGCATAGTTCTGTGTATAAGCAGAATCCCTGCAACATGGCGCACCTAACGTTTGGTCTATGAGTTGAAACGCCTTAGTAGTGCTTACATTTAGTCCACAGCACCCTCATTCTTGTTTCCGGATAACATGTCTGACGGATTTAAACCTACCTAGTTCTATTGATATAGGTTCCTTCAAGCTTGATCATTAAAAAGGTTATTGAACCCTTGTGCTACTGAATACTTCGAGTGTAGCTTGTCCTTATGGCAGTAGATATTGCGGCGCATAGCCGTGCGGCTCTGAAACGTCATTTGACGCAGTATGGGGTGCCGGACGCGGGCATGAACGTCATCTTTGTGGTAGGAGCCGATGCGGCTCATCCTTTTGAGTTATTCTACTCTTGGGTGACGATTCCGGCAGTCAGTGGGGATGACGACACCTTTCATTCTTACACTGCCACTGCCGTGCCAGCGAACTATACGCCGTATAGGACACAGGAAATACCAATATCTGCTTGGCAACATCAGATTTGGTTTAATGGCGCCCTCCCCCATGTGGTTATACCGCCGAGAATGGGCCCTTTATCAATTGCGGGGGCCACTTGGCCGGTACTAGCCGGATTTACGCCTCATCCCCGTTACCTCACGGTGACGGTGGCTGAGTTGCGTGTACTACACACTGCCCTTATAACAGTATATAGGGCGTTGGTGCAGTATGTTTCGCGCACTGTGCAGGCGGGGGCGCCTGCTGGTGCGGGACAACCTAATGATCATCACGCGGTGGTCATTAGCCCTGTTATGGTTAATTCTGTTATGGGCAAGCGCCCCCTCACAAGGGATGATTATCCCTTTTGGCTTGCTGAAAAATTCGACCAAATAGAAGCGGTTTATCCGCATACAACTCCTGTGGAGAAACACAGGATCCTCACCATTAGTTTGCCTAAAGACTTAGTTCCCCATATGGATGATTGTGTTTCCTGGGGTAAGGTTTTTGCTGCAACGTACGCGCAGTGCTTTGGCACTCCGTCTATGTTGCAGCTGCCCTCCGTTATTAAACGTGTTCAAGAGAACCATGGAGCGGAGTCTGCGATAGAATTAGGGATGCGGCTCCTCGGAGATTTTGGCCTGGTGGCTACCATGATAATGGGAAACCTTAAGGGTGATGCTTTGCACTTTCAGGTTCGTAATGAACTGAAGAAAGTTGCTGAAGAGGACAAGCCGCAGGAATTTGCGAAAATAATCTCTGGTGCATACCGAGATTTGGGTCGTAGCTCTTTAGGAGTTAAGCCTGTGATCAAAACTCCCGATTTTAAGCAGCAGGGTAAGGCAGAAGCCTCTGGTAAGGATGACCGGCCAAACTTTCCGAAACAAAATTGGCGGTCTAAACAACAGGGAAAGCAGCAGCAGAAACAGGGCTCTCGGCCTGCCTCTCCCGTACAGTCAAGTAGTGAACACACTTATGATCTGCGAGATCGTGCTACTATTAAGTCTCCTGATAGATTTCAGGTTTCTGAACAGCGTTCTCCTCGTTCTTCACAGGAAACATCGGCTACACAGTCCGGTGGCGGAGGCGGTGGCAAAGGTCGGGGTGCTCCACAACAGCGTGACCAACCCCGACAGACTGAGGGTAAAGGCAAGCAGGACGAATTT
Source organism: Triturus cristatus (assembly GCF_964204655.1). Taxonomy (NCBI): domain Eukaryota; kingdom Metazoa; phylum Chordata; class Amphibia; order Caudata; family Salamandridae; genus Triturus; species Triturus cristatus. The sequence continues at coordinate 667,798,403 of NC_140590.1, forward strand.
GCTCGACAAAGACCCCCGTTTCAGAAGAAGAAAGTGGCGGCTCTGACGGCAAGGTATGCCTCAGATAGTGCGGACACAGCTTCGGAACCGGACATGGGCGCTGACGCTACTGGACAGCGCGGCGGAAATTACCATAGTCCGTCAAGCTCTGCGTCCATTTCTGGCGGTGACAGCAACTGATATATCGGTTACTGTTGAAACAGCTGACACCAGAGTGGCTCCCCCTGACAGACTTTATGAAATAGTCTTATTAATTGAGGGTGACATACAACATACTATAAAAGGGATCTTTTGGGATAATCTGACCACCACCTATGATATCCTCCTAGCGGAGGCAGATTGGCCCCCAGCCTTCATTTTGGAAGCTCCTAGAGGGGAGGAGGTAATCCTCCCGTCCTTTGCGCACACAGTGCCTGAGGACCAGGCTGAAGTGTACGCTGGGGAGTGGGCGCTGGCGCTTGCGCCAACGGTGTATCGTACTCAGGTGGGTTGGGACCGGTTGTCCCCCTGCCATGAGATTCCATTGCGGTCTATGCCCCAGCCTCAACCCCAATATCCCATGCGTCGTGAAGCTAGACCCCACGTCGCGGCGATCCTTGAACAATTGGAATATCAGGGTGTTATTGAAACTTGTGTGTCCACTATGAATAACCCTTTATTCACTGTAACGAAGCCTGACGGCTCGTACCGTTTAGTTTTGGATTACCGGCACCTAAACTCCCATTGCCGGACCTGCGCGGTACAAAATACACATAGCTCGGCTCTTGTCGACAGTCTCGTGCGTAAAAGGTTTAAAACGACACTTGACATTTCCAATGGCTTTTTTAGCCACAACCTGTCCACACTGAGTAGCCAGTGGACAGCGTTTACATCGGGCGGCAAACAAAAACAGTTTACGAGATTAGCCATGGGCTACAAAAATAGCCCTGGCGTCTTTTCCGCTCGCGTGGTTTCTCTCTTAGAAAGAATAGACCCCGACGCATACTCCTATGTTGACGATATCTATCTCACGGATGATGAGCTGATGCCGCATCTGTCTCGAGTCGACAATATTGTAGTGAGTTTTGCTGACTATGGCTACAAATTCAATTTTGCGAAGTCTCACATCGCGGAATATACGGTGTTGTTTTTGGGCTACGAGCTCAATAATGAAGGGAAGGGGTTAGCTCCCCACTTTCTGGAGAAGTGCGCATGCTTAAGTGCACCGACGACACTGAAGAAATTACAATCTCTGCTGGGCTTTCTGAATTTCGGCCGTACGTACATTCCTGATTATGCCCAGCGTATCAAGCCGCTTTACGCCTTGGTACAACCCTCGTTTTCGAAGTCTAGCTGGCAGCTGGAACATTCTAAAATTTTGCAGTCTTTACAGGATGACCTTCTTGCTTCACAATATTTGCTGACACGTGATAACTGCACTAACCTGGTAATAAGAATAGTGCCAGGCGCCGTGGGTTTCACGTATTTGACGTTTAATGAGGGCGATACAGTCCCCATTGCGTACAAATCCCACTTGTACACCTCTGCTGAATTACGTTTTTCCGCAGTCGAAAAAGTTCTGACTGCTGTGCGGATGGCGATCCTTAAAGAACGCGCACTGTCGCATGGGAAACAGATTCTGGTTGTAACACCCTATCCTGCCTTAGAAGCAGTGACAAAGGCAAGTGTACCAAATTCTAAAGCTTTGCATCCACGGTGGATACAATGGGCCACAACACTGACGTCGCCTGATGTCACTTACATCTTTGATGCCTCATTACAGACTCAAGAGTTCTTGCAGTATGAATTCGTTCATCCGGCACCTCTGTCTTTGCGCCCGCTCGAAGAATACCATTGTGTCATATACACTGACGGGTCTGCGCAGCCCGCAATTGGATCGAAGCACGCTTATTCAGCGGCTTGCGCAATTGTCGTAGGTACATTCGTAAATGGTGAGTTCCAATCTGATGCAGTGCATACGCAGTCATTGGGTGATTGTACCGCGCAATTAGCGGAGCTTCGGGCTCTAGTGCTTGCACTGGAGTTTGCTGATCCCCGAGTCACTACTCTTATAGTGAGTGACTCCTTCTACTGTGTCCAGTCCTACAATGACAATTTACACTTCTGGTCTCAGAATGATTATCGAGACACGAAAGGTAGCACAATTAAGCATAAAACGCTTTGGGTTCGAGTGGCAGACTTTAAAGAACGTCTCCCTCTCGTGAATGTTATTCACACTCTTGGTCACCAGCGACTTGGTGTCCATGCTGTCGGCAACAGCTTGGCTGACGAGGCAGCAAAAACAGCAGTGGCTACATACTTAGTGGCAGCAGTTACAAGATCCAAAAGTAAGATTGATGATGACATCTTGGCAGCTATTGCTGCTACAGAGAAGGGAAGTGATTACCCGAAGGGTTTTCCTTCTCGTTATTTTTATCATTTAAGTCCTGATAACGTTCCATTAGTGAGGATTAACGACGTTGGTGACAGAATTATTCCCAACGCGGACTGCAGACCAGCACTGATCCTAGCTGCGCATGAGGGGTTGGCGTCAGCCCACGCCGGTGTGTCAGCTACAATATCTCTGCTACAACAACGTTACTGGTGGTTTGGTTTATATAAACAAGCGCGCGCTTATGTTCTTGATTGTGACATTTGCCAACAGATTAAACCTTCTACTGTTGCGCGCCCACCACAAACACAGTTGTACATATCTAATAAACCATTTGGTTGTGTTTATTTGGATCACTGCGGTCCTTTTTCTTCTGATACTGCGTACAAGTACATCTTGGTTGCAGTGGATTCGTGCACACGTTTTCTATGGGTGTGGCCACAAAGGAGTGCTGACTTGCCGACTGTCATCAGGGATTTGCGTGTCTTTGTGGGAACTTTTGCGTGTGGTACCTTCCATTCTGATAAGGGCCCTGCGTTCGCCTCTAAGGCTTACAAGGAGGCTATGAGAAATTTGGGGGTCCTAGTCAAATTTTCGTCCCCCTACCGACCTGAGGGTAATAGTGTGGTGGAACGAATGAACCGTGACTTAAAGCAATCATTGACAGCACGTGTTTTAGGCACAGGCCGGAACTGGCTAGCCCATTTGTATAACGTCCAACGTGCACTTAATAATCTCCCTAGAAGGTCTCTGGGTGGGCGGACCCCGTACATGATGCTCTTCGGAATCAGAATGCTTGTCCCAGACCTTGATGGTCTAGACATTGCGGCGTCGACCGCACCCTTTGACGTAGATGATCACTGTGCTGTTTTGCAGACTCTACAAGAAGCCAGAGACACTCTTTCGAAGGAACACTTGCCCTCCACATCTGAAGCTGAAGTTCAGATTCCGGTAGTCGGCTGGCTACCCCGAGTTGGAGACCTGGTCCGTGAGAAGGTGGAGAACAAGAAGGAGTTCAGCCCCTCTTATCGTGCACCGGTTCCAGTGCTTGGGGTGCAGGGTACAAGAACAGTCATTTTACCTCCACTTCCTGGTCGCAAAGAAAACAGGTACATCTCTATTGACAATGTCAAACTTCAGCGAGTGGCCGATACTTCTTAGTATGACTCCAGCAGTTTCATGCCAGACGATGCAAAGAAATTCAGTGCTGGCTCTTGCTTCTAACACCTTGCCTGATGTTGCCTTCGAGATGCAATCAGTTACTGATCCCTTGTTGATACCACCGGCTGGTGGTTTGCCCGAAGAGACTGAGTATGCTTATCCTACACGTGGTCCCTCGCCTGTTTTACAATCTACAGCGCTTGGCCAGTCCCGTTTCTCCTTTGACACTAACTCATTGCCCTCAACTCCCCCATCAAACATTGCTGTTTTTTTCAGCTGGTTTAAGAGACATTTTTTGATTGCCCCTTGGACATACATCTGGTTGATGCTTTTCACTATTTTTTTGTTTATGTCAATTGGATTTGTGATAGTTTTTTTCCGTTTGGTGGATGGCCACTATCTCAAAGAGAGATCGACAATTAGACTTATCAATGGAACTTTGGCCCCCCACTCCTCGTCCCACATAATGAAAAGGGACCAGACTTTTGTGAATATTACTGCCTGGCCCGTCTTGGATGGAATCGCGTGGGATGCTGTTAAATTCCAAATTCATGGGCCTACAGAGGTCATTAATGTACCTAATGTATTTCGTATTTCGATGGGTGATGTGGTTAGGCAGAACATACGTTCTGATGATTGGGATGTACACGCCATTGAATCACTGTTTTCAGATTTGAAATATTATGCCGCTTTTGATGCTGAAGATTTATATGAAAATGCGGCTAATTATGCGGAACAGTATTGTTTTCAGCATTATGGCAATCACTTCCTGCATAAAGCGAATACATTTAGAAATTTTGTAAATTTTACCCAATGGGAACACTGTCCTACTCCCTCTTTCGGCAGTTCACATACACTAGTTGATAAGTATACTTATTTTACCGATTTCAGTGTTTCCGACCCAGCATCATTTTATTTTAAGGTGATGCCTGAGTCTGCCGCAAAGGTTCGACTGACACACACCAAGTTACTTTATTCCAAGTCCTTTATGGACGAGTTGTCAATCAAAGGTTATGATCTATGGAAGGCTACTATTGATCTTAAGTCGGTTTGGGGTTCCAAACCATGGCAGGTTCAGGGTACAGAGGCTTTACATCGTGCCTGTCTTATACCAAATCATATACTATTTTTGAATTCATCCATCTTCCAAACCACCTGTTTCGGATTGGCCACTTCTAAACATTTAAAGTCACCTTCTGTGCCGGATCTGGGCGCTTACCCCAATTGGGATAACCACACAGATCTGTCCCTTCCTGCTTTGCAATCATTAGTTTCAAATACATCTTTCAATATTTCGAACTTTAATAGTGAGGGTTGGTTGGTTTGGCAAAGCAGTTCTGACACCTGTCAACGTCGTTTTCTGGGGCTGAAACCGGGGTATACTCAGGAACGCGTAGACCCTCGGTTTGAGTCGTCACATACTGTAACTACATCCTCTGTGGGTAAGTTATGTCAATCCTGGCTGCGACATTCCACCTTGGCATCTGTCAAAGTTCATTTATCGAAGGTACATGACAAAATAGATTTGAATGATTTTGTTAAAGGTCCTGTGGGTGGCAGAACCAAAAGGTGGGCGTATGCTATTTACAACGAAGTGTGGAAATTGTCGCAAATAGAGGCGGCTTCCAGATTGAGAGCTATTGACCAAGCAAAAATGGAAAAGGTATTAGCCGTTATAGATAACAGCATTAGCACTCTTTCTTCGAGAATTTATACATTAGATAATATTGTTTCGTCAGTTGTTGATATTGTGCATGATGATATGTCTGTGTTATATCATGGTCAAAACCAGTTGCGTTCTGTTATGCAGTTTGCATGGACATTGCAGACGTTAAAGGCAGGGAGGGTCCCTTGGGACTATCTGAACACTACATCGTTATTCCTTCCCTTTAACCTTACTGATAAGCAGCGATTTATGTCCATGAAAGATGCTACATATTCATTGTTACATATTGAAAAATTAGAACCGTTACCTTTCTCTGTGGCGGAAATCAATTCAGCCACGTGGCTTATACACGGGTTGATAACTCTCCCGTTCGCACTTTTTAAGTTTACGTCTTGTATGAAACATTATGCTCTGGGTAGATATGAACAGCTGGGCACCGCTTTCATACATGAGGTTTGGTCCCTCCCCTTTACGTATAGATGTACTAGGGACGGAACTGAGGTTTATCTGAAGGGTGAGGAATGTACCACGACACCAGATCATTCCTTGGTATATAGGCACGTTCAATTACCCGGTGCATGCAATGTACAAGCCCCGAATTTGGCCTGCGTCCTACGTGGTGTCCCAGTGCCTGTGATTACGCCTTCTTTCACGCTGCTTGCAAACGGTAGTTATTTAATTTTGAATAATGAAGCTTGCTGCGGGATGTTAGTGGGAATCCCATATATAGTAACTGTATCGCGGAGAGTTTTCTGCTGCAATAATGTTCTCTTTCCACCCCCGCACGGGCGGCTGGATGTTTCCATCTGGCCTTCGATTCCAACCTTGAAAGCAGAGTTCAACAAGTTGAGCAGAAGAGCTCTATTGTCCCAAAAAGAGGTGCCATTGACTTCCTCTCGTGAAACATTTGTCCTTCACGTTGCTAATACGCGCACTGAGGTACCGGCGCTTTTGAATACTGACCTCCCCCTTCATTTCGGAGCTTTGATCCAAACTATTTTCAATGCCTCGTCCACGACCGGCCTGGCTCATTTTTTTAAACTTGTAGGCTCAGGCCTCATGACCTCTTTCCAAACTATTTTTGGTGTGATTCCGGCGTTTTTCATTCGATTTTCTCGAGCATCTTTGGAGGTGTTCCGCTGCTTCTGGCGCTGGTGGCAGGTGTGCTGCTTTTACTTTTCATACTGCGGAATGGCTGCTCTTTCTGTGCCACACGAGCACCTGTCCCGTCTGCATCTTCTTCGTGATAGGATGCTTGACTTTTATGGTACTCTGCCATTGGCGACTTTAAGCCTGGCATATGGATTATCCTTCAGGTATTCCTACTTCACCTGCGTGCAACCTGTATTTCACTGCCTGGATTGTCCCTTTGAATGGCCTCTGGATTTGTGCTTGACCAACACGGTGTCTCCGGTGCCGGATTTCGATCGACTGATGAGGCCCTTAGTGTCTCACGAGTTGGCCTGTTCTGGTGTCCGGATTATGGCCTGTGGTGCGGCGCATGGTATCCTGGGTAATTGGGACATCTCAACGGCTGCCTGCGACTTCTTGGCTATGAGCTATTTGGAGGAACATTCCGGTTGCCCTCTGATTGTGCTAGAGGCTCCGATGGTTGAAGAACACGTATGTTCCTTTTCTTTAATTAATTGGATGGCTGAGACTTTTAGTGGCCCTGCAAACGATTTTTTGTTGGAAGCAGTTGCCACGTATGCTGCCTATACATTCATGGATTAACTGAACTGTCGTCCTTTGCGCCTGTGCTACTGGACAGCAACCTAGCGCAGAATTTATTTTTTTCTTTCTCCTTTTTTCTCTTCCTGATGGTCGTTTTGAGTTTTTTTTACTTGCATTTGTTTTTTTTTTTAAACCCCTGTTTATTTTTTTGTCGTTTCAGACTTTAGCACATTCTGAAACTTTGGATTGGTTACGCCTTGTTCTGCTCTGTCGAAACTGAACTCTGCGTTCTCTATTTTCTTGCCTACTAAATAGTGCTTCGATCAAGGGGGCATGTAGTGAGTTCTCCCTGAATACGTACATACATTGTTAAGTTAGCATAACCACGTTAGAGGTTAGAAAGCCATCTTGCTGCTTTTGCGCACGACACTGCGTTTACATGTTATTTCTTAAACAAACTGCTGACTCGAGACTTGCTTCACACGAGAGCAATCTGTTGTTACCATCCCAAGCTCTGCGCAGCGACCTTGGTCTGTACATGGTGTGACAAACAGTCTGGATTATTACACAATGCATGTTTTCCACTCTAGGTTGATCGACCCACTATTTAGCCATAACACACGCGCAGCTGCAAATACCTGAAAGTTGGTGCTTTTAATATCACAGACATCATGTTTATTATTCAGACCGAAGACGAGCCTTCCTGTGAGAAGACTCCTGATGCTCCTGTGATGTGATTTCACTAAGCTGATCTTTGAGGTATGGGGTCCCCTATTCAAGCCTAAGAGACCTTCTATTAGCATAATAATAATATTAGCTTCTTAGTAAAGGGAAGGTGGTAGTATCCACTGTCATTATAATATGATCACCCCTTTTATATTCTATGGTATTGTAACTATGTTGATGGTTTTGATTTTAATCATTTGTCTGCTTGTATTAGCCAAAGTACTGCATCTTAGGACACGTGGTCTATAAAAATAAACTCTTTTTATTTACACCGTGTCTCTGTTGATTATTGTTGTGGACTGATGTGAGAATAATATACGAACAGGTATTTCCGATTCCCACCATTCCTGAGAGTATACTGAGTCGCTTGTTCTGGGTTGTCTTTTCATTGGGACCGCCGAGCTAAATCTCGGATAACGAATGGGACACTTATGCTAGCCGGATACTGGGTTCTGGGTTCTGAGGTGAGTTTCTGGTACACCACAATTCACTGAGGTCCCAGGGTTCTACGCATAGTTCTGTGTATAAGCAGAATCCCTGCAACAAGGCTGAGCAGCATGATTCAAGGTGAGGGCTCAAGATTCTGGTCCAAAACCTCTGACAAAGTCACAAATATGGACAGTCATTATTTCTGAATGATGGGACACCCCCACACCATTTGGTAAAAGTCACCTATGTCCCCACGGCCTCCAGTGATTTGGATCCGGAATTTTGTGGGCTTTTTACAGATGCTGGAGTGTGTAGTAAGAACAATATTTCAATTGGACAAGACACAGCCAGGCTGAAATGGCTAGTGTACAAGGTGCAATGCATGCCTACCTTCATTCCGCCTCTTCCAGCAGCCACCCCTACCACTGCTCCTCTATGTGCCCGGGGTGTACATAGGGAGTGATTACCCAGGGCTCTGTAGATGTGTGAGATGTCTCCCTTGGTCAGTGGGCCCATGAGTAGCTAAGCCTCCAAGGAGTTATAATCTTTGGTTACCTCCCAGTAACCAAAGAGAGCGCGTGTCTGAGTTGGAGATATCAGAAACATTGTGATTCATGGAGGGCAATACTCCATTTGGAGGTCTTGAAAGGATTTCATTTGGTCGCCCACCCTGTTGTCGCCGAACCATGAAATGCTAATGCTGTCCCATCTCTGAAAACCTTCAAGTCATGCCACCCATTACAGCAAACTGCCCACCCATAGAGAGGAGTCTCCAGTGTCCCATGCCGGTCCCACCCCGTCCATCGCAGGGCGGTTCGAAAAACCACTCTAGTGATCTCTGGTAGTGACTGGGGATCGGCACGCCGTACAGCATACCCATGAGATTTTTTTAAGCCGATCAGTGATGCCTCCATCCTAAAGGAAGGATCTATCCATCCCCTGCACACCCTGTCGTTCACCACTATGGTGTGCACCACCCAGTAAGAAAGATGGATGTCGACCATGGCCAGACCCCTGTCGAAGATGGAGCACACATATTTATCAATGGAGATTCGAAGAGATTTCTTGGCCCAGAGGAATATTTGCCCTGGGAGGTTATGGCAGCGAATTAGTGGTTGGGGATGGGGAAGTTCTGGAGGGGATAAAAGAGTTACATTAGAACCAACATTTTATATAGGGCCACCCTGCCCAGCATGTTGAGTGGCAGTTTGATCCATCTATCTAGATCAGCTTGGATTGTGCAGATGAGGGGGCAAAAATGAAGGCTCTACGCGAGGTCCGGCTCCCATGTCATATATATCCCCAAGTAGCGGAAACTCAGGTGACAGATCGGCAGTGCACGGTGCCAGGTCTTGTCATCCCTGTCCCCTCTAAAAGGAACCAGGAGTGACTCAAGCCAGTTTACTGTCACTATCGATGCTCCCCTGAAGGTGGCAAGGATGGATTTGAGGCGGGGTCCGGGCTCCGCCAGACGTGCCATGAACAAGAGGACCTTATTAGCATAGAGGGCTATTCTATCCTCCAGTGCCATCCCCCAGTTAATTCCCCATAATGGGCATCGCAGCGTATCCATAACGCTAAAGGCTCTATGGCCAGGGCAGAGAGTAAGGGGAGATAGGGGACATCGCTGCCTGGTGCCCCGGTAGATTGGGAATCTGTACGAGACTACTCCATTCACCAAAACATGTGCTTGTAGCCAGTCTATAAACATTTCAGACATAGGCCGGGAACCTATATTGCAGACCCATCTTTGCCAACACCTCATGGAGAAAGGCCAAATCTAAAGCTTTCTCGAAGTCTAGGAGCATCAATACTGTTGAGAAGTGTAATTCCTATAAGGTTTTGTTTGTATTGTCTTACCCTTCCCCTTTGCTCCATCCCAGGCATTGGTATGTGCAGTGGTGTCGACAGCAAGCCCAATGATGAAGCATGCCACAATTTGTGGGTGAAGGCAGCATCCAAATACAAAGGGCTGTGCCATACATGACCTGTGTTATAAGTTTCTCTGTTCTCCTACCTGGATATTTGATAAATAGGTTGGTGTAGGAATTAAACCTCTTTCCCCTTGGTTGTGTGTGATTTAGGTCTTTATGCTTCATTAATATATGTGCATGATCTTGTCTATTTTGTTATCCTCTATGATTTTAGCATAGTCCAAGAGAAAATAAAGAACTGGTGACAGCAAGGAAATGGAAAGAACTGACGGGTCCCATCACTCTCCGTACATAGAGAAAGAGGTGGAGATTTTTTAGAAGTTATATAATTACTGCAGGTAGAAAAACTGACAGACTCTGTGGGCTTGCTGGTCTCAATCTGAGACTAAAATATTGTAAGCTATCTACCTGTATGGATATCATAGGAGAAGCACAAAGACTAAGGTCATGGCTCCACATTATGTAGAATGTGGATGATATTTAGTAAACATGGTAATTACTGCTACCTTCGTGTGGGGTTTTTAAAATAGGTAACCTAATTAACTTCTCCTGAGTTCACCGCCTCAGAATGAATCCTAACACATGGAATTGGTGTTTATCACAACCAATAGTCAAAAGTTTGCATTTATGTCTTAGCAGTTTATCTTGATAGATTTTCTCTGGCTTTTTGGGGGGAAAATCTTACCCCTCATCCTACTCCTCCTAAAAATAAAAAAATCCTCAGCAGACACAAAGTCACTGGAGAACTATAGGCCCATCTCTCATACCCTGCCAAAGTGTTGGAAAACTCATCAACAAGCCACTGGCTAATCACCTCAGTGCAAACCAACTCCTGGACGCCTCCAATCAGGAGTCAGACCAAACACAGTATCTAGACCGCCCTCCATCATCAATGGCATTCATCTAATCATGGATAAGTGGACTACAACAGCACTTACCCTTTTTGCCCTTACTTCTGCTTTTAGCACTGTCTCTCTAACAATCCTCCTCCAACAACTACACGTCATGGGAATATGTGCAGCCACAATCTGTTGGATTCACTGTTTCTTCACCGCATGCAGGAAATTTTGTTTACCATGTCCCAGTGCTCTCCTATGCCTCCAATCTTATCTGCAGCATCCCTCACAGCACCTCCCTTAGCCGTACGCTCTTCAATATTTACATGGCCCTGCTCGTTCGGATCATCTTCATAAAAGACACCACCCTCTGTGCACAGCATGGGGCCTTCGGAACTAGGATTGACACCTACTCTGTCAAATTCAGCAAGAAACCTAGGACTCAGGAACGACAAACAAACCTCGAACATGGACACCACTGCCTGCTTCTACGGGCTCATACTCCTGAAAAAGGTTTCTAGAATGCTGCCATTAAATACCTAAAGATCCGTCACCCGAGCACTGATCATCAGCAGACTGGAATATAGAAACACACTCTATGTTGGAAACACTTTGCAAATCACCAAGAAACTCCAGTTCATTCAGAACACAGCAGCCAGACTCACTCTCAAACTCCCCTATGCACACACACATCTAATCACTTCAAAGACATTCACTGGTTCCGCAAATGCACCCTCTTCAAACTCCACACACAGCATCGGATTGGCAGGACGGGCGATAGGGCATTGCCAGAGGGGCCTGGGGAAAAGGTGAGCTGGTTTTCTCAGCCATAGATAAAATCACTATGTCCTGGGCCGCTGGAGTTTGATCTTAAAGGTAAGATCGGAGGTCGCTATAACTAACTACAGATAATGGCTGTCTCATTGCCTTGTGCAGTAGGACAATGAGCAAAACTGAACAGGCACAGCATGTAGTGGGTCTCCTCTGGACCCGAGTCTTTCACCCTGACAGTGAGGGCACTGGGAGTGGATGGGCTCTTTTTGAACATCACAGCTAGCATTAATGTTCCCGGGGTGGAGTGAAAGGGGTCTGTGCAGGGAGAAAGATTAAGTGTGAAGGCCATCTAAAAGGCTCTACTTTTGTTTCCAGCAGCAGTCTTCTGCCACCTTGTTCTCTGGAAGGAGACTCCCGTTCACCACTGAATGAAAATAAAAAAATAATGCAAGAAACCAAAATGAGCAAAAAGAAAAATGCTTTTGACAACACAAAATATATATATATATATATATATAAATATATCAAGACCAGACTCCCTTGTAAAAAGAAGTTCGAGCACACACGGGTCACCAAGAAAAATGTTCATTTAATTTGGCATACGGCATGACACGTTTCGTCATGAAACTGACTTCCTTAGATGCCGCCAAACTAGTCAGTACTCTCCAAACCCACATTTAAAGCACCCTGCCCCGCTACAATTGGTTGGGACATGATGACAGATTAGCGAGGGGAGTGTCCCGAACTCGGAGCTCCGAGTCCGTGTGGAGCAGAAACATCAGCGTCAGTGCTTCCCCAGTGGGCGGTCTCTGCTCCTTCTCCACGCCCCGCCTAGATCTCCTTGCGGGTGGCGAACAGCTCTCCGGGACCCTCAATCCCACCGCTTGCATCCCACATTTGGCTCAAGGATCCCACTTCAGTAAGTAGATTCCCTTTGTAAAACAACAGTGCTGGTTTGCGGGATATAGTGGTGGTTCGGCGTTTCCAAAAAGTTTTTAGATTCCCAAAAGTTTTGCCACTGGTCCGCCGAACAGCTTCTGGGGTGGGCGCTCAATGGTGCTCGTGGCCGCACCAAAATACCAAGACCAGACTCCCTTGTAAAAAGAAGTTCGAGCACACACGGGTCACCAAGAAAAATGTTCATTTAATTTGGCATACGGCATGACGCGTTTCGTCATGAAACTGACTTCCTCAGATGCCACCAAACTAGTCAGTACTCTCCAAACCCACATTTAAAGCACCCTGCCCCGCTACAATTGGTTGGGACATGATGACAGATTAGCGAGGGGAGTGTCCCGAACTCGGAGCTCCGAGTCCGTGTGGAGCAGAAACATCAGCGTCAGTGCTTCCCCAGTGGCCGGTCTCTGCTCCTTCTCCACGCCCCGCCTAGATCTCCTTGCGGGTGGCGAACAGCTCTCCGGGACCCTCACCCCACCGCTTGCATCCCACATTTGGCTCAAGGATCCCACTTCAGTAAGTAGATTCCCTTTGTAAAACAACAGTGCTGGTTTGCGGGATACAGTGGTGGTTCGGCGTTTCCAAAACGTTTTTAGATTCCCAAAAGTTTTGCTACTGGTCCGCCGAACAGCTTCTGGGGTGGGCGCTCAATGGTGCTCGTGGCCGCACCAAAATACCAAGACCAGACTCCCTTGTAAAAATATATATATATATGTAAATAACATTACTGTGAAAAATGTTAATTCGGGGCCAAAATGTCAAAGGGACAGGAGAATTGACATGGCAGGGCAGTAACAAAATGAAATGAGCGAGGACAGCAAAGTGGAGAGAGGCAAAAGGAAAAGTGAGAAACAGAGTGGAGAAGAACGACAAAAATATGGGAAGAGGAAATAAAGTAAGGAAGAAAGGAAAGGTAGAGGAGAGGGGATATGTGTGCTATATATGCAGACAAATGGGGGAGTGAGGGGGAAGAGATTATGTAGAAGCAGTGATGAAAGGCAGTGGAGAAATGGGCAGAAATTGTTAAAGATAGAATTCAATCTGGAAAGTGAAAGTGGAGAAGAGGGGGGCATGAAAGGGGCAGAGGATGTGGAGTAATGGCCAGAGATGCCGACTTTGGAACTTGAGAACCAGGTTTGAGTCTTGGCGTGAGCAAAACATCCTGTGATTCTGGGAATATCACTAAACATACCAGTGCCTAAAAAAATGAATGTGTCCATGTAAAGCACTTCAATGCCTTTGAGTAGAGTATGTGCTTTATAAAACTACAAAAAAAGTGAATAGCGAAGGAAATGACGGAGAGGAGAGGAAAGCAGAGGAGGGTGTCAAACATTTCCTGGTCTATGGCAGAAAAGGAAGGTTGGTTACTGCTCATTTGCAGTATGGAGTAGTTTCTTACCTGTAACTCCAGTTCTGTAGTAGGGGTATATTTGTGATAGTCATAATCATGTGAATAGTTCCACCTATGTGCGTGGACCCCGGAGCACTACAATAGATATTGTCTCTTAAGTTGTCTTCTTCTGCAGTCCCGCATAGACACTTAAGAGATAAGAAAAGACAATAATGGAGCCTGAAAACACTAGGCTACTCTGGCCATTACTTCATCCTGAATAGAAAAGGATAGCCAGGTAACAGTTAAATGTAACTATTTTACTAAGTTTCACACATAGAGAAACTCCCCTTCACAAAAATCCCTTTTTCATGATAGAGATTAATGGTTGGGGCAGACAAGCCCCATAGGCTGCCATTATATGTCTGTAAATGGATACAGTGCCTTTAAGAATCCTTCCAGAGACCCTCGGTATCCCATGATGCACAGCCAAAGGCCAGTTACTTTCAGTCCTTTTTGAAGGCGTATAAAGTAAGGCCTGTTGCATTCAAGGTATCACTGTTTCATCCACCGGGGAGGAGGGCGGGTTGCTTATGACTATAACAGATACCCCTACTACAGAACTGGAGTTACAGGTAAGAAACTACTCCTTCTGTAGTAGGGGATCTCTGTGTTTAGTCATAATCATGTGAATAGAATGGCAAGCCCATCCCCAAAATACAACCCCAGCGGTGGAAGAAACAACACACCCACTATTGTGCAAATAAATTGCTCAGCGAAGCCTGCCCAACCTGAGCATCCGCCCTAGCATCAGTGTCTAGGCTGTAGTGCTCAGTAAATGTATGGACTGACTTCCAAATGGAGCCTTACAGAATTCCGAAATAGGTACGTCACGAAGTAAAGCCGCAGCAGCTGCTTTACCTCTGCTAAAGTGAGCTTTAGGCTTACTAATCAAAGGCTTGTTAGCATTCTGATAACACAGCTGAAAGCAGGAAAACAATCCACCCAGAAATAGATTGTTCGGAGATAGCTATACCTGTTGCGTCCTCATAACTACCGTAGAGGAACAAAATGCCGTATAAGGTTCTTTACAACATAAACTTGAAGAACGCTGGCCCTATGGGCAGATGTTATGGCCACAAGGAAAGCCATCTTCTAGGGCAGATGCTGAAGAAAAACCCTATGGAAGGGTTCAAATGGTTCCTTCATCAGTCGTGATAGGACTACACGCAACTCCCAGAGAGGCGAAGAACGCCGAATGGAAGGAAATACTTACGTCCATCCCTCAAGAAAATCTACAATGACTGGGATTTTTAAAAGAAAACAAATTTGTGAAGGACATTCCCTATAAGCAGTCAAAGCTGCCAGATGAACATCGATGGAATGGTATCGAAGACCAGAGTGAGCCAAGAGCAGGAAGTAAGGAAGGAAGGAGGACATCTTCCGTACAGGAAGTAAGAACCAAGTCCATAAAAACACACTAGAAGGAAAATCTCGACTATTATGCGCATAGGATGGAAGTTTGATATATATATATATACCTCCAGAAGTCCTGACGAAGATTCAAACATCCGCACTATACTAATTCAGGAGCCATGCCGCTAAATGCAACGACAAGAGGCTGGAGTGCACCATCTGCCTGCCGAACTTCTTTAGGTCCGGTCAGCACGAAAGACAGAGAAAGTGGCAGAACAGACCGGTGGAATGGGTCTGTGAACCACCACTGACGGGGCAGCTCCGGAGCAACGAGGCTCATCTAGGCCCGCCAGAGAGAGAGAGCTTGAACAGCACCGTCAGAATCAGGAAAATTGGCAGTAAAGCATACAGGAAAAGAAAACGCCTGACCAACCGTCCCATAGAGCCGTCCCCAGAGTCCCTGGGTGGCAGAACTTGAAGGCAAGTCGCGGCCTCTGCTGTTTACTGCGATAGAGAACCGACCGACTTCCGTAGTATCCCATCTTTCGAATATGTCTTGCCCCATTCAGTCGGGCAAGACCCATGTGTGGTGCACATGAATGAGTCTGCAGAGAGCGTCTGCCTGAGCATTCTGAACCTGAGAAGGTGAGTTGCCATGCTGGTCAGGTTCCTGGCTAACAGCCAAAACAAGATTGTCTGGGATGCCAGAGACAACACTCGAGATCTGGATGCCCCAGCTTTTTGGGGCAGAACATTGTAGTTGTATGGACCATCTGGAAAAGCATGAAGCAGGTGTGAAATGACGGCTGGAAGGCTTCCAGCAACACATCGACTGCTCGAAGATCCAGGAAGACGATGTAGTACCCGGACTCTTTCGGGAACCATGTACCCTGTGTCTGAAGATGGCCAGAATGCGCACCCTAGCCATGTAGAAAAGCAACCATCACTATGGTATGCGTGGGCATCTATGTGCTGGAAGGAAATCCCCCGGAGGAGATTTTGAGGCGAACACCACCAGCGGATGAGCCGTAGAGCTTCCCGTGACAGCTGAATCCTGTCTTCTCAAACCCCCAGCATCTGGTCCACTGATCCTCCAGACATTCCTGCAGGCGTCCCCTATGGAGGCGTGCATCTGGAGAGAGGAATATGCATAAAACCATAAAGCTCAGGAGAGACGAGACCGTCCCCACCGTGGGGGAGGGCATGATCCTGAGAGCTTGAGCCTTCCGAAGGATCGATGAGCATCTCTCCTCCGAAGGACACACATTTGCAGTGTGTGTGTCGAATAGTGGCATCAAGGTGTTGTAGACAGGGTACAGGAGCCGAGACAGACTTTGTGAGGTTGCTGTGGAGTCCCAAACGAAGTAAGAGATTGGAAGTCCGATTAAAATGCAGGTGTGCTTCCTGAAAGTAGCTGCCTTGATCAACCAGTCGTCCAGATACGGGTAGACGAACACTCTAATCCTTCTCAGATGCGCAGCCACTACGGTCTTGTGTTTGAAAAATGTCCGAGGTGTTGACTTCAGCCGAAAGGCAGCACGAAGTACTGATAATGGTTGTTGTCCACTGTGAAACGCAGGAACATGCGACATTGTCCCCACTAGGGGTACGTGAAAATCTGCGTCCTGCAGATCTATTGCGTATAGCCAGTCTCCCTGATGAAGTCGAGGGTAAATCTGATGCAGAGACAACAACCAGTTTTTGACTTTCGAACCCCTGTGTCGGCTTGTCGCAAGTCGAGAATGGGTCCAAACTCGTTCATGTCTGTCTTGCACACGAGAAGGAACAGTGAATACAGTCCTGTTTCATCCTGCCCCATAGGAACTGGTTCCAACGCCCTTTCCTGTAAGAGGGTGTTGGCCTCCCTCTACAACTCGCGTATGTAATGTAATCGAGTTGGAGGGATTGATGGAGGAGAACCTGTAAAACGTATCGAGTATCCACTGTGCACAATATTCAGCACCCAATGTCCTGAATTATTTTCTGCCACTCAGCCAAATGTTCTCAGACACAGTCCCCTTCCACCGGAGTGGATAACGGACGAGGGGAAGGAAACCCTTCAGGGCTTGGAACCAGCAGGGGCCTTGGTCCCTTGTCCAGGCTGCTGGTTGGATCCTCCTCTGTTCGGAATAGAGGCCAGAGACCGCTGAAAAATCCGGGAGGAATAACGCCGCTGGAAAGGGCGGAAGGTCTTAAGCTGCTCTAGGTTTCTCCAAACCTACAGCCTTCAAAGTCTCCACTTCAGTCCTCATGCGGGCTACCTCGTCATCCGCATGGGAGCCAAAGAGTTGCACCAGAGAACGGGAGATTGGAAATACACTGCTGTGCCGCAGGCGTCAGAGGTGTCAGACGAATCCAAGCATGCCGCCGCAGAGTAATACTATGGCAATACCCGGGGGCCGCCAGGAGCGAATTATCCGCTGCCGTGCCGACGATTCGATTCTAGACCAACAGGCCCTCACTTACCATCTCCTGTAAGTCTTTCCTCCTGTCTCGGGGCAGGAGATCCACAAAATTGTTGAAGGAACTCCCACTTGCAAGTCTTCCTAACCGCCGAATCTCTCTTACTGCTCTCCTTATCCAGTGGCACCGGGGAAGTCAGAGCCGTAACATGCTGTTCTTGTGCCGCCACCCCTATGAAAAAGTCAGGAGTGAGGTCCACCCGGAGGAAGGCATCCGACTCCAGGGGGCAATAGTACTCCCATAACCTGGAAGGTGTCCAAATCCGGCATCAACAGAAACAGTGGGCGAAATTTTTTGTCTCTTCCGTAGAGTTTCAAACATCACTGATGTCGACTGTACAGGGAGCTTTGAAGCCAGACCTCCTCGTAGGTGGAAACACTGCCAACCAGTGAAAAACCCTCTATGGGGGAAATTCGTGAGAGTAGGAGAGAACCTCCCCGTACTTGCGGAAGATGTATCCCAGGCATGCCGGAACCGAGACCTTCCGTAACAGTGACGACTGGATCTTATGGAAGACAGTGGAGCCCATGCGACCGATATCTCAACGAGACCTTGTTCTTGGTCATCGAGGTTTCACGGGGGTCGTAGGCTGCGGAGCCATGGGCCCCTGAGGCTGAGGAGGTGGGTGGGAGAGGAGCCGGCGAGAATTCTGAGGTATCCCCGATGGTACCACCAGTGGAGTCGGAGCAGGAGGCGACCTAGATGATGAGTAGGTACGCGAATACTCCGAACTAGGCGAAAAAACCAACGTCCCTCGCTTACAAGCTGGCCACATAAAGTAGCCCCAGACTCCCCATCAGAAGTTCTCCTCGACGTCGAGAGTCGACGTTGCCTGGAACGCGAAGTCCCCGCCGACGATGATAGGCTCCCCACGGAGCGAGGCCCGGAAACAGGACCTAGACATCAAGCATCGGTAAAGGAAATTCCACTTGTGGATTCTCTTTTGGTTTAAATGCTGCCTTCAGGCACATGATGACGTTCTGTTACTATCTGCAGCAAAGCAATAAAGGGGACACATAAGAATATAACATTGAGTATAGTACAAAGAAATTCAAGGGCAGAGGGATGTTTAAGGGGCTGTCAGGAGAGAGCAAAACAGGAAAAAAAGGAAAGATTTGCAAGACAGAGAAATGAAATAAAACTTTGAGAAAAGATACAAAATGACTGGAGGAATAAGGGCCTGAGAGATATACAAATAACTGAAGAAACAGCCCACGGGGAGTCAGGAGTGGGAGAGAGAGGGGGATTTGTAGACAGAGAGAAAGATAGGAAAAGAGAGGGTAACTATGAGAGACTGAGTGAAGCACATAGGTAGCATGCGAGACACCAAGGAGAGGAAAAGAGGTATAGTATGAGAGAAAAAGGAAGAACATGAGAGAGGGGCAAAAAGTGATAGGGACAATGAGAGAGATGCACATAGCAAGTAAGAAAGGAGTAACGAGACAGAGAGAAAGAAAGACATTTGGAGAGAATTCTTGCCACTTTTCCATATTCAATTCAAGTCTCTACCTACAATACAAAAGACATCAATTACGAAGTTGTACGTAATCCCCAAGAACATCGCTTATGGAGAGGCTCTTGAGTGACAACCAAAAGAGGAAGCTCCCTGGTTCCTTGAGGGTGAACAGAAGCCTCCAGACACAAAGGATGCAGATGGTTCTCTGGCTCATGGCCTGATATCTTACAAGATGATCAGGGACGAAGGGACCAATAGGTGACAAACAAATTCTGGCACCTAAAGTAGGGAAATGTATAGGCCTGAAGATAAGGTGAGGTGACCTGTGGACGAGCTGCAGTGGAATAATGGTGTGTTTAGTGGAGCATCTATGGACAATGCTATTGACCCCATGAGTTTAGAAAGCGTAATTTATCACAGATTACTCCCAAAATTGCTCCCGATACTAAGCAATGTTTCATGAAAGGTCATTATCCACAAAAGTGGGTCAATTTTTCTTTCAGTGCCCGGGCCTAATTGTGTTCCCAATCTGACCCTGTCCACACACACACACCTACTGAGCAATACACAAGCAAGACCTGCATACCTGAACAGCCGCAACAACTTCCACACCCCAACACAACACCAACCCTCTGCCAACATCCTACTTGCCCACATCCCCCTACTTCTGAAGAGCCAGAGTCAGGGCCACGCCCTTTTTTACCCAGCTTATAAAGCCTGGAATTACCTCCAAGTACACATTAGAGTTGCCAAACCCATCTTAGAATTTCATGAAAAACTGAAAACCTGACTATTCTAACAGAACCCAGTCAGGGCAGCTTTCCCATCTTAGGCACCAAGAAATCCTCTAGGTAATGCGTGTCTTACAAAGCATTGTGACGTAACATAACAAATTTGCCAGGAAAACATTGCAGGGTGGGGTAGTTTGTGCCCAATTCTGAATTTCGATCCGTGTGCAAACATCCATTTCTGAATAAATCAGACTTTAAAACACAACTTTGAAACAGGGTTTAAGTAAAGTCTGTACGTTTATAGAAGGTAGGGATGTCAATAGAGCTCTGCCTTGCTATATATTGCTATTGTCATGTAGTCACAGTGCTGAACGGTTTCAGTATGTTGGTATTGTATTGTAGTTGTATTTATACAGTGATGCACACTCCTAATGAAGCACCAAAGTGCATTTGCAGGCAGGGTAGCACGCTACTCTGTGAAGTAGCACGTATGAAACAACGCAAGTCTGTTGTGCGGCCTACATGGGAAGTTTTTTTTATGCCATACGTCACAAACAGAGTTATGCTTTGATAAGTTTCATCGCTATGGCACAGCATCAACTTGAAGCAAAACTAAGCGAGGGATAGGTTGCTAAATCATTAGATTCTAATTGAAGAACAGAAGTGTGTGAGTGAAGTCTGGCCTATGTATGAAGTACTTTGCTTTGTGGATATGGAAACAAACTGTGCAATGAACAAGCTTCTAGGTGTGTTTACTCATGGGTGTAGGAGAGAACTGTGAGGATAGGAGCGCTGCACAAACCATACCTGCCATCTATGGAGCGATCAGTCTATATACTGCTGGAACCACATATAATGTGGGGCCAAGAAAGCACACAGAGATGAAGAGAGCTACCCTTGAGAGGTGCCAACACACTGATTCAGGCAGTTATGTGGTAAAAGACAGCATCCAATCAACTCAAAAACAGCCTCTGAGAAAGGAAAAAAAGATATGAACTTCACAGTACAACAGGGCCTGTGGCACCCATAATACTCTTTGCTTATGAAAACAATTACCTGGGATCAGGAAAGCGGACAGGCTTTTGAGGGGTGGGCCAATTATTAAAATTCTTGGCTAATACCTTTTTAGAGAATGTACAAGTGTTTAAGTTCTTTTTAAGCAGTGTCTGATGTTATGAATGGGTTAAAAGTATTAAGAATATTAAAATAAAAGAGCATTTCGGCTATGGCTGCCCTTTGGGTCTCTCATCGTATATAAAAGTGCTATACAAATGACAACACAATATAATCGCACTGCCTATGTCTAATAGAGGTCATCATTACTTTCTGATGGAATCTATCTTTCCTTCCTTTTGTTTAAGTTATTTTCTGTCTTTTATTAAAGTGTGGTTAAGTACCCCTGCTTCGTATTTGTAGATGCACTGGGGTATGATAACTGGGTCTGTACAGGCAAATTAAGTACCCAACCATAGCCCGATAACATGTTGCACATTACTGGCGGATGGCAAAGTACACAACAGTAATAACCAGTAAGGTAAAAACCCAATAGTAATGTGTATTTATTAGTTAACCCCAAACGAATGGGGAATTGCTGTGTAGACCTATATTTACCACTTGGTACGCCACATGGTATTCCCTTTTCTTTGGGAATTAATGCACAAATTTACCAACTGCTCTAAGCAGGTGGTAAAAGTGTTCAGGGGGCTGCTGTTCAGTGTGGGTGGAAAGAAGGGCGAATGCAGGAGTGGAGAATTTTGGCTGGCAGGAGTAAAATCTAATGCTCCCCCTGTGCCGTGCCTGAGGTTTGGGCAGTGGTAGGGGTAAATTGAAGGGGTAAATGTAAATTGATACTTGTATAGCGCACTACTCACCCGCAAGGGTCTCAAGGCGCTTGTACGAATACCGCTGTGGAACCCATCCTGGCTTTCCCTGTGAGGTGTCCACTCCTGGGCACCCCCAAGGTGGAGGCCAGGCATCCTTAGCGTTGTGGGGGCCGTTGTGGAGATTAAACAAGCTATTGCCCAGAGTTGCAGAGTGGGACTCCATGATTGGAATAGGCACCGAGGCGAGAATTATCAGGTCCGTGGAATTTTTGAGCCCAAGACCCGCCGAGGCGGGGAATTGAACCCTGGTCCCGGGCTAGACATCTGCATCAGGGTCTGCCGCTCTAATCATTGAGCCACACTTCTCCACAGGTCGAGGCTACAATGGATCATTTTCCCACAGCGATTTAAGCTGCAGTATTTTCTGGTTAGTACGATCTGGTTTGTTTTCCCACATCGAGTAAATGCAGGTGTAGCAACACCAGACCTCTTATAATTGTGCAGAATGGAAGTCCACACAGAAATTCCACTCCATGCAAGTCCCAATCTGGGCCCATGTGTTTTACAGCCAACTTACAAGTGGGCTGATTAACAGAGAAAGTACGACACCAGAAAGCACTTGAACGAATGACAAAACAAAGGCGCCTCAATCTGTAAATTACTTTTTACACTAAAAGTTCCCATACTTTTTCTAACAACAAAAACGTTCCTGAATGGATAATGCTGACCGTCAGGTGCCTCTAGCTGAAAGAAAAGAGAGAGGCTCTCCTGCTCAGTGAATTTAAGGGAGAGGCAGACAGGGAAAGAAGAAACACATCCTTGCCAGATTGCCTCCTACCGGAAAGAAATGTAAATGTGTACAGTTATTTAATCAATCTAAAAGCTGCTTGGGAGTCAGCATATGGCTTTAATTTATAAGAGTAATTAGAGGCTTAATGGTGACAAAGACGTATTCTTTTTGAGATGTAAAGTAAGGGTGTTAGAAGCTGAGTCCAGGAGTGCGCCCATCTAATGGTAACTTATGGAAAAGGGTTTGCACTAGGTATATTCTGATTGTACATGTCTAGCAATATATATTTTTAGCACACTTATTATATTTTAAACACTAAGACCCCGATTTACAGTTTGACGATCGGTACTCTGTCCGTCAGGGAGGCACAAGACATTACATCCTTCACATTCATGGACTACCGTCTGTCAAAATTAGAGCTGACCACAGGCCATCTCTACACACTGAAAGGAACCGCTGCCGCAGCAGTTCCTATGGGAATCCATCACTTTTTCAAAAGTTTGTGTTTTTCATAAACAAACTCCCAAAGCGGGAGTTTGTTTCTGAAAAACAATAAAAACTAATGACCCCCTCAAACTGTAAGAGCTTTCTTGCAAGGAGTGGGGGGCATTATTTTTTTTCTATCCCACACCACCAAGTTTTTCTTGGTTGTAATGAAAAGAAAAAAAGACATTGCCCCATCCACCCTAAACTGGGCGGATGGTGTTATATCTTTCCTCCGTTTAGCCCTACTCCATTGGGCCACAGGAATAAGAATTTCATCTAAAGAGCCACCGGCGGCAGCGTCAATTGAAACATTTTAAATTTAAGGTCCGTCAACCTACCTTATACTGTGTGTCATCAGTCTGAAATGTATATTCACAGTGCATTCAGTAACAGACTGGGGCCTAGTAGCACTATAAATACATGTCCCTATTCCCCAGTGTACCAACCAAGATTCAGTTCTGTTGCTCTCTGGTTACACACACAGACATCTGCAGTGATTGCATTGACCAACTGTGCTTTCATACCATAGGTGAATGCATTCCCACCAATTACTTTAACTTGCATTTTTTTCTTTTAAAATGTGTAAGTTATATTTTAAATATATTAGCTTAAAGGTGAAAGGCCAACAAAATAATTGACAAATATTTTGTTCTTTATAGCCATGTCTCGTTCTCGCCCCCAAACTCCCTGCCCTATTTGCACTTAGGATCACAGTTTCAATATTCTTTTATGCACTGCAGCCTATACATGGCCTGCCATATACTCTGTAAGAGACTGTCACTGAGGTCACTTCTCCGGCGCACATCAACCACAGAACTGGATCTGTGCTGGAAGCAACTAAGGTACTCGATTGGAAGAGAACACGGTGGGGTGGTCTGAAGCCCTTTCAGCCATATGGGTGTTGCATCCTGGATACACTGCCCATTGTTTAGCAAGACTGGGCAGAACACTGAGTGGCTCGATTTGCTAAGGTAATCCAATTCTTCGTCCTGCTTTCTGACACTCCTGTAATAAAGCAAGGCGGCGATGCACTTTGTTGTAGAAGGAACTACGGCTCAGAGCAGCAGATGGCTATTAATCCCGAAGCCACTATCACTCTGCAGCAATTTCCACAGCAAAGTCATTCTAGGAATGAATTCTGCTGTCCTGTGCAGAGAGGCAAAGACCCAAACCACTTTGCAAAGAATAATTTGTTGTTTTGATGTAACTTCTACAACAAGCATTGGCAAAGCCGATAGGACTAGTTTTAATGTGACAACACAAGCAAACGCAATCTGATAAAAAAAAGTAATAAGGAAGCAATGCTGTTAAAAATAGCTTCCCGTGTACAATGCAAGTATCAGAACGAGAATTGAATGTGACAGGTGTGATGGGTAACTGTTTTTTTTAGCTATAAAATAGTCCCTCATGCATATCAATGCATACAATTCACAGTTGGTAGAATCATACGCCAAAAACCCAATAATATCACAGTAAGAGGGACATAGTCCTCTGAGGTGTCTACATATGTAGTTGCTGTTATTTTATGCCAACGACTGGGGAGGTTCAACCAAATAGAAACAGTAATCACAGAAGGCTAACAAAAAGCTCACTTCATGTTTGATGTAAGCAATACATCTTGCAGCTGCACTAATATATATATATATATGTGTGTGTGTGTGTGTGTGAGATCAGGGTGACATGGACATTTGTCATTTAAGCAAAATACGTTACTATAAAAATGAGTTTGTTCAGTCAATGGAGAAAGATTTTTTTTAAATACCTCAGGCGGTATCCAACACCCCACTTAGTCTTGAGAAAAAGTGAGGATCCAATGCATTTAAGCATGCCTTGTGAAATCACAGCTTTCCGATCTGTAAACAAATAAATCAACATTTTATGCAGAAATCATTTGAACAATTTAATTGAAAATCACTTTCTTTGTTTTAGCCTGTAATAAACACATTGAGAGCTATACTGCTGGCGTAAGATGACATTTTCGTTCTTCCTAATTTTGCATAATTTACATTCTAAGAGATACTCCACTACATAGAGGGGAAATGTATTCTGTGTTTTGAAAATTCAGTATAATGTTATTTCGATATAGAGCAATATACATTTTTAGAACAGCAATGCAAAAACATACCTATTAGTATAAAAAAAAGGTGTAGGCTGAGTCCCAAAAATAAGTTGATAATTTGTGTTACATTTATGAAACACTTGAGGTAAATGCATACAAAGAATTGTTCTACCTCCTAAAAGGGATTTTATAAACTTCATCAATGTAAAATGTCATTAAACACTAATGAGGGGGATCACTGGAGGAAAAAGCGTTAGGAAAACACTAATTAAAACAAGCATTTGCAATGCAATCGGTTTCGCCTTTGAAAGACTTTCAGCTATTGTCCAGTTCCACACACACACTTACGCACTTACACACCTTCTCTTCTGGACTTTCATGTAACACCATACATTGTAGGCAGCCGTGCGCTCTACAAATGTCCTTGAATTCGAATGAAATACCACTCTCGTCTTATAGGAGCGTGCATCGCAAGAGCCCTGCTGCCAGCATGGTGTATGCATTTTCAGCTCTCTCTTGTTACAACCAGAATACCGGACCGTACAAGAGAAATTGAGTTTTTTCTGCAGGAAACATCGGCACATTAGTTGAGAGCCCGTTGTGCGCTGCTGGTGTTTTACTTCAGTGTCCCTGAGGCCGGTAGGAAGTAAACGGGGTTGTGTAGATAAAAGCAATTAAAAGGTAAAGGGATTCTCCGATGAAGCTCTGACCAGCATCTGACATTCACACCGAATTCCACAGGAGCTTCGAAGGCACGCGCCTCGCTGGCACCTCGGGACCTTAGCGCTGGTAGACTGACAACACACGTGCGTAGATAATTACACATCGTCGATTGCTTTAAACCTAGTGCAGTCTTTGATTACTTAAACCGTGATTAATAAATGCACAGTGTTTAAAATGGTGCAAAATAATTTGACTCAAATATAATCACCACTAAAGTGAGGAATTATGTAGCATAGCAAGAGGTCAGTGAGCAAGCATGCCAAATGTCCCCTGGTCCGCAGGTAAGTAAGACAGTCTTAATTCTGGTCGAGTGCCTTTGCACTTGCTGCACTAATTACACTATGACCAAGCTTACACACTTTGCTCTAAAAAGAGGCAGCAAATTAAGCACTGTATTTATTTCTGAATTGGCAGTCAACAGACTGAGAGAACCCAGATTCTAGGCGTCGAACACCCACTTGTATTACGACAAACGTAGATCAAAGAATAAATAGCCGAGCTCGGCCTCTATAGAAATCAGCACATCCTGTACAATAGTGCACAATTCACAGGGCCACTCATTTTCCATTGGTACATAACAGTATTTAATTTATATTGAATGATCTGAAGACACGCCAATCTATTCACTCTGCTGCTCTTTTGAATCTTTTATTATCTACACCGAGTCTACTTGACATCATCAACTAAACTCCTTATCTTTGTGGCATGCTAGGTACATCGGCGATTGCACGTATGTATGCGTGTGAATGTGAGGGTGAGAGATTCTGTGCGCCTATGAATGTGGGTGTGTGTATACATGAAAGTGTGCACGTCCACGTCTGTCTGCGTGTGTGTTTGTGTATGAGGGTGGGAGATATTCTGTGTGCCTGTGAGAGTGGGCGTGTGTATATGTTAAAGTGTGCACGCCTGTGTCTGTGTGTATGCATGAATGTGTTTGTGTATGTGAGGGTGGGAGAGATTCTGTGTGCTTATGAGTATCGTCTTGTGCATACATGTAAGTGTGCGCGTCCCTGTCTGTGTATAATTGTGTGCATCCGTGTGTTGAAGTGTAGGCATCCCAGTAAGTTCGCGCAGGTCAGTCTGTTTTCGGTTGTGTGTGGATAGATGGGTAGCTGTGTTTCTGTTAATTGAATGAGAAACATACATTCGAGTAGGAACGATCAGAGAAATACAAAGGCGTACACTGATGGCACGTTGGATGATTGGACGTGATAACGCTGCAATCCGAGTTTGTGGGGTTAGGCTGTGCTCAGTGTGGGTGGCAGAGCTGAGTGTGGTGTTGCCATAACCCCAGCACTGTGCCCACTCCAGAGTACATGCCACATTCCCACCTCTGTATTCCTTAGAATGAACAAGTCAACATGCGTTTGTGTTTGTAGTGGTCATTTGTTAGCCGCAGTTTTATTAGGAATACATGCATATACTTTGTCATCATTTGCATGACCCTGGCCATAAATTATTATTGGTGAACTGTCATATTTGCATCATAAATCATATGCCTTGTTTGTCATACATCGTATCTGCCATAAATTATATGTACATCACCAATTAGCAAATTGGACTGACAGTTCGTTGGTAGCTCATTTGCAGGCTTGTCTTGTTTCTTGTCCCTTTCTGGGTTGTCTCTTTGTTCGGGTGGATTTGCGCTCTCTTTGCTCGGGGGTTAGGTTCTGTTCCGGAGTTAGGCCACAACTCGCTACCTTGTTAGACTCTTTTGTGCTCTGCCATCTGGCTGGGGCTGGGCTGCATGCGCCGTCTCCGTTTGCTACCCCCTTTTGGTAGGCCAACTCACCCAGCCGTGAGGCATCCCAAAGTGAGTGGTCCTACCCACTGCCCTTAGGCCAACTCACCCAGCCGTGAGGCATCCCAAAGTGAGCAGTCCAATTTCTACACACCACCCTTCGGTGTGCCTCCGTACCAACCATTGTACCCGTAACTCTTCACCACGCCGTCAGGGAGGCTTACGTCTTCCTGCGGCTCCCCCTCGCTCATCTTGTCTTTTTATCTGCAACCTGCTAGAGCTATGGTGCCCCACAGGTTGTCCCAGAATACTCGCATGCCTTCCTCTGACAGGTGCACGCCATCCTACCCATAGAGTTCTGGGCGGCCCATGTGGATGAGCCCGTGCCTGATACTTTCAAAACCATTGGTTCTGCAGGATTTGCTCACGCCGCGGTTCAGCTTTTTTCTCAAATTCTCAACTGCTTTTTGTGATTTAGCCCCGCACCACTCCCTTCTGCTGATCAGCTCTGACCAGATGATGGCGGTAATCCTGAAAGACCTGGCTGCTTCCGAGAGGTCTCTCTGTATGTCGTGAAGGAGTGCTTTCCTCTCCTGTTTGGCCAGATCGTTACCCCCAAATGGATAATCAAAATGTCAGGATGCCATGCTGCGTCCGCCTGCAGGTACGAGAGGGTCGCCGGCAGCTGGTCCCATCTCATTCCTGGTTGGCCCAGCCACCGGATGCATGTGTCCACCGGTCTTCCTTCCCGTCTGTGGCCCCCTCGCCGCCACCAGGACTGCATTCTGGTTACGAAGGAATGGCCCACCACCCACACCAGGCGCGGTCTCCTTCCTGCTGAGGCAATGATCACAATTGTCAATCCGCCACTTGCCAATTGGAGAGGCACCCCTGCCCTCCCGCAGCCGTCAAGGTGGTTCTACAGTAACTGCGGTCTCACGTAGGCCTGGTATGCCTGTGACTGCCATCTACCTACTGCCTGTATCTCAGTCTCGGTCATCCCGTGTTGTACTGCTGTTGTTGCTGCCTCGATTCTTAATGAGTGTGACCCAAAACTCACTAGTGGTAGTCCCGCTTTGCTGAGGGCCAGGCGCATGACTGCTGTGAACTGGAATTTGCTCAAATGGGTGCCGTCCCTGTGTTTGAACAGTGGTCCTTCGCCAGCTGGTCGCACTGCCATAACTGCCAGCAGGCAGCACACCCTGCAGAAGGTCTGGTCTTAGATGCATTGCAGCCGCACTACCACCCCTTTGCCGGCCTGGTCTGCCTTTTACCGCCTCAGTAGAGTCTCTAGCTCAGTTGTTCTGGGCATCACATCGCTTGCCTGTAAGCAGTACTCGGCTGACCCAGTCCTTAAGGGCGCCACTAACTCGCTGAGGCGGAATGCCCCAAAGAATGCGGTGGAGAATTCAGCCTTAAAAAGGAGGAGTTCAAAGGTATCCTTTGTTATGTCACCCAGTTTTCCCAGCAGTACGCCCAGCTTTGTGAAGTCTATTGGACGCCTGGTGTCTTTCTTTGCGCCTTCTGCGTGCTTCCAACCCTTCATTGCTGCCTCGATGTAATGAGAAGCCACGGGGTCCTGCCCTGTCTTGAATTTTGTGTAATGCGCCACGGCGGACAGGTGGGCTTGCGCCCACGACCTGGAGTTCTTGCAGTCACATGTCCACTGCACGAACATCTCGACTGCCCTGCTTGTGGCGCCCACATCCCCCAGTGTCTGGATACCCCCTATCTGCATCGCTGGTCCAGGGTATTTCTTATAGCACCTAGCTGCTTCGGGGGCGAAGGCTTGGGTCACCAAATCCGACAGATCTAGCCCGCCAGGTCCCACAATCGTGCCGGGAATGGGATCATGGGTTATCTCTGCCCCTGGTGCCAGTTCCCTGAATCTTTCCATCTGTGCTCTTGACAGGGCATCTGCTATCTTGTTTTCCACCCCTGGTACATGTCGTGCTCTCAGGTCTATTTTTCCGTCCAACTGTAATTTAACCAGTCGGCGCATTAGTCTCAGTGTGTCAGGGCACCTGGCTGATCCTCTATTAATCGCTTGTACCACCCCATAGTTGTCTAACCACAGTGTCAGCTTCATGTTACACAATGGCTGTTGCCACATTGTTAGGGCTACTACAATGGGAAATAGCTCGAGAATTGTAATATTGGTGGTGATGCCTTGCCTGCGCCAATTGCAGGGCCATTGCCCCGCGCACCATTTGCTGTCCAGGATTGCCCCAAAGCCTGTGCTGCCTGATGCGTCCGTAAACAGTGCTAACTGTCTGCTTGTGACCCAGCCTTCTCTCCATTGGAGTACACCGTTGAACTCTGCCAGGAATGTCTCCCACATTAAAAGGTCCCGCTTGACTCCCGCCCCCAGCCTAACGTGGTGGTGCGTGAGGGAAAGTCCTGCTGTTAGTTGCTTTAACCGCCTGGCGAACACCTTGCCCGCAGAGATTACCTTGGAAGCGAAAATGAGTTTGCACATTAGTCTCTGGAGCCCTCCGAGCGTTGCTTTCTCGCGGCAACAGAGACCCCTAATGTCCTCCCTGAACTCCTTCACCTTTTCGTAGGGGAGCCAGGACGTCCCTGCCACTGAGTCTAGCTCCATCGCCAAAAATGTGATTTGGACCCACTGTTTTTTCAGCCGCTAGTGGGATCCCTAGTTCTAACGCTAGCGCTTGTAATGCCGCCAGGGTGCTTCCGCACTCGACCGATGCGGAAGGGCCTGTGAATAGCAAATCATCCAGGTAATGGAGTTTCCCACCCAGGGGGTGCCTGACGTGTAGGGCCCATTCCAGGAATGTGCTGAAGCTTTCAAAGTAAGCGCAGGATACTGAGCACCCCATGGGCATAGCTTTATTAAAGTACCGCTCCCCATCCCACTGAAACCCCAGGAGGTGGAAACTTGTAGGGTGGACC
This sequence comes from Triturus cristatus, assembly GCF_964204655.1. Lineage (NCBI taxonomy): Eukaryota > Metazoa > Chordata > Amphibia > Caudata > Salamandridae > Triturus > Triturus cristatus. The sequence continues at coordinate 667,828,862 of NC_140590.1, forward strand.
GGGAGTAAGCGGAAGGTGGATTCTATGTCAGCCTTCGCCATGAGGGCCCCATGGCCCGCAGCTCTAATCAGGTCGATGGCGTCGTCCACTGTAGCGTAGCCCACAAAACAGGCTTCTGCGCTGATCCCATCGTTTACTGATGTCCCTTGAGGGAAGGAGAGGTGGTAAATGAGGTGGAAATGGCCTGGTTCTTTTTTGGGGACAACCCCTAATGGCGAGATCACCAGCCCCTTTTGCATGTGAGGCGGTAGGGGGCCCTCTATTCTGCCCAAGGCTCTCTCTTTCTCCAATTTCTTAGTGACTACCCCTAGGAGTTGGAGCGCTGATTTGAGATTGTTTGCACCGCCTGGGGGGAGGTGGCCCACAAAAGGGATAACAAAACCTTCCCCAAAGCCTCACTAGTATTGCCTCATCTGTCTTGTTGTGGCACTTATTGGCTAGCTTGCGCAGTTGGCGAGTGTTGATGGGGGCTCTGGCTAGCCTGCAACTGTGAATTCCCTGTGGGCCCACCTCGCTTCCTCTGGTTGCCTTACTGCTTTTTCTTCTTCTCTTTCTTGTCCCCCCTGTGTTCCTTTTTGCGTCTGCACCCTGCTGCTGGGTGTCCTCTGCCACATGCAGAGCACATGTGCTGAAACTTGCATGAATCCCCCCAGGTGAATTCGTTGGGACTCGAATTTCCAGCATAATGCTGCTGCTCCACCAGCCTGGGGGGCTTTCCATGTGCTGAACGTTTTGGCTTTTTGGAATGTCCTACCCTTCCCCTTGTGGAAGGAACCTCGAAAGGGCTGCTTGTTCTTCCCTGCCCATGCCTTGGTCTCTTTAGCTACCATCATTTTGTGTATGAACCCAGACACATCCTCTTCGTTCCACTCCATCTCTGGGTGTGTGCATTTTTAAAAGGAAACCTTTATCATATTCTAGCCAAGCATCCCCAGGGAATTGCCTTTCCGCATTATGTATGTTGGCTTCGTAGATCCATATGTCGGCTGTGCAGCGTGGGAATTTTTCTACGATTATGCACACCATTATCCTAAATGCGTCTAGCCAATTATCAAAGTTTCTTTCTTTCCTTTCCCCTTTCCCTTCTATCTTCATCATTCTTGTCACAGACTGTCAGGTCTAGCCCTTCTAATTGTATCTCCAACAGTGTAAAAATGTCTATAAATTCCTTCCTCTATATCCTCTCTTTGACTGTTAGTGGTATAAAGCTTGCCAGACCTGTGGCCCTTGTGGTCATGGATGCCGGACCGGGTGAGGGCCTAGAGTATGGCTCTGGCGGAGCACTGGGCGTGTCGCTTGCCGTGGTCACCCTACCCCATGCTGCTATGGGGGACCCTATGTCCCCGCAAGCTTCCTGTGTGTCCTGGCCCCTCAAGCGAGCCTATGTATAAAAAACAAGGGAACCCCTCACGAATGTGACCTGGGGTAGAAGATAGTTCAAAAAGACAATGGTCTAGTGAGGTCAAAAATCCTCGAGTAGCGGAGCTACAGTTAGTAATTTGAGAAAAAATTCAATAGTATTTAATGATAACGGAGACTGAATTAGATCCAATTACGGAACGTATACAAGGACACAGGAAAATAGAGGAAGACATCACATTTTATTAACATCATAAAATGGAGTTGCTTCCATTCCTACCATTTTTGCTTTTCCGACAGTGTATATTGTATATACAGTGCTCACATATACAAAAGTGAGGGTGCGTGAAGTGAAGTGCTCAGTGACAATAAAAACATTTAATCGCATTGAAAAACAGGTAAAAAAGAACCCAATTGGTTTAGACAATGTTTAAGGGAACTTTGACATTATGGTCGACGGCGTTTCGATCTTAGTCAGTCAAGATCATCATCAGGACAATGTAAGTGTGAGCACGTAAGATTACGCGGGATCGTAGTAAGGGCCTGCAGGATTGGCCGAGGAGCCCAGTAATTACGGGAGAGCGTCCGTGTTGAAGACGGATCAGTCGTTCCAATGGCGATGTGTGGACAATTTCCACAGAACCAAGGTCAATCACACACACAGCACGCTTCGGACTGCTGCAAGCGCGCTCCTGATGTGATTCATTCACCTTGAAAATTCTTCTTGCCAACTTCTCCCGGGTCAGTCACACGCCTAGGGTTAAAACACGCCGCAGAACACTGATTGCTAGCGGCTTTTCTCCGATTGACCTTGGTTCCGTGGAAATTGTCCACACATCGCCATTGGAACGACTGATCCGTCTTCAACACGGACGCTCTCCCGTAATTACTGGGCTCCTCGGCCAATCCTGCAGGCCCTTACTACGATCCCGCGTAATCTTACGTGCTCACACTTACATTGTCCTGATGATGATCTTGACTGACTAAGATCGAAACGCCGTCGACCATAATGTCAAAGTTCCCTCAAACATTGTCTAAACCAATTGGGTTATTTTTTACCTGTTTTTCAATGCGATGAAATGTTTTTATTGTCACTGAGCACTTCACTTCACGCACCCTCACTTTTGTATATGTGAGCACTGTATATACAATATACACTCTGTCGGAAAAGCAAAAATGGTAGGAATGAAGCAACTCCATTTTATGATGTTAATAAAATGTGATGTCTTCCTCTATTTTCATGTGTCCTTGTATACGTTCCGTAAATGGATCTAATTCAGTCTCCGTTATCATTAAATACTATTGAATTTTTTCTGAAATTACTAACTGTAGCTCCGCTACTCGAGGATTTTTGACCTCACTAGACCATTGTCTTTTTGAACCCTCAAGCGAGCCTGGCGTGCCCAACCTGGGTCTACCAAGGGCCAAGGCAACCCAGATACCTCCCCCTCAGCTTGGGCACACGATGTCCCCAGCCCCTGCGCACTCAAACCTTTAAGCAGCAGTGGTGCCATTGTTTTGAAGCATTCTTGCACTATTGTACTAATACGCTCACCCCTTGTTGCTGTTTCGCTGTTCGCACCGCATGGCCCTTCCGGCGCCAGGATGGCTACAGGCAGCAGGGTTTTTCTTTGTTATGCCTTCTTGGGTGCAGCTGTTAGCTTGGCTGGCGCTCTCCTTCTCCTCTTAGCTGCTGGCGCGTTGGAAACCTCGGGCTGGTGCTGGCTTGGGCCCTCCCCAGGCCTCGTACACTAAGTGTTGCAGCAGCCATTTGCTCCCATGGACCTCGGATGCTGCCCGGATCCTCCTCAGCAACTCTCCCAGCTCCTCTGGCTGGCCCCTTTGGTTTTCCATTCCCAGGTGTCGCTGCTTTCCTGGCACCCCGGGGGCAAATACATGTGTATTTTTTTTATTTTTTTTACAGGAGGGGGCTGTCGCTAGCCCTTATGCACCATCTGGACTGTCCAGGCCAGTGGGCCGGTCCACAAATCCCTGTTGTAGCGTGATGCTGCCGCTGGACCCTATGCACCAAAATCTGCTCCTGCCTCAAAACGCTGTTCTTGCGCCCCCGGTGACACTTCCAAACAGCTCTCCAGTTTATCAATGCTTTTTGCGAGCCCGGAGCACTTTAGCTTATGCTGCGCTGCGCGCCTGTTCCTTTTAATTGCCTCTTTCACCTTACTTTCCAGTTGACGTCGACTTCTTTTTCGCGCCCGGCCTGTCCCTTTAAACTTGTGTGACCTCGCTCGCCAGCGCAAGGTCATCTGCGGCCGAGGCGGAAGGTGGGGGAAAGGACTCCTCACGGCTGCACTCTGCTCCGGGTGGGCCCCGCTGCGGCAATTCCAGAAACCCTTCTCCGCCCACCACAGAACGGGAACGGTGACACACTTGCAGGATGACGCTGGATGGCCACACAAACAGCTTGGGCCCCGACGAAGGTGCGGGTCTCGGTGAGCAGGCTTTCTCGATGCCGCACCCGCTACCGCTGCTAGCCACCGATACGTGCTTGCCTCAGAGGAGCTGGGACTTGAACCACAATGCCAGGTCAGTCCTCGGTTCGCCACCCTAGATGCTTCCCAGGCAGCCTCTTGACCCGGCCACTGCTCGGGAAGACCCACGTACTGCTGGAGCTCCGAAATTCAAGGGGGGTGGGGGGGGGCAAGAATCTCCGGACGGCACTTCTTTTGCAATCTCCCCGGAGCCCCGCTTTGCAAGGGCTCGAGATGCAGGAGGGACCGGCAGGCAGGGAGTCTCTGCGGCCCTGCCCATCGTGTATTGCAGGCCGGTCAAACACGGGCCCGACATGCTTGGCCGCAGATTGCGGGGGAGGCCTCCTATCTGGGGTGGGCTGCACTCGGTCGTCCTCAGTCGTCCTGTTCCCCTTAGCCAGCAAGCGGCAGTCGATCCTTGGCAGGACACGCGGACAGGGCTTCACCTCAACGATTATGACGATCTACAACACAAAATGTTCGACGTGCCGCTGCTGCTCTCCCGCTCCATGAAGATAGGAGCTAATTTGGGGGAGCGGCGCTTATATTGCCCACCTCCCCCCTCCGAGTCTCTCCCAGCTAGCTGGCAGATTCCCCTATTGGGGGGTTTATACCCTGTTAAACTACCTCCTCCTTTGTTTTCTTTTAAGAGAGGCGCCAACTTGTGTGACACATTAGTTCACACACTACCTAGGAACGTAGCTGTTTCCTCCATGAACACTCTTTGGAATATGCCGCCTGTACAGGGACATTTTCCCTGTGGCAGTTGTGCAGTGTGTCCACAACCAAAACATACCACCATAATCAATATTGGTACTGATAAATCATGGCGACAAACTAGACATACAAATTGTAACAGTGATACGGTGATTTATTTAATCACATGCCCATGCCATAAGAGATATGTTGGGATGACGACCAGAAAAGTCAAGCTGAGAATTATGGAACAAAAGAGCACCATTAGGTGCAAAATACAATCAACTCGCTTGACTAATAATTTTTTGGAACTCAATCACAGGCCTGAAGAGGTCTCTTGGACCATCCTTGAGCAACCATTTATCTCTTCACATTTCACTGACGTGTCGAACTTTTTGTTAAAAAAAGAACAGCGCTGGGTGTTTAAGCTACATAGCGATGTGGACGGGCTTAATGATGACATTCCTTGGACCTCAATGCGATAAAGTTACATATTTTCACTATATTGTTTTTTTCTACCGATCTGTTAGCACAGATATAAGATTTCTTGATATTAGTGAGATTGAGGTATTGGCAAGGTTATGGTACACTATACGTGACTATCACTGGGACACTCTCTTCAATTAACCACCACTTTTGATGTCATGTACTTGTGGTCCTGTGTCCCAGTGGGTTAGGATTATATAGATTCTGGTCATGTTTATGCTACTGGCTATCTTTTCTTACGGTTGCCATATTTAGCATACACCTTGCGCGACCTTATTACTGGTGCACCGTTTTTTGCTTTTATGGTTGGTTGAGATCGGCGGGATTTGCTTTGCCGGTCCCTTGGATTTGAAGATTTTGTTTCCTATATTTACTGAGTTTGTGCATGATTAGAACTCTGTTTTTCTATTATATATGATTGACACTATGTTTCCCATGATTCCTGTTGACGACACTTGACGCACTAGCGTTACGTGGTGAGACGTCCTAGTCATGTGACGAGGCTCACGCGCATTCTTCGTATGCCGTTTCTCAGGTGTTTTGAATACACAGCCCTCATAAATGTCGCGCTCGCTCCTGTCCGGTTACCACAGGGAAAAACCAGGAAGAACACCCGGGGTAACGACGGACAGGTAAGGAAGCGAGCGTGCCATTAGGTCTGTCAGGCAACGCTGCACGTGTTCATGTATGGTTTAAGGGATGTTTGCTGCTGGTGTAAATACCAGAGTCATGGTGCTATATTCTAGCTCTAGACCCTTCGGCTTTTGAGATATTCATTTGCTGATTTCAGTACTAGTTTTGATTCCAAGTTTGGTTTCTGGCTCTTAGTAATCTGTCCACAATGGCGCTCTGATTTATGGGCTGTACATCACCAAATGTTGTCCATTAATACTATCTGATCTATCTTTCACTCGTTCAGAGTGTGGGCAGTATAACCTATAAGAATCAGGTTTATTATCTTGGTTATGACAGCCTCGTTGAGTGATTTCCTTTGTCCTTTCTTTTTATGTTTACTTTAGAGGTGCTACCAAGAGGAACTAAGTACTTTGAACTCTTTTCTGTTGTAGTACAAGCTTCTCTTTTTTATATCTTGTATAGAGCGTTGCCTCACGCCCTGAGTTGCTACCAGGAGTGGAGGGTGTTATCCCCGACTTTTTGCGGGTAAGAAGGTTAATTTCAAACCTTTGCATGACAGTTTTTTATAAATATAGCTGTTTGAGTAACTGACTGCTATGAATCAACACAACATGTGTTTTCTCCTGTTTTTTGTCTTCTCTAACAGGTGATTACCTTGTATCCCTGTAGTTCCGCCTACTTACGAACATGCAGGTATACTAGATGGTTGTATCGTTCCTTTAATTTATGGTTTTGTGACAACCTTCACTTTATTCATAACAAGTGTTGCAGTAGTATCATCACATGGTACTGAAGAAAGCCATGATCATATTGTCAGATCATAGTTGGCTGAAACATGTAGACCGCATTTGTTACTAGCGCGTTCGGATATTTACCTAGAACACGCTTTTTAGTTTTTTATCTTTTGACACCCTGCGATACCGAATAAGCATATTTTTCTCTGGGTAGTCAATTTAAATACACTCTTTATACACACTGCACTCCTATTATTATTCTTTTCTTCACTACACCTTAGGTAGCTTCATCGATCTTTAGGAGATCTAGCCCTCTGTTTTTTCATTAAAACATCCGTGAGCTTCTCCTATTTTGACACTAGCAAGGAGTTGTAGCTCCTTAACTGCACCAGGTGCGGTTAAGAGGAGGTCCCATATGATGAAGCATGTCACTTCGGTGGGTGATGGGATTCCATCCTCTTTAAGAGGACTTTCCTTATAGCTTGTTGTTTTGCTGTTATATCAGTTAGTTCTCAGTTTCGATTCATGAGACCCGCGGACTTTGTGTTGATATATATATAGTGAGTGGGGGATTTGTCCGCGCCGGTCTGTAAATTTCCCTCAGACCCATTAACCTACCGGTGTTTATGATAGGGTTTATACCCTGCCCAGCCCCCCATTGGAAAGGGGGCCAGCGCATTCCTGGCAGGCCGCAGCGGGTGTCTTTCCCACTTCTGGGCACTCTGACGCGCCAAAAACCAGTTCATTCTGGGCTTCGGCATCGGTTATGGCGCAGGCCCTCGAGGCCCCCTTTTGGGGGCAGCCTATGGGAGTATGGTAGGGGCAGTAGGATGCAGCATCGGATTAGCAGTGCGAGCAATAGGGCATTGCCCGAGGGGCCTGGGGAAAAGGCCAGGTGGTGGGGTGGGTTTTTCAGCCACAGATAAAATCACTATGTACTGGGCCGGCTTGGCCGCTGGGGTTTGATCTTAAAGGCTGCTGCAGCCTTAAAGGCAAGATCAGAGGTCGCTATAACTAACTACAGATAATGGCTGTCTCATTGTCTTGTGCAGTTGGACATTGAGCAAAACTGAGCAGGCACAGCAGGTAGTAGGTCTCCTCTGGACCGGAGTCTTTCACCCTGACAGTGAGGGCACTGGGAGTGGATGGGCTCTTTTTGAGCATTACAGCTAGCATTAATGTTCCTGGGGTGGAGTGAAAGGGGGCTGTGCAGGGAAAAAGATTAAGTGTGAAGGCCATCTAAAAGGCTCTACCTTTGTTTCCAGCAGCAGTCTTCTGCCACCTTGTTCTCTGGAAGGAGATTCTAGTTCACCACTGAAAAATAATGCAAGCAACCAAAATGAGCAAAAAGAAAAATGCTTTTGACAAAACACTATATATATATATATATATATATATTACCTACTGGCGGTCGCCAGTAGGTAGTTATAGTTAGGGCACGTTTCCATAGGAAATCCGCAACATTCTATTTTGAATAACTTTGGCGCCGGTCGACGAATCCTCGCGAATTTTTCAAAATAGGTGGGGCGCTACGCTCCGCTCCTACCCTGAAAGTCTCGGGGGGATTCGTCAAGCGGGGGCTGAGATAAAAGGGGGGTCCCAAAACGCGTTTTTCCCATGCATTTTTCCATAGGACCTTTAGACAGGGCTACAGCCCGAACGGCTGAACAGAATTACTAGAAATTTGGCAGAGAGGTAGTCCTCAGGTCAAGGAAGTGCCTTTTGTAGGTTTGGTGTAAATCTGTTCAGTAGATTCTGAGAAAATAGCCTTTAAATCAATATATATATCTGAGCCAGCTTACGGTGCGCTTACGGTACGCTTACCGTACGCGTACGGTGGCGTGCGCGAGCGCGATTCTGATTGGCTCTTAGATCTTAGTAAACATTTGAATCGGCCGAAACCAGGAAGCGGCGGCCGCCATTTTCTCTCTCGCACTGAGAGTGATTTCTAAAATATAAAGCCCAAAAACATGTAAAGGGGCTGTTTAGACAGCTCCCACACACATAGCCATGTTGAGGGAGTCCCCAAAGGTCCCCCAAGGCCAAAAACTGAATTTTTATTTTTTCGGTAATTTCGCCGATTACGCTTACCGTACGCGTACGGTAAAAAATTTAAAAAAAAAAAAATTATCCACACTCTCTTCAACCCTGTTTGCAATTGGTGCCCGCAGGGCACCAATTGTGCATGGCTTATTAGAGATGAGATAAACTAAAATATTTTAAAAAAAAAATAATAAAAAAAAAAATTATCCACACTCTCTCCACCCCGTGTGCAAATGGTGCCCGAAGCGCACCATTTGCGCATGGCTTATAAAATATACGAAAAATTAAAATATTACCTTTCAAAATGAAGTGCATCATATGTCCTCCATGTGCGCACGGTGCGCGAAGCGCATCGTGCGTACATGGCCCATCTAGCGTAACGTAAGCACGCGGTGCGCATAGCGCACCGCGTGCCCACCGTGCGCGCACGGCACTAACTGCGTAAAGTGGGCGCGAGGTGCGCGAAGCGCACCGCGCGCTCACTGTGCGCGCACGGTGCGCGAAGCGCACCGTGCGCGCACGGAACGAACTGCGTTAAGTGGGCGCGCACGCCACGAATGGCGTAAAGTAACTTAGCATTTAAAAAACCGTACAAATTCACTGAAAAAACCATAGGTTGCACACACGTTATAGTTAGGAATTAGCATTTAAAAAACCTTGCAAATTCACTGAAAAAACCATAGGTTTCACACATGTTATAGTTAGCGGAAATTTTACTGATAAAAAACCAATGAAATTCCCCCGTTATAGTTAGTGCAGGCAACTATAACTCACGCGACCGCAATCTTCTGATGATGACATATGTGTCTTTATGAAAAAAAAATATTTGTAATATATGTATAGCTAAAAATGTATGGAAGAAGACATGGGCAAATAAGTGTCTAAATACAGTATTAGCATCAGCAGAAGATTGCGGTCGCGTGAGTTATAGTTGCCTGCACTAACTATAACGGGGGAATTTCATTGGTTTTTTATCAGTAAAATGTCCGCTAACTATAACATGTGTGAAACCTATGGTTTTTTCAGTGAATATATATATATATATATAACATTACTGTGAAAAATGTTAATTCGGGGCCAAAATGACAAAGGGACAGGAGAATTGACATGCAGGACGGTAACAAAATGGACTGAGCGAGGACAGCAGTGTGGAGAGAGGCAAAAGGAAAAGTGAGACAGCAGAGTGGAGAAGAATGACAAAAATATGGGAAGAGGAAATCAAGTGAGGAAGAAAGCAAAAGTAGAAGAGAGAGGATACGTGTGCTAGATATGCAGACAAATGGAGGGAGTGAGGGGGAAGAGATTAGGTCAAAGAAGTGATGAAAGGCAGTGGAGAAATGGGCAGAAATTGTTAAAGATAGAATTAAATCTGGAAAGTGAAAGTGGAGAAGAGGGAGGCAAGAAAGGGGCAGGGGATGTGCCAGAGCTGCCAACTTTGGAACTTGAGAACCAGGTTTGAGTTTTGGCGTCAGCACAACATCCTGTGATTCTGGGCATATCACATAATATACCAGTTCCTAAAAAAATTAATGTGTCCATTTAAAGCACTTCAATGCCTTTGAGAAGAGTATGCACTTTATAAAACTTTTTTTAAAAGTGAATAGCGAAGGAAATGATGGAGAGGAGAGGAAAGCAGATGAGGGTGTCGTACAATTCCTGGTCTACGGCAAAATAGGAAGGATGGTTACTGCTCATTTGCAGTATCCTCAGTCTAGGGCTTTGTTTAGGGGTTCTTGGCATTCCAGGAGGTAGTGCTAACCATAGATTAAAATCCACCAGTGGAATTTCCTTCATCAAAGGGATGGAATGGTAAAGGAAATTCTACTTGTGGATTCTCTTTTGATTTAAATGCTGCCTCCAGGCACATGATGACTTTCTGTTACTATCTGCAGCAAAGCAATAAAGGGGACACATAAGAATATAACATTAAGTATAGTACAAACAAAATTCAAGGGGTAGAGGGATGTTTAAGAGGCTGACAGGAGAGAGCAAAACAGGAGAAAAAGGAAAGATTTGCAAGACAGAGAAATGAAATAAAACTTCAAGGAAAGATACAAAATGACTGGAGGACTAAGGGCCTGAGAGATCTACAAATAACTGAAGAAAGAGCCCACGGGGATTCAGGAGTGGGAGCGACAGGGGGATTTGTAGACCGAGAGAAAGATAGGAAAAGAGAGAGGGTAACTATGAGAGACTGAGTGAAGCACATAGGTAGCATATGAGACACCAAGGAGAGGAAAAGAGGTATAGTATGAGAGAAAAAGGAAGAACAACAGAGTTGCAAAATGTGATAGGGAGAATGAGAGAGATGTACATAGCAAGTAAGAAAGGGATAAAGAGACAGAGAGAAAGAAAGGCATTTGGAGAGAATTCTTGCCACTTTTCCATATCCAAATCAAGTCTCTACCTACAATACAAAAGACATCAATTACAAATTTGTACGTAATCCCAAAGGACATCGCTTGTGGAGAGGCTCCTGAGTGACAACCAAAAGAGGAAGCTCCCTGGTTCATTGAGGGTGAACAGAAGCCTCCAGACACAAAGAATGCAGATGGTTCTCTGGCTCATGGCCTGATATCTTACAGGATGATCAGAGATCTTTGGGGTGGGGATCACAGTCGAAGGGACCGATAGGTGACTAACAAACTCTGACACCTGAAGTAGGAAATGTATAGGCCTGAAGATAGGGTGAGGTGACCTGTGGACGAGCTGCAGTGGAATAATGGTGTGTTTAGTGGAGCATCTATGGCCAATGCTATTGACCCCATGAGTTTAGAAAGCTTAATTTATCACAGACTTCTCCCAAAATTGCTCCCAATACTAAGCAATGTTTCATGAAAGGTCATTATCCACAAAAGGGGGTCACTTTTTCTTTCAGTGCCTGGGCCTAATTGTCTTCCCAATCTGACCCTGTCCACACACACACACACACCTACTGAGCAATACACAAGCAAGAACTGCATACCTGAACAGCCGTAACAACTTCCACACCCCAACACAACACCACCCCACTGCCTAATTTTGTTCCTAATCCGACCCTGGTAGGATGCATGTAGGATGCACACATGTAGCAGTAGAAGACAATTCACCAGGCAGCAAAGGTTGTCTCATGTGAACTGAGTTCAGGGCGAGGGCAGCAGTCACCCATTTGGTGCTGAAAGACAAACGGGCCGATCCTGCCTGGTGTAGGCTGGGATGAGCATCAGAGATGGTCGCACATGAAGCCCTGGCCCCTAGGAGTCCGAGGGTGTGCTGAGAGAGGGCAGAGTTTCCTCTGCACACAGCACCACGGGTCAGACAGCCGAGCCATCCGCAAGAAGAAGAAACACACAGCTGCAGATGCTGGTCTAAACGTACGGCTGCAGCAAACGCCGATGTGTAAGGCCTTCTGGCGTGGGTGCGTGCCTCACAGTAGTTCATTTCCGATGGAGGGGAGAGAAATGTGTACTGCTCCCCGCTCCCAAGGCAGTTTACCTGCAATGGCCGTGCCCAGGGGCAGGTTTCCGCGCCTTTGTTGCACACGGTTGTTTATACAAGATAAAGGCACGCACGTAGACAAGCCCCTTGAAACACGATCACAATAAACATGGTCCCGGGCTGCTTTGAAAGTTAAAGCGCACATGGCGCTCTGCACGTCGTGCCTGCAGGACCAGAAACTCATTAAAAAAATAGTGCTTACAGACAAAAATAAACATACTGTGTTGCAACTAAAGTAAAGGGGCCAATAGCCATGTGAGGGTACAAATTAAGACAAGGCCGTACTAAGGAGGGACTAACAAGCCAATTACTGAATCAGAAGCCAGCGTTTACGAAGGACAAAGACACAAGCCAGTGAAAAATATGGGTGGAGAGTGGGAGGGGCTTCTCTTCCATACTCCACAACAGCAGTCTCGCAGAGCAGCGCATGCACGCTGACTCAGGCTCGACCTAAAAATCCTCAGTGATACCAATCGCTAAAAAATAAAGGATCAAAGATAAATATAAAAATCTCAGATACAGTTACACATGCAGCCTAAGACCACTACTTATGCATTAGTATCTGGGGCAGTTGACGAATATATTGTCAGAGCCCACTGTTGCGTATACAATCTGGAGCCATTGGTGCACTAGCAATCTAGGGCCTGTAATATCTCCAGTCCTCCCAGATTTCCAGTTCAGCCTCTCCTATCACAGTTATGCATTTCCAGTCTGGGCTTGGAGGAGACACACAGGATTGAGCAGATAGAGCTTGAACATAGCAAAGGAAAGATTCAGAACAGACGCTCTTACATCTCTAGCATAATAATGACAAGCTTTATTCAAACTAAGTAATCTGAAGTCCTGCATCCAGTCATTGCAAGCAAATCAACGGAAGGCAACAAATAGCAGCTTACATGGTTGAACGAATGGCTTAGTGTTGGTGCTACTGCTGAGCCAGTCGAACATTACAGGACAATTACTGCACTTGCAGGCGAGGCATTTATTTGATTCTTTGTGTTCTCGTCCTCTCTCTGAGGATATCCCAGCTCTGCCCACTTATAACTAGATTGCCTGGGCATAGTGAGCCATACTATGTCTGAGCATTTGTGCACACAAAGCACAGGTAGATTGTCTCATACAAAAGGGGGGGGGGCTACTGATGCACACCAGGCTGGTGTCAGGGTACAGAGTAGTACCATCGGGTCATGTGGTTATAAGCAAATGGGATGGGTGGCTCTAACATGCAAGGCAGCGTTGATGTATTTACTCATTAACGAGCAATTGGATGGCTTATTCAGCTGTGTTTCTGAGCATCTCTCTGTCAGTCCATCTTGTTGCGTTTATAACGTCAGAGTACCTGGTTGGCAACACAGTATGGCAACCACCACAAACAATGCCAGGTGATATAAGGCTCACAATGTCAGGACCTATTATGTAAGGGGAGTAAGCCTTTTCTAGCGACAGCCACACCATTTAAGAGCTCAGACTCCCGTTGCAGGCATCAACAAGGCAACGCCTGAAAACAAACAGGTCCTTTGTCACGTCGGCCTCATCCCATGGATCCTGATTCCAAGACGATTGCAACTTTGCAGACAACAGACTGCAGAAAAAGAAAACACATATACTTTTATATATAAAAAAAATATATATATATATATATATATATATTTTTTAAACAAGGATAGGAGCACTCACAGGTCTTTCTAGCTTGATATTTTGACGCCAACAGACGCGTTTCAGCACACTTGCTTTTTTCAATGTTGGTTGCATCAATGCAGGACACATGACCGAGTTGGCGTCAATAAATCAAGCAAGAAAGACCTGTGAGTGCTCCTATCCTTGTTTTCAAAAAATGAATTGTGAAAGCCACTTTCACCCGAGGAGGCACCCGTTTTGTTGAAGTGTTCGGCAGCAGTCAGTGGTCATTGGAATACATAATTAATTGAGACTGCCAGAACCGCCTGATCCTGAAAGCACAATAACCTGCCAAACACCGAGTTTCCATTACTAAATGAGGAGCAAAAGGTAACCAGTACCAATGCCAGCAGGTTTACTACGTGCAATATGGAAATAATGGCAAAAACGAGGGTAACTGGATTGTGACTTTTAAAAAAACATGACGATTTCTCCAAAGGTGTTGTGCTCGTAAATTACTCAAATGAAAATACTTACCAGAAGATTGAAATTCTCATGAGCAAGGAGAATTATGCATGCTGATTAAATAATGTGAACTGTCTATCTGTGCTTATTTAAGCAGCTGTCCAATAGGAAACTACCAGAATGCATTTAAAAACTCGGTCATGTGTCCTGCATTGATGCAACCAACATTGAAAAAAGCAAGTGTGCTGAAACGCGTCTGTTGGCGTCAATAAATCAAGCAAGAAAGACCTGTGAGTGCTCCTATCCTTGTTTTCAAAAAATGAATTGTGAAAGCCACTTTCACCCGAGGAGGCACCCGTTTTGTTGAAGTGTTCAGCAGCAGCCAGTGGTCATTGGAATACATATATATATCTATATACATTATCTACTGGCGGTCGCCAGTAGATAGTTATAGTTAGGACCCTGTTTCCATAGGAAATCCGCAACATTCTATTTGGAATAACTTTGGCGCCGGTCGACGAATCCTCGCGTAATTTTCAAAATAGGTGGGGCGCTACGCTCCGCTCCTACCCTGAAAGTCTCGGGGGGATTCGTCAAGCGGGGGCTGAGAAAAAAGGGGGGTCCCAAAACGCGTTTTTCCCATGCATTTTTCCATAGGACCTTTAGACACAGCTACAGCCCGAACGGCCGAACAGAGTTACTTGAAATTTGGCAGATAGGTAGTCCTCAGGTCAAGGAAGTGCCTTTTGTAGGTCTGGTGTAAATCTGTTCAGTAGATCCTGAGAAAATAGCATTTAAATCAATATATATATCTGAGCCAGCTCACGGTGCGCTTACCGTGCGCTTACGGTAAGCTTACCGTACGCGTACGGTGATGTGCGCGAGCTCGATTCTGATTGGCTGTTAGATCTTAGTAAACATTCGAATCGGTCGAAACCAGGATGCGGCGGCCGCCATTTTCTCTCTCGCACTCTGAGGGGTGGAGGAAAAACAAAGGCAAAAAACATGTAAAGGGGTTGTTGTGACAGGTCCTAACCACCTAGCCTTGATGATGGTGTCCCCAAAGAACCCCCAAGGCCAAAAAGTCAATTTTATTTTTTTGTGAAAAATCGCCGATTACGCTTACCGTACGCGTACGGTAAAATAAATTTAAAAAAAAAAAAGTCATCCTCACTCTGCCCACCCCGTGTGCAAATGGTGCCCGGAGGGCACCTTTTGTGTATGGCATATGTTACTACAAAAAATTTAAAAGATAACCTTTCACAACGAAGCGCATAATATGTCCTCCATGAGCGCACGGTGCGCGAAGCGCATCGTGCGTACATGGCCCATTCAGCGGAACGTGGGCACGCGGTGCGCGTAGCGCACCGCTTGCCCACCGTGCGTGCACGGCACTAACTGCGTAAAGTGGGCGCGCACGCCACGAATGGCGTAAAGTAACTTAGCATTTAAAAAACCGTACAAATTCACTGAAAAAACCATAGGTTTCACACACGTTATAGTTAGGAATTAGCATTTAAAAAACCTTGCAAATTCACTGAAAAAACCATAGGTTTCACACATGTTATAGTTAGCTGGACATTTTACTGATAAAAAACCAATGAAATTCCCCCGTTATAGTTAGTGCAGGCAACTATAACTCACGTGACCGCAATCCTCTGCTGATGACATATGTGTCTTTATGAAAAAAAAATATTTGTAATATATGTATAGCTAAAATTTAATGGAAGAAGACATGGGCAAATAAGTGTCTAAATACAGTATTAGCATCAGCAGAGGATTGCGGTCGCGTGAGTTATAGTTGCCTGCACTAACTATAACGGAGGAATTTCATTGGTTTTTTATCAGTAAAATGTCCAGCTAACTATAACATGTGTGAAACCTATGGTTTTTTCAGTGAATATATATATACGCCAGCAGGTAGTTATAGTTAGGACCTAGCTTCCATAGGAAAAGCGTTTTTTGATTTGCCAATATCTTTAGCGCCGTTTGACGAATCTTTGCAAAATTTTCAAAACTAATGCTCTGCTCAGCTCCTGTCTTGAATGTATCAGGGTGATTCGTCAAGTAGGGACAGAGAAAAAAGTGGGATCCCAAAACGTGTTTTCTCCATGTTAATTTCCATTGGAAAACTTTAGACAAAGCTACAGCCCGAACTGCTGAACGGAATGACACCAAATTTGGCAAAAAGGTAGCTCTTGGTTCAGAAAGCAACCTTTTTAGGTCGCGCGCAAGCACTGCTCTGCAGAGATCTGAGGTAGTTCAGTACGGAGAGAAGCTTCGCCCACTCCCCCACGCTTATTTTTCATTGGCTTGTGTGTTTGTCCTTTGTAAATGCTGGCTTGTGATTCATTATGAGGCTTGTTAGCCCCTCCTTAGTACAGCCACGTCATCATTTGCATCCTCCCATGGCTACTGGCCCCTTTACTTGGTTGTTACACAGGCATGTACTATTTCCTTTATTAAGTTTCTCCATTCACGCAGCTTTGTCAGTGCTTCTCCTCTCCTCCAGCCCGCCAGCCCTCCCGTTGTCCGTGCCTTCTCACCCCGCCCTCTCCCTCTCGTTGTCTGTGATTCCAAATAGCCAACCATTTGCAATGCAACAGGTCTCACGTAAATTGGAGACCTATTGCATTGTACATGCTTGTTGGTTTCGCATCTGCCAGACTGTAACTTGTTCCCTTTTGTAGCTAAAAGACATTTTGCTCATCAGACCCGATGGTCGTTGTATACTAAAGTCCAATGCGATATTATTCTTGTTCGAAGAGTTTCAGGTATTCAGCCAACATCATAAAAAATTAACGATGTAGATTTGCAAAATTGTAGTCGTGCAGGTAATCCGGAGTTGGAAATCGATCATGTCCAGAAAGGGGCGCTGGGAGCTGTACCCCATTCTCTGAGGTGGCGCATTTGAGGTGGCGCATTGTGAGTCTAGCCACAGATGTCAGCCCAGACGTTGTGGCGCAAGGGCTTCAATAAATTACTTAGAACCACAGACAGTAAAACATGCCGCTTGCAAGAGTGCATTCCATCAAGGATAACAATTCTTTCCAGAACCTCAACGGAAATGTCCACTTTTTTTTTTTTTTTACAAATGTTAAAATTGGACGTTTGCCACGTATCGAAGCA
This sequence comes from Triturus cristatus, assembly GCF_964204655.1. NCBI lineage: Eukaryota > Metazoa > Chordata > Amphibia > Caudata > Salamandridae > Triturus > Triturus cristatus. Next base: position 667,845,993 of record NC_140590.1, read on the forward strand.
CTCTGGGTTTAAAACGCAAATGAAGTGAGTCACGGGCTTGTGCAGGATCAGACGGCTGGTTATGTGGAAACCCGGGTTAGCCCTCTGTTTTGACAAATAGAACCATTTAAAGCACAGACTGGAATTAGAGCCAAAACATGGCATTTGGGTGAACGTTTGCAATAGACGTGTAACAGTATCAAACAGTAAAACAGACTGTCTGAGGGTATATTTTAAAATCATCCATCACAAAAATTAACGCAAAGGTACATATGAGCAGAGATTGGACTGCCAGCCCTGATAGTGAATTGTACTACTTTCTAGGCAGATTTTTTTTCTTCTGTTTTGCAGTTTTTCTCTACGCTTCACACAAGCATCATTACATTATGCAAGGACATTTTTAAAAGCACAGGGAGACATGTTTTAGTACGCTTTTTTGTTTTTGTTGTAAAACATGAGCTGGCGAGATTAGACCAGACACCGTTAAGTGCCACTTGCACAACAGTCCATGTCCCTCAGGACAAACGCCTTTAATTCAACATTAAGCACAATTCCCTGCCTAGTGCTTCTGAGCCACACTGTCTCTGAACTCAGCTAAGAGGCTTGCCTCGAGCGTGAGGTTTGATAACTTCACCGCATGAGTGTGAAGAGCTAACCTAGTTTGTATCTCTTACTCCAGACGTAAAAAACATGCCGTTGTTCACTATCACGTCCAGATAAGCATGACCCATCCATTTACCTGCAAGAGTGAGATAAAGGTGCAGGAAGTGCCTGGCAGGGGATTTTAAGAGGCCCGATGTGGACTCAACACTACGCTGTTTTGGTTATTGGAGCGCAGACATTTAATAGCGCCGACGAGGGCTTCAGAGCAGTGCTTTTGGGCACCAGCACTGTTTGTTTACCAAATTAAGCACCACGCACACCCCTTTTCACATCTTGTCCTGGACAGCACCTCGGGGCAGGGCAGGAGGAAGCACGCAGCAGTGGATGACTAAATTGACAATGTTTATTTAGTTAGGGGACAAGGAGAAGTACAAACAATGCAGCAAGCAAAGGTAAAGTGTGCAGCATATTAAGCAATAAACTCAACCTGTGCTGAATATTCTGTGGCAGTTTCATCCAGCTAAATTGACATTTTAGCACACATATGGATTCTGGTCAGGCGTGCAACGTCTATAGGGCTACAAGGGCTTCAGCCCCCCCGTCCTGTGTCTCAGCCTGGGCTGCTGCACCTCAAATTGCTGTGGGCTTGGCTGGGCAGTGTCTGGAGTCTTATCTCCGGCACGCCTGAGTTTTTCACAGGTCTTTAAAGACAATTTGCATATTTACATTCCTTTGTAAACTAATTACCAAGGCTTAGTTTTTTTTTTAATGGTTCCAGTACCCCCAGTACCACTCTGCCTATTCCTTACATTTGTATTTTACATTTAATGCAATAGTGAGAATGCATTTCATGAAAAGGAATATAAAGTAGGGTAGCCAAAAAAAAATGCTATCCATGTGTTGTTTAAAGAGCCTGCAAGACCTTGTGTTGACCCTAAATAGGGTTATAAATTAAAAAGTATGTATTCATTTGTAATGTGATTTTTCTGTCTTTGTTACCTTTAATCATCAGTCCTGGATCATTCAAGCAGCCATATAACACAATTAAAATTACTTTTTATTTATATTTACTGTTTGAAATATGCACAGATAAGTGCTGAAAATATGGCTTTAGGTGACTTTTTATTGTTGTACCGTCTGGGACAACAAAATAATGAGCTGGCAACCTTAATCATAAGACTGGAAGTTTGTGGCAGGATCAGTACATTCTTTATTTCCTCCACACACGTGGGCCTCAGAAATGCCAGGTGTTTTTACAGGTATGTTTATTTCCGATTCCAACTGCATTTCTTTGTGAAGACTCCTCATTCCATTTGCTTGAGGAATCTGTGCATGGTTTTGAATACGAGACACCGGGGCCCTGGATGTAGTAATATTGTATGTAACTCCCTCTGTTCAAGCTGCGCTCGGCCCCTCTTCCACTGATCTCCTGCTATGCCGCCCTAATTGTTCCCTCGTCTTTTCCACTCGGGTACCGTACCACCAATTTCTCTGCCTGCATCCTCTCTTCCCTTTGCAACTAGATGCACCACTGTTTGCCACTAGATGCAATACTGCCTCTTCAATTAAAACAAATCCATTCCGTTCTCCGCGTTTTTCTTCATTAGCAGAATTTCAGTTGCAACCATTTCGGGCAGTTATTAACCCCTGGCACTCTTGGTTGTCACAACAAGCTTCTTTCTAATGCCGTCATTGCAGCATCATAAACACCTTTTCTGTTTACCCTTGCCTCTAATCCATTACCATTTGCGTACTCCTCTTCTGGGACCCTTGAAAGCCTGAGGTCTTTTCAAATTGCATTCATCTGGTCATGTTTTCTACATTTTACTCCATTTGTATAAATTACAGTTCCGTTCAACATTGCCGCGTTTGTTGGCCTCTTTCTGATTAATACATTGTGCTATTCCCACCCAGTTATATAACTAATTTATCAGTCTCAGTTTTGAACCTCTGATAACTGCACTGGTGCACACATAAGTAAAAAAACATTTCCATTACAAGGCCAATAGCTCCAACTCTAAAACAAAATGCGAGACCTGTTGCACTGCAAATGCTCATTTTAAAATGGTGTAAATCCGATCAGTAGTTCCTGACAAATAAACAATATTAGTATCTGGTGACCATGGTCGATCCGCGAACCCTCCCGTGCATGAGCTTGACTCTGATTGGCTGCCAACACTTCAAACCAGGAATTGTTGGCAGCCATCTTGTGACTCGGTTGAGCCGAGTCGCAAGAACAAAGGTGAAAAAGGTGAAAAAAGTAGAAAAGGGGGCATGGTAGGAACACCCGTACCCCCTAGGGCTGCTTAGGGGGTCCCAAAAAAGCATTTTAAAAAAATGTGTCGAATCCGGCAGAACCCCCCCACCTCCCAAAAAAACAAAACGAAGTGCAGTCTCCCGCACTTTGTTTTCTTGAAGCCCCTGGGAGGGCCAGGTCCTGGGGGGCAATGTTTAATTATAGTGCGGGGGCCCACAGGGCCCCGCAAGTGCTACCTCCCGGGGCTTTGTTTATAATATGCGGGGGAGACGTGCCCCCGCAGCCCCAGGGACCGTCACCTCCCCGGAGCTTTGTTTAAATTAAAAAGGTGTCGGGGCAAGGAGTAATTTAAATACGTAGCGGACCCCCGGGGACCACCACCTCCCCAGGGCTTTAAACATATGTTGGAGGGGGGCACGCGTCCCCCCTCATGGAGCCCTCGTTGGCCCTGGAGACCGTCACCCGCCAGGGCCAGCTCCAGCAATGTCCTGGGGTGCCCACCCGAGAGCCATTGCAGTTCGCTATGGCAGGGCGGTAGCACGGCTCCTGCCCTGCTATAGCAAACACTGCTTTGCTACATATAAGCGAGAGCAAACCTGCTCTCGATTCCATGATGCAAAGCAGAATTGCTTTTGGGCAAAGGGAGCTGCATGTTAGCAGCTCCCTTTGCCCAAAAGCAATGCCGGCTCCCGCAAGAGGAGGGGAGCCGGCCGGGACCGTGGGGGCATTGGGGCTTCCCCCAAGGTCCCCAACGAGAGTGAGAGGCCAAGCCCCGGGGGATGGGGTCCCCAGGGCCAAAAATGGCCCAGGAGGGGGGCCACTCGGCCGCCCTCCCTTTTCTTAATTTTTTTTTTAAATGGCCGGGGACGGGGTCGCCGGGCTGAAATCGGCCACACGGCCCCCCTCCTTTGGAAAATATATATATTTTTTTAAATGGCCATGCCCCGCAGGATGGGGTCTCCAGGGCTAAAAGTGGCCCAGGGAAGAGGGGGGCCACACGGCCCCCCCTCCCATAATATCCTGGGGTCTACAGGGCCGAAAATGGCCAGGAGGCGCGTTTGTAGAGTGGTGTAACAAGGGGCATGGCCTCGGACCACCTCTCTGCAATCCAGCTGTGTGGGGCTTACTAGAGATAACAGGAGGGCTATTTGGCCCCAGGGACCCTCGGGAGGCAAGGGGACTTCACCCCCCAACCAAGAGCGTGCCAGGAGTCAAGTTTGCAGAGTGGTGTAAAAAGGGGATGTGGCCTGTGTCTAGCTCTCAGTAATCCCACTGTGTGGGGCTTACTGGAGGTAACAGGTAGGCTAGTTGGCCCCTAAGGGCCCCCAGTAGCGAAGGGGACTTCAATCCTTATCCAAGATCGTGCCAGGGTGCGTGTTAGCAGAATAGTGGGAAAAGGGGGCGTGGCCTCCTATGAGAACTTAGCAATACTCCTGTGTGGAACTTACTGGAGGTAATAGAAGGGGTAGTTGGACCAACTACCCCTTCTGTTACCTCCAGTAAGTCCAACACAATGGGATTGCTAAGAGGTCTACGGAGGCTACGCCCCCTTTCCCCACCACTCTGTAAAAGCCCCTTCTGGCACAGTACTGGTTGGGGGATTTAGTCCACTTTGCTGCTGAGGGACTTTAGGGGCCAAGAAGCTCTCCTTGTACCTTCTGTAAGTCCTACGCAGCAGAATTCAGGAGCGCTTCTTTCTGCACCCCTCTTGCCTTTTTCTGCATCCTTCTTCCATCTTTGTGCACCTCTCTTGCCTCTTTCTACACCTCTTTTTCCTTTCTGCAGTTCTCTTGCCTGTTTCTGCACATCTGTTGCTTCTTTCTGCACTTCTCTTGCTTCTTTCTGCACCCCTCTGGCTTCTTTCTGCACCCCTCTTGCATCTTTCTGCACCCCTCTTGCCTCTTTCTGCACCCTTCTTCCCTCTTTGTGCCTCTTGCCTCTTTCTGTACCTCTTTCTGCAGTTCTCTTGCCTCATTCTGCACCTCTTTTGCTTCTTTATGCACTTCTGTTGCCTCTTTCTGCACCCCTCTTGCCTCTTTCTGCACCTCTGTTGGTTCTTTCTGCACTGGTCTTGATTCTTTCGGCACCTCTCTTGCCTCTGTCTGCAACCCTGTTCTCTTTTTCTGCACCTCTGTTGCTTCTTTCTGCACTTCCCTTGCTTCTTTCTGCACCCCTCTTGCTTCCTTCTGCACCCCTCTTGCCTCTTTCTGCACCCCTCTTGCCTCTTTCTGCACCCTTCTTCCCTCTTTGTGCACCTCTCTTGCCTCTTTCTGTACCTCTTTCTGCAGTTCTCTTGCCTCATTCTGCACCTCTTTTGATTCTTTATGCACTTCTGTTGCCTCTTTCTGCACCCCTCTTGCCTCTTTCTGCACCTCTGTTAGTTCTTTCTGCACTGGTCTTGATTCTTTTGGCACCTCTCTTGCCTCTGTCTGCAACCCTGTTCTCTTTTTCTGCACCTCTTTTGTCTGTTTCCGCAAATCTCTTGCCTCTTTCTGTACCCCTCTTGCCTCTTTCTGCACCTCTGTTGGTTCTTTCTGCACTTCTCTTGCTTTTTTCCGCATCTCATTTGCTTCTGGCTGCACCCCTCTTACCTCTTTCTACACCCTTATTCCCTCTTTGTGTACCCCTCTGGTCTCTTTCTGCACTTCTCTTGCCTCTTTCTGCAACCGTGGTGCCTGTTTCTGTACCTCACATGCCTCTTCCTGCACCTCTCTCGCCTCTTTCTGCACCTCTCTCGCCTCTTTCTGCACCTCACTTGTCTCTTTCTGTACTTCTCTTGCTTTTTTGTGCACCTCTCTTGTTTCTTTCTGCAACTCTGTCTCTTTCATCACTTCTCTTGCTTCCTTCTACCCCTCTGTTGCTTCTTTAAGCACTTCTCTTGCCTGTTTCTGCACCTGTCTTGCCTCTTTCAGCACCACTGTTGACTTTTTCTGTACCTCACTTGCTTCTTTCTGCACCCCATGTGCCTCTTTCTGCACCCGCCGTCCCTCTTTGAGCACCACTCTTGCCTCTTTCTGCACCCCTTTTTCCTCATTCTACAGTTCTCTTGCCTCTTTCTGCACCTCTTTTACTTCTTTCCCCACTTCTGTTGCATCTTTCTGCACCCCTCTTGCCTCTTTCTGCTTCTCTCATGCCTCTGTCTGCAGCCCGTTCTCTCTTTCTGCACTTCTCTTGCCTCTTTTATGCACCACTCTTGCCTCTTTCTTGACCTTTGTTGGTTCTTTCTGCACTTCTCCTGCTTTTTTCCGCATCTCATTTGCTTCTTTCTGCACCCTTATTCACTCTTTGTGTACCTCTCTTGCCTCTTTCTGTATATATATGTGTGAGTAACTACATATGTGAAAGGCAGTATAAGTGAGTGTTGAAGTATATAAGTCAGCATATGTGAGAGTGAGTGATTGTGAGAGTGACTGTATGGATGAGTGTGTGCTTATGTCAATGATTGTAGAAGAGAGTAAGTATGTTACTATCTGTATGAATAAGTGAGGTGGTGTGTGTATAACTGTATAGGTGAGTAAATATCAGTGTGATTGATTCTTTGAGTGACTGACTAGGTGTGTGAGTAACTCTATGGGCGATTGGCAGTGTGTGAGTGTCTTTATGGGTGTATGAGTGCATATATCAGTGGACGTATTTATTAGTGACTGCATGTATGAGTAACTGTATGGGTGAGTGAGTGGATGTGTGTGTAGACCCACGATCAGTGAGTGGGTATGTTTCTAACTGATATTGGTGTGTCTATGGTTTCGAGAATGGTAGTCTGTATTTTAGAGTGGTTGCATGAAAGGTTATATTAGGGCGTGAGGACGTGCATCAGATATTAAGTGGATGATGTCATCAGTGATGTAATTTGAGAAGTCAGGGCTTCCTCAAGGCTCACCAATAGTAAAGCTCATACCCTGTTTATCCAGTGAACACTGCAAATGGTTTTAATTCCAACCAAGAGTCTACTATATGCAAGGTACTAGTTATCGGGTTCTCGTTATATTCTCCTTAATATTATACGCAAAATAACTGTACTTCATGTGCCAAGCCTCAGTCCTTTATCTTCATCAGTGTCGTGGAGCCATGATAAGTTCCATACGAAGACGCTGACACCGAAAGGCGCGGCCCAGCCTCTAACGAGAACCCGATAACTAGTACCTTGGATATAGTAGACTCTTGGTTGGAATTAAAACCATTTGCAGTGTTCACTGGATAAACAGGGTGTGAGCTTTACTATTGGTAAGCCTTGAGGAAGCCCCAATGGGGCGAAACGCGCATCGGCTGTTGTCTGTTGTGCTCTGTAAAGAAATAAAATCTGACTGATCTACAGCTACGTTGATATCCAACGATGTGGAACTATTTTCTCATATGATGATATTGTTGTTGAGAGTGCCTAATGCACAAGGGATGAAAGTAACCTATGTATGATGTGCTCTGGTGTCTTTACTGTCAACTTGGACCTGTATCACTCATTGTGAATTCAGGAATTAATGCTCTAGGTGGGTGAGTGTTGGACACCAAGGTTGCACCTGATAATTGATCTAATGTATTGCTGTCTGATTATAAAACTAAGGAGACATTTTGATGTGCAGATCATTTAAAGCAGATCCACCTCAGTGTATATAAGTCAATGGATACTTGTTAACATTATTTATTTATTTAAACTTCACTTCTTCCAAGTAAATGTTTGCGGTACTGTTAAATCAGATCCCGCCCTTTGGATTTAAAATAAAATAAAAATGTAAGAAAGCTCTAATGATAACATGAATTATAATGCTAATTATTCCATACTCGGTCATGAATTTAAGTACACGTTCATGTTTGCTAAGTCTCTAAGCTTTTAAAACAGCAATCTTTGCTACGTCTTTGATTGATGTTTGGAGAACCTGTAATGATGAGCCTTCTAAACTTCCCTGCTCCCCACCAGTTCATGGCACTCTCTCTTTTATTGAAAACATATTTCATTTAGTAAATATCTCATGCCTTGTTTGCAGTGTCCTCAAATGGGCTCCATGTGCCTCTCTAACTGTTCTGTCTATGGATTTCGAAAAGGCTTTTGATACAAAATGGCAATATATAGTTAAGACTCTTCAAGGGTTTGGTTCTGGAAAAATCTTTTTCAAATATATTAATACTTTATTTTCTAACCAAGAGGTAGTATTATAACCGTTAGGTATTCTTCCCCAGGGACCCCAGGCAGCGTTTGTTTCTTTGAGGGAAAGTGAGTGTGCAGCCCCATCCCTGAGCCACTAAAGGCCACAGGAACCCCATAACCCGGGAAGGGGGATGCAAAGCCCCACTCCCTGAGCCATAAGTTGCCCCAGAACCCCAACCTCCGTCTTTTTTTTTTTTTAAATTAAGGGGAGAGAGGCGCATGGCCCCTATCCCCAAGCAACTGTGGGCGTTGGTGACCCCATCCCCAATGGCCTTCTTTTAGCTAGAAAGAGGGGGGCGCAATCAGATGGGAAGGCCCTCTAGCCCACTGCCTTTAATTAATGTAGTGAGCCCGTCTTTCCTTGATTAAACTATCCAGCCTAGGTGATGGAGTCCCCAGGGCTGAACCTGTTGCTCACTACCCTTTAGGTGACATCACATACGCCGTGCGCTCTTACATCCTGACACCATACCTCAACCCAAGTGAGCAGCGTTACAATGCAGCGCACATCTCCACTTGAAACGTCATAGAGCGCAGCTTTGGCCTACTAAAAAGTAGGTTCCGCTGCCTCCACAAGACTGGCGGGGACTTGCAGTACTGACCAGATACCTGCTGCAGAACAGTGGCCAATTGTGCCATGTTGCACAACATCGCAACTAGGAGAGGCATACCCCTGGAACAACCAGCCAGGGCAACCACCACAAGCAGCAGCTGGGGCAAGATTAGCAGAAGGGAGACAGAGACATGCTGCAATAACACAGCATTATTTTTAAGGTGGGTAATGATGAGACAAGATACTGCATGGTTTAACTGTAGCGGCTGTTTTTAATGAATAACATGCGGTAGTGTTACTGCACACACCTTACAGGTGCTAACTAGCATTGTGAGTGTAAAAATAATACAACATTACATTGTCATTGAACTTGTATGTCAGTCAAGACAAATGGCATGATAATGGTTACATCACCATTTGCTGCCCCCAGAAGAAGCAGTCTGAAATTGCTCCACTGCATTGGTGACCTGGATGAGTCCCCTGGTCACATCCCCACAGCAATGGCTCATTTCTACCTGCATGGCCACAGAACGATGGGACAGCAGAGCTGTGTTGGTGCTCAGCCGGTTGATGGCTCTAGTGTAGCCATCTAAGCGTCCTAAGAATTAGTGATGACTTCTGCGTTGGGACACCTGGTCCTCCTGCATCACCCTGCATAGCTCTTGTATGGCTTAATTTGTCTGTCTATGTCCTTCCACCACTGCCGTAGTGAGCTCCTTCAAGCAGTCCCTCATGTCTGCCATGTTAGTAGAAATTGTGCCGAGTTGTGCCTGCATTAAAACGCATGTTCTTGCCTTGCAGGCGCTGCACCCTCAGCATTTGGCCCTCCAGCCCACCCCAGACATTTGGACACTTATCTTCTGCAGATCCCATCTGCGCCCTTTACCTGGGCCTCCGGGTTTGGACATTGCTGCTGTTAATGGGGTCTTGGTGTGGAGGGACGCCCAGCCTGGGATGTCTGGGGATCAGGCTGGCTCTCCTCTTCTACTTCCATGACAGGTAGTGGTGGCACTGTGATCCTGCATCTTGTGAGTGCAGGTAGTGAGGTTTCTGGGGCACTTGTGTCCCACGCCTGACTGTGCCCAAGTCTCCAGAGTGTCATCGCCTTCACTTTCCTCTGCCTCCTGTGCAGCTGCGATGTTAAACAGTGCAATTTTAGTTTACTTTTTTGAACATGTATGTCACATTGTGCATTGTTTAGTTTCATTAAATTAGATTATAACACAGTGTCTGTATGTTTCACTTGCTTTGTTGTACTTGTAAGCAACAATAAGGTCTTGCTCCCTACTTGCCTTTCCTATTGGAGTTGCTGTATTTTAATCCCATAATGCATTTGTGTGAAGCAAGTAAAATGTGGACTGGAGTATGATTCTGAACACTAAGCCTGATCTGTCTTGAGGGGTTGTTTGTTAGATTCAGTAATGAATGGTCATTTACCTGCATCTTACCTTGTGAAGTACTGCCCGGTTCAGAGGTGTCTAACTCCGTCACTCCAACTACAGCATCAGGCTAAAGTGTGGCCTCCACAAGGTCCTCCAGGGGTGTATTAGCAGTTTCTGTTGGAGGTCCTCCTACAGTCTTCTTCTCCTCCGCAAGCCTGAGAGCAACCCTTTCCTTTGCACAGCTGTGCAGGTCATACCAGGGCTTGCACGGATCTTTTATTGTGTGGTGTGTGACCCCCACTGCGTTTACTCTGGATTGTATTCCAAGCCAGATTTTGTGCTTCTCTAACTCAGGGACCTGGAGTGACTGCTTTCCAAATACCTTATCATGCCTCCTCACAACTTCCTCAATGAGGATTTCAATCTCCTTTTCGCTGAACTTTCTCTTGCGCTATGCAGACTACTCCCCAGTTGTTCCTGAAGCCACGCTGATGTCCTTGAAGAGGTTTAAATATCCCAAAATGGTTCCTTCAGCTGTGCTCCTGCAGTCTGCCTCCCCCTCTGACTCTCTCAGTGCACTGGATTCATCACTTCCTGGTTCTGATGTCATCAAGCTGCATCTGAAACACGGAATCGCTAATAGCGATTCTGTATTAGCGGATTCGCAAATTGCCATTCAGTAATTAGAAATCGCATTTAGCGATCGAGATTTGTACCGAATAGCAACAAATGTGTGATTTTTTTTAACGCTTTGCTCTTTGCGATTTCTTATTAGCGATGCCTTAAAAATCGCTATTAAGGAATCGCAATAGAGGATTTTGATACATGTGTCCATTAATGTACATCACTATGTACATTGTGCATTACTTGATAGACCATGGCGGCAAGCAGAAATATGATTACTCTGGCTACTCACATTGAATGTAAGAGGACTGAATGATCACCGTAAGATACTCAATATAACTGCCTACTTACAGCGACCCTGAATAGATGTAGCCATGACTCACGCGACACACCTTATTCCACAATCTGTGCATAGTTATCCAACAGATTGAGGGGCTTGCGCTACATGTTGTCCTTCAACTCCAATGGTAGTGGTTTGCTACTCTGGGTTAGAAGGGGTTAAGCATGCACATCAATGAAATAATCTCAGACCCAAATGGTAGCTATTTGGTACATTAAAAAGTAAACAGATGGTGATAGTCAATATGTATGGCCCTTATCACAATAACCCACAATTGTATTCCGATTTACAATATGTGATGAAGAAGCTCAACTGTGGTGCATTACTATGGGGAGTGGATTTTAAGTGCACCCTGAGCCTTGATGTAGACAGATCAAGAGAGGCTCTCTGAAAGTCATCTGCTGTAACCATGGAAATAAACGGTTTCATGGTGCTGGAGCATCTGCTAGATAGATGTAGGTACAGGAACCCACGAGGCGCTGAATTCATGTGCTGATGTCCAAGGATATTAACTTCATGGTCCAATCCTCCACTCATCTTGCACACACATATTCTGACCATTCACCAGCTCTGGCTGAACTTCCTATACATGATGGATATCCTCCTTGCTTCTCATGGAGATTTCCCTCCTAGGGCCTGCTCGGCACTGTATTTAGACCGGAGATCACTGATACTATTGGAGATAACTTTGATATTAACATGGTATCAGTTGAGCACTTTCAAACTATCTGGGAGGCTTTTAAAGTCTATATTTGAGGTGTAAACATAGCTAAACATTATGTGGTCTTAAAGTGTATATGGAATTGTTTGAAAGAAATTGAGGAGAACAGTCTCATGCACAAACAAATGATGAACATACTTTGACTAAAATCCACTCATGGCTAGGTGTATACAATGATTGAGTTGGCAAAGAAGCTAAATATCTGGACAAATGCGCAGTGGCCAAAGTGAATGGAGAGGGTGAGCTTCTAAGCAGTACGCTTGCATAATTACTGCATCCTAGATGGTCTATGGGGTATGTAACTAGCATTATAATGCCCAACACAAACCAATAAACAACTCCCAAAATGACAGCTGAGAGATTTAAACAGTATCACTTTACTCCTTGCGTCCGACGACAATAAAGAGGAATATTGAAGACTTCACTATGGCATGGTTCAAACATGCTGAGAGGAAGGTGTTGCTTGACCCATCAACAAAAGAGCTTTTTTTGTAAGTTAATCAAGAGCATGCCAAACAGCTGCGATCTCACAACTATCATAACGGATTTAATGAGGAACTGACCCCTCACTTCATTAAGCTATTTGAGGAGGTGATTGAGAGAGGCATATCCCACCCATGAAATGAAATGAAATGAAAAGGGTATTTATAAAGCGCATTGCTACCAGAAGGCCTCCCAGCGCTAGGCATGACTAGTGAATGGGTGGGAGAGCAGAATGATTAGTTAAGGGAATAGAAGGGTTTTGAGTTGTTTCCTGAAGGCGGAATGAAAAGACTCTTTTCAGAGGTGGAGGGGAAGGGCGTTCCAGAGTCTGCCTGCGTTCAGAGAGAAGAGTCTGCCGCCACTTCTTGCTCGTTTGATTCTGGGGGTCCCATGATGTGACCAGCTTTGGTAGTCACTATCCTTAAGCCTGACTAATCTACTGATCTCTACTCTTTGTATAAGCCATTCTCGTTCTAAAAATAACTGACACAAAAATTCTTGCAAATATCATGGCTAACTCAATAACCGTCTATGTGTTGAGTCTGGTTCTCCCAGAATAGTCCGGTTTTATCCTTTGAAGGTCGATTTCACATAATCAAAGGACATTCTTCCACACTATTTCGCAATCACATCCAACAGTAAATGGTGTGCAAATATTTTTACTTTGACTTTGTTGAGTGAGAATACATGTTTGCAGTGCTTGCCTGCGCCGTAAGAGAGAAGCGCAACAGAGAGGGCTATGATTTCCAGGTTACAAGCTGATTCTTCCGGCTTAAGCCGGTGACCTCCAACTCCATGTCAGGAATCCTCAAATTAACATTTCACCAATTATTTGTGGAACTTTGCAATTTCCAACTGTTTAAAGTGGGTTTTGTTAACTGATCCCACAGAAGATAGAAAAATCGAAACAACTTTACCAAGATTCCATAGTCCTGTGAGACATAACCTCACGAATTATACATACCAATATTTTAGGAATCCTTTGAGAGAAAAAGTGGAAGTATTGTCTTTGTCTACTTACATGCATAGGAGGGATAGATATTTTAAGAGTAAGAATTTAACAAAACAAATTAGAAGCATCAACAGTTTAGGCTTAACAGAATCATCAGTCTCCTCCTCCTAAACAGGTTGAATGGACACGAATGTCACACTACAATATGGGCAAGTAATCGCAGCTTAAACACCATGCACATTCTAATGAAGGACTCACCAGCAAGAATATCTGCTTCATCCATGAAATGGGTACTAAAGACTGTCACACAGTCAGCTTTTCGTTGTTTCAAAAGTTTCCACACTACATGTCGTGAGCACGGATCCATGCCAGCTGTAGGTTCATCTAGGAGTAATACCTAGATCAACATTAGAAATCAAAAACATATTTACTTCATTACTGAAGAGCAGAGCACAAACTGTTAGTAGATAGACAGTATACATGCAGAAAATATACCCAGGTTCACAAATGAGATTCAATGGACAGAAAGAGCTAACTCAGCAGCCAAGCATGATAGTTGTAATCACCTGATGAAAATGCAAATATATAGCGGGCTGGAAAATCAAAGCTTACCCTCAGTGACTGGTGTGGTATTATGTGTCATTCAGGCAGCTCTAGCAACACTGACTATTAATATTGGCCTAGTGGTGTTATCTTTTTGTGGTTTCAGATCATACAGATGCAGCTATATGTCAAAAGCACTGTATAAAATTATACACAGAGAGGGCTTCTTGTCAGCTCTTGTGCCTGATTACATGATTTACTATCAATCGCGCATCCCTGCTCCTCATTGGATGGTTTTCCTACCGACACTGTTGTTGTCCACCAGTGACGCAAAGCCTGCTTGCCCTTGCTTTTGAATAGATAAGGTGAATCCTGTTCTGGAACTACTACTTCTTGACATTTATTGTTTAGCACTCCACAAGAGTCCATGTATTGCTCTTCAGAGCGCTCCTGTGCTCTTTCCCATGCTCACCCACAACTCATCAATCGCTCCTCTAAGGCCCACCCCTACCGATACTCCTCTGTGGCATGTAAGCAGACCGTCTTGGTGATGCCATGGATGTTGCCCCCCCCTCACTTACCTAGTTTCTCTTGCTACCCTCCTTCTATATGGTATGCCAGATACAGGATTCCAGTGTTGGTGATGCTCTCGATGTTGTCTGCCCCTTCGCTCATCTCGTCTTTCTCCTTTCACCCTCCCTTATCGCTCTCCTCCCCGGCGCACCAGGTGAGATGAAATGGGCTACCGACTATGAGGGGCAAGAGACGACGCAACTCACAGTAAGATGGAGGAAATGGAGAAAAACTAAGACACTAAATCAGTATTTATATAATGTAATTGCTGGATGGATGTGGGGTTGACACACGCACCACAAGTTAAGGGGGTGGGCGATAGGCACTCTGCAAGTTTGGGGTGGAGGGAGGTTACGATACCGCCATGCAGGGAGGCAGGGAGGGGGGGAACGTTTTATGCAAAGGGAGGGGTGGGGTTCCATGCACCGAAAATCTCCAGCGATCACCATGTTGCACACCCAAATGATTTTTCATATCTCATTGGTGACAGGGAGCGGGCTGGGGAATGTTTTGTCAGGACAATATAGTTTGGACAAGGTAGGCACTACAGGAAAAGCTGGAGATAGTACAATCCATGCATTGGGACGGACAACTGGCAGGCGGAGATGGACGAAAGGCCCTCCACAAGGAAAAGAGGTGAGTAGAGGTCTTCCCTCCAAAGCGCAGATTAGTATCGAACACACACATGGTTACAGCATCGAAATGAGATTAAATTGTTGTCCTGGAATGTGAATGGGTTAGGGCATCAGATTAAAAGTGGAGTTGTGCTCCAATATATTAAACGTCATTCCCCTGACGCAATTCTACTCCAAGAGACCCATTTATTAGGCAATGCATGTAAAGCACTGACGAGGTGGGGATTCAAACTTGTAGCTCATTCAGCCTTCGGCTCGGGCTCCCAGGGTGGGAATAATGACTCGCAAGACATTCCAGATGACGACTGAGCGCACATGGACAGATGAACAAGTTACTTACCTTCGGTAACGCTTTTTCTGGTGGATACAGGATCTGCCTGTGGATTCCTCAATTTGTGAATATCCCCTGCGCCAGCATTCCACTGAACTTTTTTCCCCAGCACTCCACGCCGACGTGGACGACGTCATAATACATCGGCTCCGCTCGCGACTCCGTATGACGTCACCGGAGCCATAAGAGAACCACGTCGGCGTGATGACGCCAGTTCCACCCATTTTTTCCGTGCCTCCGAGGCGCACAGGTGGACCAACGACAGACTCAAAGTATACACAGTATACAATATACAACCACATATACATAGCATACAAAGAAAAGGAATGCTAAATAAACAAGGTATCACGGTTTATGGTTGAGGTGCTGATCCTCGCAGAAGTTCCGACATGGCTTTTCCGCTGATCGTCTTGTACTGATGTTTTGCTGCAGCTTGGATGAAACAAATCAAACTTGATGCCTACATCTACGCTGCTCGCCTCCCGCAGCGCGGGACGCGCTTGAAGGGGCTAACGAGAGTGGATACCGGACACGTTTTCAGCGCTGTGAGGGCAACGGCAGACTTACTTTGTCTGTGAAAGGGCTCCAAGCAGGGAGAATTCTTCCGCCAATAGACCTCCAGGTCCGCCGTGAGGGCAACGGCTCCACCAAAAAACTCCATTTCCCAGGCTCCCGTGTGGCGCTTGCAGGTGACGTCAGTGGCAGGCGTCACCTGCCTACATCTACGCTGCTCGCCTCCCGCAGCGCGGGACGCGCTTGAAGGGGCTAACGAGAGTGGATACCGGACACGTTTTCAGCGCCGTGAGGGCAACGTCAGACTTACTTTGTCTGTGAAAGGGCTCCAAGCAGGGAGCATTCTTCGGCCAATAGACCTCCAGGTCCGCCGTGAGGGCAACGGCTCCACCAAAAAACTCAATTTCCCAGGCTCCCGTGTAGCACTTGCAGGTGACGTCAGTGGCAGGCGTCACCTGCCTACATCTACGCTGCTCGCCTCCCGCAGCGCGGGACGCGCTTGAAGGGGCTAACGAGAGTGGATACCGGACACGTTTTCAGCGCCGTGAGGGCAACGGCAGACTTACTTTGTCTGTGAAAGGGCTCCAAGCAGGGAGCATTCTTCCGCCAATAGACCTCCAGGTCCGCCGTGAGGGCAACGGCTCCACCAAAAAACTCCATTTCCCAGGCTCCTGTGTGGCGCTTGCAGGTGACGTCAGTGGCAGGCGTCACCTGCCTACATCTACGCTGCTCGCCTCCCGCAGCGCGGGACGCGTGCGGGCAGCGCCCTGGCGAAGCCCGGGCCAAGGGAGGGCCCGTCCTTGCCAGGAGGAGGCAGGGCTGGGCCCCCCCCCAAACATCGCTGGTCCGGGGGTATTTGGCTGTTAAATCGCTGCTGGCTACTCGAACTAATACCTACCATGGGAAAAAAGACTTCAGCAGCACCTAGAAGAACGGGTAAGCCTAAACAACCTGTAGTACCCCCTACTACCCCACTGCCATGCCTGACGGCCATAGACAAAATGTTACAAAGAACAATTGGCGTTGTCGCCACGGCCATCCAGAATACTGAAAGGCGCCTATCGCTCCCACCAAGTTTGCCCTTACTTATGCATCACGAAAACTCTTTGGAAAAATCATTTGATTCTTTGCTTGCTACATCTTATGCGGGGCTCCCGGGCGCAGATACTAATGAGAACCGCATAAATGGAAATGTAGCATCTTACGGCCACCTGCCCATGGACACTAGGCTATCGTCAACCCCCGCTATGTTAGAGCCAAGCTCAAATAGGGACTCGGATTTTTTGCCATCCCCAGCTAACAATCTGATTCACACAGAAGGGATTGGCTCACGTCCCGACCCTGATGCTTTGGACTTAGATGGGGATAAAAGCACTAGTGAACTAATGCAAACAAGGGGCCAGAAAGCAAAGAGGCAAAAAGCTAAGAGCAAACGGAAAAATATTGAGCCAGCACAAAATAAACAGAAGGGTGGGAACAGCCAACCACGGAGGTCTGCTGCCCCCGTAGTGCGAAACAAGGTTAAGGGGGATGGCCTACCCAGCGAGATGGATTCCTCAATTATAGAAATCAACACAGCGTCAGGGGTCCAGGGATTCTGGGGGAGACTGGAGACACTGATATCTACTCTCTTGGGGCCAATGAACCTACATGTACAGAATATAGAAAAGAGGTTGAGAGTACTGACTGATCATGTATCTAAACTGAGTTCTGGGCGCCAACAAGAAACCTTGCCCTGCCTGGGGACAACTACCATAGATAACGCCCAAACGAGTCAGACTAATATGTTAAATAAAATTAACACTAGCGACCCCTTGTTACCCTCAAAACCGAGTACAAGTAAAAGCCTACCATTTGTGGAACATCCTGCCAAACGGGCACCTAAACCAAAATCCCCTAAGGTTGCCACCTTTGTAGAGACGGATCAAACTGTCTCCAAAAGTAATATGGCATATCTTAGTCAAACCAATACTGATGCCCGACATGTCTTATCCTCTCCCCCGTCCAAGCCGGACCAGTCTATATTAACCATTGCAAAACAAATTCCGGCCCGCATCAGCTTACCCCCAGAGTGCGGACCCTACGTCCTGGTTCTAGCTAATGTCCCCAAACTAAGGAAAGACCAAGAGGAAAATTTCATCAACCTAAAAAATAGAACTCTCCACTGGTTATCCAGATATTGTCAATTTCCGATGGATGGCGCTGGAGAGATTATTTATACCCAAAGAGTGGGGTGGGTGGGCCCTTTAAGAAAAAAGTTTGAAGGGGACTGTAGAATTATAAATTTTAGGTCCCCACAATGGGCTCAATGTACGCTAGCAAAAGCCCCACAGCCCTCTCATTGGGAATACAACACCACTCTTCTTCCTCTTGGGTACTTTTACAGGCACCTATTAGATCCTAACCCTAGTTTTGGGACTAATTTCTTGGGACATCGACAGGATACTAATACCAACTCTAGAATCAATAACCGACATTACCACCAGGACCAACACCATGACCCTAGGAACGGCCCCTCATTAGGGGCCTCATGTAGGTAGCCCAATACCGGTCGGTAACGGCCGATTTTCGGAAAATATACCGTTACCGACCGGTATTCAGGCTTTTGATATGTAGGGGGATCATTTCTGTATTCGGTAATTAACCGAATCGGTAAAATTACCGAATCGGTAATTTTACCGATTCGGTAAATACCGAATACAGAAATGAGATGTAGGGGGAGTGTGTGGTGGGTGTGGGGATTCGTTATTTACCACCAACTGAAAGTTGGTGGTAAATGACGAATGTCTCAGTTAAGGCATTATTTGGCCCTTAGATGTGTGCAATGTGGCAGACACACATGCCCTCAGGGCATGTATGTGTGCCACATGTGCACACATGCAGGAATCAGGGGTGCAACAGGGTGTCAATGTGACACCCTGCCACCCTTGATTGAGCTCCCCCCATTACCGATTCGGTATTTACCGATTCGGTAATGGTAACTGGCTTCCCATTGATTCCTATGGGCCTCCTGGCCCATAGGAATCAATGAGATACAGGTTACCATTACCGAATCGGTAAATACCGATTCTAAAATACCGACACTTACCGCATCGGTATTTTTTTACCTACATTACATTTACCGATTCATAAATACCGAATCGGTAAAATTGGGTATTTAAGAATCGGTAAATGTAATTTACCTACATATGGCCCTAGGTAACATGACCGCACTACCAGCACACCAAATGTTACATCCCCCCTTTTCAGCCGTTCCCCAGTGTATCCCTAGGGAGAGGCCTTATGCAGTGACCCACCAAAATTTTTATACGGAGGAGGTACCTGTATAACGTCCCAACCTACAATCGATTTGAATATGCTTTCTCAAATCTAGAAGAACAGGACTGACTGGGGGACAGCGTAAGGAATACTGAATGCGCTGAGGTAGCCGATGTAACTGGGGAACTTCTAGATCTCACAAAAATCATTATAACTCAACCTGTGGCCGCACAGCATGCCACGGTCCCATCCCCAGTCGCATGTGAGGATGCAACAACAACCTTGCTAATCAATCCCAGGCAAATCACTAGGGACAAGCATTTAGGTAGCCCTAGCGGCTCTGATTTGTCAATCCTTAGCTGGAACGTTGCAGGTATAGAATCAAGACTGTCTGACCCTCAATGGGTCCAGCTATTGGATGGCAAAGACATTATTATGTTCCAAGAGACCTGGGCCGTAGGGAATGTGCACCTAGAGGGTTACCACTGTTTTAGCGTGTTCGCCTCTAAGCCTGCCTTTGGTCGTGCAATGGGAGGACTTTTTATTGGAATCAGGATATTGGCGGGTGGTATTTTTAAGGATTTATCATTCGGGAACCCAAATATCCAGGTTCTTGAATACAAGCGAAAGACCAAGATTTATTTAATTAACTTTTATAATAATGATTTTTATTCCGTACCAAATAGGAACTACATAGCACTTTCTAATATATTGGCACACCTTGAAACAAACACAGGTTTAGACGAGAAGTCAGGGATTCTCATTGGGGGGGATTTTAATGCGAAAATACCAGGGAAACACCGACTAGAGGACAAAAGCTATTCGGATCTAGCAGATCGAAGAGGTACTGAACTTGTTAAGATATTAAACTAACACATCCTTAGCAATGTAATGGAAGCAAGCCAAACTTCAAGGATGACCTGTGCCCCCACGTTTAGAGGAAGAGATTCCTGCTCAACGATTGATTTTATTTTTACATCCCCCTACCTAACAGATCGTGTCACAGACTCTAATGTGGTAGAGACTTTATATGGAGACCACAACCCCCTTATAGTTATTTTGTATTTGGGCCCTAGCCCAGTATATGCCAATTTTAATGGCGCAAGAGATATTACACCATCTGGCGATGGTCTCCATCTAAAATGGAGGGGAATTGATTGCGGAGCCCTACTTGACCGTGTAAAAAATGACCATTTAGAATTAATAAATTCTTGCTTATCACCCGATGGGGATTGCCACAGAATAGTTACCGATTTTGGCAAACTATGCGTGGCAATCAAAACTTATTTGTCAGTCCCACTACCCACTAAGGCGAAAGACCCAAGATGGTTTTACTCCGCCTGTTCTATGGCAAATAGGGAACTACGCAGGGTACTAATTACCAAGCCAAGGAATCCAGTGGAGGTACAGACAGCTAGGAAACTCTATAAACAAAAAATAGCCGAAAGAAAGGCGGCACTTTTGATGGAACAGTGGGAGTCGCTGGTTGTTAGCGCTAACCTGAAGAGTAGTGGGCCATTTTGGTCCGCTGTCAGGAAAATGCGCGACATGGGTAAACTCTTATCCTCAACCAGCTGCAATATAATCAGTAGCACTTGGGAAGCCCACTTTTCCAAAATATACGCTGCTCCCTCCGAGGAAACAACTACCCCAGATCTGGGACAGCTGCAAGACTTGCGGATTGACCTTCCTGAGGTGGTAGCACCTGTCAGAGAGAGCCTTGGTAACAAGGCTCCCGGCCCAGATGGTTTCCCTAAAGATATTATAAAGCATAGCCCAGATTTATGGGCGCCAATCTTACATAATGTTTTTAACAGTTTGTCAAGAGTGCCCATCCCTAAGACGTGGTCTTCTAGCATCATAGTCCCAATCTATAAAAAGGGCGATAGGTCAGATCCAGCTAACTACCGCCCAATCTCGCTCCTGAATAACACCTTAAAAATACTCGGATGAGTAATTTATAACAGGGTGGTAGAGTGGACGGAAGATTCTGACCTACTGGATCCATGCCAGATGGGATTCAGGAGCGGGGTGGGTACAGTCGAGCAATGTTTGAACTTAAAACTAATAATTGACAAGTATAACGTTGCTCGATCGTCCCCCATATATCTTGCTTTTATGGATCTTTCATCTGCGTTTGATCTGGTAAACAGATCTAAATTGTGGACCATGCTTCTTAATTACGGATTGGATGAGGCCCTAGTACATTTTCTGGCGTATCTTCATACTGATCTTAGGGCGCACGTTAGGATTGGGTTGGGTGGTGAAGTATCCGGAGCTATAAAAATCGGCAGGGGGTTAGACAGGGGTGTGTTTTCGCACCCCTGCTGTTTATCATCTATATCAATGGCATAGCAAAGGTTTTAAAACAAGTAACTAGAGACGTGCCAATTATCCAGGGGCATCCTTTGCCAGTTTTACTATACGCAGACGATGCGGTCCTCATGGGCCGCACCCCTAACGCCCTCCGTTTGCTTGTGGAAAATTTTGTCCATCATATGGAGGGCTTAGATCTGCGTGTAAATTTTAAAAAATCTTTTGTTATGTCATGTGGACCTGGGAAACGGAAACTCAATACCATTCACATTGGGTCTGACAAATTAGATTCCGTAAATTCTTTTATATATCTAGGGGTGGCCTTCGCTGCGAACAGCTCATGGAGTGCCCACGCCATGAGCAAGTTCTCGAAGGCCATCAATTCAATATTGAGTCTTCCACGCCCTAAGAAATTAGGTGCTACCAGCGCTGTTTTAAATTTTTTTAGATTGCAGTGCATCCCTGTTGCCACCTACGGGGCTGAAGTTTGGGCCTCCGCTAAAAACCCCGGTATTCAACGTGAAGAGACCCGCTTTTGTAGGAAAGTACTGGGTGCCCCAATCTCGTCCTCTGAATTTATCTGTCACAAAGAGTTAAATCTCCCTTACATCTGTGATTTTATTAGAAGCAGACCAGCTTTATTTTGGCTGAGAATCTGGAGGAACAACGCAGCTTCTCTAACACAAGATATAATTAAAGATTGCCTTAAATGTGATCACGGCTTATCAATCCCATGGCTTGCTGGAGTTTCAAAAACATTAAGCGCCGTGAACAAAGGCGATCTCTTCTCTGATCCTTCCAGAATTGGATGTAAAGACAAGGTAGAGGTTAAACAAGCACTATACGCACTTTTTGAAACAGAAAGGATGGAAAGGGAAATATCCAAATCCACCATTGTTAGATATATGGAGAACAACCTGTGCAGGCAACCCCTTCCACTTTACCTTACCCTTCGTATGTCTAGCTGGGAGAGGTCTCTGTTATTTCGTCTAAGGGCAGGCTCCATAAAATCTTTGTTGGGTTTCCCCTTGGGTTATAACCATCCTACTGAATGTAATCCTTGTCCCTGTGACGGTACCAGTACACAGAATGATCTGCATTTTTTATTTTTCTGTAAATTTTACTTAAAATATATCAACTGGTTTTTAACACCCTATTTTCGAAAACAAAGACCCCTCTCCCTGGAGGAGTCCCGTCTAATGTTACTCTCCCTGGACACGGAGGAATTGACTTTTCGCACTAGTACCTTCTTAAGACTAATAATATGTGTACGTAAAACAATGGAAAACCCCTGAAAGATTGCTGTTTTAGTTCCTTTTTAATCTATAAGCAATTGTATTTTGTAATATTGTAATAATGAATTGTTTTTATGTCTGTACTTTTATGAATTTAAGTAATTCGAATAAAGGTCTTTTGAATTGAATTGAATTGAACAAGCATTTCCTAAAAATGTACAAGAAAGTATAAAAACATTTCAAACAAGACCTCTTATACGGTATACAAAGGTGGACAACGGGGAGGCGGGTGGGCCAGTGAGGAATCCACAGGCAGATACTGTATCCACCAGAACAAGCGTTACCGAAGGTAAGTAACTTGTTCTTCTGATGGATACATCTGCCAGTGGATTCCTCATCTTGTGAACAGATTCCCACAGCAGTCCCCACTCCCGGAGGAGGGTGTCCACCTTTCTATACCAGATAGTCTTGTAAAACAGAGCGCGCAAAGTGGCTCTCCCTCCTCATCTCAGAGTCCAAGCAATAATGCTTTGCGAAAGTATGGAGGGATGCCCAAGTCGCAGCTTTACAAATATCTGCCACAGGAACACCCCGGGCCAAAGCAGATGTAGATGATTTCGCTCTAGTTGAATGAGCTCTAATACCCTCAGGAGGAGTCTTACCAGCCAGGGCGTAGCAGATCTTGATGGCAAGGATGATCCATCTCGATAGCGTGCACTTGTGCACCGCTCTTCCCTTCAAATGACCAACATAGCCAATGAAGAGTTGATCATCTAGACGAAAGTCTTTAGTCCTGTCCAGATAAAAACTCACAGCCCTCTTTCGATCCAGGCGATGGAGTCTTTCCTCCTCCTTGGAGAGATGAGGAGGTGGATAAAAAACAGGGAGAGTAATGGACTGCCCCAAATGAAACGGAGTAACAACTTTTGGCAGGAAAGCAGCCCTGGTCCTGAGAACTATCCTTTCAGCATGTAATGTAAGAAAAGGAGGTTTGGAACTTAGAGCTTGAAGCTCACTCACCCTCCTTGCCGAGGTTATGGCTACAAGAAAGACCGTCTTAAAGGACAACAGCCTTAAAGGACAGCTGTGCAGAGGCTCAAATGGGGACCCCATCAGAAAGGTTAAAAGAAGATTAAGGTCCCACTGCGGCATCACAAATGGAGTGGGAGGAAACATGTTTGTAAGTCCCTTGATAAACCTCAGAACAACCGGAGATTTAAATAGTGACGGTTGATCAGGAAGACATAAAAAAGCCGATAAGGCCGAAAGATAGCCCTTGACCGTGGCCACAGCACAGCCCTGCTGAGCCAAGGAAAGAGCAAACTGGAGCACATTAGAAAGATGGGCTTTTAAAGGGTCAATAGATCTCTCCCCACACCATTTAACAAATTTCGACCACCTGTAGGAGTAAATGGACTTGGTGGAGTGTCGCCTGGCCGATAAAATAACGTCCACCACATCAGGCGGGAGAGAGAAAGAACTCAGGTTGCCCCGTTCAATCTCCAGGCATGAAGGTGTAAGCTCTGGAGGTGGGGGTGTAGAACCTGCCCCTCCGACTGCGAGAGGAGGTCTGCCCTCAGAGGGAGACGGAGCGGAGGGCACGAGGAGAGGTGGAGAAGATCTGTATACCACACCCTTCTTGGCCAATCCGGGGCGACCAAAATAACTTGGGCCCGGTCTTGGCGAATCTTCCTCAGAACCCGAGGAATCAAGGGTATGGGAGGAAACGCGTAAAGGAGTCGTGAGCCTCAACTCAACTGAAACGCATCACCCAACGCCCCCTGCATCGGAAACTGGAGACTGCAGAATGACGGGCAGTGCGCGTTCTCGCAGGTGGCAAACAGGTCCACCCGAGGTGTCCCCCACGTCCGAAAGACGTGACGAACCACCTCCGGATGGAGCCTCCACTCGTGATCGGCGGAGAACTGCCGACTGAGACTGTCCGCACGTACGTTCAACACCCCGGCCAGATGATTTGCCATCAGACAAATCTGATGGTCCTGAGCCCAGGACCATAGATGCAGGGCCTCTCTGCATAGGCAAAGAGACCCCACTCCTCCCTGCTTGTTGACATACCACATCGCGGTAGTGTTGTCCGTCAGAACTTGAACAGACTGACCGCGAAGGGAAGGGAGGAAGGCCTTGAGCGCCAAACGAATCGCCCGCACTTCCAGAAGGTTGATGTGAAGCAACCTTTCCTCCGGAGACCAAAGACCCTTGAACTCCAGATCCCCCAGATGAGCACCCCACCCTAGGGTGGAGGCATCCGTTATCACTGTGGCCACCGACGGAGGCAAATGGAAGGGCTTTTCTTGCGACAGATTGCCCCCCACACTCCACCAAGATAGATCCGCTGCAGCTTCTCTGGAGATCCTGATCGACTCCCTGAGATCCCCGTTGTGCTGATACCACTGCTTGCGGAGGCACCACTGGAGCGCCCTCATGTGCCAGCGTGCATGGTTGACCAACAGAATGCAGGAAGCGGACAGACCGAGCAGGCGAAGGACCTTCAGAACTGGAACAACCGCTCCATCGTGGAATAAAGGGATCATCTCCTGAATGTCGAGAATTCTTTGTGGAGGAGGAAATGCTCGACACACAGTAGTGTCCAGTACCGCCCCTATGAACAGGTTGCGTTGAGAGGGCACCAGGTGAGATTTGGGCACATTGATCGAAAAACCCAAGTCGAATAACAGCTGAGATGTTACCTGCAGATGACGCTGCACCATCTCTGGGGACTCTGCCTTCAGAAGCCAGTCATCCAGGTAGGGGAAAACCGGAATCCCCGACCTCCTGAGATGAGCAGCCACCACTGCTATCACCTTTGTGAAGACTCGAGGTGCGGTAGTAAGACCAAACGGGAGGACCGCAAACTGGTAGTGTTGCGACCCAACCGTAAAACGGAGATACTTCCTGTGCGACTTCAGGATCGGGACATGGAAGTACGCGTCCTGCAAGTCGAGCGACACCATCCAGTCTCCTTGCTGCAACGCTTGAAGATCCTGCGCAAGGGTCAGCATCTTGAATTTCTCCTGTCTCAGGTAAAAGTTCAAGATTCTGAGGTCCAGTATCGGATGCAATCTGCCATCCTTTTTGGGAATCAGGAAATACCGGGAGTAGCATCCCTGAGCCCATTCCTGCTCCGGAACCACCTCTATTGCACTCTTTTGAAGCAAAGCTAGAACCTCCTTCTGCAGGAGAAGCAGATGGTCCTCTGAGCAGTAACCTTGGCAAGGAGGGGGAGGAAACTCCCGAAAGGGAAGGGCGTACCCAGTCTCCACGAGGTTCAAAACCCAAAGGTCTGTTGTAACAGATTTCCAACCCCGCAGAAAGTAGGACACCCGACCCCCCACAGGTCTTACATGATCCGGGATGGGGGATCTAGGGCTGCTTCCCTGAAGCCTCATTGGGAGCAGAGGAGGAGGAAGAAGAGGAGTTGCGTCCAGAACCTATCCGACCCCTTTGTCTCCCTCTATAGGACCTATAGAGGGGATTCTGCTGTTGCTGCTGCTGCTGCTGTTGCTGCTGAGGCTGTCGGAAGGAGCGAAAGGATGATCTTCCGAAACCCCTAAACTTTTTAAATCCAGATCCCTTAGCAGGTGCTTGCAGACCCAAAGACTTAGCCGTTAACCTGCTGTCTTTAAATCTTTGTAGGGCAGAGTCAGCCTTCTCTTCAAATAACTTGTGCCCATCAAACGGCAAATCCACTAATGTGGCCTGAACATCCGTGGAGAATCCAGACGAACGTAGCCATGCCTGCCTTCTTGTGGCTATGGATGAGCCCATTATCCTCGCCACCGAATCTGCCGTATGGAGCCCTGATTGGATCACCTGTCTGGCAGCAGCCTGAGTGTCTGCAACTACCTCCATGAAGGACGCCTTATCACCCTCAGGCAGCTTAGGGACTAAAGATTTCACTGAGTCCATTAAGGCATGCACGTAACGACCCAGCAAGCACGTGGCATTGGAAGACTTTAGTGTCATACTTCCTGAAGAGAAAGTCTTCTTAGCCGCCCGGTCTACTTTTTTGGACTCTCTATCTGCAGGAGACTGAGGGAAAGCCCCCGAAGCGTGCTTTGAGCAGGATGCCTGTACAACCAGGCTCTCTGGAGACGGGTGCTTGGATAGAAAATCTGGATCCCCAGGCGCCACCCTGTATCTTCTCGCCACCTGTCTGGAAACCGCCGGAGAAGAAAGTGGTTTTCGCCATACCTCCAAAACAGGCTCCAAAATTGCCTCATTAAAAGGTAGTAAAGGCTCTGTAGTTGAAGTAGGAGAGTGCAGCACCTCCGTCAGCAGGTTAGACTTATATTCTGCAGTAGGTAACTGCAAATCTAACAGTTCTGCGGCCTTTTTAATCACTGTACAGTAAGGTGCAAGCTCCTGCGGTGGAGAGGATCTAGCCGAAGTATGTTACCACTCAGGGGTCGTATCCAGGCCACTAGCCTCTTGTATCCCCTCAAACTCATCAGAGGATGTGTCCACTTCACCTTCCTCTACCTCCGCTCTATACCTTCCTTCTTCCAATACCCTCTGGGCCTCCCTTCTTGATCGAATCCTGGGAGCCGGCGTCGTCGACGTCGTACGCGGCGTCGGTGGAGCCAGAGGAGTTGGAGTCGGCGGCGCCATTGACGGAGTCGGCGGCGCCGGACGCGGCGCCGATGGAGTCGGCAACGGCATCGAGGAAGGCTCCGAAGCAGGACGATCCAGCCGAAGTCGCGATGGATCCCCAGACGGCGCCGGAAACTGACACGAAGGCGCCATCGGCAGAAAGGGCATAAAAGGGGCCTGAGCGTAATGCTGCTGCACCCCTAACGTATACGCCATGGGACCCACGGGACCAGTCGGTGCACCGGATAGGAAGGCCGCCCGATTAAAGATTCTATACATTGCATTTAAAAAATGCGAAGAATCAGTACCTGGAGCCGGGAACTGTGGATAAGGCACTGAACCTGTATCCCTCTGCGGAGTACCTGGCAGCGGCGCCGCAGTGTCCTCTACTGGAGCCGTAGAATCTTCAGGCCCCGGAGAAGGCTCCTTCCTTTGTTCCTGCTCACCATCAGAAACAGGCGACTCCACTGGAGCCGGAGACGACGCCGGAGACGGCGCCGGTGACTGCGCCGGGGAATGCGCCGGTGATCGCGCTGGAGTCCGCTTCGGCGAAGGAGATCCTCCCGGAGACTTAGAAGGAGAAGGCGACAAGTCCTTACTTCGACGTCGTCGAGGCGAAACCGATCTCGACCTCCTGTTCCTTAAAGACCGGCGTCGTGAAGAATGTTTCCTTTTTTTGTGATGTTTCTTCGACTACGATGACCTCGAAGTCGACGACTCCGGCCTCCACCTTCCCTTCTTTCTCCCTCTCTTCTCCTTACCGATGTTGGCCATAAACAGCTTAGCCTTCCTTTCCTTCAATGCCTTCGGATTCATCCTCCTACACCATACACAATTTTCGACATCGTGGTCTGACGAGAGGCACCACAAGCAGTCCTCATGGGGGTCCGTCATAGACATGTGGCCCCCACATTCCCTACAGGGCTTAAAGCCCGACTTCCTCGTCAAAGACATTACAGATTTCCCTAACAGTAACACCCAACAGCTACAAAGTAACAGGAGAGTACTGGAAAAACCGCTGCACGTCGACGGCGCGGAGAAAAGGGAACTGACCTCATCACGCCGACGTGGTTCTCTTATGGCTCCGGTGACGTCATACGGAGTCGCGAGCGGAGCCGATGTATTATGATGTCGTCCACGTCGGCGTGGAGTGCTGGGGAAAAAAGTTCAGTGGAATACTGGCGCAGGGGATATTCACAAGGTGAGGAATCCACTGGCAGATGTATCCATCAGAAAACTTGGGTCAATTTGTGGCAATCTCTGGGACATGGGAGGGATGGACGTTGAACTTGGTATCCGTATACCTGCCACTGGGCCTTCAGACCCCAGCATTCAGAGACCTTGGTGATCTCCTGCTCACCTTACCAGAGGGTAGACTCCTAATTGGGGGAGACTTCAATTCAATTGTTTCGGAATCCTTAGACAGATGGCCCTCGAAAGCAGTACCTCCTTCTTGCGCACAAATTCACAATTTTATGGAAGCCATGGGCCTAGTAGAGGCTTGGAGGATACTCCACCCCGGGGAACAGTAGTACACATATTATTCTGGGGCTCACCGCAGTATGTCCAGAATCGACTATATCATAAAGCTAGCAGACCAGTTAAAAAACATCAAAGAAGTGAGCCACCTTGCCAGAGGTATATCAGATCAGTCACCCGTCTGGGACCAAATCGAGGTGGGAGAACCCAGAATTGGTAGAGTAACACCTATTAATGCGTGGTACCTTAAAAACCCTCAAATAAAGGAGAAAATTATACAAGACACAGAATTGTATAGTCAGGAAAATGAACATTCAGTGAAATCGGCTCAGACACTATGGGAAGCCTATAAGGTTGTAATTCGAGGAGCCACTATCTCTCAAATAGCTGACAAAAACATAAGCAGGAAGAATTAGTGAGTTTAGAAACAGAAATACTGGAACTAGAAGGGAAGCTCCAAGACGCAAACCTGAACGAGACAAGACACGCCTTAACATTAAAGACAAAAGAGTATTCTGTTGTGGCCACCGATGCGGCCAAGACATTGCACAGGGCAACGCTAAGCAAGTTCTATGATGTCAGGGATAAAGCTGGGAAACTACTGGCCTGGTTGGACCGTAGGGAACAAGCAAGTACAGTAGTGGCGGAGCTCGCACTGGAGTCCCGAGAGACACCAACTGAGCCGCAGGAGATCGCAGATGCCTTTGGTATCTATTATTGTGGTATATATAAGCCAAAGACGCCATACGTTGAGGAAGACATGCACTCCTTTTTAGGGGACATACCCTTGCCTGCTCTCTCTGAGGAGGAGTGGTCAGAACTTGGCCAGGAGCTGAACATCACAGAGGTCGAGAAAGCCATACACGACTTACTGGTGGGAAAGGCGTCGGGTCCGAATGGCTTGCCCATTGAACTGTACAAATTAGCCTCGAGTAAGATTGCACACTATCTTACTGAAATGTATCGGGAGAGTAGAGGGGCAGGATTGCTTCCCATTGACCAGAGGTTGGCGACGATTGTGGTAATCCATAGGAGTGGCAAACCCAAGAATCTGTGCTTGTCTTTTAGGCAGATATCACTACTCAACGCAGAAGCCAAGATATTGGCGAAAGTCCTAGTCACTCGCTTACTAAGCGTCATAACACAACTGGTACACCCTGACCAATCAGGCTTTATGCCGGCTAGGAACACTTCTCTTAACTTGCGGAGACTACAGGGAGTGCTGGACCGAGCTAATACGATTGCCGAAGATGCAGTGGTGGTGTCCCTGGAAGCAGCCATGGCGTTTGACACGATAGATTGGTCCTACATGTTTGCAGTATTAAAGCAGCTGGGGTTCGGTCCAGGCTACTTGGGGTGGGTCAGCCTCCTTTATTCCACACCGCTTGCCCAAATAGTGGTCAATTATAGAAAGTCTCCCGTGTTCGAACTTGACAGGGGGATCAGGCAAGACTGTCCCCTCTACCCACTGCTCTTCGCTTTAGTGCTCTAACCACTGGCAATGTGAATACAGGAAGGAACCCGTCATTAGAGGGGTCAAATGGGCAGATGGCTGGGAAGACCGTATTTGGTTATACGCCTACGACATTCTATTGTATTTGGCATCCCCCTCGGCCTCCTCAAACAGAGTGCTCCACATTTCGATGGTATTTGGAAGATTCGCTGGCTACACAATTAATTGGTCCAAATCAGTCATCTATGTCCTTAGTGGAGGGATGCCTTCCCTGCCCAGAGGTTTTCCCATAGCAGAAGCAGGGACGGGGTTTAAATATTTGGGAATCTGAGTCTCTAAAGACCCGACTCACTTCTATTATCATAATCTTCTACTCACGTTGCGGAGACTCAAAAGTGATGTCCAGCACTGGAGGTAGCTCCCATTGACCCTGCTGGGGCATGCAGCCTTATTTAAAATGATGTCCCTTCCATGATTTTTGTATATGTTACAGAACACACCGCACCCAGTGGGGGCTGATTACTTTAGAACCATAGATGGTACCCTGAGGGATCTCCCGTGGGATGGCAAACCACCTAGAATTGCCATACAGAAGCTTACACTAGGATGGTATGATGGGGGAATTGGCCTCCCAGACATTAAGAAATATTACTGGGCGGCGCAATTAGCCGCAATAAATCAGTGCACATACAGACCACAGGGAGACCACGGATTTCACATGGACAGGTGGTTACTCCCGGGAGGGAGTTTTGCTGGGGCACTATACACTAAGAGAATGTCGGGTCTACTGGACACGCAATCCATGTGTGACGAGCGGCAACAAGGTGCCTGGGATGGGAGAGTAAGATCACACTGGCCACCCCACTTTGGGATACCGACCTACTTGGTAATCTGCGGCACACCCAGGGATTCGACCGCTGGAACTTAATAGGGATCTCTAAGGTTGGTGATCTATGGAAGGCAGGAAAAATGATTCCCTTTGCCCAATTACAAGTGGAGTATGAATTGGCCAATACTGAGTATTTTTGGTATCTGCAGATTTGACCTGCGCTACTTGCTGTGATAGCACAGGGAGAGACTCCGCCAGACTCCTCCCCACTAGAAGATAGGGTCCTGGATGAAAGCCATATCATTAATATATAGAAAACTCGTCAACAACATGACAGACCCTCTTCTTTGACTAAGAGCCAAGTGGGACTACAATGTCGCCGGCCTGGAGGATGACTAATGGCTTGAGGCCTTGGCCTCTCCTAGAGAAACTGCTATATCCTCCAGACTCAGGCTCGTGCAGCTGAAAATACTCCGTCGAATATACCTAGCGGGACCCATGTTATTAAAGATGGGTTAAAGCGAAGAGGCAGGATGCATGAGGGGATGTGGACAAGAGGGCACTTTTATACATACACTTTGGGAATGTACAGTAATCCAGAGATACTGGTCGTCCTTGAAGGAATGTATGAAACGTGTAATGGGCTGCACAATCGACTGTAATATTAAAGTATGTCTCATAAATATCTGGGGCTCTACTTACCTACGCACCAAAGAAAGGACATGGGTAACACTTGGGATGGTAATTGCCAAGAGAAATATCGCTAGACAGCTGAAGTCGAAGGAACCACCAGCACTGATTGACTGGCGAAAGGACATGGAATGGTGTATGGTAACAGAGAAAACTGTGTATGAATCCAGGGGATGTCCCACCAAACCAGTCAGACAATCAATCAGGGGAATTGTAAGCGCGCTACTCACCCTTAACGGTCTAAAGGCCCTGGAGGGGGAGGGGGTCCGCAGGTCTGTTAACCAAAGAGCCAGGTCTTCCTGAAGGCGTTCAGGGAGGGGGCGCGTCTGATGTCTGCCGGTGGCTCATTCCAGGTCTTGCCGTGATGTGCTCTGGCTCTGTGGATGCGTGGGGTTTCGGCTAGTGCGAGGTTGGCAGACCGGAGGTTTCTTTTGGGTGCGTGGAAGTTGATTCTGTCGTTGAGGTATTTAGGTCCGTTGTTGTGCAGGCATCTGTAGGCATGGGTAAGGATCTTGAAGGGGATTCTTTTCTCGACGGGGAGCCAGTAGAGTTTTCGCAGGAGTTGGCTAATAAGTTCATGTCGGGGGATGCCGAGGACAAATCTGGCGGCGGTGTTCTGTATAGTCTGGAGTTTGCGGAGTAGGGACTTTTTGATGTCGGCGCAGAGTGCGTTTCCATAGTACAGTCTGCTGGTGAGGAGTGCATGGGTGACGGTCTTCCTAGACTCCGGGGGGATCCATTTGAAGGTCTTGCGAAGTATGCGGAGGGTATTAAAGCAGCTGGACGTGACGGCGTTGACCTGGTGGTTCATGTTGAGTGAAGAGTCCAGTACGATGCCGAGGTTCTTGGCATGGTCTGAGGGGGTAGGTGGGCTTCCGAGGGCTGTTGGCCACCAGGTGTTGACCCATGCTGAAGGGGTATTTCCCAGGATGAGGACTTCGGTCTTCTCGGCGTTGAGTTTAAGGCAGATGTTGGTCATCCAGACGGCGACATCTTGCATTCCTTTCTGGAAGTTGAGTTTGGCGGTGGTGGGGTTTCAGGTGAGGGAGACGATGAGCTGTGTGTTGTTGGTGTAGGATACGATGTTGAGGCCGTGCTGTCGAACGATCTATGCTAGGGGGGCCATGTAGATGTTGAAGAGGGTCGGACTCAGAGTTGACCCTGTGGGACTCTGCAGGTGATTTCCGTGGGGTGGGTGAGGAAGGGTGGTAATCTGATTCTCTGGCTTCTTCCGGTGAGGAACGATTGGATCCAGTCCAGGGCTGTTCCTTGTATGCTGGCGTTGTGCAGTCTGGTGACTAGTGTGCGGTGAGAGACGGCATTGAAAGCCGCTGACAGGTCGAGTAGGATGAGGGCTGCGGAGTGGCCTTGGTCAAGGAGGGTGCGGATGTCGCCTGTGGCGGCGAGTAGGACTGCCTCGGTGCTTGGGTTGCTTCGGAATCCAGATTGGGACGGGTCGAGGATGGTGTTCTCTTAGATGAATCCTGTCAGTTCCTGGTTGACCGTTTTCTCAGCTACTGTGGCTGCGAAGGGGAGAAGCGAAATGGGCCGGTAGTTCTTAAGGTCGGTGGGGTCCGCTGTGGGCTTCTTGAGCAGGGGCCTGACTTCTGCATGTTTCTAGTTGTCTGGGAAGGTGCCTGTTTTGAAGGTGGTGTTGATGTTGTGTTGTAGTTCAGGTGCAATGGCGGCTGCGGCTCTGTGGTAGATGTGAGGGGGGCAGGGGTCGGTGGGGACCCCCGAGTGGGTGCCTTTCATGGTCGAGGTGGTATCTTCGGTTGTGATCAGTGTCCAGTTGGAGATGGTGGGTTGGCTGAAACCCCCGGGGGACGGGGAGGCGACAGTGGCATCTGGAGGCTGGTCGACGAGGTTGTCGTAGAGGGCTTTGATCTTGAGGTGGAAGTAGGTTCCAAGTTTGTCGCAGAGGTCTTGGGACGGGATGATGTCTGCGGTTTCGCTGCGTGAATTGGTGGATTCTTGGATGACACTGAAGAGTTCTTTGGCGTTGGTGGAGTTGGCGAGGATTCTGTTGTTGATGAAGCTCCTCTTGGTGGTTCTGATTTGGTTGTGGAAGTTAGTCATGGCATCTTTGTAGGTGGTGTCGTTTTCGGTTGTCCTGGTGTTTCTCCAGTTCTTCTCTAGGCGTCTACAGGTGCGCCTGGCTTCCTGTGGAGCGGTGGTGTACCAGGCGGCTTTCCTGGGACGTGGTTTGTCGGGGTTGCGTAGCGAGCGAGCTTGTCTGCGCAGCTGGAGATCCCGATGTGGAGTTCTCTGGCTGCGTCGTTTGCGTCGGAAGTCCAGGTGTGGTTGTTTCGGGTGAGGGTGGAGTTGAGTTGTTCGTCGGTAACGTTGCTCCAGTTACTCCGTGCAGGGCGTGGGGCTGGTTTGGGTGTCATGGGCTTTTCGACAGTGAAGTGTATGCAGTGGTGGTGAGTTCATGGTGGTTGTGTTGTGTGGCTGAAGTGGAAGACGTTGTTTCGTGTGGCGAATATGGGGTCGAGGGCGTGTCCGGCTCTATGGGTAGGAGTGGTGACGAGTTGTGTGAGTCCGATGTTGGCGAGGTTGTCCCAGAGGGTGGTGGAGTTGGAGTCGCTGGGGTTGTCGAGGTGGAAGTTCAGGTCTCCAATGAGTATGTAGTTTGCTGATGCGATGGCGTGGGGTGCGATGAAGTCGGTGATGGTGGCAGTGAAGGTTGTCCGGGGGTCTGTAGATGAGTGTTCCGCGATGTTTGGTCTTACGGCTGGTATGAATCTGGAAATGCAGGTGTTCTGCAGAGGAGAAGGTTTCGCTGGAGGTGGTGAGTCGGAGGGTGTTTTTGTGGGCGATGGCGAGGCCTCCTCCCGGGTGGTTGGGGCAGCCCTTCCTCTGGATCTTGTATCCGTCTGGGATGGCGGTGTTGATGTCAGGGACAGAGGTGGCATTGGTCCAGGTCTCTGTGAAGGCGGCGATGTCGGGCGAGAGAGAGTCGAGTAAGTTACAGATTTCCATGGAGTGTTTGTGTACCGAGCGCACGTTAAGGAGGATGCATCTGAGGGTGTTGTCGGTGCTGGTGTTTGGGTTAGGGGTGGTGGTGAAATTCCGGCAGCAGTGGAGTCAGGAGAACTGGCAGTGGGTCGTGTTTGATGAGGCTGTTGGCAGTCTCTGGGTCTTCCGGTGTTGAGTGTGAGGAGGGTGGCGGATTTGTAGCGGTGGGAAGTTGTAGATCCAGGGGTCCTGGCGCTGGTCACGGTTGGGCGCAGACGGGCTTGTCTTAGGCGCGCCTTCGGCACGCAAGCGGCGTGCCCGCTGCGTGAGTCCGCTGCACGGTTGCCATTAAGTAGGGCAGGGGGGAGGGACGAGCAGCTAGGAGGCGGGATCAGAATGGACAGGGGGGGGGGGCGGGGCAGCAGGGGCAGGAAAAGGAAGCGGGAGAAACGGCGAAAAGGGCACAACAGGAAATAAAAATTCACAAAATACACAATACAATACCAGGAGATAAGAGAAACACAAAACAATATGAGGAATTACCTCACAACGAAAACCGGAGTAACAAGCCCCAGGGGGCGGAGTCAGGCAGACGCACAGGGAACTGGCAGGCTGCGGTCTCGAACACCTCCCAGGACACAGATTTGGGGAAAGTACAGGGGAGGAATATGTGACACCCGGAGCAAGGGCGGAATGCTGTTATGGGATGGCCGGGTATTAACGGCCCCAATGTAAATGGTTTGTAACAATTATGTGATTTCAGATGTAATGTGAAGCTCGTGCCAGAACAACGCCAAGCGTATGTAAGTTCAAATATTGACTACTGTGTAAGCTCCTTGTCCCAAATAAAAAGTTTTATTTAAAAAAAAAAAAGGAATTTTGTTATGCATTAATTATTAAAAGTGAAGTAAAGAATTAATTAAAGGTAATTTGATATTTTATTATAATGTAATGTTACATTAATGTTTAAATTTAAAAAGGTTAACATATTTTATAGTTAAATAACGTTTTTTTCTCAACATGAAAGTATATTTATTCATATTTTGAACTATTTTAATCAATTTAATTTAATTTAATATGATTTCCTATAGAAAGTCCCTATCACTATTATTTTCTATGGCCATGTGTGGTGCTGGACTTACTTTGCTCCAATCTGGAGTAATTTACTATTGTTTGGGTCAGTTTTTGGCTATTGTAAATTTAGAATTGCAGTTTGTGAATAGCAATGGGCTTACTCTTTTGTGAGTGGGTGCAAGTCCCTCAATAAACCTCTCCTTTTGCCTCCCATTTAGTATGAGGATTTTTTAAGTCCCTATCTTTACTATTATCTATGGGAAGGTGTTGGCCATGTGTGGTGCTGGACTTAATTTGGCCCAAGGCTGGAATAATGTACTACTGTTTGGTCTGTTTTTGGCTGTAGTAACTTTGGGGCTGTTAGAAGTGGGATAGTGAAACTACATCTCCCAGAAAGCTTAGAGGGAAAGGTGGGTTGTGCACTCTCCCACACTGTGCTAGGTCTGGTCATGTGATTATGTGGATTTAAACCAGCCGCTACGATCCCTCCGTGCTTGGCTTTACTCATTTGGTATCCTGCCCTGCTCTCCTGTTTGATTGTTCTCACCTTGGATTCCTGCTCCTGTGAAACTTTGGTGACTTGTCAGAGCTCCCATTTCCTACGTGTTGGACTTCCTATCTTCTAGCTTCCATAGCGCGAGGACGTGCTGCTACCCCCTACAGATATCTTCCCCGGTGTCTAAATTAGGCATCCACCCTGCTGTTTTTCGTAGCGCGTTCGTCCCGCTAAGACTTCCCCTCAAGTTGCTCGCTGGTTAATCAACGAGATGCTTCCCATTTTTGGTGACCGGATGCATCGTGCTGTTTTTCTTTACTTTTTCTCGAGTGCATATCATTTCCTTTTTTGTTACAGCCGCCTCTAAATAGTACGTTAATTCAACCTTTACTTGGCAGCAGCGAGAGTTCGCGTTGACCCTTCTCCCGAAGCTGACGCCCGCTGGGAATGCCCCGCCCTTCAATTTAGGTTCCGAATGCAGACGCGAGCCCCTCTGCATTTTTGTTGTTGTTTCTGTCCTAAGTACGGGCATTATGCATATAGTTTACAGAAGCTGGCTTAAGTAAAACGCGCTACCGTGTTGCTTCCCGAGCGTGTTTTGCGTATTCCTGTTTTGTTTTGGTCACGAGTCTGTTTATCCTGCAAGTCGACTTAAGCGCTGGAGCGCTTCATGGTTTTTAAGAGGCAGACACTGTGTGACCCAACTCCGTGGAGTTTCGAAAGTGCTTCCTGAACTGTAATCAGACACAGAGCAGACGTATGCTCTATTGAAGTCTGTTCTTTATTTTTTCATTGGATGACAAGAGAATTATATCAAACTTTTACTTCTTTTCAAGAGACCATCTTATTAGAGTTCTACCAGCCCTCAAAACAAGTAAGTGTGGAGGAGTGCACAATTTATATTGTTTGTCTAAGCATTTAGCATATAGTGTTTGTACAGACTCACGTTATTGTCATTACTAAATACTGGATATTTGTCATTTTCCCTAGAGAATTCCACCTCTTATTGGACGTAACTTTCTCCCTTGTTGGCTGTGTTGGGACTTCTCTGGTGGTCCTTCTTGGTCCCTTCGTTTTTTGGGGATACTAGCTTCCTCTAGTGTGTTCCACCTTAAGCACTGAGCTGGCTGTATCTCTGAGAAAGGAGGGGGCGCTCTCTTCACTCCCGCGGAACGGTTGCTTCGGCTGGAGTACCCTGTTTTAGGCCAACAGAAAGCCAAGCCCACGTTTTATATTCCCCCTGAGCGAGGATTCTGTCTTAAGCCGGCATGGATGAGGCCATGTCCTCTGAGAATAACGAGATTAACTATTGCTGCCGCTAGTTCTCTCATAGTAATTTCCAAACCGAACTTAAGTTGGTTAAAGGAGAAAATCAACAACTTATCACTGAGATCAATGTCTTAAAGACACATAAACAATCAGACGCCAGGGTGACTGACACTAATCCTAAACACAAACGTAGTTACATTCAACCCGCACATTTCCAGGTCCCAACCCACTCCTCCGTCCCTGCTCCCCCAGGACCAACCACTTCACCTGTTATGTCACAGTGGTCACCCCTCCTCAGACCCCTCTGGCAATGCCTGAAAGATTTAGTGAACACAGTAACAAATATGGGGTATTCATGAATCAATGTCACCTCCAATTTTTATGTCGAGCCGCCACTTTTCCAGTTGACGCCGCTAAGGTTGCATTTATAATCTCATACCTAGGGCGGTGCCGCTTGTCGAGAATGATGACCCTATCTTATATGACTTGGCACTGTTTAAAGAGAGAATGAGGAGTCTTTTTGCACGACATTCCTACATGCAGGCTAGTGGTAATGAGCTATTAAGCCTCAAACAAGGATCAAGAGATTTATTAACATATATCACCACCTTCAATCGATTAGTTACTGAGACACACTGGCCGGAAGAGAAGAGAACCTCCTTGTTTATAGAGGACTCAAAGATGAACTCAAGGACATCCTCCCTCAGATCGTTGACCTCCCTGAAGAGTGCTCTGCATTTATGGATCTAGTGGTTAAATTAGATCACCGCCTATCTGAAAGGAAAGGGGAAAAGACTAGAGGGGATTACTCTTGTTTGTTTCTGGCTAGAAGCGAGAAAAAGGAAGCAAAAGATACTAGCGAACCCATGCAGATAGGAGGCATTGGAGGACCACTATCTAATGAAGAAAAAGAAAAACGCAGAAAACTGAACCTATGTATGTATTGTGGTAAGGGTGGCCATTTTGCTAAAGAGTGTCCAGTGAAACCTAAGACCGCCCCGAGAATCGCGACCTCTTGAACTGGTATAACTTTGCAGCCGGAAAACTAACTGACTTGGGGAGTATAGAGTTCACTCCTCCAAGTCTTTCAGATGCACAGGCCTCTAAATTCTTGGCTAATACCGTGGCTCCTGTGCCTAAGCATTTTTCTATTAATGTGGTTTTCCTTCTGCCTTCTCAGGCAATTTTTTTAGATATAGCAGTGGCTCGAGCCTTGGGACTAGAATTCCTGCTGAAGAAACACCCTGAAAAAGTAAGAGCAGTAGACGGCTCGGAATTATCATCAGGCATGATTACGTACCAAACCCCTGACATCATAATGATTAGGCCTGGGCGGTAAATTCCGTTCCGCTCGCGGAATTTGCGGAATTTGGGTAATTTCGCGTTACGCGGAGAACGCGAAATTGCCCAAAATTCCGCGACTTCGTGAAGTTTTTTGCTTGTTTGCGTTCTCAAAATGCGTGTTCGCGAGATATTTCTCCCCGAGCACGCAAACAGCAATTGTGAACAGGAAAAAAGCATTGCGAACAAGCAATTCCGCTTGTTCGCAAAATTTCTGCGTGTTCGCGGAGATTTTTTACCGTTTCGCGGAGATTTGCGTAACGCGATTACGCAAATTCCGCCCACCCCTAATAATGATGTGCGATAATGGTCACTCGGAAGTCATTTCATTTCATTTGATCGACACCCCCACCTTTGGACCCATTCTAGGAGTTTCATGGCTCCAACAACATAACCCACAAATTGATTGGGTTTCTAAGAGGGTAACGTTACGCTCACCATATTGCATGACCCATTGCTACCGAGAAACCACCCATTGGCATACGCCTTTATGTTGTGCCCTTTCCACAACAGATACCTTTTTGCTACCTACCGAATATGAGAAATTCTCTGATGTCTTTGATGGGGTCAAAGCAGTAGCCCTGCCACCTCACAGGTCCTATGATTGCAGGAGTGATTTAGTGCCTGGCGCAGACCTACCTGTTAGTAGAGTATATTCCCTCACAGAACCTGAGACAAAGTACCTATCTGAATATCTACAGGATATGTTAAAAAAGGGATTTATATGGTATTCTACCTCCCCCGTCTCCTCCCCTATCTTTTTCATCCCCAAGAGGGAAGGAGGCTTGAGAACATGCCTGGACTACCGTGCCCTAAACAAAGTAACCATCAAAAACAAATATCCTCTTCCACTCATCTACAATCTCTTAGATCAGGTTAGAAAGGCCACCATCTTTACTAAACTTGATCTGAGAGGAGCCTACCATTTAATCAGAGTCAGAGAAGGAGATGAGTGGAAGACTGCCTTCGGCACAAAGTTTGGCCTCTATGAGTATTGCGTTATGCCCTTTGGGTTGTGTAACACCCCCACAGCCTTTCAATTTTTTATTAACAAAATATTGCGAGAATACTTGGACGTGTTTGTCATCGTCTATATAGACAACATCCTGATTTATTCCCAGAATGAGAAAGACCATGTGGAACACGTTAGTCTGATACTGCGGAGGCTGCAAGAGAATAACCTTTTTGCCAAACTAGATAAATGCCTTTTCCATACCAGCAAAGTGGCCTTTCTTAGTTTTGTCATCTCCCCAGAAGGAATACATATGGATCCTGATAAAGTATCTGCTATCACTAACTGGGCTAACCCATCCTCTGTTAAAGAGGTGCAATCCTTCTTAGGGTTTGCAAACTTCTACAGGAGGTTCATTAGCCATTTCTCTGAATTAATCACTCCCATCACTAGGCTTCTGAAAAAAGGAGTAGTGTTTAAATGGGATCAGAAAGCTGACACCGCTTTTCGTGCCCTGAAGGACAGCTTTACCTCGGCACCCATTGTTCGCCATGCAGATGAAACACAACCGTTTTATGTAGAAGCAGATGCCTCTCAATATGCGGTAGGTGGGGAGCTATCACAACAAGATCTGAACACTGGCACGCTTCATCCGATAGCTTATTTCTCTAAAACTCTGTCACAAGCGGAACAAAACTACACTATAGGAGAGAGAGAACTCCTGGCCATTAAAATGGCATTTCAGGAATGGCGCCATTATCTTCTAGGGTCCCCGCATACTATTACTATCTATTCCGATCATCGGAATCTTCAGTATTTTAGAACAGCCAGAGCTCTTAAAACAGATGAGGTGGGTGTCCTTTTTCTGTGAATACGATTTTGAGATCCATTTCCGACCCGGAGTCAAACAAGGTAAAGCTGATGCCTTGTTGCGCCTAGGAAAAGAACATAAAGACTCCGTGGACGTACCCATACCTATCATCCCGGAACACAAGCTCATTGCCGTGGGAGAAGGAAGTGGGACAGATTCAGACACCTTTTTCTCACTTCTTGAACAAGCCTTGGCCTCTCTAGATCACCTAGAATGGTTAACCGATCCACAACACAAAATAAGAGACGTATGTTTTTCCATGATGACCGTCTGTTTCTCCCCACAACAGAAACACGAGAACTGATTATGAAGTGGTGTCATGCCTTACCTATGGCAGCTCGCCCAGGGGTTGCAAGGACCCTACAAACCTCTTAACAGTGGTTTTGGTGGAAAGGAATGAACCAAGAGATCTCCGATTATTGCAAAGCCTGTCCTACATGTGCCAGACAAAAGAGTTTACACTGTGCTCCTGCGGGATTATTGCAACCCTTACCTGTACCTAACAGTCCTTGGTCGTCCATTAGCATGGACTTCATCACAGATCTACCTACCACTCGAGGATACACCTCTATTTTAGTGGTGGTAGACATGCTATCTAAAATGGCCCATTTCATTCCTCTCAAAAAACTGCCCACTGCTATGGAGCTTACAGATGCATTTATCGACAATGTTGTACGTCTTCATGGATTGCCCTCTATGATAGTCTTAGATAGAGACCCTCAATTTATATCCAAGTACTGGCAAGGATTATGTAAAAGTCTCCACATCGATCACTGTCTCTCTACGACTTTCCATCCGCTAACAGATGGCCAAACCGAGAGAACAAATCAGACTCTCGAGCAGTTCCTAAGATGTTTAATTAGCACCATCACGAGCGATTGGGTACAGGCTCTACCTTTGGCCGAGTTTGCCTATAATA
The DNA here is from genome assembly GCF_964204655.1 of Triturus cristatus. NCBI lineage: Eukaryota > Metazoa > Chordata > Amphibia > Caudata > Salamandridae > Triturus > Triturus cristatus. Next base: position 667,887,376 of record NC_140590.1, read on the forward strand.
ACACCACACACTCAGCTTCCAAAGTATCACCCTTTTTCTTCACAAATGGATATCATCCCAAATTCCTCGTTTCCTGCGTTTTCCTGTTTTGTTTTGGTCACGAGTCTGCAAGTTGACTTAAGCGCTGGAGCGCTTCATGGTTTTTAAGAGGCGGACACTGTGTGACCCAACTCCCTGGAGTTTCGAAAGTGCTTCCTGAACTGTAATCAGACACAGAGCACACTTATGCTCTATTGAAGTCTGTTCTTTATTTTTTCATTGGATGACAAGAGAATTATATCAACCTTTTACTTCTTTTCAAGAGACCATTTTATTAGAGTTCTACCAGCCCTCAAAACAAGTAAGTGTGGAGGAGTGCACAATTTATATTGTTTGTCTAAGCATTTAGCATATAGTGTTTGTACAGACTCATGTTATTGTCATCACTAAATACTTGATATTTGTCATTTTCCCTAGAGAATTCCACCTCTTATTGGATGTGACCTTTTCCCTGTTGGCTGTGTTGGGACTTCTCTGGTGGTCCTTCTTGGCCCCTTCGTTTTTTGGGGCTACTAGCTTCCTCTAGTGTGTTCCACCTTAAGCACTGAGGTGGCTGTATCTCTGAGAAAGGAGGGGGCGCTCTCTTCACTCCCGGGGAACGGGTGCTTTGGCTGGAGTACCCTGTTTTAGGCCAACAGAGGCTTACGCTTTTGGGAATGGGTGCATGCTCCTCTCTAAACCTCTCCTTACTGGTTTCTAATACCCTTCCATTTAGTAGTAAATACTTTCCATTTCCTAACCATCCCTCTTGTCCCTCCCACATTTACTACTAAAACATAGACTTACATGTGCACAGATTCCGCAGTCGGCTGGAGATCTCCGCACAGATATTAAAGGGGATGAAGTGATCTAATTATGACCCAAACAGTGAACCACCTGTCACCGATTGTCAGCAGAGACATATGGAGCTGCTAGCAGTACAACGATTATCCAACCAAAAAAACCAACACTGATAGTGTGTGTCAGTGAACAACATACTACAGTGCTGGTCATGAGACTCATGACTCAGATCTCTTGCACCAGGACATATACTGATCAAGCAGATCAAAAGAGAAGCAGGTTGTCACATCAAGATTGTGCAAGGGACTAATGGCCCTACATATATTTAAACGTACAAAAAAAGGTTTCCTACATGCTTGTGGGGGTCTAAACCTTGCCATACAATGTTAAACAATCATTGGCAATGCCAGTAGATCTGGCATTGGCAAGCTTGCCATGTTTTATGTATTTATTACTTTGGGCCTTATGATGACTTTAACCGTCTCAAAGCATGGCCGTCACGCTGCCGCTCCGAGACCGCCAAGGCCATAAACACCCACCCACCAGAGAACGACTTATTCTTACTCTGTCGGGCAGTTCTTTGGCGGTCCCAATGCGGTGCCTTTCAAAAAAGCACCGCAATCGGAGCATCAAAGGAAGTTTCTGCAGACCATGGACTATCAAGGCCATGCCCTGCAGGAACTGGGGGTGCATGCACACAGGGGGGACAACATGTGACCCCCTGCATGCACCCCATGGCACAGAGGCAAAAGGGGGCCCTGCAGAGCCCTCTTTGTTTCCTCACCGCCGCACTTTTCATGGTGGTCACATTGCGATGAAAAGGGCAGCAGTGAGGAAACTCCTAATATGCTTGGTGTTGCAGCAGCGGCACTGCCAGCTAATTAGGGGCACCGCTGCACTGTAGCGGTCCTGTGGTGGTCCAACCGCCACAGTCCTAATGTGGTGGGCGGACCAACACCACGAGTTCGGTGGTCCATTGGATAGCCAAACTCGTAATAAGAGCCTTTGTGTGAGAATAGGCCATATGCTCAATGCTAGCCAGCCACTGGAAAAAGTGGGCTCACCCAATTCCCTATGACGTATGTTGTGCTGGGTGCAAGACAAATGAGACGGACACTTAAGCAGGCCAATGTATGAAAAGGGCTGGAAAAAAAACCTCTATGTATGAATTACACAGGGGTGGTCCCCACTGTGTAGCTGTAGTTCGGTCCTTTTTTCCACAGGAGAAGCGATTTTATTGTTTCCCAAAAGACTTTGGTGCTGTATGACAAATCTGCATAAAACTGACAAAAGAAAAACCTATGTTTCTTCACAAAAAGGTCAATCCATCAGGTTAGGGTCAGGAAAAAGGATGGGCCGTCAAATCGTTGATTTCCCATGTTAATTTACATAATAGACGCTGCTCTCTGATACAGAAAAAATGGCTGAAGGTAAGGTATTACGCAAAATTTAGCAGAAAGTTAGAACTTTACGCGGAATACATGCTTTTTGTGATCTGGAAGTTTTTAAGAAAATAGCATTTGAAGAGATGCTTGGGTTAGGTTTGAAGGGGGTAAAAAGTTAGGTATATACATTTTTTCAGTTTAAAAAAAATATATATTTGGATCTTATCATCCCACTCAATTATAATGTCACTTTAACCTTTGTGAATTACTGTGTTTTTTCTAATTATATTCTAATTTGAGCATACGCCCTGGAGCAACCAGTGCCCAACCCTCCATTGACAGTTAATCAAAGGCTATGCGCGGACGGGGTTTTGGTCACATGCCTTACACCCAACCCTTACGCTGGCAGCCAACCTCTCAGTGGATGGCCAATCGACCCCTGCACTTTAACTTTGGCTGTATGCAGCTGTAGTTGGGCTGCCGTACCTAGCAACTTGCACCCAACACCTCACAAACATTCAGCACTGCTTACAGCCTTGCGGCATGGGGTTGTGCACAGGTCTGCTGTGGTTTGCGCACATACAATCTGTGAGGGTTTGGGTGCAGGGCCCGACAAGCACCTTGCGCATTACACCCCACGGACATCCGATCCCTAATCTGCACACTTTCTTCAACTCTGAGCAGAGCAGGGCTGGCTCTACGCCCAATGAAATGTAGGTGGTCAACTCCCACCGCCCACGACCTTCGACCAACACAATTGCGTTTGCCCACAAGGTCGGGTCCACGATCAGACCAGTGACAGCTGGTGGAATATGAAATGGTGAGGCATAAGACCAATTAAAAAACCTTCGCACATGAGGGAAGCGAGCAACCTGCATGTTTTCTAAGGGGTGTGAAAGGGGATTTCTCCCCCCCACGGACATTTTTAAGAATCGTGGAAAACTGAAAAATTCCCAGCACAATCTCTATAATAAATTAATCACAAACACGGTTCTTGTAGGTATTTTTAAAGGAAAATGTATAAAATATTTCATAGAATTTCTGGTTTACCAAGCAAGCTTGACCTCTCGAAGGGTGTGGTTATAGGGCAAGACAGCTTGGGATCTCTCCTTTTACAGTATAAAACACATAACATAAGCTTACAAACAAAGACAGACAGACGTATCTACAAAGCTACATACTTACAATTTGTTCCTACTTGTCCTGTGCTGTGAAGCAATGATAGAAACAGACAATGAATGAAGAAACCAGTCTTCTCTTCATGGTCCTGAAAGAAACATATGCCTCCAACTGGTTGATCAGCATGTATAAAGGCTAGTTGGGAGCCAAAATAAGGCTTTAATTGCTGGAGTCATATGAAGCTTCATGGTGACTTGCTCATTCACAGTGCTTTCATTCGCAGGTTTGGACCTTGTAGCACTTTAAGTACATGTCACCATTCCCCACTGTGCCAAGCAGGATTCAGTTCCATGACTGGCTATATGTACAAAAATCTGCGGTGATCACATTAACCAGCTTAGCTTTCATAAGGTAAAAGATTGCATTTCCCACTGATTACTTTTATTTATTTATTTTCCATTTCAGGTGTGTGCGCTATATTTGTTATCCATTTGATTGGCGGTAAAAGTACAAAAACAATTTGGAGAATGTTTTATTATTTTTTACCATGGTGACCATGCCCCACACTCACTGACGTTGTCCCCCTTACACTCAGGGTCACAGTTTTTCTTTTAAGCACCTCAACTGCGACCAATGATAATACCTTGGCATCATGCCCTGTGAGGGGAGCTGCAACATGAGATAAAAATTTTCTCACGGCGTTGTGAGCCAATCAGGTGCTTGTAAAACTGATTCTACTAAGGAACTGTGGTACTGAAGTGGCCAATAGAAGCAAAAGCTTCCTCTGCCAATCAGAAGGGCCTTTTTTTTGTAAGTATTTTTTTTTTTTTTACATTTTGTTGATACTTCAGGAGTTTCTCAGAACTCCTGTGGGAACACTCTTCCAGTTATCTCTAACTTTTTCAGTGGGTTAACCCGGTCATGCTCACCGAGTACATTTTTCAATGCTAATTTCCCGAAAATAGCTGAACAGATTTACACCAAATCATAAAAAGCACACTTTCCAAGTAAAGTTTTAACTTTTAACCAAACTAGGTGTAAATCTGTTCAGCTGGTTGTTTTTTGCTGGAATTAACATGTAAAACTGATGGATCAGTGCAAAACTTTCCATGAAGGAGCCAAAGTGGATAAACTTTTTTTGAACGTTTCAAGTGAATTCATCCCATGGTGGGAAAGTTATTAAGACAACAAAACATGCCTTTACTTTGGAAACTCTGACCCAAATATAACTACACCACCACTGCACAATATGTACTTAAGAATAGTTTTGAAAACAAAAGGTTGGCAAACATCTAGAGTCTTTGGTGGGCCAAACCTAAGGCATAAAAAAAGAACTAGGGTACCTGACCCTTTACAGGAGAGCACACAGAACTGCAGACCAAGTGATCCTCAAACTTTTCAGGAGCAACCTTTGAAATAGATAGGACCTTGAGCAGTTAACTGTTTTCTATAAAGGAGTAAAAAGTAGAAATCCATGGAAATCTGGGAAATTACAGGCAGGCCTAGAACAACAGTATCAACTACGATTATCCCTATGGCGAAGCAAACAATTCTAGTCAGAAGAATGGACCATAACTCCTTTACAATAAAAAAACATATCTGACCCAAGTAAAGCTTAACAAACTGTAGATATAGTCTTTATTTTCCAACATCTCACGGTTTCTTTTCAAGCACTGATTGCTCTTATTTGGAGCTAAATATAGCCATAAGGTGTTTATAAGATTTTTTGTGAAGTAACTTCCTGGAGTTTAACAGGGGAATATTGATCATGCCTTCAGCTTTTGGATTGCAGAGCATAGTAGGCAGGGTTGATCAAAGATCAGTCATGTCTAGTGAGTCTAAGACTCCTCTTATGAATCGTGTTCAAAGTAATTTACTCAACGAAAAAGACAACATACTATCTGACAAGCAATTCACTTTCTGTTTATTCCATTAGACACTATGACATTTTCATTATGAAAGGCACGCAATCCCACAATATAAAGTTCTACTTAGAGGGTTCAGCCATGACACCCACCTCAGCCTTCACCTGAGGTCCTAGCTACACCTTGTACTGAAATTCATATTTCGCAGCCTTATCACTATGAAGTGAATTATTCGGGCTAGAGATGTTTTGCAATCAGGGCATTTCCACACAAGATGCAAAGATGAAAACCTAGAACATGTCTCTCATTGTAAACAACATGGTGTCAGTTCTGAGTCACCTAGCCCAAGCAGAAAAATATGGAGCAGGACGTTCATCTCAAGATTCAGGATTAGTATCTAGCAAGCTGTCTGGATGACAATACTTTTCATAGGCTTCTCTTGATTCATTCTCATCAGGACTCTCTCCTATTGATGAGCCTGTGGATTTTCAAAAGCTCTCTAACAGAGCTGCAGACCACCACACTATGCCAATCATCTTTGAGGCTATACAGAAAATGCATCAGGCTCAGACAATGTTGCCTTTAGATCCTGAACTCCTTGAGTTTTCAGTGGATGCCTTCAAAAACCCTTTCTCTGTTTGAGCAGTTAAAACAACTGCAAAAAGAATACAGAATGGCGGAGGGGGATGGTCCCGGCATGTCTTGGCTGTAGCGGCTGTAAAGAAGTAGTTTATGGATGATGGTTCTAATCCACAAGAGAACAAAAGCAGTAGAAGGAAAAGGCATTGCAAGCATCAGTTGGTATTGTTAAAGGCACCAGTAACTCTGCCCTATTGAGTTCTGATCGATCATTTTGGGACACTCTGAACCAATTACTATAGTTTGTGCCAAGAGAAAGAATGGAATATTTTCTTGAGATTGATAAAGAAGGAATGACTATATCACATAATCTGACCAGTGCAGTCAGTTATACTGCAGACCCGGCCACTGGCTTATATTTGTCATATTTCAGTCAGACACTCTTCCTGGCTCAGATTTACTTAGTTGAATCCCCATGAACAACAAAAACTGCTGAAGCAGCCCTTTAATAGGTCATCTCTTTTTGGTCCCCAAATTGCTAAGGAAATCTAGAAAATGAAAACAGAGGCAGACACATTGAAGTCTGTGGGTTTAGAAAAGAAGAAAGAGTTCCAATACATGCAATTTAAATCTTACAGCAATATAAAGCAGCTCTCACATATAGTGTACTGGAAAAGGCCACTTGAGGAACTGAAACAGCAGCAGCAGCCCTCTCAGATGCAAAAGTCTTAATGAGGAACATGCTTCCCCGTTAGGGAACACAGCTGCAAAACAGCAATTCCATCCTCCTGCCTCCAGTGACAATCTTTCCAGTTTTTCCAATCACCTCCTTGCATGGCAGGAAATTGTGCAGTATGTTACAAAATAAGAATTTCCAGCACTCTCCCTATGATTGCGCCGAGGGGTTGGAATCTTGCAGTTTTAGACTGGCTCATTCAAGAGACCTCTAGAGAAAGGCAAGAAAGAACTAGTGTGAAAACATCAGTGGAACATGGGAATTTATTTTCTTTATTTCCTAATTAAAATGTACAGTCCCAAGCAAAGCATTTGTCTATTTTAGATCTGAAGAAGGTGAACAAGTGGGTGAATAGAAAATTCCGAATGTTGGGCTCGATCAACTTTTTCTCCATCTGCAGCAAGGGAACTGGATGCGTTTACTTGATACACAGGAGGCATATTTCCATGTACCCATCTCCAGGTGCGACAGATTTTCTTTGGAAAACTGGAGATCAATTCATTGTCCTTCCTTCTAGACCAAAGTCAGCTCTCAGAGTATTTTCAAACGGTGTTGCTGTAGTTCAAGTTCACCTCCAAAAGAGCTTAGAAAAAAGTTAATTTCTTGTTTTTTAATTGTTTCTGTCCACGAGTCGAAAATTCCTAAAAGCTCTACATGAGTCCGTCCACTTTAATTTGGCATGAGTCCTTCTTGTGGAATCCATGGCCCTGTGAAGCTCTCAAGTATGAGATGCCAGGTTACATATGAGACATTTGCAGGAATATTCAGAGGATTAGTAATGTCAGAAGTACGGCAGTTGAGAGCGCATCTCTCACTGCAGTCCCTACGGTGGTGGAGGAAAAAGAACCTCCTGTCTGGAGTTCTTTTTCAACCTCTGATTTGTCCAGAAATAGTGGTTAGACACCTCGCTGGAGGTCTGGGGTACCAACATGGAAAATATGGCCAATCACCCTCACCCTCATCCTCCTCTTCCCGTCTTCACATTATCCAGTTCGTTGTGTGACACCGACTGCCCGCTGCCGTCGCGCTCTACGGATGAGCGAGCAAGCGAGAAGGACACCACCGACACGCAGGCTCCCACGCTATTGACACCTCCTGGGCTCCTAACCAGCCACCTCTCCCGCCCGCCTGTCCCCCACACAGTGGGGGCCCTAACACACGGGAGGCAAGGAGCAGCTCCACCGACAGCGCACTCCATTTCTGTAGCACACGGGGCATTACCGGTGCAAAGGAGCAAAGGTGAGCACAGCTCGGCGTGGCCACAGCAGGCGAGTGCGCCCGTTTTTATTTGTTGTACGGGCCGGGATTTTCAGTGTAGGACAGAGCAAGAGCAAAACAAGAGAGAAGCTGCTGTGTGCTGTGTAAGTGACACTTTAGTGACACTACTTGTATCCCCTATAGGGCTGCAGGAAAGAAAAACAGCGATCTGTATTAGCACCAGCATAAGACCCAGCTGCTTTTTAGGTCTCGCTGAGCCCAGCGCATGCGCTGGCTCGAAGAGACATTTTGTATGTGGGCATTTCAAAGTGCTGCTGGCTGGCCTAACGCTTGCGTTCACGTGATCGTGCACGCACGCAGCCGGCCGCCAGCAGCACTTTGAAAACTCGTGCGTCATCGCGATCGCGATCACTTTCGCTTTGAGAGCGATCGCGATCACGATGACGCACGCGCACACACAACTCCCGCTTCTCCCCCTCCCCCACCACATATTGCGTCTCCAGCCGCTCGCGCCACGATTATACCCAAAGTTAAGAAATATAATAAACATCTATTTCGTTAACTTTTGGTATGATCGCGGCACCCGCGCTTTACTTTTAACGTTATAAGTAAAGCGCGGGTGCCGCGATTATACCAAAAGTAAAGAAATTGATGTTTATTATATTTCTTAACTTTGGGTATAATCGCGGCTTCCGCGCTTTACTTTTAATGTTAAAAGTAAAGCGCGGGTGCCGCGGCTGACTGGTGAGCGCTTGTTTCTCCTGGACCTTCATACTCGCTTCCATAGGAGTCTTTTCTCTCTTTCTCTTCTGTGCCCCTCTTCGGCACTTAGGATGAGCTTAAAACTGCGAAATAACTCCATACAAACAACAATCATGCAGCATCATGACATGAAACAAATCTGCGCATAAATCTGCTAGATGGGGGGTGTGGCAGCCTGGCAGGGAATTACCGACCTGCCTTACCTGAGTTCTCTGTTTTCTCACAGACCGACATCCCTGCATTCCCCGCTCCGGCTGTTCTGCTCACTGCCCGCTGCCCTCCTACACCGGGTCACGGTGTCCTCCCTCGCACCGGCCGTGCAGTTACCGAGAGCCGACAGCGCCTCTCTCACTGATAACCAGTTTGACCCAGCGGGATCTCAGCTTTGGCTCTTCAAGGACCGCTCATCCGAGCACTTTCTGCAATTCCCGCCACCCCTTTACCAAACGATTCTCCTGCACCTCTACCGCTTCTTCTCTCCCTCCCTTCACGCTCCCTCCTATCCCCTTACTACCCCCCTTTCTCCACCCCATCTCATTCCCCTCCTCCTGGTCCCTACCTTGTACTGTCTATCCTCCTGTCTCCCCTATCCGACCCTTTCTGTCTTCACGCCCGAAGTCATTCACTCTCCCCCCTCCCCCCAACCCGCCGTTTTAAACAGAGAGCATCCATGGGGCGTGCATGGCACTTCCTATATCACTTGTTATCCTTTGTCTGCCCTTACTAACAACCCTCCACATTTTTTTGGGTTGCACTTTTATATAGTGTGCACTCGACCCGAAGTTTTCAGAGCACTTGATATGATCACCAGTTGAAATACAGACTGACATGTCCATTTTATCATTTTTATGCACAGGGAGATTATTAAGGGATTGCCCAGAATCTCAAGATGTTTGAGCCTCCCGCCAGACTCGAACCTGGCTCCCCAGCTTCAAATTCGGCCGCTCTGGCCTGACTAACAGCCCTCCTCTGCCCGTGAACTCCCCTGAACGCCCCAACACACCTGCTCTGTCCCTAAAGCCCCGTGTCATAAGGGTGACTCCCCCAACTTGTCCTCTCTTAGTCAGCAGTGAAAGGCGCGCAAAAACCACTTTTCCAGTTATCTGTATTGTCATTAAAATTTCGCCGTACAGCTTACTTGCGAGAACGATAGTTGGGTCCGAGTGCAGTGTGTAATAAACGTGTTGTCCAAGAGATGACGTTGCAACCACAAAACATTGAAAACTGTGCGTGAAGTCGAGTGACGGTCGTGCTGGCCTGGATGCGGCAGTAATCACAGAGTGGCCTCAAACGGCCTTGAATTGTCTTTTTGCAAATTGGACGAGGCTGTAATCACTGAGTACGCCGAAGAAAAGCTGCTCACGTAATTGTTTTCGGACCAGATATCTTGTGATGCATGTTTGGCTGCAGTTTAACTTAATTATGGGAGGCCTAGAAAGAGACGAGCCCATATAAGACCGTCCAGCAGTTAGATCCCAGCCGGCAGCCGAGCTGGGCCCAGCCGCAAACAAGTTGCGCGTTTCCTATCCAGAGCAAGCAGGTCTATAGGTTACACCGCTCCTCAATGCACGTAGTGATCAATTTGCACAGTGGTGGGCCTTGGCGCTCATCATGGGGGACCAGAACTTATTTTTCAGCATAGGCTTTTGTTTGACCCAGAACAAGAGAGAGAGAAAAGCAGAAAGGGAGAATTAAGGAGGAAGGCAAACATAGGAACATTGATGCTGGAACAGTTTTCAGAGTGGGGGTGCTGCCATCGGTGTTATGTCACTGAATTCATAGGGATTGTGAAAATCCAAGCTTGGCCCAAAGAACAAGTGAGAGGATGTGGTCCGTCGGCTAGATTGCCGACTTTTGAGCTGGGAAACCATGGTTCTGAGCCGCGGGGACGCGTCCACATCCTGTGATTCTGGGCAAATCACTTAATCTCCCCATGCCTACCAAAACAAGCATTGGCATAGCCAATAGGTCTCACCTTTGGGACCTTATAAGTGTCTAGCCATGCAACAGTTAATGCTGTTGCAGTAAGGATATTGTGCTGCATAACTAAATACTTATAAGGTCCCAAAGGCGAGACCTATTGGCTATGCCAATGCTTGTTTACTTTCTCCAGGCGACATCCTTCCTGGTCAACTGCTGGTCAACAGCTACAGCAGCAGCAGCGCCGGGTGATTGGTGCAGCAAGGGGGGGGTGGGGGGGTGCATTTGAAGAGAACTTGTGGGAGACACAGGGAGCTGGGCCATCGATGATAACATCGCTACCTCCTCTGGAACGGATAGAAGAACCACGTGCAGAAGCTGTGGCAGTGCTTTAGTGGAACAGAGCACTGCACTGATCCTCGCTGTCCCTCGCCTTCCCGCTGCTGCTCTCTGTTACAGAAACACAGGTAGCTGAAGTAACAAGCTAGCAGTGAGTCCTGCCGGCGGGGGTCAGGTTGTCAACTAAAGCACACAATCATTGAACAATCAGTGGAGGTGGTGGTGGTGGCGGTGGTGAGAGGCGAGAGTTTCTACCCTTTGGCGTGAGATGTCCTCAAAAGAATTACACTCTGGGTGTGTACTTACCTCGTCACCAACCCGCACAAGTAAATTGAGGAGATCATATAGTGGAACCAGACATCTACAGCATCTTTGCTATAAATCCCACCCAACCATCACTGGCTTCTTTCAGAAAATTCCCCGGACTGCTCCTGTGGAGGCAATATTGGGTCAAGAAGGCTTGTTTTCCAAGTCCATCTTAGTAACGCCTCCCCCCCCGTTTTCGGGGGAAACTCTTGTGGTCCTGCGGGGAGCCATATAATGTCCTGTGAAGGGGCCAGTGCCCAGATCAAATTAGGTGCCGAGGATGGCCTAAGTGGACACTCGGCAAAACTAAAGGAAATGATGGACGGAGTGTTGAACATTGCAATCACTCACCCCCAGTCAACTGATCTGGGTTTAATCCATCACCGTTCTTTAGCCCACTCTGCCACCCCAGTTCAGACATGGCCATATGCAAATCAGTCTGACCCTGTGCCTCATGGGAACAGTCCAGCCCGAACTGCCAAGCTATGTCTTCCCTGGACCGGAAACAAGCTTCCTAGGACCGGTTTCTGGCATTTCAGCCGTCTTCAGCCAGGCTTGCTTGAATCCAGTGGCAAAGTGAGCAAGGGACTCACGTCTGAGCATACCCTGCCAACTTATGGCGAACAAAGCAAAACCAAAGGAAATGATGGACGGAGTGTTGAACATTGCAATCACTCACCCCCAGTCAACTGATCTGGGTTTAATCCCTCACCGTTCTTCCCAGTTCAGACATGGCCATATGCAAATCAGTCTGACCCTGTGCCTCATGGGAACAGTCCAGCCCGAACTGCCAAGCCATGTCTTCCCTGGACCGGAAACAAGCTTCCTAGGACCGGTTTCTGGCATTTCAGCCGTCTTCAGCCAGGCTTGCTTGAATCCAGTGGCAAAGTGAGCAAGGGACTCACGTCTGAGCATACCCTGCCAACTTATGGCGAACAAAGCAAAACCAAAGGAAATGATGGACGGAGTGTTGAACATTGCAATCACTCACCCCCAGTCAACTGATCTGGGTTTAATCCATCACCGTTCTTTAGCCCACTCTGCCACCCCAGTTCAGACATGGCCATATGCAAATCAGTCTGACCCTGTGCCTCATGGGAACAGTCCAGCCCGAACTGCCAAGCTATGTCTTCCCTGGACCGGAAACAAGCTTCCTAGGACCGGTTTCTGGCATTTCAGCCGTCTTCAGCCAGGCTTGCTTGAATCCAGTGGCAAAGTGAGCAAGGGACTCACGTCTGAGCATACCCTGCCAACTTATGGCGAACAAAGCAAAACCAAAGGAAATGATGGACGGAGTGTTGAACATTGCAATCACTCACCCCCAGTCAACTGATCTGGGTTTAATCCCTCACCGTTCTTCCCAGTTCAGACATGGCCATATGCAAATCAGTCTGACCCTGTGCCTCATGGGAACAGTCCAGCCCGAACTGCCAAGCCATGTCTTCCCTGGACCGGAAACAAGCTTCCTAGGACCGGTTTCTGGCATTTCAGCCGTCTTCAGCCAGGCTTGCTTGAATCCAGTGGCAAAGTGAGCAAGGGACTCACGTCTGAGCATACCCTGCCAACTTATGGCGAACAAAGCAAAACCAAAGGAAATGATGGACGGAGTGTTGAACATTGCAATCACTCACCCCGAGTCAACTGATCTGGGTTTAATCCATCACCGTTCTTTAGCCCACTCTGCCACCCCAGTTCAGACATGGCCATATGCAAATCAGTCTGACCCTGTGCCTCATGGGAACAGTCCAGCCCGAACTGCCAAGCCATGTCTTCCCTGGACCGGAAACAAGCTTCCTAGGACCGGTTTCTGGCATTTCAGCCGTCTTCAGCCAGGCTTGCTTGAATCCAGTGGCAAAGTGAGCAAGGGACTCACGTCTGAGGATACCCTGCCAACTTATGGCGAACAAAGCAAAACCAAAGGAAATGATGGACGGAGTGTTGAACATTGCAATCACTTTGCCACTGGATTCAAGCAAGACTGATTTGCATATGGTCATGTCTGAACTGGGGTGGCAGAGTGGGCTAAAGAACGGTGATGGATTAAACCCAGATCAGTTGACTGGGGGTGAGTGATTGCAATGTTCAACACTCCGTCCATCATTTCCTTTGGTTTTGCTAAGTGGACACTCACCTGACACCTCCTTACGTGCAAATCTGGGTCCTGGCTTATGTGTTAACCATCCGCTCCAACAGTTTCAACAGAGCCAGCAGAGTTTACAACATATCCCCTTGAACCAACTAAAAATAGAGCGCCCACCGGTTGGTACACCCGCCGCATCGGGTGTTGCCTCGCATGCAAAGTTGGGTCCAGACCATCTCCTTAACCAGCGGAGTCAGCAAATCATTTCCTTGAATAGGGAAAAACCAAACTGTAAGACTGTGGCTGTATCTGTTCACCCTACAGAGGAGGGGGGCGCCGACAAGGGAACTAGTGATGATGGTGCGCTAGGGTGTGCCAGAGGAATCCGGGAGGATGCCGGGAGGGATGTCTCTGCGATGGTGGATAAGTCATCAGTTTGTGAAAAATGTAATCCAAGGGAAGACTTTACACTCCCAGACAATGATATTGAAGCTAAAAACAAGGGGCTGGGGAGCCCCTCGCGACTACGCTGAAAAGGACGGTTACCCAATGAGTAGATTTAGGGAGAATAACACTCCAATTGTAAGCTCCTCCCCTAGGCGTCTCTTTTTGCCTCTTTTATATTGTAGTACAAGTCACTTGATTGGTAAATCTTTGGAGGCTGTTTATGATGCTCATGATGTTCATGATTTATTCCTGCCTTGTTCACAACCAAAGCTGGGTAATGAGAGGGATGGTGTGGCTTCGGAATATTTTGTCTGTATCGAAAGACTAAGTTCCATTTTGTCTTTACTGGAGAAATCTGTATTAAGCTCAGATCATATGCTGGAAATGATCTCCGTAATGTTGTTTGAAGTGCAAAATGCAAAAAAATTGGACACCATTACACCCTCCCTTAATATACCTGCGCAGTTGGAAGAACAGACAGATGTTAGGCCTGTTTTACTCGTTCCCCGGGGTTAGCAGACAGATGCGTCTGTGCAAGCAGGAACACCTCTGTTCCCACTGTGCCCCATTGAACCTTTGTGTAATCTTGAAAATGAACAGCTTTGTTTAAGCTCACTTTTTGGGGAGGCTGTAGTGGGTCCTCCTTTGGGAAATGTCAAACTAAAACCTTATCCTTTGTTCATTAAGGGAAAAAAGGGGGCCAGTGGAGCCATTGAGAAAGAAGAGAAAATTATGGGTCATGTTGGGCGAAAAGGCTGGGGAGAGACAGAGGGGGAGGTCCCAACCCCATCCGCCTTACAGGCCCAACTCCCTAATTCATCAGTGAAAAGAGGATCAAAAGCAGGGAAGAGGGGAGGTCCTGAAACAAACCTCAAAGGGGAAAATATGAAAAAGAAACATTAAAAGACAAGACGACTCGTTAAACAAAAAGCGTCAAAATTGTATTTTCCACACATCCCATACAGCCAGAGCGATGTTCAGACTATAATAGAGGAGGGTGGTCCCAAACCGCCAGTTGAGGAGGGTGCTCCCAGGAACCCCATTACAGCGCATCTGACTCCTGTCGGAAGAGTGGGGGCTACTGGAACAGCAGCAACTTCATTAGGTCTACTGCTGCAGTCTCCTCAAGTACCTCATTCTCTCCAGCTTAGTGAGGTGGGCAATCCATCAGGAAGGGGAACACTAATGGGAGGTGGGGCTCTGTTACACTAGACATGGTCCAGAGCTTTGGGGGCCAGAGCAGATGTCAACCTAGAGGTGGGGCCTCAAGCGCTGGGCAATTTACAGATGGGGTCGAATAGAACACTTATAGGGTCAATGGCATCGGATAATAAAAAGTCAGAAGTCCCAACCACCTCTAATATGTCGCATCTGAAGATTAAGTCCAATGAGGAGGTACAGGCGGTCAATCGTGGTGATAGGGTGCCTCTATGGATCCCCCCAAGAGATGCTGTAAAGAAAGACAATGTGGTGCAGAATGCTTCTTCGCCCATTGTGGATCTCATTTGGCTATTTGAGAATGAATCAGAGGATTTATTCTCAAACTTTTTTCCGAAATAGAGGCACTGAAGTTGATAGAAAGCATGGATATTTTAAATGTGAATATTATCCAGCATGAGAATTTCTCCCACTCTACAGTTACCTTTCGCTCCCTGATAGTGGCCAATTTGGCTCTACAGAATTGTAAGCACTTTGTAAAAAGAGGGCTAGATATAATGCCTGTATCAGATTTTGAGGAATATTCTACCATGTGTCCTACAATTCAGTGTCCAAAAGTTCTGAGGGCCGGTAATTCTGTGGTGTTAGACGCTATGGGCCCCGACTTTGAGTACCCTTTGGGTAATGCCAATAATATTATGGTCTCATTAAACAAAAGGGGTCGCTTAATAAATCTGGTGTCTGATTCCGTAGTTGCCCGTCAGGCCCCTGACATAGAAGACGATTTGGCGCAGAGGAGATGGGTAGCAAAAGCCCTGAATACCAACTGTCCGGAGGTAGAAAGAAGCGCTCCTTTGAGGTAGGGGGATACTTCTGTCTTGGAATATGGCTGGCTTAGTTCATAAAGAGGAAAAATTTAATTTGTTAAAATCCTTAAATCCTCTGATTATTTGCTTACAAGAAACCTGGTTGTGTAAAGATTTTGATTGTGATGGCTTTTTTATTTTCTCCTGTCACGCTAAGCACTACGAAAGGGGACATGCTAGAGGGGGGTTTCCATTCTGCTCAAGAATTCGATTAATTGGAATCAGAAAGTCTTTTACCATCCATCAAATCTCTGTATCTGCCTGAAGCTGGCATGTTTGGGAGAGTCTGGCAGGCCTACCTTCTTCCTGGTGGCAAATCTATATATCCCCCTGGGAGAAATTTCGATCATTTGTTGAGCACACTCTTTTTATATATGAATGAGTTAGCTACCATCTCTAATTCTACACTGGAGATTTATGCTAATCCAGATAAAGGGGAAATCTGGCATATGGAGTAGTTTCTTACCTGTAACTCCAGTTCTGTAGTAGGGGTATCTCTGTTATAGTCATAATCTATGAATAGTCCCGCCCATGTGCGGGGACCCCGGAGCAATCAAAATATCTCTTAAGCTGTCCTGCATTTGCAAACCTGCAAAGACACTTAAGAGACAGACAAAATAATACAGCCTAATAACAATATGGCTGCACTGGCCAGCACTTCCTCTGAAGTGAACACAAAAGCCAAAATAAAGTTTAAATGTCATTTTTATTCACATCTGACATGTTCCTTTATTGTATCACACTCCCTTCACCAAAATCCCTTTAAACAATAGAGAGGAAGGGGTGGACAGACAAGCCCTATAGGCTGTCATTATGTGTCTGCTAAAAGGATACCGTGCCTTTAAGGAACTCTCCAGAGACCCCCGGTATCCCAGGATGCACAGCCAAAGCAAGTTACTTTCAGTTCTTTTTGAAGGTGTATAACAACAGGCCTGATACTGCCAGTTTTACTCCACCGGGGAGGAGGGAGGGTCGCTTATGACTATAACAGAGATACCCCTACTACAGAACTGGAGTTACAGGTAAGAAACTACTCCTTCTGTAGTAGGGGATCTCTGTGTATAGTCATAATCTATGAATAGAATGGCAAGCCCATCCCAACCAACAAACAGCGGTGGAGTAAAAAACCAAACACCAACAAATTACTGTGCAAACAAATTCCTCAGCGAAGCCTGTCCAACCTGCGCATCTGCCCTAGCATCAGAATCCAGGCAGTAATGCTTTGTAAACGTATGGACCGACTTCCAGGTGGCAGCCTTACAAATGTCAGCAATTGGAACATTCCTAAGCAAAGCTGTAGTCGCTGCTTTGCCCCTAGTCGAATGCGCTGTAGGCTTACCCCCTAACGTCTTATTAGCTTTCTGATAACAAAGCTGAATACAGGACACAATCCATCTGGAGATGGACTGTTTTGAGGTAGCTAGACCAGTTCTTACTGAACCATAATTCACAAACAGTTGATCCGACCTGCGAATGTCTTTTGTCTTATCTAGATAGAATTTCAACACCCTACGCACATCTAATGAATGCAGAGACCTCTCCGCCGGAGAGGAGGGATGCTGAAAAAATGTAGGCAAAGTTATCATTTGATTTACATGGAAATCAGATATCACTTTAGGTAAAAACTTAGGATGAGTACGCATCACCACTTTAGAAGCATGGAATACAGTATACGGCTCTTGACAACACAGAGCCTGAATCTCACTTACTCTCCTGGCCGATGTAATGGCCACAAGGAAGGCGGCCTTCCAGGACAAATGCTGCAGAGAAGCCTTATGAATAGGCTCAAAAGGCTCCCTCATTAATCTGGACAACACCACGTTCAATTCCCATGATGGAGAAGGTCGTCTAACCGGGGGAAACACCTTACGCAAACCCTCCAAAAAATCTTTAATCACAGGGATTTGAAAAAATGAGGATTGGGAAGGGCCCTTTCTATACGCAGTCAAAGCTGCGAGATGAACTTTGATAGACTGAAAATTAAGCCCAGATTGAGCTAACTGCAGCAGATAAGGCAAAATAACATCTTCTTTACAGGATGTAGGGTCAATGTCCTTTGCCTTGCACCATAAGCAGAATCTCTTCCACTTATAGGCGTAAGAAGTCCTCGTAGACGGACTCTTCGCCTCTTTCAAGATCTCCATACAGTCCTGAGGTAGGTTCAAGTGTCCATACTGCACTAGCTCAGAAGCCATGCTGCCAAACTCAAGGACGAGAGATTGGGGTGAACCATCTGTCCTCCGAACTTCGTGAGAAGGTCCGGCCGACACGGCAGGCGCCGGTGTGGCAGAACAGACCGGTGAAGAAGGTCGGTGAACCACCATTGCCTCGGCCTCTCCGGAGCAATCAGGATCATCCTGGCTCTGGATTGCGACAGCTTGATCAGCACCGCCGGAATCAGGGGAATGGGTGGAAAGGCGTAGAGAAAGCTGTTGGACCAGCTCATCCATAGGGCATTCCCCAGTGTCCCTGGTTGGTAGTACCTGGACGCGAAGTCGCGGCATTTGCTGTTTTCTGCCGTAGCGAACAGATCGATGTCCGGAGTGCCCCACTCTGCGAAGACGTCTCTTAGCACGTCGTCGTTTAGCACCCACTCGTGATTTTCTTGAACGAGCCTGCTGAGCGCATCGGCTTGGGCATTCTGCACTCCCGGCAGATGGGTTGCCGTGATCGTCAGGTTCCTGGCCACCAGCCAATTCCAGATCGTCTGTGCCTCCCGAGACAGCGTGCGTGAACGGGAGCCCCCCTGCTTGTTGAGGTAATACATGGTAGGAGTATTGTCCCTCTGAACTAGCAGGGAGTTCGTCGTGAAGGAGGGCTGGAACGCCTTCAGGGCCAAGTGTACTGCTCTGAGTTCCAAAAAGTTGATGTGGTAAGTCATCTCCGTCTGTGACCATATCCCCTGAATCTGAAGAGGGTCCGAATGCGCTCCCCAGCCCTGGAGAGACGCATCGGTCACTATGGTCTGGACCGGAATATCCTTGTGAAAGGGAGTCCCCTTGCAAACATTCTCTGAGGAGCACCACCATTTCAGAGATTGGAGAGCGTGTTGGGACAGATGAATCATGTCCTCCCAACGCCCCCGCCTCTGGTCCCATTGATCCTCCAGACACTCCTGCAGGGGCCGCATATGCAGACGTGCATTGGGGGTGAGAAAGATGCAGGAAGCCATCGACCCCAGTAAAGAGGACACCGTCCTCACTGTAGGAGAGTGGGCTGAGAGGAGGCGCAGGGCCTTCCCACGGAGCGATAAGCGTCTCTCCTCCGAAGGACACACGCTTGCGTTCAAGGTATTGACAGAGGCCCCCAAGTACTGGAGACACTGCACAGGGATCGGCACTGACTTCGACATGTTGATGTGCAGCCCCAGGCGATGAAGCAAGGCAGCTGTCCTGTTGAAGTGACACTGGGCTTCCGGGAACGTGGAAGCCTTGATCAGCCAATCGTCCAGGTATGGATACACAAACACTTTGTTCTTCCGCAAGTGTGCTGCCACCACTGCCATGCACTTGGAGAACGTCCGTGGTGCAGACTTCAGACCAAACGGGAGTACTGTATACTGGTAATGGTTGTTGCCTACCAGAAACCTCAGGAACTTGCGATGCTTTGGTGCGATCGGCACATGAAAGTAAGCGTCCTGCAGATCTATGGCGCACAGCCAGTCTCCTCGATGCAACTGAGGTTAAATCTGATGCAGGAACAACATACGGAACTTTTCTCTGCGGATCCACTTGTTTGCTTGACGCAGATCCAGAATAGGCCTGAACTCGTTCTTGTCCTTTTTTCTGACGAGAAAGAACCTGGAGTAAAGGCCTTTTCCTTTTTGCCTCAAAGGAACAGTTTCTATCGCCTTCTTCCTTAACAGGACGCCCGCCTCCCACTGGAGCTCCCGCACCATGTAGGGAGAGCGCACTGGTGGAATCTGTGGAGGCGGGCTGGTGAGACTGTATCCATTGCAAACAATATTCAGCACCCACTTGTCCTGAGTTATTGTCCTCCACTCTGCCAGGTAGTATTGAATACTTCCCCCCCACCGGAGCGGGTAACGGACGAGGGGGAAGTGACCTTTCAGGGCTTCGACCCGGCCGGGCCTTTGTTCCCCGACGAAGATTGATGCTGGCCTCTGCCCCTCTGGCGCTTCTGAAAGGACTGCCTCGGGAACTGTTGTTGTTGCTGGTGCTGTTGTTGGTGACCAGACTGACGCCCTTGACCGCGTTGCTTAGAATAACGCCTGCCATAGGAACGGAATGACTTCTTCTGCTCCTTGGGTTTTTCCAACCCCACGGCCTTCAGGGTTTCTGCTTCGGCCTTCATGCGGGCCATCTCGTCATCCGCATGAGACCCGAACAACGTCGA
Organism: Triturus cristatus; assembly: GCF_964204655.1. Lineage (NCBI taxonomy): Eukaryota > Metazoa > Chordata > Amphibia > Caudata > Salamandridae > Triturus > Triturus cristatus. Next base: position 667,907,331 of record NC_140590.1, read on the forward strand.
GCCAGAGAAGGGCAAGTTAGCAATCTTTTGATGCGCTTCAGGTTTTAGAGAGGTAAGCCTCAGCCAGGAATGTCTCCTCATGTGTACTCCATGACAGTACCCATGGGCCGCCAGCAACGATACATCCCCCGCCGCACTGATGATCTGGTTGGAGACCATCATGCCCTCGTTCAGCACCTCCTGGAAGTCCTCCCTTTTGTCCCTAGGCAGGGAGGCAGCAAACTGTTGCAGAGAGTCCCAAAGCGATCGGTCATAGCGACCCAGCAGGGCAGAGGCGCTAGCAGCCTTCATAGTCGTGGCCGACGTAGAGCACATTCTCCTCCCCAAGGAGTCCATCTTGCGACTCTCCTTATCCGGAGGAGCCGTGGAAGAGGGCGTCGTGGAGTGTTGTTTACGAGCCGCAACCACAATGACAGAGTCCGGGGGAGGGTCCACCCTGAGGAACGCCGGGTCCGAATCAGGGGCCCTGTACTTCTTCTGCAACCGTGAGGGAGCAGACTTCACCACGGCTGGTGTCAAGAAGACCTCCATGGCTGGTTCCTTCAAACCCGGAACCAAAGGAAGGAGGGGGCGTGACAGGTGAGCCTTGTGCAATGTCTCAAATATCACCGAGGTAGTGGGAACCGGGACTGCTACTGAGATTCCCAATTTCGCCGCCCCCCTCATCAGCACATCCTGGAAAGTGGCAATATCATCCACCGGCGAGATTCGAGTAGGCGGAGTTTCCGACAACGAGGGGGAGAGCCGTCCATTGCCAGAAGAGTCCGTATACCTCGTGCCTCTGGAACGAGATCTATACCTCCGTCGTCCATGCCTTGTGTGAGTGGACGACCTGTGTCTACTCCGTGACCTCCGGCGAGATCGAGAGCGTGACCTCGGTCTGCGTGGAGCCTTAGGAATCGCCGGTAGCCGAGGAGACGGCGGCAGCTGAGGCACCGGCGGTGGAGGAGGCGGCGTAGGTCGCTTAGGAGGAGGAGGAGGAGGAGGAGGAGGAGGAGGCGTAGGAGGCTTCTGAGGCAGCGGCTGAGGGAGAGGCTGCGGAGCTCCATCACTCCTTGCAGGAGAACCTGGACCAGCACTGTCCGGACTCCCGTCCACCCTTCTCTTCTTGGCGGGCCTATCCCGTGCTGAAGTAAACGAGGGGGAGCGCCGTCGTCTCCTAGATCCACGACTGGAGATCGTAATCACCGAAGACGTGTTACCAGATGTCACCGACGTCGAACTGATCGTTGACCTCGTATGGCGACTCCTCGCCTTTCGGCGTCCCCTCGACGTCGAACGGTGGCCCCTCGACGTCGAACGCCGGGTCGACGGAGAGTCTCTCGACGTCGACGGTGAACGATGTCTCCTCGACGGCGATCTGTGCCTCGATGGCAATCTGTGCCTCGACGGCGATCTGTGCCTCGACGGCGATCTGTGCCTCGACGGCGATCTGTGCCTCGACGGAGATCTTCCTCGTCTCGACGGCAGTCGCCGGTGTCTCGGCATCGATGTCGTCGGCATCGATCCATCGTGGGGCTCGGCACGACGCCGATGGTGTGTCGACGTCGACCGTGGAATCCTCGATGGCGACCTTGTCCTAGGTCTCGCCGGCCCCTCTCTCGACGTCGAACGTCGAGAACGCCGCGATCCAGAGCCCTGGATCGACGGCGAACACACCGGTGCTTTACCTCTCGCCGTCGACGTCGTCGCCTTCGACGTCGAACGCGACCTACCAGCCGGTAGGCGTCGTTTCTGCTCCTTTTTCTGCCCGGAGGTCCCTCCAGTGGCTGAAGCATGGGCAGAGGAAGGGGAATGAGATTCTCCATGCCCCGAAGTCCCACCTGTCCTCTGCTTCTCCTGTCCCTGGAGGCGAATCTTCTCTCTGTCCCTCAGGGTCCTCTTGGAGAAGGTCTTGCAGATGGCACACGTAGCAGGGACATGTGAGGATGACAAGCAGAGGATACAGACATCATGTGGGTCCGTCTTGGCCTTTTTCCTCCCACACTCAGGGCATTTATCAAATAAAGCCATGCTAAGAGTGGGCAAATTGCACCAAATTGCAGGATGCAGTAGAGAAAGGCTCTAGACGTCGAATGAACACACTATTTTATCCAAAAAAACAAAATTTAGTCCAAATATCCACCCAAAAGGGTAGAGCTCAAGCTCCAGGGTCCTGCTAGCAGGAGCCGGAAAAAAGAACTGAAAGTAACTTGCTTTGGCTGTGCATCCTGGGATACCGGGGGTCTCTGGAGAGTTCCTTAAAGGCACGGTATCCCTTTAGCAGACACAACATGACAGCCTATAGGGCTTGTCTGTCCACCCCTTCCTCTCTATTGTTTAAAGGGATTTTGGTGAAGGGAGTGTGATACAATAAATGAACATGTCAGATGTGAATAAAAATGACATTTAAACTTTATTTTGGCTTTTGTGTTCACTTCAGAGGAAGTGCTGGCCAGTGCAGCCATATTGTTATTAGGCTGTATTATTTTGTCTGTCTCTTAAGTGTCTTTGCAGGTCTGCAAATGCAGGACAGCTTAAGAGATATTTTGATTGCTCAGGGGTCCCCGCACATGGGCGGGACTATTCATAGATTATGACTATACACAGAGATCCCCTACTACAGAATCCTGATTCCTTTCTACCGGATAAAATAAAAACGGATAAACTGGGATTTCTCCTGCTTGATAGCATCAGAAGTGCAGATTTGGTCATTTTAAATGGGAGGGTGTCTGTTGATAAAATAGCACAATTTAATTTTCAATCCCATCATACACAAAGCCTACTGGACTATGTGGTTGTTTCCTATCAAATGGTTGGGGCCTGTGAAAACCTAGATGTCTCTCCGTTAGTATGGAGTGATCACAGCGTAATAGGTTTGACAGTGGCCTTTAATCTACCTGCACTGAATCAAGGGAACTTGGGCCAAGGCTCGGTGGTCTTTAACAAAGCAAATGGATGTTATTTTTGGATGCAAAAAAATACCACCGAGGTAGGTGTGGTAGTGAAGAAAACTTTTGTAGAACAGCAGGGCCATGTTTATGCAAATATTATACAGTTCTTTGAGTCCCAAATGAGGAAGATACCAAATTGAAGCTCTGAATCCACTGGTCCCCGTAGGGCAAACCAGGATACCCCTTCGCTGAAGGTATTAAATCAAGAAATTAACCATTTAGTCCGAAAACAACATCTACAATTTTCCACGGGTAGACATCAGGAAATTAATAACCTTAAGCGAGTAAGAAGTTGTTCTAAACTCCGAGAAAAGAGAAACGAGATTGATGCTAAATGGATTGGGTTGAGGGAGGCCGCGAGAGCCAAAGATTAAAAAAAAAAGTACTGGCACTTGATTGCAGAATATTGTGACTCAAGACAGAGGGCTCTCCCCATTCTGATCCCAGAAAGAGTGGGTGGACTATATTTCACTATTATATAAATACAACAGTTCAGTGCATTTTCAGATGCCTGTAATAGAGGAGTCTTCCTTTATTGAATATGGTCCCCCGTCAAGGGATGAAGTAGTAGGTCACATTAAGAATATCAGAACCTCCGGCACACAAGGACCGGATGGTATCCCGATTATGTTAATCAAAAAGGAATCAGCTGCATGCGGAGCCTTTTTGGCGCCATTGTTTAATTTTCGTTTTCGAACGATTAGTATTCCCTCCTCTTGGAAGGGGAGTATTATAGTTCCTTTGTTTAAAAAGGGCCCAAAAAGTTTAACTACTAGTTTCAGTCAGATTGCACTGTTGGACGCATCAGGCAAAGTATTTGCAAACAGTATACTTCATCATCTGCAGCAATGGGCCCATGATCAGAACATCTTACCGCCAGAACAGGCAGGTTTCAGAAAGGCCCATGGAACCTGGACAACATTGCGGCTGTCCAGACCATTGTAGAGAAATAGGTCTTCTCACGAAGCATGTCTATTTATACGGCATTCATTGATTCCTCAACGGCGTTTGATACAGTGGATCGTCAGACGCTGTGGAGAAAGCTCTGCCATCTTGATATGCCACACCACCTCCTGGGCCTTATAATAGAATTACGAACAGACACTTGGTGTCAAGTGATGATGGGAGGCTGGCAGGGGTTATCTTGTAGGATTAAGATATATAACAGGCTTAAGCAGGATTGCCTGTTGGCCCCTCTTTTGTATTCCTTTATATATTGTAGTGAAGGTAGCTACATACATTGCTATGTTAGCATAAGCGCGTTAGCTTTTAGAAAGCCATCTTGCCACTTTTGCTGCTTTTGCACGCGACACTGCAGATACATGTTATTATTTGAGAAACTGCTTGCTTGCCTTTGCTTCACATGAGAACTGTCTGTTGTTCACCTCCCTAGACGTGCACTGCGACCTTGGTCTGAACATTGTGTGCAAAACACTTTGAGCAGCCAGACAATGTATGTTTTTGAATCCAGGTTGATCGGCCCACTCTCTAGTCATAATATGCACACAGCTGCAAATACCTGAATATCGAGAGCCTTTAATATTACAGTTTGCATGCGTTTGAAACACATGCAGGAGAAGAACATTTCCAGGCGCAGAGCAAAGCTGATCCCGTGATGTGATCCTCATAAAGCTGATCTTTACGGTATGGGGTTCCCCATTCAAGCCTAAGAGACCTTCTACTAGTCTAATAATATTAGTTTACTAGCGAAAGGAAAGTGGCTGTATGCCACTGTCATTTATACTATGATTTCTCCTTTCATTTTCTATGGTATTGTAACAATGTCTATACATTGGGACCTCCGAGATAATACGGATAACGAATGGGACACTGATGCTGGTCAGATAGGGGTTCTGGGTACTGAGGTGAGTTTTTGGTACACCACATTTCACTGAGGTCCTGGTTTCCTGCGCATAGTTCTGTGCATAAGCAGAATCCCTGCAACAATATATGATCTCCCCAGCAAGTTAAACTCAGTGAGGAGGGACGCCCCTAGAATTGGTACAATGTCCATTGGTTCCCTATTATATGCAGATGACATTGTAATTTTTGATTTAAATCCTATTGGCTTGCAACGTCGTCTGGATGCCCTGACCAAATATGCGGAGGACCATTTTCTGAAAATCAATATTGCTAAAAGCTAAATTTTAGTCTTCCGCAAGAAAGGTCTCAGAATAAAGAAAGGGTATAAGTAGTTGTTGGGGCATGAAGAACTTGAATCGGTCGACTCGTATCTGTATCTGGGGAAGGATTTTTCAAAAAACAGGCAAGACTCAGAGCATATTAAATGGTGTGTTGGTAAGGCTGCCACCCAGGCTGGAGCTTTAAATAGATTTTACAAAACCTGTGGGAGACGCCATTTTAACCATGTTCAGTATTTAAGGTTAAAATTCCTCCTTCATTAACATATGCTGCAAAAGTACTGGATAGGGACTATTGGCTCGCTTTTGATAAGGCTGAAGGCCGGTTTTCCCGCCAAATTTGTAAATTAAACTCTTTGGCTGCCCCACATGTTCTACGCTTGGAATTCCATCCAGTCTCTTCATATACTTTATCCTTGGCAGCGGTCCTGAGGTGGGGGAACTCCCTCTTTTGTGGGGACGAGGGCACCCTTAGGGCCGCTTTGAGAATGGAAATCTTTGTTAAACTAAAGGATAAATCAGCTTTCTTCAGATCATTTGCTCACGCACATGATTTATTTGGGCTCAGTTTAAATTGCGATTCACCCATGCCAAAGCCTGTATTGAAGACATTCTTAAAGAAGTCCATAAGCTCGATTAGCACGGTAAGAGACACAGCTTTAAGTAAATCTAAAGCCCGCAATGAGGTGGTCTGTGGGAGTGCCGTGGGGAGTAGACCTCAGCCCTATCTTTCATGGAATCTCCCACGTAGGATTAGAAGGTTGATACTACTTTTGAGAACCAACCTTTTGCCCCTGAGAGAAGTGACTGGCATTTGGGAAAAAATTCCAAGAGGGAAGAGAATCTGTGAATTGTGTTTTTTACAAATTCAGGATCTTAATCACGTGCTATTTGTGTGCCCGGAACTTCAAAGGGCCAGGCGCACGTTTTTAAGACCATCATTTATCAAATTTAATATTCATTCTGCTCAGGAGGCTCGATCTTTTGTCTTGTCCCCGCCAAATGAAATGGTTTGCCATAGGCTATTTCAATTTTTTTAAAACATTTCTGGCTATTTATTAGGAAATTCTTAAAGTTTAGTTTGTATGATGCAACGTTTGATGGTTGGACAATGTAGAATTTTGCACTATTTACAAAGTATGTCTTTCCCTCTTTCCTCTGTTTTTAATTTACTGGAGTATTTAAAAAACAAAAAATATATATACATATATTTATTGTATGTATTCAACGTATGTCTTTTTATTGTATTGGTGTATTTTTGTGGACCTCCGTAGGAGTTCCGTAACAAATAAAAATGTAATTGCCCAATCAGGTGTGGAGCCATACGTAGTAGATGTTAGAGTTGTGGGCAGTGTATCTGGCTCTGAAGTCTTTCTTACTGATGATCCAAGCAGGCCCTCTTTTATGTCAGACGACATGCTCCCTATGTGCTGTGTGAACAAGGAGGAAGGAACAAGGTCAAGAGCGCTCTCCCAGGAAGCTCTGATAATTCACATTGGCACTGAATGGTAGTAAGAGGCATTCGACTGAAAGTGAAACAACTTCAGGTGAGCCAAGTTCCCATTTGTTAGATCAAAACAAATGCAGTTGAAATGAATGCTACTTACATCTTGGTTTGCAAGGGGCCACCAGAAATAGGCTTGTTTACAAAAGAAAACACTAAATGATACTCTCAATGAGCAGGTCAAGAGGAATTCTCTGCGTTTCGTTGATCCTACTTCTTCCCAAGGTGGTGATAAAGTTCAGAATCAGCAACTCAAACATGCTAGACATCGTTAATTGTTCTTTTTTAAATGTCTCTCCTGCAGCACAAGAGCATGCATAAGGTTGAGTCTGCTTTTCAGGATGTTGGAGAGAATCTTCCATTCCAGCCTTCCATCGATGAACTTGACTGCTTGGCTCCTGAGGTCTTGCAGTGTGGACACTTGAAGCCCCCTGAATACAGCAATACCATTTTTAGAGGTAAGTCAGCCTTCAACAAGGTCTTATGCATTTAAGTGGAATGCATGTCTAAGATCAGGTGCAGATGCCCTCCTGTCTTTAAAATTCAATGTTATCAGAAATCCAAACCTTTCCCATTTTGTGAATTGTCCTTTATCGAGGCCTTCTTATGCATTCAAGTGGAAGAGGTTCTTTTTATAGTGTATCAAAAAGAGGTCAGACCTTTGAACATGACAAAAGTCAGTAAGATCAAGTGTTTATTGTTTGATTAAAATCATTACAATAATAAAAACATACAATTTATAGATATGAACATGACAAGTACTTCAAAAGCATGATTAAATGAATCGACGCAATGTTAAAAACGAACAATTTGAACAAAGAGAAGCAGTTGTGCGAGTTATTCACTTAGTGGACTTCACAAGATGGGCAAGAAAAATGCCTAGTAGAAAGTCTGTTTAGAATAGTGTGCAAATATCCTGGGACACCTTTGGCTTAAACCCAGGGTCCAGAGAGGACAGACCTGAGTAGAAGGAACAAGATTTAAAGTGCGGGTACAACAGGCTCAGAGTTACTTATCATGACCTTGATCAGTCCTTAAAGAGTAAACCATTTCAGAGGGCGCTCACAGTATATTATTAATCTACTCATGAGACAAACAATTATAGACAGTGTTAGAAATGGGATTTCTGGTTGGCTAGGGCACGCGCCTAGGTCAGGCAGAAACCACCACTCTAGTCAGGGCAAGGGAATTACACGTTGAAGATAACTCCTGCTCACCCCTTTGGTAGCTTGGCACGAGCAGTCATGGTTATCCATGAGGCAATCTGTAAAGTGTTTGCACAGCACACTCACAGTGCAGCGACACACTAGGCACACCACAAAAGACACTCCACACAGTTATATAAAAATAGCCTTTGTATTACTCATAAAACACATTAGAACGTAATCACATATGTACTCTGTGCCACCTGGCACTTAGGTATAACTTTACAGGGGATTATATACATTACAGGGCCAATCGGGCCACTGTCATAACCATTAGAACTCACTTGTAGTGAAGATAAAACAACCAGTAACTACAGGCAAGAGGTACTTGGCATAATCACATTAGAAAGATCATCAGTAATGCATCATTTCATAACACCTTATGCGCCTCTTAGTCATATACTGCAACATAGGGGATCCTTACACCATATCACCTAAGGCCCCACCTAAACATAAAGTGCGACCATCAGGCCTACTGGCCTTAACCTTGGGGCCCGTCTTGGGCTTCCCCGCAATGCCCTCTGTCCAAATGTCAGGGCTCTACTAGCATCAGAACTTTAAATTGGCCACTGGGCTGCCGATGCAGCAGAGTACTGACCTCAACAGGCCTGTACAAACACTGGGGCGAGGAGGCAACTCACCCATGTCTCTCGGTAGACACCAAATGCCCCGGATGTTGCAGCTGCCGACAATTTGGCTGCAAAGCTATGAAAACCGGCACAAACAGTGTGCCTTTCAAGGCCCACTCACTGGGGCTTCTCTCCCTCTCAGGAATTAGGCGGGACGTGGCAGCAGGGAGCCCGCGAGGCTGCGGTCCTTCCTCGTGGTCCGGTAAGCCTGCGAGGCTCCATCTTCGTTGGGGCAGACACGCGGGGCTCCGTTGGGGAGCACATCGCTCGCCACACTACCGGTGGCCCCAGCAGCACCCAGCCGGTCCACAACGCTCTTCTCTGGACAAGGGTGCTCAGCCCTCTCAAGGCAGAGGGAAAAATCCAGCAGAGCTGGGCACTGGCAGGCCAGCACGTAGGGATCCCAGGAGCCAGCAGCCTGGTCCCAAAGCGGTTCCTCCTGGCAGAGTGCACCTTCTAGTTTAAGTAAGCGCCAACAGCACACTTTCATGGGGTCACAGCCCCAATACTTATACTAGTCAGTGTCTTTGTTCTTCCCCCCGGCACAGGCCTAAAGCCCAGTCCAAACCAGTTTGGGGGGGGCACTTAAGAACATCTTTTCAGTGCACAATACCCTCCTTTGTCAGTGTAGGCTCTGGCCCCAGACACACCACAGAGGGGGGTGGAGCCAGCATTGTGTAAGGCAAGCACAGTCCTATTCAGGTCCAGGTGCTACTCCTCCCACTACTCCAGAGGCAGATCGCCCTATTCAACCTAGTGCTGACTCACACAGCCCCTCTGGGGCCACTGCACTTCCCCAGCCTCTGTCATCCAGAGTCAGACATGCAATACACAACAGGCAGGCACAAAGACACATAGCACACAGAAATGCCCACTTCTAAAAGTGTCATTTCTAAAATAGTGATAATAAATCTGCGAACACCTTTACGCAGCATTTATTACCACTATTTCAAACATACCAACCTTGATCACGCCACTCCTCTCATATCAGGAATTACCACTGAAACCCTTATCAGGCAATCCCCAATGCATTCCTATGAGAGGGCAGCCGCACAGCAGTGAGAAACCAAATAGGCTGTTTGTCACTACCAGAACATGCCACACAGTTAAGGCACATGTCCTACCTTTTACCTAGAGTACACCCTGCCCATGGGACTAGCTAGGGCCTACCTTAGCGGGGACTGATATGTAGCAAAAGGGGAGTCACAGACGTGGCACCCACTTTATGTGCCACGTCACAGCGGCAGTAAACTGTGCGCGCAGGCCCTGCAATGGCAGAGGCCTGAGACAGGTTTGAAAGCCTACTTTGGTGGGTGGCGCAAGCAGCACTACAAACCCCCCAGTAGCATTTGATTTACTGGCCCTAGGTATATGAGATATCACTTTACAAGGTACTGATGATTAAATTAAATACGCCAAACAGGTGTAGACCTGGGGCGTGGTCTGCCATGCAGCGGAATGGCCGCTGTGTGAGTGCGCTCTGCCGGCCGGGATTTAATCCTACATAAATCCTGCATCATGGATGGTTGCTGACCTCCCCTGATCTCTTCTACGTGTGGCTGAACACCTGCAGATCCTGGTTTTGGCGATCCAGCAGTCCGTTTGCGCCCCGGAGCCGAGGTACGCGCGCTGAGGCACAGACACCGGCAGACTGGGAGATCCTGGCTGGGCTGCCGATAATTCGGTGGGGCTTGGGCTTGTGGCGCGATAATCAGGTGACGAGCAGCGGAGGGCTGCCGAATAGCGGCGAGTGCCCGGGTGTCCCTGAATGTGCGAGGGTGCCACACATGAGGTGGAAGAGTATGGCGTCCTGCATACGAGTTCCCATCCGCCATTTTGAGGTCGGACCGGAGTACCATCGGAGACTACTGGTGACACTGGTGAGGTTGTCGATCCGGCTGTTGGCCCGCTGTGGGCGCTGAATTGACGGCTGCGCTGGCTGTGTGTCTGCCGCGTGTACTGGACACTGGCCGGGATGCTGTGTGAACTGTGAGCTGCCCCTTACTGAATGGCCGCCATGTTCTGATCGCCAGTGGCGGTGTGACTCTGACTCTCAGGGCCTGCGCCGGATTTGGTGGTGCTGGTGTGAGGACTTTTGCCTGCTGTAGGAATCGGGGCGAGTTTACTGCAGTGATAGCTGTGATTGGAGGCCCTGTTGCTGTGCTTTGGGGGTGTGGAGGGCCGCCCGCAGTGCCCTGGTTGAGACCCCAGAAGTCTGGGAGAGCACCACATGGCGTATATGCCCACCTACATTGCCATGCTGCCGCTGTGGGGGTCGCTGGCTTAAGTGCTGAGCTTGCTACGCCTGGAGGTATTACTGCCAATATTGGAGATCATGAATGAAGGTCTGTTCTACTTTGCAGGTGACTCCTGAGGAACGCTGAAAACATTATAATTGCCTATCTGCATCTACTGCTGCATTGCTGCATGCTGAGGAGTGCTGGTAGTTCCACTCACTACTTAGGGTCTGAAGAGCGGCGGGGAACATCAGTGGCGCGGCCCTGACTCGGTCCGCTTGTCATCTGCGTGGGCTACATGGAGATGCTGAGGGGTGCGAGGCGTGGCGGAGCTGTATCGCAGAGGAGCGGTGCATTGGTGGCACGGAGGGACGCGGTGCCAAATTCACGTGCAGTTTGGACGGTGCGACACCAGTCAGAGCCTCCTTGTTGAATTTCCAGCACCTCTGTAACCATGGGCAAACAGGACGCTAAATAACCGAAGCTAACCTTCGAAAATAAACGAGCCACACGTCATACGGAGTCGGAGCCTGAAGCACAGATGGACAGCCAGCATGAAACGCATGCGGAAGATCAGGGTGAGGACCTGCGGACCCTTATGTTAGAAATGCGTTACAGCCTACGCAACATAGACATGAAACTGGACACCCTGACTTCACAACTGGACTCGGTTAAATCACAGGTGATGGTACATGAGACACGCCTAGATGCACTAACGAACCGCCGTACCGAATTTCACAAATTTCAGGTGGAGACGAAGGAGCAGCTACTACATATGGATAAGCTGCTGGGGATCATCCGGGCTAAGAATGATGAGTTGGAGGCGAGGTCACGCTGTAACAATCTTCGCATTACTGGAATTCCAGAGACAACTGCCATATCTAAAATGGAGACCTTCATCACGGATTTGCTCCACGAACTTTTTGATCCTCACTTATCCTCGGTATCTGTAGTAGAGACAGCCCATCGTTCGTTGGGGCCGAAGCCCCCTGTTGGTGCCTCACCCAGGCCCATCATAGCGAAGCTCTTGAATTACCAGGATAGAGACCTCGTCCTTCGGTTAGCCAGGGAGAAAGGTCAACTTCTGCACAAGGGTAACACTATCTCGTTTCATCCTGACTTCACCCCGGCCATGCAGGCGGCGCAGAGGTAATCCCTCCCGGCCAAACGCATTCTTTTGCAGGCACAGATCCCATATTCCCTGCTGTACCCAGCCAAGTTGAAAGTATCCTTTGACGGAAATGCCCACTTTTTAACAGACTCGAAGTCCGCATTAAAATTTGCTAAACATGGGCTCTGTTGGTGCACACTACACACACTCTCGCTAATACACTAAATTGTCTTACTTGGAACATTCAAGGGCTCAATGACGGTAGAAAATCCAGACTAGTACATGCTTACCTATCCCGACATAATATAGATATCTGCTTATTGCAGGAGACGCACCTGAATGTTACGCCATCGCAGAAGCTCCGACATGGCCGGTTGGGAAATGTTTACTCCTCTATATATTCCAATTACACGTGCGGGGTAGCTGTGCTGGTTACGCGAGGGTTGGACTGGAGGGAGTGTTCGGTGCATGTAGATCCCGAGGGAAGATACGCCCTTTTACAAGGGATTTTGTGCGGCATCTCCATGGTTACTGTGGCTGTTTACGGCCCTAATGTAGACTCCCCAGAGTTTTTTAGACACATCTGGACGAAAGTAAGGGTGACAGGCTGCAGCACGATAATGTGGGGAGGCGATTTTAATGCTATCCTAGATGATGACTTGGACAGGCGGGGAGCTACTCGATCCTTGCACCCTGCAGCTAGCGCTGCCCTGAGGGCTATAATTTCTGAAGGAGACTTGCTCGACATATGGCGTAGTAGACACCCCTTGGTCAGGGAGGGTACTTGCATCTCTGATCATCACAGCACCTGGTCCCGCTTGGACTTCTGGTTAGTGTCCCGTGATATAGCCACTTGGACTTCAGATGTAGTGCACCTGCCACGTTCACTGTCGGACCACGCTCCATGCTTGTTGAAACTGTTGATTTCGGGATTGCCTCCACGCGCCTTCACCTGGCGACTCCCACCATATGCCCTACTTGATGAAGCCTTTAAGAGGAGATACGGACGGATATAATCGAGTATTTCACTTTGAACACAGCCACTGAGGCTTCACTCTGGGAAGCATTTAAGGTTGTCATCAGGGGTCAGTGTATCGCAAGACAGGCGGGAGTGTTGAAGGCTATTAGGGGCACGATCGCTTCCCTGGAGGCTCACATAAGGGAGCTTGAGGAGAGGTTTTATTCCACTGGCGACCCCGAAACTGTTACCCTCCTGAAAGCCAAACTGCTGAACTTTTCTCAGGAGGCGCAGCGGGACGTTAAGTTCCTTGGGAAATATGCAGAGGCGGTACGGGGAGGGGAATAGGCCAGGCCGCACGTTAGCTGGTATGATTAGATTGCCCAAGTCCACCATGTTTATTCATGAAATACACACCTCACCAGATACCACTGTCAGGGGTCAGGTAGAAATCCTAAATGCGTTCTCCACATGTTAATCCCACCTCTACACTGCCACCCAGGGTACATGCCCGAGGGGATGCAGTCCTTTCTTGACTCGATTGCATTGGTTTGGTTCAATAACACCCACAGAAAGTATATGGATCTCCCGTTCACTGCCGAAGATGACGCCCAGGTTATAAAAGGCTTACCGCTAGATAAGGCCCCCGGACCTGACGGTTTGACCACATCTTTTTACAAAACATATGTTGAGAAATTGGCGCCTAGGCTGCTGGCGGTATATGAGGAGGGGGTACTGCCTAAGTCCATGAGGGAAGCCATAATTATTTCTTTGTTAAAGCCCGGGAAGCCAGAAACGGAGGTGGATTCCTATAGCCCCATATCAATGATAAATGTGGACGTTAAAATCCTAGCTAAGCTGATTGCAAATCAGCTACAGCCACTGCTCCCTATGGTTGCGCTCCCGGATCAGTCAGGGTTCATCCCGGGGAGGTTGTCATCTCATAATTTACGTACTATCTTCTCAGCTCTGCATTATCTGCACCCAGAGGTACGCGCTGCAGTGGTTTTTTTAGACGCCACCAAGGCGTTCGACACACTCGAGTGGCGATACTAGTTTGTCATACTGGGCCGTATGGGTTTCAGCCCACTCTTCATCGATCGCATACGGCTCTTATAGGTGCTCGGATGAGGGTGAACGGACTGCTGTCTGATCCCTTCCCTATATCGCGCGGTACAAGGCAGGACTGTCCCCTTTCACCGCTACTTTTCGCGATAGCAATGGAGCCCCTGGCTGCCCGTATCCGGCAGCATCACACGGCACGCGGTATAGGGTTCAGCTCCAGGAGCCTACTCATATCGTTATATGCAGATGACGTGACTCTGTATCTTGTAAACCCGGAGGAGAATCTAGACCCACTTTTGAGGGAATGTATTCGTTTTGGAGGTCTAGCTGGAATTTTTGTAAATTGGGCTAAATCGGTGATATTTCCCCTGACAGATGGCACGCCATGGGTAACTTCCGAGTTTCCTCTGAAGTGGGAAGCCGAGGCGGTCAAATACTTGGGCATATGGATCAGTCGGGATACACAGGAGGTTTGGAATTTGAATTATGGGCTGGCTGTTGTGTGGTTGGAGGAGAAGGTTAAGATTTGGTTTAGGCTGCCGCTGTCCCTGGCTGGGAGGATAGCATTGGCTAAAACGGTTGTTCTGCCCAAATTTCTGTATCTATTTGTAAACGTTCCGATCCCACTCACGCTGCTCAGCTGATGAGCTGCGCAAACGAGCAGGTATCCCGGTGTTGTATGCCCCCTCAATCCCGCTGGCACAGAACCCAATGATGCCCAGTATTGGGGACAGGATTAGTAAGACACTAGACCAGAAGATGCACCTTCACACCTTTGCTGATTCATTTCCGGAAAACGAATTTAGGCCCCCTCCGGAAGCAGACGAGGGGCAGACGGTACCCTTCTCCAAGTTATTCCGGTATCATAAGCTGCGTGCGGCATGTCGGGTCCTTTGCGATGATTTCCCGGCGGCTCCCCCGGCTCTGCCCACGTTAGAAAACCTGTTGAGATCCCATCTCCCCGTAAACTTGTCACACACATGCAAAACACTGCCCCATTGGTAAAGCCTAAATCCCTTCAATATTGGAACGGAGATCTTCGACACAGCCCATTAACCGAAGCACAGTGGGACTTCTGCTGTCAACAACATAAAGAGCTCTCTCCCAATTACAGGCTTCGATTGATTCACTTTAAATATCTGCACAGATTTTATAGAACACCTATAGGCCTGTATCGTATGGGACTCAGAGAGGACGCTAGCTGTTGGCGTTGCAAATATTCTCCTGCTTCATTTCTCCACGTGCCATGGGACTGTCCAATAATTGCAGAATATTGGTCTGGAGTTTTTACCTCAGTGAGCCAAATTGTCAGAGTGTCGGAGGCTCCATCTCCCATCCTAGATCTATTAGGATATGTTAAAGACACCCCGCCCAAGCTGGGAAATTGCACGCACTGCTTCTGTTATTCGCTAAGCACCAAATTGCGGTACATTGGGGTAGGAGGAGGGCACCATCGTATAAGGGATGGATTGCCAATGTCACCTATGGCCACACACAGTTAAATACATTCTGGGAACTTATGCCCCCCACTTCCCGGCCCCGAAACATTTGGGAACCATTCCTGACCTGGGTTCAGGGGCAAAGCGACTTCGCTGGGGCAGAGCGAACAGGTGACCTGCAGACTGCGGAATAAATAATACTGGGTATCGCATGCTCTGTGGCGGGTCCACGCTTCTAATTACTCGGGAACTGTGGTGGTAATTATATACGTCTGTTAAGATCTGGACAAACCCTGTGAAGTATTGTGTTATTGTGTTTTTAATCTCATATTTTCTTATATTGCTGTCAGAGAGCATTTGGATTTATGTGGTTAATGTTCTCATGAGTCGTAGGTGCAAGCGCGACGAGACCACCTATTGCATTATGTATCAATGCGTGGACTGTGACTAAGCTACATTTGTATTGCTGTATCAACAAACTGGCCTGTTGTGTTGTTGAAATGTTTTGTATCTTTAACAAAATGTCAATAAAAAAAAAAAAAAAAAAAAACCAGGTGTAGACCAATCTTACCAAGTTTACCGTAGAGAGCACACGCACCTTAGCACTGAACAGCAGTGATAAGGTGCCCAGAGTCCTAAAACCACCAACACCAGGTCAGAACAAATACCAGGAGGAAGGCAAAAAGTTCAGGGACTTCCCTGCAAAAATGGCCAAGTCCAACAGACAGCTAAATTAGGTTAGTTTAAAGTCCATTCGTTATTTGGTGTTTTTCTATGACCATGACAAATCTAATAAATAGTCAACTCAGCTGAATGTTAGAGCACTCCAGACTGACAATCATTGCCAGCCGGCAAGTTCTTAATTACAAGTTGTTGAATAATGGCTTACCAGACAGATTCTCTCCTTTCTAAACTTTGGAAATGTGCACAAATTGTGTACTTCGGACTTGTGGTGGTATCCACATTATCTGCAAGCCTGAACTGACATTATCCGCTTACCGCAGAGGACCACGGTCCTTTGAGGGCAACAGACTGAATCTATATAGCAAAAGCCTTCTTTTTAAAGATGGTGAGAATTGTTGTCATAGTCGGGGATATAGAAGTTTATATGAATTAATGACAAACCAAGTGTGAGATTCAGAGTCAAAGGTCCTTTTATCCACTATAAACAATGTTTCTTTCGCCATGCGATCAGCAGCATTTTAAATAAAGAGAATGGCTTATGGAGGATTGCCATAAATCTTGAAACCGTAGTCGTTTGAGTAAACATGTTAGAAGATACAACCACTGACTGGATCCACACTGGGGATGATTTGAAATTTCCTTCCAGATATACTAACCTCTAATACCTTGATCTGCAGCTTTTTTTTTCTGCATTAGTTTAATAAATGTGCGACTTCTTATGACAAGCTGGTTACGGAGCCCAAATTCCAGCCTGATCTGGCTCTGAGCTAAATTCATGAGTAGGGAAAATATTTTCCTGTAAACTTTTGCAGTGGCTGAATTGAGAAAGGTTGCTATTCTAGATGGTATTACTGCAGTGCCATAGGTTAGCACCAGATATAACTTGCTATTGATTATTTTCAGCAGTGGTTCTAACCAGGGTGTCCTGCAGTATCCCGTACAGTTTTCTAAATGCATATGTTAGTGCATTAGCTTTTATTGGGAGAGAGGCTTTATGGTCATTAAAAGTTGCACAATTGTCAAACACAATGCCCAAGTATTTATATGAGTTGACAAGTTCAACTTCTCTGGAGTTTATATACAGGCTCCTTTTTTCTGGATCTTGTGGGGCCAACTGTATTTATTTTTGTTTTGTCCAGGTTGATTTGTAGGATCTTTTTGTTACAGTATGTATCTAAGATGTCCATTAGACATTGCTGTATAAAAGGAGTCTTAGTCATCAAAACTGTATCATCTGCATACTGTAGGATAAGGAGATGTAGTTGGCCAATTTTTGGAAGGTCAATGATAGCTCTTTACAAGGATTTTGTCAAATCTTCTACATAGAGATTAAAAAGGGTAGGGCATAGTACACTGCCCTTATTAAGCCCATTGAAAGTAGATGTTCTTCATTTTCCCCTTGTTTCCCAATCTTGATTCTGACCCAGCTGTTTGAATATAGAAGTTGTATCGCTTTCAAGATATGGGACATAATTGAACATTTGGAAAGTTTGAACCATAACAGCGGTCTAGAAATCTTTTTCAAAGGCTCATTTGAAATCGATTAAACTTGTATAAAGGTGTGCTTTTGCTTTAACGGTTCTCGATATTAATACTGACAGAGACAGCGTATTTTTTTCAGTTTCTGTCCCTCATCTAAACCCTATTTGTAACAGTGGTATTAACCTCAAATTGTTGATCGTGGCCTCCAGGTCTCGTAAAATAGCTTTTGCAACAAGTCTCCTTTTATTATAAATTGGTTGCAAAATCGACCTTCGCCAGAAGCCAGGAATTACTTGAGAAGCATGTTAAATGACCTTGCCCAAGAGGATGGAATGCACTTGTAGATTGCTGAAGGGAGGAGAGAGGAATGCAGTGCTCCCTGAATTCTCCCTTTACTGATAAAGATGTTGATTTGCTTGTCATTTGTCCATGATGTGGGGCCTTCTTTTTTTGATGGACTTGGCTTG
Source organism: Triturus cristatus (assembly GCF_964204655.1). Lineage (NCBI taxonomy): Eukaryota > Metazoa > Chordata > Amphibia > Caudata > Salamandridae > Triturus > Triturus cristatus. The sequence continues at coordinate 667,925,186 of NC_140590.1, forward strand.
AAAAAGGGAAGGCAGCCATGTACGGAGACTGAGCATGTTCTAGTTTATAGAGTGATTGCGGAACCTGGATCCAATAATTCACTGTTTTGTTGGTCCAATACACAGTTATTTCCAAATTGGTTTATCATGCACCAAAATTGCTTGTAGTTCGCTGTAATGCAGGCTTCAAATAGTTGCAACCTTTACTTGATGTGGACAGTTTTCTTTGCTTCCATCACAAGAGGTGTATAATACTTCTTGAGATTTGTTTTATTGTTTCAATCGTGGATTGGGCCCAAACCGTTTAGCCCATGTGTCTCAAATCCCTACAAAGATGTTTTTTTATTTTTGTGTAGATCTTTGTAAACCAGTCATTTAAGAGATCCTTCTTTGCATTGAGTTAGAACTTTATTTGGGCTTTTCTCATTTTACATACATCATGTATTTTGTTTGCGTTAGTCCCAGTGTGAAGAGTCAGGGTGCTGGGTATCATTTGATAGAAGTTGCATAGTCACGTTCTGTTAACTTACAAGGTCTTGTACATTCAGACTTCTTCTAAGCCTCTTGAGGTTGACCATGTGTGTTAGTGCACCTTAGTGAGTTACTGACTGTTCCAAGAAAAGACATTGTTTCCTTATCTTTTTTTTCTGTTGCAAAATGTGGTCTAAATTTCTCTATTAGATTGGGTATTGCTGCTACCATTGATCACCATTAAGTCTTCTGCTCAAGAATCGTTTGTCACTTATCTAGTGACTAATGATTTCCTGACAGGATTTAGGAAAATGTTTCCTCCCTGTGTACTGTATGGGACTGATGGGTCCCTTATCTCACAACATACAAGACTGGTTTATAGCACCTTTCATGGATTGTTGCTTTTATAGCAATTGCACCATCCAAAACAGTGGGTGAATTTCTCGCTTTCTGTACCGAAGAACCATACATCGTTTTTCATCCAAAATAGGTGTCATTAAGAACCCATCCTTTGTTTCTCCCAAAAGTTGTTTCTGATATTCATTATAATTAGACTATTTCTTTGCCTACTTTATTACTAAATCCAGTGTCCCCCAATGATCAAAGGGATAATCCTTAAGGATTCAAGGGTTTTCCAATTATTATTTGGATAAGACTGAAGAGATTCCTAAAGTCAAATAGCTTTTTATCAACACAGACTATATGCAGATCAATAGTTCCTTGCATTCCACAACAGCTCATTCCACAAGAAGGAAGACTGTTACTGCTCCTCTGATGAGAAAGGTCCACATACCTGACCTTTGCAAGGATTCTACTAGGAGGTCAGTGCAACGTTCTGCTAAGCATTATTGACTGGACTTGGACTTCAAGAGAGATACTGTGGTGGGCATATTTTCTTAGCTTATTTGCCTTAATAGGTTTGCTTGCTTCTCTATTCAACCTTTTAAGAATATCAAAGAAAATTCAATGGTGAAAAATGAAAGGTTACTTATTTGTAATCTAAAATCTTCATTGTGTATTCTTAATTCTTCACTATGGAAATTCCTCTCTCAATTCCTAAAAGTCCCAACCACTGAAGCCTGGATACTACACAGTTGCATAAATGAACTGCCTAACTGACACCAAGAGGGAAAACATTGGTTTATTTTATTCTAAAACACAGTTTTTGCATGAGGGTTTCAGCCAAATATACAGCCTAACTTGTATTTGGCCAAAACATAAAAGTAAAAACAAATCAATAAATATTTGGACAGGTTTTTAAATTTGTCTCATGCCAGAAGATATTATATATTATAAACATTTAGAGAAAATATCAATGGAGAAGAACTAGGATTAGTAACGTTTCCAACTTCAACTTTAAAAAAAAGTTGCTCAGGAAGCGAAGGTCTAGGATAGGGTGTACAGCCTAACCCACTTTGGAATTTGAAAATATCCAAAATATAGACCCATCTCTCTCTGACAAGGTGGAAATCTCTATTGCACAATTTCTCTATGAAGCAGCAATTTCCATCATTAAGATATATGTGTGGAGAAAACATGGTAAACTCTGGGAGCACCCATAGGATTGGTGATGATCTGACCAATAATTCCAGCTTGGTCAGTTCAGCCAGATCCTGTAGGAGCGTGTTGGTGTGGAACAGGTGCTTTCAATAAACCTAAACTATACCCTATTTGTTGGATTGTGGATCTTTACAGATGGGATATCCTGATCTTGTCTACTTCAACCTGAGTAGTATTAATCAACTCCCAAATAGCTTGTCTTGTAGTATAATTTAAATAAACCATGTGAAAATAAGCAAGTGCAGTGCCAGCGCCTTCCTACACTTCAACATCAACTTTCAGCACAGGAAGAAAGAAAAATCCTTTTGGTCTGCTCAATATATAAATATTGACTTGGTACAAATATGCTCACTAGACTTTTCCATCTTAGGTTCACTAGGCACATAAATTGGCCCGTTCATGTACTCTGCTCACCATGTCAGTAGAACAATAAGCACTCCCATAATTTGTTTTAATTTGACTAGGAAAAGATTAATATACAATTACCCATGGAGGGACTACGTTTGTGCACCCAAGCAGACATAAATATACCTCATGTGCTATGCACAGAAATACATTTTAATCAGAGGAGCTGCATCTGACATGATTGGAGAAGTGAGTTTAAGAAAGGTGTCAGATTTTGTTTTGTCCTATTAGATGTAGAAGCAAGTAGCAAGAGCACTACAATTAAATAAAGGTTATACTACCTCCAGGAACTAAAACGACAAGGGAAATTATTTTTGATCCATATGTTTTACTAATAGAATTAGTCCTTATATTGTAAAGTTCATTTGGCCCCTTTCGAGATGATCCCCAGATTTATTTCTTGGTTTTGTAGAGCGCCTGAATCACGGGTATCTCTGCGCTTTTGGGCGAAGCTGCTGGCTGGCTGAGGAAGAGGTTAAAACAGGGAGGCCTGAGAAGTTTCCTGAAGCGCAGATTATCTGGGCATTGCCTCTATTTTGTGCACATAAGTGGAAAATATCTGTCCCAACTGGCAAGCAGGCCATTTAAGATGTCATGAGCGTTTAATATGTGAGGTCATATGGAGCTCACTAACCTAGGACGGGCACATTTCTGCATTTTTTCAGTTTTTAAATCTTAGTTCTTATCTCATTACAGCACCTAACTATAATGTCACTTTAATCCTTGCTTTTTCCATTAATTTCTTCATAATATAACTTGAGATAAGACCTTCTCACAATACTTAACTATAACATCACTTTAGCCTTTGTTATTTTTATAAGAATATATACATATTGTTAGAAAATGGCCCTTTCTAGAGGGTCACTCTAATTTTTTTTTCTGAACCATATTTTTGCTGGCTGTTGAACTCTGTGCACTTTACCACTGCTAACCAGCATTAAAGTCCCTGTGGGCCTGCTTTCAACATGATGAAATAACCTTGATTGGCATATTTAACTTACCTAGGAGTCCCTAGTATATGGGCCTGAAAGTTAAATGTCACAAGGTGACTACAGATCGTATTATGCGATCCACTACAGCGATATTACAAACCTGATTGCAGACCTGCCCTCTGTAGCCTACCTGTACAGTTTTAAAGCTGCAAATTTGACCTGTAAACAAAACAAAAAAAAGCCTTTTGGCAGGTCAAACCTTCCGTTTATATGTTAACAAGTCACACCTAACTAGGCCTTACTGCCTATAAGGCAGGGTGCATGGTATTTAAAAGTAGGACATGTAATAGTTTAATGCTGTAGCAGCACTTGATGTTCTCTAGGAATGCACTGTGATATTTAATAATATTATCCATAGATTATAGCTTGGAAACAATTTTTGGACTTTCTAAAATATATATTATAAGTGCAATTCCCTGCTGAAGTCAGATTTGTAATAAATAATTGGAAAACGTATTTTTAGAACGTTACCTTTTCCCTGCCTGAAGCCCCTAGAGGCCCATTTACCAGAGCTTCAACTGTCACCTGGCAGCTGAACTGCCCCCTAAATGATCTGTGAACTTGCTCCTAGAGCCAAGACAAAGGCCTTGTGTGTGGTGAGGTGTTTTCCTCTAGCAGAATGACCACCTAAACTGTCACAGGTAGCTGTTACCCGACACCTGGTCAGGACACTTCTTTGTTTTCCCAAACATCCAAGCAACAATGCCAGTAGGAGAGAAGCTGCCCCCAGAACTGTTTTAGCGTGACCACAGGGTATGCTCATTTACCAGGCCACACATGTGGGGTGGGCAAAGGAGTTCTGCCCAGGGTAAAACGGTTCTGACACTTTTCATTTAAATAGCAAGATGCACTGTGGGATTGTTTGCAGCATGGCACACAGGATATACTGCAAAAGTGGATAAGGTCACCCCAGGGAAATTCTACACAATTGGTTATGGAGTATCCAGGAATTTTCACCTACAGGCTGGTTACAGGCATATGCGAGGCACCCACAGGACCCTCCTCAGAACACAGACTTGTGGAAGAGGATTGGACCTGCTGTCTGCGGCCCGAGAAGACCCAAACAAATTGAACCTGCTCTCCCTCTTCAACCCAGGAAAAGAAGGGGATTCCAATGGTCATAAGGCTGACGGCCTGTTCAAGCCACAGAGACCCTACTGCAGGACTCTGCTGAAGTGAGTCTTGATTTCAAATGCTTTCCGCAAGGTCCTGGGCTGGTGTCAAAGGATATGCCTCCTAAGTTTTCCTGAAACCTGGGACTTAGAAACTTTTTGGCTCCAAAGACCTCCGGCGGATGGGGACCAACCAGCCAAGCCGATCCAACAAAGTTGTCTTGCCACTGGGTCACAGATTCAGGTCGCTTCTACTCTGAGCTCTTTCGCAACAGCAAATCCAATTCTGCGGGACCTCGTGAAGAAGGTGTGTGTGTGCGTGTTTGTGCATGTGTATGTGTGCATGTTAAGTTTCAAGATATATACATTTTAAGATAAATAATTGATAATTGTATGGCTCTGGTTACATACAGGGAGCCATTTTTGGATGGTTGGTTAAAAAATACTTCACTTTGGAGAACATAAATGCTGTAAGTTCATATTAGCAAAGCATATAGGAACAATGATATTGCATCAGAAATGTATCTTATTGACGTGTGTTGGTTTTTTACCTATTTACTAATGCTAAAATGCTTTGCAATGCTTACCAGCATGCTATGAACACACCATTTTCAACTACTCTGTTTCATGACAAATAAAAAGTACCTGCATGCGCTCCACAAATAATGTCAAATATATTTAAATAAAAGAAGAGGCATGAAGGACTGAGACAGAACTAATTTCACGGCTGAACAGTAAAATACAGTAGTTTTCCTATAAGGAGTGATATTCCAAAAACAATTAAGATTTAGGACTCTTTCAATCTACAAGCAAAGGTTCACATTTTCAATTGTGTTCTGTCCATCCTTACCTTGGGATTTCCTAAAACTGCAACTCCCACAGACAGTTTCCGTTTCTGCCCCCCACTTAATTTGATTGCCTGGTTGTCTTTCACTGAATGCATGTCCAAGTCTTGCAAAACTTTGTGCACCTGTAAGAAAGGAAAACCGTTTTATTGCATTAAACGTTGCCCCTGGTAGTCCTAATAAACAGAATTGTGTCCTATTAAAAAGTGCCTATAGAATTTTAATATTTTAGTTCTGGTAAACACATTTATTAAAATCAATACAATAAAATAGAATCAAATATAAATATTGTACATATCAGTTCTAAGACGTGATTGCTTGAGACTACATTCAGACTTAAGTACTATGACAACTTGACAACACAAAGTCGTCATACTTCAAGATCCTATTGCCTAACTTTAGCCTCAACCCCAATGTGACGCATGCACAATTGATAACAAATACTCTCTCCCATGCTCACTCATCAATGACCCATCCTTGTCAGTATCTGACTGTGACACATCGTTATTATTAATCACTAATATAGGAGAAACTCTGGCTACACTTCTTACTGCTCCTCTTACACTCCAAACACACCCTACCTCCATGGAATGACACTCACATTTTGACACAACATACCCTATTGAAATGATCCCAATTACAATAACTATCAATCCACCATGGACATCAACTGACCAATTCAGTCTTCAGATCTTGAAATCTGTCACCTTCACATTTAGCGTTCTTCTGTAACTGAACTCTCTTTTCAACTATCCCTCACATCATGTACACATCCAACATGTTTCAAATCTTCAGTAGTTGGACTTTAAACAAAACCATTGTTCCTCTCAAACTATAGTCCAGTGCATGAACTGCCCTTTTTCTCCAAGATACTGCAACATTTGGTTTTCAATAATACCACACTCTATGTTTCTTCAAATAATCTACTTAACAGTTTCCAATCACATTTTCATATGCATCACTTCACTGAAACAGCATTCCCATGGAGTCAATTTCAGCATCAGCGCCCATTACAATCTACTTTCTTCGATCCTCATTTTATTAGCATGTCCACGGACTTCAACTCCACTGATCATCCCATTCTACCCTACTCTCTAGACTGACCAGGCAGTGCAAGTCTGCCACATAACTGGTTTGTGTCATACCGGTCTGGCCAGTCTTTATCGGTTGCCTCTGACTCAAAGACCTCAATATCCATCCACTTCAAGCTGGCGAGTCACAAGGATATGACCTGGGTCCCCACGTTTTCTCACTCTACACCACCTCCCAACGTTCTATTATCTGCTCATTTGGATTCTCATCACCTTCACCCTTCAATTTGACGAACTTCTGCCTTCAAGGCCCCTGTACTGGAACTTCCTACCACCAGACATTTGTGCACCCCCCCCCTCTCTCCAATAATTTAAAATAATCATTGAAAGGACATCATTTGCAACTTGAAAGATCAGAGTGATAACTATTTCTTTCTGCTGTGAACATGTACATTTTATGGCTTCTTGTTCCACTAACTAGATACATGTAACTACCATAGTCCAGTTTTTTTCTCCATCAACTGCCACCTTGTAATCCACACCTTTGCTATTACTCCATATTTCCTTTAATCAACTCACAATCATCATATAATAGTTATCTAACATGCATAAATAAATTAATGTGGCCTGCTGACTGTCTTGTGAAGATAAGTGGATGTTGGTTAGGAGGGTGGGCAGCAGATTTTCCCTCCAATTCCCCTAAAAATACATAGAATTAAAACCAAACTGGCATTGTATTTTGATGTAATTGTCATATTTTTCTCATTTAGATATCCCAAGTGTAATTTGTATAGTCATGTATTCAAATAGATGTTTTTCACAATTACAAATGAACAGTGGGGGGAGGAGCCTAGCGCGCAACCAAGATGGCCGCGTAGGCTTACGGCTCTCCAGGGCCTCCGCAACCTCCCACGTCTATCCTGATTTAATCCTGGTTTACTTGACAGGCTTTTGCAGATGAACTTGCGCTGAGGTGCCACCCGTTTTCCGATTTCAGATCGGACGCCGGGACCCGGAATGGTTGCACTCCGAAGTTTGCGGCCTGCTCTTGCCTTGGTCCCGATCTCGAGCTGGTGAAGTGCCCGGGTGCGAAGTGAACAACAGCGGCTGGCTGGGCTTGCCCCGCCACGGACCCCGCACTTTCACTTTCGTTTTCAAGCTTGCTCTCTACTATCGGCTGAGAGACTCTGGTGTTTCAGAGGGGCGCAGTGTCTGGCCTGACTCTTGGATTATACATGGGTTGACTGTCGGCGACGGCTGTGCTCAATTGCATTAGCTGCCTGGTCCCTTCTGGTGCGGACGGGTACCGGCCTTGTTGGCCTCCGGATGATGGCAGCGAGACTAGACGGAGACAAATCGAAACCCAAGTCAACCCGGAGGGGCGCCTATACCCAGGTCAATAACATGGATCGATATGCGCAGGCTAAGGGATCCCCTGGTGGCTCGCGTAAATCGCCTGAGAGGTCTAAGGAGGTCTCCGGCCCATCGTCGGAATTGACCCTGCTGGACGTCATGGGCGCCATTGAGGAGATGAAGACCGCGGTGGGTCAGCAGTTTGATACCCTGGCTCATAAACTGGACGCGGTCCTGATCGATGTGAATTTGGTCAGGGCAGACCTGTCCAAAACTAACGAGCGGGTCGACTCCTTGAGTCAAGCGGCGTCGAGTCTAACTGTGGACGTGGCCGCCCTGCAGACAGAGGTCCGTAGGTTGCGGCTAGCCAGTGACCTGACAGACCGTCGACTTGAGGACTCTGAAAGCAGGGCTAGATGGAACAATGTCCGTATCATTGGAGTGCCGGAAAGATCGGAGGAATCTGCTGCGGATCTTTTTGTTGAGGATCTGGTGACCACACATCTCGCGCCCAAGGGACTGAGCAAGTTCTTTGCGGTGGAGCGGGCCCACAGGGTTCCGGGTGGTGCGCCCAAGGTGGGTGCTCCCCCGCGGCCTATAATCGCCTGACTCTTTAACTTTCGGGATAGGGATGCTATCCTTCAGGCGTCGAGGGTTGCCGGACCGCTTAAGTTTGAGAACTCCAATGTCAGCTTTTACCCGGACTTCACGCAAGCGGTCCAGAAACAACGGCTGGGATTTGTGGGGGTCAAACGGCGCTTGAGGGACATGGAGCTGAAATATGCGATGTTGTTCCCGGCGAGGCTGCGGGTTGAGTTCCAGGGTCGTTCCCACTTTTTCGACCGGCCGGAGGCGGCTGGGGACTGGTTAGATGCCCTGCCACGGGGATAAAATCGAGACAGTCGGATGGCGGAGAGCGGACGGGATTTGGTGAAGCAGGACTAGAACTTGGTTCCTGGTGATGGACTGAATTGGTGACGTTTTGTACCTTGGCTCAACTGGACCCTAGATTGGCACACTATGCCCTTCAAATGTCCGGGAATTGTGGGGAGCTTATTGGGGTCCTTTCCTCCCTCTGGGGTTCTTTTTGTGGTATATGTTAGGGTGACAGGCACACTGCGAGTTGGGGGGGCTGTTTGGGCTCAAGCAGGGGTGCAGGGAGGGGGGAGTTGTGGTTTGGGGATCGTGGGGGAGGGGGGTTGTTGGGGATTGTTTGTTTGTTTCGCAAGGCAATGTGAAGTTCTCTGCTGACTTATCCGGGTTGTGCTTTCCGGGATGTGGGTGTCATGCACGGGAGTGGGATGGGGGGTAGGGGATTGAGAATCCTTTCGTGGAATGTGAATGGACTTGGGGACAGGATCAAGCGCGGGGTGGTGCTGCAGTTTTTGAAGCGGATCTCGCCCGACATTGTTTTCCTGCAGGAGACACACGTGATTGGGAACTCTTTCCATGCCCTAAATAGGAGGGGCTACCGCCTTGCCGCTCACTCTGGTTTCACTTCTGGCTCTAGGGGAGTGGGCATTTTGGTTAGGGCCTCGCTCCCATTGGAAGTTGATGAGGTGCTTCATGATGATAGGGGGCGCTATGTGGCACTGGTGGGGAGATGGGAGGGTAGGACTATCTCGCTCGTCGCTGTGTATGTGCCTCCGGGGTTACAGACGGCTACATTTGCTGATTTGGGGCGTTTGGTCCTGGGACTCCCGGGGAAGGGTTCTGGTGTTGGGGGGTGACTTTAATGCCGTTGTCTCCGGGTTGGATGACCGTCACCCCCCCCAGGGATCTCCCTAGGGCTCAGGACTGGTTGGGTGGCTTTTTGGACACCTTGGGACTTGTAGACTGCTGGAGATTGATGCACCCGGGTCAGACGCAATATACCTTTCACTCGGGGGCCCACGGGAGTCTCTCGAGACTTGATTACATGCTTATGCCGGCGACCCAGGCATGATTGGGGAGGTGCGTCATTTAGCCCGAGGTATTTCTGATCATTCCCCTATATGGTTGCAACTGAAGGTTATCCCTGGGGCAGAGGGGAGAGTGGCACCCATTAGCCCCTGGTATCTACGTAACCCTAAGATCCGCGCGGAGCTGGTCAAGTCCACTGATCACTACTTTAAGGATAATGTGGGGTCGGTGCCGTCGGCCGTCTCCCTATGGGAGGCTTATAAGGTGGTGATCAGGGGGCAGGCCTTGTCCCTTATCTCCCATGCTAAGAGGTGCGAGAGGGCAGAGGTGGTTCGCCTGGAAACTGAAATAGCTGAAATGGAGGAGGACTTGGAGCGGGGAGTTACTGATGAGAAAGTGCATGTTCTCAGCCTCAAACAAGCAGATTATAGAGTGCTAGTCACGGAAGCCGCTAAAGGGATGAGTAGAGAGCAGCAAGGACGATTGTATGATGTGGGGGATAAAGCCGGAAAGTTGATTGCTTGGTTGGATAAGAAGGAGAGAGCGAGCAGGGTGGTGCCCGTTGTGGAGAGAATGGATGGAGTGCGTGTGACTGACCCGGTGGAGATCGTTGACTGCTTCGCGGCTCATTTCCGCGGGGTCTACTCTCCGGTTTCTGTCCGTTCGGAGGAGGATTCTCATCTGTTGCTTAGAGACATTACATTGCCAACTCTATCGGAGGCTGATGCAGTATTGATGGAGGCGAAGTTGTCGTCAGATGAGATCGCTCTGGCCACTCGCTCGATCGCATCGGGTAAAGCTGTGGGTCCTAATGGTCTTCCCATCGAACTCTATAAGTTGTGTCCCGATAAGATAGCGCCGCATCTTCGGGACATGTTTTTCGCGGCACGTGCGGCGGGCTTCCTCCCCCCTGACCAGCGCCTCGCCACCATAGTTGTGATACACAAAGAGGGGAAGCCGCGAGATCGCTGCGCCTCCTATAGGCCCATTTCGCTGTTGAACGCAGAACCCAAAATTCTGGCCAAGGTATTGGCTAATCGACTGGTTCGGGTCGTGGGCGACTTGATTCATCAGGATCAGTCCGGTTTCAGTTGGCGGCGGTGAACCACGGGATATACGGTCCCGCCTTGAATCCGGCCTTCGAGATGGATACATTTCTGCTCCCGGGTGGGGACTATAATAGGGCGCTGTACTCGGTGACCCCGGACACGCGGTTGACAGGACCCACGCAGGTTGCGGTACGTGTGTGGCACGCGGCGAATGCTGCGATGGGGTGGAGGGATCGCTTGACTCGGGCGACGCCGTTGTATGCCTCTGGGCGGTTGGGCTGTTTGTGGAGATCGAAAGGCTTTGAGAAATGGGATATGATTGGTATATGTAAGGTGGGTGACCTTTGGGCGAAGGGGTCTTTCAAAACGTTCTAAATGCTTAAAACTGAATATAACTTAAACGATAGAGAATACTTCCGGTATGCCCAAGTTTACCATGCGCTGTGTTCGGTTTTCCCAGACGTTGCAGCTATCCCCGAGTACTCCCCACTGGAGGATAGAGTGTTGGATGGCTACGTGCCCAACAGCACTATTTCTCTGATTTACAAGAAACTCATTAATGATCGCGCGGACTTGCTGCTCCGTCTGCGGGAGGCATGGACGGGCGATGGCTTGGAATTGGACGATGAGGACTGGGTATCGGCGGTGGCCTCCCCGAAAGAGGTGGCGATCCCGGCCCGCTTACGATTCGTACAGCTGAAGATCCTCCATAGAGTGTATGTCACTGGGCCCGGTTTGCTGCGTATGGGTTACTCGATGGATGGACTGTGTAAGCGTGGATGTGGCCTGTCGGGTTCCTTTCTCCATATCTTATGGGAATGTTCGGAGGTTGTGCGATTTTGGAACGGTATCCATACCGTAATGGAGGAGGTCACGCACGTTGCTCTGTTGCCCGAGGCTAGGAGGTGTTTGTTGAACGTCTGGGAACCGAATGATTGTAATGCGGCACAGACGCAGTGGGTGACCTTGGGGTACATGGTGGCTAAGCGTAACATTGCACAGCTGTGGGGCTCCCCGAGGCCGCCCACGATCGAGGTATGGAAGGAGAATATGGACTGGTGTATGTTTAGGGAAAAGACGGTGTATGTGGCGAGAGGCAAGCCAGGGAAATGGTCTAAGGTATGGGGCCTATGGAATTTATATCGAGGAAGTATCTGCACCCCGCCTCTGCCATTAGAGGTCGATCTTACTTTGTCCCCCTAGCCACGCATTCTGCGGGATGGTGTGAGGTGTGTTCCATGCTTTGTTCTCCCGTTGCCCCCCTCTACCGCTTCCGGACAAGAACTGCTTTGGACACTGTACGTTGTTCCCCGTCCTGGGAAGAGCACGCTGCTATTTCGGACTCTCATTGCCTTGAGTGTGTTTTATAGTTATTAAAAAATGAAACTGTTTATTCCGATTGCTACTGGCCTATGGCCACGGCCTGTTGCATGTGCCCGCGAACCGCCGGGCGCTTTGCCTCTGGTGCGTTGGAATGTATGGCGTTACACTGCGGGCCCTCGGGCTCTATAGCGGCCGGCCCTGGTGGTTGTAGGCCCTTGTCTGTATTTTACTGTGTACCAACGGTTTCTAATAAAAAAAAACAAATAAAAAAAAAACAAATGAACAGTGACAAAGTTCCTAAGGTCCAACTCCATCTTATGTAGGCCCGACTCCATCTTAGTCTATGAAGGTGACCTATATACCTTAGCTTAGACAATGGACGCCGCCAAATTCTCTGATCCATGCAGAATCATTGTCATGTCTGCCTTTTAACGCAGATGTCGGCAGACCCTATTTTTCTAAGAACTGTTATATCATCTAGTTCTTCGATTAATAACATAGCTACAACATTTATAGTGACATTTGTCTGGGTCAGATGTCTCCTCCTCGGTTAAATAAGAGAATATATATTATAGTTAGGACCTATTTTCCATAGGAAATCCGCAACATTCTATTTGGAATAACGTTGGCGCAGATTAACGAATCTTCGCGAAATTTTCCAAACTTTTGGCCAGGTCCGGTCGCTCCTATCCTGAAAATTTCACTGTGATTCGTCAAGCGGGGGCCGGGAAAAAATGGGAGTCCCAAAACGCGTTTTCCCCATGCATTTTCCCATAGGACCTGTAGACGCAGCTGCAGCCCGAACTGCTGAACGGAATTATACCAAATTTGGCAAAGAGGTAGTCCTCAGTTCAGACTCGTGCCTTTTGCTTAAATGGTGTAAATCCGTTACGTAGTTACTGAGAAAATTAGAGTTAAAAAGATAGATATATCTGGGCGGAGCCTAACCACACATCTCATCGTGAGATCTGATTGGCTGTCAGCACTTCATCCAAGAAGTGTTGGCAGCCATCTTGGGACCAATATACATGATAGCACCTCATTAAAAAGCATTGTAGTTAATAGAAGGTTTTAAGACTTTAGTTACATTATAAATCATTTGTTGATGGTACCATTCTCATTTTAGGAATTGTGGTGTGTTCTAAGGTGATTTTACCATGTGAAAAAGCCTTCTGCTGTGATATCAAGAATCATGTTTGAGAGAAAACTATTTTCTCATGCTTTTCCCACAGAGGTTTGGAAGGTGATCTATAAGCTAAACTGAGAGCATATTTTCTGTAAATTCACATTATCTTTCTCAGTCATGTGAGAATGAAGTCTGACATTCTCAGTAAAACATGTACATCCAACAAGGGCAGAGACTGACAGTTGATTCCTTTTGTGTTCTACTGCAGCTTCCCAGAGTGTTCTAAAGAACAACTAGAGCGCTAACAGACCTAGTTATGACAAACGTATTGCACACCTGAAGCCATCTTGATTGGAATAAAGTGGTAACTCTTAAAATATTTAATTTAAAAAGGAACAAAATGAGGGGGTTCATTTTGCCATTGAAAGTATGATTAGTGCTGCACAAAGAAAAATTAAGGCACATTTTGAGTGACTTCTCAAATCCTCTTCTAAATCATAAAAAAATTCTGACATGCAGACTCAAACATGCACTTTCAATACCAGCAGCAGACTTCCCTGGTGAGCAGTAGCTTTACTACAGTGATCTAATAAGCAACAAGACATAAAGCACAAACTCTATTCAGAAAGGAACGAAGTTCCTATGATCCTAAATTCCCAAATCAATAGTTATCCATAACAGTGGGAACATGTCAAAAAAACAACATACTTGCTGTAAAGAGAGTAAATAACCCCATGAGCTCGTGGACCGAGTGGTGGAAGTGCCAAATCGACTATCTATATGGTGGAAAAAAAGATGAAAGTATATTCCCAATGGGACACAAGAATTACGATGAAATGGTCCGAGGTAGGCATTTCATCGTAATTCTTGTGTCCCATTGGGAATATACTTTCATCTTTTTTTAGGATCATAGGAACTTCGTTCCTTTCTGAATAGAGTTTGTGCTTTATGTTACATGTATGTTCTGTCTAATGTTTATGTCTATTTGTCACCCATTATCTTCACCACAGACCACGTGATAACGTTATGGATAGCGTTAAGAGGAGATTATTATATCACGTCTTTTTCAGATCACTATTTACTCACGATGGATTGATCATCTAGCTACGTGAAATATGGCTTTTATCTCCCCTTTTGTGTTTGTTTTTTCTAGGTTAATGGACCATATAAGACCTATTTAGGCATTACTTACCTTAGAAGGTTATTTACTTCCTTTTTCTTTAATTCATTCATTGTTTTCTTTTCACACATCACAGTGAGTTTTAGGAAGGGATCCTTAAGGTCCTGAAGAAGAAGCACGGGGAAGCTTCGAAACATGTCGACACACTTAGGAGGCACAGCTCATTGAGGCATCCTTCCTCCTCCCCCTCACCTTTTTACTAATACCAGCTCAAACGGTATAATAAACTTCTTTAGACCAAAGAGCCAGGTATTTTTTAATTCACTTTTCCATCCACTCCTGACCCTTCCTCTCACACCCTCGCATCACACATAGTCGTCTCATTAATAACAGTGCTCCCACGCAGACATAGGTCGTAGCATGCCCCGTCCCGTAGAGGGGCGGGAAGACCCCTATGATGAAGCATGACACCAAGGGCCCTTTTGGTGTGTGAGGAGTATTTAAACAACTGATGTGTATTCTCCACGACTGTGGGATACATATTTTCTGCGGGAGTTTCTGACATATTGTACCTACCTGTGGGTGGATCACCATGTTTATGAACCTATGACTGGGAGGAAGTATCCACCTTCACCACTCGTGCGAGTGGTACCTCTCTACTCCCCACTTTGTTCCTCTTCATTGGTTACATCACACAAGATCAAATTCATTTTGGTTGTAGACATGGGGAGATTAAGTGATTTGACCAGAATCACAGAATGTTGAGCTGAAGCAGAAACTCCAACCTGGTTCCCCAGTTGCAAAGTCTGCAGCTCTGGAAGTAACACCACATCCTCTCCCCTAGGTGCAACATTTAATCAAGTGGTCAACTGGATAAAAAAACATAAATATTATAAATAATTTAAAAGTTCTTTGTCGCTATTTGAAAACTCAGAAAATATGTCTTCATTTAAGTTTTTTAGAGCACTAACCATAATTTTGATGCAAATAAGACCCTCTCATATATGTAATTTCTAAACGAAATGCTCTAGGTATTACAGTTTTGATTACATCAAGATGACGTCAGGCGTTCCACAATTTTGTAATAAATATAGAATGTTAGCAATCTAGTTGTTCATTGGGATACTAATGCGAGGCAGAGGCCAGTGGCCCGGATTCTGAAAATTGAAGGCAGGTAGGAGAGTGCAGAGGCAACAATTTGACCACACTGGGCAGGCAGGAAGGGCAGTGGCAGCACAACAGACTATGAATGGCAGTGGAAAGGGGGGCAGGGGCAACAAACCAACAATACAGGACTGGCAAGAGAGGCTGTGGCAATATAATAGACCATTGTGGCCAGAAGGAAGAGGCAGTGGTAGTACAACCATACATGCCAACAGACCCGTTTCAGCCAGGAAACGTCCAATGTTTTTAAGCTCAAATGGGTTTTATTTGATCTGTCTCCTGTCTACAATCTCCTCTTTTTCAATGTAACTCAAAGGGGAAAATCAATACCCCAGTTTTTTTTCAAAATCTCCCTCTTACCAAGTTCAAAATGTTCGCAAGTATGGTACATTGGATCATGGTAGGCGGCAGGAATTGGGGTAGGGACATGGGCTCAGATAACAGAGGACAGGAGGGACATGGAGGGGTGCACCAAACTGACCCTACAGGGCAAGCATCAGGGTTTGCAGCAGCACAATACACCACACAGGGCATGCAGGACGGGAGTGCAGCACAACAATCCATAGAAAGCAATAGGGAGGGGACAGGACCATGCACATGGACAACAGAGAACAGAGGGGAAAGAGGCAATGGTAGCTAGCTGACCATAATGGACAGACAGGAGAGAAAGCTGCAGCATAACAGACCATAAAGGGCAGGAGGGACGGATCAGGGGCATTACAATGGAACAGACAAGCCAGGATGGAGGGAATAGGGGTCTGCACATGGAAACAGACGGCTGGAGGCAAGGGGGCAGGGCAGGAGCAGCAAGATGACCATGGAGGTCAGGCAGGATGGGCACTAGAAAAAAGACACACCATGGAGAGCAACAGTGAGACTATGATGACATACACACAGACCATGGTGGGAGGGGGTCAGGGGCAGCTAGCTGACCACACAGGGAAGGTAGGAGGGGCCATGGCAGCACAGAAGACCATGCATGGCAAGCGGGAGGGTTAGTGGCAACACAATGGCTATGATGGGCAAGAAGGAGGGTGCAGGGGCATGCACAAAGGACCATGGAGGATAGAAGGGAGGGTCAGGACCTGGGCACAGACAAGAAAGTTCAGGGGAAGGGGCCTCACAACAGACCGCGCGGGGCAGGCAGGAGGAGCAGTTGCAGCACAACAGACCAGGGAGGGCAGAAGGGTGTGGCAGTAAAATGGACCATGGAGGACAGGAGGAAGGGGATAGGGGCATGGCATGTGGACAGGCAGGGTGGAGGTGGCAGGGACAGGTTACAGTCATCTGACAATGCTAGGTAGGAGGGAGGGGAGTGGCAGCTCAACAGAACACTCAGAGTAGATAGGAGTGGCAGGTCCATGGAACATGGTGGGCAAAAAGGATGGAGCAGGGGCATGCACAAAGACATGGGAGGGCAGGGGGAAGGAGAATAGGGGCAGCAAGGTAAGCACAGAGGCTAAGCAGGAGGTCAATGATGGGCCATAGAATTGGGTAATGGAGGGCAGGAGGAGTGGACTGGTACATCATGCTAAATGGAGGGCAGTGGCAGCACATCAGACCATGCATGGCAGGAGGGAGGAGGCTAGTCCATGGATTCAGACAACAGAGGATAGGGAGGAGGTGGATGGGACAGCAAGCTAACTGTTCAGAGAAGGTGGGTATTAGGAACTTTATTGTTTTTAAAATGTGTGTCTGTGCGAACTACTTAAAATATGAACAAGTATGCAGCATAATCTCACTTTTATTCAGGAAGAAGAGGACGTTTGTGACTGACTCCGGGCTCACTTGGCAGAAACACCCCGTGACCCTCCACCCCCATCGCAAAATGTAATGCCCGTTAAAAGGGTAGGTGGACGCAGTGTTATATAGAGCATAGTCCTGAGAGCACGATTGAAAATGAAAACTAGATATAGTATATGGTATAAACTATGCACCAAAAAGTGTGATATAAGATGAACCGGGGCGTGAAATATAATATGCAATACATTGTACGCAATGACAGATTCATTGGAGAGCGCGAGATAACACAGGCACTAGTGCGTGCTATGCGATATGCGCCTTGGAGTGTAATATGCACAGGGCAGTGTTGTGTAACCTAACCAGTCTCTAAAGTTGTAATATAAAATATGTGCTGGGGAGTGTAACGTTGCATATGCACTGTGACAAAGATATCGATGCCAGATTGTAATATGTATGGCATAGTGCTGTGCGTTATAACATAGGCATCGAGGAAGGCACATTAGATGGGGCAATATAACCCGTGCAAAGGCAAGTGTGGCATGACATATTCACGGGGTGGTGTTACAGTGCACATGGGCTAGAGAGTGTCATAGAATACGCACTAGCTGGTGGAATACAACACAGAGGTGTGTGGCACTTGGCGGGCACTGGTGGGTGTAGACACAGCATTGGGTTCAGCCAGGAGCACGCTGTGACTCTCAAGTGAGGTTTGTCTCCTTTCCAGAAAGTAAAATAAAAAGTATTACACATCCGGCGGTGGATGTGTGTTTTATTACCGGGAGGGGGGTTTCTTGCATAGTTTGGTCGAATTTTTGTCGAATCCCCTTTGAATGGCTTTGTGTGTGTGTGTATTAAAGGTGCCCGTTAATAGCTACCCATGTTTGTATAAATAAACGACAAGGGGAGCACCAGCCGGCGGGGGCGCCGGGATTAGGCACGGTAGGGCATCAGACACGTCAGAGCTTCACTAGCGGTGTAAATACATTCCACGTGGATTCATTGTATGCATAGTCGCCTTTTAATGAATATCACGCAAATCGTCATGGTGATAGGTACATATGGTTCGTCCAGCATGTCCTAGGTGTTTCTATAAATATATATTTAAAAAAAATAATAAAAAACAAAGGCCGGCCCCGGGGGATGGCGTCCCCGGGGCCATAAGTGGCCTGAGGAGGGGGGCAACGCAGCCCCTCTCCTAAAGAATTGTTTTTTTAAAAGGCCATGACCCGGGGGTTGGGGTCCCCGGGGCCAATTAAGGCCTTGGGAGGGCCAAATTAATTTTTTTCAACAAAAACAATTAGGGTGCAGGCCCTGGGGGATGGGGTCCCCAGGGCCAATGAATTAGAAAAAGAAGGGGGGCCACACAGCCCTCCTTCATAAAAAAATTAAATAAATAAAAGACCGGCATCGCGCCGGAGGCCACGCCCCCCCATTGCAGCACTCTGCAAACGCGCCCCCTGGCCAGTTGTAAGTTGGGGAATTAATTCCCCTTCAATACTGAGGGTCCCTGAGGGCCAACTAGCCCAACAGGTATCTCCAGTATGCGCCAAGGAGCTGCGTTGCAGTCAGGTGTTCTGAGGCCACGCCCCTTTTTACACCTCTATGCAACGCAGCTCTGTGGCGCTTACTGGAGGTACCTAGTGGGCTAGTTTGACCCTAGGGACCCTTAGGATTCAAGGGGACTTAATCTCTCAACTTAGAACGGCCACAGGGTGCGTTTACACAGTGGTGAAGGGAGGGGACGGGGTGTGAGGTGACATGTGCAAACACGCCCTGTGGCGCATTTTAAGTTGGGGAAATAATTCCCTTTCAATCCTGAGGGACCCTGGAGGCCAACTAGCCCACCAGGTGCTTCCAGTAAGCGCCACTGCTCTGCGTTGCAGAAAGGTGGTGCAGGCCGTGCCCCTTTTTACACCTCTCTGCAATGGCGCTTACTGGACATACCTAGTGGGCTATTTTGCCCCTAGGGACCCTCAGGAATCAAGGGAACTTAATCTCCCAACTTAAAAAACGACCACAGGGCGTGTTTACACAGTGGGGAAGGGAGGGGACGGGGCCTGAGGTGACGTGTGCAAACACGCCCTATGGCGCGTTTTAAGTTGGGGAAATAATTCCCCTTCAATCCTGAGGGCCCCTGGGGGCTAACTAGCCCACCAGGTGCTTCCAGTAAGCGCCACTGAGCTGCATTGCAGAGAGGTGGTCCAGGCCGTGCCACTTTTTACACCTCTCTGCAACGCAGCTCTGTGGCGCTTACTGGAGGTACCTAGTGGTCTAGTTGGACCCTAGGGACCCTCAGGATTCAAGGGGACTTAATCTCCCAACTTAAAACGGCCACAGGGCGTGTTTACACAGTGGGGAAGGGAGGGGACGGTGCCTGAGGTGACGTGTGCAAACACGCCCTGTGGCGCGTTTTAAGAAGTAGTTTTAATCCCCTGCCCTATTATATACTAGGGGCTTACAGAGGAGGTCATGCTAATCACAGGGGGACCCCAACGCACAGTGTTCCCTAGTGTATATAGGTGTTTTCACTGTATTTTGAGTGTCTTTTAACCAAGCACTGGCTCTAGGACTGGTTAGTCAGACTCAGTTACCACCAGGATCCGTCTGAAAAAGTTGAGGGTACAGGATGATTTTGCAACAAGGCTTCTTTCTGCTCTTCTGTTTGTTCTTTCTGCATGTTATCCTTCTTCCTGCACTTTTCTTCGTCTTTGAGGGCTTCTGTTGCTTCTTTCTGCATTTCTTTTTTTTCTTTCTGTGCATTTTTTCTTCTTTCTTCACATGTCCTATCTCTGTAGGCATAGTTAGAAATTAGCATTTAAAAAACCTTTGAAATTCACTGAAAAAACCATAGGTTTCAGGCACGTTATAGTTAGGAATTAGCATTTAAAAAAATTCACTGAAATAAACATAGGTTTCAGGGGCGTTATAGTTAGCTGGACTTTTCACTAGTACAAAACCACTGAAATTTCCCCGTTATAGTTAGTTCAGCTAACTATAACTCGCGCGCCCGCAATGCACTGCTGATGACGACACATATTACATCACTCATAACATGGTCAGTGACATCACTCATGACATCTCAAATGACATCACTGATGACATCACTGATGACATCATCCTTGTGATAGAGTGGCAGACCTCCTCTCCCCCTAATATAACCTTTGATACACACATTCAAAAACAGAAACTCAAATTTTCAAAACAATGGACATACCAATACCAGTTACAACAACCGATTCAGTAATTCTAAGATCCACATACACATCCACTCCTTCACCAACAGTGTTCACTCATACATGTACTCACTCATCATATGTACTCATACACCTATACATCCTGTTACACAATGCCACTCATCCATAGAGTTACTCACACACAGTCACTCATGCTAATAGAGAATCAAACATCCATTTACTTGCATATACAGTTATACACACACCACCACACTTACTTCTACAGAAACGTACACATACTTAGTCTTTTAAACAATCACTTATAGAAACACACTTATTCATACAGGAACTCTTTCAATCTCTCACTCTAACATATACTCACTTATATACACCAATAGTCACATATACTAGTTTAAAACATATGTAGTTACTCATAACGACACTATTGAGACAGTCATTCACTCACTAACACACCCATGCACACACTCATCCACCCATACAGTCCTGCACACATGCTGTCTTCAACACATACAAACAGTGAGTCACTCATTCATGCACCTATGCACTACGTAATACTCCCCACCGAACCATACAGACACTCATACTGATACTCAAAAAAACAACTAATAACCTATATAGACACTCATGTAGCTACTCACCAACCCATGCAGCCACTTATACACAAAGGGCCTCATGTAGGTAACATACCATTTACCGATTCATAAATACCGAATTTTACCGAATTGGTATTTATGAATCGGTGAATAGTATGTAGGTAAATAGTATGTAGGTAAACATTCGGTATAAATTACCGAATCAGTAAAATTCGGTAAATGAATACCGAATCCACAATACCGGCCGGTATCAAGAAGCGGTATTTACCGAATCGGTAAATACCGAAGTGGTATTTACCGATTCGGTAAATACCGAATCGGAGTTTACCGAATCGAAAATTCAAATTTACATCACTTGATGAATCAGCCAATCCCGTGCAAGGCCAACCCCACCCAACCAGGAAGTGGCCACACCCAGGCAGGTGCACACAATCATCAGACTCTGGAGAGGCTGGTAGTGCAGAGCAGAGCAACAGAGCCAGTGCCTGATTGTGAACAACAAACTGACACAATGTCCAGCCAGGAGACAGAGAGAGATGGAGGTGATAGGAGGAGAAAACAAAAATTCAGCCCAAAGGAACTGCAGGTACTAGTGGAGGAGGTGGTCAAGCAGCACCAGAAGCTGTTTGGAAAGCAGTCCCTGCAAGTGCCTGAGTCGGAGAAGAGGAAAATCTGGCTGGGAATCCAGGCGCAGGTGAATGCAATCGGAGTGACCCCCCGGGACATAGACGTGCTGAAGAAGCGGTGGTACGACCTACGTATCGTCACGAAGAGGAAGATGGGGGAACTGCAGAAAGAGGCCAGCCGGACAGGAGGGGGAAGGAACAGGGCACCTGCCCTTACAGAACTTGAGGAGCTGGTGGAGTCAACAATAGAGCCCGAGAGTGTCGTGGGGATTGGGGATGCAGACAGCTCTGCCAGAGCCGCCACCAAACAAGGTAAGAGGCATGCACAGCAATGTGGCCCCCCCTACCCCTATCCCAACTCCCCAATTGGGCAATGAGTATCCCACTCCAGTACAGGTGTTAGTGCATACTAGCAATGCATTATGGGAGATGTAGTCTCGGAAACCCCAAACATGAGAAGAATAGCACAGAACAACAAGGCATGTTACACACATTAGCGAAAAGCAGGCAGAGGACAATGAGAGAGTGTTTCAGAAATGTATTGTGATGCTAGCAATGCAGGGCTTCAGGTACACTGAGCTGACGTTGCATTTCTGTCCACAGACGATACATTGTGCAGGACTGCACATGAGACGGGAGAGAGGGCACACCGGAAGGACAGCTCAGGGAAGGCCACCACAAGTTCTGGGCAGAGATCAGCACCACACGCAGCCTCACCACCACAGCCAGCCTCACCACCACAGCCAGCATCGCCACCACAGCCAGCATCGCCACTCCTGCTGGAGTCACCGGCATCATCACCGCCTGCATTGCTCAGGTCGAGGAGGCGTGCTGCTTCCAGGTTGCATGTCTCGGAGTCCTCATCTGAAAACTGCAGGGGGCCGGAACCATCCACTGTGCCCCTGGATGGTAGCCATGCCAGGGTGCCCTCCGCCTCTGAGGGAGCACACACAGGTGCCAGACGTCGCCGCAGGGCTCGGGTGCAAAGTCCACCACCACAGGGTGAGAGCCATGGAGTGTTCTCAGGGCTGGAGGCCACCATGGTAAAGATACAGCGCCTACAAGCAAAGGCAATGATGTCAGTGCAGCGCCAAATGCGGGGCCTCAAAGATACATTTGGAAATATTGACAGGGGCATCAGCGCTATGGCTGAGGGAATGAGTGAGATGGCTGCGGGCATGCGGGACATGTCCCAGTCCGTCATGCTGCTGTGCACAAAGTTTGATGAGGACAGAGCAGCACGGCGCCGGGAACGGCAGAGACAAGACCATCACACAAGGGCAGTCAACCGGCTGGCAACTGCCACTTCGCTGCTCTGCAGGCGCTCTGTGGCAATGCAGGAGGGCCTTACGCACTGCAGCAATGACGTCTCAAGGGGGATGGTGAGGGTCACCAGTGCACTGGAAGTGCTACTAACAAGCCAGTCTGCCACAACTGGTGCTGTGGATGCTGTGGAAAGCGAAGAAACCACCAGCAGGAGCAGCATTACCCCCCCTGTCCCAGATACACGGAGGAGCAGCAGGCGGCATGGGGCTGCCACTAGTGAGGACGCACAATCAATGGCATCCCGCACTGTAGTGCGTGGGCACAGACACTAATGCTGCACAGTATAGCATGAGACAATTGGGTGAAGTAACCCTTGACTTGCAACTAGTGATTGCACAATATTGAGAGGACAGGTTTTCCTTTGTGTTGTGGCGTAGTGCCGCATGATTAAACTACGTCATGGCATCCAACTACTGGCTGTGTCCCCTTACTTACTCAGAAATAGTTGCATGTGATCTCTGCCCGTCTCTCTCTCCCATCTGTTGCTGTTGCCACTCCTGCTGCGTTGGCCTCTGGCTGTGCAGACTCATCATCATTGTCCTCAAAATCAGTTAGTTCCACCTCGGTACCTCTCTTCGTGGCAAGGTTGTGCAGCATTGCACAAGTGGCAATGATCTTGCAGCAGATGATGGGTGTGTACTGGCGTGCGCCTCCGCTTTTGTGAAGGCAGCGAAACCTGCTTTTCAATAGTCCAAACGTGCGCTCCACCATGTTGCGTGTTGATTTGTGTGCCACATTATATCGTCTCTCACTCAGGGTTAATGGGTGTAGGTAGGGAGTGAGGATGAATGACCGCATGGCATATGCGAGTAAGAGAGAACCATCAGTCACATGCCTCAATACACAATAATTTGCCATAAGTATTAGGGAGCGTCACAGTGATTTACCTAGCAGATATCCTTCTCCAAATTCTCCGGCAAGCAGTCGTGTGTAGATCCCACTGTTCTGGAAGATGAAGGAGTTGTGGGTGCTCCCAGGAAACTTAGCTACGATATCAGTGATAATGTTCCCTGCATCGCAGATTACCTGCACATTGATGGAGTGGGTGGACTTTCTGTTCCTGTAGATGTGCTCAGTGGCTGCTGGTGGGCAGATTGGAATGTGTGTGCCATCAATACAGCCTATGACATGCGGGAACTGTGCCATCTGGTAAAAGTCTGTCTTGGTTTTCTGCAGTTCAGCCTGTGTGTTTGGGAAGCTGATGTAGTGGTGTATTCTCAGCATCATGGCATCCAGGAACTTCCTGAAGAAACGGTACAGGCAACTCTGGGATACACCGCCTACCGCAGCTATCACCACCTGGTAACTGCCAGATGCAAGTAGATGTAGGCTACAGAGAACCTGCACATGTGGTGATATGGCATGTGCCCTTGTTGTTGGCTGGTCCAGGAGTGGGTGCAGGTCCCTTATCAGGTCCATGATGGTTTGGGGGTGTAGCCTGTACCTTTCATGTATCTCAGCCTCAGTCTGTTGAAAGAGTGTGATGCGCTGTCTGTAAATGCGTTCCTCCCCTCTCCAAATCCTCAGCCCTGCTGCCTGTAGACGTAGGCGCCTTGCAATCACATAGAGAGCCGCCATGGTGTCCACGCTGTTGCATTTTGGGATTGCTTATATGCACTGTTGCTGATTTCCACCTGCTTTCAATCTGTGTTAATTTCCGACTCTTAAATACCGAATTTCAGGGATTTCTTAAATACCGAATTTACCTACATCTCTTTTCTCGTTTTACCACTTCATGTTTACCGATTCGGAAAATAAGTATTCAGTAAATTTGAATCGGTAATTTAGGATTCGGTAAATATGAATCGGTATTTACTGATTCATATTTACCGAATCCTTCTTTTTGGCCTCCTACATCTCAATTGGCTAAATACCGGTCGGTAACGGGCTATTTACCGAATTTCGGCCGTTACCGACCGGTATTTAGCTATCTACATGAGGCCCAAAGTGAGAGACTGATACAGATATTTACATATTTAAACATTACTCACTGAGCCATGTATTCACTAAGATACACTTAATCAGTCAGTTATACAATCAATTTTTCAAAAACAAATCATCCATTTAGTCACTTATATACCCATTTATTCTTTCATCAAACTTGAGATATACATATATAAAACATATTTAATTTTCAGAAAAACACACATTCACTGGATGATGCCATCGGTGATGTCATCAGTGATGTCATTTGAGATGTCATCAGTGATGTCATGAGTGATGTCACTGACCATGTCATGAGTGATGTAATATGTGACCTCATCAGCAGTGCATTGCGGGCGCGCGAGTTATAGTTAGCTGAACTAACTATAACGGGGGAATTTCAATGGTTTTGTACGAGTGAAAAGTCCAGCTAACTATAACGCCCCTGAAACCTATGTTTATTTCAGTGAATTTCTAAGGTTTTTTAAATGCTAATTCCTAACTATAACGTGCCTAAAACCTATGTTTTTTTCAGTGAATTATATATATATATATTCACTGAAAAAAACATAGGTTTCAGGGACGTTATAGTTTGTTGGACATTTCACTCGTACAAAACCAGAGAAATGTGAACGTTATAGTTAGTAGAGCTAACTATAACTCGCGCCCTTGCAATGCACTGCTTATGACGTCACATATTACATCACTCATGACAAGGTCAGTGACATCACTGATGACATCACTGATAACATCTCAAATGACATCACTGATGACATCATCTAGTGAATGTGTGTTTCTGTAAAGTTTAAATATATTTTATATATGTTAATGCCAAGGTGTATTGAAGAATGAGTTGGTGTATAAGTGTGTGGGTGGAGGATTTAATAGGTGTGTGACTGACTGTATAAGTTAGTGATTAAAGTCGCATCGCTGGAGATGGTGGAGGACGCTGAGTAATTGAGGGGACTGAAAGTCCCAGGAAGCCCTGCCTGCCATCAACGCGCCGCAGCTGAGCGCCCAGGGGAAAGCCTACATCACGCCTCGAGGCACCCGCTTCGCTGGAGCTGGTGGAGGACACTGAGTAATTGAGGGGACTGCAAGCCCAGGAAGCCCTGCCTGCCATCAACGCGCCGCAGCTGAGCGCCCAGGGGAAAGCCTATATCACGCATCGAGTCACCCGCTTCACGGAACGCGCGCCGGGCAAAGCCCGGGCCAAGGGCGGGCCCGTCAGTGACCGGAGGAGACTGGGCTGGGCTGGGCCCCCCCTCTGAGTGCCCAATCAACTTAAGGTCAGTCTTGCTAATATATTCATACTCCATCTATATCAAAGCTCGCAATTAATCATGTCCTCCGAACATATATTAAACTACGGTCTAAGATGAGCAAGGGAAAGGGGAGAAGCGCGCTACCCAGTGGAAGCGTGGCGAGGACACTGGATACATTTTTACTTATGGCGACCTCTGTTCTCGAACATGAGATAGCAATCACAGAGCGCCACCTATCCCTTGAACGTCACCTGATTGGTCATGTTTCATAGAGGGGCATGACATCATTGCTTTCCAGGAGACTTGGTCATTGAACATGATTTTTCGTCCTGGTTATCTGGCCATCGGTAAACTGGCACAACTGCCCCCCTGTGGGGGCGGATTATTTGGGTTAGACAACAGACAGGCTATCAGATCGAAGAGTTAATAATCGACAGCCCTGACATTCTGGCCATTAAAGTCCGATCGGAATTTGAGGCAGATTTTATATTGATCAATGTGTATGCGAGAGGGATAGCGGGTGGGAAAGCATCATCAACTGTCTCCCAATTGGATACTTTTATTGAAGCCATGAAAGGGGTAAAACATTTGGTAATTGCAGGTGACTTCAAATGCACTTTTGAGCCCCTCGGCTATGAAGATTGCAGTCTTAGCAGTGATGAGGATTCTAATTGGGGGATTCCGCTTTTAACGCTGCCCCCAATTAATAAATGGACTGAGGCGACTCTTCAGCTAAAAAGCTTATGCTTCGAGAGGGGTCTAAGGGCTGTTAATGGGAGGTCGATATCAGACAGCGAAGGCGCCCACACTTTTAATAATGGGATAAGAAGTAGCAGAATTGACTACTTTCTTATTAATTTAGAATTATGGTCAAGACTTCTGGATATGAAGATCCTACGTAGAATGGAGAGTGACCAAGACGCGTTATTGCTAACTCTAGAGTTAAAGGATCAGGATCCGCTAAGGGCAAGTACTGAAACAGTGACAGCAGATGTAATTATATCCCAAGATTGTCGTCGGCTAAAATGGGCAGTGGTATCAGAAGATGATAGCACTTTAGAATTTCTAAAGCTATCTCTTGAAAGTACATTAACAACTCTCTCCACTCTTAGATACTCATGATGACTCTCTTCCTGCCGTTATGAAGGTACATGAGGACCTTTTTGTTAAGCTGAAAGTTTTTTTTCCTAAAATAAAAGATCTACTAGGCATGTAATTAAAAAATCAGCTAAATGGTATGACAGGGCATGCAGAACTGCTTTTAGGCACCTCTCGCAAGCAATTAGGTTGGGAGTACCACAGGAGGACAAAAATGCAAGGTTAGAATATAAAAAAGTACAACACAGGGCAAGAAAGAATTTTGATGAAAATAGATGGAAGGATCTGTTACATCCAAGTAATGGTAAAAACTAGCTGCAATTTTGGCAAACAGTCAAATGGGGTAGCGGAGACATAGGGCCTGTACCAGTCAATAATGTGCCACCAGAACAATGGGGTTTGCACTATCAGGCCCAATATGCTTCCACAATAGGCACCCTCATACACTACCCTGAAATAACCTCCGATATTGTCTTAACCTTTGGCATAGGGGAGATTGAAAGAGCTTTGGACGGTGTCCCTGCAGGCAGGGCCCCTGGCCCGGATTGTATTCCGGCCAACATATTTAAACACGATAGGCTTAAATACATCCATATCAAATCCAATGCCCTGGCTAGAGGTGCCCCATTACCAGAATCTTGGCGTGGGGCAGAAACAATCCCATTATACAAGAAAGGGGATCGCGCCAGTCCAAGTAATTACAGGCCAATAAGCCTAATTGACATTACAAAAGATTGTGGCCAGACTTGTGCCGAGTAGAGTAAACACATGGATAGATGATCAGGAAATTATATCCAGCTATCAAGAGGGTTTTCGCCCCCATGTCAGTACTATCGATCAAGTCTTTAGATTCATGATGATTTATTGGAGCACTGTGATTTTAGCCGGGGGGACTCTTTATGCTGCATTTATAGACCAAAAATCAGCATTCGACCTGGTGCCCAGATACAAGCTATGGGACACATTAAAGGAAGCAGGGATGCCCCCCGAGCTCCTACTTTTTCTTATTCAACTGCATGAGTCTAACTATGCCCAGGTACGGTGTGGACAACAGGGCGAATTAATGGATCGCTTCCCAGTAAATAAGGGGGTACGGCATGGGTACGTTTTGGCCCCTACACTTTTCTCCCTGTTTATAAACAAGGTTATCTCATATTATACTGCCTACCCAACAGATGCCCCTATTCTTGCCGGCTCGAGGGTTCCATTGTTAATGTTTGCAGATGATACTTTAATTCTGTCTAAAACTCAATCCGGTCTGCAATCTGCCCTCGACAGATTTACTGTTTTTTGCAACGACCATGAGCTAGTAGTTAATGTCGACAAGACCAAGTTCATGGTGTTGCATAAACATAAAATAGTAAAAGGCAGAGTAATGATGACCAATGCGTCCCTGGAGCAAACCGACACCTTCACATATTTGGGTGTAACAATGGGTAAGAGGATGATCTGGAAATCCCATATAGATTTGTTAGTCCTCAGGCATAACCAACTAGCAGGTGCCCAACTAAAAGAACACCGACCCTCCCATACTAAACCGGTAGGGCCAGCTCTAACAATTTATAAAGGGAAAATTAGGGCATTGATAATTTATGGTGCAGAACTTAGGGGTTTCGAAAATCTAACTCCCCTAGTTCTTGCCCAAAATAAGTTCCTGAGATCACTAACTGGTCTCCCTCAATCGACTCCTCTCATACCCTTACTATTAGATTTGGGATGTACTTCATTTGAGGAGGCAGCCGGTTTTAGACCCCTGGCTCATTGGAGACGATTATGGACAACACATAGGAGCTAGCACCATATGCTAATGCAGTAAAGCATATTAGAGAAGCAGACACGTCTTCAAAAATTAATTGGCTACAAAAGATTAAGGGCACTTTACTTCAAATGGGGCTCAGCAATTTGTGGGAGGACCCAGTAGAGAATTTGTTTCCAAGTAAAAATGATTACAAAGCACTTTATAGCGACATGGTCAGTTATAGATCCATGTCATTGGTGAGTAGCACCTCCTTGACAGGTATCTTTTTAGAACACATTATGTATTCAGGCCTGAAGCATACTGGGATTTCATCGCGAGACCTTGTGATAGGAAATTATATCACCAATTCAGAGTGGGTACCCTACCTATAAAATCCTTTACGTCAAAGTGGCATAATGTTTTAGACACTAAATGCCCTATGTGCCTAACTATGGAAGAGTCTATGGCTCAAGCCGATCTGTTTAAATCTTGGCACAAGATCTTGCCAAACAGCATTGCGTATTTTTAAAACAGATACACGCGAAGAGGTAGCTATAGCTATGGCGTAGTTTCTGAGCTGAACATGGGCCCTTAGAAGAACCAGTTTGGAGGCTACCGCAGTTACTACTCTGCATTAATTAACCTGCATACATATTTAGTGAGATGTATCCTCTGTGTATTGTACTCCAATGAATAAACTGTTTTTATATATGGTGATTTAAATTTTTCTTCTAACCCTAAGGATATCAATCCTAGCCACTATTTTTATTACCATAAAATGTTATTAAATTCTTTTATATAGGACCGTACAATTTTAACGGGAAATTCCTTTTTATGATATTTTAAGGAACTTAAATTGCAATGACTATTTCCTAAGGTATTTTATGGTATTTTATGATACTGCATGTATTATATTTGTGTCTTTTATGATTGAAAATATCGAATAAAGACTAATTTGATTTGATTAAATGTGTCTTACTGAATGCATGGGTTAGTGACTAAACTTTGTGAATGTCTGTATCAGTCTCTCAGTTGTTGTGTAAGCTGCTGCATAGGTTGATGATTGGGTACATGACTGTCTATCAATCAATCAATCAAGGCATTTATAGAGCGCGCTACTCACCCGTCAGGGTCTCAAGGCGCTGTGGGGGATAGGTGCTGCTATTGCTCGGACAGCCAGGTCTTGAGTAGTCTCCTGAAGGTCAGAAGGTCAGAAGGTCTGCCATAGGAGGATGGGGAGGGCGTTCCAGGACTTGGCGGCGAGGTAGGAGAACAATCTGCCACCGGTGGTCGTTCTTCGGATGCGGAGGACGGTGGCAAGGGCGAGGTCTGAAGAGCGGAGCTGGCGGTTTGGGGTGTAGAAGGTGAGTCATCTGTTGAGGTATGTTGGTCAGGTGTTGTGGAGTGCCTTGTGTGCGTGGGTGAGGAGCTTGAAAGTGATCCTTTTGTTGACGGGAAGCCAGTGCAGGAATCTCAGGTGGGGTGTGATGTGGCTGTGGCGAGGGATGTCAATAATCAGGCAAATGGAGGCGTTCTCTATGCGTTGCAGTCCTTTCAGCAGTTTGGACGGGGCTCCTGCGTAGAGGGCGTTTCCGTAGTCCAGTCTGCTGCTGATGAGAGCCTGGGTGACCGTTCTTCTTGTGTCGGTGGGGATCCAACTGTACATCTTTCGGAGCATGCGGAGGGTGTTGAAACAGGAGGATGCGATGGCGTTGACTTGCTTGGTCATGGAGAGTGTTGAGTTAAGGATGAATCCCAGGTTGCGTGCGTGGTCGGTGGGTGTCGGTGCTGCGCCCAGGGCACTCGGCCACCAGGAGTCGTCCCAGGATGAGGACCTCTGTCTTGTCCGAGTTCAGTTTCAGACGGCTGTTCTTCATCCATTCAGCGACGGCGTTCATTCCTTCGTGGAGGTTGGTTTTGGCGGTGCGAGGGTCTTTGGTGAGGGAGAGGATCAGCTGTGTGTCGTCGGCATAGGCGATGATGTTGAGGTCATGCATTTTGGCGACGCGGGCGAGCGGGCCATGTAGATGTTGAACAGGGCTGAGGGATGATCCTTGGGGTACGCCGCAGATGATTTTGGATGCTTTGGATCGGAAAGGGGGGAGGTGGACGCTATGTGTTCTGTCGGAAAGGAAGGAGGTGGTCCAGTCCAGTACTTTCTCGTAGATTCCTGCGTCGTGGAGGCGAGTGCGTAGGGTGCGGTGACAGACCGTGTCGAAAGCGGCTGAGAGGTCCAGGAGGATGAGGGCCGCGGTCTCGCCGTTGTCCAGCAGGGCCCTGATGTCGTCGGTGGCGGCGATGAGGGCTGTTTCGGTGTTGTAGTTGCTGCGGAACTCAGACTGGGACGGGTCCAGGATGCTGTTCTCCTCGAGGTAGTGGGTCAGTTGTTTGTTGACGGTCTTCTCGATGACCTTCGCCGGGAACGTGAGCAGGGAGATGGGCCGGAAGTTCTTGAGGTTCCTTGGGTTTCTTGAGCAAGGCGTTGATTTTGGCGTGCTTCCAGCTTTCTGGGAAGGTCGCGGTCTCGAAGGAGATGTTGATGGCCTTGCGGAGGTGGGGTGCGATGGTGGAGCTGGCTTTGTTGAAGATGTGGTGAGGGCATGGGTCAGACGGGGAACCGGAGTGGATGGTGCTCATTATTTTGATGGTATCGTCAACGTTGATGTTAGTCCATGCGAGCAGTGGGTGGTGGTCGTGGGGTCTGAGGTGTCGTTGGCTGTCGAGGTGGTCTGGATATCGAAGCTGTCGTGGATGTCTGCGATCTTGCGGTGGAAGAAGGAGGCAAGGGAGTTGCACAGGTCTTGCGATGGTGGGATGTCGTTGGTGTTGGAGCTGGGGTTGGAGAGTTCTTTCACAATGTTGTAGAGCTCTTTGCTGTTGTGTGCGTTGTTGTCGAGGCGGTCTTTGAAGGAGGTCTTTTTGGTGGATCTGATGAGGTGATGGTGTTGGCGCATGGCATTTTTGTGGGCTGCTTGGTTCACCGGTGTCTGTTCGTGGTGCCATGTCTTCTACAATTTTCGGCAGTTTTGTTTGGAGGTCTGGAGGTCTGCGGGGAACCAGTTGGTGTTCCTGTTTGAGTGTCTGTTGGAGGGGTTCTTGACCGGGGCGAGAGTGTTGGTGCAGTCGTCGATCCAGCATCTGAGGTTGCAGGCGGCAGCATCCGGGTCGGTGGGGTCGGTGGGTGGGCTCCGGGCGAGGGTGGTGGTTAGTTGGTCTTCGGTGACTTTGCTCCAGCAGCGGCAGGGGATCTGTTGGGTGCAGGGGTGTAGTGGTGCGTGGTGGGTTTCCAGAAGGTGAAGTGGATGCAGCGATGGTCGGTCCAGTGGAGTTCGGAGGTATGGCTGAAGGAGACGTGGGAGCTTGCGGAGAAGATGGGATCCAGCTTGTGGCCGGTGGAGTGGGTGGGCGTTGTCATGAGCTGTCTGAGTCCGAGGTTAGCGAGGTTGCCGATCAGGGTGGTGGAGTTGGTGTCGTTGTTGTTTTCGAGGTATATGGGTTACTTATTAGTTGCATGAGTATCTGTATGGGTGCCTCAGTGTTTGTGTGTGTGGGTGGGTGGGCTGTGTGTGACTTTCTGCCTACATGTGTGAGTGGATAATTTACTGGGTGTATGGGTTCAATAGTGCATGTGGAAATAGCTCTATAGGTGAGTGAGTGTGTGAGTGTGTGTATCAGTGTGTTGGTGAGTGAATGCATGTCTCACTGGTATATGTGTGAGTAACTACATATGTGAAAGGCAGTATATGTGAGTGTTGGAGTATATAAATGACTATATGTGAGAGTGAGTAATTGTGAGAGTGACTGTATAAATGAGCGTGTGCTTGTGTCTGTGATTGTATAAGAGAGTAAGTATATGTTAGTATCTGTATGAATGGTTAGATGGTGAATGTATAACTGTATAGGTGAGTAAATGGCAGTGTTATTGATTCTTTACATGACTAGCTAGGAGTGTCAACTCTATGGATGAGTGACGGTGTATGAATGTTTGTATAGGTGTATGAGTACATATAATAGTGCTGTATTGATGAGTGACTGCATGTATAAGTAACTGTATGGGTGAATGAATGAATGTGTGTGTATATCTAGGAATTAGTCAGTGGGTATATAGTAACTGCTATTGATTTGTCTATGGTTTCGAAAATGGTAGTCTGTATTTTAGAGTGGGTGTATCAAAGGTATATTAGGGTGTGAGGAGGTGAATCAGATTATCACGTGGATGATGTCATCAGTGATGTTATCAGAGATGTCACTGACCATGTCATGAGAGATGTAATATGTGACATCATCAGCAGTACATTGCGGGGGCGTGATTTATAGTTAGCTCTACTAACTATAACGTTCTAATTTCTCTGGTTTTGTACGAGTGAAATTTCCAAATAACTATAACGTCCCTGAAACCTATGGTTTGTTCAGTGAATTTCTAAGGTTTTTTAAATCCTAATTTCTAACTATAACGTCCCTGAAACCTATGTTTTTTTCAGGGAATTTCAAAGGTTTTTTAAATACTAATTATAATGTTCATTAAACCTATAGTTTTTTCAGTGATTTTAAATTATCATTTTCCAGCAATAGCTTCCGCAAAATAAAAATTGCCACAAATGAGAGCAACAACTAACGCTAATAATATGCAGAGAAGGCTTTTCTATGCAAAAATAACACGAAAACACCACTTCCCGATATTTTCAACGAGTAGCCAAATCTGCGGTGCGATCCAAAAACAGGCGATAAGCTGCGTGAGCAGTAGGAATGTAACATCTGCTTTTTACTGGTGTAAAGTAGAACGACTACCTACAGTGTGAAAGGGAGCCCAGCCCAGAATCACATCTGAAGACCAACACATATCATAGAGCTACTGATCATGCACCTACCACACCCAAGAAGGCCACAAACCCCACTGCCACCACCCTCAGGACCTCCCCCCCGGACCGCTCCCCCACTACTACCACTGAGGCAGTGCACAACAGGACAGCGAACGGCATGGCCCATCAGCCACACAATAGCTGAATGTTGTGAGATGTGGCAACCAAACATGTGTGAAGGACGCAAGTCACCCACCAATAATAATGCACACAATACCAAGTGTAGCGGTGATGTGCTGGACAGACCTCACTATGCAGAGCACAAACCTCTCCATGTGTACATATACTGCTGGTGCTTGTAGTGTTGTGGACAGTGGACGCAACCATGTTACCTCAGGCAGTGGGGAAGATCTCGGTCATGTACCTGTGTCGTAGTCCCCTGTTAGCGGAAGCGCAGTGGCTGGTCCAACGTACGCCACTCCAGCTTAGAAGTGTGAACAAATAGGCCGGGTCTCTGGGCGTGGTTCACTTGTGTGAAGGCCAACGCATCTGCCAGAGCGGAGGCCCTCACCCTGCAGCCATGACTGCGGGCCTCCTCGACACAGGCCCCCTGCGAACACAGCGGCACAGCACCCCAGAGTTATGTCTGTACACACTACTGCCTTCGATCTACACTGCGGAAAGCAGGTTCACAATTGAGATGGAGTCGCGATTGCAGATGACGCAGTCCAGTAGGCAAGACACATTGCTCCCAGTGTGGCCCGCCCAGATCACGCATCATCGCAGGCTGCGTACACGCTGAGTGCCAGAGGTACCACTAACTCGGTGCACCACAAGTCAACGCCATGTCGCCTTATTAAGGCAGAATTCATTATAGACAAGACATTGCTACCAGTGCAGCCCGTCCGGACCACGCATCATCGCAGGGTGCACACACGCTGAGTGCTTCAGGTGCCACTAACTCAGTGCACCACAAGTCACCGCCACATGGCCTTACTGAGGCAGAACTCATTAGACAAAAGACATTGCTACCAGTGCAGCCCGTCCGGACCATGCATCATCGCAGGGTGCACACACGCTGAGTGCTTCAGGTGCCACTAACTCACTGCACCACATGTCGTCGTCACGTAGCCTTATTAAGGCAGAATTAATTAGACAAAAGACATTGCTACCAGTGCGTCCCGCCCGGACCACGCATCATCGCAGGCTCCGCACATGCTGAATACTTCTGATGCCACTAACTGTGCAACTCAACTCAATGCCACATGGCTGTGGGCCCTTGCTGACCGCTGCCTCTGGCCTACACTGCGGACAGCAACTAACTACAACGTCCCTGAAACCTACACAATATCCTTTTAGTATCCTTGCTTCAAGAACTTTTAAAATATCAATTATAGCTTTAGTACAATGACCAAATTCATCTTGCAAGTCCAAAGGAACACTGAATGGCAGTCTACACTGTGGCCAGCAGAGCTCACAGTTCGAATTCAGTCTTGATTAATTAATTTCAGAGTCCAGTAGGCAACTAACTATAACGTCCCCGAAACCTACACATTTCGACAATGTATTCCATACATATTTCATCTTTTGTTACCTACACTGCGGTCAGCAGAGCTCACAATTTACATTGAGACATGATTTATTAATTGCAGACAGAATTGTACTCTATGTCCTCGGATTTTGTCCAGAGGAAGTGATAAAAAGCATTCCTCGATGTCTGTGATGACTACTGCCTTCCATCTACATTGTGGACTGCAGGGCTTACAATTCAGATTGAGTTGCGATTGCAGATGACGCAGTCCAGTAGGCAACAGACATTGCTACCAGTGCGGCCCTCCCGGACCACGCATCATCGCTAGCTGTGCGCACGCGGAAATCTTCTGATGTCCCTACCTCGGTGAACCACAACTCACGGACCCTTTTTTTAGAATCTTTTGTGTATTATTTCACATCTGGTGCCCCTAACTTAGTTCAGCACAAGTCATGGACCCTTTATGATTGAATCTCTGTGTGTGATCCAATGATTACTGTTGTACTTGTTGCCAGCACCAACCATTCCCTGAGGGCTGGCTTACACTCACCCCACACGCATCCAGCACAGACGTCACTGGACATGTGACATTGGAAATAAAAAGGGGCCGAGCGCACGTGCCCGTGCCCAGTTCCACTATCTATCTAACTGTGTCCGTGTGTTCATTATGTATGCATGATGCTGCCCCTGGGCCCTAGCACATTACATTCTGCTGTGGACAGCGCACGCAACCATGTTACCTCTGGCAGTGGGGAAAACTTCGGTTATGTAACTTTGTCTCGGTCATTGTGTAAGTACATAGGTAGAGACTGGATCATTAGAGTACTGCAAGGAGAGTGTACAGTGAATTTATAAGTGTTTCGTAATTGGCGGAGTGATTGGATAAGTACATATGTTGGCGGAGCCTAACCCCGAGCACGAGCTTGGCTCTAATTGGCTGTCCTCCATGTGCCAAAAACAGAAATTTGGGCTTTGCATGGCCCTGTATTGCTACAGCTGCAACACTCCACTGAATGTGCAATAAACATTCATATCCACACAGATATGTCATGTGCACGATCCTTCATGTGTGCAAATATGGATGAATGTAGGGTCAGTGATTCCCCCTACCTTCCATGTTGGCCATGTTTTAGGACTTGGGTCACTGGGTGACACATTGGCGCTTGCGGCCCAGGTGGCGGCAGCACTACAACAGGGACACCCGCATCAGTTGATTCCTTATACAGCCCAGGACGGAACCACGCCCAGAGCTCCAGTGTCATTGTTCACAGCCTCACACAGGACTGGCATACACCAGGCCAGCCCAATCCACTTACGCATACAGGGAGGGACAACAACGCTACATGGCCCAGATTTTCAGTGTAGTGATCTGCTGCTCTCAGGTCTAGTTGTCATTACGCCACAGCTACTCCCTGACAGCTGGTTTACACCCACACCACACCCATCAAGCACAGGCATCACAGGACACGTGACCCTGCCAATAAAAAGGACCGGGTGCACGTGCTCCACGACATTTCCATTTCTGACTTGGTGCACCGGATACACTGGGGCCGGCACAGGCACACCGCTATGGGACGGTGACTTTCAGTGAACTGAGGTAGGGGCACTGTAAGTGCTGAGCGGGTGTGAAGCCAGCGATGATGTCCCGCCCCGGTGGTCCAGACAAGTCAGGTTTTGTGTGCCCTGCTGGACCGCAGTGTAGGCCTGAGCCATCGACCAATAGGGGCCTACCGCCACGTGGCGTGGCCTAACTGGTCACAGAGTTAGTGGCACCGCAAGGGCTGATGGCGGGTGCACTGGTATGTCCCCTGCCATGATAAAATCAAGACGCAGCACCAAATGGGAGATCTGGTGGCCTGCGGAGCGGGGCTGCATCATCTGGAGGGTGCCCTGTCCACGGAAAGGTGAGCAGTGAGGCGTGGGTGCGCAGGGGCGGGCAGACACCTCTGGGCGGAGGGAGTGGATGGGGTGCAGCAGCCTGGGTGTGCAGCGGCGGGCAGACACCTCTGGGCAGTGGAAGTGGATGGGGTGCAGCAGCCTGGATGCACAAAGGCAGGACAGCGATTTAGGCATGCGCAGTCGTATGTACTCTGCCATTACTGATTCTGTACTATGTTTCAGATGAGTGAGCTTGAGGGCTTCACTATGTCCCGGCACATGGTTGGAGACACACCAGTGGCGGAAAGGTGAGCTGTGAGGGTTTTGTCCACAGTGTGAGCACTCACTGTCCCTCTCCAACTCTTCCTTTCTCTCCCTCACACTCTTTCTCTCTCTCTTCCTCTCTCTCACACTGTTTTTCTTTCTCTCTATCTTCCTCTCTCACTCTTCCTCTGTTTCTCTCTTCCTCTCTCAAACTGTTTCTCTCTTCCTCTCTCTCAATGTTTCTCTATCTTCCTCTCTCACTGTTTCTCTCTCTATTCCTCTCTCTCTCTCACTCTTTCTCTGTCTTCCTCTCACTCTCTCTGTCTTCCTCTCACTCTTTCTTTCTCTCTCTCTCTCTCTCTCTCTCTCTCTCTCTCTCTCCTTTGACGGACGCATGACGACAATCTTATCTTGCTTTTTGTCTAGCAGGTCTGCGATGATGCGTAGCCATCCTGGCAATCAACACCCACACTGAATTGTGAGCTCGGCTTGACCGCGTGTACGCAACGGCTGAGGAGGTTGCTTCAGCATGTGGTGGACCCTCTTACACAAACGCCGGTGGCGGAAGGTGAGCAGAGAGGCTTGTTTCCGCAGCAGCGGGCAGTCACCTCTGGGTGGTGGGAGTGGATAGTGTGCAGCAGCCTGGGTGCACAAGAGCGGGCAGACTCCTCTGAGCAGTGGGCGTGGATGGGGTGCAGCAGCCTGGGTGCACAGGAGCGGGCAGACACCTCTAGGCAGTGTGAGTGGATGGGGTGCAACAGTCTGGGTGCGCAGGAATGGGCAGTTACTTCCGGGTACTGGGAGTGGATGGGGTGCAGCAGCCTGGGTGCACAGCAGCGGGCAGACACCCCTGGGCAGTGGGAGTGGATGGGGTACAGCAGCCTGGGTGCGCAGAGGCGGGCAGACACCTCTGGGTGGCAGGAGTCGATGGGATGCAGCAGCCTGAGTGCGCAGGGCGGACAGACACCTCTGGGCGGCGGGAGTTGATGGGTGCAGCAGCCTGGGCGCGCAGGGGCGAAACAGAGAATTACGCGTGTGCAGTTGTATGTACTCTGCCATTACTGAATCTATACTATGTTTCAGATGACTAAACTTGAGGGCTGCACTATGTCCCAGCGTGTGGTTGGAGACACACCATTGGCAGAAAGGTGAGATGTGAGGATTTTCTCCACAGTGTCAACACTCACTCGCCCTCTCCATCTCTTCCTTTCTCTCTCTCACACTCTCTCTCTTTCTCTGTCTTCCTCTCTCTCTCACTCTTTCTTTCTCTCTCTCTTCCTCTCTCTTTCTCTCTCTCTCCTTTGATGGACGCATGACGCACAATCTTATCTTTCTTTTTGTCTTGCAGGCTGTGATTCACAAATTGTCGAGGGATGACATGCTATGCCTGTACCTACTTTTATTTTGTTGTTTTGTTTAAATAAAATGTTTTATATGTAAATCCAAAGATGACTGAGATTCTTATTTGTCCAACATCACATGCATGTTCTTAATTCTAATTGTGCGACTTCAGCCAATTTGTTACGTTCCAGATTTTTTAAGGTTGCTCTCACATTTGTTTGTGGGGGGTGGTGGTGAGGGGGGATGGCGGACAATGGGCTGGTGGCGGGGGGTGTCAGAGCAGTGTTGGGTGTCCGAGCTGCATGATCGTTGGCTCCATTGCATCTGTTGTCATTCAGTTGTGGCTCTGGGCTGGGCTCCCTTTAATGTTGCAGGTTGTAGTCCGACTTTACACCAGCTCAGAACAGGTGGAAACTTCCTACTACTAACACACTGTGGGAGGGCAGGCTTGATAAACAGGCGAGGAGGCTGTATATATTTGCCCAAAGAAAGTGTTTTATTGGGTTTCTGTGACAATAGAGTTCTGGATGATGTTGAAGCTTCTGGTTTCCCTCCTGAGAGTCCTTCTTCTTCCTCGTACGATGGATCTGTAGGGTTCGAGTTGGACGTGTCAGGGGGTTCTTCGGCAGTGTCGCGCCCGTCTTCCCGGAGGCTCATAGGAGGGAAAAAGAGGGGGTTGTCAGTTTGGTATTTGTTGGTAGGTTGCACTTTCTTAACACCGTCACCACACCACAACTGTTGTTCGGGATCAGTTGTAGGACCCTGAAGGGACATAGGATTGTGAAGGGAAATAGGGTCGTGAAGGGAAATAGGATCGTGAAGGAAAATAGGGCAATTTAAACGTAGTCCGGCTAAGCATTGAGAGTACTTATTTTAGCAGTATAGAAGAGTTAGGTTTGTCTACGGGATGAGGTAGCGAGGTCCGATATTTTATCGACGCAGAGACCGTACCGGTTTCAACTAGGCAATCACAGTATATACGGTAACTCAGCCTTCCCCGTTCTCCACCCAACCTCCCCGTCAGTTCTCTACCTCCTGCCTCCCGCTGCCTCCCTCAATCCCTCAGCTCAGATCCCGGTGACGGTTTCACTCACCGACCCCCGCCTTAACTCTCCAGAGTTACGGCCGCTCCTCAGCGTCCTCCGGAGGGCACCACCAATCTTCGTACCACCGGTCCTCTAACTCCGCGTCGTCTCTGTCTTCTTCCTGCTTGTCCTCCTCGGGGTCCGCTCTTTCCGCTGTCCTTTCTCCGACTTCGTCTTCTCCGTGCTGTTCGTTCCGGGTTCCTTCCTCTCTCTCGCGTTTGGTCCTCGACAACGACGTTCCTTCTCCTCCGCCTTTCATTGGTGTTTGGTTTGTACTTCCGGGTTTCACCCCGCCCTCTTCCGGGTCTTCGACTCCCGTCTGTGGACAAACCAGAGAGGAGTATGGATATCGTAGTTTAGGGTAGTCCCTCCTTTTCTTAAGGGGGACGTTGTGTGGGAGGTTACGACCAGAGCGCTTCCACGGCGTCATACTCGTAAGGTCGTCCCGCAATCCCTCACACACACCTTATCGCCTGTTTTGTACTCTCTTCGACGATCTTGCTGGTGGTTGAGAAACTTGCGAAGTGATGTGTTCGCTCCTTTTTGCACGAGTACGCCTACTCTACATCTCATTCACAATATTTGCCGGGGTCATCCATGACCATGCTTTTTGAGGCTGCTATCGCTGGTAAACTGGTGATATGGGCTGTTTGCTCCAGCTTGTGAATGGTGTGTTAAATGTATCCCCATTTTGGTTGCGATAAAGTGCAGTTAACTCGGCCATGTGTCCTTCAGAATATACCCCTCGGTGTTTTAAAGACTTAAGAAGTACTCAAGTGCCGCGCTGAGAGCCGCGTAAAAAACAAACAAGAAGAGAACCGCAACGGACCCCCTCCTGTGGCCAATTCGGGCCCGAGGACCCCATCCCCGGGGGCCTGGCCTCACCGTTGAGGACCATGGGCGGAGCCCCAATGCCCCCACGGCACCGCCGGTTCCCCGCGTCCTGCGGGAGCCAGCATTGCTTTTCCACACGGGGAGCTGCTGACATGCAGCTCCCCG
Source organism: Triturus cristatus (assembly GCF_964204655.1). Lineage (NCBI taxonomy): Eukaryota > Metazoa > Chordata > Amphibia > Caudata > Salamandridae > Triturus > Triturus cristatus. Next base: position 667,966,021 of record NC_140590.1, read on the forward strand.
TATAGAAAAGCAATCAGCTTTGGATTTTGGAAGCGAGAGCAGGTTTCCCTGCTCTCGCTTCCAAAATCCAAAGCAAGTTTGCTCTGACAGGGCGGGAACCGCGGGGGGGCCCCGCCCTGTCATAGCAAACAGCAGTGTACCGGGGGTGGGCACCCCAGGACACTGCATGAGCCGGCCCTGGGGGGGGTGGCGGTCCCCAGGGCCATCATGGGCTCCAGGAGGAGGGCCGCGCGCCCCCCCTCCCAACATGAGTGAAGCCCCGGGGAGGTGGTGTTCCCCGGGGCTGCGGCAACCCCAGAGGGCCCCCGCTATTATTTTTTTGAGAAATGCCCCCGGGACCAAGCCCACCCGGGGGCCTTATTAAAATAAAACGCGGGAACCCGCGCTTCATTGTTTTTTAAACAATTGTGGCGGAATTCGCGACCCCAGCGCGTATTGCGCCGAATTGTTTTTTAAAAAAATGCTTCTGGGACCCCCTGAGCCGGCCTAGGGGGTCAAGGTGTTTCTACCCTGCCCCCTTCTCTTGTTTTATATCTTTGTTTCTCTGTTTTCTGGTGACTCGCTTCTACTGAGTCACAATATGGCTGACAACACTTCCTGGTTTGGAGTGTTGACAGCCAATCAGAATGAAGCTCGTGGTTGTGGCAGCCAATTAGAATGAAGCTCGTGGTCGGGAGGGTTCGCGACTCCACCGCTGCCCTAGATATCAAAACTTATATTTTTTTAATTTCTCAAAAACTACTGAACGGATTTACCCCATTTAAAAAAAAGGTTGCTTTCTGAACCAAGCTCTACCTTTTTTGCCAAATTTGGGGTAATTCCGTTTCAGCAGTTCGGGCTGTAGCCCGTCTCAAAATTTCCTATGGAAATTAACATGGAGAGAACGCGTTTTGGGACCCCCCTTTTTTCTCAGTCCCCGCTTGACGAATCACCCCCAAACTTTCAGGATAGGAGCTGACCTGGATAGACTTTTTTTGGGGAGAATTTCATGAAGATTCGTCAAACGACACCAAAGTTATTAGCAAATCAAAAAATGCTTTTCCTTTGGAAACTAGGTTCTAACTATAACTACCTACTGGCGACCGCCAGTAGGTAAAATATATATAATCAAAATAATGTAGTCTGAATTGACATCCTCTTCCCTTATATGTTCATAAGAAAAGGTCTGGGACTTATACCTTGAGGCACATAATCTATGTCAGACATTCCTAAACTTATGTCAAAAATTCAAATTTCGGATGAGATTTAGGATACTAGGACCGCTACTTGACCACTTGTCAGGACAGGTCCTTTGTCCAGATTATCGCCTAAGATTCTGCCATAGACGGTCTCATCTGCCAGTGCACTTCACGGATGATACATCTTGCCTGAAGCTGATAAAGCCACGTCGAGGAAGACCAACTGATTGCTACCGCAGTGGGTGTTTGCCCTTTGCGGGGAACACTGTTTTCACGTCTCCGTTGATAAAGACAGCCTTTGCTGTCAACAAGATATGCAGTAAGCCTTTTCCCCAAAGGAACTCTAGACTGCAAGTTGTTCTGCCTTTCATTCTCTCATAGTATAGCGCATAGAAGTAGGCATTAGGGTGTTCTCGTTATTTATAACATGTCTAATTACTGTTTTTATAATATTATGCATAGTTGTTTTAGACTTACAGAGGAAAAAAGTGTTCATTCTACTTAGTACAGTGTGTGTGATACTGTTAATTGCGAAATAAGGTTTGTTGCTGTTTACACGGTTCCCCTTTATCGTATTGTTAGTAACCCAAAAGCAATAGCTCTATATCATCTACATATTTTGTAGTGTTTGCAGGGCTACAATAACTTGTCTTTCACATTAATTGCTGGTGCATTGAACCAAGTTCACCCTTGTCACCTGTGGGTGGGAAAGCACCCGTTGCAGAGTTACGCCAGAATCATAACTTACGCAACAACAGCACTTAATGCTGTTTAATATTTGTGTCATTAAATGTTGATAATTGAGCTTGCAGAAATATAAAGTGCAATATTTATTTCAGAACACTCTAATAGCCTGTTTTGCAGGCATGTATTGAATAATGTTTAGGTAGTTCGACAAATGTTATTTCAAATCTTCAAAAATGTTTTAAATTGATTAATATTTGTTTCAAGCACTTCGGGTATTATTTACAAATGTAAATTAGGTCAACGAGCTTTCATAGAAGCATAATTAGGTGAAAATGTATTAAGGATTATATATTGATTTTAATAACATTAAACATGTTGAAAGAAGTTTCTAAGTTGCGTCTAGACAATGTTGAGAAGAGAGTAATCTTCGCTTCCAGTGAGCAAAGACATGGAAGGTCAGACAGGCAAATGCTCTAAACAAATGTTCTTTTCGAAGACCAAAGGCAAGCACACCAAGGTGCTAAACAAAATATATTGGCTTGTATGGGAAGGCAATAGCTGTTGATATATTCAAGTGCACGTTTTTTCTAATCATAAATGCACAGAGAACAGCAGCAGTTGTATGGAACAGTAGCTCATTTGTTCCACTGAGTTATGCAGGTGAAAGCAAGGCCACTTCATAAACTCAAACATCCTCATTTTAGTGCTAAGATTAACTTAGTTAGAGGTAAGAAGGAGGGGCTAGAGAAGAAAAGCAGGTAAAATCTAAAATGTAGTTATGATGTTGCAATTTTCATAACATTCGGTTTATTAGCTGTTCTTAGAAAGTGGGTGTCTAGTTGGCAAAGGTATGCACCCTCTCCAAGTAGGAACCACAATCCTAGTCATGGTAAGTCAGATACACAACCTAAATTAACCTGTGCTTACCATCTGGTAGCTTGGCATAGACCAATCAGGCTTAACTTCAGAGGCAATGTGAAAAGTATTCGTGCCCTCTTTAATTACAGTAACACAGTGAAATACCCACGCAAAAAAACTCCACACCAGTTTAGAAAATATAGAACTTTGTATGAGTAAAACAAGACCAAAAAGACAAAAATCCAATCAGTAGAAGTCGAGATATCAATTTTTAAAGATGAAATCCAAAAACAGTGCTTAGAAGTCAGTAGCGCTGAAAGTTTACTTGAAGTTGCACTAGACCTGGGTAAATCCAAAGTTTAGGCCGACCGCAATGGAGACTAGGCCAGCTACAGGACCCACGCAGCCTGCTGAAAAAGTACCTTGGATGGAGAAGGTGTCGGCATCGATGAGTCAGTTACTATTCATGCAGTCAGCTCGATGCATCTAAGTCGAGCCTCGCAGTTGGGTCCCGCTTCGTCCGCGAGCCTCGAAGGGATCTGCTTCGGCTCCAATCGGCGCAGAAATGACAATGCATCGATTTTGGAGTAAAACAGCTGCAAAAACCACTTCTGAGGCCCAATATTGGAGGGGCATCTAAGGCAAATCTAAGGCAAGGGAGGGCTCACAGATGGCGCAGTCCAGAAGCTGAGGCAAAGTTGAAAGAAGTATTTGATAGCCCTGGGATTTCAAAAACAGGGGGCAAGCCCTTGGAGAAACTTGGGTTCATGGATGTAGAGAGCAGGCCCAGTCCTTCTCATTCCCAGGCAAGAAGCAGCAGGCAGCAGGCCAGCAAAGCAAGCAGCAAAGTGGCAGTCCCTCATACAGCACAGCACTCAGCAGGCAGCTGGCCAACACAGCAAAGGAGTTAACAAAGTGGCAGTCCCTCCTGCAGCAGGCAGCATGTCCTTGGCTCCTCCCTCCCAATCTACCTCAGGAAGGTCAATCAGTCTGGTGATGGGCCATCAGGATGCAAATGTCACACCCCAGCTCCCTTTGCGTGTGACTGTCTAAAGGAAATGTCCAAAGCACAGCTGTCACCCAACCTAGACATGTATTCAGAGACAGACACAGGCACACAATTGTTAAAGTAAGAAAATGCCAACTTTCTAAAAGTCGCCTCGAAGACCAAGGGGGGTTCTGGCTTGATTGACAGCACGGCCAAACCAAAGCTAATCTAAATAACAAAACAAGCGCCAATGCTGTATGTGTTTCACCTATGATTTACGTGGTGAACTGAATAGAACAGGGACACTAGCAACCACTTTGTCGTTGGATTTAATCCAAGAAATGTTTACCATTTTATATACACTGCATTTTTTTGTTTTTTGTTAATAAAGCAAGCTCATTACAACAAGAGACAACAAAATCAGACAACATTATCGCAACAATAACAACATTTCAACTGAATTTGACAAATAGGTTAATTTGCCAGATCAAAATGGCAGTTTAAACGGACTACACAGGCTCTGCGGTGGCAGGCCTGAGCCATGTTTTAAGGGCAACTGGGCACAATCAGTGCTGCAGGCCCACTAGTAGCATTTAATGTGCAGTGCCTGCGCACATATAGTTCATTTTCCAAGGGACTTATAAGTAAATTAAATATGCCAATTGTGGATAAGCCAATGTTACCATGTTTTAAGTACAGAGCATAGGCACTTTAGCACTGGTTAGCAGTGGTAAAGTGTCCAGAATCAGTCAGTAAAAATGAAGTCAGCAAAACAGGAGGTCAGTAGGCGAGAAGTCAAAGGAAACTATGGCAAGGATGCCAGGTATAACAACTGTTATTGGTGTCACTATTCTGTTTGTTTTAGCTACAACATTATATCCACTAGGATCGGATTTTGATTTTATTAAAAGGCAGACATATATATTCTTAGTGTTTATTCTTGTGTGTCTATTCATGGTAAAAGGAGGTCTGGAAACTACTGATAAAAATTATTCTAGTGAGTCCAGTGAGTTGCCCAGGGCACACCATCCTCATGTAATATCCAGGTGGTTTATGCGTTATGAGCACCAGGTTATCTGTCTCATGTTGGTATATTGGCCAAGTGTGCGCTACCAGAGAGTCTAGAGATTACAACACTCGGGAAGTAATCTGAATAGTTTCAGAAATCTTAACACTTTCAGATGCAATTCACCAACTTCCCTACCTGCTGCAACACTACAGAGTCAATTTATTAGCAAGTTATATTTCATTTTCCAGCTATAGTTACTTCACTCTTAGACTCTAATGCAACTGTTGGGCTTTCCATGAGATGAAGAAGAGGACCTCTTTTACAGCTACATGTCAAATGGCCGAACAACTTCATGGATCGGAAGACGAGGGAAATATCCTTTTTAAATGTTTTTAGACAGGACCCAATTTCACATGGGAGCAACTTCTGCCATGCAGGTGATAGAGCACTTATAGAAAGTTTTAGCATTAAATATATTATCTTACAAAACAGTTAATACTGAAGTACCAACAGGAGTTCAAGGCGTCTGCCTAGAACTTTCTACAAAAATTTAGCCAGAGTCTGATCAACCCCAGAATGAGACACCTGCACCCTACTCCTTGATGGTAAAACAGTCAGAAGTCTGCATGTTTTGGAAAAGCTAAGCCATGCCAAGGAATGCATCTATTGACAAACCAGCACTACCTTTTAAAGGGTCACTTTGATGACTGAAGAGGGATGGACACAGACTGGCATGCAGTAGTGGCTTCATTTAGGGGTCTGCCATTGAAACTGGTACTTTTATCAACTACATTATATCATCATACACAATGTCTCTCTCTATTTTATTTCTAGCACGTGAGAAAGAACTCATCCTGCACTTCTTGAAGATGACTAATACAAAAGGTACTGGGCCACAATAATAAAGAAAGGATAAGTTATAGACCGAGTTTAAAATCCACATTCATTGTCCCTCACGCCAGTAGGTCTCTGCTGTTTTTATAGATTCATAACTCATGCCCCCGTTCAAATGTAATCACCCTGCTTGCATTTTTCTGTCTGCTGTCTCTCTTTTGAATAAAACTCCTACTCCCCTGATTCTATTTCACTTCTCTTTTTCATATTCAAATCACAAATTTCACTCAGCAGCTCAATGCCTTCTTCAATTGCCTCGCTGAATCTTGTGCCTTTTTTTCATTTTCATTGTCTCTTTTCTTGCTCTTAAAGTTTGGTATTTTGTCCCACTCTCTGCCTGCATTGTTCATACACTGTCTTCTTTCAGTTCGGTTTTGAAGAATCACCTAGTTTAATTAACTTTTGTAATTTACCGCTGGTAGAAGTTTTCTATGGAGCTTTGGTGAAAGCTCAATAAATAAACAACATCTAAAGCTGTAAAACTATATTATAGGGAAAGTATTTCCATTGCAGAAAATACATTAATTTATTAAGTTTCTCAAAGTCACTTTTAAAAGACTGCAAGAAAATTGAAAACATTGCCTGCTTTCTTTGGGTGCTGCCAGAGAATGGGTCCTCAGCTGAGACTTTTGTTCTGCTGTTTTAAAAATACTTGGAACACAGTGTTTACAATAATTATTTTTCCAATCACTTACCTCCTGTTGAATGTGTCTGTGGTCTATTCCTTTAACCGAAGCAAAAACAGAAAGATTCTCTTCCACTGTGAGAACATCGAATAGTATATCTGTCTGTGGACAGATGCCGGTCATCTTTCTCACTTCTACCATCTCTTCAAACTCAGAGACTTTGTGCCCAAAAATGGTGGCAATTCCTGAGGCAACAAAAAAATGTTGGAGGATGATGAACAATTGCACCTATGCAATATAGTTTATTTTATTATTCGAGGCACAAAGATACAGTTACAAAGTAGAGAGTTATAAACATTTAATGTTTTACTTAGATAAGTTCATTAGTAACCATTAGTAATATAACTGGAGTACATGAAATCAGTTTGCAATTGGTGAAACTGGAATGTCAATTCAAAAAAGGGTGACAGAGTGCACACCAGTTACTTCCTTTCATCAATTTTAATCCTGTGTTGAGTTTGTTTGCGTGCTGAGCCCAGAATCGTGGTCTGCCCTGGCCACGTGCTTGTGAAAAACAATAGAAAAAATGGTGCGACATCTCACCCCATTTCCGGACGCACAGCGATAACGTAAGCATACCAACGATGCAGCAAGTTAGTCCGGATTTGTTCAAAATATATTCAGATTTCATCAAGAAAGTGTATTCATAATTCCCAAGTTTTATCAATAGTCACATGAGGGATAGCTCACATTTGTCACAGTAAACTTAAACGCTGCAGAAATGCCTACAGGCCTTAATCAGTAGCTAGGAGTAACGGAAAGTGATCCTCATCAGTCCATCCAGCTACGATTAGCGGAATGACGTTAATGAGGTGGATGAGTCATGAGGCAAGGGCGTGTAATATTTTGAATAAGAAGAAACATGGGCAATCAGTTTGATATACTTGGTACTAAAACATTGGTTTTTTAAATCGTAGAATACCCCTGACAAAGGGCCACAAAAAGGCCCGAAATGGATTGGGTTATCTGGATGGACTGATGAGGATCACTTACCGTCACTCCTAGCTACTGATTAAGGCCTGTTGGCATTTCTGCAGCGTTTAAGGTTACTGTGACATATGTGAGATGTCCCTAACTAGCTGCATCATTGGTATGCTTACGTTATCGCTGTGCGTACGGAAATTGGGTGAGATGTCGAAACTGGAATATCGTCAAATTCGAAGCAAATAAACTCATCTTTAAAATTCATATTCTACATTGTTGTGTGTAGCTGCTGTGTTCCATTTCATGAAATAATGGATATATAATAGAAAGGATAAGTTTTCATACCATCAGGTTTTGAGCAACAAAAGCACTCAACTCAAACATATTACTAGTTTGGGTGTTTATGTCTATCATGAGTTGCACTTTGAAGAAAATAGCTTTTTTAAGCTTACTACCCAAAAAATAAAAAAGCATTATACAAAATACATAATGGATAAATAGCATATCGGGTATCTGGTGACCTTTTAAAGCCGTTCTGCCTGGTCATTTATGATGTCATCATAACCTCTCAAACGTAATAATGGACACTACAACATGGGTACCTGTTATGTATGGTTACATAGATATATCTATGCATAACATACACAAACCTAGCCATGAGGATCCCAAAGTGGATTATCATTTTTATTGAAATGTTTCATGCAGTCTCTTAGGCACAACTGAAATAAAATATACAGATTGTACGCTTGGAGTGTGAGGCATTCCTGTTTTGGCGAAGGTACAATAATATTATATATATATATATATATATATATATATATATATATATATATATAGAGAGAGAGAGAGAGAGAGAGAGAGAGAGAGAGAGAGAGAGAGAGAGAGAGAGAGAGAGAGAGAGCGAGAGAGAGAGAGCGAGAGATTTATTTTTCACTGGAAAAAAACAAAATATAACTTTGTGAATTTCTATGGTTTCGTGTGTGTAAAATGTGACTATTTCGTCCCTGCAACCTTTGTTTTTTAGTGAATTTCTAAGTATTTTTTAATTATACTTCATAACTATAATGTCCCTGTAACCTTTGTTCGCAAGGTGGGGTACAAGACTGGATTGAGGACAGCCTCCCCTTCCGGGGCTCATGGTGAGCTTTGAATGGCAATTTCGAGCGCATCCATCGGAGGCATGATATACGGACTACAGCTCCCATAAAGCTACGCACATCTCATACAGAGTGTCCAATCATGGCGTGCGATGGTGCCTAAAAGGAAGCTGCAGACGTAATGCGCTCTTGCTTTTAATCACCGGTGAGAGAGACTGTCCATACCATGAATAAATGGCTTTTATGGGGAGAAGCTGTCTTGTACTCGAGTGCTGCTCACTAGTTGGACCTTCCCCACCGAGCAAGATATATATATATATACATATATATATATATATATATAGAGAGAGAGAGAGAGAGAGAGAGAGAGAGAGAGCGAGAGAGAGAGAGAGAGAGAGCGAGAGAGAGATTTATTTTTCACTGGAAAAAACAAAATATAACTGTGAATTTCTATGGTTTCGTGTGTGTAAAATGTGACTATTTCGTCCCTGCAACCTTTGTTTTTTAGTGAATTTCTAAGTATTTTTTAATTATACTTCATAACTATAATGTCCCTGTAACCTTTGTTTTTTTCATAAATGTCTATGTTTTCTTAATGCTGTTTCCTAACTATACTGTCCCTGTAACCTTTGGTTTTGTGAGTGGGTGTGTAGGTGGCTGTATGGGTGCACATGTGGGTGTGTGAGTGTGTGAATGAGTCTTTGAGTGGCTGTCTGGGTGACTGTGTAGCTCTGTGAGTGTATATTGGAGGTGGACTGGGTGCGCGTTGAGTGGGTGCATGAGTGGTTGTGCAATTGGGTGTGTGCAAGTGGGTGTGAGAGTTTGTGAATGGGTGTGTGCATGGCTGTGTGGGTCTGTGAGTGAGTTTGGTAGTGGTTTTGTGGGTGGGAGTATGAGTGGCTGTATGGGTGTGTGATTAGTTGTGTGGGCATGTAAGCGGGTGTGTGAATGTATGTGGGTGTGAGAATGTGTGTGGGTGTGTGAGTGGGTGTATGGGTGTGCGAATGGGTGTATGGGTGTGCGAGTGGGTGTATGGGTGTGCGAGTGGGTGTACGGGTGTGCAAGTGGGTGTACGGGTGTGCAAGTGGGTGTATGGGTGTGCAAGTGGGTGTATGGGTGTGTGAGTGGTTGTATGGAAGTGCATGTGGTTGTATGGGTATTCGAGTGGTTGTATGGGTGTATGAGTGGTTGTGTGGCTGTGTGGGTGTGCAAGTGTGTGTGGGTGTGCATGTAGTTGTGTGGTTGTACAAGTGGGTGTGTGAGTGGGTGTATGAGTGGCTGCGTGGGTAGTGTTGTGAAAGAGTGTGTGAATGGTTGTGTGGGTGGTTATTTGTGTGTGCGCGCAAGTGGGGGTGTGTGAATGGGTGTGTGAGGGGCTGTGTGGGTCTGTGAGTGGGTGTGTGGGTATTTGAGAGTTTGTGTGGATCTATGGGTAGGTGTGTAAGTGCCTGTGTGTGTGTCTGGGAATGGGTGTGTGAGTGGTGCAATGGGTATGTTTGTGGGTGTGTGAGCGCCTGTGTGGATCTATGAGTAGGTGTGTGAGTGCCTGTGTGGGTCTGTGAGTGGTGCTATGGGTCTGCGAGTAGCTATGTGGGAGTGTGTTTGGCCATGTGGGTCTGTGAGTGACTGTGTGTGCTTGTGAGTGGGTCTGTGAGTAGGTGTGTGAGGGGTGCTATGGGTCTGTTGGATGGTGTGTGAATGCCTGTGTGGGTAAGTGAGTGGGTGTGTGAGTACTTGTATGGGTCTTTGAGTAGTGGTATGGGTGTGCGAGTGGCGCTATGGATTTTGGGCATTTGCATACTTAGGGTATTTAAACAGGAGAACCATGGACTCTGCTCTCACCAAGAGACGACAAGAAACCACTTGTCATAGTCACTACTGATCAGATTGTACTCCATTTTGTTTGTTTAAATCTGTTTTATTACATTTTTAACAAGGGTAAGTAGTATTTATTATTTCCAAGGGGGGGAACAAAGGGCTTTTTTATTATTCAGGTCCAAGCATACATGCCCAATGACTAGTGTAACCAACAAGGTATGCAGTTCCTAATGAGTGTAGCATGTGGAGGTATGTGATCTCGCAAGTGAACCATGTTGTCTGGGCATGCACAAGAGCAGGAGAGGCGATTCCTCCTTTCATTTGGAAAAAGACCCTCACACACCCAACAAGCGTCTTGCTTCATCATCGGGTCTGCTCCTACTCAGGTTGGCTCTGCAATACCCAATCAGGCGCCCTTGATGGGGCCTACTTGGGGGAGATCTTTATTCCTCAAGCCGTTGGGTGCAGTGCATGTGAGGGCCTTGGTGTGAGATAGGGGTGTAGGTGATGATACTGTGTGTGTGTGTGTGAATTAAAACAGGGAATAGTGGTCCACTCAGAACAATTTTAATGAGTTGTGGTCACTACTCTGGTTAAAACTAGAATAAATACACACTCCACTCTAAGGTATGTGGGGATAAGTGCTGGTGTAATAGGTCAACATGTTTCTTGCCTGTTATCTATTGATAGCAATTCCTCAGGACCAAAAATGGATCTACCTACACTTTTTGGTGGTGGTCAGGGCTTCGTTGAAGTACATGTGTGACCACCCTTACAACACCCTAAAAAGTGGTACTGGCAGATCTATACCCCAACCTGCAAGAGAAAACATAACATAACAGTAATTAGATCTTATCTCTGCCATGGCAACTGTATGTACGCGCACCCTCCAACATATGTGGTGTAAAGCACACGTGCAGAACACAGGTGAGCTGTGGCATGTATCATCTGTGATCTGTTTATTGTCTAGTAACATTGACAACATTTAAAACCGTTTAAAAAGCAGCAGAATAAATAGCAACATCTATAAACAAGGAGTCGCACCAGTGGACATATTCTGGTTAACTCACCCTAATCGAGTCATGGCTATATGACATCCTGTGCTAGTAGTGGCAGACACTAAAATATAGTGTCCTAGTAGATAAAAACAAAGTTAGAACAGGACTGAGAAGCCAAAAAGTAACAAGATGGTACTCAGTAGTAACTGTCAGCTACACGGCACCCAACATAGTTGCTCAAAATCTCCCCCAGGCCAGGTGAGGTGGGGGCATAGGGGTACATGGCATATCTCTATCAGTCAAAACACTACGTGGCCAGAAGTCAGAAAATACGGGAAGCCAAATGCCCAAGTGTGGCCAATCGCGCCCCTACATCCTCCGGTGTGAGGTAACGAAGAACTGCCGGCACACCTTGGGCGGAGCTTACCTCGTATCAACAAGTGACTCAATGCCGTGTTAATAACCAATAACCAAGACCAATACAACAATAAGACAACCGCTCCCTTTCCTCTCGAGTGGCTGCTTAAGTACACATGGAAGGCTCAGGGATGCAAATAAAGAAATGAAAAAGTAGACATAGCTGGCCAGCCAGTGACCAGCACTGCTCGTGCACTGGGTCTGGTTGCCGAAGTGTGCGTCTGTCTCGCTGAACCAGAACCTAAACCTAACCCGCCACCTTCCACGCTCAGGGAGTCGTAGATGGGGCTGGTCGCGCTATCAAATACTTACAGTTTTAGGCGTGAAGGACCTTCTGTTACCCTCCCCCTGCGCCGCTACCAGACCGGGTCGCTCCCTTCGTATGGACCACAGAGCAGTTATACCCCGTTGGAGCCGGCGAGTGGGTGTAGTACTTCCGGAGCTGCCGGAAGCTGTCAGCTGCGCGCTAGACCGCTAACCCCAATTTACGGGCGCCATGTTGGATAGTCTTGTGTAGTGTACGAGCAACCAACGGAGTCGCGCATGCTTGGGACTCATAGACCCCTAGTCCAATCCAGCGCCTGTCTCTTCAATTTCAGGTGAACAAAGGGAATTAGTGGTGGAGGGCTATCCCCGGTTCAAATGTCAAGATACGGGACTGACCCTGTGATGTGTGATGGGACTCAGCATGTCAGTATAAGGGGAACCCACGGAAGCACCCCTAAACATAGCTCGTGTGGTTGTCATATGCCTGCTGGTAAAGTGTTGGCAATGGTGTGGGGGATAGAGGTTGCCAAAGTCCTGTGGATGCACGCTGCTAGGGTCCCAGTAGGCTCGTGGTGTCCCATCTACATCAGTGTTAAGTAGAAAAATAGCGTGTATCTAGCCCAGGCGGTGTGAGGGTCAAATGATGGTAATGGGGATGGTGTTATGTATCCGCAGGGGGGCAACCCATGGGTACATGGGGCACTGCTACGGTGCAGAATACTGCGGAGGTGTCAGGTAGTTTGCTGTAAAGGACAATTTTTAAGGGGGGGGTCCAGTATTCGTGTAGTGTGATAATGCCCTAGTTATGGTGTGCTCATGCTCAGGTTGTAATGATTGAAGGTGTCAAGCATCAGTGAAATCTGATTACGTCAAGAGGCTCCAAGGTGTATCCTCATTGAGACCATGCTTGTCGGTAGACAGACGCAGGACCCATCTTTGTTCTAGGCGGAACAATGCCTTCTTAGACATGGCCGGGTGCGCTTCAAGTACACCCCATATAAATGAGTCATGGGCATGGTGTTTTTCAAGGTAGTGTGTAGTCATCTTAGTATTGGATCTGTGGCACCTAAAGTTGCTCTTGTGTTCCATCATGCGCACCTTAACCTGTCTCGTCGTCATACCTATATACAGGAGACCACAGGGGCAGATCAATATGTAGATGCAGTTGGATGAATTGCAATTCGTGTGCGTCATGATGACTTAAGTGACCCCATTAGGGAGTGTTAGTTCTTTTGTGATCTTGGTTTGGGGGCCTACAGAGCATGAACCACAGGGATAGTGGCCCTTTACAGGTGGCAGATTCCATAGGGTTCTTTGTGAGTTGGTATTTAGCTGCTTAGGTCTAGTGTGTATGAGCAGATCTTTAAGGTTGCTAGTCCGCTTAAATGCAAACCTTGGGGTAGGTAAGGACAGTGTACCTGTGTTCAAGATGTTCCAATGTTTACGGATTATGTTCCTAATCCGGTTGGAATCAGCAGTGAAGGTAGTGACGCATGTAATGGCGTTGTCTGGCTCTCTTGTCACGTCCTCAAGCAGACTATCACGATTGTTATGTCTTGCTCGTTTACGTGCGAAAGCAACACTTGGTGCGATCTCCTTTCCAGAGGATTAAAATGTCGTCTATGAATCTTCTCCAGAGCAGCACATTAGCCGGTAGGGGTTATTAGGGTTGTTAATCTCTCTGTTTTTAAAGGCTGACATGTACATACATGCTAGACTCTGTGCAAACGTGCTGCCCATAGACGTACCCTGTGTTTGGTGGTAGAGTTGGGTGTTATATTCAAGAAAGTTTTCGGTTAACGCCAGACTTGCACATTCCATTATAAAAGGTCCAGGTGTCGCTGAGGACCACTCTTGATCGTTGAGGACATCCTCAATCACCTCCAGGGTGGCCATCTGTGGAATGTTGGTGTAGAGGGCCTCAACATCCAGGGTGACCAGGAGGTCAACTTCTTCTGGATGTTGGGCCCCCTCCAATAGGCAGAGTATGTCAATGGTGTCCTTGACAAAGGATGGTGTGGCTTTTACCAGGGGTTGGATAAAGTGGTCCACAAATTGAGACAATGGTTCTAGGATGGGCCCAATTCCCGAGACGATGAGGCGACCTGGAACTGGGGTGATATCTTTGTGTATTTTAGGCAGGCAATAGAAATACGGAGTCTTGGGTTCCTTCGCCAATAGGAAATCCGCCTCCTTCTTGGTAATCCACCCTTCTGTTTCAGCAGAAAAGATCATAGTGGAAATGACCCTATTTAACCTGGGAGTAGGATCTTCCCTGATAGGGGTGTAGTACCTCCTATCGCTCAACTGTCTGCAGCATTCAGTATCATAGTCTGAAGAGGACATGATCACCGTTGCCCCGCCTTTGTCGGCTTGCTTGATCATGATATTCTTGTCATTAGCCAGATCCCTGATGGCGGTGGATTCAATGGCTGACAGGTTGTGGTAGGAGGCATTGGTGCTAGGTCTGTTCAAATCCCTGAGCACTACCATGCTGCTATTAGGAGTGAAAGTCGATGGAAAGTGGTCTGTGAGTAGGTGTGTGAGTGGTGCTATGGGTCTGTTAGTTGGTGGGTGAATGCCTGTGTGGGTCAGTGAGTAGGTGTGTGAGTACTTGTGTGGGTCTTTGAGTAGTGGTATGGGTGTGTGAGTGGGTGAGTGGGTGTGCGAGTGGCGCTATGGATTTTGGGCATTTGTATACTTAGGGTATTTAAACGTGAGAACCATGGACTCTGCTCTCACCAAGAGACGACAAGAAACCACTTGTCATAGTCACTACTGATCAGATTGTGCTCCATTTTGTTTGTTTAAATCTGTTTTATTACATTTTTAACAAGGGTAAGTAGTTTTTATGTCAGGATAAGGTACATTGCTATTTATGCACAACAGCGTTTAGAACATTAGCCATCATTATCATGCGACAGAGTGCGTAATACATGGTGTTGCCATACTAGAAAAAAAAAGGCACACGTTAACTATCAGATTGCACTCCATTAGATCAACAATGCATTCACCTCCATTAAGGATTATAGAATGTTTTCCAAAGTGGTATACAATAGGAAACACATTTGATTTGCCTTTGTCAAGCCGAAGAAGTTATGAACGTTTGTGCTTCACTGAAGTGGAGCTTCAGCTGGGGCACCTGCTACATTTATATTTCTAAGTGCTTTTCGTTGAGGTTTAATTTCTGTGAAATGCACACCAGGGACAGAATGTAACCTCATTTTTTCCCAGGAGAAACCCCAGTTTTGCCGAAAACTTCTACCCAACTGGAGTACTTTCTTCTGGTTGATTAGTAAATGCTTCCTCCTGGTGTTAATGTTTTCTGCATATTCTACACTACAGCTGGATGAAGGATCACAAGTGTGCATTCCCTGGGGCCCAATTTAGTTTTTATGGGAGAGGGGCATGCAGCCTCCCTCCCCTGGCTGTTTTCGGCCCCAGGGATGCCAGCCCCTAGGACCCAGCCATTTTTTAATGATGGGGAGGGCAAGTCTCCCTGGGTGTCCTGGTCCCACCCAGGGCACCCAGTGTGCATGTTGGGGACAGGAGGTGGAGCCTCAAGGTCCCCGCGGTCCCAGCTGGCTTCCCGTCTCCAGCAGGAGCTGGCATTCCTCTCACACACATGGATCTAATGGAAATGCAGCTCCCGGCATGTAAGAGCAATACTTCCATCGAAAGAGATTAAAACTCAGCCTCGAGCAAGAGGGAGCACTTTGACAGAGCCCGCTTGCTCAAAGTGGAGTGTTTGCTTTTGCTTTGCGAGAGATCACAGCTCCCGCCAAGCAAAAGCAAACAGCTATCTCCCAAGGGTGGGCACCTCAGGAGATAGCAGGAGCTAGCACTGGGGGTGGTAGTCCCCAGGGCCATCTATGGCTCTGCGGGGGCACCACCCTCTTAATTTGTCATTCTAGGGCCTGCCCTGGGGAGGTAGTGGTCCCGTGAGGCCGTATATAGCCAGAGGGGGCACATAGCCCCCACTCCCTCATTAAAAAAAAGTAATTGCCCCAGGGAGGTGGTAGTCCCTAGGGCTTGCATGGACCCCCATCTATTTTTTGTATTTATTGCCCCAGGGAGGTGGTGGTCCCCGAGGCCCACCGTTTATTATTAAAATATGCCCTTGGGAGGGTGGGCCCCATGCACCCCCCTCCTTTTTTTAAATAAATATCTGCATGCCCTCAGGACCTGGCCCACCAGGGGGCAAAATTAAAAACAAGCGTGGGGTCCGCACTAGTTTTCTTCTTTTTTTTAAATTGACGGCAATATTTGTAAATATTCGTGAAAATTGCTGCGAATTAAAAAAAAATGCTTTTCTGCCTGGCGGTGTCCCAGACTTACGGGGTCAGGGTATTCATACCCTGCCCACTTTTCTATTTTTTGGGGACTCGGCTGAAGACAAGTCCTTAGATGGCTGCCAACACTTCCTGGTAGAAGTTTTGGCAGCCAATCACAACTCTGCAGATCTCTGCACGAGCTCGCCATTATTCGCGAAGGCTTTGCGATCATAGATACACAAATTTGGATTTCCTATAATTTCTCGAAAACTACTGAAGATTTACACCAATTAACTGAAAGCATGATCTGCGAACCAAAAGCCCCCTTTCTTCTAAATTCGGTGTAATTCCGTCCAGCGGTTCAGGCTGCAGGCATATCTAAAGACTACTAGCATTTACAATGCAATGATCTCGGCATTGTTAAAGTTAGAGCTATTGGCATTGCTCATGACATTATTTTGTTTATGTTTTTAAAACATTTAACCCCTTGCATGCCCTTGATGGAACCACTCCGTCATGAGCCACGGGCGCCGTGTGCTCATGACGGAGTGGTTCCGTCATACTGCGGCCGTTGGCTGCCGCTCCGCCCACGCGGCGCTAATTCCCCGTCTGTGCGGGCGATTAGCGCAAGTGGGTGGAGTTATGACGGAACCACGCCGTCATAGCACAGCTCGCCGGTGACTCATGACGGCGTGGTTCCGTCATGAGCATAGCGGCGCCGCAAACCCCCCAAATCCCCCCAGCGCTGCGGCGGAATTCGCGCCGCAGCGAAGGGGTTAAAGAAACGGCATTAGTATTTACAATGTCAATAGCTTAATCACTCTCAAATGCGAGACCTATTGCATTTGCACCCACACACAGAGCCACACACACAAAACCACCCACATACACAGAGCCACCCACACAGAGCCACTCACAGAGCAACCCACACACAAATAGAGCCACCCACAGAGCCACCTACACACACAGTTACCCACACACAGACAGAGCCACCACGCATAGAGCCACCTACAAAAAAAGCCACCCACACAGAGCCACACACTCAGAGCCACCCACACACACATAGAGCCTCCCACACACACACAGAGCCTCCCATACACACACAGAGCCACCAACCCACACACAGAGCCACCCACACACATACAGAGCCACACACACACACAGAGCCACACACACAGAGCCACACACACACACAGCCACACACAGAGCCACACATACATACACAGAGCCACATACACACACAGCCACACACACACAGACAGAGCCACACACCCACATACAGAGCCACACACACACATAGAGAGCCACACACACACATAGAGAGCCACACACACACACATAGAGAGCCACACATACACATTGATCTTGGGAGCCAAAGCAGAAGTGGCACCCACTTCACCTCCTGTTCAAATGTTAACTGGTCTCTTTGTTGCTTATGGCTGTACTCGCGTGTTAAACTGGTACTAATGGTGTAAAACCTTTGTCCATGCAGTTTTAACATGTAAAAATGACAAACTAATTAAGCAATACCATCACAAAATGCACCGCATTATGATGCATAATGTGCCTTGTAGTGCCCCATAATTTAGGCAATCCTGCAACATAATTGGCTCCTTTCCTGTTGCATATTTCAAATGGCTTTGCAGGTACCATATTGCACCAACATCACTACGAGATTAATGGGGGAGTCTTAACCGTCCCAAATGTAATGTTAAGTACGCAAAACCCAAATTAAATATGGATGAATATTTATACCATTAGCAAAACCAAATACGTAGAAATACAAATGGAAAAGGCAAAAACAAAATACCATAAACTGGGAACCCTAATTATACCTGAAAGTCATACACGGGACAAATATCAGAAGATGTATCCCATCTATGTTTGCACCACAATGTCAATGCAAATATTGGTGGATAGGGCTGGTACCCAGGGCCACTCTAACGATACCATTCTGCGGCAGTGCAGTTTTCTGCACAATTATGGGTTTGCCTCATTTGCCACATAACGAATCATCTGCTGCACAATATGCAGAAGTGTAGGTTCTAGCTGAAACAGGTTAAAAGTTACCAAATGAAAAAAACGCTGCAGCAACTGTTTCTGCGTATTAGAAGACCCTGTTCAAATGTTAACTGGTCTCTTTGTTGCTTATGGCTGTACTCGCGTGTTAAACTGGTACTAATGGTGTAAAACCTTTGTCCATGCAGTATTAACATGACAAACTAATTAAGCAATACCATCACAAAATGCACCGCATTATGATACTAACTCGCTCACTCATTCATTTTCACAGAACACGGCGAAACGCTTTATTTTTATTTGCAGTTTTAAACAGGCGAACTAGGCCCAATGGCATTGGAGCACTTTACATACGCACCAGATGACTTTACACAAGGTCAGATTCACTATTAATGTGTTTAAAGCAAGATTAGGTGACTGCAGTGTTCTGCCACTGGAATATGGTCCCTGGAGGAAATAGCGCATTGTTTTTTTTTTTTGAAAACATATTTTATTAATCGATTGCACAGGTGTTACAGGACCCTGAATATCAGAGTCGACAACAGAATCACATTGCAGCATATCTCTATAGCAATCTATTTGTACATTCGCCATAAATATATCTTGAACAATAACAACCCCCCCCCAGACTCCCCCCACCCCATCCCCTGCGTCGCACCATATCCATGTATTCCCCACCACAGCCCTAAGGCCCCACAGCCACGTCGTATTGTGGTAAGATGGATCCCCCGGTCTTCCCCTCTTGCCTGGCGCCCCCCCTTCTCGACTAGTCTCCCTAGACATCCCCATAATTAATCCTCTTCTTCCACTGGTGGCTCCAGCCACAGCCCCCGGTAATCCGCCCACCGTTTCCATATTTTATAATGCTTGCGTGGACATCCTCGGGCTACATATATGGGCTGTTCCAGCCCCATACAAAAATCTAGGCCGTTTTTCCATGCTGTGATCAATGGAGCTCTAGGCGCCTTCCATGCCCTGGCGATATCCCGCTTTGCCAGCGTAAGGCCCAGACGTAAATAGCACGTTGTTTAAACCAGGGTCTGAGCGCAATTTGCGTGACCCTCATAATAGACGCTATGTATACATCCGTGAGCAAAGGAAACATTTAATGTTACTGAGAACAAGTTCTCAAGTCTCAAGAAGCTGCAGCTGGCGGTCATTGTGATAAAAGTAACAATGCCGTAAGTAACGGAAGAAGTACGACTTGCCTCACAGGCCGATGGTAATAAGGCAGGTGCTGGCGTGACGTCGCTCGCACGCGGAAAGGCCTATCCCGGACCTCGTGAGTCCCCTAGGACTGCGCGCTCAGGCGCGAGGGTTCGCAGGTATTACGGAAGTTCGTGGCGGGGATGAACCGCGCCGCGGCAGGCAGGCCTCTCCTGGACGGGCCGAGCGGTTCATTCAGGTTGACAGCTATGGCCTCATTCCTGAGAGCGCTGCCAATCTCCTTAGTCCTGCTTTTCAAGAAAAAACGGGTTAAGGAGCTTGAGGGAAATGAGTGGTTTGATCAGAGACACAGAGAGCTCAGGCCTGGCATGAGAAACGCCATGTTTGTACTTCTTTGCCGAGAGCAAGGGAGGGATGGGCGGCCTTGTAAATGAGGGAGAATGGCTTGTAGAAATAATGATCCTGTCGTTCGCACGTCAAAGGTTCTTCAACTCATGACAGATTTTGCAGAATTCAGAGTGGCTATTAAAAGAGGGAGAAGAAAATGACAACACTGGGAGCACAAAAGCACCGGAAACTGCACTGCGCTGTAAAATGGCGTTAATCTCTGCCGGTGGCATCTAACCGTAGGCTGCGACAGCACCCAACACAAGACTGGAGGTGCAACCAAATCTTTCCCAAAGGCACCCCGTAACTTGCTGCAGCTCTGTCCATGAACACCACCATCTTACTCCGAGGTCAAGCAGAAATGCCTCGGAGAAACGCAGCGTCATTTTCGGATTCGGGGCGTGTTTTTCTTTCTCCCCTCTTCCCATTGGCTGGAATGTTTACATTCCAGAGGAGAGAAAGAAACTAAAAAACACACCCCGAATCCGAAAAAGACTGGGCTTAAATGGACAGACGCCCCTCTCCTCCAATGGCTGGCCTCCGTTTAGGAAGCCAGCCAATGGAGAAGAGGTGCGGGTCAAGCCCCACTACTGAAATACATTAAATCTTCGCTAGCCGAGACCTAATAAAGGAATAAGTATGGGAAATGCAGTAGGTAGTTCTAGGTAGGACCATATTTCCAAAGGAAAAGCGTTTTTTGACTTGCCTAGATCTCTGGTGCCATTTGACGAATCTTCATGAAATTTTCCCCAAAAAAGAGCGCCAGTGATTCTAGTTGTGCATGGAAAGTTTGGGGGTGATCCGTCCCATTTCCAGCGAATATTTAGAAACTACTACAGCTTGAACTGCTGGACAGACTTGCACCAAATGTGTCAGAAAACTATCGCTTTGTCAAGAAATAGTGCTTTTCGTTATTTGGTCTAAATCTGTTCAGTAGTTTTATAGATATTTAAAGAAATCCAAACGTGTACCTCTAGGGACCTGAAGGCACTCTAAACAGTCCCGATCTTGTGTTGAGATCAGATAGGCTGCCAACACTTTAACCAGGAAGTGTTGGCAGCCATCTTGGGACTCTGCTTCAGCTGAGTCCCAGAAAAGACATTTTTAGGTCTCGCATGGCGAACGCAGGGCGAAGCGCTGCTGTCACCAGTGAGATCTATTGTTGCTGACTTGCCTCGGAAGTGGGACAGGAGATGGGCACGCGCTGGGTTTGGCGGATTTGAGTTGGTGCACGCGCACGTACAGCCACGCGGTGTGCACATCTCCTGTCCCCCTTCCGTCCACGCAAGCCAGCTGCATGCAGTAACTGCGCCAACAAACACAACCAGCCGCCCCCAGCCAGGGCACGCGTACTCGATCACTGAACAACAAACACACGCACCAGCCCCCACGGTACAACTGAGCCCCACTCACCGGGTTCTTTTGTGGCTGCTACAGGCTCCGTCTCAGGACTCCCCTGGTCTAATCTCCTCCGCCTCACATGACCTGGAACACGCGGGGCTTCCCTCACTCATGGGAGCCCCGCACTTGCATCGGCGGCCTCTGCCGCCACTTCTGACCCAGGGCTTCTCATTACTTCTCCCGCCACCGCGGGGCTCTCCCTCAGGCATCGGAGCCCCGCGTCACCACTTCTCCTCTCGGCCAGCCACTCCGTGTGCGCGGGCTTCCCACGGAAGGCGGAAGTCCCGCCCCACAACAGGCATGACGCTGCCTGACTTCCGGTTTTCGCGCCGAATCGGGCCGGCGGCAGTGATACCTTCACTCCAGATTCAGCCAGCAGGGTCGGAGCACTGGCGCAGAGAAAGCCCTGTGACAGACTGTAGCATACAACTGGCTTTCCGCAGCCCCGCAGGCCTTTGACAGGCATCAATCAGCCTGCCAGACAATCTGCTGGTTCTCCCAGAGGGCTGGCACAGCGTGAGCAATCTTTGTGATCGGTTCACATACATATATTAATGGGACATCGGCCCGGAAAAAAAAAGAGATTCGCTATGCCAATAGCTCAAACTTTTTTCACAAGTCATGATTTTTGATTTCACATGGACAGCGGCGCATGATCGCCTAAATGTCAATGCTTGCCTCATTGTGTTCACTATGAATGTGATGCTGTGTGGGCTGTGATACTGACCTTCAGGCACCAAGGTCACCAGAGCCACAACTGACCAACCTATCCACCACTTTAATTAGTTTCATATTTCACTATACTAATTGAACACTAATCCTTTATGGGTCCCGGAGTCGCATGTAACTCGCCAAAAAAGCGCTTTGACGCCTTGTCAGGGGTAGTAAGCGCAATATAAATGCATTTACAATTACAGCCGGTTACAGAGGTGTACGCTATGTTCAATCAGTTCAGCAGAAGGTCGAGTGAAGGGGCTTACGTCTTCACTTTGTAGTATGTATGTATGCGGTCAGAAACCCCTAGAAAGAACCGCCGCGCTGTGGAAGCAATGGAACGGAAGGGAACGATCCCCGAGTGGGTAAAAAGAGCAGAAGAGAATTATTTCATGTGGCACCTACAAGTAAGTGCATGTGGCTGCCACACAATATTGTGATGACGTTTCAGCACATTAGCAGCTGCTTTGCTCTAGGTTGCGCAGCTGCCCCAGCTGTTGTTATGTACGACCTCTCAAGGTTTCATTCTTCAAATGTCACTGCTTGTTGCAGCTGAAATGTGGCATCCATCACCACTGACCACCATTCTGCCACACAACAACCTGCAGCTTCCACCAGCAGTGTCCACCCGCTGTAGCCATCCTACAAGAGGGCTGGTGTCCTATGAACTGTGCAGCTGGGGCACGGTCACCTCTACTGCATTTTTGGAACAAGCAGCTTTGGGCCTGCTCGGACATCTCTACTCAAGAGAGCCAATACCCTTTGCCACATCCAACAGTGATCTCACCACCGCACCATGTTCAAACCAGGAGCCAGACGTGACGGCATATTAAAAACAAGCATTTGCAATGCAACAGGTCTTGCATTTACGCGAGTTTCAGCTATTGGCATTGTAAATGACAATGGTTTTTATTTCTATTTTGTTGCCTACATCGCGCAAGTCACAAACTTTCTTTTATCTGACCCACTCCCATTGTTCCTACACTGGGGAATTACTAGAGTTGAGAGAGTTGTTTCAGGGTCTTCACATCTCTCGGTTGACATTCTGCAATTTCCAAAAAGGCAGGGGTCCTTGCTTGGCGGCATAGATTTGTTTTCTCTACCTGACAAACTCAAAATAATGTTTAGTGCGGAGTCAAAACATTGCAAGTCCCCGCACAGTGTACATGGATCCAGCAAGACTGCATTGGTCTCACTGTTATCAATAGGTGAGCAGTAGGACTCATCAGAAATTGCTGAATTCTTTTGGATAGCCAATGCAATTTTCCAAGATGGAATTTACTATTATCTTGTGTCTAGACATGCCTATCCCACATTTGTATGATCCTAATATCAGTTTGGCAAGCCAAGTACTCTGGCCACATTAAGTGGGTAAGCTGGGACTAATCCTATTCCTCAGTGTTCTTCCTTGATGAAAAGTTATGCCTGGATGTTTAGTGAGATATGGCTGTAACATCCTATCATTTTGAAGTAAATGCCAATTCATTTGTGTTACATTAAACACTTTACTAGAAAGAGGTGGAAAATTAGAAACCATTCTAATCACTGATTTTTGTCTCCTAGTATCGTCCTTTGTTTCTGATGAACAAGTTACTTACCTTCGGTAACAATATATCTGTAAGAAACATTAGTTAGTTAGATTCCTCACCTTAGAATATCCCCAGGCGTCAGGCTGGATCCGGAAAGATTTTTCGTCAGCAATACCCTTGCGTGTCGCTAGGCGTCGTCTGCGGCTCCGCGACCGTCGTCGGCATCGTGATCGCCGGGATGACGTCGGAGTACGTAGATGCCGCCCTCGCGCGCTGACGTCACTTCTTGTACATAGCTTTCTGCGCCAGGAACGCAGAGCCATGCAAGAGACCGACACTGGTGCCAAAAAATTCTAGGGCCCTGAAAGGGATGACATCAACTCTAGATATCGGTTCGCAGAACGGGGAGGATGGGTGGGGCGGTGAGAAATATAACTAATGAATATGCTACTTACCAGTATGCATCTGTTCTTGGCATGTAGGGCTGCTGACATTCATATCTGTGCATAGATCGCCGCCTAGTGTTGGGTCCGGATGATTGCACATTGTTGTCCTGGAAGAGTCTTCGAAGTATCCTGAAATGGGTGACTCCTCCCCTGGACCACAGTGCGCATGGGCATCCTCTCCATCCCCAGATTGTTTTTCGCCATTGTGGCAGTGATGGAGTAGATACAGGAAGTGATGACCATGCTATACAGTAATTCTGAGAGCTGCAGCTGCTACAGGCGCCGGGGAGGAGGGTGGGCGATATGAATGTCAGCAGCCCTACATGCCAAGAACAGATGCATACTGGTAAGTAGCATATTCAGTTCGAGGCATGTGGGCTGCTGAATTCATATCTGTGCATAGAATACACAGCAGTACCTCCTATTAGCGGCGGCTACCCGTGCCAGCTGCAGCAGTCTGAAAAAGAGTTTTGAGAACAGCCTGTCCTACAGCTGCCTGCTGTTTTGAGTGTACATCTACACAGTAGTGTTTGGTAAATGTATGTATAGTGGACCATGTGGCTGCTCTACATATTTCCTGTAAAGGAATGTTTCCCAGGAAAGCCATGGACGCCCCTAACTTTCGTGTTGAGTGGGCTCGTGGGGGAATCGTTAATGTGCGTTTAGCTTTTTGATAACAAATTTGTATACATTTAACGATCCATCTGGCTATACCTGCTTTGGAAATGGCGTTGCCCTTGTGTTGTGGAGAGAAGGCAACGAAGAGTTGTTTAGTTTTCCTAAAGCTTTTAGTTCTGTCAATGTAGTACATGAGGGCCCTCTTTACATATAGTGTGTGGAGCATCCTCTCAGAGACATTTTGTGGGTTTTGAAAGAAAACAGGCAGTTCAATGGTTTGGTTCATGTGGAACTGCGATATTACTTTAGGCATGAATTTGGGGTTGGTACGTAGTACGACCCGGTTTGCGTGAACTTGTATAAATGGCTCCTGAATGGTTAGTGCCTGGAGTTCACTAACTCTTCTTAAGGAAGTGATGGCAACCAGGAAAGCCACTTTCCAGGTGAGGAATTGAATCTCACATGAATGGAGAGGTTCAAAGGGTGGACCCATTAGTCTGGTGAGGACCAAGTTGAGGTTCCACACCGGTGCTGGGGGGTGCCTTGGGGGAATCACCCGTTTAAGTCCCTCCAAGAAGGCTTTGATGGCAGGCACTCTGAATAAAGAGAGGTGCTGCCTGTTTTGGAGATAGGCTGCTATTGCGGTTAAATGGACACTGTTAGACCTGTCAGCCCTTTGGGTGGTCCCTCCTCATCATTATTTATTTTGTCCCACTTTTGCCTCAAGCCCTGTTGGTATTTTTCCTTTTTGGGAACCACCAGACTTTTTCGTATTGATGCAGATTCAGGGAGCCATTTTAGCTACCCCTGGAACTTCTGTCTGAGGGCCTGGAGCACAAAATGGTGGCCACCTGTGACATCACCAGCACCCACTGGAACCTACTAGAACATTCTGCAACATTCTGGAGCCCTGTGACAGTTGGAGGCGGTTTAGAATGTTGGGAAGCTAAGACAGAGAGTTGGCAGTTGGAGCTGGCAGTTGGCACCTGACTGGTGAAGAGAGAGCAGCAGAAACCTGAAGGAGGAAGGAGTGAGGCAGCAGGGGTGGAAACTTGTGCCTGGAGTGGGGTCCATAAACCCACCCTTGATACTAGTCCCTACTGACTGAGCCCAGCCTGGAGCCCTGTGTGGGAAGAAGCAAGAAAAACCATCTTAAGGACCTGGACAGCAGGAACAGGCCTTAGAAGCAAAGAACAGCAAAGTCCTGACCTGATTATTGGTTTTCCTGGAGTCCGACGTCGAGAAGCCTAGAGACCCGGAGCCCGAGGTGGAGAAGCGGCGCTGACTGGAAAAGCAGACATCGTACCCGGAGCCGCCAGAGGTCGAGAGAGGGCGCCGACGGAGGTCGTAGAGAGTACCAGAGGTCGAGGAGGAAGTCACCCGAGGTCGAGTGAGCGGCGTCGACGGGGGAGTGAAGTCCGCCCTCCGGAGTCGCCGGAGACCGAGGTGAAGCGTGCCGGAGGTCGGGAGTGAAGGTCGCACTCCGGAGTCGCCGGAACCTGAGGAGAGGAGCACCGGAGGTCGGGAGTGGAGGTCGCACTCCGGAGTCGCCGGAACCTGAGGAGAGGAGCACCAGAGGTCGGGAGTGGGGATCGCACTCCGGAGCAGCCGGAAGTCGACATCGAGTCAAGGCCGGCCGACGTCATCGAACCTGAGGTCGCCATCAGACCGGAGCCGCCCGAAGTCGACATCGAGCCAAGACTGCCCGACGTCATCGAACCGGAGGTCGAGATCGAGATCGAGCCGAGGCCGCCGACATCGAACCGGAACCGCCTACCGGCGTCGTCAAGAACTGACATTGCGCCGAGGCCGCCGACATCGAACCGGAACCGCCTCACGGCGTCGACACGACTCCAGCGGCGTCGGAGCTTCAGAAAAAGGGCAGTAAGTGGAATAGAGGGCGCCTAAGGCCCTGTGGAATCCTGAGAGACTACCCTAGGGGCTAGAGAGGTGCTGGAACCAGCTTGATTGTGCCAGGGGTGAGCTGAGACTAATTCAGAGGGGTTGTGTAGAGTGAGAGAGCCAGGTCTCTAGAATTCCCCCCTTGATCTACCTCAGTTTAGGCCTCAGCCTTGTCCAAGCCAGGGAGTAGACACCCTCAAACCATCCATCTAACCACAAGCTGTGACTGGGCCAAATCAGCCCATAGAAATCTAAATGTGATCTGATTCTATGAGTGTCACTGTCAGCTTTTAATTATTTATTGAGAGCACTGTATTTATTGTATTTAACCTATTTATTGCTTCACTGTATTTATTGTTCCACAGTATTTATTGTCGCACAATATTTATTGGCTTGCAGTATTAATTGCCTCAGAATATTTAATTGCCTGTATGTATTGCACTTATATTTATGCCTTAATTATTTATGATCACCCCTATTTATTGAATCATTAAGACAGTATTTATTTGACCTGCACTATTTAAAAAGCCTTGTATATTGTGATTGTGTTATTATTTATTTAATCAGCAACTAAGAGAAAAAGAAGATAAACAGAGATATTTTCATAATTTTTACGGTGTAGAGTCGTTTTTGGAACGGATGCACGCATGGTTATTGTATGGGTATGACGTATGCTTAGCACGGTGCCTGATTCCTGACCACTCGAGCCAAGCTACCACTGTGTATGTCTGGAGAGACCCCGTTACCACCACCCTTTCCGGTGTGGGAGTGGAGTATTTCCAACAGACACGTATCGAGGTGTATGCCAGATTGCATCGGTATAGGTGTAATAGATAGCATATTATGTTCTGAATAGATGCGTCTAGCGGGTTAATGTCATTGTTGTTGCAATAAATGACAAACCTCTTCCATTTGGCTGCATAGCAAGCTCTGGTAGTGGGTCTCCTAGCTTCCTTAATGATCTCCATACAGTCAGGTGGCAGGTTTAGGTAGCCAAACTCTAGGACTTCAGGAGCCAGATTGCCAGGTTCAGCTGTTGCGGATCTGGGTGCTGAATTTCTCCATGGTTCTGCGTCAAAAGCGCGGGTTTGAGCCGCAGCCTTTGATGCGGCACCACGGAAAGTTCCAGAAAGGTGGTGTACCATGGCTGGCGTGCCCATGTCGGAGCAACCAGGATTAGTGTCAGTGAGTGCTGTCGCAGTTTGCGTGCCACCAGCGGTATCAATGGCGCTGGGGGAAAAGCGTACGCAAATCTGCCGGACCAGTTCATCCATATCGCATTGCCCTGCGACTGTGGATGTGGGAACCTGGCGGCAAAGCTTTGGCATTTTGCGTTTTCCCTTGTGGCGAATAGGTCTATCTCTGGATGACCCCACTGCTGGAAGTACGGTTGAAGTACTGATGGGTGTAACTCCCACTCGTGCATCTGGTGGCTGTGTCTGCTGAGCAGATCCGCCATCTGGTTGTCCTTGCCTGGGAGGTGTTTCGCCATGAGGAATATGTTCCTCTGAATGGCCCACTTCCACATGCTCTGAGCCAGATGAGACAACTGTGGAGAGTGTGTTCCTCCCTGCTTCTGTATGTAGTACATGGCAGTCATGTTGTCCGTCCGGATCAACACGACCTTGTTGCACAGGTGTACTTTGAATGCTTTCATTGCCAGGAAGATTGCCATCAGTTCCAGAAGGTTGATGTGCATCTTCTTTTGTTGTGTAGTCCATAGTCCCTGCACTGTGTAATTGAGTACATGAGCTCCCCATTCTTGGAGAGACGCGTCCGCTGTCAGTATTATTTGTGGAACAGGCTCTTTGAACCGTCGGCCCTTGCAAAGGTTTTGTGGATTCCACCAATGCAGAGAGTTGTATGCCCGACCGCTCACCAACACAAGGTCTTTTAGTTGCCCGTGAGCCTGATTCCATTGACGTGCTAAGCACTCCTGAAGCGGGCGCATATGTAGTCTCGCGTGTGGGACTATGAAAATGCAGGAGGCCATCATGCCTATTAACTGCATGAATACTCGCGCCGGAAGGGAGTGTTGAGGTTGGAATTTTGAGATCAGCAGTTGTATGCTGTTGATTCTCACTAAAGTTGGCTGAGCTGTGGCAGCCAGAGTGTTGATTGTCGCGCCTAAGTACTGTTGTACGTGCGCAGGTTGGAGACTTGATTTTGGGTAATTTAGTGAGAATCCCAGATCGTGAAGAAGGTGAATGGTGTGGGACATGTGGGTGGCACATTGTTGTGCTGACTTGGCCTGAACTAGCCAGTCGTCCAAATAAGGGAAGACGTGAATACTTTTTCTTCGCAGATGCGCGGCCACTGCCGCCAGGCACTTGGTAAAGACCCTGGGTGCTGTTGTTACTCCGAAGGGGAGAACTTTGAACTGATAGTGATTCCCTTGAATAGTG
Source organism: Triturus cristatus (assembly GCF_964204655.1). Classification (NCBI taxonomy): domain Eukaryota; kingdom Metazoa; phylum Chordata; class Amphibia; order Caudata; family Salamandridae; genus Triturus; species Triturus cristatus. The sequence continues at coordinate 667,994,704 of NC_140590.1, forward strand.
AATCTGAGGTATTTCCTGTGTGAAGGGTGTATTGGTATGTGGAAGTATGCATCCTTCAGGTCTAGCGTAGCTAGGAAGTCCCCCTGACTGAGTAGTGGGAGAACCTGTTGGAGGGTGAGCATATGGAAATGCTCCGAAAGTATATATAGGTTTAGGGGTCGCAGGTCTAGGATAGGTCTGAGCGAGCCGTCCTCTTTTGGGATCAAGAAGTACAGAGAGTACACCCCTGTGCCCTGCTGGGCGATGGGCACTACTTCTATGGCCCCTTTTGCGAGCATAGCAAGCACTTCTTGCTGGAGTAAATCTAAGTGTTCGGCTGACATAGGACGGTGCTTTGGTGGTATGTTGGGTGGAGTGGAAGTGAGTTCCAGACAGTACCCATGTTGAATGATGTCCCTGACCCACCTGTCCGTGGTGATGTTCTTCCATGCGGACAGGAACAGCTGGAGTCATCCCCCGACAGGTGTTAAGTGGTCGGGGGGTAGGGAGAGGGCGTCACTGTTTGTTCTTTGGGGAGGACCTGGTGTTGCCATATCCACGTCCCCTGCCCTTGGTGCTGGATCCACGATATCCACCCCTGTTGTTTTTGTCGTAGGTGGTTTGTGTGCCACCTTTAGAATACTGTTGTTGTGACCCCTGACCCCTTGACGTTCCCCTATTTCCAGTGCGACGAAAGGAGCCACTACGGAATTGCTGTGTTTGTAGCGCCCCCATAGATTTGGCAGTGTCTTTTTTTTTTTTTTTTTTTTTTTTTTAATAATTTTATTCAGCAGTGTCAGCAATACATAAACATTACATATAGGCCAAAATTCATACATCTCAAGACCAAAGAGAATCATTTTAAGACATTTACAGATATTATAGCTGTTCACCACCAGACAGCCACTTGGTAATCGGTGCCCATAGTTGCTCCCCAAATTGTTTTCTTCTATGTCCCTTTAATTTATATAAAGCAACTTCCATGTAGTATAGAGCAAGGATCCTAGACCTCCATTCAAAAAAAGAGGGTGGATCTGAGCTTAGCCACTTCGTGGTGACACAAAGGCGAATTACCGCCATACTCAAAAATAAGAAGCCCCTTTGTGGTGCCAGCCTTCTATTATTTAACAGTTCAGGCTCAGTTCCAAATAGCACTAAGCCCGGATTATATATTACCGGAAATTCTAAAGAGGAATTCAGGAAAAGTTGCACTTCGCCAAGAAAATGGGTTAATGAGGGACAAAAGAAGAACATGTGTGCAGCCTCCGCTGCGCTCTCACCACAGCGCGCACATTTGTCCCCTCTTCCCACTTTCCATTTTGCAAGCTTGGCTGGAGTATAATAAAGATCGAAAACTGACATAAAACACTGGCTCTTTAAACTCCCTGAAAACAGGATAGTGCTTGCCATTTCTAGCGACTCCTGCAAGTCTAAATTCTGAATCCCTATCTTCCTATTCCATTTAAGTTCCTGGATTTGGAGGTCATCATGCTGGCCGCAGCTAGCCTCTTTGTATAGCTGAGAAAGATTCGCCTTAGAACTTAACACTTTAAGTATCGGGATTCCCTCAAGTGAGCATATACCGTCTGTGATAGCTTTATCTACATAGCTACGCAGCTGTAAATATTTAAAAAAATCCCCCCTTCCCAAATTAAATTTTTCACTCACTGAAGCATAGGGCATTAATTGGCCATGTTCACATATATCCCCCAAAGTCCTGATGCCGGCCAGCCGCCACTTCCGAGCAACAGAGTCCATAAGGACTATGGATAAAGCCCCGGGAAGCCCAATCGGTGTATAAACATTAACTTTATTTATCCCACACAGCAAACCTATCTTTTTCCAAACATAAAAAGCTGCGGCCAAGACCTTAAATCTAGTTTTTTTGTAGTAGCTAGGTTCAATAACCCTAACTAATAAGTACCGTACTTCTATACCGAGAACCATTTCAAAAATAGAAGGGGTTACTGCCGGATCCATGACAGCCCTTTCACCATAAATCAGAATACGACAGTATTGAAGCATCGAAACATAATAATACAAACGAAAATTTGGAATGGCCCACCCACCTCGACTAATTGGCATAAAAAGCCATTTCATGGCTCTTCTTGACCTTTTGTAACTCCAAAGGAACCGAGAACAAAGTCTGTCTATCTTCACAAATAAGGAATTAGGAAAAATTAACGGAATCGCCCTAAATATATACAGAAACTTCGGGAAGATCATCATTTTGATGACGTTGCTTCTTCCATAAAGTGATAGATGCAGGTGATCCAGTCTCTCCAGAGTCCTATCAGACTCTAATATTATAGGGTCAGCGTTCAAGGCTGGGATTTCCTCGACTTTCGCTGAGATTCTAATACCCAAATATACAGCCCGATCAACTATTAGATTAAGATCAACTGGGCATCCCTTTTCTGAGTGCAAGACCTGAGTCTTAGTCAGATTTAATTTATATCCTGAATACCTGGCAAAATCACTCGTCAAGCTCTCAATTCTATCTAGCGCTTGGACAACATCACTAGTCAAAACTGCTATGTCGTCAGCATAAGCTAACACTTTAACCTCATGCAGCCGAGATTTGACAGGAGCAATTAGCATGTCGCATTCCAGTTTATGAATCAATGGTTCTATATAAAGGGCGAAGAGCAAAGAAGAGCAGGGACACCCTTGACGTGTGCCCCTCCACACCTTAAACTCATCTGTTTCCAGCCCTGAAACCCTTACAACTGCCTCCGGCTTTATATACATAGTCTGTATGGCCTTCACAAATTCGGAAGAGAAACCCTTCCAACTAAGCACTGCCCACAGGTAGGCCCAGGAGACCCTGTCAAACGCCTTCTCAGCATCTAACAGGGCCACCCCGACCCGTGACCCAGTCGCCTGCGCCCAATCTAGAAGAGATATAACCCGACTAACATGATCTGTGGTGCCTCGTCCCGCAATAAAACCGTGCTGACGTGGTGAGACTATTGACACAATCATTTTCGAGATTCTCACAGCAAGAATTTTTGAGTAGGTTTTGCTGTCTGCATTAATTAAAGAAATAGGCCGATATGAACCTAGTTGGAGCCCGTCTTTCCCTTTTTTCTTAAAAACCATAATAATCGTTTTGGACCAAGACTCCGGCGGAAAGCCGTTAAAAGCATATTGCAACAGCTTCAACAGCTCTAACCCCAACTAGCCCCAGAACCTCCTATATAACTCCAAGGGTATTCGATCCGTACCCATCGCCTTGCCACAGGGGAGTGAAAAAATAGCGGTCTGAACTTCTTCTAACGTTATTGGAGCCACCAAACTATTCACTCACTGAAAGAAGAAAGAGGAGAACCTCAGAAAGAGGGTGCGGAAAGGGGATTCACAGCCTTTGCTGTGCACCATGCCACAAATTTGTTCCACCTGCAGGCGTATACAGATTTTGTGGAGAGACGCCTGGCTGCCAGCATAACATTACAGACTTCAGGAGGCAAGTCAAGTGGCATCAACTGCCGCCGCTCAATCTCCACGCATGGAGGTGGAGGCTGGACAGGTTCGGTTGGAGGACAGTCCCCTGCTGCTGCTACAGAAGGCCCTCCTGAAGAGGCAGTCGTATCGGGGGGATCGATCGCCAGACTGAGTAGCTCGGGATACCAGTATCTTCGTGCCCAATGAGGAGCCACCAGGATGACTTGGGCCCGGTCGCGCCTGATCTTCTTCAGCACTCTGGGCAGAAGAGGCATAGGCGGAAAGGCGTACAACAGACCGCAACTCCACTCGTGACGAAAGGCGCCCCCAAGCGAGTGCCGCCTTGGAAACTCCAACGCACAGAACTGCTGACATTGCGCGTTCTCTTCGGTGGCAAATAGATCTAACCAAGGCTCTCCCCACTGTGGAAAGAGGCCTTGCACCACGTCCGAGTTTAGACGCCATTCGTGATCCATCATGCACCGGCGGCTGAGTTCGTCTGCTCTGGCGTTCAGAGACCCCGCCAGATGTTGAACCACCAGGGTGATGCCCTGATGTTCCAGCCATGTCCAGAGGCGCAGAGCCTCCTGACAAAGGGTCCACGACCCCACCTCGCCCTGTTTTTTGCAATACCACATGGCGGTGGTGTTGTCCGTGAACACCTGCACTACACTTCCCCGGACAGAGGGAAGGAATGCCTTCAGTGCAAGTCAGATCGCCCTCAACTCCAGAAGGTTGATTAGGAGCCGGGACTCCGCAGGAGGTCAGAGGCCTCTGAACTCCGCCGCTCCCATGTGGCCCCCCCATCCCAGGAGGGACACATGCATCACTACTACGTGCTCCGGTTGGGGTAGGGAGAGGAATCTGCCACTGACCCAATCGCGGTCCATGAGCCACCACAGCAACTGTCTCGCGGTGCCCTCTGAGATCAGGACGTGGTGGAACAGGTTGCCCCGATGCTGGGCCCACTGAAACTTCAGGTCCCACTGTAGAGCCCGCATTCGCCATCTGGCGTGATGCACCAACAGGATGCAGAAGGCCATCAGACCCAGAAGCCGCAGCACCAACCTGACCGAAACCCGAGATAGAGGCCGAAAGATGGGAATCAGAGCCTGAATATCCCGGACCCGCTGTTCCGGAGGATAGGCCCGGAACTGCGCCGAGTCCAGAACCGCTCTGATCAAGAGGAGCTTCTGGGAGGGACTCAGATGCTACTTCAGCACATTGATGGAGAACCCCAGAAAATGCAAGAGGTCGGCTGTAGTCTGGAGGTGGGAGACGACTGCCTGGGGCGAGCCCGCCTTCAACAACCAGTCATAGAGATAGGAGAAGACTGGAACCCCCAATCTGCGCAGATGAGCTGCGACCACCACCATCACATTCGTGAACACCCGAGGGGCACTGGTGAGGCCGAAGGGGAGCACGGTAAACTGAAAATGCTCTTGGCCCACCATGAACCGCAGCCAACGCCGGTGAGCCGGCAGGACGGGGATGTGGAAATAAGCGCCCTGCAAATCCAACGCTACCATCCAATCTCCAGGGTCTAGGGCAACCAGAACCTGAGCTAAGGTGAGCATCTTGAACTTCTCCTTCCAGAGGAAGGCGTTGACGCTCCTGAAGTCCAAGATAGGGCGTAGGCCCCCTTTGCCCTTCTTGGGAACCAGAAAGTAGTGGGAATAACAACCACGACCTACTTCTGGACCAGGAACGCGCTCAATGACCCCCTTGGCCAAGAGGGCCGTAACTTCCTCCTGCAGAAGTTGCAAGTGATCCCCCGAAATTCGGTGGCACTGCGGTGGCATGGCTGGAGGGGTCGCCTCGAAGGGGAGGGAGTAGCCCCTTCAGACGATTTGCAGCACCCACCTGTCCGATGTGATGGTACACCAGTGGAGCAGGTGATGGCGAACTATGCCTCCCATTGGCGTGGAATGGGCCTGAAAGCTCGGACTAAGAGGGCTTTGAGGCGGATGCTGCTGGGGTAGATGTGTACGGACCGGCACGTTGTCCCCCTGTACCGCCTCGGCAGAATCCACGTCCTCGACCGCGTTGAGGCTCGTTCTGCAGCCTGTGGCTAGACGGACGTGATGGGGCGCCCCTTCCTTGGCCACGAAAGGGGCGAAAAGCGGAAGTTTGAGGGCGTGGGGCCGAAAGGCCCAAGGACTTGGCCGTAGCCCTTGAGTCCCCAAAGCGCTCCAGCGCACTATCCGCTTTGTCGCCAAAAAGGTGACTGCCATCGAAGGGATGTCCATGAGGGTGCTCTGGACATCCCCGGAAAAACTTGTGGACCGCAGCCAGGCCTGGCGATGAAGCGCCACCGTGGTCGACATTGCCCTGCCCAGCGAGTCCGTTGTGTCCAGTCCACATCGGGTTGCATGCCGTGCCGCATCCCGCCCCTCGGCAAGAGCCTGGGCAAGCCGTGTCCGGGCCTCCTCCGGCACTGGGGCAGCAAGTCCTCCAGCATATCCCACAGGGAGTGGGAGTAACAGTTCAAAAGGCACACGGTGTTGATAGACCGAAACCCTAAACTAAGGGAGGAGAACAGTTTCTTCCCAAACTGTTCTAGCCTTTTGGATTCCCGATCCGGGGGAGCAGACGGGAAGGAGGTCTGGGAAGTAGAGGCCTGGATAACCAGGTTCTCGGGCATGGGGTGGAGGGACAGAAAACTGGGGTCGCCCGGTGCAGGGTGGTGGCGCCGGGCCACGTTCCGGTCCACAGGAGGAACTGTGGAGGGCTTGGACCAGGTGCCCTTCAGAACATCAAAGAGTGCTTCACTGAACTGCAGCAGAGGCTCCAAGGAGCTTGCTGACGGTTGAAGCACTTCGGTGAGGAGGTTCGTCCTCACGGCCACAGCAGGCAGCTCCAGCCCAAGGGCTTCGGCTGCCTTGCGCAGCACCACAGAAAATGCAGCACCTTCCTCCGAAGCCACGGTCGGAGGAGAGATGAAGCCAGTGTCAGGGGAGGTGTCAAGACCACTGGCATCCCCCAGTTTGTCTGCCCAGTCCTGAGATAACTGGCCCTGCTGGGCCATAGGGTCCTCAGACCCCTCCCAGTCGTCACCGTCATCCGATTCCTGATATACAGGTGGAATGATCGGAGCCGGGCGGAAGATGAACTTGCCACCCATCGGCGTTGGGTGCGGTGCCGGACGGCGCCGCTCCGACGCCGGGCCCGGTGTCAACCAGTCATCGAGATAGGAGAAGACTGGAACCCCCAATCTGCGCAGATGAGCTGCGACCACCACCATCACATTCGTGAACACCCGAGGGGCACTGGTGAGGCCGAAGGGGAGCACGGTAAACTGAAAATGCTCTTGGCCCACCATGAACCGCAGCCAACGCCGGTGAGCCGGCAGGACGGGGATGTGGAAATAAGCGCCCTGCAAATCCAACGCTACCATCCAATCTCCAGGGTCTAGGGCAACCAGAACCTGAGCTAAGGTGAGCATCTTGAACTTCTCCTTCCAGAGGAAGGCGTTGACGCTCCTGAAGTCCAAGATAGGGCGTAGGCCCCCTTTGCCCTTCTTGGGAACCAGAAAGTAGTGGGAATAACAACCACGACCTACTTCTGGACCAGGAACGCGCTCAATGACCCCCTTGGCCAAGAGGGCCGTAACTTCCTCCTGCAGAAGTTGCAAGTGATCCCCTGAAATTCGGTGGCACTGCGGTGGCATGGCTGGAGGGGTCGCCTCGAAGGGGAGGGAGTAGCCCCTTCAGACGATTTGCAGCACCCACCTGTCCGATGTGATGGTACACCAGTGGAGCAGGTGATGGCGAACTATGCCTCCCATTGGCGTGGAATGGGCCTGAAAGCTCGGACTAAGAGGGCTTTGAGGCGGATGCTGCTGGGGTAGATGTGTACGGACCGGCACGTTGTCCCCCTGTACCGCCTCGGCAGAATCCACGTCCTCGACCGCGTTGAGGCTCGTTCTGCAGCCTGTGGCTAGACGGACGTAATGGGGCGCCCCTTCCTTGGCCACGAAAGCGGCGAAAAGCGGAAGTTTGCGGGCATGGGGCAGAAAGGCCCAAGGACTTGGCCGCAGCCCTTGAGTCCCTAAAGCGCTCCAGCGCACTATCCGCTTTGTCGCCAAAAAGGCGACTGCCATCGAAGGGATGTCCATGAGGGTGCTCTGGACATCCCCGGAAAAACTTGTGGACCGCAGCCAGGCCTGGCGATGAAGCGCCACCGTGGTCAACATTGCCCTGCCCAGCAAGTCCGTTGTGTCCAGTCCACATCGGATTGCATGCCGTGCCGCATCCCGCCCCTCGGCAAGAGCCTGGGCAAGCCGTGTCCGGGCCTCCTCCGGACACTGGTGCAGCAAGTCTTCCAGCATATCCCACAGAGAGTGGGAGTAACAGTCCAAAAGGCACACGGTGTTGATAGACCGAAACCCCAAACTAAGGGAGGAGAACTGTTTCTTCCCAAACTGTTCTAGCCTTTTGGATTCCCGATCCGGGGGAGCGGACGGGAAGGAGGTCTGGGAAGTAGAGGCCTGGATAACCAGGCTCTCGGGCATGGGGTGGAGGGACAGAAAACTGGGGTCGCCCGGTGCAGGGTGGTGGCGCCGGGCCATGTTCCGGTCCACAGGAGGAACTGTGGAGGGCTTGGACCAGGTGCCCTTCAGAACGTCAAAGAGTGCTTCACTGAACTGCAGCAGAGGCTCCAAGGAGCTTGCTGACGGTTGAAGCACTTCAGTGAGGAGGTTCGTCCTCATGGCCACAGCAGGCAGCTCCAGCCCAAGGCCTTGCGCAGCACCACAGAAAATGAAGCACCTTCCTCCGAAGCCACGGTCGGAGGAGAGATGAAGCCAGTGTCAGGGGAGGTGTCAAGACCACTGGCATCCCCCAGTTTGTCTGCCCAGTCCTGAGATAACTGGCCCTGCTGGGCCAGAGGGTCCTCAGACCCCTCCCAGTCGTCACCGTCATCCGATTCCTGATATACAGGTGGAATGATCGGAGCCGGGCGGAAGATGAAATTGCCACCCATCGGCTTCGGGTGCGGTGCCGGACGGCGCCGCTCCGACGCCGGGCCCGGACCGGGACTAAACCGGGGAACGGCGTTGTCCGAGGGCGGCACCGGCGGTGGCACCGGAGGAGTCGGCGCCGGCGGAGGGGTCGTGAGGTCGACCGGCGCCGACTGGGATCCAGGCCTGGATCCCTCAGGGACCTGCGGCGTCGGGACCGGAGTCGACGACGGGGGCCTCCCAGTCGAGCCTGCGGGGCCCGAAGACGCGCCGGCAGGCGTCGACGGCAGAGCCAGGTTCCTCATGGCCATGAGTAAGGCACTGACTTCTGCCGGAGTCGCGTCAGTCCCAGGGACCGGAGGGTACGGAGACAGATGGGACCCCTGCGGCTCCGACAGAGCCGCGCGGGTGGTGCCACCCGAACCCTCAGCCGAGTCGTGCGACTGGCGAGGGGAGACAGAAGAGCGATGTCGCTTCTTCGACTTCTCACTGTGCTTCACTTACCGGATCTCAAAGACTTGGACCCCGATGAGCGGTGGTGGCTGCGGCTCTGCGACCGGTCCCTCGAACTCCTCCTTGACCGGGACCTTGAACGGCACTGAGCCGACTGCCGGAACTCGAGTAGCTTGCGGGACCGCTCCCGCCTAGCTTTCAAAGTCAAGGCCCGGCAGTCGAGGCACGACTCGGCATCGTGGTCGGCCCCAAGGCAATAGAGGCACCGGCGGTGGTGGTCCGTGGCCAACATCAGTCGGTGACAGGAGTCACAAGCCTTGAAGCCAGGCATCCCTACCGGCACCAGAGTCAAAGTCGACGAGAATAGAACCAAAAGAGTTCAAAAAGTTTTAGTCAAAAAGTGACTAAAAGGGTATGCTCTTCCCGGAGCGGCGCTTACTGGCGTGGAAAAAAGAAGAACTGACGTCAGCGCGTGAGGGCGGTGTCTAAGTACTCCGACGACGTCATCCCGGCGATCACGATGCCGACGACGGACGTGAAGCCGCAGATGAGGCCTAGCGACGCGCAAGGGTATTGCTGACGAAAAATCTTTCCGGATCCAGCCTGGGGATATTCTAAGGTGTGGAATCTAACTAACGTGTTTCTTTCAGATAATGTTAAGATACGGTTTAACTTTCGCACTCTTGCACTTGCTTTGGATATAACTTGATTATCGTATTCTTGTACCCAACACCTTTCTTTCATATCACTAAGGGTATAAATGAATTCATTATCTCCACTGCAATTTCTTCTTCCTCTCATCATTTCACCATAAGGAATATAATTAATCTGGCACTTTGGATGAGAGTTACTAGCCTCATGTAGAGAATTGCAGAATGTCTTCTTTCTGTACATCCTACTAAGTACTTTATCCGCAAACACGTAAAGTTTTACATCAAGAAACACAATCCGTTCTCTACTGTATTCAAAGGTAAAAGAGATAATATACTCATTTACGTTCAAAAATTTAAAAAAGTCTTGTAACTCCACGTGATCCCCAATCCAGATCATCAAACAATCAATGTATCGTCCCCAATACTGAATATTGTTAGTCCATTTTACCCCACCAGGGGACAAAAAGTGATTTAATAAAGAAGTCTGATTCTGCAATCACAGAAAAGCCAAAAGACCAGGGAAATAGTGTCCAACAGAGCCCAAAGCAAGTCCTTGCCCGTCTAAAGACAAAACAACAATAAAACTTCAAACAAGTTGGTTTGATGTGTATGACTTTGGTGGAGGCTGCACAGTGGCAGCTGGCCACAACAGTAAAAGGTGGGCGAGCAAACACTCACTGAGAGACACCAACAATAACCTTAGGCTCAGTGACAAATCTCTCCATCATGGCTTGTTATAAGCAGTGCTTATAACGAGGCACAAACAAGATCTCTGGACTTGAAGTAGAAGGCAGCGCGAGTTTCTCTCAGTGCTCATCAGTGGGTCAAAAAGGAAAGAATAATAAAAATGTTCACTTACCTACCATCCTCCTACTCCATGTTCCATTCTGCTGTTCCAGCGCAAGTCTCTGAGCCTCTGGCAACTCCCATGTACTACTCCAGATTCTTTTCTCATGCAGCAGATGTTAGCAGCATGAGAGCAGTGCCAGGATTGGTTAGAGTGGGCTGGCTTGATGCTCCTTTAGGCACTGGGGAGCTGTGCCTTCTCTCTACACAGCTGTCTTAGACGGTTCGAGTTGAAGAGGTTTAAAGTGTGCATGTGAGGTTGGCCATCGCAAGATAGCCAGTCAAAGTGACATGTGCCTTTTTAACTGCTGTCACCAATCCTCTCTGCTGCCAATCTGCAGCAATGGCCCAGCCCTGCCCTCACAGCTCGAGCTCCCAGAGAAAAAAAGTAAAATTTTAATAAACTCAGTTTATCATTTTATTTTTCACTTTGGCTGCACTAGCAGTGGGGGCAGGCCGAAGCTCACTAGCCGATATGGAGTAGCCACCTCTGGTTCTGCACCAAGCCAGAAATTTGTCAAAAAGACTGGCGTATACCGATTTTGTAGAGGGACACCTTGAAGCCAAGATGACATCAATGACCTCAGGAGAAAGGTCAAATGAGAGCAACTACTGCTCCACAATTTCCAAGCATGGATATTCAAATTGCACAGAACAGGTTTCAGCACCCTGCCCTGCTGCTGCAACAGACAATTCTTCCTGAGAGACAGCTTGATCAGAGGACAGAAGCTTATGCCCAGAAGTTCTGGGTACCACACTCTCCTGACCCAATTCGGCTCCACTAGGATGATTTTGGCTCGGTCATTCTATATCTTCGTCAGGATTCAAAGCCGGTAAGGGAGTGGTGGAAGAACATACACAAACCCTGAGCTCTACTGTAGGAGAAACGAGTCTCTGAGGGAGAGCCTTCCTGGTAATGCCAATGCGGAAAAGTAATTACATTGCGCATTGTCCCTGATGGCAAAAAGAGTGAGCCAGGGTTCTCCCCATTGATGCAAGACACTCTGTGCCACCCCTGGGTGTAAATGCCATTCATAGTCCGCTACTTACCGGTGGTTGAGTTCGCCCGCCCTGGGGTTTATAGATCCTGCCAGGTGGTTCACCACCAGAGAAACTGCTTGGCAGTCAAACCACTTCCAGGGGCATACAGCCTCCTTGCACAGGACCCAAGACCACACTTGCCCTGCTTGTACCACAGGGTAGCTCTGTCTGAAGGCAAGGAAATAAAGGAACTGATATGCTGCGTGCAGTTGTACTACACTAAAAGGGTCCCTACCCAGTATGATTATATTAATATTAATATTCAACGACAGTAGTTCAATAACGAAGACATCTAACTCAGGATGTATGTTTCATAGAGAAATGTTCTTCTTTATTTTTCACAGGTAGAAGTTCTTTACATTTAACATTTCATGTCCTCATTCGGCTATGAGGACATCAAATGTGAAATGGCAAGAACTTCAACCTGTGAAAAATAAAGAAGAACATTTCTCTATGAAAGATACATCCTGAGTTAAGATGTCTTCGTTATTGAACTACTGTCGTTGAATATTAATATGTCATGTCAATATAAATGTACATAGTGCTGAAACCTTTTGCATCGAACGTTGTTGTAGGACTTGTTCCTACTTTTTAGGGAGTAAAGAGGGGAATACTCTCTGGTTTCGTGCACTATTTAATAATTAGACACAATATTCATTTGTTGTGTGCGGACTTGATCAGCCTCTACCCTCAAGTTTTGGTTCCTACCCAGTATGATGCCTGAGGAATATTCACAAAATGAGGAAACTGCGGTTAGAAATATCCATCAAAAACTGGGCAGTATGCAAATTGGGGAGACTACTCGATACGCTCTGCCTACGACACTGTCACCAGATAGGTACATTCACACATATTCTATGGACATGCCCCCGCATTCAACAATACTGGATAGACGTCACCCGACAGATGGTGAGGTCCATTGGTAAGCCCTTATCCCCCTCTCCCCAACTCTGCCTCTTTAATATTTGGGAGGCTACGGACCTTACCCAGGCGGAACAAACATGGTCTGCCATGGGTTGGACCATTGCTAAGAGGAATATTGCCCAGAAATGAGGGGTAGACACCATGCCACAGGTACGGGTTTGGGCCGCTGATATGGATCATGCCATGGTGGCGGAGAAAACGGTCTACAAAAGCCAAGGCTGCCCGCGGAAATGGGATCACAAGTGGGGACGATGGAACAAATACCGGGGGGATATCTGTATTTCTCCTATGGTGGAGCTTAGGAGGGAGAGATTGGCTACATTGGAGAAAGTTGGGGCAAGCGCGGTGACTTGAAACCCTCAGGCCACCAGACCTACGATGTGGATGGGGGGCTCCCCGATCCTACAAGGTTTACGAAACCCCCCTTTGTACTGCTTCACTAATTGATCTGATTTATTCTTGCTGCCCTGACTTTATCGTCTGTTATCTCCAGCGTCTGAATGTATACCTGGCCAGTGGAGGTCCTCATTAAGTGTCATTACTGCTGCTATATTGTGGTTTTTATTTTCAATAAAAATTGTTATAAAAAAAAAAAACTGGACAGTATAACTCGGAAATTCTGAATACATACCATGATAAATACATTTTTTCCTGTTCCATTGGCCTATGTTAACTATTTTGGCTAATTGAATCCCTGCAGTAAACGCTTTTGTTACAAAGCTATTTTTCATTTCATTTCCATTTAAACTGGTTAGTAAATTGTAAAAGGCATTGCATTCTTGTTATATTGAACCCACCTGTTACCAAAAGGATCAAGAATATTATTTAGCCAGTACTGTGTTTTGCAAGTTTACTGATATATTAAGTTAGTCTATGCTTGTTTTTTTTTATCTTTTTGTCTACATTTTCAACACTTCCAATTCTTGTTGTGTCTTGTTATTCACCTAGCTTACTAAAACCTAATTTGGCATGTATGTTCTTGTTACAATGTGCCTTACAATATACATCCCTTATGTAGAGGCTGCACTGATAACAGATGCATGAAATATGGAACTGGGCTCTGCCAACTGGATTTCACTATCTGTCAGCGTTCCCTAGCAAGCACCTGAAGAAGGTGCATTGGTCACATCTGCCTTTTAACTTATTAAAGGCTATCTTTGCAATTCCATAACTATCACCATTTAGCTGACTCTGCAGGGGGGTAGCATTGACAAAATCGTCCCAAACTGTTTCTGCACTTTTATGATTTGCTTGACATCATGACCTTCTGTAACCTCTACAGGCCAAAATATGCTAATTCATAAATTCTGTGTTTTTGGGATACTTGCCCATTAGATGGAAAGTTCTGTTCATCAGGGACCAATCGACAAATATTTTCTGAATGCATGTTCATGCTCAGCTCCAGCCAAAGAACTGCTCATTGTATGCTCGCACCAGTGCTTTCACAGTTGAAGGGTCGCATGTGCCTGGGCTGTGCAGTTTCTCAATGCACTCTTTTGTCGTCCAAAGCTATACACTGCACGAGGGGTGGTCAAATGCCAAGCTCCAACACACCCCTGCTTGAGCTGTAGTGGTTGAGGGTGTCACACACAAAGCTACATACAAAGTGGCCACACATAGGATTTGCCTTTAACAACTTATTTGAATGCGTGGTCAGGCGAGTATAAGAAATCTTTTGGAATGGTGAAGGAGATTTGTGCTGCACCTTCACCAGAGAAGTTGTGTCAGGATCTGGGCACTAAGCCGTAAGATCGTGCTGTGAATTCACAGAGGCTAGATCCCAAATCTACCCTGCAACTACCTGGACCGAACACCAACAGGTACTTGTGAGCCAGCCAGTACCAAGGAGTAAAGGAGAATGGAACTGAGAGAAGAAATTAAGTCATCCTCTATGGATTTCTTGGACGTATGGTCTGGCTCAGATGAGAGTCTGGTCTGGCTTTATAAGAGAGGTTCCTTAGTCAATAGCATCACTCACCTTAGGTGGGCAATCAGTTCCATCAACTGTGTAATTACAAAACAATGGTGTGAGAAAGTCATTCTTTGTGCCCTGATCACCCCCATTTATTTTGCTTGGTACTGGTGGTAACTGACTCTGACTGCGCCCTGGACTCTGCTTGCCAGGCCTAGGGCCAGTGCTCTGATTATAATGAGATGCAAATTAGGTGTAATTTTAATTGGTAATGAGAGCCTAGCTGGAAGTCCCTAGCATATAATACAGCATGCAGGTTTAGAGGCCCAGTAGACTTAAAACACTTAAGTGTGCACTACTGTGTTGACTGCTGTCATTTTAAAGGCAAAAACAACAGTTGATGGACAGAATGCAGAACAATGTCATACATTCACCCCAGTACAGAGATCTGGGCCTAAATCCATCATTTTTTTGCTCACCATGCCATTTCAGTTTGAATCCAGCCATATGCAAATCAGTTTTGACCCTGTGCCTCATGGGAACAGTCCAGCCCAAACTGCCAAGCCAGGTCCTCCCTGGACTGGAAACAAGCATCCTAGGACCGGCCATTATAAAATACGTTTTATAGGCTTTGATGAGGGAGAAACCACCAATTTATTTTTCTCCGTTGTAGTGAATGGCCTCATAGGCTAACATTGCAATATTTTATTTAAGTATAAATATTGATAGGAGCAATGTAAAAATATACTTCAAGGTATCAAATTAACAGTTGAGATAAATCCAACAACGTGCCACTGTTAGATTTATAATAACTATGACAAAAAAAGAAGTTAATAAACTTTCTTTTCTGTGAGCCAAAATCCAGTCTTTCAGCCGCTCTCTCCTGATTGGCGAGAGTCTGCCCAGGCTGGCCAGGATGCTCTAATGTGGTGTGAAAAGCCCTGCTAGGGAGGCAATGGGTTTCCTGTGGGCAGAGAAGTTCAAGCTGCAGAGTACATAGCAGCAAGGAGGTGAGGGGTAGGCTGACTCCCATATCCTGCTACCCCCGTCACACAGGAGCCTGTAATTAAATTAAGGAGACGGTTAGAAGGGGAGTGTTTATGAAAATTAGCCACACCAGTAGGTTGGGTTAGCCTGATCCACCTCTTCTGGAAAGACTTTCTCCATTTTGGATTTTGAGAAAATGGTGCTTTCTGGGATAAGAATATGCCACACTTTGGAGGAAGTGGTCATACACCTGAGTGGCACCCTGCATCCCATTGGCCAGGGATGCCCCACTTCTTGGTGCCCAGAAACTGTGAATACATATGGGAGAGGTGCATAGCTCCTAAAGTCTGCTGCCTGAAGAGACCAGAAGAAGGACTGCCCTGCTGAATCCCTGACATACACCAAGAGGACTGCACCTGCTGTACACTGTGGGACTTAGCACAAAAAGGACTTTGCCTGACTCTGAAAGTCTAATGAGTGGAGTCCCTGCAAGCTACAGGTTAACAGTGCCCACCTGCATCATCTCATCCAAGAGTCTCCATCCTGGAGTGCGTCCAGTGAGGATTTGGCCAGGTGCACTGTGAGAATTGTAGTCCAGACATCCCAAGGAACATGTAGGAGATTCCACACCCTTGCATTTGTGTTTTGGACACTTTGAACCTTTAAGAGGAACTTCAGGAAAAAGTTCCAGAAGTGTGGATAAGTTTGGAGCAACTTTTGGAAAAAGCTTCATAAGAGGACCGATTCAACATCGAGAGTCAAGCCGGCTACCCTCAACCGCAACCCTGTCTGGATTTCAGGTCATCCTGCTGAAGCTCTGGAGCTCCAGACTTTCAGGATTTGATCAGGCCTCGCAGAAAAGAAATCCGAAGAAGTCACATTGAAATCAGCTGCCTGGGGAGAGCACTTGATATCTAGTGAAAATCCTCCAGAAGAGTTTTTAAGTGCCAAGGTAAATGGGCAAAAGTGGCACTATATGCTTTTAAGCACTAGAAAGTGCTTATTCCTTGAAAATATCATATCTCCGGTTACCTACACTGGATTTATGTCATTTTGCTGTCTACTTGTCCATAAAAATATTAACTATTTTTATAAAATGGAGTTGGATTTTTAATGTGTGTTGTGTGTTATGTATTTAAAGTATTAGTGTTTTTAAATACTTTACATGCCTGTCTCCTAAGTTAAGCGTGCCTGCTTGTTGCTAGGTACCAAGGGGTGAGCAAGGGATTAATTTATTGAGACTCTAACTGAACCTTTTATTGTGTTTGTGGCCTTATTACTAGAGGTAAGTCACTACTAACAACTACTAATAGTCCACTTTCCAACAAATGGGTTATGAGAGTGTATACTATTTCCTAAAACCTCAAGCCCAGTTCCCCCCTTGCTAGTTTTGAAAACAGGGCTTACCACTCCATGTCCTCTTTTCTACCCATATCTCTGTGATGGTTATTCTAGGTGGGTTGGGGGGATACCTGAGAATAGATAGAATCAAGGGTTACCACTGAAATACCTTTTTTCTTACTGATCTTTCCACGCTGATGTCCTGTATAAATACCTGTAGGTCTTACTGGGACTTCTGAGGTAGGCTTTTTAATCAGGAATTAACTGTATTCCTTGGTAACCCCAAAACAAGTTCCTTAACAGAGAATATCTCTGGTACTAAGGCTGCAAATAATGGTATACTCCAAGTTTGTGAACACTGCCAGAAGTAGTTCTTATCCCACAAATATGTCCAATAGCAATGTTGCTTGACAGTGAATTATTATATCAGAACTTCATAAGACCAGTGTCTATCTTTACTCCTTAATGCAGATTTAAGGTTTCAAAAGCTGGAGTTATGCACTGACTTAAGGAAACCAAGGGATCACCGACCGGAGAGCCCTCTCAAGGACAGTAAGTGTGACCTTTCCTTGCGCTGAGCATTCTCGTTTCAATTGTGGAATAGTTGTCTGTTATTTTCTCCTTCCTTTCTTTCAGGTGATCGGGACCTTGCACTGCAGAATAAGTACTTACTGGAAACAGGCCTAATGGCAAAACTGGATCCGGGTCACTGCAGAGGTATTTGAGGTTTCACCTTCAAGTAAGTTCTAGAATAATAGACATTGTGTTAGTGGTAGGTTTGGCTTTCATAGCTAGTTGAGTTGAAAATGGTGTCCAGTTCCCGTAAGATTACAAAGTCTTGCAAGAGCGGTTTCCATGCCTTCTTGAACAGATCGGTGACAGCAAACGTTTGGTGTGGCAGCCAAACTAGGGAGGTGGAGGCAAACTTACCTATCTTCAACAATGTCCTTTCTCACCAGCACCATAACTACCCTTGGCCATACACTAAGTTGGAGGTCATAGGCAACAGTGACAGGTTGGGTGTGTTGCATCACACCTATGAAAGCCTCCGCCAAATAAATGGATGTAATCTTGATGCATGTGCTTGAAGGAAAAGGAAACAAAGTGATAGCTGTTGCTTCTAGGACTCTAAGAGGGTGAAAGCATTACTCTGTACAGCAGGAACTCTTGCTTGTTTTTGGCTAATGAGCATTTCAAGGTTTGCTGCAGGTATTACATTTAGTCATGGGTTTGAACAACAATATTTTAATATAAGCATTCGCTTGTAAACGAGCAGAGACCATAACACATGCAGAATGCGCCCTGAACAGCCTGTTGGCTTGGGGAGGTTGGAAAGACATAAATAAAAGGTGGAACTCTTACTATGATTAAGGAACGTGGCTGTAGATTTCATTTTTTAGTTGCCTTTCAAAAAGTGAGAGAAAGGGGTAGAATACTATAGTGGTGACTGGATGTATGGGTCCCTTTGAATGAGATAGTAGCTGTGACAGAAAATAATTACTGCTGAATTGTGTTACAGACATTACAGAAATATCTTATGTTGGATTTGCCCAGAATGTAGGTATTGTCAGTGAAGAGAAGATATTTTGGAAAGGTTTAAATGTGTTCTCTCTGGATGATAGTAAGCTGCCACATTATGATAAATTGACGTCCACTGAAAATGTGCAAGAGAATATTTTGGATTTAGCCCATACAGGTCACCTGGGCAGAAATATGACCAAAAGTAACACTCATGTTGGTCAGGTGGCAGTTTTGGTTCAGGAGGTGGGCTGGTTTTTATGCATTTCCAATCATGGTGGGTATCAACATGTGTGCCAGGTATAATAATTAAAATTGTCCTTTCTGAGTCCCTAAGTAAGTGTTTTTTGAGAAAGCTTTTTAAATCTGGGCTCCTCAGTTGATGAAACAATTTCAGAAGAATTATCCTCACAAACTTAAACAGGTAAAGTTAGGAAAGATGCCTAAAAGAGTCCTGAGGAGAAGGCTACTCTCATGATTCTCTTACAGTGGAAGATGTAGAGGGTGAAGAGACCGCTGAGACGTGCTTGACTGCATCGCCCAGAAAACTCGCTCTGATGTAAGTGGAATCCTGGAACTTGGATTCTGGGGTGAAACTAGGCTAGCAAAAGGGTCAAGAGAAGCTTGTTCTGCTTTGGGTGAGATACGCAGGAGCTGCATGAAAATCTAGCAATCTCAGTGTGTCAGGGCATTACAATATGTACATTTACACTCCCTACTCACGCCCCACACCTTTTTTGTTTCCCTCCTGGGATTTCAATGTCAAGGTTACTATGATGAAATTCCCATCCCTTATCCTCCTGATATTGGCGTTTGTGACCACACCTCTTGGTCATTTGCACAGTGTGCTTTCCTCTTCTCCAGGAATAAAAGGCGGCTCCAGGCAGTCCTGCCTCTCATCACCACTACTTACTCACAAGACGCTGGTAAGCCTTGTGATGGAGCACGATTTTTTAAGAATAATCTTGCTTAATCAAGTCTGCTCATCAAGTGTGTTATAATAAACATAACTAACAGAGTGGAAAATAATAAACATGGGAGTTTTTTTTTAATTTTTTTAAGTGCAACGTAAAAGTCTGCAGGAGAGACACAACACGAATTAGTAATCTAAACTGCAACGAAAGCATGCAGAAAGGGTGACAACTGGTATTTCGAGAAAAACCTATGAGACCAGAGAGAAACTTAACACTGTACTAAGTAATTTGCAAATTTAGAGAATATGATAATGAAAATGCTTGAAGTAAGATATTTCTTGAAAATGGTTCCTATAATCACGAGGAGTCATAATAAAAAGGGATTGCTTATATTTTCTTCTTTTTTTACTTTATTTTTGAAACAACAAATTTGTATTGATTTTCCAAGGTACCAAATGGGCAAAGCCCAGCAAGGATAGTACAAATGATGTGCATGGCATATAGTACGTAGGTACATCATACAAATACCATACAGCCTGCGGAACAGCAGACCAGAAACACATCAAACAACACAGAACACACCTAGAGAACGTTACATGCACATTATACATAGATAATTGGCCACAAATAGTCAAAGCCATTAGACTAAACAGGTGAGTTGCCAACCACCAATTGCTCAACGGGAGGCGGACTGCGATAATGGGGGCAGATTGATACCTCTGTAAGCGGCCCAACGAGTCCAGATCTTCCTGTGTTTCTGTGGGCACCCTCTCGCCTGAAAAACCACAATTTCGGCAGTCATACATCTGTCTATTGCCTTTTTCCATCAAGCAACGCTGGGCGGGGATGAAGCCTTCCAATGCTGTGCGATGTCCCTCTTAGCTAGAGTGAGACCCAAAAATAAAAGGTGCTGCTTGTAGTGGCTCCCCCCAATGTCATCAGTGCTATGTAGAACCACCAATCTGGGGTCGAGCGGGACTGTCCACGCCAGAACCTGGCCCAGGCAGGACGTCACGCTAATCTAGAATGGATGAACCTCCGTACAGCTCCACATGGTATGCAGAAGGGAACCGTCATCAGCGGAGGCACAGAGGAGACTGGATAGCACCCATTTTCCACAACCTATGGCGAGTGTAATATTCCCGGTGAGGGTACTTAAACTGGATAAGTCTGTATCAGGAAGACACCACCGAATACTAGGGGCTAGCCAGACCTCCGTCCAGTCATCGTCCGTGAGGGTCGGCAGATCGGCTTCCCATGCTGCTCTAGTTTTGTGGACAGTGGTCTTAGTGTGGGTATTAAGTGTCTGATAGATTTGCCTGATTTTGTGATCAACTATGTCCCCATCAGTAAGCGGCCTTCTAGCGGGTGGAATTCCGGTAGGGCCTCCAAATGACGAATCTGGGGGTCTAATGCATGTCAAAGCTGCAAGTAACAATGGAACTGAGATTTATGCAAATCGTAGTCAGACTGCAACCGTTGAAAGGACTTAAGGGTAGTGCCCCGCAAGACATCCCCCAGGGTAGAAATCCCAATAAGGTCCCATTTACAGAACCCGTTTAGAGCAGAAACAGGTCACAGATAGGTGCCCTGCCAAAGGCAAGTTAGTCTGCCCCACCATCCCATGGACCAAACCGTGCGCCTCCAGATCTGTATGACTGTCTGGCACATTGGAGGGATAGTTTCTAGAGATGCGTTGCTATACAGGAGGTGCAGCAAGGGGGTGCCAACCATGGCCTCCCGCTCGACCGCGTAAGCCGGATCCGACAGGGACCCATACCACCATTCGTTAATCACCAAAAGGTGAGAGGCAGAATAATATGCATGAACATCCTCCGCTGCAATGACGCCGCAGTATGTGGATTGTGTACACGTGTGATGTGAAACCCGAATCGCAACCCCCTGCCACAGGACTCTATTCAGGATTGCATCGAGTTGCGTAAACCACATTGGAGGGATAGCGTACGGAAAATTCTGAAGTCGATATAATAGGCGCAGCAAGGACACTATCTTAAAGATAGCGGACTGTCCATATAAGGACAGAGGCAGCTGGGACCAAACCGTCGTCTCATTGCGGACAGCCGGAAGCAGTGGGGCTTTATTATGCGTCTAGGAGACCGTGGTGCACGGCAAGATAAAGATACCTAGGGACTTAAAGCCTGTAGTAGCAATGGATAATTCAGACACCCATGCCTGACTCCTCTGCTCCCCGCAGATAGGGAAGAGTGTGGATTTGGATGGATTGGTGCTCAACCCCGTGGTTTCGCCAAAGATTCGAAGGATCTGGAGGACGCGGGGCCCCGAGAACCACGGGTCTGACATGAAGAAAAGAGCATTATCAGCGCAGAGCACGATTCTGTCTGGATATTCCTGTGTCCAGTCCATCCCCCAGATCAGCGGGTCTCGACGCACCCAAACCCCTAGGGTTTCTATGACTAGGGTGAATAGGAGGGGGGACAAGGGGCATCCCTGCCTCGAACCCCAACGGATGGAAAAGGGGCCCGATCGAAAACCCGCCACGCAAACAGATGCAGAGCGATCCGTATACAACAGCCGGGCATAAGCTATGAACCGAGGACCCAGATTTATGGCATAAAGGAGCTTGAAGAGGTAGGTCCAGCTCAGGGAATCAAATGCCTTATCTATGTAGGCTAGTAAGACGGCTGCCGGGCGACCCAGTCTGTGCGCTCCCGCAATGGAGTTGTGAACTCGCCTGATATTATGTCTGGTGGAGCGCTGTGGCATAAAGCCAGACTGGTCAGGGTGTATGAGATCTTGGATGCATGTACGGGGTGGTCCGCCAGGACCTTCCTCAGGAGCTTGGGCTCGAAATTGAGCAATGAGATAGGACGATACGAGGCTGGGTGCTCAGGGGGTCGGCCAGGCTTCAGGAACACTACGATCTGGGCATGCCACCAGTCCGTGGGCAAAATACGCTGCTCTAGAGCTTCATCCAGTGGCTCAAGTAGATGTGGGCCCAAGGTCGCCATATGTGGACGCATGAAGTCGCTGGGAAAACCATTCGGACCTGGGGCCTTACCTGGATGAAAGTTTCCGAACGCCGCCTGCAGTTCATCCATAATAATCGGGCTATCCAGCAAGTCCCGTACTTGATCGGAGAGTTTACGAGGAGGAATATCCGAAAGAAATTCACCAATGATGGACTCTGATTTCAACTCCTGTTCTTGATAGAGATTGGAGTAAAAGAATGCGAAAGCTTGCACCACCTTTTCGGGGGAGGTGTAGAGTACTCCATCCCGAGCCCTCAGAAAGGGTACCTGTACTGGGGTTGACCTAGCCTGACACAGCCGATAAAGCATTTGGCTGGACTTATCTCCCCATTGGTAGATCCTGTGCTGGGCGCCAGCCACGCTTCCTTGGCCTCGTCAGTAAGGAGCTGATGAATTTGCTGTTGGATAAGTAAGAGATTGCGCCGAGAGCTTGGGTCCAACCCTTCTAACATTTGCGACTCTAACTGGCTTTGACGGTCCTCTAGTTCCAGCAACTGTGTCAGGCACCTACGTTTCTCGCCCGTACGGAAGCTTATGTCAGCCCCCTAATCGTTGGCTTAAGGGCCTCCCTCAATGTTGTACGTGATGGGGATGAATCTATATTAAACTGGGAATTCTGAAATGGCGAGTCGTAAAGTCTCCTGATAGTGAGCGTCCCGAAGGAGCCAAGGGGACGTATGCCACCGGCAAGGGGTGCGTTGGACCTGCCGACGTAACTTAATTTGAATTATATTTTCTTCTTCAAGTATTCGAAATCAGACGATGCTATGAATTTAACTGAAATGATATTTTATTTCTGCATATTATTTTCTTATGCATTCCTTTATTTCCTTATACATTATTAATAAAAGCGTGTTATATGCTTTAGAAGACGACGATTTTTGGTATTTCTGTGAAGGTCTCAAAACTTGTTAGTGTTATTTCTCTTCCTAATGTAGGCCTCAGAAGAATATTATTTCTAAAATGCTGATTTATTAGCCTTGGCTGTGTATATTATATCATTAGAGTTTGAATTCTTCCCACGGTTGGAGTATTTCTTTCTATGAATAATTGTGTTGACTATGTTGCAAGCTGATGTGAATATAAAGTAGTCTTGATGTGTTTCCTACTTCCGAGGTGAGCAAGTGAACAAAGGACTACCTTGTTAAAGTTTCGGATGGACTGGGCTGGAAATGATCACTAAAAAAGAGGGGGGGGGGGGAAGGAGCTGGATGTAGGGTCTAGTGGCGCGTGCTGCTGAATATAAAGACATCACTACAGAGAGTCACAGTTCCTAAGTAGAAGTTAAGACAAGAGAGAAGAGGGAATAGTCGTTCCTATGGGAAGGTCGGAAGGACCTTTACTTGATGCCCTCACACACCCCAAAGGATGTCATGCTTCATCATGGGGCGGTGCTCCTCGTTGGGCTGGCGCTGCAATGCCCTACGGGTCCCCCAAAGGGTCACTTTGTTGAAGATCTTTTTAGGAATCTCGCTGTATGATGTGTTGATGTGTGTGGGTCTGCGTGCAAGGGTACGTGAAGCGTAAATGTTAAAAGGTGACTAGAGGGGGTGAGGCAAATACATTTTATGAGAAAGGCTCTCTGTCATCAATAAAAACCATAATGTTGTATGCTGCTCAAGGGTGGTAATGGCCCTCAGTAACTAGACAAGTGCAAAGTCTTTTGTAGACGGGGATAAGGTCGACATGTTTCGTGCTGTGCTGTGGCCTCAGGAGGAGATCCTTTGTGCTTCTTCAGGACCTAGGGGCAGTGAAATAAGGGTGGGGGGGGCGTTTGTTGTGTGGTGGTCTATATAGATATCTTAGTACCACTCAATGGACCCGTGTAGTGGTCCTATCTAATGGTTATGGGTGTATAATCCCATGAGTAGCGGCAGAGGTGACCACCTTCGCAATAGTTCCGATGTGAAGTATAGGTTCGTTGACCTACCCGACCTCTCACGGCTCATGTTCACCTCATGAATCCTAATCAATGGAATCGTGCAAAACTGTTCAAAAGAAACATTTGGAGGTTAGAATTGTGAAAAGTTTGGGATATAATTTTTCCGTGGGGAAAAAAATGAGCGAGAGAAAGCCTTTTGCTGCTGCACTCTCGACGCTACTCTGGCTGGCTATTACCTTTGCAAATATTGGGCATGACATGCTGTTGGTCCAAACTCTGATTCTCCCTTGAACTGAACTATACTGATTTCCCCTTTACACTTCATCGGCTGGTGAAGTTGCAATAGTTATACCTATTCGGCTGAAGGGTTAGCTGTTTCAGACTTTAGCATGCTGTGCAAATAGTCTCTTGACATTAGGTTCGTATACATTTTCAAATTGCCTATTGAAAATTGCAATGTGTATCTCTCTTTCTCTCCTCTCACACTGGTTATTGATTTGATGTTTTTACCATGATCTGTATTTGCTGTTGTGAATTTACCTGTAATTATTAAAATAACAAGAGTACTGACATTCTAATGTGTTTATGTATTGACCATTCATATTTGATGATTTAGATAAAGGTATCTTGATAAGTATACAGAGTCTGTCTTTATTGACGAATTATTTGACATAATGTGAATTTTGACTGTTGTTGGTTAGGCATTTTCTTAATTACAGGTCCTCATGAAGGAAAGAAAATCCGTCTCTAATTATCTGAGTGCCTATTAGCTCTTTCAAAGATCTATCAGAGGATCTTATGATTTGTAAGTGGTTATAGAGTTTCTATGGGCCCAAATTCTTTGGAATAATAAATGATCGAAATTTGGTTTATGTTATAATGAGGATATTGGGAATGGTTATAAAATTACACCGCTTCCGCTGGATCACTTGCATTTCGGGCTTCCAGTACTTTAGTTACATAGGATTAGTTCTCAATTGCTCAAAGCACATTTCTCCTGTTTCAGGATGTGCAATTAGTAATCTCAGATCTCGTAATGGCCGTTCTGAAGCACTGACATCCTGCGAGTTATAGGAGCTGACCTCAATTGCAACTGGAGTACTTCATTTTTTCTTCCGAATTTGCATTGTTTCCCAGCTGGTATTTCTTTGCCTCGCTATTACCATGAACAGGGATTTCTTTTGTTGAGGTTTGGGTTTATCTTTACACTTCCATATTTCATATCCTTTTCAGGTTTAGTTGCACACATTTATCAACCTGGCCTGGCTCAAGACATACCCCAAAGGTTATCGAGAGGCACATAGCTCCAGTCTGGGTTGTATGGTTAATGCCCAAGAGAAATATTATGTTCATTGAGAATATTCTACAAACTGCTGGTGGCACACGACAAGAGGCATGACAAATTAAGAATTTTGTGACATATATTTCCTGAGCATAAGAGCAAGAAAATAAAAAAGAGAACAAGGAGCATGGATACTTTGTTAGAGAAATTGAGCAACGAAACAAGAATAGTATTTATGTCTGCATTATTGGCAGAAAGCAGGAACTAAGGACGATGTGCATCTGTGCTATAAAAATAGTATGGCTAGGTCACTCTTGCTTTGACGGTGCAAAGATGCACACAGGTTTTGATAATGGTATAAACAATAATTGGCAAAGCCTGTAAGTCAGAAATTAGCAAAGCCAGTAAGTCAGGCCTTGGCAAGGAGGGACAGTGGTTATTCATTTAATTACAATCATATGCCACAAAAATAAAAAGAAGAAAACATGCCATACCATAAGTATTGCAACTATGTGCTGGATATAAAGCATTTGATAGTTGAAAAAATAAACCACTGCATATAGATTGAATAGAACAGTTATATGCTTCTTAACAGGGAGGTGCACTCAGAACAGTATAGAAAACCTTTTCACTCTTAATGGACATAAGAAAATATGACTCTTTGTGGCACAAAGAAAAATGTATCGTGGACTTAGAATTACTGTAACCTTATGACATTGTTTAAACACAAAAGGATTAGTAACACAATACAGAATGAAAAGAATAACGCATTGGCAAAGTAAACTATTAGCTTTCCAGCTCTGGCAATCAAGTGCACTTCTTTTTGGCAGACATGCCTATATGGTTAGGCAAAATGTGTCACTCACAGTGCAAGAAAGCCAATAGGGCAAGTGGGTGGAGCATGGCCCCATACTGCACTATGTGGTGGGCAGAAGCAAAATGGGAATGACATGTGAACAGACCAATGGATGAAGAGGGCTGACCAAGTGTCGCTCTACGTATGTATTTTTTTTATGTATACTTATTTTAGATTGCCTTAGAATGACAACACAATTAAGACTTTCTCCAGACCAGACCAATACATTTCCTGTTAAGCCTAGTTTCAATGGTGAGGAATAGAGGAGTTCAAGAATATAGTAGTTAACTCTATTGGCTTCCAGTTGCCACCTACTCTCAACAAAAAATGATTTACAAATGCTAAGCACTTTTATGAAATGCTTGGAAGTGCTTCAGTAGCAATTGAATGAGTGAGCAAAATTATTTTGTAAACGCACATTGCAAATAAAATCACCACTTGACATTCACAAATTAGCCTAACGATGAAAGTGGGGCAACAGAAAAAATATTGATTTGCCCACTTTGAAGCAATGTGATCACATGGAAAAAGCTAGTATTAGAACGCAGGTCTCCGAGTTCCATAGTCGGCAAGTTAACCACTGCACTTGACCACATCCGTTTGTAAATCGTATGTACTTTTTTTTTTTCCAAAACATACTTTTTAAACAACTAAGCAAAATCAGCAGCGTCCTGTATTTCCATATATTTTTCCTGCAGGTTTTATATAGCGCGAACTGGACTCGAAGGTATCGAAGTCTTTATCTAGGCAGCCAGTTACATTACACAAGGTCACTTTCATATTTTTTTTGGGGGGGGGGGGGGGTTTAGGCACGGGGAGGTTAAATGATTTTCCCAGAATCACTGGATGTTGAGACGACGACGAGACCTGAACCTGGTTCCCCATTTAAGTCGGCTGCTGTTAAGTAGGAAGTACAACTTTCGGTAGATTAGAAATCTTTAATCCAAGATGATAAATCACAGGAAGCACTGCCGGTTTCAAGACTGCCATCCTCCGGGTGCCTACTCCAACTCCTCCTTCCAACTGCCCTCAACACTTGATTCACGGGACGATCACATGTTCTATTCTAGAACATACTGATCGTGCCATGAACCAAGAGTACAAATAACAACATAAACATGAGCTCGTGCATGCAAGCACGAGAAAAGTAATTAAAGGTAAATAACAAACACGTAACACATCTTCCCTCATTAATAAAAAATAAATAAATTATAAAAATTTAACCAGTGAGTTTGTTTTTGATAAATGATACAAAGTCAGACATCCAACCAGTTTTTTTTTCTGGCGTTTCTCAGAGACCAGCGAAGAACCAAAATTGTTTGAAACATTAATAACATCAGAATTACAAATAGGACTATTCCCAAATTCTTTGTCATTAGCATTATCCAGAACAACAAAATCTTCGTCATCAAGGTTATCAACAGGTTTCATATTATCCTTTGGACTTAGATAAACATTCTTATCTGCTTTGAGAAAAGCAATTCTACTTAAATTCCAAACCTTGTTATCAGAGAGCCTCACCGAATTCTTAAGCACTTCTTTTACCTCAAAAGGACCCATGAAATGACTCTCCCCTTTTTTAACTTTCCAAGGTTTCTTAACCTTAACGAGCATGCCTACTCTAACAATAGGATCATTTACAGAACCTCTCTTTTTGTCAAATCGTTCTTTAACACTAAAGTGATTCTTCAGAAGATTTTCCTTTACTATATTAAAATCTAAATCAGACTTAGTAGATGAAGTCAACCAAACAGGATTGCATTTGGTTCTTGGAAGCCTACCTCTCATGATCTCAAACGGAGAATAACCGGTCATGACATTAGACGAGGTTCTGTACATCCATACAGTTTTACTAATTTGTAGTTCCCAGCAGTTTGAACAGCACCTTTGAGAACCCTGTTGAACCTTTCAATAGTGCCATTACCGCTTGGATTGTACAATGAAGTCGTGCAATGAGTAATTCCCACTCTACTAAAATACACTTTAGCCTTAGTAGATAAGAATTGGACACCATTATCAGTAATAAGGCGTATAGGAAGTCCCTCTTCAGTGAAAGTATCATCCAGGAAAGAAAGAACAGAATCAGTATCCACCCTATCAACTACTTTGACAACCGGCCATTTGGAAAATACATCAATGGTTGCCAAAACATATTTGGCATTAGGTCCAATAGGACCCATAATATCCATTGCAATAGTATGCCAGGGAACATCAGGAATATGGGTATCTCCCATATTGGGTTTAAGGGTAACCAGTGCTTTATCAGCATTCGCACATGTAATGCAGTCCCTCACTAAGCGTTCAATAAAGATATCCATCCCTGGCCACCAGAACAAATCTTTTACTTTCTGTTTGGTTCTAACAATACCGCAATGACCTTCATGACCATGGGAAACAATGTTTTTCCTCAACTTATACGGAGGAATGGCCCGATCACCTCTTTTTAGTATACCGTCCATTAAAGAAAGTTCGTCCCTAATCTCCAAAAAAACTCTAAGCTCAGGACTGATGTTTCTTTTATGTGGCCAACCACTGACAATGAATTTACTTACATTTTAAAATTGAGTCATTCTCAGATTCTTTGACCCAACTATTGCGGTCGATAGGTATGGAACCTTCATCATGAACTAACGCAATATGAAAATTATCCCACTCATTGTGGGTACATTCTTTCAGTGTTAAAGGCATCCTTGATAAAAAATCAGCTGTTACATTTTCTTTACCAGGAACATATTCAATGGAATAGATGAAATCCTGCAAACGCATAGACATACAAGCAATTCTCGCCGAAGCCTTCAACATACCTTCTGTGGTTAAAAGACGTACTAGTGGTTTGTGGTCACTCCTAATAATGCATTTCTTTCCCCACACAAATTCCTTAAAGTGTTCAAGTGCCCAAATACACGCTAAAGTTTCTCTTTCAATGGTGGAATATTTCTCCTCCGCAGGTGTGAGTGCTCTAGAGGCATGAGCAATTATACACTCTTTACCTGTGTGGGATTTTTGCCCTATCACAGCTCCTAGACCTTTCGAACTTGCATCAGTAGTAATGATGCAAGTAAGCGAAGGATCAAAACCTGAGAGAGCAGAACGGATTGCTTTTTTGACATCATTAAACTCCTGTTCACACTCATTTGACCACAAAAACGTATTTTTGTTCTCGATAAGTTGTCTAATATTGAACGTGCGACAAGAAAAATGTTGTACATACTTTGAATAGAATTCAGTAAGCCCCAAAAAAGAACGAACATCGTCTTTAGATTTAGGGTGGGGAGCACATTTAATGGCCCCAACCAAATCATTTTTAGGTTTAATTCCTTCATTACACAATTCATGACCAAGATAGGAAACTGATTTTACCCCAAATTTACACTTGGAATGTTTTATGGTCAACCCATGCTCAGAAAGAGCCTTGAAAACATTCTCTAATGCTGACAAATGTGTTTGTGAGTCACCACCGAAAACAAGAACATCGTCTTGAAAACAAACAGCATTATGACAATTCTTTAAAATATCTTGCATGACTCGTTGAAAAATAGCTGCAGCGGAAGCTAAACCGAAAGGCATCCTATTGTACCTGAAACAACCAAACGGCGTAATGAATGCTGTAAAATCCTTGCTATCTTCATGTAATTCAATTTGGTGGTACGCAGATGATAAATCGATAGTAGAAAAGAAATTAGCACCACCAACATTAGTCAATAATTCAGAAATACACGGTAAAGGAAACTGATCAACTATGATGTTGTTATTTAAATGGCGTAAATCAATGCATAATCTAATATTTCCATTAGCCGTTTAGCTACGACAATGGGAGAAACCCATTCTGAGGACTCCATCCTTACAATTATGACCTCTTTTACTAATGAATCTAGCTCTTTTTTGACAACTTCACGCACCGCAAACGGAATGTTGCGTGCTTTGTGAATTCTTGGACAAGCATCCTTTTTTAAGCGGATCTGGAGTTTAAAACCAATCAACTTTCCAATGTCAGAGCTAAAAACACTTGGAAATTTGTGCAATAAGTGTTCACCGAAACCATTAGATTCGTCTATTACCATCACAGGGTCTGGACTGTTAGGATTAAGAATAATATCCAATTTACCTTGATCAAACCAACTTAATACAGAAGGTCCTTTCTTAGACACATACAGTTTCGCAGTACAAACACGGTTCTTAAATCTAAATATTAGGGTCCTGTAACCAAGGATATCAATCCTTTCACCTGAGTAACCATCCGGACTGATGTCGGTTACTTCTAGTACATCACCCAATTTTGGCACAAATTCAGACTTCCATACTGCCTCATTAACAATTGAGTAGGGTGAACCTGAGTCAGCATACATTTTAGTATTCACCCCACCAATGACGATATCACAAATGGTTTTTTTTTATGACAGAAGAATCAAATTTCAGAATGTAAAGGTCCGAATCCTTGATGTTGAGAACATAAGAACTAACATCACTACAACTAGTATTGGATTCCTCACAATCACTCTCAACTGTTTGATCAATGCATTTGACTTTGTTACTAACATTTCTTTTGTTACATGCCTTAGAAAAATGACCAACTACATTGCAATTAGAACATCTCTGCTTGATAGCAGGACAAAATTTAAAATTTGCAAGGTGAGTTTTACTACCACACCTGTAGCATTTCAAATTATCCTTATTTTCATCATTTTTATTTCTAACATTGGTTTTGTTGTTTTTTGAATCTTGAACTCTAGAACTAGCTTTAACACTGACTTTTGCAACTACTTCATCATTTGTGATTTTAGATTCACCTTTAACTTGTTTAGCACTTCTACAAGACATTTCAGATTTTCTCACAATGGCTAAAATGCTTTCAAGATCAGAATCACCGTTGACCCATAATCTTTCTTGTATAGTGGAATTATTAGAGTGCATAAACACTTGATCTATAATGAACTCTTCTTGTAGAGAACCAAACTTGCAATCCAGAGATAAAGTTTTAAGTGCAGAGACAAAACAATCAACAGTTTCATCAGTGAGTTGTTTCCTTTGAAAAAACTTATAACTAGAAATTCCAACGCAGACTTTAGGTGAACTGTACTTGTCAAAATCTGCAATTGCTTTATCAAAAACATTACTATCACCACTACATTCTGTTCTAGGTAATTGGTTAAATGCTTTGAGACCTTCAGGACCTAAAGAATGTAAGAAAATGCCTTTCTTCTCAGGTGGTTTCATTTTACCATTAGCATCCAGTGTTTCAATATAATTTAAAAAATAAGATTTCCATTCTAACCATGGCATACAATATGAGCCGCCAGCCGGCCAATAGGCTTGAGGAGGAGAAAGAGTATAACCCTGCGCACACATTATTATGAATAGTCTTAGTGTAACCTCAATCAAAAATTTTGCACGCAAAAGAAAAGTGAGAATAAAATTGAATTTAAATGACACAAAAATACAAAGACAAATGGAGAATTAATGTCCACTCGAAGGCTCACTTGAAACGATGAGGAAATATCTTCAAAAGAATTAAAACAGTCGTCTGAACAAAGCAAACTTAGTAAGCAGTACCTTTGTGAAGAAATTCCAAATAAAACGGAAGCAAAACGAAGAAGAAATGATCTTGCGCTAAAATAAATGATTAACCTGAAGAGAAATTCATTCAAGTCAGACTACGTGCCTAGAGCGTCACACGTTATAGGCTACGTGCGTACAGCGTCAGACGTTAAATCGTGGGAGAACGCTCTGCGTAGACAGACGAACTGCGCAGCAATCGAAAACTCCAAAACTGCTGACGCCAGGAATGGAACGGACGGACACTTCTGCTCGGAACACGGTGAGAGGAACGTTGGTTGTGTTAACTTAAAAAATAACACAGATGAAGATGCTAGCCAATCCCCGCATGCCACACTGTAAGGAAATAGGCAGCAGAAACCAGGTCCGCACCTTCACGCCAACACAAATATAGATTTCACGATGTTTGCTCTCCTCCAAAAGAAATGCCACATGAGACCGTCCAAGAGTGCAAGAACCTCAAGGTGCACTGCCAGCAGGAATTTCGATTCTTGGTGTGTAGAAAGACATCAACTGGAGCAACAAAATCCCACACCGCTTCGTCAATCCTTCTTTTAGTGCAAACGTGACACACGAAGTATTGAAATGTAATCCGAATTGAAGTGGGTTCGAGCAATCAGTGCTTCCATAGATCGTCGCCAGGTTTGTTAAGTAGGAAGTACAACTTTCGGTAGGTTAGAAATCTTTAATCCAAGATGATAAATCACAGGAAGCACTGCCGGTTACAAGACTGCCATCCTCCGGGTGCCTACTCCAACTCCTCCTTCCAACTGCCCTCAACACTTGATTCACGGGACGATCACATGTTCTATTCTAGAACATACTGATCGTGCCATGAACCAAGAGTACAAATAACAACATAAACATGAGCTCGTGCATGCAAGCACGAGAAAAGTAATTAAAGGTAAATAACAAACACGTAACAGCTGCTCTGGCCGTAACGCCATGTCTTCTCCCAAATTAAAGAAAACAACCATAGAATGCTTGGCACTAACTGGGATTGATACACCACGAACGCGTTATGGGTTTAAAATATAGTTCCAAAACACGGATGTGGACATTGCTGTGTATGTACAGACAAGTGCATATATCTGTGGGTTGCTTATGGTCTGTCTATGAACTGGTTGCTGATACAAGTATCTCCCTCGGTATGACAGGCTTCTCTTCTGTGGTTTACTCCCCTGCCAAGAACACGGAACATAGGACTGTGAAGGCCACTTCCTGGTAACCACAATTCTAAATTTTCCTTGCCCTGAAATAACCTCTAAGGATCAGACCAAGTAATAGTTTGAGTATTGGATTATATTTATCTATGAGGCCTCTTATGTACATGTTAGCGCTTTCATTTATACCTTTACAGAAATTTGACAGTAGATTTTCAGATACATCTCACATCTTTAACTATTATAGTAGCAATAGAGTACACGTTTTAGTCTGCAGAGGCATCCTAATACTGCAAAACATGAACAAAATATACACCCTCCTTCTCCCAAAATATCTATTTGCACAAAAGGGTTTATAGCACATTATAAATGCTGGTCGACACAACATGTCATACAACAACATAATAAAAGTGTAATGATGCAATCTATTTTATCTGCAAAAAAAATCCCTCCACTTTTTTTTTTGTTAAAAAAGGAAAGACTATCCGGAATGGGAAGGGCAGATTTAAATTACTTCTGCAAAAAGGAACACTATATTGGAAATCATAAAGTGGAAGAGTGAGCATCTTACCCTCGGAGGCCGGGCACAGACCGCAGAGGATGTTCATTAGCGTGGTTTTGCCTGTGCCGCTGTGACCCAGTAGAGCTGTAATCTGCCCTTCGTATATGTCAAAAGACAACCCTAAAAAAGAAAGTAAAACATAGATAAGCCGGCAGTGTCATTTCAAGAATAATGGGGGCCTGAACAATAAATACACTGGAGTCCCCCGTAAATAACAAATTTGTATTTTACGTCCTATTTTCTGCTAATTCAAGCCCTATGATGTCAAACAATATTGAATAATGGAGAAGTAGACAGATGTGAGCAACAGAGAAAGTTAACTTTCTCAGGGGCCCCTTGGAAGTTGGGGCACTGGGGAAATGCCCACGGTGCCCATGCCTGAAAACGTCTCTGTATACAGGTATGTTTATAGAGCTTTTTATCATGCAAAGCGCGGTACAGAATAAGGATATTTTACATGCGATAATTCAGGAAATTTAGTAAGAAATGACCGCGGGTAGAAAATGCAGATTTCATAGTACTTTATGCAGTATATATTATACTACATTTTTGCAAGGTGCGCCATTTGCAATTCATTTATGAGTTACCTGTCACATTTTGAAGGCTAAGAACTCAAACGCTAACTAAGGTAATAGTTGGGGATTTAGTATTATGAAAAGAAGTTTTAAAAGATTCATTATTACATACATTATTACATACAGAAAGGTACGGTGTGGCAACAGCATTGAAAGCTTTTCTGTCAGAGAACAGGCAGTGCATGGGCAGTAGCAGTGTGTTCTTTCACATATTATACACCCATGGAACAGCCTGGTACATACAGCTATCATGTAAGATTCCCTATTTCCTAACTGTTAGAAATGGGGGTCTCTAGTTGGCAGAGGTAGGTACCTTTGTCCAAATAGGGACCCTTACTTCTTTCTAGTCAGGGTAAGGGGGATTTACTTCTAAAATAACCCCTGCTCACCCCCTTGGTAGCTTGGCATAAGCGTGGGGATAGGCTTATCTCAGAGGCAGTGTGTAAAGCATTTGTGAACACATACTGTAATACAGTGAAAACACTATAAATGGACACCACACCAGTTTAGCAAAATAAGTAATCTCTATCCAAACCAAACAAGACCAGACAACAAAAATCAACAATACAGTAATAAAAATATGACTTTCAAATGGTAGAAATTGTTTGGTTCAAAGCCAATTGCAGATGCAACACTTTTCACACATAATACCTTGGATGCATCGTGCACACAAACAAAAAGGATCACAGGGAAGGTGATGTTTCGGTTCCTTACACTCAGGGAAGGTGATGTGTCGGTTCCTTGCTCCGGTAGAGGTGATGCGTCTGTTCCTTACTGCTGTGCAGGGGAGGTGATGCGTCGGTTCCTTACCGGAGAGGAGGTGATTTTGGTTTCTCACTGCGTGGGGAGGAGATGTGTCGGTTTCTTACTGCATCCCCCAACGATGCAACAAATTTGGTGCCTCGAAGCGACGATCCGTGACGTGCGTGGGTTCTTGCAGCCGCACAGCAGACCTTGAGTCGGAATCGGTGATCTCAGACTTCGGAGATCGGTGCACTTGATGTGGTGTTGTTAGAACTGGGGGTCTCTAGTTGGCTGAGGTAGGTACCTTAGTCCAAATAGGGACCCTTGCTTCTAGTCAGGGAAAGGAGAGACACACTCTTAGATAACCCCTGCCTACCCTCCGGTAGCTTGGCACGAGCAGCCAGGCTTATCTCCAAGGCAACGTGCTAGTGAAGGTCTCTATGCCACTCTTGGCTGACTCGCGGTCAGCGTCTGCCAAAATATGCCCCCAATACTGCTACGAAGGAAACAAAGTGCAGCTCCAAAATCCGACCCCGGTACTGCCACTCCTCGGCGAGTACGGCCTGCGATACTGACTTGAGCGGAGGCTCGCGCTGCAAAGATGGGAAAGGCCAAGAGCGGTCTCTCGTAGCATGCACTCTGCCCCAGGCAGAGACACACGCACGCTCGCTGAGCGTTACCTGGGGGGGGGGGGTGCAGTCCCTCTCTCCTCACGGCTTGGGCGTCATGCTGTGCAGCTTCAGGATGGCGGCGGCTGCTCCTCGCAGTGATAGTCGGGCTACCAGGCGACGGTCTCACAGCCGATCGGCTCCCAGCATGACTCCGTTGATCTTGGGCAAAGGACCTCGGACCCAAGATGGTGAAGATTCACAGGTCTCTCCTTGGCAAAGGCAGGCTTGGGCCGGCGGCTGTGATTTCTCATGGTTCCCCCTTGGGATGACGGTCCGGGCCGATGGCGATAACGATCACAGCACTTCTGGTCAGCTGTCGATCGAAGCAGAGAGCAAAACTGCTCCAGGGCACACGGTCACGGGGCAATTCTCACAAAGGTCTCAGGCTGCAAAAAGCACACGCACACAGCATCGCTGAGACACACTTGGAAACTTTGATGTTCCCGAGTTTCCACAACAGGGAGCCAGCTACTCTTGGGCCCTTGGAGACAAGTTACTTCAGGACACAGCAAAGTCCTTTTAAGCAGGGGGACACAGCACACAGCAAAGTCCCTTGTCCTCTCCTTAGTCAAATAGTCAAACTTCAGGCCAGCCCGAGAACACACAGGAAGGGCAGTCCTTCTCTTCAGCTGTTCTTCCTTGGCAGAGGTTTCTCTTGATCATGAAGTAGTTTTAATCCTTTTTCAGGCATGAGTTCAGTCTTGAGTTCAGGGGTTTCAGCTCTCACATTTATACTCCTAAATACCTTTGAAGTATTTGTGTTCAGGGGGCTCTGAGCCCGGTCCAAACCAGTTTTGTTGTCTTCCTGCCAGTGCACACCTTCTTTCTTTGATAGTGGGGGTCTGGGCCTCAGACACTCCGCAGGAGGTGGAGTCATTCTTTAGTGGCAGCAGCACAGCCCACTTCGCATCAAAGGGGCTGCTCCTCCCAACACACCAAATGCAGGCCAGCCTGTTGCTGTCTCACCTACTCCTCCCTGGCGTCAGGACACCTCCCCAGACCCTGTCACATCCAAAACCAGTCAGTCAATACACAACCAAGCAGAGGCACACAGGATGGTTAGGACAAGAAACCAGCTACTTCTAAAAGCATGGCTTCTAACCACACAAATTAAAAACCATCTTCACAAAAAGATGGGTTATTAAATTCTGAGTTCAGGTACACTAAACTCCATCTCTCCATCTTATGCCTATGGGAAGATATGCTGGAAACATGTGACACAGCAGTCCCCATTCTGTCCTATGGGCAAGATGGCCTTGCAACAGTGAAAAACGAATTTGCCAGTATTTCACTGTCAGGACATGGAACACACCTCAGTAAATGTCCTACCTTTCACATACACTGCACCCTGCCCAGGGGGGTACCTTGGGCATACTACAGAAGTGTCTGATGTGCATAAAAAGGGAAGGGTAAGGCCTGGCAAGTGGGTGCACTTGTCAGTACAACAAGGCAGTTAAACTGCACGCTGGCACTGCAGTGGCAGGCCTGAGATCTCCTTTTAGGGCTACTTGTGTGGGTGGCACAATTAGTGCTGCAGGCCCACTAGTAGCATTTGCATCACCAGACCTGGCACACATA
Organism: Triturus cristatus; assembly: GCF_964204655.1. Classification (NCBI taxonomy): domain Eukaryota; kingdom Metazoa; phylum Chordata; class Amphibia; order Caudata; family Salamandridae; genus Triturus; species Triturus cristatus. The sequence goes on from NC_140590.1 coordinate 668,031,553, forward strand.
GTGCACTTTACTAGTAAGACAAACATGCCAATTATGGACAACTAATTACCAAAACACTTTATACAGGGAGCACTTGCAATCTGACACTGATCAGCAGTGGCAAAGTGCCCAAAGCATCTAAGCCAGCACAACGAAATCCATCACAGCATCAAAAATAGAGGAGGTAGAGGCAAAAAGTCAGGGGTAACCACGCCAAGAAATGCCAGGTCTAACATGTGTCCCCTTCAGCTAAAAAGTGGGGAAAATTACCCACCCCCATGGGAGTTCTCATCACTAAGGCAGAAAAATCTGGACAGACCATCAGCATTGGTGTGTTCGGTTCCATTGCGGTGTTCCACCATAAAGTCCATTCCCTGTAGGGAGATGGACCACCTCAATAGTTTTGGGTTCTTACCCCTCATCTGCATCAACCATCTGAGGGGCCTGTGGTCTGTCTGAACCAGAAAGCGAGTCCCAAGCAAGTAGGGCCTCAGCTTCTACAGCGCCAAGACCACAGCAAAAGCTTCCCTTTCAATTGCACTCCATGTCTGTTCCCTGGGAAGTAGCTCATGCTAATGAAAGCTATGGGTTGGTCCAAGCCCTCGTCGTTCAATTGTGAGAGTACTGCTCCCACACCATGCTCTGAAGCATCTGTCTGCACCACAAACTCTTTGGAGAAATCAGGCGCCTTGAGCACGGGCGCCGTGCACATGGCAGTTTTCAGGGCATCAAAAGCGGTCTGGCAGGCATCAGTCCAGATTTTCTTGGGCTGTTTATTTGAAGTCAGTTCTGTCAAGGAGGGAACAATGGTGCCATACCCCTTCACAAACCGTCTCTAATACCCCGTGAGTCCTAAAAAGGCTCTCGCCTCTGTCTGGGTCTTGGGGGGTTCCCAAGCCAGAATGGTATCAATTTTTGCTTGTAGGGGCGCCACCTGGCCGCTTCCTACCTGGTGTCCTAAGTACACCACAGAACCCTGCCCTATCTGGCACTTACTTGCCTTGATAGTGAGGACTTCCCTCTGCAGGGCCTTCAACACTTCATAGAGGTGTTGCAAATGTTTCTCCCAACTGGAGCTGAACACACCAAAGTCAGCCAGGTAGGCGGCGCTGAATTCCTCCAGCCCACACAGCACCTGGTTAACCAATCTCTGGAAGGTGGCAGGGGCTTTCTTCAACCCAAAGGGCATAATCTGAATTGGTAGTGCCCCTCTGGCGTTGAGAACGCTGACCTCTCTTTGGCCCCCTAGGTCAAGGCAATCTGCCAGTACCCAGACGTCAAGTCAAATGTACTGAGGTACCGAGCAGCTCCCAGCCGATCCACGAGCTCATCAGCTCTGGGAATGGGGTGGGCATGAGTCTTGGTATTCCACACAGAACCGGAGTTCTGGGGTGGCACCAGGCACAGCAGCGTTTGGCACAAAGACAACTGGGCTAGTCCAGGGGCTGCTGGATGGCCCAATTACCGCTAGCGCTAGCATCTTGGAAACCTCCTCCTTGATGCTGGCCCTGACATTATCAGCTACTCTATAATATTTTTGTTTCACAGGCAGGCTGTCTCCAGTGTCCACATCATGGACGCACCAATGGGTGACTCCTGGTGTCAGGGAGAACAGGAAGGCAAACTGACCCAACACCTGGCGACAGTCCCTCTGCTGTTCTGGGGTCAGGGTAGGCGAGAGGTTCATCCCATTCACTGACCCATCCTTTTCTCTGGCAGACAGGAGGTCAAGAAGAGGTTCACTCACCTCTTCCGACCCATCGTCTGTAGCCAAGAGCATGTTCACATCAGACCTCTCAAAGTGGGGTTTGAGGCAGTTCACATGGAGGACCCTCATAGGGTTCCTAGGAGACTGTAAGTCAACAAGGTAGGTCACTTCGCTCCTGCACTCCACCACCTCATAAGGCCCAGTCCACTTATTCTGGAGCACGCAGGGCTCCACTGGTGCCATCACCCACACTTTTTGCCTAGGTTGAAACTCTACCAGAGTGGCATTCTGGTCGTACTGTGGAAATCGAAAATAATTGCTGTTAGCATGAGCTGAAGCCATCTTGGTCGTGGCATCTATTTTGTTAGCCATGTGATTCTTCCGTCTTCACTGTTGCTTACCTTTCTATTCTGCTTGAGTCATCAGTTTTAGTTAACTCCTATTCTAAGCTCAAGCAATGTATGAGCTCAGAAAGGCACGTAGCTGCTAGAATGCACCTGTTTGAGAATGTAACTGTCTATCATATCCTACTGATGTAAGCAGTTCAGTCTCCCCTCTAACTTTGCTGACTAAGTGATATCCATCTGCCCATGTTAGTCGATAGCTATTTCTGTGTATGTTTGTACCTTCTACTTGAGTCTACATGCTTACTCCGCAACAAACTCAGTATAAAAGACCCATGGTCTGTGTATTCAAGTCACTACCTCCTGGAACACTTGAGGGTGTTGTATGGACGTGGTCTCACTCATGAGTGAATAAACTTGTTCTATGAATTCCAGCTTCAGTGCCAATCTCTTCTTTGTTGGTTTAAGGACCCGTGGACAGAGAAGGGTGAACCCCTGCACCGGTAGGCCCCTAAAAATGCTCATTTCCACAGTACCACTGTTTCATTTCTTCCTGGTTGGCTCCCAGATTCACCTGAGCGAGTTGCCTGAAAAGCCTAGTTTTGTTCATGAAGGCCAGGATGTAGCTATATACATCTTGGGGGGGGGGGTTTACTAGGAGCCTTCTCCCAGCCCTCCTTCACCAAACTCAAAGGTCCTCTTACAGGGTGACCATACAGTAGCTCAAAGGGACTGAACCCTAAGGACTTCTGTGGCACCTCTCTGTAAGCAAACAACAGGCATGGTAAGAGGACGTCCCACTTACGCCTCATGGGTTCCTCAAGACCCATAATCATGCCCTTCAAGGTCCGGTTAAATCTCTCAACCAGGCCGTTACCTTGGGAGTGGTAAGGTGTGGTGAATTTATAGGTTACACCGCACTCCTTCCACAGAGATTTCATATACCTAGATATGAAATTAGTATCACGGTCTGACACCACCTCTCTGGGGAACCCCACGCGGGAGAAAATCCCCATCAGTGCACGGCCCACCACGGGGGCTATCACCATCCGGAGAGGGATGGCTTCAGAGTACCGGGTGGCATGGTCCACCAAAACCAGGATGAACCTGTTGCCCATGGCTGTCTTGGGGTCCAGAGGCCCCACGATGTCAATGCCCACCCTCTCAAAGGGTGTGCTGACTACAGGGAAAGGTTGGAGAGGAGCCTTGCGCTTCCTCCCACTCTTACCACTTGCCTGGCAAGTCTGACAGGCCCTGCAATGAGTATCACAACTTTTGCGCATTTGAGGTCAGTAGCAGGGGCGTAGCACAGGCCCCCGCATCCCCCAGGGCGGGGGGGCCCCTAAGCTCCAAGGGGCCCCCTCAGCACTGCATTGCAGCCGGGGAGCTCCTGATAGGAGTCCGGAAGGGGCCCCTCCAAGTATCTTGCAAGGGGTCCCCCTCAATTATCGTTACGCCACTGGCCAGTCGAAGTGGGTGACAAGCCTCTCAAAGGTCTTGTCCTGCCCTAAATGTCCTCCTAAAGGTACATCATGAGCCAACCCCAGTAGGAAGGCTCTGAAGCGCTGGGGTACCACCCGCACACAGGCTGACCCAGGCTCAGTAACCTTAGGCTCGCTATGTAGGCGATCATTCTCCCTGTAAATCAAATGTGACCCAGACTGATCACCTGCTGCCTGTTGCCGCAAACCTACAAGAGAAGGGCACTTTTTCTGCTCTTCAAAGAACTCCTCCCTGGAGGGCCCCTTCCTCTTGCTGCCATTGGGTCAGCTACTTGCTCCCCCATAGGCTCCAGAGCATCCCCCTCAAGGTTTGTCTCCTCCTGGACCGTGGGAAGTTTGGGGGCCGGTTTCCCACACCCCCTGCCTCTTCTCTTTAAGACAGGCACCAGGTACACTGTTTCAGGCTCCTTGTCCTCTTGAACATCCTTACTGGCTGCCATAGATCGAGTGGTCACACACACCCATTCAGGCAGACCCAACATCTCCAAATGTGCCTGGTGCTCAACCTCCTTCCAGGGGGAACTCTCAAGGTCATTCCCTAGCAGACGGTCTACAGGCATGGACGGACTTACAGCGACCTTCAAGGAACCCGAGACCCCCCCCACTCAAAGGGAACTAGCGCCACCTTGCAGAGGCGCACGGAGTAGTCTGCTGCAACTACAGGGTGAAGTACATTGGGAATTACCTGCTCCCACTGACACCTGACAAATGTCACACTGGCTCCTGTGTCTCTCAGAACCTCCACCCTACTTCCATTGATGGTCACCCACTGCCTGTACTTCTTAGTGCTCTCAGGCAGAAAGGTTTCCTGGACCATCTCTCGATCTCCTAATGAGACCAGGGTCATAACCGCTTGCTCCTCCCCATCCCAAGGACTCAATTCCTCCCACAACGCTACACTCACTAAACCCGGTGTTGGAGCACCAGTAGGTGCAGATGCGTCGCGCTTCTCAAAGTTGTGTTACTTTTCCCAGATCCCAGCGGCATACAGCCTCCAGATGTCCAAAACAACAGCAGGCACCCCTTAGCAGGTCAGAACTCCCAGCAAGGAAGTTCAGGGGAGCTGGTGGTGAAGTCTTTGTGTCCCTGAGACTTCAGAACAGGAGGTAAGCTCAATTCAAGCCCTTGGAGATCTTCCTCAAGAAGGAGACACAGCTAACAGCAAAGTCCTTTCTCCTTTCCTTGGCAGCAAGTAGCCACTGCCAACCCCAGACAGCAAACAGCACAGGGCCAGTATTCCTCCTCAGCTTCTCCGGCTCTTCTCCTTGGCAAAGGTTCTTCTTGATTCCCAGAATTTATCTAAAAGTCTGGGGTCTGGGTCCCTCTTTTTATACAGTAAATCTCTTTGTTCTCTCCTGGCCTAGGGCTCTGAGCCCAGTCCAAACCAGTTCTGGGGAGCACTTTGCAAGTGCACAACAAGCATTGGCATAGCCAATAGGTCTCGCCTTTGGCACCTTAGAAGTATTTAGTTATGCAGTACAATATCCTTGGTGCAACAACATCAACTGTTGCATGGTTAAACACTTATAAGGTCCCAAAGGCGAGACCTATTGGCTATGCCAATGCTTGTTTCTTCTTGTATCCTTTTTGTCTGGACTCGGGCTCTTGCATGCGGGATGCAGACCCTGAACTGAATAACCCCTTCACATGTTGTTATTTAATGAACCCTCAACAGCGCTGTGTGTGCCATCGATAAGTGGTGAGAAAGGTTTCTTAAAATAGATCATGGGTGAAAACACAGAGACCAAAGGGGAAGGACCCATTTTGTTGAAAAAAGTAGGGACAATAAAGCTGTCTCCGAGTCTAATTCAGCCCGTGGATGAGATACATCTGCGAACGTGAAGGGAGGGGGGAGTGCATGGGCAGGAAACAAATGCTGTGTGTGTTAGCTGTGAAGTGAAAACCCTGCCTGCAACTACAGACCGGATAAAGTAAATTAACAAAATAGTGCAATGTCAACCATTTACTATGAAAGCGAGTTCCACTGAGACTCGTTGGATAGTGAGCGCATAATACAAAATGGATTCTAAATACTTTGTGGAACGTTTCATTCATGTCTAACTGTGCAGTCTCCATTGGCCATTATGAACACAGTGCAAAAAGACAACTTTAAAAGGTAACTCAAGCACTGTCCTAACTTAACTTATAACAAGCTACATATGCAGGAGTGGGGCAGAGTAAGCAAAGACGCGGAATGGCATTAGAGATTGGGAGGTGTAAGCAAGAGCGTGTGGGGTTCAGTGCAAGCAATGTGGGAGGAAGGCGCGTGTTAAGTTGCAGGTTCCATCGCCTGAAGGGGGTAGAAGGGGCAAACAACATCAGGGCAGTTAATGACGACGCAAGCAATGACAAAGCTACAACGACGGGGCAAACAACAATAATAGAGAAACAACGGGGGGAAAAAGCAACGAGCCCCATGGGTGAAAACACAGAGACCAAAGGCGAAAGACCCATTTTGTTGAAACATGTAGGGACAATAAAGCTGTCTCCGAGTCTAATTCAGCCCGTGGATGAGATACATCTGCGAACTTGAAGGGAGGGGGGAGTGCATGGGCAGGAAACAAATGCTGTGTGTGTTAGCTGTGAAGTGAAAACCCTGCCAAGTGAGAGGGTGAGAGCCAATGGTGGAGAGGGACACGTGGAGGGAACGAGGGGAAAGCTTTAGTAGACTGATGGCAGAGAAGAGGTGAGCGAAAACACGAAGGGAAAGGTAGCGAAATAGAAGACGAAAGGCCTTGCTAAGAAAGCAAGGAAGAAGTACAGAAAATGGTGAAGACAGACACGAAAATAACGAAAAGGCAGATATAGGCACTACAAAGATACTGGTAGAGGGGGCAGCGAGAGGCAGCAAAGTATTAAAAGATAATAAGCAAAACAACAGGAGGTAGGGGTACAATCACCTTTGAGTAAAGAAAATGAGAGAATAAGCAAACCATCTAGCTGCGAGAGAGCACGAGAAACCGGTGGGTGGAAGATCCCCTCTAAAGAGTATGGAACATAAGAAAGTAAATGAGACATCGGGATGCAAAAGAGAAACAGCAGGGGATAAGATCACCTTCGAGTAAGGAAAATAAAAGAATAAGCCAAACATCTGGTAGGGAGGAGAAACGGCAGTGTGAGTAAGAGAAGCAGAAGAGGGTGAGATTCACAGGCTCGGGAGAGGGCATTAATGGGAGAACCTGGGTAGACACTGGAGACAGGCACTGGGGAGGATGAATAAACAGGTCAAGAGGGAGCGATTTAATTTAAAGAAGGGTAGAAAGCGATATAGAACGGTGTAGAGAGAGGGACGCCCAGAAGAAGGGAGGCAAAGGAAAGGTACGGAGTCATAAAAATAATGGGAGAGATGCAAGGAGCAGATAGAAGAGAGGCAATCGAGCGTAGAGGCAGACAGAAAGAGATAGACAGGAGAGAGACAGGAAAAAAATGCAGGAGGGTAGAATGATGCATAGCAAAGCAATGCAACGAAGTAGATTGGTATTGTGAATGGAGTAAAGTGAGAACCAATGAAGGGTGGGATGAAAAAATAAGAGATAAAAGAGGTGGACACAAGTTAAGAAACTAATAGGGAGGCCCAAAGTACGAATGAGCGGAGAGAGGTAAGCAGAACGGAAGAGAATAAAGTAAGGGCGGCGAAGGGGAGAGGGTTGGAGGAGCAAACGAGAAAGGCAGCAAAAGGGTAGAAAGACGTAGGGGCCTCAAAGGAGAGAAGAGATGTGTGGGTAGACAACAGAGAGAGATGTGTCAACTGTAGAATCTGCTGGGTGGGCTTTAGCAGTGTATGGGTGACCGTACAGAAGGGTGAGTGGACAATAGAGAGGAGTATGTGGACAGCATAGAGAGATAGGTAGACCGAACAGAGGTTTGGGGAAGTAAAATGGTATGGGTAGCTGCCATAGAAGAATAGGTGTACAGCATAGAGAGATGGGTAGACTTGAGGAGAAATTTGACTCAGTAGGGTGGTATGGGTGGATGCCAGAGAGGAACTGGTGGATGTTTCAGAAGATATGGGTGGAAAGTAGAGTGGTCTGAGGACAGAAAAGAGGAATGGATGGACAGTAGTGAGAGGTGGGTGGACTATAGGTTAGGATAGGTGGACAGTAGAAATGCATGAGCTGACTGTACAGTGGTTAAATGGACAACAGAGAAGAATAGATGGACAGCATATAGAGATGGTAGATAGAAGTGAAATCTGGGGAAAGCAAAGAGGGATGAGTGGACAGTGGGGAGAGGTAGATGGACTTTAGCAATGGGTGGGCTCGCTGTACAGAGGAGCGGGTGGAAAACAGTTAGTAATGAGGAGTGAGGAAGCCCACTGAAAGGAGGGGTGGGGAGGAATGACGCAAGAAAGATAAAGAGCAACCGGGCGAACATAACAACAGCATGGGAAAGAGAAACCGCAAGGAGGGGGAGTGAGAATCAACTATAGGAAATCGAAGACAAAAACAGACAGAGAATTCTGGTGGAGGGAAAAGACTGAAACACTAAAAGGAGCGATAAATAATAACAGCAAGGAGAGTCATTAGGGAAGAGATATATAAACAGAAGGGAGAGAGAAAGAGAAAAGTGTGGGGGCAGCAGATGGAGGAAGAGTGAAATATATATTGAACATTAAAGGGTAACACCAGAGGAGAGACAGAGCAGTTGACGGGCGCAATAGGAAGAGCAACAGCAGGACAGGGCAAATAAACAGAGAGGATGGATCGAGAAGCTGCAAAGGGAGGGTGTGAGAAACAGCAGAGCTAAGCGGCACGGAGGGATGGGACAGCAGGGAAACTACAGTAACAGGAAAGACAGGAACAGCAGTGGAGAAGAGGTCTCGGAATTTATTTACATAGGATAGGGAAACAGCAGACTGTGGGGCGGTGGAAGAAGAGATAAGGTGAGCGAAGATGTGGCGCAACGACAGAACAGCTGGTTTTGGCACTGGGCATACAGATTTGAGTCTCGGCGTCAGCTCATCAGCCTGTGATTCTGGGCAAATCACTTAATCTCCCCCTTCCTACCAAAAATGAATGTGTCCTTGCGTAATTAAACCGGTGCATAGGTAAAGCGCTCCAATACCTTCAAGTTGAGGTCGCGCCACATAAAAACTGCAACAGAAAAAAACAGGGGTGGAGTAGAGGGAAAGGCAGAGGAACAGAAGTGAGGGAGCAAAAGGAGAGACAACAGGGAAAGACAAACAGAAGGCGGCAGAAACAGCAAGCAGGAGAGCAAGGGAAAGGAGAGAGAAAAGCGAAAGCATTGGCCGCACGGCAGTAAAAGTAACGTCGCACGGCCGTAAAAGCGAAAGTCAACGCGATCGCAATGACGCGCTAAAGCACAAGTTTTCAAAGTGCTGCTGAAGGCTAGCAGTTCGCGCGTGAATGCAAGTGCCAGGCCAGCCTGCAGCACTTTGAAAACTCACCTCCAAAATGTCTCTCCGAGCCACAAATGCGCTGGGCTCAGCGAGACCTAAAAACCTCCACTGTCAGTGTGAGGCCTGGCTCCAGACACCACAGGTGCCACCATTGAGGAAGGCAGGCATAGCCCAATTCAGGTGCAGGTGCTACTCCTCCCACTACTCCAAATGCAGACCAGGCATATTCAGCCTAGTGCTGACTCATCCAGACTCTTTGGAGCCACTGCACATCCCCAGCCCCTGTCACTCCAAAGCCAGACAGTCAATACACATCCTAGCAGAGGCACACTGGATGGCTAAGCAAGAAAATACCTACTTTCTAAAAGTGGTATTTTCAAAAACAGAATGTAAAAATCACCCTCACTAAAAGATACATTTTAACGTTGTGAGTTCAGGCATACTAAACTTTATTTCCTACCTTGTTCCCAGGGGTAGTTAGGCTTATAAGATGTTATAAGCAAACTCCCCATTCTACCCTATGGGAACAGATAGCCTAGCAATAGTGAACAAGCATTGGCATAGCCAATAGGTCTCGCCTTTGGGACCTTATAAGTGTTTAGCCATGCAGCACATTATCCTGTTAATAATCCGGCCACACAATTTTACACCCCAGTAGTTTTTAAGCATGGAATTTTTATTTTTTTATTGCAAATAACGGATGCTTTAACATTGTGTTGTAAACTATGGAGAAAGGTAAAAATTAAAGTTTGAGCTGCCAGGTATCCACACTTTTAAATAACACGTTAAAACATGCCACAGCTATTTATTTTCCACTCTGTTTTAGAACAGCCTAGGGCTGGTGGTACAGTGTTACCACAGAATTCGTTCTGTAGCCTCCTGCCTCCGTAAAAGTAGAAGTTCTGCATTACAGTCAGTACTCAGAAGCCCTGAAGACAAACACTTCTCCTCCACTCTCCAGAGGTCACAAACAAGATATAATGCCATCGTCTGGGAGTTTATCGACATTTATGGTTTGAAACTTGTTAAGTTATAAAAAAACACAAAAGCAACTTACCACATCCGATTTGAAACACTTAAAAATACACCACTGTTTCTGGCGTATATCTTGTCTAAGTGATTGGGAATATTGCCTTGCTTGTACACCCATGAGACCAAATGACATTACAGAGACTGCTGCTTTAAGAGCGCTTGTTAGTACCTAGTTGATGAATGTTTTGCATGTGCTGTGCAGAAATGAATAAAAATACACGATGTCCGGGAGTTTGACGGGATGTATGTGGGAGTAACACACCAACATTCCACCAAGTTATACAGCTGTGGGGAGATTAGATGAAGGACTGAAGATATTCCAAACACATTTGGTGGGTGTTTGCAGGTATAAATAAAAGTGCATGATGTCCAGGAGTTCGATGGCGGAGGGGAAGAGTTGTATGCTGTAGTAAGACGCTAACATTTCACCAAGTTATACAGCTGCGGGGAGATTAGATGAAGGACTGAAGATATTCCAAACACACTTGGTGGGTGCTCGCAGGTATAAATAAAAGTGCACGATGTCCAGGAGTTCGATGGCGGGGGAAGGGTTGTATGCAGGAGTAAGACACTAATATTCCACCAAATTATACAGCTGCATATAGCTGCGGAGAGATTAGATGAAGGACTGAAGATATTCCAAACACATTTGGTGGTTGCTTGCAGGTCTAAATAAAAATGCACGATGTCCAGGAGTTCGATGGCGTGGGGAAGGGTTGTATGCAGTAGTAAGACGCTAACATTACACCAAGTTCGACAGCTGTGGGAAGATTAGATAAAGGTCTGAAGACATAGCCAAAACATTTTGTTGCTGTTGTGCTGTTCAGTTAACCAAGGGTGTTTTTGCACCATACAGAGACAGCTAGCATAAGAGTGCCTGTGAGTGCCTCGCTGATGAATGTCCTAGTTACAAAGAACAGACAGAGACTGATGCTTTAAGAGCGTCTGTTAGTGCCTCAGAAACATAGCCTATTTTATGCGGCTTACCTCAGCTGCTGGGGAGGCTTCCTCTAACTCTCCTACGGACACTGAAGTGGCTGTTAAGTGTGTACGGCTCCCTGGAATTCAAGTTATGTAAATGCCGACCATGAAGGCGCGCCATAGGGATTAAATAAAATTAAAAAACATGCAACTAGGCGCCACGGTGGACCTCACAAACACAAAAGTTAACAAGAACGTGTCTGAGAAGGTGATAAAAGAGGGAGCCATAGGTATGAAAGTTAAGGCAGTGGTAATGGAGTGATAAAAGAAGGAGCAGCGACTGCCCCATGAAAGGGTATGAAACCTAAGGAATGTGGTGATGAAGGGTTAAAAGAATGAGTGGCGGCTTTCCGATGCGAGTGATGAAAGGAGGAGTCACAGCTGCCCATAAGAGTACACGGGAGGTTTGCGCCATGGAAAAGCACTCTGACCAGGTAAGACTTAGTGAGAGAGAGGAGAGGAGAGTTGGCGCGAGTGTCGGTCGGGAGTGTCCTGCCCTAAGGAAGGAAGGCACCAAACCGCATAATCCTCAGCGCTCCACCAACGCGGGAAGTCTCTGTCAGAGGTCAGAGTGCGAATCAAGAAAGTACTGGTGATGGGTTCAGAAAATGTAACTGCCAGCACCAGTAGAATCCAGGGTGCAAACGCGTTGAAGGCAGATGGCGCTATGTTATGTTATGTTATAATAGATTTATAACGCGCACAGATACTCAAGAGTGTCCTGGCGCAAAAAGTGACCGTAGCAGTGTGGAGCAAAGAATTAGATAGGGTGATTAGAAAGAAAAGTTTTAAGTTGTTTTTTGAAGAGCCTAGGATCCTGAATATTCCGCAGTTCCATGGGAAGGGAAGTCCATGCAACTGCTGCTTTAACGGAGAGGGACTGACCCCCCCAGATACATCCTATGAAATCGGGGGATCGCCATCCGTCGTTGAGTGGCTGAGCACAGACATCTGCTGGGGGCATAGAAAGCAAAGCGCATCCTGATATACGTCGGTTCTAAGTCATGTAGGGCTCTGTGAGCCAGAGTGAGAACCTTAAATTGCACTATATGGGCCACAGGGAGCCAATGCAGATCCAGTAGATGTTGTCTGACACTTGATCTTCCTGAGATATTAAACAGAAGTCTGGCCGGGGCATTCTGTATAGTTTGCAATTTTTTTCGCAGGTATCCAGGGATGCCAATGTACAGGGCATTGGCATAGTCAATGCGGGATAAAATAAGGGCACGGGTCACCATTTCCTTGGCTGACCTAGGTAGCATGGGGAAGAAACTTCTCAGTGATTTAAGAGTACCAAAGCATACCCCTGTAAGTTTCTTAATCTGCGTGGAGAACCTAAGGACCAGCGCGAAGCCGTAGAGAGTTAAAGTAGTGCACTGCAGACAGTGAGAAGAGGTCCCAGTCAGAGCAGCAGAGAGAAAGTGAAAGCGAACGCACTATAAACAGCGCGCGCAACTTAATCGACGAGGTAAACCCGCGAGCGATGCATAGGATGGCCTGTAGCCGTCGCTCTGCTCATTTTCAAGCACTGCACTCGTGCTTGTGGCACGCCGCTGCTCGCTCCCGGAAGGTGGATGCCGCCACAAGCACAAGTGTGTGCTTGAAAATGAGCAGAGCGACGGCTACAGGCCATCCTATGCAGGGCATGCGCGCTGCGTAGGCGAGACATAAAAACGAAATTGGCAGTATTTCACTATCAGGACATGCCACCCACACTAGGGCATGTCCTACCTTCCACATACACTGCACCCTGCCCACAGGGGTACCTTGGGCCTCCCTTAGAGGTAACTAACATGTAAGAAAAGGGAAGGTTAGGGCCTGGCAAGTGGGTGCACTTACCAAGTCGACATGGCAGTATTAAACTGAGTACAGACACTGCAGTGGCAGGCCTAAGTTACATTTACAGCCTGTTTATGTGGGTGGCACAATCAGTGCTGCAGGCCCACTAGCATCATTTAATTTACAGGTCCTGGGCATACACAGTGCACTGTACTAGGGACTGACTAGTAAATCAAATAAGCCAATTATGGAAACACCAATCCATACATGCAGTTTACAGGGAGAGCATATGCACTGATCAGCAGTGGTAGAGTGCCCAGAGTCTTAAAACCAACAAAAACAGGTCAGAAACAGAAGGCCACAAAGCAAAAAATCTGAGGATAAACCAGCTGTAAAAGCCAGTTCTAATAACAAACAAAAACAAACAAACACACACACACACATAAAGCAAATATCACCCATCAACACATCGTCAACCACTACATTATCAGCCATTGCATCGTTTTTACATATCTACACTGGTTTGCCTTTTTTGGTCTTTTTTCAATTTTTTGCCTTCTTTTTGATGATAATTATAACTCATATGTACTTTTTATTACAAGTAATGCCGTATGTTTAACCTTTATAAACCTATTTCTGATCCTAAATAACAACTTTATCTTATCTTTATTTTATTGCTTATATATTCCTTTTTCTAATCTTTTTTAGATCCAGCGTTTACTGGTCCTAAAAAGAGCCCAGCCATTATTGTACTTTAGAAATATATACATGTGCGTGTGTATGTGTGTATATGTGTGTGTGTACATAAATATATAATAATAATAAATAAATATATATATATAGTCGAAGGCCAGGTGGCCGAAAAGAGTTTGTCAGCAGTGGTTGCACTTATGAAATATCAATAAATCTTTAAACTGGAATGCCCGCGAGTGCCCAGTATCGTCCTTGGACTGCATTTTGGATAGTTGCGCAAGTCCGTCCTCGCAAACTGTGGCATCCGCTGCGTCGAGAGCGGTGATTTGGGACGGAGAACGCTACGAAAACATAAATATCTCTCTATCTATCTATCTATCTATCTATCTATCTATCTATCTATCTATCTATCTATCTATCTATCTATCTATCTATCTATCTATCTATATTACCTACTGGCGGTCGCCAGCAGGTAGTTATAGTTAGGACCTATTATCCATAGGAAATCCGCAACATTCTATTTAGAATAACTTTGGCGCCGGTTGAAAAATCTTTGCAAAATTTTCTAAACTCATGGCCTGCTCTGGTCCGCTCCTATCCTGAAAGTCTCGGGGTGATTCGTCAAGCAGGGGCCAAGAAAAAAGGGGAGTCCCAAAACATGTTATCCCCATGCAATTTTCCATAGGGACCTTTAGTCGCAGCTACAGCCCGAACTGTCGAACGGAATTACACCAAATTTGGCAGAAAGGTAGACCTTGGTTCAAAGTCGCGCCTTTTGCTTAAATGGTGTAGATTCGTTCAGTAGTTCCTGAGAGAATCAAAAGTAAAAGCACATATATATCTGGGCGGAGCCTAACCACACATCTCATCGTGAGATCTGATTGGCTGTCAGCACTTCTTCCAAGAATTGTTGGCAGCCATCTTGGAACCAATATACATGATAGCACCTCATTAAAAAGCATTGCAGTTAATAGAAGGTTTTAAGACATTATAAATCATTTGTTGATGGTACCATACTCATTTTGGGAATTGTGGTATGTTCTAAGGTGATTTTACCATGTGAAAAAGCCTTCTGCTGGGATATCATGAGTCATGTTTGAGAGAAAACAATTTTCTCTGCTTGTCCCACAGAGGTTTGCAAGGTGATCTATAAGCTAAACTGAGAGCATAGTTTCTGTAAATTCACATTATCTTTCTCAGTCATGGGAGAATGAAGTCTGACATTCTCAGTAAAATATGTACATCCAACAAGGGGAGAGACTGTCAGTTGATTTCTTTGTGTTCTACTGCAGCTTCCCAGAGTGTTCCAAAGAACAACAAGAGCGCTAACAGTCCTACTTATGATAAACGTATGGCACACCTGAAGCCATCTTGATTGGAATAAAGTGGTAACTCTTAAAACATTTAATTTAAAAAGGAACAAAATGAGGGGGTTCATTTTGCCATAGAAAGTATGATTAGTGCTGCAGAAATTAAAATTAGGGCACATTTTGAGTGACTTCTCAAATCCTCTTCAATTTCATTAAAAAATTCTGACATGCAGACTGAAACATGCACTTTCAATACCAGTAGCAGACTTCCCTGGTGAGCAGTAGCTTTACTACAGTGATCTAATGAGCAACTAGAGTGCTACCATTCAGAATTTATGGCAAATGTGTGACACATCTGAATGCCTTCTTGTTTACTTTGGTTCCATCAAGCATTGAAAATGCAATAGGTCTCGCCCTCGTTGAAGTTAAGGCAATTTTGTTTGTAATTAGGTGGCTTTTTAGCTCTGCTTGTATTAGTGTTTTTCAAACTTTCATGTACATAACATGCATAATGAATAAAGCTGCAATAACAACTCAGAAACCAGGCTTGGCAAAATCTTTTTTGCATGTTTTGGACGGGACCCTCCATTCCGGTTACCTGCAGGGTTGGGGGCCCCCCATGTTGGAGACGTGAATTTTGGTGCTGCTAACACCGCTGGGGGCATGACCCGCTCACTCCATACCAGACCTAAAGGACTGCCTAGGTATTTCGTGGAGGTGAAAGCGAGAAAGGGAGAGGGTGAGGGCACACCTCACCCGGACAGTTTCCGAGTCTTTTTGCAACTTCAAAATGTATTAACTGCCGTTTTTGGGGAAAATGGATGCACACAGACATTTTATTCCACTGGCGATGTTTTAACAGTGCATAGTTGGCTGAAGATGCTATTATGCTTAATTAAATAATGCCACCGTTTGCTCTACAGACACCAATGCATTGTGGAACCTGTGGTGCACAAAGAAGATCACATGACTCAATTAGTAGCACTCGCACTTTATTTAAATGTTTCCCACCTGTGAACCAAGGCACAATGATGCTGAAACGCGTAAGGACTGGCAGACGTGAATAAAGCTGCAATAACAACTCAGAAACCAGGCTTGGCAAAATCTTTTTTTATATATGTATATGTATGCATGCATTTATATTTGTATATATATAGATATGCAGATTATATATATATGTTTATGTATGTATATATATATATATATTATCTACTGGCAGTTGCCAGTAGATAGTTATAGTTAAGACTGTGTTTCCATAGGAAATCCGCAACATTCTATTTGGAATAACTTTTGCGTCGATTGACGAATCCTCGCGAAATTTTCAAAATAGGTGGGGCGCTCCGCTCCGCTCCTTCCCTGAAAGTCTCGGGGGGATTCGTCAAGCGGGGGCTGAGAAAAAGGGGGGGTCCCGAAACGCGTTTTCCCCATGCATTTTCCCATAGGACCTTTAGTCCGCGCTACAGCCCGAACGGCTGAACAGAAAACCTTGAAATTTGGCAGAGAGGTAGTCCTCAGGTCAGGGATGTGCCTTTTGCAGGTCTGGTGTAAATCTGTTCAGTATTTTCTGAGAAAATAGCATTTAAAAGCATATATATATATCTATAGGCGCGCACCGTGCGCGTACGGTAAGCGCACCCTGCCGTGCACGAGCGCAATTCTGATTGGTTGTTATATCTTAGTAAACATTCGAATCGGTCGAAACCAGGAAGTGTCGGCCGCCATTTTGTCTCTCGCAGTCCGAGGGAGGTGAAAAATAAAGGTGGAGAACATGAAAAGGGGGCAGGGTGGACAGTTCCTGACCCCCTAGCCATTGTCAGGGGGTCCCCAAAGGACCCCCAAGGGCCATAAATGTTGTTAATATTTTTACGAAAAATCGCGGAGTGCGCTTACCGTGCGCGCACGTTAGAAACGTGAAAATTACGCGAACGGCGTAACGTGGGCGCGCGGTGCGCGAAGTGCACAGCGCGCCCACAGAGCGCGCACGGTGTGCGAAGCGCACCGTGCGCGCATGGTACACGCACGGTGAAAAACCTTAAAAAAAAAAAAAGAATTAATAATAAATACATGACTTAGCATTTAAAAAAACGTAAAAATTCACTGAAAAAACCATAGGTTTCACACACGTTATAGTTAGGAATTAGCATTTAAAAAACCTTGCAAATTCACTTAAAAAACCATAGGTTTCACACATGTTATAGTTAGCTGGACATTTCCCTCGTAAAAAACCAATGAAATTCCCCCGTTATAGTTAGTAAAGGGAACTATAACTCACGCGACCGCAATCCACTGCGGATGACGTCAGATATTACATCACTGATGACATATGTGTCTTTCTGTAAAATAAATATTTATTAAATATGTATAGCTAAAGGTTAAAGGAAAGAAAAATGGGTAAATAAGTGAATAAATACAGTGATGTAATATCTGACGTCATCAGCAGTGGATTGCGGTCGCGTGAGTTATAGTTCCCTTTACTAACTATAACGGGGGAATTTCATTGGTTTTTTACGAGGGAAATGTCCAGCTAACTATAACATGTGTGAAACCTATGGTTTTTTAAGTGAATATATATATATATATATATATATATATATATATATATATATATATATACATATATATATACAAATGCATATGCATATATATATGTGCATATGTGTGCGTGTAGAGAGAGGTAGAGAGAGGTAGAGAGGTAGAGGTGTAGAGGTAGAGAGGTAAAGAGTAGTAGAGAGAGGTAGAGAGGTAGAGTAGAGAGTGAGTAATAGAGAGTAGAGAGTGAGTAGTAGAGAGTAGTAGAGATTAGCAGAGAGTGAGTAGTAGAGAGTAGTAGAGTGAGTAGTAGAGAGTGAGTAGTAGAGTGAGTAGTAGAGAGTGAGTAATAGAGTAGTATAGAGAGTAGTAGAGTGAGAGTAGTAGAGAGAGAGTAGTAGAGAGTGAGTAGTAGAGTAGTAGAGCGAGAGTAGTAGATTGTAAGTAGCAGAGAAAGTATTAGAGTAGTAGAGAGTGAGTAGTAGAGTGAGTAGTAGAGAGTAGCAGAGAGAGAGTAGTAGAGAGTGAGTAGCAGAGAGTAGAGAGTAGTAGAGAGAGAGTAGTAGAGAGTGAGTAGTAGAGAGTAGTAGAGAGTGAGTAGTAGAGAGTGAGTAGTAGAGAGAGAGTAGTAGAGTGTAGTAGAGAGTGAGTAGGAGAGAATAGTGGAGTAGTAGAGTGAGTAGTAGAGAGTAGTAGAGAGTGAGTAGTAGAGTGAGTAGTAGAGTGAGTAGTAGAGAGAGTACTAGAGAGTAGTAGAGAGCACGTAGTAGAGAGAGTAGCAGAGTGAGAAGTAGAGAGAGTAAGAGAGAGTAGCAGAGTAGTACAGAGTGAGTAGTAGAGTGAGTAGTAGAGAGTAGTTGAGAGCGAGTAGTAGAGTGAGCAGTGGTGAGTGAGCAGTAGAGAGTAGTAGAGAGCGAGTAGTAGAGAGTGAATAGTAGAGAATAGTAGAGTGAGTAGTAGCGTGAGTAGTAGAGAGAGAGTAGTAGAGAGTGAGTAGTAGTGAGTGAGCAGTGGAGAGTGAGTAGTAGAGAGTGAGTAGTACAGTGAGTAGTAGAGAGTGAATGGTAGAGACTGAGTAGTAGTGAGAGAGTAGTAGTGAGTAGCAGAGAGTAGTAGAGTGAGTAGTAGAGTAGTAGAGAGTGAGTAGAAAGTAGTAGAATGAGTAGTAGAGAGTGAGTAGTAGAGAGTGAGCAGTTGAGAGTAGTAGAGAGTGAGTAGTAGAGAGTGAGTAGTAGAGAGTCAGTAGTAGAGAGAGTAGCAGAGAGTAGTAGAGCGTGAGTAGTAAAGTAGTAGAGTGAGTGGTAGAGAGTAGTGGAGTGAGTAGTAGAGAGTAGTAGAGTGAGTAGTAGAGAGTGGATAGTAGAGAGTAGTAGAGTGAGTAGTAGAGAGAGTAGTAGAGAGTGAGTAGTAGAGAGTAAGTAGTAGAGAGTAGTAGAGTAGTAGAGAGTGAGTAGTAGAGAGTAGTAGAGAGTGAGTAGTAGAGAGAGTAGTGGAGAGTGAGTAGTAGAGTAGTAGAGAGTAGTCAGTCAGTGTCAGTCAATCAGTGTCAGCCAATCAGTGTCAGTCATTGTCAGTCAGTCAGTCAGTGTCAGTCAGTCAGTGTCAGCTAGAGCAGCTCTGCTGACCTGGTTCTCTGGCTCTAAAGCAGCTCTGCTGACCTGGTTCTCTCCCTCTAAAGCAGCTCTGCTGACCTGGTTTCTCTGGCTCTACAGCAGGTCTGTTGACCTGGTTCTTAGGCTACAGAGCAGCTCTGCTGACCTGGTTCTCTGGCTCTAAAGCAGCTCTGCTGACCTGGTTCTCTGGCTCTAAAGCAGCTCTGCTGACCTGGTTCTCTGGCTCTAAAGCAGCTCTGCTGGCCTGGTTCTCTGGCTCTAAAGCAGCTCTGCTGGCCTGGTTCTCTGGCTCTAAAGCAGCTCTGCTGGCCTGGTTCTCTGGCTCTAAAGAAGCTCTGCTGACCTGGTTCTCTCCCTCTAAAGCAGCTCTGCTGACCTGGTTTCTCTCGCTCTGCAGCAGCTCTGCTGACCTGGTGATCGGTGTAGCTGGATGGCTGCGTTCCACGTCGCGTTGCCACACGTGATCTCTGCCCCCCGCCCCACGGCAATGGCGGTTTGTTCTATTTTCGCCGCATCTCGATGTGGAGACGCGGAGACGCACCAGCGCTGATTTTTCTCCGACGCGTTCTTGTTTGTGTGTGTCCCCGGGAGGCGGAAGGCGGATGGCGGAATCCTTGTTCAGGACCTGCGGTTAATTTAAGGCGTTCTGGCTGAGCGGGTCGGACCTCGCTGGCTGTATTTTGGATATCATCCTTGCGCTTCGTCCCCGGTGGAGGAAGAATTTAATATCGGCTACTGGTGAGGAGGGGGAAGGCTGCTGCTTAAAGAGACTGTTTTTGAAGCTGGAAATCTGGAAAACTTGTATGGCTGGTAGGAGAAGGAAATAATAATTATACTCTGAAATTTCTACAACTTAAGACTCTCCATGTTTCTTCTTTTTATAGGGTTTTTTTTTTTTTTTTTAAATAAGGTATAGCAAGACGTAGCAAGCCCTATAATAAGCACCACCCAGTTTAGCAGTTTAGCAGTTTTTGGAGAGTTTTTGAAGAGATCTAAGGGCGGTGTTAGAAAATGAGCAGAAACATGAATCTGCCCCCTAAAGCCAAAAAGCGCCTCCTACTGGCTAAAGAAACTAGAGAACTGTCCTGTTGTACTGATAAAGACATTAGCCTGAAATCACCTGGGCCTGAATCTACGTTTGAAAGTTCAGAAGAAGAGGAGGGTATTGCAGCGATGTTGGTAGAAAGGGACAATAAAATAGGAAAAAACAAGAATGCTTGTATCTCTCTGCCAGCTTTATAGATCACTGAAAATCAAAAGAAGCTGAAAGTAACTAAAGAAACAAAACAGTTTCCAGTCTTTGCGAAAAAGACGGCAGCATTAACCCCCTCCTTCGCTATGAGCCCAGCCTTGAACCCTGCCGCAGTCCTGGTACTAACAACGTCGGAAGGGGTCGTGCTAAAAGATTCCCAGGATGCCTCAAAAGAGACTGGACTGGCCGTAACTCATGGCAGTACGTCTCTGACTACTACAGATTGTTTTGAACAGGGGAAGGACTCAGAGTCTTTGGAGGATCTACTGAAGTCAGTGAAAACAGTTGTCGATATTCCTCCTCTAATTATACCTGCTGCAGCAGTATCTTTATCTAGCTCGGAATATAATCCTCTAACTTCTCCTAGCGGAGGGCTTAAACAATCAGAGGCTACTGGACAGGAAATGCAGCATATCGGGTTTCCTAAAAAGTTTGGAGGTGAACAACTATTATCGGCTCCGGATGTATTTTCTGTCTCCCCTGATCTAAACGGAGAGCTTCAGCTGAACATGAAAGATATGCTAAATCTAATATTAGATGAGATCCGGGACTTAAAAAGTTTGCAAAGACCTGAACTGGCCTCTATCCATCAAAGATATGAAAATATTGAAGACAATGTTGAGTCTTCCTACGAAACTGCAAGAAGCAGAAACCAGAATTTCAGCATTAGAAGATCAAATAGTTATTGTATCAGAGAAAGTTAAAGAGGCTGTCAAAGATAAAGATACCTTGATAAATAAATTAGAGGAGTTGGAGAATCACTCTAGGAAATCTAACCTACGAATTGTGGGTATACCAGAGGGTCTTGAAGGATCTCAGCCCTTGCAGTGGATCAAAAAGTGGTTCCGGAATTCGATGGCGATCTTACAATCACTAGAGCTCATCGGGTGCCGTCATGTCCTTTTCCTAACTCCTCTTTGCCTCGAACATTCTTGCAAAATTTTGCAAACTTTCGTGTGAAAGAAACAATTTTGTCTAAAGCAATTCAACAAAGACAGTTTGTTGTTAATGAGACAGCAAGTTGCCGGATCTTTTCAGATATGACAGCTGTCGCTGCACGTAGAAGAAAAGAATTTGTGAAAATGCTCCATCTTTTTAAAGCAAAAGGAGCACAAGCTTCGATCGCTCAACAATCTAAATTGAAAGTGTTGGTTAGAGGCAAATTTATAATGCTTTCTGATTTAGAGGAAGCCCAGAAGCTGTTAAAGGAAATTTCGTAGGGCCCTAAGCTGTTTAGTCGTCTATATTTAAGGAGGCTTTAGGTTAAGAGAATAGCTGAATTGTGGGTGTTCTAAGTCGCTTTTAGAGCTTAATTCTGTTATTTATGAGATGTAGGAGCTTTGAGAATTAAGGGACTGGGGTGGCAAGGTCACAGGGGTGTAAATTCAAGACACCCAGGTTAATTGGGGGAGGTAAAATGTGGAAGGTGTGGTGTTGGGGAGGGTTTCCACATTTTGGGAAGGGAAGGGGAGGTAGCATAGGGGGAAAAATGAAGTCCTTGATTTTTTGGTTTTTCCAATACTACTGTAAAATTATAGTAGATAGGTTGAATTTGGTTCAGAGGAAGGACCATAGGTTGAAAGAGCTTAAGTCAAGTAGCTATGATGTCTAGCATCGAATCACTGAAGGTTATTTCATTTAATGTAAACGGCCTAAATAATAGTAACAAAATGCGGGCAATTGAACTATGGATTAAAACAGAAAATCCGGCAGTGATAATGTTGCAAGAGACGCATATTTCCGATACTAAGCTGTCGGATTTTCGTATGTTTCAATCGTGGGCTTCATATCGGTGGTTTTCTTCATCCTCTGCCTCCTTGAGAGGCACGGCCATATTTCTAAATAAAAAATTACAAGCAGAGGTAGTGAATTCTGAAAAAGACCAAAATGGTCGTTGGTGCTGGGTAACCTGTACCCTTAGACAGTTTAAAAAACCTATAACTTTTGTTAATTTTTATGCACCAACAGAAGATAGACCCAAAGTCTATGAGGAGTTATTTCAATCCCTAATTCTGGTACCAGGGGATCTGATAATAGGGGGGGATTTTAATATCCTTATGAATCCTTTATTGGACTCCTCTGAATCAAAGTGTAAGCAGTGGAAACCTAGATCTCTTAAAACTTTACAACAATATAGCGTCACCCTTGACTTACACGATCCCTGGCGAATAACTAATCCAAGTAAATCCGCATTTACATGCTGGTCTGGGAGGCATCGCTCCTCATCTCGTATCGATTTCTTCCTGGTTTCCCGGACGCTAGGCTTTAATCATCAGGCTTTTCTGTTTAACGGATTTTCCGATCATGCGATGCTGAGGTTACAAATTACACTGTCAGAGGTATCAAGGATCCCGAAAAAATGGTCTCTTAATCGACATTATCTATATGATGAAATTTGGGTGGGTGCCTCCAGGGACTTTTTTGAGCCGAAATATGGGAACAGCATCGCTACATACGATTTGGGATGCACTTAAAGCCTTTTTCCGGGGGTTAGCTATTGGAAAGGATTCTGAATATATTAAAAAAATGAAGAAGGGTAAGAAAGATTTGGAAGACAAGGTGCAAATAGCATATGCCCTCTTCACTAAAATTCCTTCCCAGAATAATAAAAATCTGCTGACCCAAGCCAAGTATGATCTTACCTCTAATTATTACGATCAGGGGGAATCAATTTTTCAGAATGCACAGCAAAAAATGTATGAGGAAAGTAATTTTACTGGCCGTTTCCTAGCATGGCAGGCGAGGGAACGAGCCGCTTCAAATCATATAAAAGCATTAAGATGCCCGTTAACTCTTAGACAATGTAAGGACCCTGTATATATTGGTGAAATCATGGTGTCGCATTATGACTCCATATATGTCCACCAGCAAAATGTGGATCTGAATGCCCTTAAAAAAAAATTATTAGAAAATAATCTACCTAAACTCACTGAGTTAGATAATCTTTCTATGGCCAGCCCTTTCACAATGGAAGAACTTGAAAGGGTTGTTGAAAACTTGCCGAATGGCAAGGCTTGTGGCCCAGATGGATTACCATCAGAGTTTTTTAAGGTCTTCTTTAGTTCATTTTCTGAATTTTTTCTTCAATTATTGAAGTCTATGTTAGAGGGGGTGAAATACCCGAATCTTTTCGTCAAGGGAATATTGTAAGCTTTTTAAAAAAGGGGAACAACAGTGAAGATCCAAACGCCTAACGTTACTAAATTCAGATTATAAAATCTTAACTAAACTATTATCACTTTGGTTTAATCGGTATGCAGATGACTTAATTCATCCAGATCAAAATGGCTTTATTGCCTCCAGACAATTGGCTACCAATATTCATTACTTAACGGAAGTCCTTGACTATTTTGAGATACAGAAAATCCCAGCTCTTATTTTATTATTGGACGCCGAGAAGGCTTTTGACCTCGTAGTCTGGGACACATTGTTTATGATTTTGGATCAATTTGGTATCCCTTTCAAAATTATATCTTTGATTCGGAAATTATACCAAGGGGCAGTAGCAAATGTCATTGTTAATACTTTAGTCGCCGGGGTGGTCAAAGTGAGGAGAGGCACAAGGCAGGGGTGCCCTCTATCACCTGTTCTTTTTGCATTCCTTATTGAACCTTTGGCGGCGGCCATAAGGAATTGCCTGATTATTTGCCCTCCAATTCCGTCAACAGCAAAGTTAAAATTATATGCCGATGATATAATGCTCATCATCAAACCGGAATTGGAGGTCCAAATTAAAGCTTTTCAGCTTTTTGAAATTTTTGAAGCCTAAGGTGGCTATCGTATTAACAAATCCAAAACTGAAGTTATACAGTGTGGCGGAGACATCGGGGACTTACATAGAGATATTCGATCATGTATTAATACTAAACCCAAGAGATATCTTGGCGTACATTTTTCATGTTCAGTTTCTTATTTATATCAATTGAATTATGTACCGCTTTTGCAGAAAATACAAAATCTTTTTGAACGCTGGGATTCTCTTCCCCTCTCTATTTTAGGTTGTGTTGCATTAATTAAAATGTCGGTTCTACCTTTATTCAACTTTTTATTCTAAACTATTCCATGCACTTTATCTAGTGAATTTTTCAACCGAGTTGAGTCTCTGTTTACATCTTTTTTATGGGCAAAGAAGACTCCGCGCATAGCACTTCGCACTTTATACGAGGATGTGGATCAAGAAGGCTTAGCACTCCCGAATCTAAGGGATTATTACTATGCGTATTTTGCGCAATATTTATCTAGATTTAAGCCTCAACCACAGAGTTATCCCTTTATTAATAGTTTGATGAATCTAATGTTGAAGGAAATCCATATTCAATCCCCCCCGCAAATTTTTAAATCACCTAAATTGGTTCGTTATAAATGTCTACATTGTTTTTTTTTTTAAACGACAGGCACTGTTTAAAAGATATGATATCCCTGCTATTAATTCAGCTACACTACTCTCAGGGATTTTTTCACTGGCAGGGATTTCATTTTCCTTAGATCTTACTATGAAAAGGGCTGCTGCTGGGTTTTATAAGGTGTCGGATTTCTTAAAAGATGGAAATTGGCTTACTAAGATCGAAATGTTTAATCGGATTCCAAATGATTTTATTCTTCATAGGTCCTACAACATTTTATATAAATTTTTATTGGAATTAGATATCCCCCTAATCTGTGCACAAAGTCAATTAGTTAATGATTTGTTTATAGAAACTGTTAACAGAAAACCGGGTACTTGGAAACAAGAACGTGGATCTCGGAAATAAAGCATTTAAAAAATGGACTGATCAGGAGAATGTGGCGATGACTTCCGGGGATTGGTCAATGATCAACAAATTAAATTTTCATACTTTGAGGGGTGCAAATTGGCGAAGAATGTTATTCTTTAGTAAATGGTTGCTCTATCGAACCACCTCTCTTCTTCATAAAATGTACCCTGATCACCCAGCAAGTTGTTTCCGTTGTATCAATCATCCAATAGCTAATTGGTCCCACATTATGTGGTCGTGCTTAAAAATTCAGAAATTTTGGGAAGATATCTTTGGCTTTTTGGAGATTGAATGTGATTTACATTGTATTTGGACCGAGAGATTGATTTTGTTGGAGTATGATATTGAGGTTTTACTCTCACCCCAAATGATTAAATTAGTATACATTGCCACAGCAGTAGCTAGATCACTTCTTTTGCAGAATTGGCAAACTGAAGTAGTTCCATCAGTGGTAGAATGGTCCCGCAAGATGCAAAGGGTGTAAAAAAGTGAATTCATTTATGCGAGGAGAATCGGAGGTCTTATAAAATTCAATAAAATATGGGCCTCCTACTTTGATTAGAAAAAAGGGGATTTTCTGATATCAACTTATTATTATTATTATGATGGAGGACACCTGTGGAGGTGGTTTTTTGGATCTTGATGAGTTTTGATCTGCTGCTTCCTGAATTGAATGTATTATTTTATCTTCATGTATTATGGTGCTAATTGTTGGGCATGTTTGGTATTGTTTTCAACGTGTTTTGTATGTTTTATATGTTTTTCCTTGGACTTCAATAAAAATAAAAAATAAATTAAAAAATTAAAAAAAGAGTAGTAGAGTAGTAGAGAGTGAGTGGTAGAGTAGTAGAGTGAGTATTAGAGCGTGAGTAGTAGAGAGTGAATAGTAGAGAGTAGTAGTAGAGAGTAGTAGAGAGAGTGAGCAGTCGACAGTAGTAGAGAGTGAGTAGTAGAGAGTGAGTAGTAGAGAGTGAGTAGTAGAGAGAGTAGCAGAGAGTAGTAGAGCGGGAGTAGTAAAGTAGTAGAGTGAGTGGTAGAGAGTAGTAGAGTGAGTAGTAGAGTAGTAGAGTGAGTAGTAGAAAGTGGATAGTAGAGAGTAGTAGAGTGAGTAGTAGAGAGAGTAGTAGAGAGTGAGTAGTAGAGTAAGTAGTAGAGAGTAGTAGAGAGTGAGTAGTAGAGAGAGTAGTAGAGAGTGAGTAGTAGAGTAGTAGAGAGTAGTCAGTCAGTGTCAGTCAGTCAGTGTCAGTCAATCAGTGTCAGTCAATCAGTGTCAGTCATTGTCAGTCAGTCAGTGTCAGCTAGAGCAGCTCTGCTGACCTGGTTCTCTGGCTCTAAAGCAGCTCTGCTGACCTGGTTCTCTGGCTCTAAAGCAGCTCTGCTGACCTGGTTCTCTGGCTCTAAAGCAGCTCTGCTGACCTGGTTCTCTGGCTCTAAAGCAGCTCTGCTGACCTGGTTCTCTCCCTCTAAAGCAGCTCTGCTGACCTGGTTTCTCTGGCTCTGCAGCAGCTCTGCTGACCTGGTTGTCTGGCTCTAGAGCAGCTCTGCTCACCTAGTTCTTAGGTTCTAGAGCAGCTCTGCTGAACTGGTTCTCTGGCTCTACAACAGCTCTGCTGACCTGGTTCTCTGGCTCTAAAGCAGCTCTGCTGACCCAGTTCTATGACTATAAAGCAGTTCTGCTGACCTGGTTCTCTGCCTCTAGAGCAGCTCTGCTGACCTGGTCCCTAGGCTCTAAAGCAACTCTGTTGACCTGGTTCTCTCCCTCTAAAGCAGCTCTGCTGACCTGGTTCTCTCGCTCTAAAGCAGCTCTACTGACCTGGTTTCTCTGGCTCTACAGCAGCTCTGCTGACCTGGTTCTCTGGCTCTAGAGCAGCTCTGCTGTACCGGTTCTTTCCTTCTAAATCAGCTCTACTGACGTGGCTCTCTGGCTCTAGAGCAGCTCTGCTGACCTGGTTCTATAGCTCTAAAGCAGCTCTGCTGACCTGGTTCTCTGGCTCTAGAGCAGCTCTGCTGACCTGGTTCTCTGGCTCTAAAGCAGCTCTGCTGACCTGGTTCTCTCCCTCTAAAGCAGCTCTGCTGACCTGGTTTCTCTGGCTCTAGAGCAGCTCTGCTGACCCCTGGTTCTCTGGCGCTAGAGCAGCTCTGCTGACCCCTGGTTCTCTGGCTCTAAAGCAGCTCTGCTGACCTGGTTCTCTCCCTCTAAAACAGCTCTGCTGACCTGGTTCTCTGGCTCTAAAGCAGTTCTGCTGACCTGGTCCTCTGCCTCTACAGCAGCTCTGCTGACCTGGTTCCCTGGCTCTAAAGCAGTTCTGCTGACCTGGATCTCTCCCTTTAAAGCAGCTCTGCTGACCTGGTTTCTCTGGCTCTACAGCAGCTCTGCTGACCTGGTTCTCAACCTCTAGAGCAGCTCCGTGACCTGGGTCTCTGGCTCTAGAGCAGCTCTGCTGACCTGGTTCTTAGGCCCTAGAGCATCTCTGCTGACCTGGTTCTCTGGCTCTAAAGCAGCTCTGCTGACCTGGTTCTATGGCTCTAAAGCAGCTCTGCTGACCTGGTTCTCTGGCTCTAGAACAGCTCTGCTGACCTGGTTCTTTCCTTCTAAATCAGCTCTACTGACTTGGCTCTCTGGCTCTAGAGCAGCTCTGCTGACCTGGTTCTATGGCTCTAAAGCAGCTCTGCTGACCTGGTTCTCTGGCTCTAGAGCAGCTCTACTGACCTGGTTCTCTGGCTCTAAAGCAGCTCTGCTGACCTGGTTCTCTCCCTCTAAAGCAGCTCTGCTGACCAGGTTTCTCTGGCTCTAGAGCAGCTCTGCTGACCTGGTTCTATGGCTCTAAAGCAGCTCTGCTGACCTGGTTCTCTCCCTCTAAAGCAGCTCTGCTGACCTGGTTCTCTGGCTCTAGAGCAGCTCTGCTGACCTGGTCCTCTGCCTCTAGAGCAGGTCTGCTGACCTGCTTCTTAGGCTCTAGAACAGCTCTGCTGACCTGGTTCTCTGGCTCTACAACGGCTCTGCTGACCTGGTTTCTCTGGCTCTACAGCAGCTCTGCTGACCTGGTTCTCTGCACTCACGATGCACGCACCCGACTCCGCGAAAATATATGTAAAAGTAATATAAATTTATTATAAGTACAAATATATAATTTTTATGAGTATCTTAGATAATCTCTTGCCCTAATATGTATATTAAAGACACATACATATCATTTTGGAACATACATGGAGCACCCAGCGCGCCCCAGCACGTATATCACGTCACGCGGGACCCGCAACCACGCAAGCATCTCGTACCGTAATGCGCATGTGTCGCGAATAAAAATAAATATATATATATATATATATATATATATTATACATATACACACACACACATACCTACACAGGCTTTCAGCCAGCTGGCTTCCAGCTATTGGTCTGTTGCTGTATCATTTACATTTTTAGGTCGAGCCTAGGCAGCGCGCATGCGCGGTCTACAAGACCTGTTGTTGTCTCCTCTATCAGCTTTTGGCATGCTCATGAATTGCCATTCGTTCGTGGTTGTGCCATTTTGAAATACAGGGTTTTTATTGGTGCATTGGTTCTGATTCTCCCACCTTTGAGTGCTTGGTTCACGCCCAGGCAATTTCACTCATTGTTTGCTTGCGTTGGCCATCCCAATACGTCACCAGTTCCTCCTGGTCATCCATTGCAACGTATGGTTGCCTGACAGTCTCATAACTACACACATCACTAGCTCTCCCGGTGCCATACCCCTCACCCCTCCCACAACACTTGCTTGCCCGCCCTACCACTACCCACTTATTGGCAATAGCTGAAAAAATGTAAGACCTATTGCATTTCTAATGCTTGTACTTCCAGCTACTGCAGCATATAGTACTTGGCAAAGTATCAACCCACTTTGGCTACTTTCCCTGCACATCTGCACACAAAAGTAGTTCTTGTCACTGTTAAGGACGACTGTGACAATGCCCTTTTTAAGAAAAAAACGTTTGCTTTTAGATATTATTAATATAATGGCAAGGACCTGGTTTTATATTTTGTAGGGTAATGCCTCAAATGGGTTGCATCTCAAAATATCAAGGTGAAAAATTCGACTTGCACAAATATCTGCTCCACCATGTCGAAAAGCACTGTCCTTGAGGTAAGTACATACAGGAAAGTGTAGGTTTACTATTTTTATCCCCACATCTACTTACCTTGACAATATATATATATATATATATATATATATATATATATATATATATATATATATATATATATATTATCTACTGGCGGTCGCCAGTAGATAGTTATATTACAACAAAGTTTCCATAAAATTCTATTTTGAATAACTTTGGCGCCGGTTGCCGAATCCTCGCGCAATTTTCAAAACAAATGGGGCGCTCCGTTCAGCTCCTACCCTGAAAGTCTCGGGGTGATTCGTCAAGCGGGGGCCGAGAAAAAGGGGGGGTCCCAAAACGCGTTTTCCCCATGCATTTTTCCATAGGAACTTTAGTCGCAGCTACAGCCCGAACGGCTGAACAGAATTACGTGAAATTTGGCAGAGAGGTAGCCATAAGGTCAAGGAAGTGCCTTTTGCAGGTCTGGTGTAAATCTGTTCAGTATTTCCTGAGAAAATAGCATTTAAAAGCATATCAATATCTATACGCGCGCACCGTGCGCGCACGGTGCGCGCACCCTGCCGTGCGCGAGCGCAATTCTGATTGGTTGTTAGATGACGGTAAACATTCGAATCGGTCGAAACCAGGAAGTGTCGGCCGCCATTTTGTCTCTCGCAGTCTGAGGGGGTGAAAAAAAAAGGCGGAGAACGTGAAAAGGGGGCAGAGTGGACAGTTCCTGACCCCCTAGCCTTGGTCAGGGGGTCACAGAAGGACCCCCAAGGGAGGAAAATACAATTTTTTTTTAAATCGCGAGGTGCGCGCACCGCGCGCGCACGCCACACACTGTGAACCGTGGGTGCTCGGTGCGCGAAGCGCACCGAGCGCCCACAGCGCGCGCACGGTGAAAAACCTGAAAAAAAAATAAATTAATAAATACATAACTTAGCATTTAAAAAACCGTACAAATTCACTGAAAAAACCATAGGTTTCACACACGTTATAGTTACGAATTAGCAATTAAAAAACCTTGCAAATTCACTTAAAAAACCATAGTGCAGGCAACTATAATTCACGCGACCGCAATCCTCTGCTGATGACGTCAGATATTACATCACTGATGACATATGTGTCTTTATGAAAAATAAATATTTGTAATATATGTATAGCTAAAGATTAATGGAAGAAGACATGGGTAAATAAGTGTATAAATACAGTGATGTAATCTCTGTCGTCATCAGCAGAGGATTGCGGTCGCGTGAGTTATAGTTGCCTGCACTAGCTATAACGGGGGAATTTCATTGGTTTTTTACGAGTGAAATGTCCAGCTAACTATAACATGTGTGAAACCTATGTTTTTTAAAATTTATATTGCAAGGACATAGTGGGGTAACACGGTTACAACCCATGCCCCTCCATCTGTTACTTTGCGTTTCACTGTAAGTCTGACCTTTTTTGTTTTCACATATCATTTACTACACTTAATGACTTACCCATATTCTTTTTTAAGTACATTTTTTTTAGTATATTAAATAGATTCATCAATTAATCTTGTTCCCTTATAGTATTAACTATTTAATAATATAATTTTATTGCTTTAGTTACGCTTTCCTGTGATCTACCATTCCTGTATGGTGAAACTTAGTTAAGCCTTATCCTTGTCTTATTTTTTTAAATTAACTTAGTACTAAGAATGGATGACATAATTATCTGTGGTGCAGTGGCCACTAGGAGGAACACACACACAGCCTCTCACAGCCAGGCAGTGCTAGACATTGGATAGCAGACTTTTGCCAATGGCTGCCCTCCAAGATAGTCCAAATAAAGCAGAGGATGAAAAGGGAGAAAAGAATATCTGAGAAAAAGAATCTGACTGCGAGACTAAAATGCAATAACTGAGCTGAAGCATAGTCCCGACCCCTTCACTCCACAGATCTGCCATAGGGTAGGACTGGAGCACAACCAAATGGCAACAACACTCAGAGGTTTTTAGCAACAGGAGCAGAGGAAGTCAAGAAGAGGTAAGTGTGGTGATCTCTAAAAGCCACCTATTCAGCATTTTAGAGGAGGAGGAACACAGAGCATATCATTAGCTGCTCTATTTGGCATATGGTTGTTGTCTGTATATCTGCTGGCATTGAGGTGAAATATACCCAACAACATCAGCAAATAACCGAGGCATCGATTAAACAGAGTCTTTTGATGTCTTGACATGGTTCCAAACTAAGGGTTGCTCGTAGACCATACAAAAAAATCTGTACCCAATATTGATAAGGCTTTCACTCCCTAAAGCAGGCAACTACAGTGTCGCCTTTGATGGCTTATGTTAGAAATGGGCTTCCAGGTTGGCTGAGGTATACACCCAAGCCAGGCAGGAACCACCACTATAGTCAGGGTAAGCTAGATACACAATAAGATAACTTGTCCTCACCCTCTGATAGCTTGGCACAGAGCAGTCTGGCTTATCCACAAAGTCAATGTGTACAGTATTTCTGCAACACCGACATGCAATAACACAATGAATACACCACAAAAAGATTCAACACATGTTTACAAAAATAAAGAGTATTTATCTGAGCAAAATAAGACCACAACAACAAAACAAACAGGAAGTCGTCAAGATATGAATTTTTAAAGAATAAATCAAAAATGGTGCTTAGAAATCACTAGCGGTCAAAAGGATAATTGAAGACGCGAGTGAACCGTGAAAATCCAAAGTTCAGGCCAACCTTGAAGGAGGGCTGGCCGGCCACAGGACCCATGCAAGACCGTTTGGGAAAGTACTGTGGATTGAGCAAAGCGTCAACTCTGAGGACTCGACGAGGGAATCTTTTTCACACAGTCTGGTCCCTACATCGTTTGAGCTTCGCTGAAGTGAAGGCAATGCGTCGTCATCGATGCATGCATAGTGTCATCATCAAGCTGCACAGGCTGTGGAACCGCTTTTGTCGGGCAGCTGCTAGGTTAGCGTCGATTGGCAATGCGTTGGAATTTTTCATGCAGTCGATGCAATGCATCAGTTTTTGAAGAAAGCAGCTGCAGAACCCACTTCTGAGGCCCAGAACTTGGAGGCACGCCTCAGGGAAGGGTAGGAGATACAGAAGGCAGAGTCTAGCAGCACCAGCAGAACTACAGAAAGTCTTTTCTGTCCCTGAGACTTCAGAAGAATAGTACGCAAACCAGCACGCCCTTAAAGATCACTGGGAGGAAGGCATAGTCCAGGTCCCCTTACAGCAAAGTCAGGCAGCAGGACAACAAGCAGACAAGCTGTCCTTCCAGAAATGCAATCCAGTGGAGTCCTTTAAGCAGCTCAGCAGTCCTTCTGACAGAAGTTCAGTTCAAGTTTCACAACTGTCTAATTTTAAGGGGTCAGAGACCCAGTACTTATACCCAAAAGTACCTGTGATGTAGGTGGTGACTTTAAAAGAACTCTTTGAAGTGCACAAGGATCCCTTTCAACCCAGTCCCGTCTGCCAGGCAAACCCTGGGGGGTAAATTAGTGCTTTGTGTGAGGAAAGGACACAGGCTATTTAGCTGCAAGTGTGAGCTACTCTCCCCTTCCTGCACAGAAAGGGTATCAAAATACAGCTGAGTCCTCTGTCACTCAGAGCCCTTTCTGTTTTTGTGGCTGTGTAGAGGGAATGCACAAAATGTAGCTGTCACACAGCCCACACGTGTTCTGGAGAGAGGCTGTCAGGCACAAAGAGCAGGAAGTACAGAGAAATGTCCACTTTCTAAAAGTGGCATTTCTAAAAGAGTAATGTTAAATACAACTTCACCAATAAGGAGGATTTATCTTTACCATTCCAAACATGTCAATCATGAAAATTATATTGAGGAATTCCAAACGCTGGCCTTTGAAAGGGTTAGGCTTCACACTAGTGATAAAACTAAATAGGCAGTTTGTCACAACCAGGACACGCAAAAGATTAAGGTACATGTCCTACCTTTTACTTGCAAAGCACCCTGCCCTTAGGGTTGCTTAGGGCCTCCCTTAGGGGTGACTTGTATGCAATAAAAGGGGAGTTTAAGGCTTGGCATGTAGATATAAATGCCTAGTCGAAGTGGCAGTAAACTGCACACACAGACACTGCAGTGGAAGACTTGAGATAAGTTTGAAAAGCCTCTTATGTGGGTGGCACAATCAGTGCTGCGGCCCACTAGTAGCATTTGTAGTACAGACCCTGGCTATATGGTATACCACTTTACAAGGGACTTATAAGTACAACAAATATGCCAATCAGGTATACACCAATGTCATCATGTTTAGGGGAGAAGCACATGCACTTTAGCACTGGTTAGAAATGGTGCTTAGAGACCAAAGGCCAACAAAAAGAATCAGCAAAAATGGGAGACAAAAGGCAAAAAGATGGGGGAAAGACCACCCTAAGGATGACAGGTCTTAAAGCTTATATCGATTCTACTTGGAAAATACTATTGAAATAATTGTTTCAGAAGTAAAGGAGCTCATGGCCATGGGCCTTAAATGGCCACCTTTAAGGAAAAATATTTTTGTCACACAAGAAGAGTGTTACCTCCTCAAAGTGGGGAAATATGGGGCCCTGGTGTACACTCTGAACTACTCTAGCTGCATCATTGTGCATTCTTTGAAGTCTTTAAAGGTGCATTTTTGTGCAACCAAGATCTGGAACACTTGCAAGTCTATTCATGGAGATCTTTTTCTACTACCATTAAGAAGGGCTGAAATATTTTACACCATCAGATAGAACATGCAATTCTTGGTCATTAGCTTAATTTGAGCTTTTTTAGCTAACCAAACTAAAATTTGCACGCAACGTTTTCATTTTCGGTAGATAGCTAACTTGACCTGACCTGACTTTGGAACTGCTTATATTTTGGTCTTAGCTGCTTTCCAGTCTTTCTTTGTGTACAACAGCTTTAACTCGGTCTGATCACAATTTAAAGGTAGGCAGCTTGAAACCTTATAGTTAACATTGCGACAAAATATTTGCTCAGTTTCCAGAATGTCTAGTCTAGTTCCCTCAGAAATACAATACCTATATGACAGAACCTCAGCCCTTTATCCACTATTATGCCATAGATAGGAATATAACAAACATAGGGCTTCTTCTGAAGCTCCCACGAGTTCCAGTGTCTGGACCATTACCTTGCAATACCAAAGGTGGCATGGGCTAATGTATGTGAATTAATGAAAAAAGAAAACTGAGAAACCATATTGGAGAAAACCAAATCATGGAAAACCAATTTTAAGGAAAGACAATTTTAAGGAAAAACAAATAAATCTAAAATTTAAGCAAACATTTAAAAAGAAAGATATTTTAAGGAAAAATGCAAAATTACATTAAACTTGTGTGGAGTTTAGTTCTAGTATGGGTTTTTTGGGTTCAGGGATGGCTAATGTTTAGGAGTGGTCTGAGATTTTGAGGCGTCAAGAATGGGTAGAGTTAAGGTACAGAAACAGTTTTTTAAGGGTTCAGCGATGGCAGGAGTTTAGAGGTGGTGACTTTTTTTTATGTACCAGTAATGGGGGGAGTTTAGAGGCTGTGAGGGCTTTTACAGTTTAGGGATGGGTGGTGGAATAGACAGGGTTTTTACAGTTTAGAAATGGGTGTGACCATTGTATTTACACCTTAAAGATTAATCATGCAAAAGCTAATTTAGGACAAGAAAACCTTCTAAAAATTGGTTTATATGAAATGGTGAATGCCATTCATTCTGAAAATTTCCATTAAACAGTTTGCGCGAAATGGTTTCTCGGTTATGGTATTCCATGAAATTCTTCTTCTATGAAATCACATAGAATCAGCATGGGCATCCATAATCACCAACAAAGCTGACTCTTCTACATCTACTTTTGAAAACAATTGCTCTCAGACATCTGCTTGCACCCTGCTTAAGTTCCAGGTAAGAATCCAGACTATCTAAAAAACACAAACACACACACAAACACAAAAACAAACAGACACACACACACACATATATATATACACATATACACACGTGTTACCATCCTTGTGGGGACAATATGTGGATACCTGCCTTGTGGGGACTAACCTTTCCCAATATTTTTAAGATATACTAATTGCAGAAAACATATCAAGAAAAATATCATTATACAGGATTCTGCTTCAAATATGCAAATATAGCTTAATTTTACCACGCGCACAGACCCATCATTATGGGGACTTGAACATGTGTTACTATCCTTGTGGGGACTAGCTCTAAAATTGTCTATTGTGATTGAAAACATTCATGAACAAATGGTTAAATATTTTATTTCAATACTGTACTTAAATGATAGGATATGTTATTCATATATGAATAGCTGCTTGAGTCATCGGGACACATTTAAGATGGATTTTAATAATTATGCATTTGTCAAAAATTAGCAGAGCCAGTCCACGTAATTAGACGTATACTGAACACATTTTCAGAGAGATCCATAGAGTTAAATGGTAATAAAAAAAGAAAATAATAACTAGACAAACCAATTGGCAAGCCACAAATCATGCAGCATGGTCAGGTGTGAAAGTCAGGGTCAGATTATCTAGATCTGTTTGCGTAAACTGTCCACCTAGATGTCACCTTTAAATGACTAGCGGTGGTATGTAAATACAGTAATGTTCAAGAGCTGATGTGGATAGTGTGTGATTATAGTGATGGCCAGGTCACCACAGAGATGGCGTGTGATTAGAATGAGTCCCAGGTCCCCACAGAGATAGTGTGTGATTATAGTTACGTTCAGGTGTAATCAGTGTTAGTGTGTGATGATAACCATGTTAAAATCCCAGCAGAGATAGTGGTTGTTTCCAATTATGCCCAGGTCCCCACAGAGATAGTTTGTGATTATAGTAATGTTAAAGTCCCCTCAGAGATAGTGTGTGATTATAACCATGTCGAAATCCCTACAGAGATAATGTTTGATCCCATTTTTTACCTGGTCCCCATGGAGATAGAGTGTATTCCTGGTGATTCCAAGGCTCCCCCCAAGAGATAAAGTGTGATTATAGTAATGTTCAGTCCTCACAGGGATAGTGTGTTATTATAGTTGCTTGCAAGTCTCCTCAGAGATATTGTGTGATGATAAAATGTTAAAATCCTTACAGAGATAGTGTGTAATTATAGTAATACCCATGACACAACAGAGATTATGTGTGATTATAGTGATGCCCAACTTACGGCAGAAACAGTGTGTGATTATAGTCATGTTCAAGTCTTTTCAGCGATAGTTTGTGATGATAATCATGTTGAAATCCCAGCAGAGATGGTGGGTGATTACAACCACGTCCAGTTGCCTATAGAAGTACAGTGGGGTTCTAATGATACTCATGTCCACACAGAGATAGTGTGTAATTATATAGGTGCCAAGGTCCCCACAGAGATGGTGTGTGATTATAGTTGCGTTCAAGTCTACTCAGCGTTGGTGCGTGATGATAACCATGTTAAAATACCAGAAGAGGTAGTGGGTGTTTCCCATTATGCCCACGTCCCCACAGAGATAGTGTATGATTATACTGATGCCCAGGTCCCCACAGAGATAGTGTGTGATTATAGTAATGTTCTAGTCCCCCTCAGAGATAGTGTGTAATGATAACCATGTTGAAATCCCTACAGAGACAATGTTTTATTCCAGTAATGTCCAGGTCCTCACAGAGATGGAGTATATTCATGGTGATTCCAAGGCCCCCACAGAGATAAAGTGTTAATATAGTAATGCTTAGGTCCCCACAGTGATAGTGTGTGATTATACTGATGCCCAGGTCCCCACAGAGAAAGTGTGTGATTATACTGATACCCAGGTCCCCACAGAGAAAGTGTGTGATTATACTGATACCCAGGTTCCCACAGAGATAGTGTGGGATTATAGTAATGTTCTAGTCCCCTCAGAGAAAGTGTGTGATGATAACCATGTTGAAATCCCTACAGAGATAATGTTTTATTCCAGTAATGTCCAGGTCCTCACAGAGATAGAGTGTATTTATAGTGATTACAAGGTCCCCCATAGAGATAAAGTGTTATTATAGTAATGCTCAGGTCCCCACAGAGATAGTGTGTTATTATAGTTGTGCTCAAGTCTCTTCAGAGATAGTGTGTGATGATAATCAAGTTAAAATCCTTACAAAGATAGTGTGCATTTATAGTAATACCCTTGACACTACAGAGATAGTGTGTAATTATAGTGATTTCCAGGTCCCTACAAAAACAGTGTGTGATTAGAGTCATGCTCAAGTCCCTTGAGCGATAGTGTGTGATGATAATCATGTTGAAATCTCATTAGAGACTAGAGGGTGTTTCCAATCACGCCCAGGTCCCCACAGAGGTAGTGTGTGATTATACTGATGCCCAGGTCGCCACAGAGATCGTGTGTGATTATACTGATGCGCAGGTCCCCACAAAGATAGTGCATCATTATACGGATGTCCAGGTCCCCACAGAGATAGTGTGTGATTCTAGTAATGTGCAAGTCCACACAGAGATAGTGTATGATTATAGTGATGCTCAGATCCCCACACACTATTTGATTTCCAAGTCCCCACAGAGATAGTGTGCAATTATAGTGATCTCCAGGTCCCTAAAAAAATAGTGTCTGATCATAGTGATGCCCAGGTCCCCTCAAAGATAGTGTGTGATGATAATCATGATGAAATCCCATCATAGATATTGGGTGATTACAATCATGCCCAGGTCCCACTAGAAATAGTGTGTGGTTATACTGATGCCTAGGTCCCCACAGAGGTATGGCATGATTATAGTGATGTCCAGCTCACCACAGATATAGTGTGTAAATATAGTGATTCCCAGGTCCCCACATAAATAGTGTGTGATCATAGTGATGTCCAGATCCCCACAGAGATAGTGTGTTATTATAGTCTTGTTCAAGTCCGCCCAGCAATAGTATGTGATGATCATAATGTTGAAATCCTTGCAGAGATAGTGTGTAATTATATTAATGCTTATGGCCCCACAGATGCAGAGTGTTAAAATAGTGATGCTGAAGTCTCCACGGAGATAACATGCCATTTTAGTGATGACCAGGTCCCCAGAGAGATAGTGAGAGTTAATAGTGAAGCCCAGGTCCCCGCAGAGATAGTGTGTGATTATATTCATGTTCAAGTCCCCTCATAGATAGTGTGTGATGATGATTGTGTTGAAATCCCTGCAGATCTAGTGTGTGATCTCCGAAACGCGCAGGCCTCCACAGAAATAGTGTGTGATTACAGCGATTACCAGGTCCACACAGCGATAGTGTGTAATTCTAGTGATACCCAAGCCCCTACAGAAATAGTGTGATTAAAGTGATGTTCATGGTCACACAGAGATAGTGTGTGATCATAGTGCTGCCTCTGTCCCCTCAGAGATAATGTGCAATGATAATCATTTTGACATCCTTGCAGAGGTCATGTGTATTTATAGTAATGCCAATGGCCCCACAGAGGTAGTGTGCAATTACAGTGATGTCCAAGTCCCCCCTGCGATAGTTTGTTATGATGGTTGTGTTCAAGTTCCCCCACAGATAGTGTGTTATGATAGTTGTGTTCATGTACACGCAAAGATAGTCTGTGAGTACAGCGATACAATATTCAATTGGGGAAATGAGAGGATTTGGCTGTCCAAATATATAATTGTTACACATAGTACTATCAAGTTCATCAAAAACCATTTCAAACATATTGCTTGGTCTCAAAGATGAAAGGTACCTCACATGAGAGATGAACCGGATTATGTTTCTGAAAAAAAAGAATGCAAACTCACCCACCCACCTAGCTGTCATGCTTCTTTTTCGGTTTGCGCCCTCAGCAGGACCCCAATACTGGTAGTGCAGAAGGACTTGACAGTCTGTTGAGCACTTTGATGGAGCTCTTTTTACACTCTAAGTAGCAAAGGGATTCACAAGAAAATTCACATAAAATTACCTGTGAATCACCAGATGGGAACTTATTGTGATAATCTATGGTAATGTAAAAATCTTCGTGGGATCTTGCAGGATAATCAGTGAACCCCCATCCCTCTAGAGGGGGCGTTATCATCCCTGCTTCTAGTGGGTAGTTTTTTTGGTTAGGTTGAGAGGTTGAAGGAGATGGAGTGGTTGGACTGTACTTGTGGCTGCACTGATTTGTTAGTGGTGTCTAGGTTATGGTTTAAATTAGCTCTAACATGTACTCTGCTTATTGCTTTGGCCATGTGCCACCTGTTTGAATCCAAGGATTAGCATGTTATACATTAGGCCTGATAAGGGGTTGGGATCTGATCTGTGGACCAGAGACTAATGTCTACGATCACAATTGTGTTAGCATTAGTGTGGAGATAAGAGGGTGGGCTCAACATATTCAAATTCAGACAGACGGGCTGGATCCCTGTGGGTGGCAAACTAATGCTCAAATAAAGGTGCTGATGGGATTGATGGTGTATAAAGCCACTAGGTTGATGTTGATGCGATTATCGAGAAGGTAGGTTCTGACATATAGGCTATCCCCATGCTTACTTTACATATTTTCTAATGAAATGTTGTGGCCTTAGGGTAAGGGGGGTGCTCAATGATGGTACTTAAATTGTCACCCACCAAACCACGACTCTGTATGACCAAGTGACATAAGTGTCAGGAGGTCATGGCTGTTGATGGATGGCCATTGAGGTGATCAGGTGGTTACTAGGCCAGGTTTAGACCTCAAACTTCAAATGGCAGGAATACCTTGATTCCATCTTCCGATTTTATAAGCCAAGACAACATCCTAACCAGTCTTTTGCTAGTCTCGTAATACTAGGCTACTTTTTATTGCCCAAAAATTGCATTTCTTTCTAAACAGCCAATTTGAAGTTCTTCAGCTGTTATTTAATAATGTCTAGTTTTTACGTACTATGGAAGAATTGCATCTTTTCTTCAAAGAGTCAATTTATGTGCCCTTACATTAGAACGAGGTTTATATTTAAGTTCCTAAAAACACCAGCTTTGTGGGCAATATACAATCTTCCAATGCCAATTCTGGACATCAATGCGTCTTCAAATAAGCCTTTAACGGTTTCTTTCCGAAGCATGTCTTCAAAGGCAGTGTCTTATCTATTTTAAAACTTCATAATTATGTACAACTGTTATGAGGAACTGCTAATATGAAACAGTGGAGGAATGTTCCAATACCATTGTGTTATATTGTGTTACTTTACATTATACTGGACTTCTAAAGTACACATACACCCTTGGGTCTCTTGGTGCTGGTTGCTAAGGATACCACAGAGTGGAGCATCTTATTCAGTAAATTGCCTTAAAATTATTCAACGGGTGGAATGCAAGGTTATATCACTCAGCCCCATTTAAAAAATGACACACAGTATGACAATTAAAAAATGAAAAAGTTAATACCAAGCTAACTAGTTCTTCCTACAACCCTCACCCCAAAACCCTCTAAATAAAACCTTAAAAAATGTATTACCTTACCTGACAAGCAGCAGCGCAACTCACCACCAGGAAAACAATTGAAACATTACACAATATACTACAAAAGCAGAGTCAGTGGTAAAAATTGGCCACTAAATGAAAACGAAAAAAAAGACCATCTCCCTATAGAATAACAGTGGAACTTCAATTATAAATTATTTAAAATGTTTAAAGAATGTTTAAAAATGTAAACCATGATAATAAATGTTAAATGAAAATAAAAAAACAGTTATAAAATTAAGAATATTATAAAAAACAAAAAATAAAATAATACAATATTTATAATATACTTGATAACCAATATAAAAGATGTTTGAAAAAAATGATGATGGCCAAATGCATATACCTGAAAAAATAAAATATACAATATTGAAAAAAGAATGTAAAAATGAAACATGTTAAAACAGTTGTGAAAGACTATTGGCCTTATTATGAGTTTGGCGGTGTGAGAGCGGGACATCCCCGCTCCCCTACCATCAAACTCGTGTGTGCACCACCCGCCAGATTTGGACTTTTTTTTTTTTATCACTGGTGGGCGGTTCTTTGGCGGTGCCCATCAAAAATGCACTGCTATGGGAACGCCAAATGCCCCTCTGCATGTATCCCAAGGCCTAGAGGCACAAGAGGTCCTGTAGGGCCCCCGTTACTTCCTCACCGCCAAACTTTTCATAGGGGACTTATCGCCGTGATAAATCACAGATGGAGGGGTGGCATAATTTGTCTTCACAACAAGGGGCAACAATAGATGACATTTTACAATACAATAAATCAGACCCTAATTGGAAAGAATGGTTGGTTTGGCCCTTAGACACAAACAGATGTCAGAAGAGATTCTGGGATACCACCGAAGGGTTCAGTATCCATAGGCCAGATCCACGATATGTACAAAGAGAACACCCAGGGGTGTTGACATCCTACAGTGTTGGGAAGTTGTGCCTTGATTGGCTTTAGACGTCAACACTAATAGAAGTGAAACAATACTTATCCTTAATCACACAAGACATGGATGTTAGGGACTTTTTACTAGGACCCAGGAAACATCGTCCAAAATGTTTCATATATGCTGGTATTTATGCTGCCTATAATGAAATTTGGAAAATATCATACAAGAGGCTGCGGAGAGAATACGGGAAATAGACGTATTAACTTAGAGAAATCTCTAGCATTGGTAGATAATGGGTTAACAACTTGAATCTTCAGGATATATTCCTTAGGTAACATTGTATCCTCTGCGACAGACATACTGGAACAGGATTTAGCCATATTACAAAACGGGCAATCTCAGTTACGTTCCATTATGTTATTAAGCTGGAAGCTGCAATCTTTGCGTGAAGGATATGTGCCTTGGTGTTTTATCAACAGTACGTCTCTGTTTACAGAATACAATCTAACTGATAAACAAGAAGAAATGGCACAAAGGGGAGCAAAATATACAATGCTGCGTATTGAAAAACTGGATAGATTACCATTTATGGTAGCGGAATCGCCATCAACGGAATGACTAATCCATGGTCACATAACTCTACCGGTCACTACTTTTCAGTTTCAATATTGCCTTGAGCAAACGCAGGCTGGCAAATATAAAAAGATGGGTAAGGACTACATTAAGAAATCTTGGGAGTTACCATACAGATTTCGATGCCGGAGTGGGGATTGAGAAGTGTTTCTAAGCGGTACAAACTGCAAGAGCGCTTTGAGCGGTTCTCTCATCTGCCAGGACATTTCACTGCACGGAGCTTGAGATGGTTCAATAGCAAACTTGTCCTGCCACATGAAAGGGACTCCAGCAGCTGTGATTACACCGGTATTCGAGCTGCTCTCGAATGGGAGTTACTTGATGCGGAACCATCAAGGTTGCTGTGGGATGCTTCCGGGCATTGCCTATCTGGTCACTGTGAACTCCAGGGTTACTTTCTGTATGCAAGTATTGTATCCCCCAACAAATGCAGTCAGGGAGGCGCCGTTATGGCCTTCGTTGAATGTTTCCTTCAACAGTTTGATACTGTGAGCAGACTGAAAGCCATGCTTGTACAGCAAATAGTACCCTTAACCTCCGCTCGAGAGACTTTTGATCTTCAAATGGCATGGACCTCGACTGAGATACAGGCACTTATACGTACAAACTGCCCCATTCATTTCACAGTGGTATTGTACACCTACTCAAGACCATAGGGTCAGGATTTCTAAGCACCTTTCAGACAATCCTCAGAGGTATCCCGAATTTTATACACTCCGTATTGGGAAGCATCTTTGGAGGTCTTCCGCTGATCCTGCTTTCTATTGCAGGTATCCCGATTGTCATTTTTCTGCTCCGCAATGGACGGCCCAATCACCAACGAGATGGCGAAAGCGCTCCTGGAGCGCAAACACCGTGAACGCATGGTACAGCATCTGGGCACACCTCACCTACGGGAGCTGAGCGCCTCTTGGTTCCTATTGTTTAGACCAGTCTGGATGGACTGCATCCTACCTGTTCTTCGATGCCTGTTTTGCGGTGAAGATTGTGTGTTGGATCTCTGTCTAACACTTGCATCGGACACGCCTGCAGACTTGAATACCCAACTGCCAATTCTTGATAACCCATGGTTCTCCCCAACCACGGAAACCATGACACAGCGCACGCTTACCCGCTGTTGCCTCCGACCCATTGGGGATGTGTTTTGAGGCGGTCAAAAGCGCTCAGTAACGGACCTAATAGAGGGTCGCGACATATCCACTCTAGACCGTTTTCTTGTGCATAAGACGTGGATTTAGCTGGCTGCTACAATACGCCCCTCGGTTGTGGAGCTCCCGGAGTCACCCCCTCTACAATAATCACATCGTCCAACAGCACACACCTAGTCTCTTGCACACACACTCAAGTCGGCGGTGGGCGGAAGGGTGCGGGTGGCCTGGGAGGGGGAATTGGGACACCCTCTGACAGACAAAATGTGGGCTTACTGCTGTGAGCAGACTCAGTATGTATTTAATTACTACAA
The DNA here is from genome assembly GCF_964204655.1 of Triturus cristatus. Classification (NCBI taxonomy): domain Eukaryota; kingdom Metazoa; phylum Chordata; class Amphibia; order Caudata; family Salamandridae; genus Triturus; species Triturus cristatus. Next base: position 668,074,867 of record NC_140590.1, read on the forward strand.
GCACAAACCCATGCATTTTAAATACATATATAGAGCCTATATCACCCCCACACTTCTTGCAAAAATGTACCGTACTAAGCCCGACAATTGCCAAAGGTGTGCGATGGCGCACGCTGATTTTATTCACTTAGCATGGAACTGGCCCTCTGTCCTTGCGTTCTGGGAGGCGGTGTTTGAGCATCTAGCATTGATGGGTGAGACCGAACTGACTCCCTCTCCATTGCTTGTGCTGCTGGGGTGTGTTCTTCCTCTGGGTGCTGGGATTAGACGCTTTCCTGCCATAACACTAATGTTAGCCAAAAGACGGAATTCCCTGCATTGCCGCGGATCTGCGCCGCCAACAGTGAAGGCCTGGCTAAGAGACCTAATGTATTGCGACACCACCAGCGACATCTATGCATCTCTTTCGCCTCTTGCCTCTCGACCAAATAACATTTGGCAATCGCTCCGCTCTTACTTGCTGCTCCACCCTGAACTTTCCGACTGAAGTGCCCATTGCAAAAATAGATACTGTATCAGCTAGCTGGTTGCAATAATTTGATCTATCAATGTATGTGCCTGCACTGTTATTTGGTTATTGATGTTGTATTATCCACAGTCATTTTACATGTTATCTTGCATGTCAATATTTAGTCAACATGCTCTGCATTGTACGTATCGTGGCTTTTGTTTACTTTTGGAAAACTGCAATAAAAGCAAGCTTAAAAAAAAAAATTCTGATATTCAGACCATCATTTTACTAATTCTTTTCCAGAGATACCCCTATGCAACAAGGATATTTTATCAAGTAAATGCAATACTCGCTTGTCACAAGAAGTTTCAAATCTCAATTGAATTTATTTTCTAATAGTGGATTTGTGGTATCAAGAATTATTTACTGAGAACAACCTATGAAGGGCCACAACAACTGGAGCCTCCAGAACCTGTCAGCCCAACTGACTCTCTAAAGGCTCCAATTCATCACATACTGACATTTCATGAAAGAGTTTGCATAACGGACCCACATTTGAAGACACCATGCTTTCTCTCCCACAGCCATTTTTTATGATGGAGCACTCAGCTTTCAGAATTTCATCCTCTTTAACAGCTTCAATCCTATCCTTCATAGTTATAGTATTACCACTACAATCATTGATATCCCAAAATTCCTCCTCCCAATCACTGCCTTTCTCTTCCTTATCAACAGGTCCCGGTAACCTAGACAATCAGCTATTTTATTGCGCTGACCAGGATTATATTCAAATACGTGATTGAATTTTTGCAAACTAGTTGCAAGTCTGGCCATACTTGCAGAGCTGCTATCTGCTCCACCTTTTTATAGAACTTTCATTAATGGTTTATAATACACCTTCAATACCACTTCGAATCCAAATATAGAAGTGAGAAAGTGTTCTGCACATTAGGTTTCAACCAAGGCCTCGTGCTCTATTGCAGAATAACTTTTTTCTGACTAAGCAAATAGGCGTGAAGAAAAGGCAACTGGCTACTTAAACTGTTTGCCCTTTCCTCAACAACAACTTTAAATTTTGGGTTATCTCAGCAAATCCTCTCAACAAACTTGACATAAAATTCAACTAAGACCATAAATGATCTTAGTTGATCTTTGTTCTCAGAAAAAGCACTGTTTCTCATGGCACCCACTCAGTCAATATAGTATATCCAAGATATTCTACCTCTTCCACTAGGAAACGGCACTTATCTTTCCTTAATGTCAGTCTAACATGCATTAACTTGTACAACACCTCCTACAACACACTAATGTGCGCATCGTTTGTACTCCCGAAGATTAACACATCCTGAAAAATACTACTTTGTTCATATCTTGCAATACCGCTAACATTATTTTCTAAAATACACTTGTAACAGATGCAAGACCAAACAGTAGTCTGATGAATTGAATAGGCTTGATGGAGATAGAAAGTCTGTTAGAGAGGGACTTAATCCCATTTATCAACAATATCATCTTGCTGATGTTTGGCAAAGAAAAACTATCCAACACAATGTTACTGTTCACACAAAACCATAGTTTGCAATCCATTATTTTTGTAATTACAACAGGAGACAACCACTCCACGGCTTATAATATTTCACTAACTCAACCGCATTTCTCTCTGTCTTCCTTTTCCCCTACCTAAAACCTATAGGTATGGCCTTGCCTTGTGTTTCACTAGTTCGACCTTATTTTTAAGCATACTCTTGTAGGACTATATGTTCATATACCCACTTAGGGCCAGATGTACGAACCTTACAATTTGAGAGTTGTAAATTGCATCGTTATGCGACTTGCAAACTGGAATTTACTACAGAGTCTCAGACACACTGTTTGCGATTCCTAATGGCGTTGCAAATTGCCTGCCTCATTAATTCATGAGGCAGGTGCAATTTGCGGCCCCATTGGGAAAGGTTAGCATGCCCAGAGATGGTTGCCTGCTGGGGACAGCAGACCGCCATATCTGTGAATGCATTTTTTTTTTAAAATGCAGCCAATTTTTCTTAAAGGAAAACGGGATGCATTTAAAACTAAAAATGAAACGTTTCGGTTTAATAAGAGTAGGCTGCTGCTCTTAAAACATTTTCACTGCCAGTCACAAAGGGGAAGGGGTCCCCTGAGGATCCCTTCCAGTTTGCGAGTGGCTTACCACCCATTTGAAATGGGTGGTAAACTACAAGTGTTTTATGGGCGCAAAACAATCTTTAATTGAAGTATGACTCGCTGTTAGGAAGGGGCCCACTTGGCACGCCCCTTCCTAATAGCGAGTCGCAGTCGCAAACCCTATTTTGCGATTCTGTAATAGGTTACCAACTCGCAAAATAGGGTTTGTACATAGGACAGAGCTATTCTGCAGTCGCAAACGGGCCAATTGTCCGTTTTCGACAGCAAAAAACGGTCGTACATCTGGCCCTAGGTTTTTAAAAGCAGTTTCTGCACTTTTAAAGATTTCTTCCAAATTTGAGTCTTCCACCACTATTTCCTACTTCAGCGCTCTTGTACTTGGCATGATATCATACAGGTGCCTTCATCCCTAAATTGGGGGACCATTTTCACCACGTACACCTTTTCTTCCGCCTGCCTGTATATGTAAATGATAATAGCCTAAATGTAATCTATAATCGCAATATTAGTCCCCTAATATTCTTTGGGATTAATATCTTTGGGAGCTAACTTGAGCTTAGGCCAACACTGACTTCAGAACTACAGTAAAGAAGCACCACTCAACCACTAAATTAAGTTTTCCTCTCTCCGAAAATTTTGCTTTGGGCCTGTTCTTACTACTACTATTTTCTAGTTTTTTTTCAATGTTCAGCACTCTTTCATGGTGTGCAAAATGTCCTTTTTACCCACAAAGTCTACACTCTTTGCCTAATAGCAAACATATTGTAGAGTCTAAACTATGATATGTACTCCCACATTAGTTACAAGCCTTGTATCTCTTAAAATTGCTCGTTCCTCATTTGTTTGTTTAATTATCTTAGAAATTCACTTTGATTTCTACAGGTTTTCCTTTTAGCACATTTATATCACTACTGTTGTCTTCTGCAAGCGTGACACCTGTCTTTCTGATTCCCATCCGTTGCCTTTTACGCATACAAACTTCTGACTCCTCCACTACTTTGGCTATGGTCATTGCATCTTTGAGCAAAGGACTGTTAGCAGTCCAGAGTCTCTCCTGCATCTTTTTGCTGGAACAATGGACAATTAAATAAACTTCAATCAATTTGTCGGTCTTGGATCCAAATTGGTATATAATTGCCAACTTGTTAAAACTAGCAACAAATTCATCTCCCAATTCCTCTGGTCTTTATAGCGGAGTATAGAATTTATGCCTGGTCTTGGCAATAACCACTGTCTTGGCAAACATTATTTCTAATGTAACATTTGCTTCCTTGAATAACAACTCCCTAAGCATCAACAGCAACAGGTAGATATTTAACCGTGTGCTGTCCCTCTTTTCCTGAAACACTTTCTAGAAGATCTTTCTTTCTGCTTGGGGCAAAATTAACTCCATCTACGCCATTATGTAATTTACAAAGATCTCTATCCATTTCTGCATTTCTTCCATGGAATTGGAGGAGAGTCAGCATGTTTTTCATATTCAGAAGATATTCACCATATTAACATCCAGATAGATAGCGCTTTACACCTTACTGGTTTTGAAGTATTTCTCCACGGTTTAAGTGTTCCTTCCACATATAGGTGGCCATGCAGCTAAAATTATCCAACAAGACTTCCTCAGATTGTAGAGCTACACTGGCATATCATAGATTAGCAAGGCATCAGCAGTGAGTGTTAGACTTTGAATAATGCCTGTGAGTTAGGAGTTTCTTTGTACGCCTTGTACTTCGATGCTGATGCATCGGTTAAAATCACAGTATTGTTTGGGCTGTATATACTTTAGTATTTTGTTAAACAATATCAAAGATGGTGATCCTAGCACCAGAACTCATAAATCTGTAGTCTGTGTCACTGGTTACTGCATCCCACAACTCAAAACTTCCTCTCATAGGCTCACCACCATTTCCCTTTCCTTCACTGCTAAAATGATTTGTTTCTGACTGGCATGGGTTCAGGAGCCACTTGCCACCACAAATTGTAATATTCACTAGTAACTAAAAGTTTGTCAATTCAAGATAAATTGATTCGGGACAACACATGCAGTGGCACTCAACTGGAGCCAGGAAGCCTAACTAACTCCCTAAAAGCTTTACTTCATGGTATCCCAGAATCACCAGGGTTTTCTTCATAGACATAAAAGTTGAAATAAGAACAGATTAAGCAACAGATTACTACAGAATGTTGTAAATTATCTCCTCGTTACACTAGATCACTGTGCACTAAGTACACAAGGCGACATGCACATTCTACAGGTTTATAACGTGGTATGCATTAGCTTAATAATATTTTTTATTGAAATTGAAATGTAAGAGTATGTAAAAAGGTGCAACTGGATAACTATTACTGTACACCAAAATACCTCAGAGAACAGGACCCTTAGGGGCAGATTAGTCCGCCCGCCATCGTAGCGTGATCGGGACCGCCCGTCTGTAAGGCAGCGGTCCCGCACCCCTAATGACGATGCGACTGCCACCGCGGCGGTCGCATCCAGCAATTTAACATTGCGGCAGGTGCTGCTGGCTGCAGCACCCGCCGCAATGTTAAATGGCCGTGTCTGGCTGTGTCGTGCATTTCCTTGCACAACATGGCAGACACAACATGGTGCCTGCCAACTTGTTCATGGAAATGTCGGGGGTACGATGGGTACCCCCCCAGTGCACAAATACCTCTCCCCAAACCTATGAGGGCCCACAACGGCCCCAGAAACCAATCCCTGCCAGCCTTTCCATGGCGGTGGAACCGCCATGGAAAGGCCGACTGTAGCCCACATTGTGATTTGGAGCACAGTACCTACCAGGCCCCTCCACCATTTTGAGCATTGGGCACCGTCCGCCAGGCAATCGTGGCGATTGCCTCTGGCGGATAAGTGGCGGGCGGTCTTAGCGCCCGCCACAGTCGCTGGCTGGCAGTGGCGGACCTTCCGCCATCCTAATCGGCCCCTTAGCTTCCAATTCTTGTGAAAGTGTAATCCACTTGATTTTATTGATTACAGTTAAACATGGAGAACAAGAGCGCTTTGTCAATTAATTTTCACCATATATTCCAATGAGGGTTTTCTTTGGATCTTGTATGCTCTTTCTTTTGCTTTGGTCAGTATTCCTTCAGTGGAATATTTTTGTTTCAATCTTTCTATCATCATCTTTTGTACGTTTTCCAATTCCTGGTGATTACAAACTATGCTTGTCAATCAGGACAAATGATAACATGGCAACTTTTCACACAGAGGTTTAGGATGGAAACACATGTGTGCAATAAATTAATTCTATCAGTTTTTTTTAATACAAAGTTGTCCGCCTTTAGATAGTTCCATAATTAATACTTACAACAGAGCAGTTATTGCTTTTCTCAATTATAGAAGTACATTTCTTTCTTTCATGCCTTTTTTTTGGGGGGCGGGGGGGGGAGTTTTATATAGCGCAAACTTGACTTGAAGGTATCAGGTATCAGAGAGCTTTATATGAGCACCAGTTGCGTTACACAAGGACACATTCATTTTTGTTAGGCACGGGTAGATTAAGTGATTTTCCCAAAATCACAGTATGTTGAGCGTCATTGCCAAGACTCAAACCCAGTTCCCCAGATTTGCGGTCAACCACCCTAGTCGTTAGACCACATCCTCTCCCCTATATGCCTTCTATTTAAATATGTGATATTCTGTTACATCTTGTTTAGTTCTCTACCAAATAAAAATTAAACAATGTATCTGAACATTACCACCAAAAAGTTTATCCAGCCTTGTTTTTCCGATATGTGCCTCTTGGCACAAGTAGCATCATAACGATATTTGCATATAGCATTATAAAGATATTTGCATACAGAGTGAAGTCCTAGTAAACAGTAGAAAGAATCTCTCATTGGATTGAAAATAATGATCATATAACACAGAGTACAAAATGTGCATCAAGAAAGCATAGTGCTCCCTGTTTGTCAGTGTCAAGAAGTCATGACTCATGTCCACTTAACTGCAAGAATGGAATACTTTTGTAGGCATAGGACGTTAAATAGTGCCCAATAGCATTTTAAGAAACTTACTGCAGAACATGGGATAATGTTTAATTAGATTTAATTTGATTTGATTCCGCTCCTTCATTCCACCGGAGTCAGTAAAAATTCTGGTGACAGCACTGGTATTGTCCAAACTTTATGTAGGGATCAAAAGCTACAATGGCTTCAGAACGCAGCAGCCAGTTTGCTGCTGGATATTCAAAAATTCCAGCCGGTCTCACAGAAGTTGAAGAGTCTACATTGGCGCCCGGTGGAGAAGAGAATTATATTCAAAGCACAATGTTTAGCTTTTAAGTCACTCCATGGGGCAGGCCCTGACTTCTTGAAAAAGCAATTGAAATGGTATACACCAACCAGAAATTTGAGGTCGGCTCATTGCAAACTCCTTCAAATGCCTAGAATTAAAAGAGTTTGTTGGGGCGGAAGAAGTTTTATTGCAGGAACAGTTAAAACCTGGAACGTGCTTCCTGGTGAGATAAAGAATTGTCCAACTATTCTGGCCTTCAGAAAAGCTTTAAAAACCTGGCTGTTTGTAAATTAATTTCAGTTCTGGATGGCATGGCAACCTTCTTTTTCTATCTGGCTCAAGCGCCTAGACGCCATTTGGCATTTGTTGCGCTATATAAATGTTTAAATCAAATCAAATCAAATCCCAGTATAGAAACCAGTCTCTTATTTCGTTATAATAGGTGACTTGTGGTGCACCCAGTTGCCTACTATATAAAAGATACATCAGAACTCAATTGTAATATCTTATTACAGTTGAGTTCTGATGTCACAATGCCTGCTGCCAGCACGAGCAGCCGAGGGGAAAGGCAGGTGAGGTCATGGAGCATAATTAAAGCAGTTGTTTAAAGAACAAAATGAGTCTTCTGTCTTCTGCTTTGCTCTTCTAGCTCTACATTGCCAAGCAGAAAAGATATAGTTATGGTCATGTGTATATTTTGCACTCCTTAGGTAATTATAAAAAAGTGTGAAACTTTTTGCATGTTTCTACACATTCCAAGCTATTGCGCCTTTTACAAAACAAAAGAAAACGTAATTGTATTAAACTGATTCTAATATCTTTTTCCAAGACATATCTAACAGCTTTTTTGATGTGTTTCTTTTTGTACTAGAGACTTTATTTTTATTCTTCCTTTTTGCAAACATGAACTTGCTTTCATATGAAAGAGCTGTGCACCAAGGATTTAAGTAGTTTTAGGTAAAGGTGATGATGTTAATATTTATTATAAGGAATAAAGTACCCGCAACTGCACATGATAAAGACATTGAAAGTCACCTTAGAGGTCCATAACCTTAGAAAAGAGCTCAGCCTTAAATGTCATTCTTCTTCAAGGTCATGGAAATATCTTTATAATATACAGCAAGGGGGACATTATCTCTAAGACACAGCCAGTCAAGAAATGACCACAGAACTCAACCATGTCAATTGGTTATAGGTGAGTTCCGATTTCACAATGCCCGCGGCACTCTTTAAGTAGCTATAGAAAAAGTTATAATCTTTCTGCATTTTTGCAACAAATAGTTAACAGCTTATTTGGTATGTTTAATTTCGCACTAGAGATTCGATTTTCATTCTTCGTGTTAGCAAACATGCTTTCATATGAGAGAGCTATGCATCAAGGATTTAAGTGGTTTCTGGGAAAGGTAATGGCGTGACCTTGTATTACAATGAATAAACTACACCCTGTTGTACATGATAAGGATATCATAACCAGAGGTTCATAACCTTTGGCCTCTTTCCTCTATACAACCATGGAACTTCTCACTGACTTGCAATATCCTTATAATGTAGGGCAGGGGGTATTTTCCATATATTGTAAGTCACCTTACCTCGGAGTTCCATGAACTTAAAAAGGATCTCTGTCAAGTAAGCTTTTTAAACTTGTAACAGAACTGGAACTATAAAGATTTTTTGCCAGCTTCAACGTGTGTAATAAGAAATCACTGCAGCCTGCCAAATAATCACACCATCCTACACTATTTTTCTTAGGGATTTTAACAACCTTAGCCACTGTCTTTATGAGTGTCTGATATTTCAAAATGTCATTGGAGCCTGGGAAAGAGAGTAGGTTCTGCTATTTGGTAGCTCTCCCAAATGTAGTTGTCAGTGTCCCCCCTCACTACCCAGGATAGGTCCTCATCCATAGATGGTTGCAGAGACGGTGTCAGAACCATAACTTCCATGAGTCTTTTCTTTTCTCTCACGATTGGGCATTTATGAGTGCCCACCTTTCTATTTGGAGGAAACAAACAGCACTGGGATGGGTAAAGGTAGGGCTGAAATAGGATGACTGAGAAAGGTTGTTGTCACTCCCTTCTCATGTGGTGCTGGCTCCTGCAGAGTAGGAAGAAATAGCTTTCATTTTTTGATATACCTGTTTTAGATAGCGCACATATACTGAACAGTATAAGGTTGTTTTAATTTAACACGGAAGCAAAGCTTTACAAAAAGATAACATCACTGTGAAACTAAACAACTTCGAGAAACATGGCTTAGGGAAAAAAAGAAATTGTAAAATTAGCTACAGTTAATAAAGCCATAATAAAAGGAACAGGAGTGAAGAGATGGTGGAAAATGAGAATGGACATGTTTTGATGATTTTCTTTCACCACTGATTCCAAGTTCTGATCCTTTACACGGTGCGCCATCTCTGAAGTATTATCTGGCCCAATGTCTAAAGAATGTACCCCCATTAATAAAGCATCCAGGAACAGATAGCATAATTAGCACTGGTTTCAGTGTCGGGGGAGAGGGTGGGGGTGGGTGGGGGTGTTCTTGTCGATGTTGAGAACATTTACTTTGAAGCTTTCCTTGGTGGCCCCAGGGCTTTGTAATCAGCACCCAGGGTCTTAGCACTGCAGCACAGAGGGGAGATGACTCTAGAGTACCAGATGTGGACATTTATGACTACAGAACCAAGAAGTCTGGAATGTCTATAAGGTCAGAAATGTTTCATTAGCAAAGGCTAAAGAGAGCCAATTACTTCATCCCGATGTTTGTTTTAACAGACTTGTCCTCTTTTTGGTACCACTTAATTGTTTGCACTTCAGGAAATTTCTGGAGATAAAGGGTAACAAAAGAAGACAAGCATATGCACTGACCATCTAAGCCAGAGAACATAATTTCCGTTACTGAGAAATGAAAGTTGTCTACTCGCCCTTGATTTCTTTGTCCTGCTAAAAAAAATGCTTTGCAGATTGCACGATCCTCTACCACACAGCTAAGATAGGGGCAATAAATGTAGCGATTATTCCTGAACTTTCAAAAGAGACTGCGTTTTTTGGCTTTGGCCTGACTCACGGCCATAAACTGAAGCTTGAAAAATAGTATGATGTTACAGAAATAAAAGCGTGAGATTCCCTTTATCTGCCCCTTTGAGAAAACCAGTAAGTCATCCAGAGCTTTAACCAGAACACTTTAAAGTCATCTGTTTTTAAAGTTTCATAATTTTTTTAAAAAGAGTGGTAACAAGGACCACCTTAATCAGGTTAGGAAAGAAATCTGACGAGGTTCGGGTTGGTAAGCCTGAGACTCAGTGAAACAAAGCAATCCCAAAAATGAGAATTCCCAGCGAAGGGGGAGGTGTTGAAAGCATATGAAAAATTAAATGCTAGACAATGCTGGTTTCCAGACGCCATCTTGTTAATGTAAATATCCACATACTAGCTCATCCTTTTTGAAGCTCATCTGTCTACTCATCCACAAACTAGCTCATCCTGTGGAAAAACCAGACTCATGTTGACATCATCAAAGGGGAAGAGCACATCATCCTGGTACGCAGCTGACCCATTAGTTTGCTTCCAGGTTGAACAAGTTCCTTCACAGGGATTACGTAAAAGGCCATCTCAAGCACTACGTTACTCTTCCTCAAAGCAGTATAGCAAGAATACAGACATACTAGCCTTTAAATATATACTCACCAATCGTGTGATTGAGTCAATCATAAATCAGAATCACACAAAGGATCTGTTGAGCAAAAACTAGGAGTGCAACAGCACGGACAATATTATCTTAAACAGAGCACCTGGATATGTGGTTGAAAATGCCCTGAAATATCTTCACCCACACACACTCAAACAGATTCTTAGAGGTGTCTGCGCTAGATGAGTGGTATTCTTCCTGCATTGGCACACTATCTTAACCATGTGCCAGGTGCATTCTAATAAACAGAATTATTTTGTATTTATTTATTTGGAAATCTGTAATGCACAGAGCTACTCCGAGGGGGTTCCCGGAGCAGGATAGATGCAGATAGGGGTTCACATTTTTGCAAAGACAAGTAATGAATTGCAGTTTCTAAGATCAGCAGGCAGAGAATTCCACAATTTTGGACCAAGGTAGGCAAAAGAGCGGCCGTTGATGCAGGTTAGACGGAAACTTGGCACAGAAAAAAAACCATGACTCGAGGATCGATTAGGCTGATGAGGAACTACCAGTTCCTGAATGTATCGAGGAGCTAAGCCATGTTTGGCCTTCAACATATAAGCCAGTGCCTTACACCTTGAGCCAGTCAAGTTACTGAAACAGATGGGAGACTGAAGCATATTTTGGAAGTCGAAAGAGCAGCCTAGCAGCAGCATTTTGAACAATCTGCAAGCAGTGGATCGAAAAGTCTTATCTGCACCCAGTTACAACGCATTGGCATGATCCAATCTGGATATGACTAGAGCCTGAATTACAGTCCTTTGAGCCGCTAGGGTAATTACCCAAAGAATCTTTTTCAGCCATTTAAGGACAGAAACAGGTGGCAGTAAGCTTAGCCACCTGTGGTTTCTAAGAAAGTTTATCACCAATAAGAAAGCCCAGATTTTTAACCTTAGGAGACGGGGTGGGCAGAGTCCATAAGGATTCCGGCCAGTGTCTTGGGCTCCAAAGGGGGGCGTAGTTACCCAGGACATACATACTTAAGGGACATAACTTATTGACCCCTGCTCACCCCGCATATCGTACAATGCTGCTCTCTGCTGCCGACAATACAGCTAACGCAGCCAACGCCAGGAACCCGTCAGGACGGGTAGCCGGAAGCAGGAAGTCGACGAGTGATCCGGACTGGGACCCGGAAGCAGATTGTGCCCGAGCCGAGTCTCGTAAGAGACAGACGCTCCTTACCACAGACTCCCCGAGGAGGTTCAGGAGGCTTGTGGGGCAGCCCGAATCTGTTGGGACTGCTTGAGTGCTCCCGTTGCCCCGGCTGTGGTCATAACAGATACAGGAGAGATCCGGTGGCTGCACAGGCAGTGCAGGGAGAGGGCTTGGCCCCGGCCCCATCTAAGGGGCTGCAGAGGCCCTCAAAATACATGGAGAAGACGGGGGCTGAGAAGTCCTGGGGAGTGCTTAGCCCAGCGAATTATCACCAGGCGAAACCTTGGTGTGGGGACATTGTGAAGGAGAAGACGTGGAGAAGGTAACCAAGTTTATAAATTACCTTTTCACCATAAAAAGGCATTGAACCACAGGAAGAAGGTCTGAAACCAGGCTTGGTATTGGAAGATGAAATTTGGGAATCATTAAGCGGCGAATGCAGAGGCAGAGCGAAAGAGTAGCGAAGCAGTAGGGTACAATAAATGGTGGTTGAGCAGAGGTAAGTACTAACCACTTAGACTGAATATAAAAAAAGTGTGGAGGAGGAAAGAGGACGAGCATTTGAAAGTGACCAGAAAGGCTGGAAGATGGAACGTGGTAAGCCGGAAGAAGGGTTATTTTAAATTGATCTTAAACTGTTTCTTGGAAATTAGGGAAACAGCACAAGTTAAGGAAAAATATGGCACTTGGGAAATCTAAAGTACTGTAGTGAATGAGCCACTTTTGTGGTCTGACACCCTATGATGACCCTCAACCACCACCATTTTGTACTGACATAAGTGTGTTATGTTATCCTAGCCTTAATGTAGGATGGGTTTGCATATACCTGCTTCTCTTCTGTCCTGTAATCTTGCTGTCTTTTAGTAGAATTGTCTTGCCAAGAAAAGGAGGTGTGGGATGTCGAGGTGCAGTGTTGTGGGTGATGTGCACACATGTGCTCAATGTTGGATACTGAGGGATTAAGTGTATAATGTTATTTGGGTTATGTGAATTATGTGTTGAACTATTGCCTTTGACATGGCTTCATGTCATTCTGATTTCTGACTTTACCTTGCTTTATGGCAGTGCTGACTATTGCCTTTGACATGGTTTCATGCCATCCTTGCTTTTCTGATTCCATCTTGCTTTGGGCCTTTGTGTGCATGGCTTAACTAACTCCATTTTCATGACTGAAGCTATTTTCTGTGCCTGCACGAAGCAGCAGTATGTGGGGGAGGGCATGTTTTGCTCTTCTCCTGTTTTTTCACACTTTACTGACTAGAGAGAACTGGTTCTTATCAGAGGAATGTACATGGTCTTTCTCGGAGCCATAGCAAAGGCATGATCAACCGATGCAGTGGCCTTGGAGCAGGCTGGAACGGGCTCTCATGAGAATGAGGGGGCGAGGCTTACTAGAAGCTTCATTGTGTTTGAATTTGTATTAAAAAGGGGAGCCTACACTGGCCTGGTGGAAGTTCACGCCGTGGAGCAGACGTGTTGTCACGGAAGAGTGGTGTCACCTCTGAGCTTTCACCCGGTTCAAGCAATGGACTCCCCTTGAGCGAAGTGGGGTGAAATTATGGTCTCTGCTACTAACTGTCTCTCGATTCTTTACTGATTCTTTCCTTTCCTTCTTATTTTCTGATTCTTATAGCCATACAGATATATATTTCTACATATATGTTTGCCTTGATTGTGTTTCAATCATACTATTGATATGTTAGAGTCTGCTATGATAGGTGCATTTGGTTTACCGTGTGGTGCTATTTACTAATAAATACATCCCAGATATACCAATTCGTCTTTTCTTTGTAGCAAGAGGTGTGGACTCTTCTTGGCCAAGTATTCTGTTGTAGAAGGATGGGTGAATTCCCTTCTAGCAGGTAATTGTGTTATAGGAAGTTGTTCTATTCCTGGCAAGTGATGTGCAAAGTATGTTTCGCTCTAGAGAAGTGCTGTGTATATATTGTTTTCTTGCCTTGCCTTTGGGGGAGTGTTGAAAGTTTGCCCACCTGAGGAAGTGTGGTGTATATGTTATATTCCAGAAGTTCAGAACTGATATTCTCTCCCTGGGAAAGTGACGGTACATACCTTGGTCCAGGGGAGATCTGAGCATTACAAGTACGCAAGAGACAGAATAGTCGTGGAAGGAAACAGTCCCACCGAGAAGGGAGAAGATGGGAAAGAACTACCGAGTAATAAGAAAGCAAGGAGCAAAAGCTGTACGGAGGAAACAACCCCAGGTCCTAGTTGCAAAAACCAGATAACAAATGCCCCAGAATAAAACCCCACAGAGTGATGAAGCAGGGGAACAAAGAGGAGGGCATGAACGTGGTTTTGCTTTGTTCGCCCTAAGTTGGCAGGGTATGCCCAGACGTGGGTCACTTGCTCACTTTGCCACTGGATTCAAGCTAGCCTGGCTGATAACAGCTAATTAGCCAGAAACCGGTCCAAGGATGCTTGTTTCCTGTACAGGGAAGACATGGCTTGGGAGTTCGGGCTGGACTGTTCCCATGAGGCACAGGGTCAGACTGATTTGCATATGGCCATGTCTGAACTGGGGTGGCGGAGTGAGCTAAAGAATGATGATGGATTAAACCCAGATCAGTTGACTGGTGGTGAGTGCTTGCAATGTTCAACACTCCGTCCATCATCCCCTTTGGTTTTACTTTGTTCGCCCTAAGTTGGCAGGGTATGCCCAGACGTGGGTCCCTTGCTCACTTTGCCACTGGATGCAAGCTAGCCTGGCTGATGACGGCTGATTAGCCAGAAACCGGTCCCAGGATGCTTGTTTCCGATCCAGGGAAGACATGGCTTGGCAGTTCGGGCTGGACTGTTCCCATGAGGCACAGGCTCAGACTGATTTGCATATGGCCATGTCTGAACTGGGGTGGCGGAGTGAGCTTAAGAATGATGATGGACCAAACCCAGATCAGTTGACTGGGAGTGAGTGCTTGCAATGTTCAACACTCCGTCCATCATCCCCTTTGGTTTTGCCATGGTGCATCAGTCACCAAATCAATGAAGGACTTTGTGAATAAACATTTATTTTAAAACACAAGTATTGGAGACTAATATATGTGAGGGAAACCATTTAGGGTCTAACAGTTTTGCTTCACAGAATATGGACATGCCAGACCCAAGACATTATGACATCTCAAATATAAGAGATCTGATACTCGAACAAAGACTATCGTCATCCCCTGGCTATAATGTACTCCCCCCTGCTACCTCTCCTAGGGAGGTTAGATCTCCTGTTACACAGGAGGGAGGCTGTCGGCAAATGCTCTGGAAATTCTCAGCCCTGACCTGGGGGGATGTATACAAGAATGGGAAGTTTTGCACCCGGGAGGAAGTCTTCGGAGTCAGCTCACCTACTGCCATAGAACTCTTCATGTATGTCAGACTACGACAAAACATTAAAGCCCTTACCCCAGAGTTCCCACCATGACCCCATTGCATGCCCTGCACCAGAAGTCCACTCCCACACACGTTGTATCTATGCTATATCGCACCACCCAAGCAGACAGTCGCACACGAAACACCCGCATCGCGAGCGCGTTGGGAGGACGAATTAGATCTCCCCTTAATAGACGATCAGTGGACTTACTGTTGTCAACAGACTGGGAAAATATCTGCTAGCAGCAGGCTGCGGCATATTATCCACTATAAATGTCTATAATATACACCTACAAAACTTCTGCACTTTAAATTGAGAGACACTGACTGTTGCGACAGATGTGGAAGGGGGGATGCTGACTTCCTACATCTTGCCTGGGAATGCCGCCCTGTCCGGAAATACTGGGCCGAAGTGCTAGAGGCACTCAGCCAGATGACGGGATCACGCATACCCGACATACCACTTATTACATTGCTGGGATATACCAAAGACCTCGATGCCCAGACCAGGAGGTACACTTCCTTGGTGCTCCTGCTGGCCAAACATAGGGTCGCCTGTAGATGGGGGAGAGGGAGAGCACCCAAATTTAAAGAATGGCTGCATGACCTCATATTTTGTCAAGAACAATTGAATACATATGCTGAACTGATGCCGCCCTCATCCCGTCCAAGAGACATATGGGACACTTTGAAACTATACCTTCTGGCACAATCGGAAGCGGTTGGGGACGAGTTTGACAACCCTGCCTGTCCGCCATCGACAGGGTATGACCAATAAATGAGTCCTGGGGTTGGTTTAAAGAGATTACCAGGACATTGATTTGTCTGAGAAACTGATCTGGTGCAGCTTCTAGGGGTTGGGTGCTTTAAGCTTTAAGAAAATGTCATTATGTCATTGGTTACGTCGTATCAAAATAGACTTTAAGACACTGTCCTTGCTAGGTCGTATGTTTAAGCTTTAATTTATTCTGTTTCCTTGTGATCAAAACCTGAAAAAACGAATTTAAAAAATACAAAAAAAAGGAAAGGGAGGTTGTGATCACAGTGGAAGGATACAAGGGTCCAGTGAAAGACCTAAATAAATATCGAGAACAGAGTTTAGGAAATAAAGATGTAAAACATATGGATACTAAGAGAAGAACACAAGATAAAAAGATCAAACAGAATGCCACTGAACCCCATAATACAACCCAAGAACAAGAACGAGCGGGGGGAGGAATGAGGAAAAAGGGGGATCTGAAGAACAAAAACAGGAAGCGTAGGGAGGGACCAGATAGGAAATGGAGAGGGGTGGTTAGGAGAAGAACATATGAAAAAGAAAGTTTACGGTATACGTATATAAGGAAGACCTAAAAATTACACTGCAAATTGACGAAAGAGAGGAGCACAGAGAAGGATTAGAATTAATAAATAGATATAGGCCTTTAAGATCATTGGAGGATGACGAAAAAAGTTGGATCGGTGAAATTGATTAAAAGGCAGGGTCGTCGCACAGCCTGGGCATACTTACTTGGAATAGCAATGTTTATAATAGAATATCTAAAATTGATGACTTTAAAAAAGCAATCGTATGCTTTCAAATTGTGTGCCTACAAGAAACATGGCTGTGCAACGAAACCCCAGTGCAGGAAGGGTACGTACAATTGAATACATCAGCTAGGAGAAGTCAGGTTGGCCGTCCGGCGGGCATACAAATAAATATGATATCAACTAAAATAGCTAAACAAGTGGTCCCTCTGAAAGTTAAATGTAAATGGTTGATTGCCAATAGAGTGTACCTTCTGGACCCTAACCCCGATTATGATGGTATATCCATCGTAAATGTTTATATGCAGGGAGGTGGATATAGGGAATATAAAGCAGATCTCAGTAAGTTTAAAGAGGATATCGCGGAGATCACAGATGCCTATCAGAATGACTTGGTTTTAGTACTAGGTGACTTCAATCACAGATAAGACCCATGTAGAGTTGACATGGGATTCAAAGAGATATTGATGGCCTACAATATAAATGTCGCCCACTTCCCGGGGAAGGGGTTACTGCGCGAGATACGTCCATATGTAACTTTATGAATTCAATGTGCTTAGTCTTTGCTAATGGAACGATGGAGTCAGGTCGGCCAGCTAACCGCACATTTAAGATGGGCAACCAACTGTGTCCAATAGATTATATCTTTATTCATGCAAGGAATTTTAAATTAATAAGAGAGTTAGAGGTGTTAAGGGTTGAAGGAAGCGATCACTTCCCTCTTAGCGCTAAGATAGCCGGAGGAAATAAAAAAATCAAGAGATATAATTATCTCAATACAAATGGAGTACCCCAAAAGGTTGCCTACTCGTATGACGGAGGATGGCCTGGAGAAATTTAGGTCATTTCAGCAGTGTCAAATATTAGATGACATTCCAAGGATTGGTAACATAGGTTTGTTCGAAAATGTAATTGCACAAGTTGTCTAATGTCTAAGAGTTAAGCTAAAAGTAAAAGGCTGTAGGGGGAGATAGGAATAATAAAGGACAAAGAGAAAAACTGGTTCAGTGAGGAATGTAGGAAATTAAAGTCAAACATGAGAAAAGTGGAAAGAAGATTGAAACTGAAGTATGATACAGATATGGTGATTAGCCTCCAGGAATTAAAGAAAATGTATAAAAAGGTTAGAAGAGATCATAAAAGAACATATAAAGAGAAATGCTGGGGGAACTTATTAGAGGCAATAGAAAGTAAAGATGTAAAGAAGTTCTGGAAACTGGTCCAAGAGGGCTCTGGGAAGACAGGTAATTATGAATTGCATAGTGACAGAAGATGAGTGGGAACGATATCTGGGTCAAATATATAGCAGAGGACAACGGCAAGCAACCGTGCAACAAGTAACATGGCCAGCGATGGGGAAGGATACTAGGTTGTCATTCTCAGAAAGCAATGCTAAACGCATTATAACAAATCTCACATTGACTAGAGAAGCTGGCCCTGATAACATCCAGGCTGTAATTATAAAGACCCAATCAGACTGGTGGGCAACATTTTTTGCAAAAATGTTTTCTGGCATTCTGGAGACAGGGAAGATGCCCCAGACTTGGAAAGGTACGATTATAAGACCCATTAATAAACGAGGAGATGTAAAGACCCCCAAAAACTATAGGTTAATTAACCTCTTGGATGTGGGAGAGAAG
Organism: Triturus cristatus; assembly: GCF_964204655.1. Classification (NCBI taxonomy): domain Eukaryota; kingdom Metazoa; phylum Chordata; class Amphibia; order Caudata; family Salamandridae; genus Triturus; species Triturus cristatus. Next base: position 668,093,120 of record NC_140590.1, read on the forward strand.
GTATTTTCTAAAGTAATATTAGAAAACCTTAAAGAATGGGTAGAGGATAACCAAATAATACCGTCAGAACAGGGGGGCTTCAAGGAGGGACATTCTACAATAGACCATTGAATTTCCCTTTGGTCCATCGTGCGGAAGTCGGTGGAGCAGGGGGGCACGTTGTTCAGCTGCTTCACTGATGTCAGGGCAGCTTTCGATCTGGTTGACCACAACTGGTTGTGGGAGATGTTGATAAATATTGACATTCCTATGGATCTTTTGATTATTTTACAGGAGCTCCACAGGAACAATTGGGCACAGGTTATCCTGGACACAGATGGGACACTGTCAAAGAAGATACCAACTGAAAACAGGTTAAGATAAGGTTGCTTCTTGGCCCCTTTGCTCTTGCTTTGTTCACAGCCGAATTACCAATAATATTAAAGAAGGTACGGGGTGCTAGCCCTAAATTAGATGGGAAACATAATGCCTGCCTACTCTATGAAGACAATCTGGTAATCTTAGATCAAACAGAGATAGGTCTGCAAATGAAGCAGATGGTGTTTAATGAATATTGTAATCAGAAAAAACTTGTTGTAAACCTAGAAAAAACCAAGGTCTTGAGCTTTGGTAAGAAATGGAAGAAATTCAGTTGGTATCTGGGCTCCACTAAAGTGGAAGAAATAAATGAGTACAAATATTTAGGCATATGGTTTGAAAGATCCATAAAATGGGAAACTCACCTGAATGTATTAAGAATACGAGTTTCAGGCCTCAGTCAGTGGGTTGAAAAAATTTAATAGGAATTATGGAGGAATGTCAAATAGACCTGTCCTGAAGGCTTATATGGCCATGACACCGCCTCAGTTCCAATATGGAGCCGAAATACTGTATATGAGTGGTAAAAGACGGTGGGACATTGAAGAGGGAAAATGTATACAACATGTATTATCCTCACGTAGATCATCTATGATACAGGCGGTAAGAATAGAAACAGGCATGGTATCTTGGGAGGTAATGGCACGTATGGCACAAATAAGATTTTGGCAACGCCTGGGAAATGGGGAGGAGCAAAAAATAGCAGAATGGTGCAAAAGGGAAATTTTGCAGAGTGATTTGAAATCGGTATCAGGAGTCAGGAAAAGGTTAAAGACAGTATGCAGGGAACCAGGAGTCAAACTGAACCCTCAAGATTTACAAATTGATGTTCCAAGTCGAGAATTGAAGGTAGTAGGGAAATACACATCACCAGATTAAAATTACCAGCACCTGGAGGAAAAAAAAAAAATATGTGGGTTTTGTGTTGAAATCCTGGAAATCTGACCAACAGTTCCCGTATACAGACATACTTCCTTACCGCTACTTTAGAAATTAAGTTTTAAGATTACGAATAGGAACCAATCCTTGCTATATGAATGATGGGATAAAAGAGGTTATGATGGATCCCGAAGGAAATTGTATCTGCAACTTAGGCACGAAATGCAATATTTTGCACATATTATTAGATTGCCTCAAGGTCCTCGACACACGGAAATTGATTTTACGACCTATATTTTTTAAATATGGCATAAAGAACCGAGCACATGCATTGCTAACGGAAATGACTCACTTGCACATAGCATGTGCACTGGGGAGATTTATGCTTGAAGTTAAAAATGTTTTTAGTGTTTATAAAATTGGAATTTTATGAAGTTCATATTAGGATAATAGGAATTAATTTTGAAAATGAAATAATTATTGTGGTATTGTAATCCTATTGTGTATAAATGATAATGACATTCTATTGTGGAAAGATGGGAATGTTCTTTTTTATGTTTATTTTTTGTAAGGACCAAAGGTCTGAATAAACATTACCTGTGACTTGACTTAACTGCCCAGGACCATCACCGCAGTCTTGTCACCAATGAGAGTTTTTATTCATTTATGAGGAAATTTGCCTCAGGCCCAACTTCAGTAAAGACGGGTCATGGTCCTGAGCCGATGATAAAGAAATAATGTGCGTCATTGGCGTATGACAAAAGGGTAAGCCCTCAATTCTCTATTAAGTCCGCCAAAGAGCGGACACAGTTGTTAAAAAGCAAGGGGCTCAAAACGAAACCCTGAGGAACACCAGAAGTTAGGGTTTGTGGCTTGGATCTCACATTAGCTGAAAAGACCTGAAAAGTACGATATTTTAGGAAAGAAACAAACCCCCTCAAGACAGAACTTTCAAGGCCTAAAGACTTTAGGCTGCCAGCCAGGATAGTATTAGACAAATAAAGTATCTTACCACTTGTGCTGCTTGACCTTTCTGCTATATTCGACACCGTCAGTCATATAAAATAACTGGAATACCTTGAGAGGATAGGCATAAAAGGAAAATCTCTTTCTCTGCTTAAATCTTTCTGTCTGATCGACAATTTGTTGCGCTTTCTGAATTTAAGTCACATAATTTTACACTTCCTTGTGGGGTCCCACAGGGCTCATCATTGAGCCCCACCCTTTTTAACATTTAAGTGGCTTCCGTAGCGCAGCTGATTAGGTCACTGGGTTTTTCAGCAATATCTTATGCTGACGACACCCAAATTGTGGTGTCAGTGACCGACACCATCAGATACGGCAGCACAATTTTATACCTGCATTCGTCAAGTTGGAGTCTGGATGGCAGCCACCAATTTGAAGTTGAATTCACACAAAACTGAGGTGTTACTCTTTGGTAGTAACACTACTTTCTAGTCCCCCACTCTCTGGCCGACGGAACTGGGCCCGCTGCCTGCCCCCTCAACTAAAGTAAAAAATCTAGGTGTCACCTTTGATTCAAAGCTCACATTTGAAGGTCATGTGAACCAGGTTACATCAGCATCCTTCTATACGTTAAAACTGTTGAGAAAGATTGTCCCGTTCATCCCTGCCGAAGCTACGTAAACTGGTGATCACAGCCTTGGTCCTATCCAGAGCAGATTATTGCAACGGTCTTTTTATTAATCTGAGGTTCAAATGCCTGACTAAACTTCAGACTGTGCAAAATGCTGCTGCCCGTCTTCTGTTGAATATTCCGAAGCATAAATCGGCCACTGCAGCCTGAAGAGAATTATACTGGCTATCAGTGAAGCGAAGTATTGAGTTTAAAGCCTTTTCCATAGAATTTAAAGCTATTCATGATTTAGGGCCAGTCTTTTTCAAGCAAAATCTTTGCTTGTATGTCCCTGCATGTCAGCTACGTCTAGCTCAATCTCACAATCTGGTGATCCCTAGGTTCAAGAAAAGTGCTTGGGGCAGTAGAAGTTTTTGGGTTGGGACAACTAAACTTTGGAACTCTCTTCCCCCAAAGGTTAAAAGACGAGAATCACCTGTTGGCTTTCAGGAAGGCGCTAAAGACATGGTTGTTTAACCTCTGACTTTGAGCCAAGATCTTACGACTTACGTTTATCTAATGAGCAAGTGCCTTGACACCTTTGGGTAACTGGTTTGCGCTTTATATAAATTTCTTTTACATTTCAATACTACAGAAATAATGGGCAAATCAATTGGCCTAATTACAAGCTAAACAGAGAAATTCCAAGGCACATCTGTGGTTTTGGTAAAATTACAACCTGATGTCTGTGTCATTGAACAAGCTTCCTACTTCCTCACTCAAGCTATGAGAGCTAAACATATTTAGGTGCATCGTTGCAAATATTCTATAATATTTAATGGATAATTTTAGAAGGCCATTAATAGAATACTGTAACAAATGCAGAGGAAACATATATGCCTAACACTACCACTAGTGAAATACTGGAAGGAGAGCAACAAAATGTGGGCATAGCTGAAAGGGCAGTTGGTTAAATAACTGCAGTGGTTAAGATAGACAGCATTATTTCCAAGATGTATTGGTGAACACAGGAAGCACAACAGCTTGTAATGAGTCTGGCTAATCAATAAAACATAACAAGTCACAAATAGAGAAAAAGTAGTCACCCACCTCTGAGAGCTTCCACGTTTTCATCCTTGTTTCTGAAAGTCTTTTGAACACCAGTGATTCTGACAGGTGAAAAAGTAAATAAAACATTTTAGGACAATATATAATCACTTTGATTGAGTATATTTATGAAACAGTATATTTCTTTACCGAGGACATAAAAAAAGATAAAAATCAAAGACCAAGAAACCAAAGATGGAGTAGAGGAACAGAGAAGGACCCAGAAAAAGACCAGAAGTACAGTTTAGGACATGGGGTACCTGGGAGGAGCAAGGGGATAATGAAAGACTAAGGACGAGAGACATCATGAAGGACCAGGGACAATATGAATCATTAAGGACAATACATCAAACCAATGGCACATAATGAACAGAAGAAAAACTAAGAGCAGCATAAAGGAAAGGGGCACAATTAAGGACCTGCCATGTAATTAAGGATCACAAAACACAGCCTTAGAAAAAATGCTTGCGGTGCACAGAAAAGAAAGATAGAACAAAATAACGCAGGGACGAAAAAAAGAAACATAGTATATAAGGAGCAGTGATAGGTCAAAGGAATTGAGGGCAGAATGAAAGACCAAGATGGAGACAAAAAATACCGGAGGAAATGTCAGACTTTGTTCGGGGGGAGAAACTGGGCAGGCAGGGGTTACTGTGCTACAGCCATTGAGGTTGGGGCCATTTGCCTCTATTGTACCTAGGTGCATCCTACCATGGCTCTGCAAAACTGAGCCAAGTCCAATCCCTCCCGCACTTGAATCTGTGGTATCAATGACAATTAGTTTTCTTTTTCAATTCTTTATTTCGGCTTGGTTAACCATGAAGGTACACCGTAGACAGACATTTTTCTATCTCACAAAATATAAGTTATAATAGTACAACATGTAAAAATTTGTTTCAAAAGATCATCGTAAAAACACGTAAAAATCAGCCCCGCTACAGTACGTAAATCCAGTAACCCTGCTTACCCCCATCAAATATTCAATTTAAAAAATCTTCCACTGACCAGGAAGAATGCATATGTGACTCATCTTTTAGCAGCACATAAGAAAATACATATTTCTTCCACTATACAGTCGCAGGTAACTTGTTGATTCCAATTCTACACAGCCACAATAAGAATCTAGACACGCTAAACACAACTGACTCTTTTGTGTCATATCTAAAGATCCTAGATGCTTCCCAAAAATGGAAAATACCCAGCCTCTTACACACTGGGATAATGCATTTCTTACGGGGTTAAGAATAGCTGGTACAGGGTAACAGGAAATGATCCACAGATTCCTCCAACAGTAAACAAAAGGAACATTTAGATGTTAAAGAGTTGTTGTGTGGCTTAATGGTTCCGAGACAAAGATCCTGAAGAAGCTAGGACATATATTTTCCAGCTGCTGGACCCGTTACTTATAGACAGAACACTCACCGCCGCCCTACGACCCGACTTACCACTTGGGTTACATCCCGGCCATAATAAAATGAGCGATGCGCCCTGAAATGGCAGACGGGACTTCGGCCGGCCTAATGACCTGGGGTGATTTATTCGTTGACTCGAATCTCAGCCAGTTTGAAACTCTTGTAGACGATTACGGCATTTCCCCGAGCTCATTCATCTTGTATGCGTCACTCACATACCAGATATTTAGGGCATGGGGTAATACACACAATGAACCTAAAACATCCAGTTTACTCCAAACATTACCACGCATGGCACAGGTAAGAGGGCAAGCACCATGATATATAACTCTTTGAGACCAGATACCATACCCCCTTAGCTCCACTTAGAGAATACTGCGAAACAGCAGTATCAACCTTACTAACTGACAAACAGTGGATACAGTGCATAGGGCTCCGGAAGATAATATCCACAAACCCCAAAATAAAATAAACTCAATTTAATTACTTTCACCATACATATATCACTCCAAATAGGTTGGCACAAATGTACACAAATTCTCCTGATATATGCCCTCGAAGTCACAACCCCAAAGCCACATTTATACACATGGTGTGGGCTTGCCCTTAGCTGACAGCATACTGAAACGAGGTGGCCACCACAGTCTCCGAGGCCACAGACACGACCGTTACAGAGCACAGCCCTCAGTTTCTGCTGGGCATTATCAAACACAAAACCATCAACAAATTTCTAGACTTGGCACTTGGCCTAGCCAAGCAGTGCACGCTGGCTATTTCCTGGATGTCAAACTCTGCACCACATATACAAGCATGGATTGTTGACCTTCGTGAGGCACTAGCGGCCGAACATGTGCTGACACTTGGCAAAATTCTAAAGACCCCACAACCATCAATCCACCAGACTGGGAAAAGTATCTAACATTTATAGAATCGAAATTGAACCGTGCTCCCACTGACCCGGGGCCTCCACAGGTCTAACATAATACTCAATGTTAGTTTCTCCCCTCCTCCCCCGTCAGATTCACTCATGCCACCGCCAGCTCGCTCTTATCCCCTTTTTCCGCCCCCTCGCCACCTTTGCACCCTACCAGGATGAACACACAGCCTAGTTACACCCATAAACCCATGAGGTTAGACCGAATTTTAATTCACCCCCCACACACAGGCACAATCTGTTCGGAATCCCCATCCACAAATTGACAAATTACACGAATGTGTGCACAATACAAAGGCCAGCTTTTTTAGATCATCGAGGCGTTTCTTCTGGTGCACGACGGACGCTAATGTGTTAAAAGTTATGTTAATAGTGTTATATGAAGCTACAGAAGATTGCAGTGGCATTGCTGCTAATCTTAAGATTGTGTGTAAAACGCATCAGTTGTTACATTGTAGAATGTTGCCGTACAATATTTTGTATAACTCCCATCGCCGTCAGGACTGTGACCCCAAATCAATAAACACTATTAAAAAAAAAAGAGCTGTTTCTATCCTATGAGGAAGTAAAGGCGTTTAACGGCAGGGTGTCAATTCTTAACTTTATGTACTTGGTTTTAGCCTGAGCTGGACGTACTCTGTCCAGGAATGACTCAAAACATGGGCCACTTTTGTAGATCAAGAACTTCTCAGTTATGCTCCGTAATCTGTGGTCATTCCAAATTTGTTCCAGTATACAATTTTAGTAAGCTTGTTTCAGTTTAATGATAGTACCCTTCGCCATTTTATAAGGAGTGAGCCAAATATCCCCCATCTTGACAAATTCACACAATGATTTTACCTTCCTTACCCAGGGTATACAAACTTTCTTGTCCAGGCTAAGAATCGCTTTCAGATATATCTCAAGTTCTGGGGTATTCCAATATATTAGAAGCTTCAGTTGAATCACATGGCCAATCCCTTTTTGTGTTAGATTGAAGCGAAGTGCAGTAAGAGGGGTACTTGTTTTGAGAGTAAAAATCCAGAGCTGGGGATACTGCTCCACTGAAGGTAGCCTTATATGTTTTCCCTATGACTATTCCCTTTTAAAGTAGGAGTGTTTTACCTTTCCTTAGCTGTGGTTCCCAGGTCATATTATAAGACAGTCTTACGCCCAAGTACTCAAACAACTTTACTTGCTCCAGGGGTGCCCCCTTTATCCTCATTTTACCTCTGAAGGAGAGGTAGGGATTCAGTGCCATAAATTTTTACTTTGCTGAATTTATCTCAAGGCCCCTTACACTACAGAAGGATGAAAAGTGATCTAACAAAGACTGCAATCCACATGGTGATCGAGACATTAAAAGTGTCATCAGCAAACATTCAAATCAGTCCAGTCGTGCCCACGGATTTTGGTGCATCATAGTTGCAATTTGCTAGCCATTCTACCACTGCATTTATATATAAGTTAAAGTTAGTTATGGACTTCTCAGGGATCATAGAGCAGGTGTAAGACAGGCTCAGAACTCAACTAACACTAGCAGAGCAATAACATTGTTGTCCAGCCTTGCGCTTATCTTCAATAAAGAGAAGCACTTTATTACACTACAAAATGCAATACTACACAGAACAAAATTGTTAGGTGGGTGTGGGGCTAATACAGCTAGGAAAGCTGGCTCACTCTCAAGCTACCCCTTCTCCTCCTATTTCTTCACTAATTCTGGGGCCTAGTTGTGTACTAACCAGTGCATGAGCGGGGCTTTGCCTCTTGGATCTATGAATCTCCCCACCTTCCTATCCAAGGCATTCTATTAACAAAGGATTGCTGTATAGGATAGAAAGGCTGGGGAAGAGCCACAATTACTAGTCCCTTTTGACTTTAGAGAGCAAATCTTGTTCTATACAGATTCCCACTTAATGGCAGGAGTGTCCCATATTTCAAAAAACAATCCCTATGAACCCCTAGGAGTTTCCCTTCAACCCTTACCTATAAAAGGGAAACCCTTTGATAGGATAGGGATGAATCTAATATATCCTGTCTCTGCTCCTCAACGATTTTCTTGTCCTAGTAGATTACTCCACCAGATATCCTGAGGTCTTTCTCTTACGGTCCACAACCTCTAAAATAATCGCACAACATCCGATTGAAGTACTCTCCCATGTGGGATTTTCCAGGGAGATAATCACAGAGTACTGGATTCCTTTTTTTTCCAGGTCTGATGAAACAGGTGTGTAAGCAATTAAATATCAAACATCTGACCACAACTGTACACCACCCACACACCGATGGTCTCGTAGAGCGATCCAGCAGGACTCGAACATTGACCCATAAAAAAAATGTTGTCTGGTGATGGCAAGAATTGGGATAAACTTGCCTCTGGCTCTGCTTGTCCTACGGTCGCAAGTCTAAAAAGGTTTAGGGGTATTCCCCCCTTTAAACTCTTTTCAGCAGGAGACCCCGGAACTTTTGGAAATTACAAAGGAGTCCTGGGAAAGAGATGGGAGGAAACAGGGGCTCTCCTAGAATACACCTCCCAATTAAAAGCCTGGATAGGTAAATTAAGGGAACTCACGCATACCAATCTAGAGATGACACAAGAAAAACAAAATCATATTTATGACCCAGAGAAAAAGTGGCGGAATTATAAGGTGAGAGACTGGGTGTTGGTTCTACTTCCACCTCTAAGATGGAAAAAGAGTGGCAAGGTCCGTATAAAATAGTTGGGAAGAAAGGGAAGACTTCATATAAGATACTGGTAACTAGACAGCATCAGGTGGTGTACCATATCAATCTACTATAAACAATGGTTGGGACAGCTTCCACAAGTGATGCGATTGAGTCTCTCTTCTGAGGCTCAGAAATCCACCCTGGCTCAAACCTATCTGAATGAAGAACATACCAGTTACAGTAAAGAGCAGTTGCTAAAGACCTTAGAGGCCTTCTTACCTTTATTTTGAGACGCTGCAGGGCAAACGACTCTTAACGTTTCTTGTATCAATACAGAGAAGGGGGTAGTGATGAACAACGGCAAAATCATGTCCCAAAGGCTTGAAAAGTAGCCTTACAAAATGAAGTGAACAAATGCTTGAGATGGGAGTTATTGTTCCTTCCACCAGTAACTGGCGTTCACCCATTGTCCTATTACCAAAACTGGATTGAAGTATCAAGTCCTGCATAGATTTTAGGGCTTTAATAAAATCTTAAAGTTGGCTAACTTTCCTCTTCCTAGGGTGGATGAACTGGTAGGGAAGCTTGGCCGGGCTCAGTTTATCACAACCATAGACCTCACGAAGGGATATTGGCAGGTGCCCTTGAATCCACAGAACCAAAAAAAAAACTGATTTTGCTACACTTAACGGGTTATATCATTTTACAGGACTTCCCTTAGGTCTCCACGGAGTCTCAGCCACTTTTGAAAGGCTGATGAATACTGTATTCCAACAACACCAAGCATATTCATTGGCCTATTTAGATGACATTATTATCTCCAGCAAAACCTGGGAAGAGCAACTGACTCACTTAAAAACTGTACTATCCGAGTTAGAAAATGTCCATTTACATATTAACATATTAACGCACACAAATCTACGTTCGCCTCTAGTAAAGTTATATACTTGGGATATCTGTTGGGAGAGGGGCTGATGGAACTCCAAGTAGAAAAAGTCAAAGCTATAGCAGAAACCCCCTTCCCCAGAACCAAAACAGATGTTCGAGCCTTCCTCGGTTTATTAGGTTACTAGAGGAGATTCATTCCCTGATACATTCATTTGACCACACCTCTCACTGATCTCCTCAAAAAGACTACCCCTTCCACCTCCTTTAAGAACCCACGACCCGAAGCTCTTGCTGCTTTACAAAGCCTCAAGGAAATCCTTACCACTCACCAGGTGGTTGAGTCTCTGGATTTCCTAAAACTTGTCATTTTACAGACCAACGCCATGTACATTGGTATTAGGTCTGTTTTATCACAAGAGGATGAGTTTGATCAGAAAAGACCTGTAGTCTACATCAGTAGAAAACTATTCCATAGGCAAATTAAGTATCCCATTATCGAGAAGGAATGTTTAGCCATCAAATGGGCCACCAAAAACCTGCACTATTATCTGGATGGGAGATCTTTCATTCTTTACACCAATCATGCTCCCCTTGTGTGGCTCAGTAGGAACAGAGGAAACAATTCCAGAGTGCCCTGCTGGTTCTTGTCTTTAGAGTCCTATCACTTTGAGGTTTGTCATAGAAAGTGTAGGTATCAGGGTAATCCTGACTTCCTCTCTAAATATCCTGTTTTCCATGATCAGGAAAATCTTAGTGGAGAGATCCGTCAGGTGGACGAGGACTGGTCCGTGGGTATGCTCTGCTTTTCCCTCTCATGGGATGAAAGAACTAGCACTGTATGCAACATGAGAGACGTCGTTTGTTATCCACATGGTCCCTTTAATTCCTTCTCCTTTGAGCAGTGGGCGTGGCCATTGGGAGGTGACTGGAGCAGACATGAACTAAAAGGAGCAACGGATGAAGAGGTCGGTGTCTTCAGTTCCAGGGTAGATTGAGCACTGAAGATTTCAGAGTAGGACGTGAAGGCAACCATTGAGGCGGAACGAAGCAGCGGTTGCAGACCTAGTAGCGAGACCAATCCCACCCGAACCACCGGCGAGGACACATCCGAGAAGTCTGTTGCAGTTGCGGGCCCTGCCATCGGAGGAAAGACAACCCAATGGTAGGACACTAAAGCCAGCCACCCCCCAGAAGGACTGTGGCGTTCACAGGTTCATGCACACTTGCGACTTTGGAGGGCGCGTAATAAGGAGGGAGGGACGCAACCTTAGTGTGGCTAAAAGCATACTCACAGGAGATGTCACAGTGCTGGCTAGTATGGTGTGTCACAATCAACCAACATAAATAGCATGAATTGATTTTGAGCATTAAATTTGAGCTGGTTTGGGAGTTAACATTTCAATGATCTAATTCACCCCCACCCACAAGAAACCATGGTGTCCGGTGCCGAGTAGTACAGCCAGTAATGATTTACTTACTGCCTCATATTTTCTTAGACCGAGGGAAAACCAGAGGATGGCGGAGCCAAGGGAAAACCACCACCAGCTCAAGACCACCGATTCTTCCTGAAGAACACGGAACCATCCGTTGCTTCTTGTGATTTTGTCACCAATAAAAATAAGTAATCCTATATCAGTGCCTCACGGAACAGCCACTCACCCTTTCGCGCTTCTCTGATGGAAGAATCCCAGCACCAGGTTCAATTGCTTATGTCCACGCCAGCAGTCAGCTCCTCCTGTAAGTTTAGCTGGCTCCTTCCCTTCTTATTTAGGCAGGACTCTCCCGGTGCCATTGTTTTAGAAATCACTGGTAAGTAAAACTTGAAGGCTGCTCCGAAAGACTACGGTGAAGATCACATCGGTTTCAGAGTTGCCACTTCAATGTCTAAACCTTATAGCAGAAGAAAACAGTCCTAGTGCATTCAACTGAGGAAAGAATCACAGCAGGTCTTGTAACCCAACACTTCATAGAAGAAAAACACGTTGCAAATGTCCAGGCACAAAACTAGATGGTAGGAGTATACAAACCATGGACATTTACAGCTATCCATCTTGCCAAAATATACAGATAGATGGACAGATAGATTGATAGTATAAGAAATTGAGTTATTAGTTGAGGGGTAAGTACCAACCTCAGGTAATAATCACAATCCTAGTCAAGGTGAACCACTAAAGTCAATAAATAAAACTTAGCTCAACCCTCAGGTAGCTATGGCACAGAGCAGATAGGCTTAGCTGAGAGGCAATGTGTAAAGTATTTATGCAATACTAAAACAGTAACAAACTTGAAATGTAAAACAAAAAAACAAAAAAAATTATAATTAGAAATATCGAGTAAAATGTAATAAACAAAATGACACCAAGATGACAAAAATCCATTAACGGGAACCAGAGATATGAATGTTTTAATCATAAATATCACCAAGAAGCACAAAGTGCCAATGATATTCAAAAGTCAAGGCAAAACAGATCTAGGTGCAATTTAACTCTGATCGTGATGGAGCGTGGGTTGGATACACCAACTAGGTTTGTCCTGGTCAAAGTTTTTACCTTCCGACTTAGTCCCAATCCACCACAGAGGTACACTTCTAAAAGCCCCATGATATAAGGGGAGGCACTTAAAGACTGACAGAGTGGCAGCCAGAGATCATAGGGAGAGTCCAGTCCTGGTCCAGTTGCAAGAAAAGGCCTCTTGTAATTTATTGTGTCCCTACAGCTTTAACAGGAGGTCAGCCTTATGACCCTTGGAGTACACTTCTTTGTTCTGGGTACAGAGGAGACAGAGAGGGGTAGAGAGACAGAGAGGGGTAGAGAGGGGGAGAGAGACCGAGAGGGGGAGAGAGACAGAGAGGGGGAGAGAGACAGAGAGGGGGAAGAGAGAGACAGAGAGGGGGAAGAGAGAGACAGAGAGGGGGAAGAGAGAGACAGAGGAGGGGGAAGAGAGAGACAGAGGAGGGGGAAGAGAGAGACAGAGGAGGGGAGAGAGAAGAGACAGAGAGGGGAGAGAGAGAGAGAGAGAGAGGAGGGGCGAGAGAGACAGAGAGGGGGGAGAGAGACAGAGGGGGGAGAGAGAGAGAGAGGAGGGGCGAGAGAGACAGAGAGGGGAGAAAGAGAGACATGGGAGGGAAAGAGAGAGAGAGAGAGAGACGAGGGGAGAGAGAGAGAGAGAGAGACAGAGAGGGGTGAGAGAGAGACAGAGGGGGAGAGAGAGAGAGGAGGGGAGAGAGAGAGAGAGGGAGAGGAGGGGAGAGAGAGAGAGAGAGACAGAGAGGGGGAAGAGAGACCGAGAGGGGAGAGAGAGAGAGAGAGAGAGAGAGAGAGGGGAGAGAGAGAGAGAGAGAGAGAGAGAGAGAGAGAGAGAGAGCGAGAGAAAGGAGAGAGAGAGAGAGAAATGAGAGAGAGAGGAGAGAGAGAGAGAGAGAGAGAGGGAGAGAAAGAGAGAGAGAGAGAGAGAGAGAGAGAGAGAGAGAGAGACCAAGCAGGTGCAGCCTTCTAGGCTATTCTCAGCAGGTTCAGTTCTCTTCTGATTATCCACAGGTCCATGCGTTTTGTGAGGTGGGTGCCTGGAGGTGCTACATTATTGCCTGCCATGAGCTAGTGGGTGGGAATAACCCCTGGGGACACCCTAACCAATGAAGTAAAGGTTCTTGTGGCTGACTTTACCCACTTTGAGCAATTTTCAAGGTGGCCACTACATTTAACCTGGACTCTGAGGGTGGGGCGTGTGTGTGTGTGGGGGGGGGGTGTACTATGATAATCCCAGTATCCTCCAACATAGAACACCAAAATCCACTTTGATGCGGTACCTGTACTCACAACATCCTCAAACACAGAAGCCTGGTATAACAAAGCTGCGCTTTCACCAGCCTGACAGTGAATACACACAAACTGTTTTGGCATTTTTTTCCCTCCTTTGAAGTGCGCACCAAATGTCATATGTAAGCTTAGCAGACCTGTCAAACAGGCTGTGACACGAACGTCAAAAGACACCCATTGTGATTGGGGCCTGAATGGACAGGAAGACAACAGAAGAACCTGCCCAATTTTATTACAAGACCGGAGGCTCATATGTTGCTTTTCTTTTTCTGTTTTTAGGTCTCGCATAGCGTAGGCTGCGCAGACATGCACAGTCTCGCTGGCGAGATTTAATGATTTAGGGTAGCTTTCACTAGCGGGGTTTAAGTCCCGCCCCTCTTTTCCATTGGCTGGCGTCACCGTTTATGGTAAACGGTGGCCAGCCATTGGAAAAGAGCTTCCAGTGATGTACACTTTTCTCTTTTAGAGCCGTCGAAGTTGGACTGGCTGCCCCGACTTACTGCTGGCGTAAAAGATTTGTTATCTTTATGGGGCCAAACCCATGGCCCCATAAAGATAAGAAACCTTTTAGCACAAAAGGAAGTCAGGCGAGCCAGTCCAACTAGGACGGCTCTAAAAGAGAAAAGTTTCTCTGGCTTCTCTGGTGACTTTAACAACCCTCTCGGCATTTTTTCTTGGTTTGTTATTACGTGACATAGTAACTCCATAGCATCGAAGGACCCGAATACACGGTTCCCCGTTATGTATCCTGAATCCTTTTCAATCTAGCTAGGCCATTTCCACAGGCCACTTAGTTGCTGTACCATACTCATTGTTCGGCTGGTTTATAGTTCGCTAACGAGCTGTAACCATTAACCAAGTGTCTACATTTGTGCCTTTCCGAGCGCACTAGTGACCTGTGCGGCGCCCACTCAAGGCTAAGTATTACTGACACTGTGCGGAGCACTGTGCCTGAACCAGCCTAGTCGGCGCACAGCAACAGAAAATCAGCCCTCCCTGTCCCCACCCCCGAGGCTTGCACTGTTGTATGGGGAGGGGGGTGAGGCGCCTGGCTGGAAACCTGTGCGGGTTGTATAGGCTGTGGGTGTAACGCGCTGAGCAGAAAGAAAACCGAGCCCAGAGTGCGGGGAGGAGGGATGGTGAGGGGGGAAAGGAAGGGGTTGGGGGAGGGGAAGAGAGAAAGGAGAGAGAGTGGCTCTGGAAGGAAACTGAACAGTGAGGAAGTGAGAGAAGGAGGTTCATCTGCACACAAAGACAAGCCCCTCTCGGCTGCCGCCCCCCTAAACAGGTGCCCCCGTGGACATGCCCCTGAGAACAGAGCAGCACTGTGAGACCCTGCAGCCGGGACTGCAGGTACGGGCATCCCTGTAGCTTAACGCCGAGATGTATGTTGCGCCAGCTGAAGCATCTGTGCGGCTTTTGTTTATGCTGTCTCTTTACGCAAGCGGGTTGATTGTTGTCGTTTCGGAGCACTTCTGCCGGTTCGGGCTCCCTTTGCCGGCAGAAGTAACTTCCTCACTTTCGCTTTCCATTGCTTTTTTTTTTCTTTCTTTCTGCAGCCGTTTGTGGTTTTTATGCGTTGCGCCCTGAGCATCTAGGGGCATATTAACAAGCCCCTTGCGCCACTTTTGCGTCACTTTTCCCATGTTAAAAGTGACGCAAAAGTGGCTCAAGGGGCTTGTAAATCTGCCCCCTAGAATCTAGATCCTACCGGGGACAAGCTGGCAGCGCTCAGTGCATTCACCTTCTGCAGCTGCGCTCGCTGTTCAGCCGGCAGGTCACGGGTTCGAAACCAGCCCTCCCTGTTCAATCTTCAGTGGTTACATTTGACAGGTCTTTCATTGACGTGCAGCAAGAAGGTGCCCGGCACACAGCATATTCCATCCCGTTGTAGTCTGTGTGGGGGTGTCTGGTAGGAGAGTGATTCTTTACTCGCATTATTTTGTACATTTCCATTTTGCAGTTCACTTCAGTGTGACTTTGGTATCTGGAGTGAGGCCAGCACCTTTGTGGTACATAACAATCTGGTTCTAGCAGTAATTAGGATCTAAGCCAGGGCTATCTCATCTGGAGTGGGATACCACTGCAATTTTGTAGAGGTTTTTTTGATGGGGGTAGGGCAGGCGATCCTTTTTGGCTGACCTGTCATTGCACTATCCATTCCCTACATAGTGCACAAACAATAACTTGTCACTAATTAACCAGAAGCTTCAATATTAAAGGTGAAACTAGTTTTCCCTGAACTTAATAAGAGCTGAAGCTGGCCCTGTATCGTAAAGAACAAACATTGGCATAGCCAATAGGTCTCGCTTTTGGGACCTTATAAGTATTTAATTATGCAGCACAATATCCTTGGTTCAACAACAACTGTTGCATGGCAAAACACTTATAAGGTCCCAAAGGCGAGACCTATTGGCTATGCCAATGCTTGTTAAAACATAGCAGTCAAGAAGAAAAAAATTACGTTACCCGGAAAACACTGGGAAAGAATTACAAACATAGCATCACAATGAAATAACAAATAGGACATCGAACGTCATAATAAGTATCCTGACTGAGAAATGAACCCTATTTTCTTGCTGCTCACAGTCAAGATAAGTACTCAGCTTGCAAATTTTATTATTTAAATCTTTATGTAGATTAAATTGTCATATTTATTATAGTATAAGGTATTTTTGTTGTTACATCCTATTTTGAGCACATGCTCTTTCCTCCATGGGGTGGCTGTTTGGAACGTTCATTTCACGCTTTTTGTTTGCCTACATCGGAGAGCTTCTGTCTCCTCAACGCTGCAGGCCACTTCGGACACCCTCGCCCACAACAGCTTCTTGTATATTTATACACCATTTCTCCCCTTTTGGTAAGCTGTGGGCCGCTCGCATCGCTTTACTCCCTTGAGGTTTTCCCTCTTTGGGAAGCCGCTTTCAGCCGTGTCGTTCCTCTACTAATTGCTGCAGACGCCGGTGGGGTTTTCTCGGCTTTCGGCCCGCCCTTTGACACGCTTCTTGACACACCCCTGCCCTTTTCCTGGAGCAACAAACTGTTTAACCCCTTGGATCTATTGTAGTTTTTATTTAAGCCCTTATTCATTATTTTCAGTGGGTTATTCTCTTCATTTTTACTATTTACAATATCTGTGGATGAGGAATCTCCGATTTCATGAAGGAAAATTTAAAAACCTTCATTAAAGAGTCAGGCAATAGGCAGCTTCTGTCTCTATGTTTAATTTTTCCAAATCTTTGGAAGCGTCTATCTTAAAAATGTTGCTTAGATGTTCCTTATAAAAAAGGAAAAATGTGCTGCTCCTCTAGGGGAGCACTCAAAAGGCGTTTCTAATAAAATTGGTCCTCCCACCTGAGAGGTTTCCTTATTGAAGATTCCCTCTGCTCCCCTAATTATAACTAACTTGCAAGACACTGATAATGATGATGATGTCTTGGATGACACCAGGGCTACTTATGATGTAATTCCTGATATTTCTACTGATGGGCCTCTGGAGAAAATGCATAAAATGTCACCTTCAGATGGTGTCTCTTACCAAGTGTCCAGTGATTTTGTGGATCATTTAGGTAAACCTATGGCCGACCCTGTTTTAATCCACCATCCCAATTCCACTGCATAGTTACCTTCAGATCATGTTACTGATTACGTTTCCTTTGCATTTAAAACATGCCCTGGAAAAATCTTCCAGAAATAAGCTTAAATCTGAGTGTCCTTATCCCTCCCTCCCGAACAAAGTGGCTGATACCCCTGTTATAGATCCTATTATGTTGCTATATTTCACAAAATTTGGAAAAGATCCTAAAAAAGGTGTTGGTAGAGCCTGGCCAAATAGCCATGGTAGGATCTTAGACCTACCTGGTGGGCCCCTTGACCAGGATTTTGGGTATGACCGAAGAGGCTAAAATGGAGGGTGAACAAGTGGACCATGACACACTTTCCAATTAGGCACATTGTGCCATTTGTAAGCTGAGCAATACTAATGCTTATATATCCCAAGAGAGACAGATGAGCCTTTTGCCCAAGACAGACCCTAAACTGAGTAGCTTTGCAACTGAAGAAGAGGGTCCACAGGCCAATGGCCTTCTTGCCTGAATCCCCATCCCTTCATTAAGGAAATGGGCAAGTATGTCTCAACATTCACTTCTATAGACAAGGCCCTATTGTCTTTAAAGAAGATTTTCTCTTTCTGGGTTTTTTTCAGGGCCGGCAAAGGAAGGAATCACTTTGCGGTTCGTTACGCCTCCAGAGGTCAATACCTACAAGGAGGCTCCTACAATCAAGGCTCCCAGCATGAATATCAAGACTACAAGCCCATTTTCTAACCCCGCCATTCCCAAGGATTCCGAAACCGGGGTTATAGAGCAAAAGGAGATCAGTTTGCAGGTATGAATTTTTAATGTTGGCCTTCCTCCCTTAGGAGACAGATTGGCGCTTTGTCTAAATGCTTGGTTGTCTCTCACGTCAGATCCTTGGGTAATTCAGACGATTCTGGGCTATTGTATAGAGCAGATGGAGGGGAGTGACTCCTTCACTCCAAGTGAAATTACTTCTGGTGTCCTTGATGCCCACAGGTCTGTTGAAGATCCTGGAAGAAGCACAGACACAGAAAGAAGACTTGCAGAACAATGAGACCAGGAGAAGGAGTCTTCCTTAGTGCACTCTTCATACCAGGGAAAGTCCAGCAAAGTCCAAATGTCAAGAGAGTCAAAGAGTGACGTGGTTTCAGGCTTAAGTCTTGTCCCACAACGAATCTAAGGAACCACCCGCAGGTAAGCCCTTAAGTATCCTACTAGGGAAAGGGTTGGAATGACTCAGGTGTCACTTCCAGAGGAGGCGCTGGACTGAGGGGAGGATACTCCCATGTCATTTTTCGAGTTTCACACCAGAGTGGGAGCCAAGGGCTCCCTGAACCGGCTCAAACTGGAGTATGCAAGGTGGGCACCAAATGTGCCCTTCAAAACTGTCTGGTGGTGCTGGCATGCGCCCCCACCCCAGCTCAATACAGGAAGTCCTATCTGGGAGGTGGTCAGAACTCCCTGTGACAGGAAACCTATTGTTCTACCTTCCCCTGCTGGAGCTTGGCTCAGCAGCAAGAAGGCAGAATTGTGTCTGTGGTCAGCAGCAGCACTAGCTTGCTGTCAGACCCTGAAAGGCTGTTACCTGTAGTACAGGGGGGTACCCCGAGGGAGCCCCCCAGTACGTGGGAATATACAGACAACTCTTGAATCAGTGTTGGGGTACGATTACAACATGTTTGATACCAAATTTGACTGGGTTTGGTGTAACCACTATATAGTTAGACATCTCGTAATGACTATGTGCATTAAAATGGCTGACCGCACTTACAAAGCCTGTAGAATCGACTCCGGGGTTTGTAGGGGTGCCCTCGCTCATGCAGGGACTCCCTCACACTTATACCCATGCACGCTGCCCTCAGGACTGAAGAGCCTGCCCTAGTTTACAGGTTTAAAGTGCAGTGACCTCAGATATAAGTAAACTCAGATATTAGAAAACGTATATCTGTCGTGAGAGGTAATTTGGGTCTCACGTCCATTGTCCGTGATGATCCCTTTTACGTACGCCTTTTGTCCGTAATTTTAGGCATTGCAGGGAACAGCACTGTTCTCCTGCATGAAGCCTCAACTCCTTGATGGGGCTGCTTTGCACTCCTCCTCGAAGCACAAGAGCAGCTCCACCCTGCCCTTTGTCATTCTGTATGCTGGCTGATTGCCACATACGGAATGACAATGGGTCAGTCTGGGCTGCTAAGCATGTGGTGGGCCTCCCCCAGCCTCCGGGCAGGGCATTCTGTCAGATGGAAGACGGTGAAACCAGTTAAAAAGAAGGGGACAGAGTTCTTTCACAGTCTCATCATTTGAGAACTGTTGCATTTTCAATATTATATTCAACGAAGCCATGGTTGCTGCTTTTTTATTTTATGCAACTAACAACCATTGACAAAGCCAACAGTCTTCGCTTGTTGTAGGTGTAATGTTACTTGTTTTGTTATATATCTGTATACAATTACAGAAGAGGCAAAATACCAGTCGGGCGGCACACTATACTAAGCACAGATTTTTAGCTTAGGTGTTTAAAGCCAAGCCCTTAATTACATCAAACACCCCCTTTGGAGAGACCCCCCAGTTTTTTCATTCCACTTAAAGCCCTGGAAACAACACGATGTCACAGTCACTTCATGGTCTGGCACTGTGCATCATGCAGGACTCATGACTTGCACTTTTTCAGATTGCCTATGTGCAGGGGCATAGTGAACCCTACCCCCACCCCACCCCTTGCTTTAGGAACTACAGCAAGGGTGAAATTCTTGATAGGCCTCTTCTGTCTGCAACTCTGCAGACAAAGGCTCAGCTCATATTTAATATGAAAAGGTGGGCTAGTGAAGGGATGGATGGATGGGTGGATGGATTAGTGAAAGGGTGAATGAATGAATGAAAGTGTGAATGGATGGATAATGAGAAAGGATAGATGGATGGATGAGTGAGTGGAAGGAAGGATGAGAGAAAAGGTAAATAAATGAATATATGGGTAAATAGATGGGTAAAAGGGTGGATGGATAAGTGAAAGGATGGATGGATGAGTGAAAGGATGGATGATGGGCAAGTGAATGGGTGGATGGATACGTGAAATGATGGATGGATTGTTGAACTGATAAGTGAAAGGGTGAAAAGATGGACGGATGAGTGAAAGGGTGGATGTAAGGATGGATGAGTGAGTGAAAGGGAGGGCAGATGGACAAAAGGATGGATAGATGAGTAAAGGAGTGAAAAAGCGGATGGATGAGAGAAAGGATGGATGAGTGATATGGTCGATGGATAGATTCATGACTGGATGAGTAGATGGGTGGGAGGCGGATGGATGGAAGGAAGGATGGCTAAGTGAAAGGGTCGATGGAGAGAGAAAGGGAGAATGGATGGATGACTGAAAGGGTGAATGGGTGGAAGGATGAGTGAATCTGTGGAAGGATGAGTGATTGGGTGTATGGGTAAGTGAAAGGATAGTTGAAAGGGTAAATGGATGGATGGGTGGAAGTGTGGATGGATGAGTGTACGGATGGATAGGGGGAAAGGGTGGATGGATGGATGAGTGAAAGGGTGGATGGAGGGATGGATGAGTGAAATTATGGATGGAAGGATACATGACGGATAGGTTTGCAAATGGTTGAATATGTTTGGATATGGATGGGCTTACTTATATACTATTACGCAACCTACTCTGATGTGTCTGTAAAACGTACCTTTTGTCCCGAATTTTGACCTCCAGTCTTGAATTTGTGTCCTGAATTTTGACCCTTTGTCCTTAATTTTTACACTCACCGTCCTGAATTTGCACCCCTGCTAGTTGGTCACCCTAGTACCTATGCCCTGGATACCTTAGTACCATATACTAGGGACTTACAAGGGTACACCAGTAGCTAATTGTGGATGTACAAAAGTACTTACCATGGTCATTTTAGGGATGAAGCACAGTGACTAGGGTCTTGATTAGCAGGATCCAAATCAGACTAGGTGAAAAATATACTGACACCAAGCAAAGTGCGGGTAAACATAAAAACTGATCCTACTTTCCTACAGATGTAAATGAAAAAGAAGACATGTTTGGTCTTGGGCCATGATCAAGAAGTCGTCAAGATAGACGATGAGTCTTACCCCCTGGCCCTGAGGAAGGAATCTTAGTAAAATGGCAAGGAGCTGAAGAGAGGCCAAAACGGAGAGTTTTGAAACATTATATGTTTTGGCCATATTGAAAATGAAGGTACTTCCTGTATGAATTATGAACTGGACCCGTCAAGTAGGTGTCTTGAAGATTTAGGCGCACCAACCAATCGTCCTGAAGGAGTAAGTCACTGAGATGAAGAATGGTTTTCATCTTGAAATGATGGTAAATCACAAAGTTATTGAAAGATTTTAGATTGTTGACAGGATGATATTTTTGTTCTTTTTGAGGACCAAGACTATGGTGCTGAGGAAACCTGAGGGATCAAACATAATTTGTTCAATAGCTTGCTTTAAAAGAAGCAATTGCACTTCCTCTTGAACCAGGTGAAAATGCTCCAGCGGAAAACGAAGGGGGTGGGACAGGTAATGATGTACTGGAATATGATATAGCTCTATACCAGGCTTTTCCAACGAGTAGCTCGTGAGCTACTAGCCACTCTCCAGCTACCCATAAGAAGCTTTCCTGTGTGCAGCCCGGCATACTAAATGAGAAACTTTTGCTTGGTAGTATTAATATATTTATAAAGTGTGTATTTGAGATGAAAATGTAAACTTGTCCGATGTCGTCAGTATTAAAATTTGAATAATATTAGTAGAGCGGTATGATTTTCATTGAACATAAGTAGCTCTTACTACCTGGTTGGTATGGTGCAGCTGGTGTCTGGAAAGGGATTCAGATCCTCTTTCAGCGAATGTGACTTTGGTAGTTAATTTCATAGCTTCTTTGGCTTCTCAAGGGAAGGCCTATCGAACGATTAATACCTACAGATCGGCAATTTCTGCAGCGCATATCAGAGTGGATGGAAGACCTGTTGGTTAACATCCTCTAGTCTGTGGATTTTAAAAGGGAGTACGTTTTCTAGACCCCTTCTTCCCGAGTATAATACCATGTGGGATGTTAATTTGGTTTCACGATTGCTTATTTCATGGCCTGACAAATCTGATCTCTCTCTCTCTCAAGTATTTAACTGGAAAGTTGACGCCCGTACTTAAAGTTGCTGCCTCGGCTGGGGGGACCACAAGACCAGCACATGGCTCCCTGCCGCCACCGCCGCCGTCAGTGTAGCGTGCCTGGAGGCACTTGAAAAGTGGTGAAGGGCTCCCGCGGCACGGGACGCCAGGACTTACAGTTGCTGCCTGGGCGGGGGGACCACAAGACCCGTCGCCGTCACTGTTACGCGCCAGGAGGCGCTTGAAAAGTGGCCAAGGGCGGGCCTGCCCATGCCTGTCATTGCCAGGAAGAGCCAGGGCAGGACCACCTGCCTTGGTTTTTGAGTTAGCATACCAGGACTTAACAGGCTGTTTGCCTGCTAAAGACTTAAACTGTGAGTGCTGGACATTGTCCCTCCACCCCCTTCTTTCTTATTCTTTCTTGAGCTAGCATCTGGTGCGTCTCTTTTCTTAGCAAGTGCTTACTGTAATATTCGAAAATTGTTTTTAAAGTTAATTGTATTTAATTTGAACTCTTATCCTACATTGTTGTTAACAGGATGGGGAAAAGCAAAACCAACACTAGTGAGGGGGGCAGGAAGACAGCTGGATCTCGTTTGAAGGTCACTAAAGCTAGCAAAACTAAAGTAGTCCGTAGATCTATAGCTAACAATTGCATCTTAGATCGCATTGATGATCTACTGATAGAGTGTCAAGGTATCCTAGATCCCGACTCTAACATACCCACTTAAGAAAATCAGCCTACCCCAGTCAAGATTCCCCCCCCCAAGCCTATACCCCACAATCGTCAAACAAATTTTACCAAACGCACTACAGGGAGTTCAAAGGACAGGTCCTCTAGCCATAGCATCTCTATACAATCAATAATTACTAACGATGATGTTAATGAAGGGAGTTTTTACCCCTCACCAGCAGAGGTAGTGTCTAACCGAATATTAAGGGATAATGTTGACTCTGTTAGTACTGCTGACCCTGGTAATATTAACATTCCCCTGATTAATAGATTCCTACCATTACAGGAGCTATCAGATAACTTCCTGGAAAGGGTATCAGAAGTAGAGATGGTAACCCCTTTGTCAAATTCAGTCGGGACCCGGGAGGAACAAGATTTAACCAAGGGAAGGGTAAACGGTGTTCTGGTAAAGTCCACTCTATCTGAGCTGGATGCGATAACTATTAATGTGCTTAGGGCTAAAGTCATTACCCTTAAATCACTTATTCTTGTGCTTACAGATCAAGCTAAACCCCTTCTGGATAGAGATTCATCAACAACACGTACCCCTGGTCAGTTAGAGGGTACTACAAGGAATACTACCATACATCAGAGAAGTACAGGTGCCTCCAAGCCCACGAACAACATAGACAATCTAATGCCCATCTCAATTTGCTTCCCTGCTTAATGTCCCACTTTGGAGACGCAAGAATTAGTGGGTAGAAATAGGAGTAGAAATTATTCATCTGAAGTTGGTAACAAACGTTAACTAAGTAACAAGCGTGAGCCGGCTCATGGTCCCACTAAGAGCATCTACATGATGAGTGTGCCAAAATCCAGTCGCATGCCAAATACGAAGATAACTCTTTAATAAATAAATCGATTCATTGGATCCGGAAAGTTAGGGGGTGTAGATCAGTCATTAGAGATGACATTTTCACTCCCTGAGGCCCTACTGGTCAAACTCCTGAAACCGGATAAGCCATCAAATCAGTGTGGGTCATACCGACCGCTCTCTATGATTAATATAGATGCAAAGATCCTAGCGAAAATGTTCGCCACCAGAATGCAACCTTTGATTCCCCTGTTGGTGTTGCCGGACCAATCGGGATTCATTATGGAGCGATCCACCACTCACAATTTGCGCACACTATTTTCCACTTTGCACTACTTTGAGCCAGACTTTCAGGCGGTGGCCGTATTACTTGATGCGGCCAAGGCCTTTGATTCTGCACAGTGGCCATTTCTGTTTACAGTACTGGAAAGGATGGCCTTCCCCCCCCTTTCTTCCTGCAGTGGCTCCGGGTGCTGTACAGTGACCCAGTCGCCAGGGTGCAAGTTAATGGGTGGGTGTCCTCATTGTTTCCTATCGGAGGAGGCACGAGGCAGGGCTGCCCGGAGTTGCCTATGCTTTTTGCCTTAGCACTGGAATCCCTCGCCTGCAAGCTGCAGCAGCGGCATGCTGCAGCTGCTCTGCGGTTCCGACAACGGCCCTTGATTGTCTCTCTCTATGCAGATGACATGCTGCTATATGTCCGGGAGCCCGAGGTCCACCTCTCTGGCCTGGGGATCATTTGGTCCAAGTCGGTGGTGTTTCCCCTAACCGCGTTCACCAAAGAGGTGGAGCTGGATTTTCCACTGACGTGGACAACTCACCCTGTGAGGTATCTGGGTTTTTGGGTACATAGAGATCCCGACATCGTGAACTCTGACAACTACGGCCGCACGGTGCCCCGTATTTCTGAACAGGTTGCAAGATGGACACGCCTGCCCCTCTCTCTGGCGTACAGGATTGCGATGGTGAAAATTGTGTTTTTGCCTAAATTGTTGTACTTCTTCATTAACATTCCTATGAAACTGAACATAGCTCTATTCCGCACTCTCCAGTCTGTGTTGCTCACATTCGTGTCGGGAGGTAGGAAACCAATGTGTTGATGGGACCTGTTGGTTCAGCCCTTCGAAAGAGGAGGCTTTGAGGCTCCGGACCTTCGCCTCTACTATCTGTGCGCCCGGGGGCAGTTCGCACATTACTGGCATTTCCCACCAAGGTATCAGTGGCATGTGGCTATAGAGGCGGATGCTGTGCTACCTGTGCCGCTGCAGGCGGTGACACTTTCGGGGGGATCGAGTGGCCCGCGGACCGAGATTAACCCCACGCAGTGTACGGCGTGGGCCTGGCGAATGCTTGTGACAAGAGCACAGCTCTCCCATATGTACGCGCCACTATTGCCGTTACTTTCACATCCCGAAATCTCGGCAGCTCGGGAGGCGTCTGCCCTGCGAGAATTGGCTGCGGCTGGCATACTCCGGCTGGGTGATCTATCTATGGAGGGTAGATTTAAAACATTAAAAGAGGCACAGAGCGGTTCCGCGCGGGGCTTCATGTTTAACTTTACATATGTTCGGGTTCGTCATGCTATCCGCGCGGTGTATCCGGGTTACCCTGCTGAACCCACCACTTTGAGAGCCCTACAGGTGCTGCTGACGGGAGAGAGCCGAAATAAATTAGTTACAAGGCTTTACAATGCCTCTCTGCCCGAACGAGACATAGAGGTACACCCCTCTTGCTCGCGCTGGCAGAAGGCGCTGGGTGCTCCTATCGCGCCGGAGGTCTGGACTGCGTGTTGTCAGCTCACTGGCCGCCTCACGGCCAATTGTAATCTTCGAATTATACATTTTAAGTTCCTGCATCAGGTCTATAATGGGATGTTGTGGGGTTTATATGTTTCCTTCGCCTTCAATGACTCTGTATCATTGATAGTCCGCCTTGCTTGAAAATTCAATACATACAATTTAAACAAAATAATTTAAAATAGAGATGACATTTTATGGGCAAAAAGGATAACCCACCACTTCTCGGATTCCGTTGAATTGCACTTGAGGGATGAAGACTTGGTACACAATTTAATAGCTCTTGAGGCAAGGACATGTTCACCCTCTTCCACCAGAATCCAGTTGAAATACAATCCCACTGGTACACCGCAGCTTCAAGCCGGTAATAGGCATGGCACTTTGTTGGATCCAGACTCAACTTTAGCCAATATCAACTGACTGGCATTCCCAGCAACATCAAGCTATTCAGACATCACATCTTCCAGACTCAACTGCTCATTTAGCCCCCAACGACAAGTCTCAGGAAGACTTAACGCTAGTCGATGCACACCAGTCTCCTAGTTCAGAGGCTTTTGTCTCTACACAGCCTATGAACAGCAATCACTGGGCAAGCCTTAGCCAGCAAGCTGCAGTCATAAGCTCACTGATGATAAGCGCAATAGATGAACATCACTTTGCTAGCCTTGACCCAGGAGATTTAACCACCAAACTATGTAGTCTATCTTGGAACATGGCTGGTTTAAGGCACAAGGTAGCACTCCCTCATTGGCTACAATATATTGAACTCTTTGACATCTGCATATTACAGGAAACCTGGGCCACAGCACCTGTTTTTATTCCTGGATACATCACTTTGTGTTGCCCAGCATTCACCAATAAACCAGGATGGCCGGTTGGAGGGCTTCTGATATGGATCAGAATTGATTAACAATGTTTCACGAAACAAATTAAGACCAATATCCCAATATTCCTGCGGTACACCTCAAGGGCAGGAATGGCAAGTCTGTGGCCTTATTCAACGTTTATGCTCGTGGCTGAGGCTCTTCAGCACTTCAAGAGCTGGAAGACTGCCTCAAGAAAAGACAGTTTCCTTCTCCCGTAATAATAGCTGGAGATTTTAATGTTACCTTTGAACCACTCGATTCTGAAGACCTAACCAGCACTGAGCGGACAGATAAAATGCAGTCTGTACCCCCGCTTGACCTACCACCAATCAAAAAATGGATGCGACCAGTTCTGCAGCTCCAAGCAATAACTCTCAAATATGGGTTAAGGGCAGCAAATGGACGCACCAAGTTAGATAGGTTAGGGGCAAATACGTTCAACAGAACTGTGAACATGAGTCACACTGACTACTTACTGATTGATGTAAGATTATGGCCTGGAGTGTTAGACATGTCAGTTGGGACGACCATCGATAGCGACCACAATCTGATTGAGCTTGCTATGTCATCACCTTGGACAAGACATTGTAGCCCATTCGGCAGCATACTATCAACTAACATGATCTGCCCCACAAACTATAATAGGAGAATGAAGTGGGCATGTGTAGCAAGAGATACTTCTAAATATGACGCAATAAAGCAATTATTACTTGCCAGTACTGGAAATTTCCGTAATTTGAGTGAGCAACAAGAGGAGCTCCTAAAGGTAACAGACAGACATACATCCCTCTTTGAGCAGATATCCTCCTTAATAATAAGACCGAGTCTGGTTTAGTAAAGATTGCAAGAAACTACGGGCAGTCCTAGCTGCTGCAGTTAGAACAAATAATGTCTTTCAGAAATAAGAGGCCAGGAAGACCTCCAAGTCAGCCCAGGTAAAAGCGAGAAGAGACTGGGCTGAAAATCGTTGGGTACAAATCCGTGATGCTTGCCAGAAGTCTCTCAACAATTCTCGTTATTGGTTACAAGGGGAGACGCCAACAGACCAAGGCTGCCTACCAGTAACATTTCTGTAGCTGCTTGGGTTGACCATTTTTATGCTGTTTACACTGTACCAGCAGTTGACCATTTAAGGCCCTTCTTATGAATACTTTGGCACACGGTCCATCGAGCTGTTTTCAATAACTGAAATCACCTAAAGCGTAACATCCACAGCTAGGAACAAAGCCTCCAGTCCAAATAGCTTACCTAGAGACGTCTTCCTTAGTGATATCGCCAACTGGGACAAATATATCTGGGTACTTGCCAATGGAATCACCGCCAGGGCACCAATACCACCGTCATGGAAGGGCGAAGAAGTAATCCCGGTTTTCAAAAAGGGCAATCGCGCACTGTCACAGATCACAGATTGGATGGAAAATTACATCTTATTCCCGTTCCAAGCTGGGTTCAGGAGGAAAGTCAGCACCGTCTACCAAGTTTTTAGATTTGCCCTAGTGGCTTGGAAAACAGTGAACATCGAGCAAGACAGTTTGTACATTGCTTTTATCGATCAAAGTCAGCCTTAGACCTTAGCCAAGATCCAAACTATAGCAGGTACTGAAGGAACTGGGGTTACCATCAGAGCTTCTTGTGCTGGTTGTTCGGTTGCGTGAGGATACCTACGCAAGGGTTTGATGGGGGGATGATCAAGGGCATCTGACTGTACCAATTAAAGTTGTTAGGGGGGTTCGTCAAGGAAGTGTCCTGGATCCCACCCTGTTCTCCCTTTTTATAAACGGGGTGGTGAAGCATTTGGAGGAAGTCCCTGCTGATGCACCCACACTAGGGGATGGAAAAGTAACAACTTTAATATTTGCAGATGACACATTAGTAGTCTCTAAGACTCCTAGTGGTCTTCAACTCCTTCTTGACCGCTTTCTGGCCTGGAGGTTAATACCTTGAAAACTAAACTCCTGACAATGTACCCCCACAAATCGTTTAAAGGTAAACTGATGCTGGGAGGGACTCCTTTGGAGAAAGGTTCCACTTTTGATTATCTGTGGGTGACTCTCTCCGAGTCAATGGCATGGAAGCACCACACTATCAAAAGGAATCTCCAGCAGAAGAAAATCTCTGGGGAACTGATTAAAGAGCACAAGGCCCCTCAATCCAGGCCAGTAGCAGCCCCACTCCAGGTATACAATCAGAAGGAAGTAACATCCGCCCTTTACAGGGCTAAAATCTGGGGTTTTGACAATCATGAGGGCCTTCTACACACACAAAATAAGTTTCTAAGATCTCTATGCTCACTTCCCCAGAGTACTCCGCTTATTCCTCTGAGATTGGATATGGGTAGATCCACTATGTGGATAAAGCAAGGCTTCGCCCCCTTCTCTTTTGGTTACGACTTAAGCAAACACCTGAGCTTAGTCATTATGCTATGGCCTTTAAAGATCTTTATAAACTTGATTGCTTTAAAATAAATATGCTGGTTTACCAAAGTCAAGGCATTGCTCTCTGCCATAGGCCTGGATACCTTGTGGGATGTCTCTGATCTAAGCCTCTTACCCAGCAGAGATGTTGTAAAATCACATTATTGGAACGTTAAGATACAGACAACTGTTTCCCAACCCTCTGCTGGCCATCTATCTCTAGAATTTATGGAGTTTAAGTGGCTACGTATACACGAACAGTATATGGAGATAATCTCGGCCCCACAAGATAGGATGCTCTACATACAATTTAGATTTGGTTGCCTCTCTGTGAATTCTTTCACAGTGGCTTGGCAACAAACTTTTGAGGCTGTACAGTATTGTCCTGGATGCCCCCGGACACTTGAGACGGTTAAACATATCTTCTTCGCATTTCCGTTATACATTACTCCGAGATTTTTATTGGCTAGCACCCGTATGTAGGCTGATGGGAACTCAGTGCCATCAAGAAGCATTTCGTATATTAAAAACAGATTCCAGGCCATGAATAGTTTGCGCAGTGGCAACATTTCTCCGAAATCCTGTGTGGGTTTTAGTCTTATATTACTAGAATGTTTACTTTTGGTTTTATTTCTTTCAAATCATTGTTTTAAAAACTCACATCATGATGTTGGTCTTAACATGATACCTACATTTTTATCTTGATTGTACAACGGCTACATTGGTATCAACTGAACCTTTGCAATGTTTGCACTTGTACTTTTATGGTCATAACGACCGAATAAAGTATTTGAAAGACTATGCTCAAACGTGTTTCTGATTTTACCCAGCGGGGCTATGGCCTCTAAGGCTTTCTGTGCTGGTGCAGGTTTACATGATATTCTTAGGTCAAACGTTAATAAGTTTAGAACTTTTTATTGTAAACAATTGCTCATCCGGATGTATCTGCTATTTCATTGTTTTGAACAAGCATAATATGAGCCACCAATCTTGAAATGGAATTTAGATTTTCCTAGCCTTGGTGTCAGAAAGGCTAGATTTTATCAAAGACACAGAGGTGAGATTCATCCCACCACTATTTCATTAACCCTCCATGGTTGGTAATTGTCTGCAGTTCCAAAACCTTCAACCAGTTCCACATCGTCAACCTAGCTTGTCCAGAGCTTCTCCTGATTTGGATTCATCTTGGCAGACTTCCTTTGCTGCTCCAGGATTTCAGAGCATGCTTTCTGTTTTCCTTTTGGATGTCTTCAAGGATATGGTGACTGTTTTACTAATTTTGACTTCTGCCCAGATTTTACTCACTGGTACTTATCTGGATTGGCTCACAAAAAAAAGAGGGTTTGTTGCTCTCAGCCAGAATAATTATTATGGCGCTCAATGTCCTACTGGTTATTCCATTCTGATGTTATGTTTGTAGTTCTTTCCCAGGGTTTTCTGGGTAATGTAGCTTTTTCGTATTGACTGCTATATATTGAAAGCAGGAAAAGAAAAGCATAATACTGACCTCCGTGTCTTTAATAATATCCAGCCTTTCTGACACAAAGGATAGGCAAATCTCAATTGTGAATTAATATTTGTCTGTGATAGGCAAGGCCTCTAATGAAGGGCACCCCAAAGGTCATTTGACAAGCCCCAGTAGACCTGTCAAGCAGGATGTGACGCTCAAGGAGGAGCTGACACTCCAATGTCAAAAAGGATCCTTGCGGCCTCTCTTTCTTATTCTGACTGATTTAGAGAGGTAATTTCTGCTCATTCAGGTCAGCCTATTGGTTTGCTCCTGGGAGCAAGTTCACACCTCATTCACATATATTTAAATGCCAATTGCTGGCTGGCCATATGAGAGGAAAAAATGCAAATTTAGCTTCTGGGGGCTCCAGGCAGGGTAAAGAAAACTTTTTTTAAAGTTAAATTTTTGTAATATTTAGATTTAGAACAATTGAATTGAATTTTTGTAAACTTTCAAATAGAGTTGTTGAATTATTTTTCTAGCTATTCCTATGATACAGGATTATTATTTAATATTACATCCCACTTGGGTCCTATGGAACAGCCAAACCTGTTCAAGTAAAATATCTTCGAGGCCATTATTATCGTTAGAAAGTTTAACATTAAACTTTTACATGCCCTACTTTTAAATACCATGCACCCTTAAATTATGGGCAAAAAGGTCTACTTAGGGGTGGATTATGAATATTTAAAAGGAGGATTTAAGCCTGTCAAAAGGGGTTCGTATCACAGGTCAAATTTGCAGTTAAAACTTGCACAGTCATGCTACTGGTTGCAGGACTGGGTACACCTTGGTACGGACTTATATGTACGTTAAATATGTGTCACGCTACCAGGGAAGGCGGGGCAGCCTTACATGACAGAAAAGATACTCCGTGTGACAGCTTTACAATGTCCCTCTGCTGAAAATCGTCCGATTTCTGTGTCTGCATGGGGAGACTTCGTTGCTTCCGTCGTTTCAAGTTTCAGAGTTCTTAACGAGGTTCTAGACGGACGTCTCAGTTGCAGGGGAAGCCGGAGAAAAGAAAGAAAAAAGAAAAGGAAACCAAGGATCAGATTGGTGGTTTTGCCGATGAGAGCAAGAGTAGGGGAAGACAGACCGTGAGGGAGATGACACCGCGACTACAGAGAGTGATTACCGGTTAGAGCTAGTAGCAGTGACCGCTCTCTGTTAGGCATTCCCTCCCGGTGTGTTTAAAATCCCCCGGAGTCGTCCCCGTACCTGTTCGAGCCACCCTCCTCCTGGGGGGTGGCGGGCGATGGCGTGGTGTCGGTTTTTTGCTGCCGTCTTCTCCAACAAGCAGGACGGCCGCGTTGCTTCCTGGTCTCTCTCCCACTGCAGGGGTCCCGGCGCCGCCAGCCGTCAGGGGTCTCTCTCCTCGCGCTGCTTCCCGGGTCTTTTTCCGCGTCTTCTTCGTGGATGCTCCCGCTTCTCCGCTCCTCCTCCCCTCCTGAAAGGTCTTCGAGGCACGGCGTCACCAGTGTCAGTCCCGCCTCCTCCTGTTGTCAGACCGAATTAAAGGGACCGTCTTCGTCCCGTACCTGCATGGTCATGTCATGGGGGTCAGAGGGGAATTCTGCTTCCGGTATTTCCAGCTCTTCCCGACAATATGCCAATCAAGATTTTACCAATTTTGTCTTGTTGAAAGAGGAGCACAAGCACTTACCACTGGTTACC
Organism: Triturus cristatus; assembly: GCF_964204655.1. NCBI lineage: Eukaryota > Metazoa > Chordata > Amphibia > Caudata > Salamandridae > Triturus > Triturus cristatus. Next base: position 668,125,234 of record NC_140590.1, read on the forward strand.
TGGGGTAAAGTGCAGAGAGTGCTATAGTCAGCAAAAATAATGTTAAGCAAATAAGCCCAAAAATATTAAGGGTGACCTCGCAGAAATGGCAAATTCCAAATAGATAGCTAAATAGGCAACAGACAAACTTGCAGTCGCCTAGGGCACCAATTTAGGAGGACTGTCGAAGTTCACAGAAAAAAAGGAAATAAAAAAATTGGTGACTGGAAAAATGTACCTACATTGATTTCATGGTTTGCCTAGGGTGTCAACACAGCGCAGCTAAACTCATATAGTGGATCAGGAAAAGCAACACCAAGTAACCAATGGCAAGTCATTTCACAGAGTCATTGCACTTGATTGACAAATACAGATTCTAGGATCAAGCACATGCCTCTCGCGGTCACGTGTGGTCATTGCACAGTGAAATTATGCCCAATTATGATGAGTAAATGAATTTGTAAATTACGAAGAGTTCACCTTGAATTCAATGAGGATAATGAGATGCCATGATTTGTTTTCTAAACCACTACAGGGCAGATTACGATGTCAGGCGGAAAGCCTCCTTCCGACAGTCAGAATCTCCTATACTGCGTCAGAACCCTTCCGACCGACTTGGTTGGTTTACGAACTGACCGACTGATTACAATGTTCATGGTCCATTTGTAAACTGCACGGTCTTTCCGAATCGGTTCCTACCGGCTCTCGGAGAATCTGTGTTGGTTGGACCCACATCGAACAGCTCTACCAACTGCATTTCCGAGTCAGCCTGTCCGACATTGGAAAGTGACTTTTGCGGGCCCCTTAATCCTGCGATCTCCGGGTGGGGGCCGAGGGGGTAACTAAGGGACCCCCCTGTAGAACCCTGCACTGTGTGGTATGTACCATGGGGTGCCCGCAACAGGGTGCAGAGTTTACCGCCCACCCCCCATTTCCCCATAAGAGCCTGTGTTGTTGGGTCAGTGGGAATCCAACCAAACAGTGTTCGGTTGCATCGTAATCGGTCGGGAGGAACCGCCGACCGCGAGTCTGTCAGTCCCGATTCCGAGTCGGTGACAGGAGGAAACTCTGACCTACATCGTAATGAGGCCCTACATTCTAAGTACAACCTTGTATGTTCCCTTTGCCTTCTGGGTATTTATTAAGAGTTGGACAGACTGGAAAATGTGTATTATTACATCAATGGCATGCATTAACCATCATATTCCATTTAGTCTCACAGCACTCTTTATACTTCCATGATGCATACAGCAGCCACCTTGGAACATTTTGCTTTACTCAGTTCCCTAATATAGTCCAAATTACCTGATAAATTTCATTCTGCCTTATTTGGGAGGTTACAATAAAGTCAATTTGAAACACACTCATAAAATAAAGAAAGGTCTTGCCTTTAGTTACCATTTATTATGAGGGGATAATATCTGCTTCTCTAATGTAGAACATTAAATTTACATTTTGTGAGAAGTTGGCCAGGCATATGCTGTCTCCTAGTTATAGGGACACCTTGCACCAGTCCAATTCGACTCTTATTGATGATAGGTTTAAGACAACCTTTAAAGAAAGCTATCCTAGTGGTAGCTGTGGAGAGCAGCCTTCAGGCTAAGTCTTGAAGGAGTGTTAAGCTTATTTTTTTACTATAATAACCTCTTGAATAACCAAATGATAGAGTAGCCCACACAGGTATATATATAAAATATATGTATTTATTCTAGACAGAATCCCACAGTCTCTTTATGAAGCTGTGGCAAAGTTACAATATCAAACAAGCATTGATAGACACAATAAATAGCACTATTAACATTGGGCCCCAGGGGGGGACCAAACCATACACTAAAAAAGTGGTATAATAACCACGACAATTCTACAGGCAATGCCTAGGGCATTCAGGATCGCTGGCCCCTTAAGAATCCACCCCAGGTTATGAGGATGGGGACCCACAGGAGGCGCGTGCAGTGCAAGTAGCTGCTATCGGGATCTCTATTACAGCCTATGGAGAATGTCGCGGTTGGAAATAAACAGTTTAAAAATACTTCTAGCAGGAGTACAAAGTTAAAACTTCAGACTTAAGCTTTTGAAGAGCCCACTACCACGAGAGTACTGAGGTACCACTGTTACCTGCCCCAGGGAAGCCGGATGCATAGGTCGTTTCTGCTGTCGGGTCGCGGGCCGATTTTCAATGGGAAAATAGTCAAAAGTTCTGCTAGCCAAAAGCGTTGATGATGCCGTGAAGATCAAAGATGTGAAGATTGTAGAGAAGAACCTGAAAGCAGAGGGGACAGAGTCTGGGTCACGGCAAAGTGACCAGAAGGCTCAAAGCAAAGAGCCCTTCGATGTCGGGTGCTTCAGGTGGAAAGTGGTGTAGCTTGGATCTGCAGCCACGGGCTCCGGGAGGCTTCAAGGAAGGCCAGCTTCAGGAGGGCGACTGTCCCACGTCGGATGAGGGTCGCAGCGGTGTTAGTGTCCGGATTGGATCCACTAAGCCTTGGCAACCGCAACCCACGAAGAATAAACAAATCTGCTACAGTGTAGACCCACGAGGTCTGGGAGAGGTCTCCTTCGAGGAGACTGTAGAGCAGGCCTGGAGCAACCAGGGGAACTCTTGATTGTAGAGATAGACCTCCGCTAGGGCCCACAAGTCGAGAGACAAGGGACCGCGGGAGGCAGCAATTTGGCGTGCGTAAAAGGGCACCCACGGGCCACCGGAGGGGGCTAGGGCGCTGGTCTTTGGCACAATTGCTGTAGAGTGGTTGGCTCGAAAACGGGCCAAAGCACAACTTCCCCACTGGTCAGGGTCGTGTGCTATGCAAGAGGAGGCCGGTGTCTCGGGGTATTGGGGATCTCGGCACCCACGCGGTCCACGGTGCCCAAACTCGTTGAGCACACTCACTGGCCTCTGGGATGCGCTGGAAACCCACCTCAAGGTTTCTGGAAGTCGTCGAAGTTCGTGAGAGCAGCGAAGTTCCAACCGGGTCACTTGCAGTGTTTCAGGTGCCTGCCAAGCAGGGGGATAACTCCTTTATCCCAAGGGAGATTTCTTCCGTCAGCTGGGCAGCAGCAAGTCGAAGGTCAAGACTGTTACTCACGTTATTCACCTTTATCCCCAAGATTAGGGGAGTGTCCAAAGTAGTGTCCACCAATGGTAGGTGAGGCGGGAAAGGGTGGCTACACCCTCTCCCCTTTGTGTGTTTCCCGCCTGGGCAAGGGGCAGGATGCCCCTGAACCGGTTCCAAGCGGTGTATGCAGAATGAGGCTTCTGCAGCTGCCTACGTGCAACTCTGAAAGGACTTTTGGTGCACCCACCCTGTTCCAATCCACATTATCCTGTCTGGGGAGATGCTAGCACCTCCCTGCCACAGGAGCCCTATTGTCCAGCTGGCGAGGCTGGGGTTTTCCCCAGCAACAGCCAGCCAGGGTCGTGTAGGTGGCGGGTAGTAGCCATTTTGTACTGCTTGTGCACTTTTCTGCCGCTTTTCCCATATCTCCCCTCTAGCAGGGGGGAATCGTACCCTCATGCCCATGGCTGGACTGGGGGTATGATTCCTACATGTTTGACACCAAACACGATATGGTTCTGTGTAGCCATTCTCAAGTTATCGCGTTATCGCGATAGACTTATAATGCGGTTAAGCGTATATGGTATGGCTACACTACAAACAACCCAGCAATGATTTTAGGAAGGTTGCAGAGAGGCCCTACTCATGTAGGGGTCCCCCCTCACACGTACCTCAGCACCCTGCCTTGTAGGATTACCAAGGCCTGCTATAGGGGTGACCTATGAGCGTATATGTGTTGTAATGGGGTGGGATAGAAGATACCTATATCCCTGTAAGGGGTGCTAGCACCACCTTACCCAGACTACAGTAGTGGTCTGGTGGTGTCAGTTTGTATGGCTGTCCCAGGGTGGCACAATAAGTGCTGCAGCCCTGGTAGGCCTACTGAGGGACCCATGCCCTGGGTACCTATGGGTCTACAAGGGACTGTCAGGGCACCCTCAGCATCCAATTGGGTTGTACCTAAGGTACTCACATCGTTTAACAGAGGAAGCAGAGAGGCTGGGGTCCTGGATAGCAGGGCCACAGCCTGGCTAGAGTCATAAAACAGCAAAAACATCAGCAAAAAGTTGAGGGCAACTATGCAGTCGATGCCACTCTCCTACACATTTGATGAACAGCAGTGTTGTCAAGCTTTTTAAAACAGGCCACTCATACAGGTCGGCCTTTCCTTTTCTCCAGCCACAAGCTAATCGTGCATAAAAGGCAAAACACCTGGCAGACTCTGGCAAAAACATTTTAATGATTATTTATTTAATCTAAATTTTTCGCGGCTCAAGAACTACTTGGATAAATGGAATCCATGTCTACACCAATGCTATGGTTTTATTTGTAGGTCCATCTAACGCCGTACTCAAAACTAGACATTTATTTTGATACTGACCTGTTCCATGAGGTAAACATATCAAATGTTACAAGTACATGCTTTTTACAAATCAAACTGCGGAAGAAAATCCATCCTTAATCAATAAAGTCTGTATAAAATGCTTTGATTGGATCTTGCCTTCAATATATCTGCCTTGACACACAAACTGACAACAATATTGTAACCAGTGAAAATATATCCACCTGACTTCTAACTCGGATCAGAAGAAGAGACCATATTATTACGATCCTTAGATCTCTTCGAAGGCTCCTGATTCTAAATGCATTCTACACAGTACTTCCCCAGACTGCATGATAGGTTAACGTTTAACTTCTGCACCCTACACTCAACCAGAACACTGGCTACTTCACTCTCCATGACAAGGACTGTTTATTTTACTTTTCTGTAGCGACAACAAAAGCCTTTACCAGGTATTCAGGCCTTTTACAGACAATTGAGATTTTGCTTTTGCTTTTTAATTATTAAGCATTGATTAGTTTTTCAAACCCAGTGGGTTTTTTATTTTTTCTGTGCTCTGTACTCATATTTGATTTTCAATAATGTCAAGAAGCTTTGGTTTACATAGCAGTCAGCAAGTATCAAATACCATAATTAGTATTTGGGGAATTATAAGACTGGCAAATGATGTACTGCAGTTGGTAAATCAAAATGCAATGTCAACTGATGCTATTATTTAATATTACTTTTCAGTGAGTTTTTTGTTTTTTCATACAACATGTAAAGAGACCTCAACAGAAGACATGTTGATTAGAATTGTGAGTCATGCTATAATACCTGATAGCTGCCTTTCCCTGAAATTCTTCTGATACTGGTTCAGCCATTTCACTGATGCTTAAATTTCTGTTCAAAGTACTCTCATCCAGCTCACTGTAATATCTTCTTTTCTTTGACCAGTAGGAAGGCTTCAAAAAGAAAAAAGGGGATCGCCGGAGCCCATACTCGCCTATTAAAACAAATTGCCACAATGTTAAACAACACTTAGGGTAAAGATAGGGACTTCTCAATGTGAACAAGCTACAAAAATGGTGTATGATGATAGCAAAGTGGATCACATAACATAAACAGGAATGTCTTCTTTGCCTAAATGGCTAAATGTAGTGTGAGATGCACTGGGCAAGACAGCGAGTGGTGGGTCCTGAAGAACATTATAATAATGGTTGGAAACTGAGAAATCTGATGAAGTATTTGAAAGAACCACCAAAATAGAGACTGGAACTCAATCAAAAGGTAGCAACTGTATGAACGGTACAGAAGAGATGGGCATTTGTAACTAATGCTGCTAGGAACCACAGATGTTATCATAGCGGCAGATTAGAAAACAAGAGCAGAGAGAGTTTGAAGTGTTTGGGATCACACAACTGAGTAACTGGAAAATTGGGGTTAGCATTGGTTTCTCTAGGTACCATAGCTGATAATGTAGTCACTTGACTATATTACCTCTTCCGTTATTGTAAATGACTACCATATTTTGAAAACTTTTCACTACCATATTTAGCCTATATTTTATCCGGTGAGTGGACAAATTTTGAAACACCATTTCCAAGTTATAGTCTCAGGACTTCGTGTACCAGCTACAACCAAGATGCTTTACTGTCAAAGCGTACACATGTATTTCAATTTAATTTTTATTTGAAAAGATATTTATTTGGTTAGCATCTCAAAAATAAATATTGGGCAGAGATTACTTTTTTTTTTTTTTTATCAGCTTTATTGCGGTTAGATTTACCATAAAAGCACATACAGAAAAAAGAAAGAAAAAGGAACACAACAATACAACAGGTCAAGCAATACATTCCAATATATTAATCTCAGGAATTTTTAGTCGATTGTTAGACATTATATATTTTTTTTTTGTTAAAAAATTTAAATAGTTCTTAAAAGTTCTAAAATTGATAAAAGACAGATCATTCAAATGGGATAAAATGTTTTTTTTTTTTTTTTTTTTTTTGGTAGTCATGGACTTAGTGTTAAACTGCTAGGGAATTGTTTATCAAATTCCTTCGGGTTATCCACATGGAATATAAATATTTGGCTACTGCAGAGACGATCACTGCATCTGTGTCCGTTTTGAGAATCCTAAAAAAAAACAAATATTGCCTTATGCCCAAGTTCTTGCATAGCTGAATTATCCATTTCTTTCTAATAGAGGAGTAGGCTGGACAAAAGAGGATGACATGCACAGGGGTTTCATCCTCTTGCGAGCAACCTGGGCAGGGACGCACAGAGTCCCCTTTCCACCTATCAATTTTTTGAAAAAGGGGCAAAGTGCCATATCTAAATTGCAAGTACAGCTTCTTTGCTAATGTAGGTTGGATTGTGTCAATTGCAGGCTCAAAACTATAAAAGTACTTGGTGGCCAAGAAAATATCGGTCAAGCTAGAACCTTTTGTAGAACTAAAAAGGTTCGTTAAGTTGATTTATTTAACAGTGCTTATCATAGTTGATTTAGATGTGGCTGGGCAGGCAACCTCGGGATTAAACCAGAGTTCCTCAAACCCAGTCGATGTCAGTGACTGTTTTACAAAAGCCAACCAAGGGATCTTGCCAGAACCCAATGAAGCTAACACTACCTTAAGCTCCTCCTTGTAGTGCACCAGCTCAGGGGTACTCCACAGGCGCTTCCAGTACAGTAAGGGCCGGAGGGCAATCACTTCTGAAATTGGGCAAATGTTTAGGTCTAATCTTAGAGGAACCAAAGGAGTGCTTTGGGGTAAATCCAGCAATTGTCTTATAAAATTATTTTCAGTTAGTGATAGGTTACTAACTGATGTGTGTCCCCAAAGTTCCGCCCCATACAGGGAAGATGCCCTAGCTTGGACTTTGGAGATTTCAAGGGGGGCACTTATTGTTTTGTGTGTGCAATTCTTCTGTACTTTCAAAATTCCACCTGCTGCTTGAGTTAGCCTTAGGTTAGCCTTCACCATTTGTGGGCCCCATCGCATTTTATCATTCAGAGTCAGACCCAAATAATCAAAGGTCGGAACCCTTTCAAGGGGTCTGGCATCCATTGTTGGATGGGGGCAATTGACGGTATTGGCATTAAAGACCATATATTTAGTCTTGTTTACGTTGACCACCAGGTTCCTTTTGGAGCAGAAATTAGAGAATTGGGCAGAGATTACATTAATTTTCAATGCTGGGTAACAAAAACCGGCATATGAGGATGGTGACGTTTGAGACAGGACAAGAAGACACCTCAGGGATTATGATTTATTTAGTCCATGAAATATTGTATGAAAGGCAGAGGAGATAGGTACCTCAAGCTACCTTTGATTTTAAGGGACCTTTAAAGGTTCTGTGAGTAGATCCAAATGTATTAAGATGGAGGACAGGGTGTGCCAATGGAGGATAGCAGGAGTGAAATTGATATCAATCAAAAAGTGGAGCTGGGAGCTATGGGGTTAGAAAGTTGATTTTGGAGTTGCAAAAGGAGACAGCAAGCTTGGATAGAGATAAATAATATAAGCAAGGAGAGAGGTTACACTCTGGACAAATTTGTTTAAATATTTAGAAAATGTGTAGAGCAGGCATCTCCAATGAGTAGGTCGCAGGCCACCAGTAGCTTTACAGCTCCCTGTCAATAACTCTCCTGGGTGCAGCCCAGCCGAATACTGCAGAAACCTTTGCTTGATTGAATCATTATATGTATACCAATATTAAAAAACATTTCTTCGAAATGAAAATGTATGTAATTTCAGTACTCATAAGGTGTTGTTCGGATGAAAATTGTTGAATTCTCAAAATGTATTTAAAGCTATTATTTGAGTTGGAGAGATGTATTACTCACATTACTACCTTGGTGCCAGGGGCTCTGCAGCTACTGCTGTTATGTATTACCCAGTTAGTGGCGTTCCAAATTGATACTTTACTGCTAGCAAACCTGCCAAATGTACTGTTGTAATCACTGCTGACAATCTTAGATGGGGTGGTCACTACTACATCACTAATCTTAGTAGCTCAGGATGATTTTCTTTGAATATAAGTATCTCGTGTTACAGAAAAGGTTGGTGACATCTGCTGCGAAGGAACACGTTGTGAACTATCCAGTTCATATCTGGAGCATGGATAGAGGTGAATGTGAGAAGGTTGAAGAGGGCAACTCTGGTATGGTTCGCACTTTCAATAGATTATTAGCAATAGAGGTTGATGATCAATTATTTAATCAAAGGTTTGGCATGTGAATGAAAAGGTAGAATACTTTGTGGGTGATAAGTGTGCTGATGCTAGAGGGAGTTTGGTGTCCAAAAAAAGAGAAGAGCAGCATTTTACTGCTGAAATAAAGGAGAATTGAGTAGGAAGGGAAAAACAGGAAAGTGAAATGTGTTTGGGTGCTGTAAATGTGGGAAATGTATGATATCAGGCTTGGCATATCAAGCATTGTGGTATGTGGACATATAAAATTGCATTTATCATGCTAAAAAGGAGTGAGAGAAAACATAGTGAAAACAGCTCAACGTCCAATTTTATATGCATCTTATGATGACATGGGTGTTCACTATTTTCATATTAGTCTGGAGAGCAAAGGTTTATTAATAACACCACCTGTGTTGCCGCTAGACTTATCCTCAATTTAGATATACCTATCCTGTATTATCATGTTGCCACCTATCTAAACCAAAACTGTGTTTATGTACAAAACTATCTCCTAACTTAATATCTAACTCTAAAGGGCGTACCTTCTACACTCTTGTCTGGGAAGGGCTCATTATCTCCTAAACGCATGTAAAATTTATCTCGCCAACTTCGCCATTTTGATCTACTCAACATTTGTAACAAATAAGGGAAAGAAATAGGACAGGTAAACACTACTTTATCATTATTATGGATTTGTTGTCAGAATGATATAATTTGACTATGCTACTTACCTGGCAAGACTTGATCCAGATAGATTGCAAGAAGCAGATATATTGTGCTATCCACAACCAGAAAAATGAATGTGATAATCAGAGGACATGGGCCCTCTTTTAAGTTTGAAAAGAGGGCTCCAGTTTCATAATCTTCCAGATGCAGGACCTAGGGTACAAGGAAGACAGTAATAAGGTAAAGAAATTGATATGTCTTTTCGTCACTCTTCATCACTTCACATCACTTCATGTTTTTCATGGTTAATCCAACTCAACCAATTTAACTACTGAGTAAATAGTAGAGCACACCCATGTCACAATTAAGGTTGATTTTTTAGCTTTTCCGGGCAGACGTGTTTACGCAAACGGAGATGTAGAACAGAATTTACTTTAATATAGACTGTCACGTCACACAAACAGTTTAAATTAATTAAGTATATAATTATTGCATACCTAGCAGAAGAATGTTTATGAGACTTACTACTATGTCACACACACACACACACACATGCGCACACACACACGCACGCACACGCAGGTGCGTGCGACCCCCCCCCCCCTTCCCCCCCCTCCAACCTTCCCAAGAGTTGCAATAATATGATTGCTGGTGCAACTTGAACAGAAATTGAAACGTTGCATAGGCACTGTACTTTCAAAAAATAGGGGCACACAGGAAGTACATGGGGCATGTGGGTGGTGCGTCATGTCGGGCAAGATATAGAGATGGGGAGATAGTTTATGATACAACAGATGTGATGGAATAGCCATAGTCATGATTAATTGACTAAGTTCATAAGAGGAAACCACTTAAACCCCAGTACACGTGTTTAATGCCTGCCAAACAACAGAGTCACAAAAAAAGTGATCTAAATGTAAGTGGCTTTGGAACATTTTCACTCTAACAAGGCACACATTTGATGTGTGAATGGATCTTTTTGTAAGGGACAATAAGGTTGCTGATGTTACAAGATGTAGAGTAAGGTATCGGTCAACAGCAAAAATGTAAACATCACTTCCTATAAAACCTTTTAATAGAGATGTACAGGAGTGTAGCTATCATTAGAGAAGCAAGTACAGTGCCAACTTAAGGGGCTAATTTCTCCAAAATTATGGCCATCTTTCAATCCCCAACCAGAGTAGGAGGCTCACTTTCTTAACTTTTTTCTTTTTAAAAAATAAAATATTAATAATAACTTTATTTCTAAGACATTTGTTATAGAGTTACAAAACCCTGTTTTAAACGACATGTCATTACAAATACACAATTTTTTTAAATTGTTTAAAATACACACCCTGATAAATATCTTGATAGTCTTTTTATTTCACTATCACGTTTTAAAATGTAATTTACTTGGACATACGAATAAATATAAAAAAATATATAGCATGACAGCCATCCCAAGTTATAATACAATTGCTTTACTCATTTTAATATATAACAATAAAATGCTTTATTTGTATGGCAATATATCTAGAGATAGCCAAAGCAATATCAAAATATTCCATTCCAAACAAGGGGGCTAAAGCTTGACTGCGCCTAGTGATACTGTTGCGGGGATTCTGCACCTACACAGAACTATGTTCAGGAAAACAGGACCTCGATGTATAGGGTGTACCAGCCTATCACCTTCGTACCCAAAATCCTAAAACCGACTAGCTATAGTGTCTCATTTGTTCTCCTCCAAAAATCACTAAGCTACACATGATTAGACAACCCAGAACACAACACTCCCAAATCGCTCAGGAATCGCGTTAGCAAGACATACCCTTTCGCTCGCTCACTCCTACCTGTCCACAATAAGAATTTAGCAGAGGCACTGTAATAGTTTAAAATGTTTATTTTAACTATCGTGCTCTACAATACAGTATACGAGCCACTACCAGCAGCAAAGTGCATAAACCCAAAACAATTAGCATTGTTACAATTCCATGGAGTACAAAATGGGAAGTCCTTTTATAAAGACAGTGGTAAAAGGACTATAAGGCCTAGCCACCCTCCCCTTGACTGGAAGAAGTTTATTTATTTAAAGGACGATCTCTGGGCTTTGACAGCAGACCCCATACCTTAAAGCCTCGATGTAAGGCTTACATCATAAGAACAGCATAGCTCTTCTCCATGAAAGGGCTCTCTCCAAGTGTGTGTTAAAGCAACAAGCATCCCCGTAATATCAAAGCACGAGTCTCCAGCATTGCAGCTGTGTTTAGCATGTTATGTCTAGGTGCTAGGGACTGACCAGAACAGAATAACAAGGGGCATTGTTTATCGACCTTGCACATCATGTTCAAACTAAACCCCAGGAACTTAGCAGAGAACACGAAAAGCAGACAGTTCTCAGGTGAAAGGCATAAACAGAGTCTTGCAAAAATAAAGTCATGTAGTAACCTGCGCAAAAGCAGCATCATGGCAGTAAAGCTCATGCTAACTTAGCCATGTCGACAATGACTATTGGCCATATAACATCTCCTAAAAATTAGGGTAACTTTTTACTCTGCTCTGAAAACTACAGGCAATCAAGGAAAAGATCATTTATATTACAGTTAACTCCTATGCCACAAATACGGTAATCTTGGATTAACCAAATATTGACTTTTAACCCAGCTATATTCTATACAGGGTTGATTTCTATTTGGAACCTTATAATATTTTACTGCATCCCTTTAGCTGTTAGTTTAGCCAGAGAGGGTCATGCATTACCCAGACGGTCTAAGGAGTGCCTAACCTTTATTTTCATTTTTTTTTAATTAAAATCGAGGATAGGTAGGATTGAAATGCTCAATAAAACTTGAGCATTTGCTAAAATGGCACTCTAATGCCTGTAACATATGAGTCAAAAGTGTATCACTGGTGGGTGCCTTTCTAAGCGAGAATTGGAAGTATAAGGCCTGTGAGTGCGCTCTCAGGTCTCAGGAAAGTAGTCCCATTTTAATTCTTAACGCTTGTAACATTGAGTTCACTGGGTCATTGAATAATCTCTTTAATACCAAGCTCTACTTTCTGTCCAGAGACAGCAATTCGGCTCCATATAGTGAATGAGGGATTAGTTTGCCCAACATTCCCTTCTTTATTGGTTCTACAGATAGAACCCCAAATCGTGACTCAAGCCTTTTAAGGGCAATGGTTGTCACGATAAGATACATTTTTAAGGTCTCTTAGGTCCTGATTATGACTTTTTTGCAGAGCGGGTGTGCAGTCCAACTGCCCAAGTTGTAATCGGGCAGTCGATCTGCCGGTGCTGTGGTGGCTGGATCCACCACCACGAGTCTGCTGGCCCTCGGATCACCTGACTCGTAAAAGGGCCCTAAGTGTCTATCGCAGAGCAATACGTTTCCATTGAAGACCTATTGGCGTATAGTCCAGTAGGACTAAATCGTCCACATTCACTAAAACAGTACATGTAAATCACCAATTTTAAGAGAAAATTAATTTGTCTTAGAAAGCACTTTTGGTAGATCAGAAATAAATAGACATAACAAAGGAGCTAACACACCTACTTGCTGCAAGCCGTTATAGACTTGGATTTTTTCAGAATTTTTTTCAAGCCCCATCAATTTTATCTGGGCCTAGTTGTTGGAGTGGAACTGCTGGATCATGGGCAGAAGATCTTGAAATCAATGGCAGTAGCAGCATAATTTGTCTACTATCTTCACAGATTTCATTGCCGCTGCCCAGGACCATACAGTGATCCGGATTACTGATATAATATTGATCCAACAAATATCCAAATACACAAATATCGGAAATTATATACCTCGAAAAACTATGGAGGAATTCCAAAACCCCAGCAGACCTCGACAACTACAAAACAGCCACCCCCGCCCACCACAAACTCATCAGACACTTAAGAAAGAAAGCTCTCGAGGACAGAATCTCCACCCAAGCACACAACAGCAAAGAACTCTTCGGCATCATCAAAGAGTTCGCCCAACCCAACAGTGACTTCACTGACATCCCACCCTCCCATGACCTCTGCTACAAACTCAGCGCCTTCTTCTATCACAACATCAAGACCATCTACGACAACTTTGACGACAACAACCTCCATGTGAAACCCACACCCACCGCTTCCGACATCACACAGCCGACACTGGACAGCTGGAACACCCTCAGCATCGAAAACACCCTAAATACTATGAAGAACAACCACTCCGGGGCCCTGCCCCCACCACATCTACCACAGAGCCGCAGACATCATCGTTCCGGAGCTACAAAGAATCATCAACCGCTCCTTCAAGACCACCTCCTTCCCCGATGACTGGAAACACGCCGAAATCAACCCTCTCCGAAAAAAACCCTCAGCGAACCCCAACGTCCTCAAGGACTTCTGACCGATATCCTTACTTCCATACCCAGCGAAAGTCATTGAAAAAGCTGTCAACAGCCAACTCGCTTCCTTCATCGAAGAGCACAACGTCCTCGACTCCTCCCAATCAGGCTTCAGGAAGAACCAAAGCACTGAAACCGCCCTCATTGTCCACGACAGACGACATCCGCTCCCTCGTAAACAGGGTAGAGAGGGTGGCCCACATCCTCATGGACTGCTCTGCGGCCTTCGACACAGTCTCACAACGCACTCTAGCCTGCAGAATCAATGATGCAGGAATCCAGAATAAAGCCCTTGACTGGATCTGCTCATTCCTCTCCGGTAGAACGCAGAGGGTCAGACTCCCTCCTTTCCTCCCGGAACCCACACTGACCATCTGCGGAGTCCCCCAAGGATTCTCCATCAGCCCCACTCTGTTCAACGTCTACATGGCCCCACTCGCAACCATTGTCAGATCACACAAACTCAACATTGTATCATACGTAGAAGACACTCAACTCATCCTCTCCCTGATCAATGAACCGAACACCTTAAAACGCAACTTTTAAGAAGGAATGGAAGCTGTTGCCAGGTGGACGAAGAACAGCTGTCTACAACTGAACACAGACAAAACCAAAGTACTCATCATAGGCAACCTCAGACTCATCCTGGACTCCGAACTCAAAATGGACCGCCAGATCAATGCCATCACCTGTTCCAGTTTTCACACCCTTCGTCTCCTATGAAAAACTTTCAACTGGATTCCCCTCGAACACAGAAAAACCGTCACCCACGCCCTCATCAGCAGCAGACTGGACTACGGCAACGCACTCTATGCCGGGATTAACAAAAACCTCACTCGCAAACTCCAGACCATCCAGAATACCTCTGCCAGACTAGTCCTTAACCTACCGCACCACTGCAACATCACCCAACACCTGCAGGCACTTCATTGGCTCCCCGTCGAGAAGAGGATCACTTTCAAGCTTCTCACCCACGCCCACAAAGCCCTCCACAACACCGGCCCCACCTACATGAACCACCGCCTCTCATTCCACGCACCCTAAAGACCCCTCCGCTCAGCCCAGCTTTCCCTCATGACTGTGCCGCGCATCAAGAAGGCCGGAACAGGAGGCCGCTCCTTCTCCCTCCTCGCAGCCAAGGCATGGAACAGCCTACCTCTCCACCTCCACCAGACACCATCTCTCTCCAAGTTACTGAAGAACCTCTAGACCTGGCTCTTCGCCGAATCACCATGAGCGTACGGCAACTACAAGAGCCCTGGTGGGTCCTGGAAGACCTCCGGACCTATTTAGCCTCTCGACGGACCTCTGTGAGCGCCAAGGAACTGCGCACACTTAACCCCTCCCTCTCATGCCCCCGATCGCTTTGAGACCCTTCCGGGTGAGTAGTTGCGCTTAACAAACCTTTGATTGATTGATGAACAAAAACATCAACTCAGTATAACTAGAAAAAAATCACAAATATCAAGCACACAAATATTGTTGTAAAAAATGCAGATTTTGGCAGATATCAATAACAAAAATATTGTCACTTAAAAATACACATATAACATGTCAAAAATATTGATTCCCACAATATTGACTACCATATTATTGCCAACATAACTAATACATTCCTTAAAAATACATCAAATAGAAAACAATTTGAACATAAAACAATTACTTCAAATAAACCCAAAACTTGTAATAAACATCTATAATTAAATACAAATATATTACATCAACAACGGAATACCCCTTGGGTATGTTTTACAAATACTGATTGATTGTTTGATTGATCAACCAAAAATTAAACATTCACCCCAAAAACATTGTACAACTAAAATACATACAATAAAAACACACAACGCATTAAAATGAACTATAAACAATTAAACACAAACATAAATATACATGAATATATATTAATAAAAATTCATATGTAAATAAAACAAACTATATTATATACTACAAAAAGAAACCATAAGTTAACATTTACCAAACAAACACTCAAATCAAGAAAAAAGAAAATGTAACTATACTAAATCAACCAATTAACACTATAAATAACTTTAACTAATAAAATCAAACCAACAATATAAAAGGGACACTAATTAAAACTAAATAATCCAAAAACGACATGCGCTGCAAACAGAGGAAACTTTACCAAAATGATAACCTAACCAACTAAAAAAAAAAAAAAAACTTAGCAAGTATATTATAAAGCACGTAAACTTTATATTGAAACTAAAAATAAACCGTTATTAAAATAAAAATAAAAAATTTAAAAATAAATAGTAGCACACACTGCAACTTTTATCTTTTAACAGACTACCTAAAAGAAAAAAAAACTGCCAGAAAATATCAACTATAACAAAGCCCCACCAAGAACATATAATAAAGTAAGTATGCATAAATAATAAATTATGAACTCATCCAAACAACGGCCAAAAAACAAACTAACTCCCTAAACCTCGACAAACTAGCAATAACATACTATTTTCAGAAAAGTGAGCACCTGCTCCACGTTAAAACGGGCTCAAAGGAAAAGCAGCAAAACAGTGCAAAATATCTCAACAAAACATACAAGTTAACAAAATACAATCAACTGCATTTTATAACACATTAATAACAAACATGCCAAAGTTACACTATAATACACTATAATATATATTTATACTATTAAACTGCTTCCAGATACAATGACAGAAGCCGCCACATTAATCATTTCACAGAAAGGAAAGGAATTATTAAATCACATATGCTACAACTACAGCCACGAAAGTGCATCAATGAAAACTATAAATTGGAAATGTAATAAAGATAATGTTATAATTCATGTAAAAGAGCACAACCACCCACCAAATGTGGCAGAAATATAAGTTAGAGAAAGCTTACAAGATATAAGAGGCAGGCACTAGCTCCCAGGAATCCACAAGCAAAATCCTTAAAGACATACTACCCAGCTACCAAACATATAACAGGCCAACCACAACCTACACCCACTTTAAAACGTTTAATTGCACATACTAAAAAAGCCATCAGCGATGCCCCACCTGCTCCTAGAAGATACCAAGACAAACACAGACCTGACCATCAGTGAAGGCTCCTCCATCGCACTGCTCTATGACTAGAGTACAAGGAAAAATAAAATAATAATAATTGAAGTTATCCTCATTTTATTTTTAGTATCAGCCAAGTAAGGGCTGATACTACATGGGCTCCCATGACGTTGAGAGTGGAGTAGGGGTTACTGCACCTCAAGGTCGCATGATGGTTTGATCGGCCGTCTTGGGCCGGCCCAACAGTCATGAGCACTTTGCATGTTATCCACCGGGCTGTAGTGCACAGTCTGGGTGGAGAACATGCGCAGGCTGTCAGTCCCTGTCTGAGTGCCAAACCAAGATGCTCAGAACAATCATGAGACTGCTGTCATGCTTAGGGGAACCTGGGTTCTTCTTGGAAGATGAGGGATGGCATTCTGAGGTAAGTGAATATTTCTTAATTTTTTTCCCCACCTCCTCCTATAGCCCACCCCCATGCCCGGCCCCACCACCCCCATTCCGTATCAGCTACCACTGCTGACCATTTAACAATTACACCATCCTGAGGAACCCTTCCGTTTACATGACAATTTTAATAGTAAAAAACCTAATCCAAATCTTCTCTAAAGCAAACAACTTAATGAAACTTACCCATCGTCAAACCTGGTTGATGGATGGGACCTTCAAATTGTGACCCAAACCATTCACTCAGATATACACCATACATGGTGAATATCAGCACAAAAATATCTCTTTAATATATGCTTTACTGCCAAAAAAACACAGGAGACACGAGGAGATGATGGACGGAGCGCTGAAACTTATCAGACACTCACCCCCAGTCACAGATCTGGGTTGAATCCATCATCGTTCTTTAGCTCAGTTTGCCACCCAGTTCAGACACATGTGTATGCAAATCAGTCTTGACCCTGTGCCTCATGGGAACAGTCCAGCCTGAACTGCCAAGCCATGTGTTCCCCGGACCGGAAACAAGCATCCTGAGACCGGTTTCAGGCTAACAGCCCTCATCAGCCAAGCTAGCTTGAATCCAGTGGCAAAGTGAGCAAGGGACCCACGTCTGGGGATACCCTGCCAACTTAGGACGACCAAACCAAACACAAGGAGAAACCTCTAATCTACATAAAACAACAAATAAATAACTACCACCAAAAATTAATCATAGACTTTGAACAAGACATGATTTTAACCATTTTAAAAATATACCAGCACACAGCCATACAAGGCTATTACTATCACTTTAAACAAAGTATGGGGTGACACCTCCAAAAATCTACACTAAGGCCCTTATTACAATGGCGGGCAGACCGCCACGACAGGCTATTGGTGGCAGTTTGCGCGCCATCCAGGGCATCAGTCTGAGCACTGCATTATAATGCATCCAGTTGGACTGCAGAGGTCGGGAAAAGGACAGCCGCCTCCGACACGATCAAAGATCCTGTCGGGACAGTGGTCTGATTCCAAACCCGACAATGGAGAACACCGCCGTAGGGATTAGGGTATTGCTTTCCGACTACCTGTTCATGGCAGTCCCTCCGCAATGAAAGAGACTTAGTGGGCCCCAAGCAGGGCCCCTGTAGATAACTGCTACGTGGCCTGGGGACACATGTAGTGCCCCCCCCCCACACACACACACATCGATGCACCGTGTGCCAGGCACCACATGGTGCTTGGCACACAGAGCATGGATGTGCACAAAGTGCTTTTTTCACTGCGGATTGTGCTGCTCACCTTTTCCTAGGCTGCAGCACAAGCTGAAAGTAGATAAAAGAACTTTACGACTGCCTGCACAGTGGTGCTATCATAATAGGGCAGGTGGGACCGCAGACTATTTGTCGGACTGTCACCTGCCCGATACGATGGCGGTCAGGTTCACGGCCATAGTAATGAAGGCCTAAGAGTAGAATATGCCATTAACAGCCAATTTGCCTTCTAAATCAAAAAAGTGACAGCACTAGCTACGTCCCTGTCACAGAGGTAGCCAACCACTATAACTTATTAATAGAAAGCCCTTTCTAGCAGCATAATGAAGACAAACGTTGTGCCCTAATGGACTATTCCAAAGACACTTGGGTAGGCAGACTGCATCGGTCCAGACACAAATGTCAAGCCAAGTTTCAGATACCATGGTGGAATGTCTATGACAGTATCCTGGCACAGGAAGCCAAAACAAACCCAAAATAACACGAAAAGACTACAAATTAGAAGGAAGCAGCAAAAGAAAAAGGGCTCTAAATAAAAAAGATTTCAAAAAGACTATCTCCCAATAGAAATAGATGGGAAATATAGTAGAAACGTTTAATAAATGTGAAAAAAGAAATGTAAAAAAAAAACAAAAAAAAGAAAACTACCAGTGGTAAACATCAAACAATATTGTAAAAAAATTGAAAAATTGTAAAGTGTAAATTAAATAACAGTAGAAAATGTATACAATTATTTACCATACACTAATAAAGAATATATTGGAATAATATTAAAACATTTATTTAAAAAAGTTAAAACATGTTCAAACATTGTAATCAATAAAAAATAGGATTTGAAAATGTGCATTATACAAATATTTATGAAATATGATTTACGTCTGCCTTTTTACAATTAAAAACTAACAAATAATATTTTATTTACTTGACTTTATAATTGCTTTTATTTTTACTTAAAAATATATTTGTCAAAATGCAAAACTGAACAATAAATTAAAAATGTAAAAAAATACAATGTAACAAAAATGTGTGACATATTTTCATTACACTAAATTTAGGAACATCTTTGACACTAAAGGGGTGACATTCACTACTCCTATTCCAATCTAAACTAATTTGGGGAGGATAATGCAAATTAAAGGGATGACATTTACTATACCCACTCTAACCTATCCAAACTTAGGAAAGGTATTGGACACTAAAGGGGTGACATTTAACATTCCGAGACCAATATAAACCAACTTGGGGAAGATGTTGGGACACTAAGGGGGTGACATTTAACATTCCCAGTCCAATATAAATAAACTAGAGGAAGGTGTTGGACACTAAAGGGGTAGCATTTACTGTTCCTACTCCAATCTAGATCAACTTGGGGAAGGTGTTGGACACTAAAGTGGTTCAATTTACTATTCTCGCTCCAATTTAAACCAACTTAAGGAAGGTTTTGGACACTAAAGAAGTGACATTTATTATCTCCACTTCATTCTATACTAATTTGAGGGAAGGCAATAAAGACTTCAAATTTTATACATACAGTACAAAATAAAACTTTTTACCTAGAATATTATACAATTTAATTGTAAGATACACAATGCTGCAAATTCTCACATTTTAGTAAATTACAAAATTAACAAATGTTATATTAAAACACACTCTTTCAAACTACTAACCATTATACAAAGAAAATATAATTTAAGATTTTTAAATGTATATTTTAATTAGTAATAAGGGAATTAAAAAAAAAGATTTCCTAGTATTTATAAACTTTAAAAAAATACAATTACATGGGATTCAAATAACAAAATTATCAATTATATAAAAAAATATTTCTTACATTTTTGCATTGTAAAGTTTTGTAACTTTTTAGAAAATGTTCAAAAACATTGTTATTCCTTTTTTTACAGTTATAGAAACTTCATAAAAATAATATATTTTAATTTAAACATCAAACTAAATCCAAATATACTGCTTTATAAAAATCCAAAAAAGAAAGATTATTTATTATTTCTTAATTCTCTAACAAAATAGCATTCAAATATATCTTGTTTAACATGAAGTTTAACAATATATTAAAAAGTAATAAAATGCTTTTTAAAAGTCAAAGCAATTATTTTGCATATTTCTTAGAAGGAAATTACACAAAATCTATGATTATTGTTTGTGTGACATAGATATTTGAAATGACATTGATTTAGGTCGCAACCGATAAACTCTTGATTTGGTGATTTCCTTGTGTTAATAGGACTAATTTGTCTTTTTCTTTTGTTCCCAATCCCATGTTTTATGTGATTATTTTTATTGCATTTGTGAATGTATTTTTTTTAAAAAGACAAAAGTAATTTTTAAACAATATTTGATGAGTGTTTTTTGAAATGTGGACACTGTCATCGCCTCATAATTAGCTATATGACAATGTGCATTGTTTGATATTAGTGACTAGTAATGTCATTTTAATAAATGTATATATTTTCAATTTTTTTCCCTCTCTCTCTTTTTGATTACATCTCTGTTGTCCTATTCTCATCCTACTAGTGTGAAGTGTGAAGTGATCTAAGTATATTGTTGTCAAGGAGGGTTTCTTGTGTGACTAAGGTCATTCACATACTGACCACAACATGTTAATTAGCAATGTATTCAATAAGTATGGAATTTTGCCTTGGAATAGGCATTAAATAATTTGTTTAGAGCAATACAAGGACTAGTGGCCTTTTCAAATCAAGCTTGATGGCACAGCATTTCAAAACCCTGTAGATTACAAATTCTTCAAAATATAGGCTGAGTGGCTTTGGTTCCACCTAGTACTCTATTACCTCGGGATACTGGCTATTTCACGCAACAAGAGCTTCTGCTGAAATGCACGTGGAATTATTTTACATCTGAAACATTCAATCAATGTTTGTTACATTCATTATCTCATGTGTGCATTCCATTCAGAAAGCAATCCATATATGCTACTTTTCTCCAGCATTGGCAAAGACAATAGTGCAAGATTTAAAGTGATAAACAGCATTTGTGCATTCAACATGTAAACAGTTATTTGTGAATGTCTGCATTTACATGAATTGGCACAGTCAAGCTAGACTAATTGGCTACGCCAATGCTTTTTTATGTTCCGGCTTCCAGTGCAATGCATTACTGGTGAAGATGCCATTGATTTACTTCAGGAAAAGGGTCTTCACCATTTTGCAATGTTAGCGGGAGTACTGGTCAAGAAATGCAGAGATGGTCAGGTAGCAAGTGATGATACGAGGGGTTCATGTCCCCACCATGACAACAACTGGGGAGGACGATAAGTTGTCCTGACTAGTAGACCTGCCAATTCTTTTTGGTCTCAGCTATGCCAGAACCACATGCACCTAGGCTTGAATGCCCGGGCAAGGAGCCTGGACCCAGCATCCATCCGAATATATCTAGTTAAGTTGCAAGACAAGAAGGTACTAAACAGGCATGTTTTTATAGTATGCATTAAACGATGGGAGCACATCAACATAATTAAGCCTGGGCAAAGCACTACGCTACGCTCGCGTAGTTTGCGAAGTTCGCGCTACTTTGCACTACGCGAATTGCACGTAGCACAGTGCGAACACGCGTAGCGTAGTGTTGCGTAGTGCTGCGGTCACTTTTTGCTTGCTCGCGGTCCTCAACGTCAAGTTGGCGACCACGAGCAAGCAAAATGACATCCCGGCGAGACTTTTTCCTTGTTCGCGATCAGCAACATCAAGTTGGCGATCGCGAGCATGGAAAATAAACCTCCCGGCGAGATTCCCAACGCAAGGAGGTCAGGTTTCTCATTGTGAGTGGTCGCGTATGCTCGCGAACGTTAGCGATGAGAAACTACCAGTTCGCGTTGAGAAAGCTGCCGCTCGAGTAAAAATCTACTCGAGCAGCAGAAAACTACAGCTCGCACTGTGCAAGATGCCATTTTCAATGATTGCACAGTGCCGGTTGCTTGTCCGCACTGTGCCATCATTGAAAACGACATCTGGCACAGTGCGAACAAGGTACTACGCAGTTCGCGAAGTGCTACGCGTAGCTCGCGTAGTGCGAACTGCACTATGCGTAGCTTCGCAAAGTGCTACTTCGCGAACTACGCCCAGGGTTAAACATAATAACATAGAAACATCATTCTGTAAGTAATATCCAAAGCAAGCACCAATTAATTAGTTTTGCTGGGATTTACTTGTTTATAAGCTTTATGAAACAGTGTCAGGCTTGGACATCCGAGAATGCATCAGTTCAACTAACAAGTGTTTAGTATTAAAGAATTGTTCAAGGCTTTTTTGTTATAGTCTTTGTATGGAATAGATGATTTGATGAGGTCACTGGATTGCTATATAGGAGTACGTCTACATGATTCTTTTGCCGCTTGCATGAGATGCTGTAAGTACCAGCCAGGAAATACATTAGGTGAGGTTGGGTTGTCAGCGTATGGTGCTCATAGGCATGTTAAAAGAAAAAGTTAATTTAACTCCAATCCATGATAAGCTGCAATGGAGTAGTTAAAGCTAGCCTGTTATAGCTGAAGAGCTAATGCTGGTCGCACCATCTCCAGTCACACTATATCTACCCGACAACCCTCGATACAACAAGTCCTTAAATATCATGCTTTCAAAGATAACTAACCTTTGAATACTACTGGGGGACAACGCTAGGGACCACACCGACTTTTAGTGTAACATAGAAGGAAGTAACCTTGTATTACTGCTGAGTCTGTTGTACCTTTCTAGTGAGAGATGGGAGTACTGCTTTTATACTGCTGTACTTGTTTTGTGTGAAAGTTTTGTGTGAAAGTCTTTTTGCTCTGTTACTGCCTGATAAGTAAACACCTAATCAAGGCAGGTCTCTCCTAGCGACAATGCAATGCTCCCCCATTGACATTGCACTATTGCACCAAACCATGTGTTGTTCTGTGTCCCTGGACATAGTGTAGCAACTATCTAATACATAACCCTGCATTACTGTGCTACCCCCAAACTTCCGGCCTACTTGCTGCAATCTAAGACCCTGTTCTTCTTCCCCATGACCCTAAGCTGCTCTTCAATGGCCCATCGGAGCATCCAGACAATGCCCTCCCAATCACTGAGCCCTGTATTGGACTGCTCCCCATACTAATGACTCTATGCTTCTCTCCACCAGAACCTGTACTGCTTTTCTGGATCTTACACTGCTTGCTCCCCTTAAAAAGAGCATTGCTTCGCAGCATCTTGACCCTGTGCTAGCCTCTCTACCATAAATCTTTCCGCCTTGGTACAATATACTGTATACCTTTCGGATCCTGTGCTCGCCCAAAGATCCAGTCCCTTTAAAGATACTGAGGCAAGTGGCAGGAGTTGTTTCCCCTGTCATTTTAGAGTTGATTAATACCTTATTTTCTACTGGAGTGGTCCCTCCCCATGAAAGGAAGCTCTGGTAAAGGCACTTTTAAAAAAACCTAGCCTTGATCCTTCGACTCTGGGAAACTACAGCCCCATATCACTTCTCCCGGGGTCAGCAAAATTGCTGAAAAATACTTCAATTCGGTACTGTCATCTTTCCTAGAGACCCACAAACTCCTCCACCGGTCCCAGACAGGCTTCCGACCTCTCCAGGGAACTGAAACGGCTTTGCTATCAGTGGTGGAAGAGTCAATAAAGATAGAGGCACCACTGTGGTCCTTCTCCTGGACCTCAGTGCGGCCTTCGACACCGTAAACCATCATATCCTGGTCCATAGACTCAGAAAACTGGGAGCTACCGGAACTGCTCTGTCATGGCTACAGTCTTTCCTGAATAACAGATCCTTTCAGGTTTTTGACAACGAGATGACCTCTAAACAGATGCCCCTTTGCTGCGGAGTACCGCAGGGATCATCCCTGAGTCCCACCTTATTCAACGTTTACACGTGCTCCCTAGCAGAGGTGATATTTCCTTTTGGGGTACACATAGTCACCTACGCAGATAACACGCAACTTGTGATTGGGCTTAATAGAGCCGAAAGCTCCCCCCGTCTGCGTCCATGCCTAGAAGAAATTGCCAACTGGATGAACGAGTCCTTCCTGAAACTGAATGGGGAAAAAAGCGAGGTAATGATCTTCGGTAATCGTTCCCCCCTTGATCTAAACTCAATCTGGACCACCACTCTCAGTTCGGCTCCCATCCCGAAGATCCAGTTAAAAAGCCTGGGTCGACCAAGACCTCACCTTTAAGGTACAAGCACGGAAGACGGCGGCCACACGCTATGGTATCCTGAAAATGATTCGGAAAGTTCTTCCCCTTCTTTCTTTCCAGGCAAGAAAAATCATGGTCCAGGCCCTTATCCTGTCCCGGTTGGACTACAGGAACGCCCTTTATCTGGGCGCTCCTACCGCAACCCTTTCCAAATTGCAGACTATACAAAACTGGGAAGAAAGAATTCTACTAGGCACTCCTAAACATCACTCAGCTCCACCTGCTTTGAAATCGCTCCACTGGCTCCACGTCCGGGAGAGAGTTAATTTCAAAGCCTTATGCATTGTCCACAAGTCTCTAGCTAGAATAGACTCCGCAATTTTTCACACCACCATTCAGTCCTACCCGGCCCAACAGAAGTCTTCGCTCAGAGATTATGAACCTTGTCACTGTCCCCAAGATCAAGAAAGCCAGAAGCGGGGGTCCGCATTTCTCATTTAACGCAGTCAAGCTCTGGAACTCCTTCCCTCCTCATCTACGAAAGGAAACCAACCACTTAGCCTTCCGTAAACGGCTAAAGACTTTGTTATTCCCTTAGCTGGTGAAACTCCCTACAACTGCTGCTACTAGCGCTGGGATGCCTCCGGGTAGCCATGCGCTATACAAATGCTTTTTTCATTTAATTTCATTTCTCCACAAGATCTGTTTCTGCTCCCCCATGAACCTTTGATTTTTTCTACAATGCTCCTCACAATATCGCCCCAAAATAACTTCCTGTCTGCTGCATAACTCTCTGTACTCTGTGAGCATGTAGGCATCAACAGTTGAGTGCACTGGCATTAGCTCCAGTCAAAGGAAGGAAAGGCTGAGCTTGACGAGGAACATCCAGACTGTTTGGTGAAAGACTTTGCATCTTAAATGGACAAACTACATTGCTCATGATAACATTTGCTAAGGGCATTTGTGAATCACAGCTTCCTTGCTAGGTAATCAAGATGTTTAGTTGCTGCAGCCAAGATCGTGCTATCTGAAACTCAGGACAAATTGAGGTGAGTTATTTCCACAAATGCCTCGCATTTTGGAACCTGCCCCTTTGTTCAAAGAAGTATTTCAACGGAGCAATTGTATTAAGGAAGTGACATTGGATATTTATATTCGGAGACTATTCTATTTAATAAGTTGTGAACTTGGAACGCAAAACGGACTACAATTTAAAGGGATTTCTGAACGATTGTTTCTCAGAGAATTTGGGTCCGTATTATGTGATGTTAACAAACAAGATCCTTAATGCTCAAATAGGAGCATAATACATTGCATACTCCATTTAAGTTCACAGTAGCCTGAACTAGAAATTCATATTACACGCTTCAAGAGTTGTAAGCATACTTATAGTTAACAAAAGTCAGAAATATAGATATAATTTTTTTAATAACCCTGTGACCAGTTGAAATCTATGCACTGCAGAACAGACTAGTCAGAATGGTGATCTCCAATATCTATATTTTCTATCACTCATCCCATTAAACTTTCCCCAGGGATCTGCCAACTAATCTATTGTAACTTTCTTGGGATGGTAGAAAATATGGAAGTGTGGAAGATTACTTCGCTCCTGTAGGATCTGGACTACAAGGTTAGTGTTTTCTAATCCTTCCATCTTAACCTTGTGTTGCCCCTTGGGCTGACCACTGATTTTAATTCCACAGACCCAGTCCAGCTCCCTTGTAACCTTCATGGCTTCTGCTGCTGGAGCATGCACTGTTTTCCTGGACACACTGGCACTTACCTCATCTCACTCCTGAAGTGCTTTCAGCTCTTTTAATCCTGCACAGTCTCCATACCCCTTTGAATACCCTGCTGCTCCACTTCTACCAACACTTGACCCCTACAACCGCCCACTGCCCTCACACCCACAAGCCACCCAACAGTGGCAATCTATGGATGTAGTTTACAAGCTTGCATTGCTAATGCTATATCTGAACTGGATCATGGAGGAAGAAAACTACTCAATGCTGAGTCCCATTCTGTACCCATCCTGTGTGTAAAGGGAAGCTTGCACTCCTGATGCCCATGTAGTACATGTCCTGTGAAGGAGGAAGTTTGCACTGCTGAACCAAGGTGGTACCTGTCTTTCAGTGAGAGGAATTCATGGCACTGCAAATACCACTGTGGTACAAGTTCTCTGTGTCTTACTCACAATAAAAAAATATTTTGTCTGTACAAAAGCCAAAGCACAAGCATTACCATAACCTATTTCATTTGAGTTATATATCCCACTGTTGCTTGGCCTTCCCTCTCTTCTTGTGTAAATTAGAAAACGCTGATAGACATGACTCAGGTCTCTTTCTATATCTGTATTGGGATTGTGGTTCAAAGGTAGAAAGCCTCTTTCCTCCTGGTGTACAATGGACGACCAAACAGAATTGAAAGAATTAATGAAATCGTCTTTTGGCACACCTATCCACATGCATAAGATGCTACAAAGTTCTTCGAAGATTTAACCAATTCTAATTATACTAAACATTTGAAAATAAACATTCAACAGACTCTCAACTAACCTTGATACAAATAAACACAAAGCAATAACACTGACTAATGACACTCGAAGGTCTGCACAAAGGGAAAATACATTGAGCATGAATTACTACTACATAATAATGGTAGCAAGTGCTGCACAAATGGCAATACATTTCTATCTCCAGCTGTTTATGATATGCTCTGGCTCTGTGTGCTGACTAAATGGATAAATAATTATATGCGTAAAGGTTTCGCTGCACTTTAACATCAGGTATGTAGCTGTTGGAATATGAATTTATTCATGGAATATCCTGATAGAAACGAACCACAGTCTAGAGAGTTCCTATAAAATAATATGTGTTTGACCTGGCCCTCTCTGCAGGGTCACCTCCAAACTTTTTCACTTTTTCCCCTCCACTTTTTGCTGAATTTGTTTTTGTTAGCCTTAGGACTCATTTACCACTGCAAAGCAGTGCAAATTGTTTGTGTTCTCTCCTTTAAACACGGTCAAACTGGCTAATACCCAATTGGCATATCTAAGTCACTTTTAAGTCCCTTGTAGAGTTGCCTACCATATACCGAGGGTCTGTAAATTAAATGCTACCAGTAAGTCCGCAGCACGTTTCATGCGCTACTGCAGCCTGAATACAGTTTTAAACTGCTATGTCAACTTGGCATATAAAACCCCTTGCAGAGACTTAAACTCCCCTTTTCATTACATTTAAGTCACTCCTATGGTAGGCCCTAGGTAGCCTATTGGTCAGAGGGCTGCGTAATTAAAAGACTGGACGTGTACTTTTAGGTTTTACATGTCCTAATGGTTAAAAACTTCCAAATCCGTTTTTCACTACTGTGAGGCCTACCCCTCTTATAGGATATCATGGGGGATTCCTTGCTACATTAAATAAGCTCTAATTTACAATTAGGAGCAGATGGCTTTATCATTTTTGGTGTCCATGAATATATAACGATAATCCCCCTTTAATGGTATGGTAAAGTCGGATTTTTAATTTTGAAACTGTCAATTTTGGAAAGTTGGCATATTCCTACTATTAGCCTTTTAGTGCCTGTAGTCTGTCTTGGGTAACATGACTAGGCGTAACTGACAGACTTTATGAATTCCTTCCAGACATTCACAAAATAGAGCATCACGTGTGCCTGAATGGACTGTTTGCTGGCAGGATGGGGGAGCAGCGCTGAGCACAACCCTACTTGCAACTGAATAGCCTGTGCTTTGCCTTCACACAAAGACCCTAATGACCCCACAATGTCATTGCAGCCAGCTTCGAGTCAGAGTAAGAGATGAAGGAAATTCTATGCACTTCAAAGTCTCTGTCTGGAAGCTTCTCACACCTTCCAACACCGGGGCACCAGGATATAAAAAGGTGACCTCAGACACCAGCTCATCAGTACACTTCTGGACTTGTGGATTTTCTACCAGGACGAAGGACTGCTGTGCTGCTCAGAAGACTGCCACTAATATCCTGCACTAGCACCCAGACCCTGCTGAAGTGAATTCCTGACCCCTAAGTGGTGACCTTCTGGACCTGGACCCTTGGTGTCGCTAAGAGAGCTGTAAGCAAGCTTTTGGGCTCTTTGTGAGTGGACCTGTTCACACTGAGACCTCGCCGCTCACATCGCAATTCAACGCGAAGCGCCGTTACCCCAACTCTTCACGCAATAGTATCAACCACTCCAAGGTCCAGATGTACAAACAGATTTGCGACCCGTTTGCGCATGCAAAATACAGGTGGGCCATGTACTAACCCTATCTAGCGAGTCACAATTTATTTGTGACTAAATAGGATTAGCGACTCGCTGTTAGGAAGGGGCGTTCCGAGGGCATCCCTTCCTAATAGGGAGTCTGAGTCCCAGGGACCACAACCTGCCCTTAAAAAATTAAACAAAAATGTTTACATTTTTTATTTTTTTAAATGCATCCAGTTTTCCTTTAAGGAAAACGGGCTAGATTTAAAAAAGAAAATACTGCTTTATTTAAAAGCAGTCCCAAACATGGAGGTCTGCTGAGCCCAGCAGGCTACCATCCCTGGGCGGGCCAGCCATTCCAAATAGGGTCGCAAATTGCAAGTGCCTCATGAATATTGAGGAGGCATGCAATTTGCAACCCCATTGGAAATCGCAAACAGTGTCTCAGACACTGTTGTACATGCAATTTGCGACTCGCAATCAAACGCAATTTGCGAGTCGCAAATTGTCATGATCGTTCGTACATCTGGCCCCAAGTAACAGCCAACGTGCAGCTCCAGTAATGCCCACCTACAGCACCTGACCTACTCTTTGTGCTACTCCGGAAGCCTTCCGCAAAGCTCTCCCTGCTCCTTGTGGCTTGTGCTCCTTGGGCCTAACCAGGTGACTGTAACTGACCTGTGCTCCTTCACAGTTGGTCTGAACTTGTGATACTGAACCAGTCCAGCACGACCAGATATCCACAGTTGGCTTTTAGCAAAATCATAAAAAATGTATAACTTCGGATCTATTGATTGTATTTTTGTCGTTTTGGTGTGAAAGAATTTATCAGAATTTTCTCTATCTTTCCAATATTTCTTTGAGATATTTCTTGAGTTGTGTTTCATTTTATTACGGTTTGTGTGCTGCATAAATACTTTACACATTGCCTCGAAGTTAAGCCTGACTACTTTCCATACCAAGCTACCTCGGTGTGACAGGGCTGATGGAGGTAGCCATGGCGAGGACCCCTGAGGCACCACATAAGCGCAGACTAGCTTTCTAGTCGTCACTGTTGCTAATAGGGCAACACCTTACACTTATTTTGAGGTTTGCTTATTATGTCATACCTATTACATATTACTAAAGATTAATATGTATTTTCCCAACATTAAGTCAATTCAGTTCTAAGATATGAAGGAGCATGGTAGACTCATAGCTTTTTTCCTCAATGAGTCTCTTTTTAAACATACAATCTTTGAAAACAAGTTTGTTGTTTTTTATAATACAAGAGATATATCAAAGTCCAAAAATAATCAAATACTTTACAAGCGCACCATCCTCTTTCCATACATGTTGGTCAAATTTAACGCTTTATACTAATAGAAGGGCAGGAAGTATTGGTTTCTTCAATGCACATACACAAGATTCTCTAGATTATAAATTAGTGGTGTCTTAAAGGAGTAATCATTTTTAGATCAAGTTACAGTTGAAGACTTTTACATATGCTATAGACAGGTTTTCCATTTAGAGTTGTTTAAACAATTAACACGGATATGTTGAACTCTTTGGTGGTTCCATAATGACCTGAATAGTGTGATGTAACATAATATATGGCAATTAAAAGATGCATCCTAGTGACCACCAGCATAACATTTTGTATGAAATTAGAGATATTTTGGATTTTTTAGATCCACATACAAACATTGATATGCAATTTGGTTCTGTGAGATGAAAAAGTGTGGAAACTGCTGGATCACCTGTGCAATGCCAATGAGGAACGTGCAGTGGCAGAAGGGGCTCAGTAGCCACACATATGGTTTTGGAAAATCTTCCACCAGTACTATAAGAAGACCAATGCATCCAAAGACCAGCGTTGCTAGAAACTCCACCACACCCACATGTTTTGCTTTTTTAAAGAAGGGAGTCAGCATTAAGGCAAAAAATATCTAGAAGAGAAGTCAAAATTATTTCAAAGGCGTGATAACAGCTAAACAACAACACAAGCATTCCTTTTAATAATATCATAGATGACATCACAACATTATAATTTACATCACTGGTGATATTACACATAACTTCACAATTGACACAACCGACTACAACACTATTACAAATTACATCACAGATGACATTATCAATAAAGTCACTGGCAAGATCACTATTCACCCCACATAATCAATAATATGAGTATGAATGACCAAGTCAGTGTAACTCTAAACTAACAAAAAAAAATTGATAGAAATGATAGCCTCTGAAGAGATATCAATTTTAATTCGAAGTGACTCTACAATATAGATAAAAGGGTTATGAAACTAGAAATTGTTACTGTTGCGCCAAATGGACAAACAATAAAAAACCTGCCTTCAACACGTTGCTGGGCTACAGGGAAAATAATACTAACATATAAGCTTGCCTATTTAGGTCATTGTCATTAGGGTTTGGGTTGATATGAGGTTTTGGTCAGGGCCTGAGCGCAAGCTAAGTTATTCACCTATATTCACAGATATGAGGTGGGAGCATATCTACAGTGAATGGCGGAAGGCCTAGTGCAGTGCGCTTGGGAACTAGAAGCATGGTCTAGCCGAAGATAAGGTGATGTGTAATGTCACTAGTTAGGTCATTGAGGTCTTCTGCAATGTTATCAGTGACGTCAAGGGGAAGAACAGGGGAACCCTACTCACAACGGAACCAGGGTACTAGGTATATATAAGAAACAACGGTTCCTGTGGACTATGTGGACTTATTTAAGCAATATTTATGCACAATCGCAATAAAAAGGGTGCATTAATGTCAGAGGGCAAGAAACCGACTACACAGTATAATTCGGTATAGCATATTTATAGAAAAACAATAGGAATATATGTACACTTCTTTTCAATCAAAAGCGCAACAGTTTGTGCATTGTGTCCCCAAATGAAAAATGGAACCAACAAAAGCTGAATATATAAAGTGAATGATTATAAACACGGTTTCCAAGAATTCTGAGAAACGGCCATAGAAATATACTATTTCAACTGCATAGGTGCACAATAAAACATGCTGGGTAATGGTCCGTTCTTTGTGCTTGTCAATGGCATTTCGACCCTTCTATGTATGTGGGGTCCCTTCAGGACTGACGATGTTGGGACATCTGGGTTGTGATAAGCGCAGCCTTGGTGAAAATGATGTGCCACAGTGAAAAAGTGAAACTAAAAACTCACATGAGGACCTGGCCGGGTTCTCGATGTGAGGCAAGGCAGGCACTTCAGGATATGTTAAGGACCGCTGGCTCTTTGATAGATGCAGCGGTGTAATTAGTCCTTAGAGGGTGCAGTGATAGCGCACTGGGATTTCCAGAGTATTATATGACCGGACGGATCTCCGTGTAGACTGCTGAAACCTCGCGAGTCAGCTGCAGTACAGCATCTTGATTCTGCTCTCAGTGCGATGACACAATGCACAAACTGTTGCGCTTTTGATTGAAAAGAAGTGTACATATATTCCTATTGTTTTTCACTAAATATGCTATACCGAATTATACTGTGTAGTCGGTTTCTTGCCCTCTGACATTAATGCACCCTTTTTATTGCGATTGTGCATAAATATTGCTTAAATAGGTTATCAGTGACAGCATGTGTGAAGTTAAAAGTTAGTTATGGTTCAGCAAACATAAACCGGAAAAAGACATAAAATTTACCTGTTATGGTATAGAACACAAAATCCATGGCTTTTCCTATGTTGTGTTTGCTGAAACATAACTAGCCTTTAACAGAGTCTTTTCAGTGATGTGAGAAAGACTGAGTCAGTGAGAGTGAGTGTGTGTGAGAGAGTGAGTGTGTGTGAGAGAGTGAGTGTGTGAGAGAACCTGAGTGTGTGTGAGAGAGAGTGAGTGTGTGTGAGAGAGAGAGTAAGTGTGTGAGAGAGTGTGTGTGTGTGAGAGAGAGTGTGTGTGAGAGAGAGAGTGTGTGAGTGAGTGAGTGTGTGAGTGTGTGAGTGCGTGTGTGTGTCTGTCTGTCTGTCTGTCTGTACATTTGCTAATGCCACCAAAAACAATAAGAAAGAAATAAACCTCAATTCAACAACAACAACTCCCTTTCATGGCAAAATGCATAAACTAAGAGCATAATACGCAGGCATTCTCAGTGCTATAAACCAGATCATGTAGTAATTTCTCAAGATGTCTTTGAATTAGGTATTCGGTAAAAGAAAAAGTTACTGACCTTCAGTAACGATCTTTCTGGTGGATACTCTATCTACCTTCAGACTGCCCACCTCTAAATCCAGAAACATCTGACATAGTTCCCCATGCAGGAATGGGGGGGTACTAGCTCTATCTTAACACCAAAAGTGGAGTCATGGTGTTGTCACTTGAGCCATATAACGTCCAGTCCAGCACTCTGATGTCAGTTCTCATCTTTCTTTTGAGGCAGAGACAAGAAAAAAGTCTAAGATGAACAGAAGCAGTGTAAAAAATGAACTTGGAATTTTATTATAGCACATAATGCGTTCCGTCATAATAGGCAGGAGGGTGGGATTGGTGAGAAATCTGCTGGTAGAGTATCCACCAGAAAGACTGTTACTGAAGGGAAGTAACTTATTTTTTGCTTCTACCTGCCAATTCCAAACCTCTAAATAGATCTACAAGCAGAACCCCAGATGAGGTACGTCTGAAGGAATGGTCAAGCAAGGAAATCCTTAGAACTGAGCAAGCAAAATGAGCATGTCTCCTTACCTCAGAATCAAAACAATAATGTTTGGTGAAGGTGTGGGCGGAAGCCCATGTCGACACTTTACCACCTGCAAGTCTCTTGCCAAGGCCACAGTGGAAGACTCTGCCTTGATGGAATAATTATCATAATAACAATGCAATATATAGAGCACATAGCTACTACTTACGTAGTGTCCCAGTGCAAGGATACAGACTTGTGTGGGGAAAAAAAGTTGCTCAGCAGAGGAAAGCCCAGGTGACTCAGAGTAATCCAAAAAGCCAGGTTTTTCGTTTTTTCCTGAAAAGGATTTCAAATGGGGCTTGCCGCACTTCCACAGGCAGAGAATTCCTGATTTTTAGGTGCTAAAAGGCTGAAGGAGCAGCCACCTGCTATGGCCCATTTATAAATTTGGAATGATGGCCCATTTTGCTTCAGTTGACCTTAGGGTTCTAGATGGTACACAAGGTTTCACCATTGACCGAAGATAGTGAGGGCCTTGAGAGGAAAGAGACTTAAAGCAGTAGCTGAGTGCTTTAAAGATGACTCTTTGCCTCACTGGCAGCCAGTGCAGCTTTCTCAGAGCGGGACTAATAGAGGCCCGCTTGGGAATCTTGAGCAATGCATGAGCAGCAGCGTTCTGGACCAGTGGAAGCCTGTTCAAACGGAACTGGGACACACCCAGATATAGAACATTGCAGTAGCCCAGCCTGGATATGGCCAGGGCCTGGACTACTATTTTTGGGCAGCCTCAGGTAGAAGATGGAAATCTTTCCACAAGGACCTCTGCATCCCAAAACATTTCCCTGTGAGAGCAGTGATCTGGGCATTAAAGGAAAGCTGGGCATCAAAGAAAAGCTTATCATAGGACCAGATGCCCTGATTTTTAACCTTAGTCTTGGACGGGGGCAGAGGAATAGACTTAAATCCCTTCAGGCGGTTCTTTCTTCACCAGATTATAGCAGATATTAATGCACAACAATATCCAATAAGATAGCGTTCTCTTATAAGCCGCCTTGCCTTTATTGTTTCTCTCTCGTTAAACTCTATAAAGAGCTTTTATTAGGTTAGTATATTAACTAAACGCATGCCTGGGGTTCAGCTGATGTAACTACTCCTCCTCCTTGGTCAGATGGGGTGGCAGAAAAAAGGTAGGCACAGTGACAGATTGTCCCAGATTGAACGGGGACACCTTCTTAGGGAGGACAGCTGCTTTCGGTCATACAACAAGTCTAGCCGGGAAGAAGCACGTGAAAGGCAGACAGACACTCAAGGCCAGCAGTTCCCTAAAGCGTCAAAGGAACAGCACCCAAAAATATTGTTTTGAAGGTATGCAATCTTAATTGCCAATTATGAAGGTGCTCCAAGGGAGTACCCAAAAATAGCGTTAAAAAAACAGGTTTAATTTCCATTATGGGGTAACTAACGGACTTAGCAGAAACATGTCTATCAGACCCTTCACAAATTGAACAATCACTTATGATTTAAATGAAGACAGTTGGTTTGGAAGACAAAGAAAGCCTGACAATGCTGTAATATATCATCCCCCCCATACCGAACAAGCAGCAATGCTGGATCGAGGTTAATAGGAACTGGAGAATGTTACGAAGTCCACCTGTCGCTTGGAAAACACCATGACACAAATTTGTTTCATCTCCCAATATAGAACAATTTATTTCGGGGGCAATGGCCAGAAAGAATCACATGGACCATCTCTAGTGGAATGCGAAAAGAACTCAGCTGGCCCACTCAATCTCCACACATGAAGGTGTATGCCTTGGACACTGGGGTGCAGAAGCCGACCTCCTGATTGGAAGGGAAAATCCACTATGAGAGGAAGACTAAGCTGAGTGGAAAGAGAGAGAGACTTGAGATGGTCTTGGCTCCACATCCTTTTAGGGCACTCTGGGGTGATGAAGATGGCTTGGGCCTTGTTCTGGAGTATCCTCTGAACCCAAGGAATCAAGGATATGCGAGGAAACATATAGTGAAGCTGAAACATTCACTTTGACTAAAACATATTCTTCTCTGTCCCCCACCAGCTCAAGTCCACTGCAGCATTCCGGGAGATCGCAATGGAATCTACAAGATTTGACGGATGTTGGAACCACTGAATGCCAAGCATTATTGAAGGGACCTCAAATGCCAGAGCGGACTTGACCAGGACTATGCAAGAAGGAAACAAATCAAGCAGACACAGACACAGACACATCGGAATCATATCCCACGTATCCAGATACTTTATGGAAGAAGGAAGGCCTGGAGCAAGGTTGTATCCAGCATCAACCCTATGAACAGGAGGCACTTGGAGGGTTTCAGTTGAGACTTGGGCATAATGATGTGGTCAACTGCAGGTGAAGTGATGCCAAACCTTTAGCGAACAGGCTTTGAGCAGCCAGTCTTTCAGCTACGGGAACACTGCGATCACTAACTTGATAAGATGGGCCGCAATCACCAACGTCAATTTGGTGAACCCTTGAGGTACTGGAGCCAATTCAAAAGGAAGAACTGCAAATTGGTAGTGAGAGGACCACATCAAAGGTATTTCCTGTGTGACCGAAGAATAGGTATATGAGAGTATGCATCCTGCAAGTTAGGAGACACCATCCAGTATTCTTGCATCCAGCACCAGCAGAACCTGACCCATGGACATTATTGTAAACCATTTCTTGAGCAGGTTAAAGTTCAAGAGCCTGAGGTCTAGGATTGGGGAAAGACTGATATCCTTCTTGGAGAGTAGGAAATACTGAGAATAGCACACCTGTTATGTTATGTTAAGTGTTGCTTGTAAAGCGCACTGACACCGAAGCTTCCTGGCGCTGGTAGACAGAACAGAGCAGAGTGAGGAGGAAGGAGAGGTAAAAGAATCTACGTGAGGGTAGGGAAAAGAAAAGTTTTTAACATTTTCCTGAAGTTAAGGAAGGAAGAGCAGGATTTGATAGAAAGAGGGAGGGTGTTCCAAAGTCCAGGGGCCAACTGGGAGAACCGGCGTCCGCCGAATCTCTTAGTTTTGCCCCTGGGGATGATCAACAAGTCAAGGTGGGCGGATCGAAGATGGCGTGTGGGACAGTAAGGGTGGATGGTGGATTTCAGGAAGGCAGGGGAAGGGCAATGAAGTGCCTTGAAGGTAAGACAAGCCACCTTGAAGGCAGCCCTTCGCTCAACCGGGAGCCAGTGCAAATTCACAAGCAAAGGTTTGGCTGATTGCCATCTGGGTGTTCCATGGATCAAGCGGGCGGCCTGGTTCTGGACAATTTGGAGGCGTTGAGTCAGGTATTGTGGGAGACCGTGATAGATAGCGTTAGAAAAATCCAGACGGGAGAGTACCAGCGAGATGACAGTTTGGGTGAGTGCTGCCGGGGGGAGAAAGTGGCGGATTTTGCGGATCCTCCGAAGTTGAAACATACAGGAGGAAACCACCGCACCCACCTGAGCCCTGAGAGAAAGCTCGGTGTCAATGATGACACCTAGACTTTTTACTGTTTTTGCAGGGACGGGGGGGGAGCCGAACTCTGGAGGCCAGAACTGTGGACCCCAGTAGGTGGAGCTGAGTCCAGGAAGTAGGAGCTCAGTTTTACCGGGGTTCAGCTTCAATTGGTTCTGGTTCATCCAGAGTTGGATATGAGTCATGGCTCCATGAAAAGTTTTGATGGCATTTGGTGAGTTGAGGGGGAAGATGATCTGGAGATCGTCAGCGTAGTTATAAGTGACGATGTCCCATTTCAGGAGTGATTGAATAAGTGGTCGGAGGTAAAGATTAAAAAGGAGCGGGGAAAGGGAAGAGCCTTGGGGAACACCACAGGATGTGAGAGTTTTCTTTGCAGTGTAGGGACCAAGGCGGACCGCCTGTGTTCTCCCCGTGAGAAAGGACCTGACCCACTCGAAAGCAACGCCCTGGATGCCCGCCTGCCCGACACGGTGGAGAAGGATGTCATGATCCACCGTGTCGAACGCGGCCGACAGATCCAGTAGGACGAGGGCTTGGGGTTTTCCCGCGTCCGCGTTGCCTCTGAGTGTGTCAAGGACTGCCAGGATAACGGCTTCAGTAGAATGGGCGGGTCTGAAGCCGGCCTGAGTTGGTACAAGGTAGCCAGAGGATTCTATAAACCTGGATAGGCAGCGAGTGACGTGAGCCTCCATAAGTTTAGAGAAATAAGGGAGAAGGGAGATGGGGCGGTAGTTTGATGGCTCCAACATGTCGGCGCCAGGTTTTTTTAGTA
Organism: Triturus cristatus; assembly: GCF_964204655.1. Taxonomy (NCBI): domain Eukaryota; kingdom Metazoa; phylum Chordata; class Amphibia; order Caudata; family Salamandridae; genus Triturus; species Triturus cristatus. Next base: position 668,162,813 of record NC_140590.1, read on the forward strand.
GGGGAACCAGAATGGCTTCCTTGAAGGAAGTGGGGCAGACGCCGCTACTGAGGGAGCTATTAAGAAGATGAAGGATACTGTCAGGTAAATTGAGACATATGCTCCGCAGAACGGACGGTGGGCAGCAATCATTTGGGGAACCGGATTTTACACGGGTGGCTAGTTCCGCCAGAGAAGAAGAGTCTAGAGCCGGGAAAGAAGTGAAGAACAATGTGTTATTAAGGGATGTATCCGCTAGTGACAGTTGGGAAAGTGAAGGAATGGATTTTTTAATTGTGGAGATTTTTTCTAGAAAGAACGAGTTCAGGGTGTCACAGGCCTCCTGTGTGGGGGTCTGGGCTGGTAGGGTCCTGTCGTCTGTGGTTAACTCGTTCAAAACTCTGAACACCTCCTTAGATTTGTTAGCTGCCAGGGAGATCCTACTGGCAAAGTGTTCGGTTTTTGCTGAACGGATAGCTGACTTAAATTCTTTACGGGCAATCAGGTAAGATTGTTTGGCTAGGTCAGAATAATCGTGTCTCCAGATGCGTTCCAACTGGCGAGTTTTGAGTTTCCGGGCTTTGAGGTCGTCGGAAAACCATCTGTGAGAGTTCCTGTGTCTGGTGCAGGGGAATTTGACCAAGGGAGCAAACAAATCGCTGGCCGACTCAAGCCAGGTGGCCACGTTATGTTCTAGCCTATCCGTGTCGATAGAGTCAGAGATCGCCGGGCAGGAGTCAGCCAGGGCAATGAGAAATCCCTGGGAGTCATATGAACTCCATTTGCGGGCAAGGCCGCCGGCCATCAAGGGAGCAGGGGCCTGAGCAGCAGCCGTGATGGTGGTGTCTACCAAGTGATGGTCAGACCAGGCACACGGACGTATGACTGGTGGAGACAACTCCAGGTTGCAAGTCCAGATCTGGTCCAAAACATGTCCCTTGATGTGAGTAGGTTCGGAGACATGCTGGACAAGGTTCAGGCTTTTGAGCGTCTCAAAAAGCTCAGTAGCATGAGGGCCGGCGTGACTGTCGCCAAACCAGTAGTTCAGATCGCCAAAAATGGCGAGGTGGGAGTGCAATATGAGAAGGGAAGACAGATGTTCACTAAGAATGGTGGGAAAAGATGGCATGGGGTGTGGGGGCCGATAGAGTAGAAAGAAAGTGAGGGGACCAACGTCCGTTTGCACGCTGATGATTAGGTTCTCCACCTCAGGTAGCGGAAGGGAGGAAGAGGATAAGGATATCAGACGCTTGGAGATAATGGCCGCTACTCCACCCCCAGGCCGGTCGCCAGGGCGGTCGGCGCGAAGGATGTAGTAATCGGGGGGAGGGCTGCCAGAATATCCGGCGTAGACTCTGAGGTGAGCCATGTTTCTGTCAGTAAGAGTATGTCAGGGGTCGAACTGGTTAGCAGGATAAAAATATCCTCAGAGTGCTTCACCATTGAGCGGGTATTAAGATAAGAAACCCTGAGGGATGTGGTGTTCGCTGGTGGCAATGCTAAGGGTATACGGCCCTTGATAAGGAGTTGGTTAGGGCGCGATAGGCCTAATGACATAATACGATGCAAGGTCGTAGGAGATGGTAGAGTGACGGTGTGCTGAAGGTCTCTGAGTGCTTGGGGGGAATATGTAATAGGCTGGGCAGCATGGCATGCCCTCAGGCCCGTCCTGGCGCGGACGGGCGCAGACGGGCTCGCCTTTGGCGCGCCTTCGGCGCGCAGGCGGCGCGCCCGCTGCGCTCGTCCGCTGCGCGTCCGGGGAATGCACATTATATAAAGGCGTGAAGGGGCGGAGTCAGGGGCGTCGCCTCAGAAAGGGGCGTGGCCTCCGTCCTCGCCGGAATGGCGGTGTGAGCAAGTTTGCCGGTTCAGGTCAACGGCAGTGCTGTAGCAGCAGCGTGACAGCAGGTAGGCACCAAGAGTGCGAGTGCAACACAAAAGATAAAATCACAGTGCAGTTGTAAATGTTTTAAAAAAAGTCGAACACAAGACGCTTTCGGCTTCCGCCTCAAGAGCTCGAATCTGTCTGACGCGCGGCGCTAGTAAGCAATACTATTTATAGGGCGGAGTCAGGGGCGTCGCCTCAGAAAGGGGCGTGGCCTCCGTCCTCGCCGGAATGGCGGTGTGAGCAAGTTTGCCGGTTCAGGTCAACGGCAGCGCTGTAGCAGCAGCGTGACAGCAGGTAGGCACCAAGAGTGCGAGTGCAACACAAAAGATAAAATCACAGTGCAGTTGTAAATGTTTTAAAAAAAGTCGAACACAAGACGCTCTCGGCTTCCGCCTCAAGAGCTCGAATCTGTCTGACGCGCGGCGCTAGTAAGCAATACTATTTATAGGGCGGAGTCAGGGGCGTCGCCTCAGAAAGGGGCGTGGCCTCCGTCCTCGCCGGAATGGCGGTGTGAGCAAGTTTGCCGGTTCAGGTCAACGGCAGCGCTGTAGCAGCAGCGTGACAGCAGGTAGGCACCAAGAGTGCGAGTGCAACACAAAAGATAAAATCACAGTGCAGTTGTAAATGTTTTAAAAAAAGTCCAACACAAGACGCTCTCGGCTTCCGCCTCAAGAGCTCGAATCTGTTCCTTTGCTGCTCTGGCACTGACCCAACTGCTCCCTTCTGCAGGTGGGCTGCTACCTCTTGCTGCAATATTCTTGGATGGAAGGGAATGCTGGGAGGATCATGGGGAGGGGTTACCTTTGGCTGGGGAGGTTATACCCCTTTTCTACAACTTGCAAGACTGATTATCTGAAATGATGGTCTTCCAGGCTCTTAAAAAAGAGAATACCCTTCCTCCAACAGGCCATACATGCTACGTCATGGATGACCTCCTGTGACTTCTCTGATGGTGCTGGGGAGGAGGAACAGAAGGCTGGACTCATCTGCCACATCTTTTTCCGCTGCCCTGTTGCGTGCAGCTGGGGTGGATTGGCGCTGCATACATTGAAAGCATTTTGAAAGTCATATGGGTTTCTGTAAAAAAAGAAAAGTTTTTGTTGAATGCAGCAATCTTACTGGCCTGGTAAAAGTTCTACCCTCTTTAAAGCGTTTTAACATGCTTTTTTGTCCAAACCAGAACTCATCATTAAATGGCATGTCCAAGTGTGTTTTCTGGACATCACACGAAAAATGTTCAGAGCGCAGCCAAGCATGCCTCCTAAAGGTAACCGAAAAGTCCATAACTCTTGCAAAACAGTCAGCAGTGTCTAATACAGTTTTAATTATGTAATGGGAAATGCCTGTTCGTCATGGATCACATCGGCAAAATGGTCTATGAGTTGGTCAGGATGATGCAATAGGAAGTCCTGGTTACCTGCTGCCCACTTATTGCTCAGTTCAATGCTTGGCACATTGTTATTTTGGACTAGGTCTCTCTTACAGCCTCCATAGGAGTCTTGTTGAAAGGGGCAGCGGCCCCACTAATGTTGTAGCCGATTGAAGGACATCAGTAAGAATGTAAGGACAGAACAGAAGAGAGAGGCAGTTTGACCACCCCCACTGCTTTATTTAAGAACCACCCGTTGGTGCTTGATTAATATCAATGGATGTATCCACCTGCTGGCATTCTGGAGGGTTGAAGCTCAAATGCCTCCAAAGGAAATCGTGCCCTAAATGGATCACTTTAATCCATTTTGCCTTGACACTCTTTGCCCTAGCTCTGAGTCTGACCCAAAAAGATTATGGATTGTAGCCCAATATTGTGTCTGGACACTTTCCTTCATGCATTGCTCCTCCTTCAGCAAACGTTGTGCCTTTCCCCTGGATTGCAGGTGCTTGACTGGTAGCAGGAGAGGTTCCCACAGCAGGGCATCGGGGAGGCAAGCAGCCCTGAAAAAGAGGTCTCCTTGAAACGGAGAGGGTAAAACCGCCAAAGGTCCCAAAGTTAGGACAAAGTCAGTTGGCATCGTAAGAAATACATATGGCACCAGGAAAACACTTGCCGCCAAAGGAAATCTGCTAAGCAGAACCCATATAGTCCCACACCAGAGGGAGCAGCCACCCTCCTGAACATATCCGGAATTGCTTGGAGAAAGAAGGCTGGATTAGTGCCTGGTGCTGGAATAGCTATTTGCACTCCAAAGGGCAGCATCAGTGTCAGAGTGTTGGTGAGACCCCTTTGGGATACAGCAGCACTAACTCTAGCTCTGGAGAGGAAGGAGTCATGGGTGAAGCCCGAGATAAGGACTTACCTCTAGATTTTGACCATATCGGAGAAAAGGAGTGCTGCTTCTTAATGACAATCTTTCTTCCTTCGGGATTTGGAAGAGGGTCAGGAGCAGGAGGGAGTCCTTGATCTCGACTTAATCCTGGACCTCACACCCTTGAAGGATGACGTACCCAATGGTCATCCCTGGAACAGACAATGATTAACGTGGCTTCATGTTCTTTTATTGCTTTCCAGTTCATTCCATGGCAGAGCATGTACTTCAATAAGCTGTGTTTGGAATCAAGACACCATAAAATAATTGTGCAGGTCAGTAAGGGACATCTGTCCATCACAATTGCAGTAGGGCTTAAATCGTGACTTTTTAGATGTGAGCATGTTCCCAAAGCATTGCAAAACAAAATTTTGAGAGTGACAATCTTGACCTCGGAACTGAGGACAGATGCTCCAGACCCATGTTGTAAGGAATATAAAAAAAGAACTAACATCAGAGAGCCGAAGGGGCACTATATGGCGTTAGTGACATCAGGCCAATTCCACTTCTGGCGTCAAGATAAAGGAAGCGCCCATAGTGGATTAGGAGACCTATGGCTTCTGGAATATTCAGAGATGGGGAATCTGCAGATAGAAGTTTCTATCAGAAGGATAATTGATGTGAATATTGATGTACAACAAGATTTACAAATCTTCTGGATTGGTCAGCGCTTTTGGGGAAAATAATTACTACCATAGGGCTTCTGCACCTCACAGACTTCCTTAGATCTATTGTTAAAGGTGCACCCCTACTTTATATATTTATATTTAATATACAATGGAATATTCTGGAAACAAAAACATGTACAACAATGACTAGCACAAATTCGGAAACACAGATGCATGTTCAGGCCAAGAAGGAATACTTACTAATGATATACCATATAGGAAAAATAAAGCAAATATCAAAAAGTAGTTGCTTTTTGGGAAAGGTGAGAACACGGTCACAATGACAGCCATGAGTAGCGACATGATCAAAATAAAGCTTGAATACAGCAAAACCCAGGAAAGCCTGCAATAAAACACAAGGTTGACACAATTAAATTCAATTAGAAACAATACATAACAATATTCAGTATTAAGCATGGGCTTTTCTGAGACAAGTACAAAATTACAGTTAGGGCACAAAAAAGCCTCTATTTTCATTTAGACAGGTAGTGGTTGACCAGGTCATTACAAAAGTGAGTGCTTCACGTAATGCCCATTCACTAAGTCACACCGTACATAAACAATATTTGATGTCTATTTACAGCTGGATCTTGCAATATGTTTGTTGCTAAGACTTTTTTAGACTTATTTTGGTGATATAAACCTTTGCCTACAATTTGTCAAAAACACTTATTGAGGCATAAAAATATTCATAAAAATTAACATAGCAAACAAAGTGAGCGGAGGGAAAGAAAAGAGTTTAGTCTGGAGTGTGCCCAAGGTCTGAAGTAGAATGAGAAATAAAGGTATGAAAAGAAAAATGATTCCGAACATATAAGACATGGGAATCTTGCATCATGTGTGCTGGATACCATGTTAAAGTTAAAGTCTTTGTGGATATATTCTTTCATTTCATGTCTAGTATTTTGTTGTTGTTACAGTATGGACCGAAGCTTAAGAAACGCTACTGCAGGCCCACAGCTCACTGATAAAATAAGGAAGAGACAAAATAAGGATAGACATGACCCCATGGTATTAAAGGGTTTGTCAAATGCTTGAGTTTATGGCCTTTCTTGGAGCGTTTCCAAAATCCAGAGATAGGTTATGACTTATTGATTATGCTGAAACATTTGAAGTTGAGGCCAAGACAACAATGTTAGCACATCTGACTTTGAGGGGCTACTTTAAGAATAAACAACAGTTTCTGGGTAATTTCTGCGATCAATAGTACTACAGGGATATTCAATTTGGATTGTTCACACTGTTTCATCAAGCAACATCTTTCAAGTCATGCAGTATCATTCGCTCTCTCTAAGAAAGTGCATAATGTTTCAACTTTCCAGGGGCCGTAGCTTGGAGGCCTAAGATGGTGGATGCGTGACCCTGTAGCTCCATGCCAGCCTATCAGTTATCCATCTACATCGGAGATGGCGGGGGCCAGGGGGCTCGGCGGCGGGGTCCACCGCACCTGGGGAACACCGGGGAAGGTTTGTAGCCGTCTGCTGCCCAGAACAGCCTAGATGACCCGGGAGAAGGATCGCAGACCGCGCCCCTGCAGAATAGCGGCTTAGACAGACCCCCTCCTTGATGGACAGGAACCTGCGAATCCCCCCACCCTCCCCAGCGCCTTGAGACCCTTACGGGTGAGTAGTCGCATTTAACAAACACCTGATTTGATTTCGGCTTAGATCTCCGGCAAGATTGAGAAAGTCGAGGAGATCCGGGTCTGAGAGGCCCTGGCGGGAAGGCCCGTGGGCGAAGAAAGTGCCCTCGAAGTGTCCCCCTGTAGAACGGAGTGAGATGGGAGCCACAGGCTGCCAAACTACGATTGGAGCCCGGGGCACACAGCTGCAGCCTTGAAGACGCTGTGACGTTGTCATGTGCTCTACGAGGACTGGTATCTTACGGGACAGTGGGAGTGGGGGCGCTGAAAATTGGGACTCATACACCGGCAGCTTGGGGCTGGCCAATGCAAGAGACAGCTGACCCGGATGACAGAAGTGGAGGCGCCAGGGACCGGTTTTAAAGCTAGGCACAAGGAAGGCCTCTAGGGACTCGAGGAGTGGCGGCAACTGGACTGGGCACCACCTTCATACAAGGTGCCTGATCTAGGTCTCCCTGATTGGGGCAACGTCTTGGTAAGCCCACACAAGCGCTGACACAGGGCCTGTCGCTGCATGGTCGGTATACCAAAGTTGAGTGGTGGCCTGATGAGAAGCTGATTAATTCTGCAAACCAGAGGTGGACAAGGGTTCCGATTCCCGGTCTGCAGGAGCATATTGTCTCAATAGAGGTCTTGGAACAACCCCGTTTTTAAAATGGGCAAGCCTAGAGCGAGACAGACGGGGTCTGCCCTGGATCAGTAGGAGACTGCCCAGGACCGGGCGCCGAGGAACCCCGACAGTATCCCCCTCCCCTCCGAAGACCCGGTACAACAGCAATTGACCAGAATATTGGACGCAATAGCCGACACCAAAGCAACACTGCACCAAGACATAAGTACGGAGCCAGGGGGGCTGGGCCTTCTTAGAGCAGAACATGCAAAGCTAACCGAGAGAGTGAAGCAGACTGACCGAATCGCCTATTGCCGACATGGCACCGGCACAGCAGGCACTGTCACTATAGGTAGGGGATCTATCTGATAGGGTCTGCACGCTAGAGAGGAGGGAAGAAGATGCAGAAGGGTGGAACAGGAGGAATAACATCATGGTCCTGGGACTGCCGTAGGGAGCAGAAGGTAGTGACATGCTTGCCTTCCTGGAGCACTGGTGGTCGCACCGGTGGGCCTGTCAGCATTTTATACCCTGGAAAGAGCACATTGTGTCCCTGCCAGGCCACTGGCCCCTGGGCAGCCGCCATGCCCAGTGGTGGCTAGGCTCCTTCATCATAAAGACAGAGACACCTTGCTGCAAAAGGCCTGGGCTGATGGCCCCTATGTGGCGGACAATAGGAAGGTTTCAATTTTCCCTGCCTACAGGCTGGAGGCACAAAGACGGCGTGCCTCTGTCTTCAAAGCCAAGAAAGCTCTGCGCGAAGAGGGCCTCCAGTATTCTTGGATATTCCCTGCTCGGTTGCGTACACTCAGACAGGAAGGCTCATTTCTGCGATGATCCCAAAATGGCATGGGACTGGAATGAAACCTATCGTGGAGGGCCACGGCGCCGCCCCAGGACCGAGAATCCAGGAAATTACTCAGGAGGTGACTGGGATGCGGTGCCCCAAAGAAACCGAGTTCCTCACAAATAGAGAAAGAGAGAGCTGAGGCACTGCAAGCCGTGGCAGCGATCATGCAGGACAGGAAATCTCGATCGGTGGCAGGATCCCGCTACCTGAGAGGGACCGAAGGTTCAGAACCGGACTGCTCCCAAAGTGAGAGCTTAACTCTGCCTGTGCTGACCATGAACAGACGGCGGATGAAACTATTTGATTTTGAAGTCTGTCGCTACTACTTGTGGGCTCCTGCAGGGGTAGGGGGCTGCCCGCCGGGTGGCCAGGCACCAGCTGGGAACGGCCAACTTGGGCTGGTGCGTCACATTCAGTTCTCTTACTCTTGGTTATTTTCCCATATTTGCCACATCCCTCTCTATGGTCCTTCTCACAGTGGGTTTGGGCCTCAACTAGTCGTTGATTTACTGCATATGGTTTGGGCTGCTGGTTGTTGTCAGACTGTCCTGGGATCGGGGAGTTGCTCCACATGTGTTCTTTTTTTTAACGGTTTCCCTAATTTAGTCTGCAGGAGAGAGTGGGTGTGTGCAACTGGGGGGCCAGAAAAAAGTGAGGGCCGCAGAGAGCGGTCGGTGAGATATACTCTGTCATCATGCAATCAGCACACAATGCTGTAACATTTATAACGTGGAATATTAGAGGGTTGGGGTCTATGTCTAGGCGACACAATGTGTACACCTACTTAAAGCGAGAGATCTGCACATAGCTCTCTTCCAGGAGACTCACCTAATCAGAAGTGAAGTTGAAAGGCATAAGCTCGAGGAGTACTGATCTGGTTAAGGCCCGGTGTCCCATTTGACCCTACACACACCTTAATAGACAGCGAAGGCAGATATGTGCTTATTGCAGGGAGGCTGGTTGGCCGGGAGGTGAAGCTGGGTAGTGTGTACATACCTAACCTGGATCAAATCGCTTTCCTCACTGCCCTCTCGGCTCGAATGACTGAGTACATGGGGGGCATGATACCATAGCTGACCGCTCCCACCCCCCTCTCCCGGGCGTGCTAGCTCATCGTATAGCATCAGGGTTCCGAGGTTGGATGAATCATTGGGGGCTGGAGGATATCTGGAGGGTGCAGCACACGACAGATAGCGAATACTCTTACTTCTCCCTGATACATCAGGTACACCAGACTAGATGCCTTCCTGTGCACACCTTACTTCCGTAGCACAGCCCATTATTGATGGTCCACTAGCCCCTGGGAAGACACCCGCCAATCCCATTATGGAGGCTGAATTCTCTGATGCTGGAGGATGCCCTCTTCCATGAGTCACTGGGCACCCTTGTTGACACATTTTTCTCAGCCATGCTCATGCAGCGTCCTCTGCATTAGTGTAGTGGGAAGCATTCAAGTTGGTAGTGAGGGGACATTTCCTGGGTCAATCGATTTGAGCACAGAGGGAAATCTGGCAGGAATTACTAGACCTAGAGGCTATGATTTGGAATTTAGGGGTGTGATGCCGCCACCTTATTGAGTTTGCAGGAGACACGCGCGTGTTACACTGACGTGCTGGAAAGGCTGAGATGCCACAATCAAAGGGTGTATCTCCACAAGGTGCAGGGGAAGAAGGGAAAGCAGGTCGCCTGCTGGCGTGGCTGATCAAACCTGAGACTTGGGGGTCACTGATGACCCAAGCTCAGATGGAAACGGGTGAATTGGCATATAGTCCTGAAACAATTAATGTCTTATTTCAAGATTACTGTAAGAGGTTATATGCCACCATCGCACCAGTGCCTCATTCCACTATTAGGGACTTCTTAGATACACTCCCACTCCCGTTATTAGATAGACAAACACAGGACGAGCTGGGAGGCCCGGTGACCCTGCAGGACATTTGCAGGGCCATTGTAGATATGGCGTCTGGCAAAACACTGGGACCAGATGGCCTCCCTGCAGAATTTGACGCAAGATATGTTGATAAGCTCACGCCACAATTAGTGACTCTGTATGCGGAATCCTTATGACTTGGAGGTCTCCCACAGTCTACCCAAAGTACGCTGGTGATTCATCTCCCCAAAACCACAGAGAAATTTGCCTGGGTTAGGGCTTATAGACCGCTGTCTATGCTCAATCTGGACTTCAAGATCCTTAGCAAAATATTGGCGCTTAGATTACTCCCGCACATGCAAGCCCTTATACACCCCGGCCAGAAGGGCTTTATTCCCTCCCGTAACACCTCCTACAATCTAATCTACAAAAAACCATTTCCCTGTCCGCCGATGATCTGCTGATCTACTTGGGGGAGACCATGTCAGGTACCGCCTCAACCCTAAAGCTCTTGGAGACCTTTGAACTGATATCGGGCCAGCGAGTTAACAAGAAAAAGACGTACCTATTTCCGGTGGCAGGACCCTTGCCTAGACCTGCGGCCATTAACTGGGCCCCACACTCATGTGTTCGCTTTTAGCGCACTCTACAGCTGCCCATTATGGCCAGAATTTCTTTGACCAAGATGGTTATGCTGCCCTGCCTTTTATACTTCTTTGTCAACCTCCCGGTCCCAATGCCCCCAGGCAGGTTCAGACCATTGAATTCCCTTCTACGGGACCGGATATGGGGAGAAGGGCGGAGTAGGGTGTCCTTGAAAAGGCTACAGGGCCCTATGACGGAAAGAGGCCTGGGGGTTCCGGACTTTGAGCTCTATATATTAGCTGTCCAATTGCAGTGGTTGGTGCAAAGGTTGGAAAGGGTGAATGCGCTGGATCACTTCTGATGGAGCCCAGCATGCACCCTAGTCTATTATTGGCTACATTTTGGAGCCGGTGATCATTGTTCCATACCACTTGACGTTACAAATTACAGCCTTGCAGACATGAAAAAGATCCCTCAACAAACTTAGGGGAGCCCCGAGATATACCCCCATGCTGCCATTAATAGGCCTTCCCCGCAGAGACCCTAAGACGACATTCACGGCAGAGCAATTATCGCTCTGGATGGAGGCGGGGTTGGAGATGGAGGGTGACTGCTACCAGGATAAAACCCTAGTCCGGTTTGCGGAACTGATGGAAAGCTGTGGTCTCCCACCAGGTTAGTTCTTACTATATGAGGCACCATTGGGCAGTTGTGGGGAATTGGTAGGGAGGAACCGAACTGTGCTGCATTCATTGCTTACCCTTACTCACTGCGTTCCTCCACCCACTAGGGGAGCTCCGAGGGAAATGGGAGAGAGTCGTAGATAAGGCAATTACAGACACAGAATGCGGCAAGGTTCTTCAATCACCTAAGAAGAGCTCCCAAAATACGCATCTCAAATACACGCAATTCAACTTCGTACATATGACCTACATGATGCCCCATCGCCTTAGTGTCACATATGGCGGAGAAATGCATAAATGCCCGAGATGTGCTCACATTGATGCTGATTTCATTACAAGACCGGAGGCTACATTATGCATTAATCTTTTAATGCAGATCACAAGCAGCCGCACTACATCACAAAGAAAACAGTTCTAGAATACAGTGAGTACAATCTATAAATGGCATGAGGAGCAAACGGACTGCCTCTTTTAAATGCGGCTCTTAATCAGATAAGTACACTCCTTTATTATTGCTCTTACTTTAAGTAATATTTTTCCATATTCTGTATCCTATTTATCTTATCCAGATATTATGCCTAAACTTCAGTTGACGCTTCTACCCTTGGCTTCAAGCCTCCTCTTTTGTGGGTGATCCTGGGTTTTGTCCCCTACCACCTCACCCCTTCCCTAGCGACTTCCTATTAGGGTTGTCACACCTCACCCGCTCTTCCCTACCCCTTCCCATAGGAAGTACCTCTTCACGAGTTCTCCTTTGTCGAGACGAGGGAACGAACTTGCTTCACTCACATTCACCCGGCATCGGTCTCGCGCCGTCCCGCTTTTCAGATTTGATGGGATATTGTATTTTGCATAGATCTTTTAAAATAACCAAAACTCTGAAGTCTTATACAAAATTCACCGACGCGCTCGCTCCGTCCTCGCGAGCGTGTCTATTCCTCAGAAAAGAAAAGAACCTTAGCAACGGTGCAGTCACGTTAGTCCTCTCCCTACGGCCTTTCCTCTAATCGGTTCTCTGGCAGCAGCTGAGCTCGAGCGAAGCTTTCAGTTACTTCGCTCTCATCAGCTGCTGCCGGAGATCGTTTTCCTTTACCAAAAAAAAAAGTGGATACTACTTCTAGGGAGTCAGAGGCTAACACAATATCATTATTTTTAAACCTTGCCACTCCTAACACCACCAATATAAGCAAGATTACTCTGATCACCAAGAGATCAACCACCTCTTTAAAGCTAATTAATTAATTATCTAATCTGAGAACATATCAAGGCCAACCATAACACGGCCTTTCCAAATCTAATATGACAGAATTTGATTCAGACGACGCTACTGCCAGCTCTCCCATGAGATCCTGTATGCTATCTATGCTTAAAGAAGTGATGTCTTCTAAGAGATCTCTCTCCTTTGTTCACGATGATCTCCCCGACGAGGTCTGTATTCATCGTAAAAGAAGCAAAAAATCAAAAAATTGTGAACACCCTTCTGACTGCACTATGGGAGGTCGTAGCACCTCAATTGATTTGGGAGGTCCTAGCTCCTCAGTGTTGATGGGAGGCCATCGCGCCTCAAATGATAATGGTGTCCCTCGCGGCACAAATATGATGGGTGTCCCTAGCGGCACAAATATGACCGGTGCCTCTCGCGGCACAAATTTTAATAGTACATAGAATGATGCAGTCACTGACTCTGAGGAGGAGGTTTTAATAACCCTTATGATGAATTTGTACTGGATTTAGATGACCAAGACCTCGAATTCAACAACCCCGATGATCTCGACTCACCTTCTTCCTCTAAAAACTTTATCCTCAACCCTCTAGGAGAGGAAATGTTCTCCCCCCTCAATATCTCCCACCCCAATAGCTACAAATGGTTCCCTCAGGAACATGTTTCCAAATGTATTACAAGGTGGTTAAGAAACTCTCTCGAAAGAGAGACTAGAAACGCTCTGAAATCCGAGTGTCCAAGACCCTCCATCCAAGATAAGGTTTCGCAAACCCCTAACCTTGACCCTGATCTGATCAAATTCTTATTTAAACTGGGGAAGGACCCTAGAAAAGGGCTAGAGAGCTCTTAAAGGCGGTCAGGACCGCCTACTTGACATCCTCGGCCCACTCACCAGGATTCTAGACTTAGCCGAAGAATCACACATTTCCAACACCCCCCTCGATGTCGACGTGATTCGAGGCTGGAGCCAAAGAGCCATCATGATCTTCAGCAACGCCAATTCTAGCCTCAACATCAAAAGAAGGAGAACCATCCTTACCAAGATCAACCCTAAACTGGGTGATCTAGCTGAAAAAGAACCCCTACGATAACCCTAAGGTCCTCCTCTTCGGAGAGGACATGATAAAACCAATAGGAAAATAAGTCGCAACCTTTACTGCCCTCAATAGGGTTCAAGCAAACATGAAACGCGTCTTCAACACCAACCTTTTTGGACAGGCTGGAAGAAGAGGCTGCTCTTTCGGCCATGGTAATCAACGGCCCTTCTCAACAGTCAGAGGAACTGGTAGAGGCTTCTACCCATCCAACCAGCAATTCTATCCCCAACGAGGGAGAGGACCACGAAACAGAGGCTACAGATCCCGTGGAAATCCCAACAACTCCAACCTTCAAAGTAAGTCTTCCTCTTCTTTCCTCTTCTTCCCAAGTAGGGGGCAGACTAAAATACTTTTACCATATATGGGAATCTCTAACTCAAGACCCATGGGTTCTCGAGACCGTTCAGGGTTTCAAAATAGACTTTATAGACATTCCCTTTCAATCACAACTCCCAAAACCCCTAACACTTTCGGAAGAACATCAGAAGATTGTCGAAGAGGAAATCTCTTCAATGCTTCAAAAAGGATCTATCGTACAAGTACCAAGGTCTTTAACTCTTTTCCTAGTTCAAAAAAAGGAAAAAGGGTGGAGACCAGTCATAAACCTTCGGGAAGTAAACAAGTACCTAGTTTACAGACATTTCAAAATGGAAGGTATTCACCTCCTCAAGGACCTTCTCTTGAAAGGAGATTGGCTGGTGAAACTGGACTTAAAGGACGCTTACTTTACCATCCCTATGGCACAAGAACACCAACTCTTTCTCCAATTCATCTGGAAGAAGCGTCTTTTCCAATTCCAAGCTCTTCTTTTCAGTCTTTCCTCTGCCCCTTGGTGCTCTACCAAGATCATGAGGACTATTGCCTCTCTTCCGAGAGAGAGGGGTATTCGCCTCATCATTTATCTAGACGACATCCTCATCATGCCCCAACTCTACTCTCAAATATTGAAAGACCTCAATTCTACCATGGAGCTTATCGAAAGTCTCGGCTTCATTATAAACAGAGAAAAATCTATCCTTACACCCTCCAAGTCACTAGAATTCCTCGGCTTCACTGTAGATACCTCGAGCTGCCTTCTTCTCCCTACCAAGAAAATCGCAAAAATTCGAAAAGAGATCAGGTATGTTCTAAAACAAGAATCTCTAACCCTACGAGAATTTGCCAGACTTCTAGGCCTCCTTTCCTCCTCCATCCAAGCTATCTTTCCAGGTCCTCTGAATTACCGTGCCCTTCAGAGATTAAAAGGGAAAGCTCTCAGGTCTGGTCTCTGGTACGGAGATTCTGTGACCTTAGATCAGGAAGCCAGGTCAGAAATCTCCTGGTGGCTGGAGAACTTGGATGCCTGGAATGGAAAAGCAATCTTTGGCTCTGCCCCGGAATTTGTTCTGGAATCAGACGCCAGCCTCCACGGTTGGGGTGCTCGCCTCTTCAAGCAAAACACTGGTGGCGCTTGGTCTCTGGCGGAATCTTCCAGTCATATAAATTTCTTAGAACTTACAGCAGGTTGATACGCCCTAATGAGCTTCAAACACTCACTTCAAGGCAGATCTGTTCTTCTGAAGATGGACAACATTTCTGCAGTCTCATATATCAACCGCCTTGGCGGTACCAAATCAGCAGACCTATCAGCTTTAGCCAAGAAACTCTGGATGTTTTGCTTAGAACACAAGCTCTCTCTGAAGGCAGAATACCTTCACGGAAAGTCAAATCTCTCTGCGGATTGGAACTCAAGATTCCTTTCAGACTTCACTGATTGGAAACTCAATGTGAATGTTTTCAATTTTCTCTTTCATTTTTGGGGTCCACTGGATGTGGACTTATTCGCCAGCAGATTGACATTCCAACTCCCGAAATATTTCAGTTGGATGCCAGACCCGGGCGCTCTAGCGGTGAACGCTTTCCTCCAATGCTGGTCCAACCTTCAGGGTTACGCCTTCCCACCCTTTGCTATGATCCAAAGGGTCCTACAGAAGGTCAGAAAAGACCACTGCTCCTTGGTTCTGATAACCCCATTTTGGCAGTCTCAGGCATGGTTCCCGACTACTCTGGAACTGTCCTGCGACATCCCCTTCCTCATTCCAGCGACCAAGGGTCTGGTTTCAAACGCAGACGGAGAAGATCATCACCTAATTATTTCAGGGAATTTGAACCTTCATGCTTGGAATGTGTCAGGCAATCCAACGAATTGTCTGGTCTTTCGTCATCAGCTCTCACTCTCCTCGGAGAATCATGGGCACCTGGAACGCACTATAGATACAAGAACATTTTGAAAAAATGGTTTTGTTGGTGCATGGAGAGGAACGTGGATCCCGTGGAAGCTCCTATCGTCAATATAGTTTATTTTGTTGTCGAACAATTTGAAAAGGGGCTATCTTATAGATCTATTAATTGCTATAGATCAGCAATCTCCGCTGGACATTCCCTTGTCAATGGTAAAACGGTAGGTAAGAACGTAATTATTAGTAGAGTTATGAAAAGCATTAGACTGAAAAGACCCCCTAGAACTAAATACCAAACCATGTGGGATGTTAAAGCGATTTTAGACCTTTTCTCTTCTTGGCCTGATAATGCTTTTTTTAACAGAAAATGCCTCTCGCTAAAACTTTCTACTCTTATGTCTAATCTCTTGTCGTAGAGTTTCCGATGTCAAATGCCTCGATATTTCTTATAGATCATATGATATGTTTGGGGTTAAATTTGAAATCTTTAGAAGGACTAAAACCATGTCAGACTCTATTTTTTATCCTCGTTTTGATGTTTGCAAAAGACTGTGTGTCGTAGACTGTATGAAAGAATATGACTCGAGAATGAAAGACCTTCGCCCTGTAGACGCTAAACAACTCTGTATCTCTTTTGTTAAACCCTTTAAACCAGTTGCTTCTTCCTCCATTGCTAGATGGGTCAAGTCAGTTATGAACCTAGCTGGTATTGACCTTTCTAAATTCCAAGCCCATTCTCTCAGAGCAAATCCTTTTGGTTTGGCGGTAAGTTGGATGATATCCTTAAAGCGGCCGATTGGTCCAATGCTTCAACCTTCGGTCACCACTACTGTAAACCTATGGAGCACATGTCTGATGTTGTCCTTCAGGGCTACCAACATGCATAATGTAGCCTCCGGTCTTGTAATGAAATTGCTATTCTCCTATTAACATGACTAGAGAATCTGGATTTCATTAAAGACATGGAGGCTTTCATTATCCCACTTTTTGCACTGTTTATTACCGTATGCATATGCTTATATTTTGCCTTTAGCGGTAGCTTATGACCTTCTTACCATTCTCCTCTTTCTTTTCAGATAACTCCACCTGATGCCCTGCTCTCATCTTTATCTCGCTTCGGAATCCTCACCACCTTCAGTTTCAAGATCAAGTTGGATCTCTCCTTTGAACTTTTGTTGCTTCGTTTCATTTAAAAGAGGCAGTCTGTTTGCTTCTCATGCCATTTATAGCTTGTGCTCACTGCATTCTAGAACTGTTTTCTTTGTGATGTAGTGCGGCTGCTTGTGATCTGCATTAAAAGATTATTGCATAATGATAGCCTCCGTGTCTTTAATGAAATCCAGATTCTCTAGTCATGTTAATAGGAGAATCGCAATTTCATACATATGACATGGGACTGTGCCCACCTCCGCGCATACTGGGAAGCGATCTTAGCCTAGATTAAAAATGCCTTGGGGCAGGAATTGACCCCACGGTGGAGGTCTGTCTGCTGGGGCTCTTTCCCCGACCACATACATGGAAAGTCTGCAATAAGCTAATAGATTTAGCCGTGGGACTAGCCAAGAGGAAGATAGCAATGACTTGGATGTCAGCCACCGGACCACAGGTCACCAGCTGGAACTGAGATGTAATTAGTTGTGTGGGTGCTGAGGGCAGAGCGTTAAGCTGGGAGGAATCGAGGGGCATACGGAAGCGCCCCATAGAAGACCAATGGAAAGAAGCTTTGAGGGCCTGGAAAAACCCTACACAAACATGTAGTGAGGGTGAGGGAAGCGGAGTGCATGGGAGTGACAAACACACCTTACTATAGTAACCCTATTACTTTGAAAAGCCTGTATGGCTGAAGCAGCCACCTGATAACAAAAATGTCCATATGGGAAGGGAAAGTCCAGAGAGATGAGAAGAGCTAGGATAGGATGGAAGAGCCCTTCCTACACACCAAGGTCCATCCATTAGCTGTTATCCCCACATACACCCCACCGAGAATATAAACACACCACTCATCTGCACAAATTCTCTTCTTGTTTTTGTTAATAGTTTGGTTTAGAAAAGGGATCCCTCAAGTATGGATGACATTGCCGAGCCCCGGTCTGGAGCTGAAGGCCGCCCAAAGCGAAGAGGCGGGTGTAAACAAGATTTGCATTGAAGTGTGGATAATTGTGAATCGTTGATATGTGTACATGTATGGTCATAACACTGTAATACGTTCTAAAGAAACAAAAGCTAATAATCAGCTTGTAGAATCAGTATGAAATTTGTATAAGGTTGTATAAGGTTGCCTCATATGCTAAAGACAGAAAGTAATTGAAAAACTGATTTATATGTATACGCTAAAGTATTAGACTACAACATGTCAATGAAGATATGTTTAAAAAAAATGTTTAAACTTTCCATTACAAGGAAATTTTGATGGAGAAATCTTACTCCATCTGTGACTCTGTTTGTGGAATTCAATCAAGTTGCCCTTTCCAGGACTAAGATCTGCACCCATCTGTATCTTGCATGGTCGAGATACAGTTTCTGTTGGGGAGGCAGCACAAAAGCCTCAATGCACGGAATGCTTTTAAACGTTTACACAGTTTTGTGCTATTCATGGAACAAAAGTAATTATTATACCTTGTGTGCAGCTTTATTTGATTTGAGTCCAAAAGAGAAGAACACATGCAGGGGTACTGTTAATATTCTTGCTTTTTGGGCCACTTTCTTAGCAGCTTTATTATTGAGATTAAAGTATTTTTGCCAACATAGTTTTATCAGATGGGAAAAACATGCTGTGATGTATGTAGCTGTACATTAGATCACTTTTTTGCAGCAGTTGGTGTTGACTACTGCGTTTGGAGCAAGGAATTACTCAGCTTCCTCTGTGAGGTCCCCAGGGCATCTTTCTTTCCATATCCAACCATACCTCGGCACCTTAAGTGGAGTTAGAGTTTTTTTTTTTGCTATTGATATGGATAGTATGCAAGAAACAACTGCTCAGTCTTCCCAGAGTACTTCTCTAATTGTGATTTCCAGGAATTAGAAGCAGAGAAAGTAATACCCAAATAAGTAAAGGTCTCAACTCGTACTCTTTCTAGTACTTACCCTGCTAGGTAAAATAGATTTGATCTTTTTAGTTCTTGACTAGACAGCTCTTGCGCGGTCTCTTCAAGATATGCTGTATATATTTAGGCTTTCCTGTTTTCAGTTTCTATTTTTGGAAAATTCTGGTGGTTTTTTTCAGTTTTTTCAATGTGGTTATCAGTGGATACACATTTTCGCGCCATTAAAAACAAAAGAAACAGTGTTTTCACGGTAATTATGGAATGTTTTGCTTTTATTATTGCTTGCTTTCTGCACTGATAATGCATGAGTATAGATAGCGTGTGATCAGGGTACATGAGGTCCAAATACATTTTTACAAATCAAACTTATTGTAGTACACCATACAAAACTTCTTTAGTGAGTCCTTGGTCATGCACGTTCACTCTTTCCTTCCTATGCAAATGTATATCTGTGAAAAGGCCCTCTTAACATTGGAACTTGAGACAGGCAACGCCAAAACAGCCAGTACACAATTTGCTAACTCTGGCCAATGACATAGCTTTCCATGTCAATACTGGTGCACCTGAAGATTGTGATTGTCAAGGCTATGTTCTGCAACAAATGCGTTGAATTGGGCACATATGCCCTCAGTTATTGAAGTGCTAAAAAATGAAGCAGTATTTTTCAAAGTCTGGAGAAAATTCAAAAGGGATCTAGAACTTGTGTAGATTACCTCAGTGAGGCTTCATTAACTTCAAATGCCATGGTTGGTTAAGGGACATTTCTATGCATCATTGAAAGCCATTTCCCGTAGACTGTAAAATAAAATTAACTGAATTGCTCCTCTTTGCTTACCAAGTGGCAAGAATTCGAACATGGAGCATGTTGCAGTGTCAAGTCACTAAACATGTCGCCCAGCCTATTCTCAAGGAGATGTTTCACATCTACACCAATTACGCTGAACACTTGGTAGACAAGGGTGTTTTCAGACTCTAGTATTTTGATTATGTCCACTACAGCAGTCGTATCTTCCTGTAAAAACCTAAGCATGCAGTAGAGTGTACTTTTTCACATCACTATCAATATGTGACCAAAGATAATCACATTTCTTGCCTTTGGCATCATCACTAAGCAAACATTCGGTACATGGATAATAAGGCATTCACAGCCTCCAGGACTGAGAACCACCGGCTAAATGTCACAGTTAGGATGACTCTTTCTTTGATGCCACACAAAGCACAGCATTTTAGTTCCTGGGCATAACAAAACAGTGTACCAGAATAAACTACAAAGTCAATAGCATTCTTCATTAACTCTGAAAATTGTAAAGATGCTTTCAGCATACCATCTAGTAAGTGACAAGGATCAGTTCCAGGGAAGCACTTCAGGTCAGCTAGCAATATTGACAGGTCATCATACAACTTTTTCATCTACGTAGCTGAATTACTGCAAATACAAACAATATCACTCCAATCTTTATTTAACTTGGTAGTAACTTTTTCCAGCAGCATTCAAAGTGACACTGCGTTCCATGTTTACCAACTTCTGGTGTCAGGTTTTCACCCCTATCTCAGGAGCTTCGTGGCAACATTCTTTTCACACATACGTGTCACTACACCTTGCATTGAATGTTTAAAGCCTGGGGTGTTTGGCAATTCACCTACATTCAATACTAACTCGCTAGAAAAGGAGGCAGATGTATCAAAGGATTTCACCCATTCTCGGTCTGTGTGTAAATGTGATGGTACATATTGGGAAAGATTCTTATGAAACCAGCCATTTTACCTATCCGTAAAATCAAACGTAGCCAAAAAATCAAATAGGATTTTTATATTTCCAGATTCTCTACAGTTTTTAAAATAACTAAATAAAACCTAAAACATGCTTCAAAACACTGCGTCTTTACACCAAAGAACACAAAACTGAAAAAATCAAAAGGAAGAAGAGACAATATTTTAGTAACATCCCTAAACAACAAAACTCAAGCAGCTTAATGTTAGCCCAGTCTTTCTTGCTGCTGCTATTTTCCTTTTGGTGGGGGGTTTTCTGTTATTGTAGGATTAAACCTAAAACCAGATAGCCTATATATACTTTGTGGACTTCAGCCTGCCGGTAGGCTTCCCATTTGCAGGCTCCATCATCGCTCTCATATTCTTTCTCCCCATTTGTCCATGGCATGCACGAGTCATGCCTCTTCCTGCGTTTTGCCCTCCCCTAGAGCATGGATCAATAACTACTATCCATCTACTGCTCCCCATTTACCAACTGTTTCCTGGACTACTTTTTTCTTTAATTTGGAGCGCTTCACACAAGCGCTCCTGTTTTCACTCGCTCAGAGTTCCACTGTAAACAGGTTTTTAAATCTTGTTCTCATCTCGTCACAAATGCTGCCGCTCCTGTGAATTGATGTGGACAATAAGATGCTGAGCGCAGGGGCACTGTGAGAGCACCCTACTGCTCCATCCATAGCTCTAAAATCACTCTCCCCATGACGTATTCTTATCGGAAGGCCAGCGCTTGCAGGTCTCCCGCCTTCCCCGCCCATAATCACATGACTTACTTTAACACACTACAATCATGAAAAGGCAGGCAATAGGTCTCGGATTGCCGAGACCTATTGGCTCTGTGTTAGAAATGGGTATCTCTAGTTGGCAGAGGTAGGTACCTTTGTCCAAGTAGGGACCCTTCTTCCTAGTCAGAGTAAGGGACATACACACTTAAACTAACTCCTGCTCACCCCCTTGGTAGCTTGGCACGAGCAGTCAGGCTTATCTCAGAGGCAGTGTGTAAAGCATTTGCACATAACCAACAGTAATACTGTGAAAACACTACCAAAGGACACCACACCAGTTTAGAAAAATATCCAATATTTGATATACTTAAAACAAGACCAAAACGATAAAAATCCAACATACAGTTACTTAATATGCACTTTGCAAGAATACCTAAAAAAACGGTAGCTCTGTCCAGTGCTAACGCGGTACTGAAAACAACAGAATCCAACAGTTTTGTCTAACCGCGTTGGTCGGAGTTTGTTGGCAGACTCGTAAACAGTACCTTTTGTTTTTTGCCGACATGTTGGTGCAGGCCGGTCGTGGCAACCTTTGCGGTTGCGGTGTGAAGAGGAGCGGTGTGCGGTGCCCTCAAGTTGTGGTGCAGGCAGTGGCTCAGTGACGGTCGTCTAACGATGTTAGTGAGGCCCATGACTTAAACATTGAAAATTGATCTATCTTGGAAGATGAAATATGGGTCTCCTGAAATAAAACTACAGACGGATTTTTTGCCTTAATCCAGATTTCAACCTCTCGCCTTTTCTTAATATTGTTTAAGCCATTGACGTTCAGAGAAAACAATTTCAAACTTTCCTTATTTGGCATTAACATCTTAAATTAACGGGGTATAAGTAATCATCTTCAGACCTCGTCCTACCCATCCATAATAACCCAAAAAAACCCTGACATCTTCAACTTCATTTTGTTTTTTATAACCCATCCACCACCACCAACAGCCCACTCAATCCCAGCACCACCCCCGCCACCCCCACCCCCACCCTGACCAACCTCACCCCCCCTGACCCTCCCCACCAATGGCCGTATTTCCCCTTGCCACGCTAGCCATCGGAACCTATCCCGCACCATTAGGGTGACCTCGCACCCTCTGGACCCCTTGGATTCCACACTCTCCACCTTGTTCTACTGACTCCCCCCCCCCCACACATACAACCCCACCAGCAGACAACACCCCCAAAAAAAAAGTGTTTCAACCTACAAGCTTAGCACATCGATATACACAGAAAAAAAGAGAAAATAAAATAAAAAAAAGACAGCTCTATCTATAAATCGTCCACATTTTTAACCTGATGAAGAGTTCGAAATTTCCCTGAGCAAGTCCTGTGCTGCTGCAATGTCGGATAACATAAAGAATTTTCCTTTAACTAAAACTTTAAGCTTGGATTGTTGCGCTATTGTGGCTTGAGCCCCTTTAGCTTTAAATAATTGCAGCATTTGGACGAACTCCTTTCTTCTCCGAGCGGCAGAAGCGGACATGTCTGAAAAAATGTGACATTTCACAGTTTCATTAACAAAAAATTGTCTTTTCTGAATTGCGGTTGAAAGAATAGTCTCTTTAATCCGTGTATCAGAAAAATTTAATAGAATTGTTCGAGGGAGGGAAGAATTCGGAAAGGGTTGAGCCGGAACGCGGTGTGCTCGCGTAATGGTTAGGTCTCCCTCGTGATTGGGAATCACTTTGGATTTTAAAAAGGAGGTAACCCACTGCAACGTGCTAGAGCCTTCAAGGCCCTCAGGAACCCCCACTAAACGAAGGTTGGATCAGCGATTATAGTTCTCTAAATCATCCAATTTGGATTCAAGAGAGCGTGAAGTAAGAAAAAGCTGGTTAGCGTCTTTTTTAACTGCAATCATTTGATCCTCCAAAGTAGAAATACGAGTTTCAGCTTCTTGGAGTCGAGCTGGAAATGTAGAGAAGAGATCCTCCATTTTGTCCAGGCGCTGGTGGATCAGAGCAAGCTCGGATTTCTGAAATCTCTTCAACTCTCGGACCTCGTCAAGAATTAGATTTAACATATCTTTGACTGACATCTTAATCTCTCCAACGGTCTCGGTGTCTAAATCCAGCAAAGGGCTGAGGTGATTAACATTCCCTGGGGAAGTTGAGGGCTTGTCAATGGGTGAGTCGACTGAAACAGTACGTCCCAAGGTTAGTACATCTTTTTGGGTATCATCCATAATTTGCAGCGAGTGTATCGAAGAGTTGACTTTAAGTAAAGGCGTGGAAGACGTAGAGGGTGCTACAGTGATAGACTTATGCAGGAAATTAGGAGGTTGAATAATAGAGGAAGCGGTGGAAGAACAGACTTGTGCGGAGGTAACTTGACAGGTTACAGCACTTTTTTTACCGAAAAGAGGAAATGGTTTAGCACCCTTAAGTACCTCCGTTGAGTTGGCCTGTGGTGAGGAGAAGTCCGGAATAAGTGAAGAGCGTGTCACTTCTACGCCATGAGAGGCTTCAATTTCCGGAGAGAAAGTCTCCCCAAGAGATTCCTCCAGCTCTTCCAAGCTTCCTGCACTATCACTTTTTTCCTTCGCATTGCTTTTATCAGAAGTAGCATCTTGATTTAACAATTTGGCTGCATTCCGCGCTTCTTTAGCCTGAATACGTAGAGCCTTCGCTTTGCGAGTATTGATTAATTTTCCCATTATTTAGAAGAAACTAAAAGTAGTAGTGACTCCCTCACGTTTTTAAACCCCGTGAAATCCCAGCAGCAGTGGACGAAAAAATATTCTGGAGTTTGGGCCCCAATATTTATACTGCATTTCTCTTTTTTCTCTGGGACAGAGAGTGTCTATGCCCAGCCCAAACCAGTTCTGTCCTTTCTGGCCCGGCTTCCTGGCAGTAGGTGGAGACAGCATTGTCCAAGGCAGACCAGGCCCATTCAAATGCAAAAAATATCTCCTCCTACTACTCTAAATGCAGCCCAGGTCTATTTAGCCCAGCTCCGACTCATCCAGGAAAGGTAGGACACACCTCAACCCCCCAGTGACTGACTGAAGAAAATGCACATCCCCAGCTCCTGTCACTCCAAAGCCAAACAGTCAATCCACAAACCCAGCAGAGGCACACAGGATGGCTAAGCAAGAAAGTATCTACTTTCTAAAAGTGGGATTTTCAAACATAAAACATAAAAATCATCTTTACTAAAAGATGCATTTTTATATTCTGAGTTCACACATACTAAACTCAGTTTCTCTATCTTGTCCCCATGGGAAGATATGCTTATAAGATGTTTTAAGTAAACTCCCATTCTATCCTATGTGACAGATAGCCATTCCATAGTAATTCACTCCCAGGACATGTCACACACACCTGTACATGTTCTACCATGAATATACATGGTACCCTGCCCACTGGGGTACCTTGGACCTACCTTAGGGATGACTGTAAGAAAAGGGACGATTAGGGTCTGGCAAGTGGGTGCACTTACCTGGTCAACATGGGAGTTACAAACTGCGCACAGACACTGCAGTGGCAGTTCTGAGAACACTTTACAGGGCTGCTTGTGTGGGTAGCACAACCAGTGCTGCAGGGCCCACTAGCAGCATTTGATTTGTATGCCCTGGCACCCTCGGTGCACTTTACTTGGGACTTACTAGTAAATCAAATATGGAAACACCAATCCATAATATAACTTACAATAGGAGCACTTGTACGTTACCACTGAACAGTAGTGAGACAGTGAGCAGAGTAACTAAACCAGCAAAAACAGTCAAAACTGGGAGGTCAGAAAGCAAAAAGACAGGGCAAACACATCAAAAGATGCCAGGTCTGACACATTGCCAATCCTTGTTTTCTTTGTTTAGAGGCCCCAAACCACAAGCTTGCTTTTTAACTTTCCGAATTGAAATACTCTTCATCTTTCAATAACATTCTGTGTGCAGGAGTAGTTGCTGGAGGACACCAGAATCAAAGAATCATTGGCACAGAGTAGAATAGGGACTGAGATGTTTTAGATTATTTGGTCTATCAGTGACCTTTTTTAAGTCGAAATTGAAAAACAAAGAGGCGTGCAGGGAGCCTTGCTTTACCCATGTTTTGATGTGGAACTTTGTGGTTAGTTGCTCACTACCTCATCTATGCTGTTGTATCTTTATGTAAATTTTTGAGGAGTAAAATTAAGTGTGGATTCAAGGATGTTTTACTAGCTTCGCCCAGAATTTGCTCTGCTCAAGGTGATCAAATGTGGATGAGAAGCCCAAGAAAGCTGCATATAGGCATTTTTTTTAATTTTTTTTTTTAGATCAGGTGTTTTAAGTTTAAGGCCTGATCAATGGTCAGGAGTTCAGGTCTAAATCAGGATGCCGTGTCTTCTTCCCATTCCTAGATGATTTTCAGGATTGTGCTGGAATAGACTTTGACTTTCACATCTAAGAGGCATATAGGCCTGCATGATTTTGATTCAGTTGTCTTGTCCTTCTTATATATCGGCTGAGTGATGCTATTCAGCTATGAAGCTGGGAATGAGTATGACTCACTCTAATGATGAAAATCATAGCAGAATTGTCACCCATCAGTCTATTTAGCATTTTAATAGCTTGATCGAGAAGCGGTTATGTCAAGGTGCTTTTTCATTTTTCAGGGCAAAATTGCCCTGGTCAAACGATTTCGAAGGCCCTTGGGCTGCAGACATCAAATCAGAGTCGCCCAAACCTATCTTTGGGAAAACATTCTGTAAATAGTGGCCCCAGATAGCTTGAAAGATTTTGGATTTGAGAGGCTATGTTCTTACTAAAGATCAATATTGGTGTAGTTCTTTCCATTTCCTATGGAAGAATTCTAATTATTTTTTTCTCATATCAGAATCTAGTATTCTATCCTATTTTTTTTTTTATCGATTTGTTGGGGTCTTTTATATGAACAGCTGCAACATCAGCTCTTTTTCTTTAGGGTGCACTGCTTGGCAAACCAGGTAATCATTTTATCTGTATGTGGTTTTCCGTGACCTATCTGTGTGTTTCCTTCTAGAAGCTCTTGATGTCTATTTGGTAAATATTTCCGCTAGCTCCTCATAGAGAGTTAACCTTTCCAAGTACCAGGGGTTTGAATGTCTTCAATTTCGTTTAGAATTCTTTAGAGTGCTGCCAGGTAGGGATGTGATGTGTGAGCTTCACGCAGGGCTTCTTTTCTTTGCGGCGTAAAAGTGTAACAGTCACTCTCAACTCTCCAGATCAGTCTTGAATCACAGTCTGCAAAGAGAATTAGTATATAGTCGATGACTGAAGGAAGTCAGCTGTTACAGAATAATGGAGTGAACATTTCATCCTGTGCTACCATATGGAGGGCAGAGATCACACCTGTTTTTGAGCAAAACCTTTCCAAAGCCAGTCCTTTGTGGTCTTTTCATGGAAAGGGTAGACTAAAGAATGGAGCTAGGGTTCATCTGGCTTCTGTGAGGCCTTAATTGTTCTCCCCCTTTTGCCTAGCTTTGAATTGAAGTTCCCTCCTATTATGACTTAATGTGGTGGAGGCAAGTTGCATTCTGCGTATTTCTAGTAGAAGTAGAATTTAAATCTCTTTATTTTAGGGCACTGTGTCTATATTTATTACTTTAAATGCTGAGTTATCGAGAAGACAGATATCTGTTACAAGCAGCACTTGGCTGATAGTTGGCAACTTGGTCATCTGCTTCATCTTATCCTGAAGACATCTAGCTTGGAGGCCTCCAGACATCCACCCAACTTTATTTTCTGTTGCTGGCAGGTTAGTGGTTTCAAATCTGTGCACTCCCCGGTGAGTTAGGTGCCATGTTTCCTGCAATAGGATGATGTTACATTCCTCAAAGAATTTATATTTTTACAGCTAGGTCAGAGGTCTTTTCTCCAAGTTCAGCTACATTCCAGGAGACAGGTTTTATTGTGGAATTGATGCAAGGTCCTAATCAGGATTGAACATTGGTCCCATTCAGGAATATTTGCAAGCAAACTACTTATGGTGGTTCATTCAGGGGTTTAGACTAGCCCTGTTCTGGAATGCTTTATGTGCCACTTTCTGGGCATCCTGACATTTTGCTCCTCTACAAGGTCTGGTTTCCAATGATTTGTTGATCTCTGCTGTCAATAAGGAATTGTGCTTGACAAGCTGCAGAAGCTATGTTAAGGCAGAGAGAGGAGTGCACTTCCATGCTGACTGAGTGGGTCCTTCATTTTTTTACAATCTGCCCACTCTGAGTCCCTTTTACCCTAGTAAAGTTGTTATAGTTGGACTTGGGTGTTGATTGAGTTGCAGCTATATATGGTAGTAATGTGTTAGCTTCTTCTACTGGAAAGATGAATGTGGCCTTTATAAGCCATCTGTTGATGTTTTCTCTCGAGTCTTGACAAGTCCTGTTTTTGTTCTTGGGCATTCCTTGTCCAACTGGAGGTGGCTCGTTAGATCTATTTGTGTAGTACGTTCTACCGAGGGCAGTGTAATTCTCATTTCTCCCAGAGCTGCCAAAGTGCTTATTTTCTTTTTCCTCGCAAAGTTTATTAGCAAGCTCCTACTTCACTTCTGCTGGCATCACATTGTAGTTTAACTCTGATTAGAAATATTAGCTCATCTAGGACGACTGTCCTTGTGCCCAGTTTCCTCGATTACCAGGAGAGCTCTTTGTATCTCAGAGAGACAAATGGTTCTGGGTCAGATGTCGCTACCCCATTTGTTAAGAAGAAGTTCCCACTATTGTACAGTTTCTCCAGTTCATTACACTTTGCAGGTGGTGATCCTGAGTCCATTTTTTAAATGATGGTCACCTATGCTAAAAGTCATTGTTGCCCTTCTCCTGATCATCCTCTCCAATTGAATCCAGAATTAAAATTCTGCTTTCATTTTCACTTCACTACGTCTTGTCATAATAAGCCTCTGATGGGTTTAAGCCTGGTGGAAGCATTAGGGAGTTGGTTTTTAGTTGACCATTTGAAGGATTGCAAGCTTTCACCTCAAAGTCTTGATGAGGATACTCTATCTCGCAGACTGACACCTTTGCAGAAGGGCAAAACATATTTCTTATTGAGACGATCTATTGGTGAAGATTCTCATGTATGTTAACCCTGGTCAGACTATGGCCATAGCTAGCTCCTTCTTGGATTAGTTTGGATTTTTTGGTCTTGCCTGCAACTTTCATTGCTAAAATTTCTTCTTATAATTTCAGAATCCGGTCTCATAGTGAAGTATCATTTTCATCAATTTACTAACCCTGTCTGAATTTGTAAACACACAGGAATGATGCAGAGGAACAGTTCCCTTATCTTAGAATATCTTCAAATAGACTGATATCCATCTAACCACAAATTCCTCACCTTTAGAGTATTCCACAGGAGCTAGACTGAATCTGGAAAGTTCCTCAGCAGTTCCCTCATACACCATTAGGGGGCACCGTGAGGCTACATGTAGCTTCATTTTGCCTTAGAAGTGGCAGAGCAGAACCGCATATAAGCACTAACTCTGAGCACCAATGCTGGTTTCTTTCTCCAATCTTTCGGAGTCCTCTGATGTGAAGCACAAAACAGAGGGACAAGTGTGCAAATCTTTCATTAGGGGCCTTTTTACATTGCAAAAACAGGCCACTCCGCAGAACATGGAGGAGGGAAGGCAGTGACAAATGTGTGGTTAGATAGTGTATCACCAAAAAGAGCATTATCAAAGGTAAGCTAATTGTTTTTCTGATCAATAGTAGTAACTGCAGATTCCTCGCCTTTAACATATATACAAAAGCCGCACCTCTACAGGGTGGCGGGTCTGTGGCAAAAAAAGTCTTGCAGGGCCGTACTAGGTGAAATCCCCTTCCCTTTGGACCTGGTTGTCAAGGCAGTAGTGCAAGGAACATATGCACTGATGCCCACATCTCTGCCTGACATGTGCAGGACAGCCACTCCACATGCCAGCACAGTTGTGACACCCTTAGCCCTTGTGGTCTGGACTCTTTCGGGGTTAAATTAATGGAGTATGTCCTCCTTTCAATGTTGGGACAGTGATGGACTGCCCAAAGTGAAAAGGATTCACTACTTTAGGCAAGAAGGCTGTTTGTGTCCTTCAAAACAGTGTGCCCAGAAAAAAGCTAGCGTAGGGTGGTTGTACCGATAGGGCCTAGAGCTCACTAAAACATGGCTCTTTTCCAACTAAATCTCTGTTCCTACTCTTCTTCAGGCAACCTTTTTGTCCAGCGCCTAGATGCCCTAGGCCATTTGTGCGGTACATAAGTTTTCAAATCAAATCCACAACCTCAGGTGGTAAATTGAATGAAGTCAACTGCCACTGATCAATCTCAAAAACAACAGTTGATGGACAGAATGTAGAACAATGTCACCCATTCACCCCAGTACAGAGATCTGGGCCTAAATCCATAGTTTTTTTGTGCACCATGCCGTTCCAGTTTTAACCCAGCCATATGCAAATCAGTCTTGACCCTGTGCATCATGGGAACAGTCCAGCCCCAACTGCCAAGTCAGGTCCTCCCTGGACTGGAAACAAGCATCCTAGGACCGGTTTCGGGGTTTCACCCCTCTTCAGCCAGGATAGCTTGATTTCATTACAAGACCGGAGGCTGCCATTATGCATTATCTTTTTAATGCAGCTTCAAGCACAGCCGCCACTAGTAGTTACATCACAAAGAAGAACATCAGAACAACAAGAGTATCCAGGCAACGGCAGCACAAGGATCAGCCTCTTTTAAATGCGGCTTCAAGTCAGATAAGTTGCCTTTCTCATACCTCCTGTACTTTTTAACCTTTCCTTGATTAATTATACTGAGATTTCACCACAACTCTTTATCTGCTTCTTCTTACTTATTTACTTCTATTATTTACTTTGCTTTCCTTATAAGATGGAATATGATATTGCCTTTTTCGTTTTATTACGATGTTAAGATTGTTCGTGATTAAGCTGTGCTTTATTTATGATGTTTTCCTAGGCTGTGCCTTATTTATGATGTTATCGTTTTTTATTTTGATGCAATACGCTCCTTTGTCTTTAAAATCGTTCACTGAGTCGGTCCATTAGTGTTGTGCCGTTTTAAGGTATCTGCGATCTCTCAGATACGCCCCCCCCCCCCTTCCGCTTTTCATCTAGACTCTGCCTTCCCGCTGACCTTACCTTTTAACTTCTTTCCTGACACCCGTATACCACTCGCTGCAACCTCCTCTCCGCAGCCGCCCGGCTCCGTACCTCACCCGCTGCAACCGATGTCTTCGTAACATCGCGATCTCCCGCAGCTGATATCTTCGTAACATCGCGATCTCCCGCAGCTTCAACGTCTAAGCTGCAGGACGTTCCTTCTTTCTCTTCGCTTTTACTGCTTGGCCTCTTAATTATATAAATGGAGATAGAGACGAGGGACAGCGCGTTTGTCTCGCTGCTCCCTCGATTAGAGGAAAGTCGTTAGCAACGACCCCTCACAATGCCGTTTCTTAACAACTCCCTACAACAACTGCCTATCGACAGTTGGGAACTTCGTTTTGCCTGCATTGAGCCTCATCCTACATTATTACCACTACTCCACCCCTTTTTTCAACAGTTTTTTATCAGAAATTTACTTACTCCTCTAATTTTAACACTCCAAGTGACCTAAAAAAAAAAAAAAAAAAAAGGGAAAGAGGGAAAAGATGTCTGATATGTCCGACTCTGATGACCCTCAAATCATTACACCCGCTCCTTCTAACAAAGAGGATCTTATCAAAAAAATGATCCATAAGGAGATTCATTCCTGCATGAGGGAGACTATTGACAAGATTGTTGCAGGTAAGAGACCCCCCGCACTCCTCGGAGCGCAGTCCAACGTACCACCTAATGTTGGGGGTAAAAGAACCAAAAAATGCAACAACTTAAATAATGAGGGAAGTATGGGAGGTCAAAGCACCTCATTTATATTGGGAGGACCACGCGCCTCAAAACCAGAAGGAGGACTAAGCTCCTCAAATGCTACGGGTGGCCTAAGCGCCCCAAAAAATCGATGTGCCTACAACGACACACCTCACTGGGATGCCCTAAGCGGCTCACAATACCCTAATGGCAATGCTACCCCTCTCTTGCCTAGCGTACCCTCTAATGAGTCACTTGACGAGTATATATTGGATCTTGATCAAAATGAGGATGATTTTGACCCCGATTTTTCTGAAGAGGAACTCCCCTCCTCCTCTAAAAAAGTTATTCTTGATCCCCTCGGTGGAGAAATGTTTTCGCCCGATAACATTCAACACCCTAGAAGCTCTCAGTGGTGGCCCCAAGATCATGTAGCCAGATTTATTAAAACTTGGGTCAAGCACCCTTTGGAAAGAGAGGCAAGAAATCTTCTTAGGGCCGAATGTCCACGCCCTGTCATTGAGGACAAAATTTGCCTTACCCCCAACCTAGACCCAGAGCTAATTAAATTCTTATTTAAATTGGGCAGAGACCCTAGAAAAGGGTTTGAACGTTCCCTCAAAACTTGCCAAGATCGCATGCTTGACATGCTCGGCCCCTTAGGCCGTATGATTGATCTTATCGAAGAAAGCTATACCAAAGGGACTCAACCTAATATTGACCTCCTACGAGGTTGGAGTCAAAGAGCACTTATTTTGTTGGGTAATGCCAACGCATCCCTCAATACAGAAAGGAGAAAAATAGTCCTCTCTAAGATTGACCCAAAACTTTGCGATATGGCGGAAAAAGAGTCCTCCTCTAATCCAAATGGTTTGTTGTTTGGCGAGGATATGATCAAAGACCTGGGGAAGTACGTGGCTACCTTTACTGCTCTGGATAGAGCGCAAGCCAACATGCGCAGAGTGTTTAACCCTAATGTTTTTGCGAGGGCCGGCAGAAGGGGTCGTTCTGCTGGCCGCTTCTTTCAAAGACCCTTTTCAAGGTCAAGAGGTTTCGGTCGAGGTTATCAACAAAACAACTCCTCTTTCTTCCCTCAACGAGGTCGCTCCTTCCGTTCAAGGAACTTCAGGTCGAGAGGCATCTCCAATCAAAACCCAACAAGTGAGTACTCCTTCTCTTCTCTCTTCTTCTTTAATTCCGAAAGTAGGGGGTCGTCTAAGGTTTTTCTTCCACGTTTGGGAGCAAATTACACACGATCCTTGGGTTCTAGAGACTGTACAAGGTTTCAGAATAGATTTCACGGAGGAACCGTTCCAGTCCTCAACTCCTCTAACATTAAGCTTAACTCGGGAACAACATTCTATTGTCGAGGAAGAAGTAACTTCTATGTTAACGAAAGGTGCAATTCGAGAAGTTCCTTGGGCTTCCTTAAACTTTGTAAGCAATATCTTCCTCGTGGAAAAGAAGGACAAAGGCTGGAGACCTGTTATAAACCTAAGGAACTTGAACAGGTTTGTCACTTACAATCATTTCAAGATGGAAGGTATCCATCTCCTCAAGGACATGCTTTTAGAAGGGGACTGGCTAGTCAAACTAGACCTGAAGGACGCCTACTTCACTATTCCTATGGCGGAGGAATCCCAACCCTTTCTTCAATTTGTTTGGAACCAACATCTATATCAATTCCAAGCCCTTCCCTTCGGCCTATCATCAGCCCCGTGGTGTTTCACCAAGGTCATGAAGGCCATTATCACGTTCCTTCGGGAAAGAGGCGTCCGCCTCATAATTTATCTGGACGACATTCTAATCATGTCCCAAGACAACTCACAGATCCTGAAAGATTTAAAATCTACCGTGGATTTGATAGAAAGCACAGGGTTTATTATAAACAGGGAGAAGTCCATCATGACTCCCTCCAGATGTCTAGAATTCCTTGGCTTCACGGTAGACACTGTGAAGTCCATGCTTTTACTCCCTCAGAAAAAGATATCCAAGATTCGCAAGGAAATACGCCATGTCCTAAAGTCAAACCTCCTAACCTTGCGGGGGCTAGCCAGACTTCTGGGCCTCCTTTCATCATCTATCCAAGCCATCTTCCCTGGCCCTCTTTATTATCGAGCTCTCCAGAGACTCAAAGGGAATGCCCTACGTTCCGGTCTTTGGTACGGAGACCAAATTTGTCTGGTCCCAGAGGCCAAGGAGGAACTCTCTTGGTGGCTGGAGAATTTGGACGCATGGAACGGGAAGGCCATTTTTGGGACTTCTCCGGACCTGATTCTGGAATCGGATGCAAGCCTTCATGGCTGGGGTGCCTGTTTTCAGAACCAAAGCACCGGGGGTTCATGGTCTTACTCAGAGAGCTGCCTCCATATAAACTTCCTGGAACTCACCGCTGGTCTTTATGCTCTAATGAGCTTCAGGGAATCCCTTCAAGGGAAATCAGTCCTCCTCAAAATGGACAACATATCGGCCGTTGCTTATATAAATCGCTTAGGAGGAACAAGGTCTCCGGACCTCTCCAACCTGGCCAAGAAATTATGGATGTTTTGTTTAAAACACCAAATCTCCCTAAAAGCAGAATATCTACCCGGCCTAAAAAATGTTTGTGCGGATTGGAATTCAAGGTTCCTCGTAGATCATACCGATTGGAAATTAAATCCAATAATATTCAACAATCTAAACCTTATTTGGGGTCCCCTGGAAATAGACCTTTTCGCAAGCAGACTCACAGCACAACTTCCAATTTATTTCAGCTGGCTCCCAGACCCGGGGGCCGTAGCGGTGGATGCCTTTCTCCATCTCTGGAAGGACCTTCGGGGATATGCCTTTCCCCCCTTTGCATTGATCCAGCGTGTCCTCCAGAAGTTGAGGACAGAACGCTCATCAATAGTCCTAATAACACCCTTTTGGCCGTCCCAAGCTTGGTTCCCGTCAACATTGGAATTAGCTTACGAAAAACCCTTTCTACTCCCAGCTGCTCCAAACCTCCTAAAGGACAGAAACGATTTCGATCATCCCCTGGTTCTGAATGGGACTTTGAGCCTTCTTGCCTGGAAAGTGTCAGGCGAGCCAACGAAATCACTGGACTTTCGGCGCAAGCTTCATCTCTCCTCCAGGACTCCTGGGCACCCGGTACCCATTCTAGATACAACGGAATCTGGAAAAGATGGGTTCGTTGGTGCATGGAAAGGAACCTGGATTCCGTGGAGGCCCCTATTGTACATGTAACCAATTTTCTGGTAGAGCAATTTGACAGAGGTCTTTCCTACAGATCCATTAACTGTTATAGGTCGGCCATTTCCGCTGGTCATTCCCTCCTTAATGGTCGTTCCATTGGCAAGAGCCCAATCATTTGTAGAGTTATGAAAAGTATCAGGCTTAAGAGACCTCCTAAGCCTAAATATGATTCGCTTTGGGATGTAAGACAACTTCTTGACCTTTTTTGTAATTGGCCGGATAACAGTCTGTTAAGCAACAAATTTCTCTCGGTCAAACTAGCTTCCCTCCTTTGCCTTATTTCCTGCCGTAGGGTCTCGGATGTTAAAGCCTTAGAGGTTTCCAACAGATCCTATGATGCCTTTGGCGTCAGATTTGATATTCTTAGAAGAACTAAAACAATGTCTGATATGATTTTTTACCCTAGATTTGACTCTTGTAAGAAGCTATGTGTAGTCGACTGCATGAGAGAATATGATCTAAGGACTACCCCTCTTCGCTCTCCTGGCGTGACCCAACTCCTACTTTCTTTCGTCAGACCCTTTAAACCTGTTTCTTCTACTACAATAGCTAGATGGGTTAAATTAGCCATGCAATTGTCAGGCATCGATCTTTCTAGATTTCAAGCTCATTCCTTAAGGGGAGCTATGGCTAGTCAGTCCTTTTGGAAAGGAGCCAAGTTAGACGACATCCTTAAAGCAGCTGATTGGTCGAGCTCCTTTACCTTTGCAAGACATTACTGCAAACCTGTCGAACACATATCAGATGTTGTTCTCGCTGACTACCAACATGCATAATGGCAGCCTCCGGTCTTGTAATGAAATTGCGATTCTCCTATTACCATGACCAGAGAATCTGGATTTCATTAAAGACACGGAGGCTGACATTATCCCACCTCTCCCTTCCCAGGGTGGGTGTTTATTCGCATTATTTAATGCTTTCTCTTTTTATTACATTACTCTTTCATTTTCTAATTTTGACTACTATTGCCTTTGTGCTTTTGTTATCTTTATTCTTGATTGCAATTTTGTTTGTGGCTTTTGCCTTCTTTAACATCCGTTGTTTCTCTCCCCTTCATAGGGTGATATGTACCTTTCCTAATTTTGTTTACCTTTTCAGATAATTCGTCTTGACTGGACTGCAGTTACCTGCCTGTTCTGTTCCATGGATTATTTCTTTTGGATGTCACCAACTTTTGGACTTCGTTGTCACGGAGGAAGTTCTTCTTCTTCTCCTTCCTTGTTTTTCATCGCATTTAAAAGAGGCTGATCCTTGTGCTGCCGTTGCCTGGATACTCTTGTTGTTCTGATGTTCTTCTTTGTGATGTAACTACTAGTGGCGGCTGTGCTTGAAGCTGCATTAAAAAGATAATGCATAATGTCAGCCTCCGTGTCTTTAATGAAATCCAGATTCTCTGGTCATGGTAATAGGAGAATCGCAATTTCAGTGGCATGGAGAGCATGGGACCCACGTCTGGGCATTCCCTTCCCACTCGGGGTGACAAAGGCAAAAACAACAGTTGATGGACGGAATGTAAAACAATGTCATACATTCACCCCAGTACAGAGATCTGGGCCTAAATCCATCGTTTTTTTGCGCACCATGCCGTTCCTCTCTAAGCATGGAGATGTAGATTGTGCAGCTAAGGTGCTTATCCCTGCCCTGCTGCTACAATAGATGATCCAGCTGAAAGGATACCTTGGAGCACAAATGGCCAATACAGAGCACTTGGACCCAGTCATTCCTGGTTTTCTTCAGCAATCAGGGCAGGAAATGCAGAGACAGAAATGTGCACTGAAGTTTGGTCCTCAACTCTAGATAGAAAGAGTCTCCTACAGGGAGCTTTGCAGCAACTCGAACACTCAAACGTTTTGACTCTGCGCATTTGCAACGGTGAATCCAACCATGGTTCTCCCCATTATTGGAAGATGCCCTGTGTCACCTCGGCGTACAACTGCGATTCGTGATCTACCACGCACCCCCATCAGATCTCATCAACCCTAGAATTCAACGATCCCACCAGGTGGGGTACAATCAGGATAACGTAATGACGCTCTATCAAACTGCAGAGGAGCAGAGCCTCTTGGTACAGGACTAAAGACCCCACTCCACCCTCCTTGTTACAATACCGCATGGCACCAGTGTGGTCTTTGAGAACCCACACCAGCCTCTCCCCTTGATGGATGGCAGGAATGCCTTCAGTGGCAGGTGAATGGCCCAGACCTCCATCAGACTGATATGTAGCCGGGTTCCCACCAGGAGACCGAGGTCCTCTAACGTGCACCTTTCCAAGGTGACTTAGCCAACCCAGCGGTGATGCTTTTGTCACCACCATCAGCTCTGGATAGCGTAGGGAAAAGGGTCTGCTGCTAGTCCAATTGAGGTTGAGCAGCCACCACTCCAAATCCCATGCAGTCTCCTGTGACACCGGGATTGAATATAGTGCTGGGCCCACTGAGAATTTAGATTCCACTGCAGAGCCCACATATGAGAACTGGTGTAGTTGACAAGCAGGATGCAGGAGGCCAACAGGCTAAGAAGCCTCAGAACTCCTATACCAAGATTCAGTGCAGAGGCTGAAACATCAGGGTCATAGCATGAATGTACTGGACTCACTATGAAGGAGAGATCTGCACCATGTCCAAGACAGCTCCTCTATAAGAAGCTTCTGCACCTTTGGCATGCTGATCGACAATCCCATCAAAATCAGGAGGTACACTGTCCTCTGGAGGTGGTCCCCTAATGACTGTGACAAGGATGCCTTTAACAGTCGTCAAGGTAGGGGAAAGCTGGGTTCCTCAAACTACAAAGATGGATGGCAACAACCGTCATCACTTCTGTTAACACTCAAGGAGCACTTATGAGGCTGAAGAGGAGCACGGCAATCAGAAAATACTCCTGGCCTACCCTGAATTGCAGGTACAGGCTGTGGGACTACAAGTAGGCATAGGAAAATAGGTGTCCTGCAGGTCCAAGTCCACAGTCCACTATCTAGTCGCCCAGATCCAGGGTAGACTGAACTTGGTTAGCATGAGCATTCAGAATCTGTCCTTCCGCAGAAAGACATTCAGGAAGTGCCAATCTAAAACAGGATAGAGGCCTCCATCTTCTTCAACACAAGGGAAATAGTGGAAGTAACAACCTGTCCCTATTTCTGAGCCCAGAACCCTCTTGATGGCCCCTCTTGAAAGTAGAGCTTGCACATCTTGCAGTAAGATGGAACAGTACTCCTCTGAGAGCTGCTCTGTAAGCAAGCTGAGGTGGGTCAGAAAGGAAAGAAGGGGCAAGGCCCTAGGGAACAATCAGGGGGACCCATCTGTTGGATGTGATAGATTGCAACCCTGAGAGAAAATGTTTGATCCTGACTCCCACCGGGCGGTTGTGTGCCACTAAAGGAAAAATAAAGTGGCTTCGGGACTGATACCACAGGGAAAAAGGACATGTCAGGTTGATGCCCTTGGTGATCTGTGCCGTGCGAGCCTGACCCCTCCCCCCCTCTATCAGACTACAAAAGGACTGGAGTGACTGCTGTAGGGCAGAAAGGGCAAGGGGTTTGGTGATGACTGTACACCAACCCTATTGAGAAGACTCCAAAAAGCTAAAATGGGTGGGGGAACTGCCTCCCAGGTATTGAGAGGCCTAAAGAATACACCGTGGGCCACTCTCCTTATAACATCCTATGGCTGTGTCAGATTTTTCACCAAATATGAGAATCCATCAAAAGATATATCCATGAGGTAGGCCTGCACACCTCCTGAAATACCTATTAACAGCATTCACACGAGCAAGCATGAAGATGAAGCATCACACTGGGGGCAAATGATCGCACCAAGCAATCAGTAGTATCCAGGCCTGCACAAATTACATTTTCCTGCATCCGAACCATCAGAACCCCTGGCCCCCGCGAACGCCACGACGCCCACCTCTGCTACGACTCCTGCACCCTCCACGCACTCAACGCCAGACGATCACGCACCTACTGCCTGGCAGCCCCGAAGCACACCCAAGGACTCTTCACCTGCAGCTTCACCAGCATCCGACCCACCAACCCACCTACCAAAGAACCCAACCACCTCAGATGCATCCTTCTCAACACCCGCTCCGCACGCAAACACACCGTGGAACTCTGGGACCTACTGGACTCCAACACCCCAGACGTCGCCTTCCTGACGGAGCCCTGGCTGAACCCCTCCTGGGCACCCGACATCACCAAAGCCATCCCGGAAGTCTATAAAATCACCCGCAGGGACGGCACCAATGGAGTAGGAGGAGGAATCGCCATCTTCCACAGGAACTCTCTCAAAGTCTCAACCAAAACCGACGACACCCTCAGCATCGTCAAACACCTGCACTTCCAGATCCACACCGATCACAACACCACCCTCAGAGGAACCCTCATCTACAGACCCCCCGGACCATGAGCACAGTTCAGCAACTCCATCACCGACCTCGTCAGCACACACGCCCTCGCCTCCACGGACTACATCCTCCTCGGGGACCTGAACTTCCACCTCGAGAACAACAACGACACCAACTCCTCCACCCTGATCGACAACCTCGGACTTAGACAACTCGTCACTACACCCACCCACTCCACCGGCCACACGCTTGACCCCGTCTTCTCCGCAAGCTCCCACGTCTGATTCTACCACACCACCGAGCTCCACTGGACCGATCACCGCTGCATCCACTTCACCTTCCGGAAACCCACCACACACCACCGCACCCAACAGATGCCGTGCCGCTGCTGGAGCAAAGTCACCGAAGACCAGCTTTCCACCTCCCTCGCCCGGAACCCACCCACAGATCCGACGACCCCGACACCACCGCTCGCAACCTCAAACAGTGGATCAACGACTGCACCAACACCCTCGCCCCCCTCAAGAAGCCCTCCAACACCCACACTAGCAAGAAAGCCAGCTGGTTCACCGAAGACCTCCAGGCCTTCAAGCGAACCTGCCAAAAACTCGAAAAAACCTGGATCAGTGAAAGAACACCGGGAAGCTACACCGCCCACAAGAACACCACCCGCAGACACCACCACCTCATCGGATCCGCCAAAAGGACCTCCTTCAAAGACCGCCTAGACAAAAACGCACACAACAGCAAAGAACTCCTCAACATCGTGAAGGAACTCTCCAACCCCGGGGGTGTGGCTTGGAAGCCGACTGGCATGGACGCGTGAGCGACGAGCTCCGCATCCAGCCCAGCTGTAATCCTGATTGCACGAAGCCCCGGTGTCTAGGGGAACCCCGGAGGGCATCCCTGCCCAGCACGGACCCCAGAGTAGGCGTGGCTGAGCGACGTGGAGCGGCAGCGGACCGAACCGAGGTCGAGGGCTGGGGAGGGCCCGAGCAGGCGCCGGCCATCTTGTACGGCCTGCACGACACGGCGCAACCGCGGCCTGCAGTGACTCGGCAGCCGCCAGGAAGTGGGACCCGTCTGGCGGGGGGCACCAGAAGTGTCGGCCCCCCATGAGCAGAGCCAGAACATCGCGGACCCATACGGGATCACAGCGGACCTGTGCCACAGTGACCCCCACGGACTGCGGCCAGAGGGGGATCCCATCGAGGTGCGTCCGGAGGTGTGGAGCGGGGGTCTACGGCGTTGCTGGCCCAGCGGCAGAGTGTGGTCAGAGGTATTGCGGGCGGAGGTACCTGGGGCGTGGAGCATGCTGTGACCCCCAGACCACCGGACTGTGGCCGGCGGGAGGAAGAACCGCTGTCTCGGAGCAACAGGAGACGTAAGCTCGGCCGGGACCCAGCCCACTGGCCTTCACTTCCTTAGTTCCCTGGGACGGATCACTTGGCGGGGAGCGGCGGCTCACCGAGGACCTCGGGAGGGCGGCGACTGCGCAGCTGGCGCGGAGACGGAGGGGGAGCAGCGATCCGAGGTGGGGCTGCTTGCCCCTACACCACCTGGGCCTCGTGGGTTGCCATCGCCAGGAGGAGTGGGTCTTCATTGACTGGGGCCCCGGGGAGTGAGGAGGCCACGGAGCGCTGACTCCATCTTAGGCCAGTGGCAGGGGACGAGTCGGGCCCTGTTTGCGGTGAGGCGGGCCTCGGTACCCCGCAACAGCAGATACCACGAGGGGTAGCTCTGGGGGACAGCTGAATTGCGACCCCCTTGCGCGTATCTTCGCCCGGAACCATGGGCAAAGCCCGACCGAAGCTGGGGGTGAACCCGGCGGACCCCGTAGAGGACCCTACTGGCGGCCAGGTGGGGGAGACACGTAGTGAACCTGCAGCTGGCCTCCAACAACGCCAGCTGGATCAAATCCTGCAGGCCATTTCGGACACGAGAGCTGCATTGCAGAACGATATTGCGCGGGTGTCCACGGATTTGGGATTGCTCCGGGCGGACCATCGGAATTTGACAGACAGGGTTAAGCAGGCGGAGGACACTCTGGAACAGGTGATTCCGGCAAAGAAATCGTCGGAGGCCATGACGGCGGACCTATTGCGGAGAGTACAGCTCCTGGAAAAGAGGGCTTAGGACGCAGAAGGGCGTGACCGCCGCAACAACATCCGAGTGGTGGGTCTACCCGAGAAGGTTGAAGGGGGGGACATGCTTGCCTATCTGGAAGCCTGGCTGCGAGAGGTTGTGGCGCCGGAGGGACTCACGCAGTTCTACACCTTGGAGCGGGCGCATAGGGTTCCGGCTCGCCCTCCGGATCCGGGTCGGCCCCCCCGACCAGTGGTGGCACGCCTTCTCCATTACAAAGACCGAGACATTATCCTCCAGAAGGCTAGAACAATGGGTCCATACCAAGTTGAGAATGTCTCAGTCTCCATCTACCCGGACTATTCCTTCGAAGTCCAGCGCAGGCGTTCCTCATTTCAGGCGGTGAAAAAAACATTACGAGAAGAGGGCCTGCAGTATTCGTTGCTGTTCCCGGCCAGTCTCCGAGTCGTGCTGGACGGCAAAACATCCTTTTTCAATGATCCTGAGGCTGCCTGGAGTTGGTTGGAGTCATACCGCACTGGAGCTGCGACCCACACTGACAAAGGGGAATCGTCAGGGACCCCGGCGAGGCCCCGCCGCAACCGGCGTACCAGGAAACGGACTGCGGGGATCCGATCCCCGGTATCATCCCAGACGGCGCTGGAGCGACGGGCAGCGTTGCGGGCAGTATCTATCATTTTTGGAGCAGCAGTTTCCAAGCCTAGCGAGGATTCGGGGTCCCCGAAGGGATCCGAGACCTCCCTTTCCGATGGCACTGAGCAGGACACGGCGTTGTTGCCTGATGTTACTCCAGGGACGGCGGATGAAATGTTGGACACTTGACACTTCCGGGCTCCGCCTGTGTACCGTAAGGAGGGCAAGACCAGGGCGGGAGCCACCCGGGGAGGGGGGTTTCACCCTGCGCTAAACGGGGTGCTGTCAGCAGATAGCAGCAGACTGCGGGGGTAGTTTGTTAGGGGGGGTTAGGATGCTGGGTCGGGCGGCCTGAGGGGCAAGGGACACCGGGGGCCGTTTCACAGAGACTGGGCATGGATGCACAATGGGAACTGTCGACAAGCCCGTCTGGCACAGAGCCGCCACCTCACCCTCACGGACGTTGTGAGACCCTGGTGGCTACCAGAGTGTTTGGTTAATTGGGGTGGTATTTGGATGGGTAACTGCGGTTTAGCACCTGTTCTGGGGAAGGGAGGGGGTGAGGGGAGTTTGGTAGTTACAAGGTTTGTGGGTATTGTCAGTGTGCCTAGGAAGGCCAGGAAATGGCGGATTTTGGTCCGGCTACTCGATGGGGACCCCACCTGAATTGAGATTTCTAACTTGGAATGTGCGGGGGCTCACCTCTATGGCAAAGAGATATAAAGTCCATGCATATCTAGTGCGGAGGGGGATACAGGTGGCCTTCCTCCAAGAAACCCACTTAGATCAGGCGGAAGGGCGGGCATTACATCGGCGCTGGAGGGGCCAATTGTTTTACACTACCTTTTCGAAGTTTGCACGAGGGGCCCTGATTTGGGTGAGGGCGGGGGTCCCTTTCCAACCATTGACAACGCTGGTGGACCCGGAGGGGAGGTTCGTAGCGGTGCAAGGGCGACTGGACGGGAGGGACATGGCATTATGCAGTGTCTATGCCCCTAACATAGAACAGGCCGCCTTCTTTTCACGACTGTCGGGGAAGCTAGCATCATACTTGATGGGTACGGTTGTTTTGGGAGGTGACTTCAATTCGGTAACTGACGTCAGTTTGGATAGGTCCCACCCGCCCCTTGCTCAGTCCGTTGTCCGTAGGGTGGCTAAAAGTAGACGGGCCTGGCAGGACACCTGGGGGTTGGTAGACACTTGGCGGACCCACCATCCAACAGATAGGGACTATTCTTTCTACTCAGCCCCGCATGAGTTACATGTACGGTTGGATAGTATATTGTGTTCTCCGGATGCCCAGGCATTGATGCGTCATAGTGAGTATCTGGCGAAAACTATTTCAGACCATAACCCTTGCCTAGTGACGCTACAGTGGACCAGGCAGCGGCAGGCGATTCCTACTTGGCGTCTAAACCCCTTGCTACTGGAGGATCAGGTATTCCGGACCGAGGTCAGCGGTTGCATAGCACAGTATTTTGCGGATAACACAGGAACAGCGTCAAGTAGGGCATTGGAATGGGACGCGTTTAAGGCAGTCATTAGGGGGGTATGCATCTCCTCCACCACTGGGGTTGCTGAGGGATATAGAGGGGGCGGAGGCCCAACTACGTACGGCCGAATGCGCGCATCAGGCAGGGGAGGAAATGTTAGATGCGGTTGTTACGGCACGTGAGGGAGTAGCCGCACGAGTGGAGAAGCTTCGCTGCTTTGATCATAAGGAATACCTTACCCGGGCTCATGCGGAGAGAGACAAAGTGGGATCCCTCCTGGCCTGGTTGGCGAATCCAACAGCCCGGGGTACCCCCATACTTTCCTTAGCCGTGGCAGGGGGGACTTCGGTCTACTCCCAGAACGAGATTAATAGGCAGTTTCTCAGTTATTATGAGGGGTTGTACGACAGCACAATGCAGGATGCACCCGGAGAGTTGGATGAGTTTTTATTGGCGGCTCGGCTGCCCTGGTTGGACCCGGAGCAGGCGAAAGATTTAGGGGCGCCATATCATTGGGCGAGATCCGCGCCGCGATTAAACATATGGCTCGAAGGAAGACCCCAGGTACGGACGGGCTGCCCGTCGAGTTTTACGCGGCGTATGTGGAGTTGCTAGCCCCGCAGCTGCAAGTCCTTTATAGTGAAGCCTGGAGAGTTGGGCTCCTGCCCACCTCCGCACGAGAGGCGATGGTAGTGCCCCTGCTGAAAGCAGGAGGAGTTGCTAGTGCACATGACCGCCCTGATACACCCGGATCAAGCAGGCTTTATTCCTCGACGTAGCACGGCAACTTCCGTTCGACGCCTACTGCGGGTAATGGGGGTGGATCGAGAAGATTACCCAGAGGCCCTAACGCTTTCTGTCGACATAGAAAAAGCCTTTGATAGCGTAGAATGGCCATACCTATTTAGAGTGCTGCAGGAATCTGGCCTAGGGGATGGCTTTGTA
Organism: Triturus cristatus; assembly: GCF_964204655.1. Taxonomy (NCBI): domain Eukaryota; kingdom Metazoa; phylum Chordata; class Amphibia; order Caudata; family Salamandridae; genus Triturus; species Triturus cristatus. The sequence goes on from NC_140590.1 coordinate 668,206,556, forward strand.
CGCTGGACCACCTTGTTATATACTGACTCCACAGCCCGCGTGCGGACGGGAGCTACCATCTCAGCTCCCTACCAGGTGCGGCGGGGGACCAGACAGGGCTGTTCGCTGTCCCCATTGTTGTTTGCCTTGGCCATTGAGCCACTGGCGGCTCACGCCCGACAGGGACACTCATATGCTGGGTTGTGGCTCAGGGGGGAGGCCCACTATATATCCCTTTATGCGGATGATCTGCTGCTGTTTTTGGCCGACGCATATGGCGCACTACACGGAGCGACCGCCTTGTTAGATGTCTTTGGTTGCCTGTCGGGGCTCAAAGTAAACTGGGGCAAAACGTGCTTGTTCCCGTTGTCGCCTAATGGACAGGCCCCCCAATCGCTGGGAGTGATACGATGGGAGGATCGCTGTCTGCGTCATCTGGGTGTCAATATCTATCATACCCAGCTTGATTTGCTGGAAGGGAATGTGGGTAGAGCAATCCGGGGCTTGAGTGGCAGCATAGGTTTCTGGAGCACGCTCCCACTATCGAGTGCTGGGCGAGTAGCGCTGCTGAAGATGGTAGCGCTGCCGCGCCTACTGTATTTTTTTCGTACATTGCCCATATGGATACCGGCATTGTTTTTTGAGCGGCTTCGAGCGCTGTCCACGGGCTTCATATGGGGCTCGGGTAGGCGGCGGGTAGCTTTGACCACCCTACGGCGGCCAAGTGCGGAGGGGGGCCTGGCGGTCCCAGACTTCGAGTGGTATTATCTGGCAGCACAATTACAATGGCTCACGCAGGCGGTGGCATGGGAGTTTCGAGGCCCTGAGGGCCCGCAGGGCAGGTTAATTCCTCTCCATGTGGTTTCTTTCATAGTCCTCCAACAGCGGATGGACCTAGCCCAGCTCACTCTTGAGGAACGCACCCTTAGGTTGTGCTGGAACCGACGTCAGAGGAGGGCCGCCATTATCCACCCTTATGCCCCGGAGATCCCCCTTGGTATGTGCACGGCGCTCCCACACGGGGGTGATTGGTCGGGACTAGCCGCTTGGGAGGACCTTGGCATACAAGTGGTGGGCGACTTATATAGGGAGGGGGTGCTCTTACCCTTCCAGGAACTGCAGGACTCCTATGGGCTCCCACGGGGAGATTATTTACTTCACGCTGCTCTCATAGCGGGCCTCCAGAAGCACTGGAATGCGGGGCTCTCGGAACCGCCAGTCGCCGCGGGCTGCCAAAATATGATCATGGCCGCGGATACGGTTGGGGCTATTACCTGCCTATATCGACGGAGCGCTTGCTGCCCCTAGTCACGTTGAAAGATAAATGGGAAGCTGACCTTGGGAAGCCCATCCCCGAGTCGACATGGCCAGCGTTGGTGCGGCGGGCCTGGAAGGGTACGCGTAATGCCCGGTTTCAGCTAGTACAGTTTTTTACACTGCACAGGGCATACCTGACGCCAGTCAAAATATTGCAATATTTTGGGGGCACACATTCTCAGTGCCCGCGGTGTGGGGGAGACGGGGCTGATTTTCGCCATATGTTTTGGTCTTGCGCGGCGCTGGGTAGTTACTGGGAAGACGTCACGGAATGCCTGAACCAAGTGACAGATCGCACCATCGATTTTGAGATGGGGGCCTGCCTGTTGCTTTGGTTCCCCCACACCCGCCGCACGAAGGTTACTAGCAAGTTCTGTGACTTAGGGTTGATCATGGCCAAGAGGGAGCTAACCATGCATTGGAAGTCAAGGGTGGGGCCTAGCTTTCGGAGGTGGCGGACGGCGTTCGCGAAATGGGCAGGCGCGGAGGGCACACTTAGCAATTAGCGCATAGGAGGAACGACGAAAAGGCGTTAGCGACGGCGTGCATGGGAGTCACTGGTGGTTGAACTTCAGGGGCTGATGTCAGAAAACATAGGGGAGGGGGACCTACCCGACCGCCCTGAGGATGCGATAAGCGGGGAGTAGGAGGGGGGTCACTATGATAGGTGGACACATTCAACGCGGCTGAACCCAGGGGAACGCCCAAGCTGACAGAGACAGGATTGAATACCCCTACATGTATCATAGTAATAGGGAGGGTCACATCAGAGGGAGGATAGGAAGGCGGGGGCACACTGACAAGGGTTGCGGGAGGGAGTGGGAGGAGGGGGCCCAAGCGGGACGGGTAACTTTTCCAATGCATAACTGGTTGAAATGTTGTATGTACTAATTGTTGCTGAGCTGCTTGGGCACTTGTGGGAAGTGTATTGGTATGTTGGTAAGAAAACAATAAAAAATGTTTAAACAAAAAAAAAAAAAGGAACTCTCCAACCCCAGCTCCAACACCAACGACATCCCACCCTCACAAGACCTGTGCGACTCGCTGGCCACCTTCTTCCATCACAAGATCACAGACATCCACGACAGCTTCAACACCGTCACCACCCCGGCAACCACTGAGACCCCCGCTCCCACGACCACCACCCGCACCAACCGCCTGATCCAACATCAACGACGACACCATCAAGATCATGAACACCGTCCACCCCGGATCCCCGGAAGACCCCTGCCCACACCACATCTTCAACAAAGTCAGCAGCACCATCGCACCCCATCTCTGGAAAACCATCAACATCTCCTTCGAGACAGCGACCTTCCCGGAGAGCTGGAAGCACACCGAGATCAACGCCTTATTCAAGAAACCCAAGGCGGACCCCAAGGACCTCAAGAACTTCCGACCCATCTCCCTGCTCCCGTTCCCGGCGAAGATCGAAAAGGCCGTCAACAAACAACTGACCAGCTTCCTCGAGGAGAGCAGCATCCTGGACCCGTCCCAGTCCGGGTTCCGCAGCAACCACAGCACCGAAACTGCCCTCATCACCGCCACCGATGACATCAGGTCCCTGCTAGACAACTGAGAATCCGCGGCCCTCATCCTCCTGGACCTGTCAGCCGCCTTCAACACGGTCTGCCACCGCACACTACGAATACGCCTCTACGACGCCGGAATCCAAGAGGAAGCCCTGGACTGGAGCTCCTCCTTCCTCTCCGGCAGAACACAGAGCGTCTGCCTCCCCCCCCCCCTTCCGCTCCGAAGCCACCGAGATAATCTGCGGCGTACCCCAAGACTCATCCCTCAGCCCAACGTTGTTCAACGTCTACATGGCACCACTCGCCCACATCACACGACGGCACGACCTCGACATCATCTCCTATGCCGACGACACCCAGCTGATCCTCTCCCTCACCAAGGACCCGCCAAAACCAACCTCTACGAAGGAATGAAGGCCGTCGCCGACTGGTTGAGGAACAGCTGACTGAAGCTGAACTCGGACAAGATGGAGGTCCTCATACTCGGACCCACCCCCTCGGCCTGGGACGACTCCTGGTGGCCGACTGCACTAGGAACACCCCCAACACCCACTGACCACGCACGCAACCTGGGGGTCATCCTCGACTCTACCCTCTCCATGACGAAGCAGGTCAACGCCGTTTCTTCTCCTGCTTCAACACCCTCCGCATGCTTCGCAGGATCTTCAAGTGTCTCCCCACTGAAACAAGAAGGACGGTCACCCAGGCCCTCATCAGCAGTAGACTGGACTACGGAAACGCACTCTACGCAGGAGCTCCGGCAAAACTTCTGAAACGGCTTCAATGCATCCAGAACGCCTCCGCACGCCTGATCCTTGACATCCCTCGCCGCAGCCACATCACACCCCACCTGAGAGACCTACACTGGCTCCCTGTCAACAAGAGGATAACCTCCTCACCCACGCACACAAAGCACTCCACAACACCGGACCAACGTACCTCAACAGCTGACTCAGCCTCTACACCCCCACCCACCAGCTCTGCGCTGCAGACCGTGCCCTCGCCACTGTCCCCCGCATCCGTAGAGTGGCCGCTGGCGGCAGATCATTCTCCCACCTCGTCGCCAAGACATGGAACACCCTCCCCATCCGCCTGCGGCAGACCGAAGACCTTCTGACCTTCAGAAGACTCCTCAAGACCTGGCTCTTCGAACAGTAGCAGCTTCCCCCCTCCCCCGCCCCAGCACCTTGAGACGCTCATTGGTATGTAGCGCGCTTTACAAATGCCATGATTGATTGATTGATTGATTGATTGAGACAGGGAGGGCCCATATTATTTCAGAACTGCCAGCAACATCTAGCTAGTCATGTCCCAGAGATGTATATTGGCCAAGTAGACAAACCGCATTGATGGACCTCAAGCCTAGACTTGCGGAAGAGAATATTTGTTTTCCAAATGCCTTAATCCTTTTTGACTCCCTGTTGGGTAGGGTCCTGGGGAATGAATTAACATTTGCAATGCTGATGGAAGCTTGGACCACAAAACTATCAGGGGTAGGGTGCTGCATAAACATAATCTGAGTTACATTTGGCCATCTGCCTGTTCACCGGTTGGCAAGAGCAAAGTTTAGACCAAGGGCCCATCAGAATTTCAGTTAGGACTTCAATGAATGGGAGTTAGTGGTCAGAGGAATGGGGCCTAAGCTGCAGAACTTCTGTAAGGACATTTTTTATCTTCAACAGTAGGTGGTTGTAGGTCTAGGACCCCAGCAGCATGTTAAATTACCACAGCAAAGGAAGCACTCTTCCCTTTGGTGGCAAAAGAAGGGACATTAGCTCTGTATCAGAGGAAGTATCAAGCCCACTGGCCTCTTGTAAATCCATGTAAAAACTGTCATCATCAAAATGTGGTGGTAAATCATCACTATCATCCCCATTTTTCAGTAAGTGGTAAGCTCTGGTCAGAATGGGAACCTAAAAGAATGTGGATCCTCAAACAATGTGCCTGTGAGAGTATATTGCCTGCATCAAACTTCTTGGGAGCCAGATGCATATGGAATTTGCGCGCCTTGGGAAACTTGGTTGTGTGACGCAACCCCACATGTTTTTACCCCGCATGCCTTTACAATGCAGTCACTACCCTGACTGCGTCTTTACCACATGTTACTTTACTAGGCAATTCTTTACAATGAATTGCCATAGATGGGCACCGGACTTTGGAATAGTATAAATTACTATTCCAACTACAGTCTGCGCAACAGTAGGGAAGGCTTTGAACTTCAAATTCCAACACCAGTCTAACAATGCTCCCCCTAAAGCAAGTCGTTGTAATGACTTGCGGGTCAAAGAACACGTGGTAACTTCACAGTCGGCCAGTGACTGCGTCGTAAAGGTAAGTAGCTGTTCTGAATGCGGGGTAAGGAAAATGCTACTTACCAGTATGCATCTGTTCTTGGCATGTAGAGCTGCAGATTCACACACTGTGCACAGATCGCCATCTGGTGTTGGGCCCGGATGTTTGCACTTTGTTGTTGTCTTGGAAGAAGTCTTTGGAAGTCACGAGATAGGTGACTCCTCCTTTGGACAATAGTGCGCATGGGCATCGACTCCATCTTCAGATTGTTTTTTCGCCAAGAAGGGAAATGATGGAGTTTTGTCAGAAACACAAATAGATGTCCATGTATGTTGTATCTAATTAAGATAATACTGGAACAGATAAAGGTAGCCGGGGAGGTGGGTGGGCGTGTGTGAATCTGCAGCTCTACATGCCAAGAACAGATCCATACGGGTAAGTAGCATTTTCCGTTTGAGGCATATGAGCTGCAGATCACACACTGTGCATAGACTGCATAGCATTACTCCTTCTTAGCGGCGACTACCAGTATCTGTTGTAGTAGTTTGAAATAGCATTTTGAGTACAGCTTGGCCCACACTAGCTTGTTGTTTTGCCTGCACATCTACACAATAGTGTTTTGTGAATGTGTGCGGTGTAGACCATGTAGCTGCTTTGCAGATGTCATCTAAAGAAATGTTCCCTAAAAATGCCATTGAAGCCCCTATTTTTCGGGTAGAGTGGGCTTTAGGGGGAATAGACAGTGCACGTTTTGCTTTGTGATAGCAAATTTGTATACATTTGACAATCCACCTTGGAATCCCAGACTTTGATATGGGATTGCCTTTATGTGGTGGTGAGATGGATACAAAAAGTTGCTTTGATTTACAAAAGGGTTTTGTTCTGTCAATATAGTAAAGGAGTGCTCTTTTCACGTCTAGTGTATGAAGAGCTCTTTCTGCTACTGTTTGTGGTTGCGAGAAGAACACTGGCAACTCAACAGATTGGTTGAGATGGAAGTGAGAAATAACTTTAGGAAGGAATTCAGGATTTGTCCTGAGAACCACTTTGTTATGATGGAGTTGTAAAAATGGTTCTTGAATAGTTAGTGCCTGTAGCTCACTGACTCTTCTAAGAGATGTAATGGCCACAAGGAAAGCGACTTTCCATGTAAGAAATTGTAGCTCGCATTTATGCAGAGGCTCGAATGGAAGACCCATTAATCTTGTGAGGACGATGTTTAGATTCCACACTGGGGAGGGTGGTACCCTGGAAGGAATTATTCTTTTGAGGCCTTCCATAAATGCTTTAATGGCAGGTACCTTGAACAATAATAGATGTTGTCTATTTTGTAGGTAAGTTGCGATGGCAGTGAGATGTAATCTAATTGATGTGCATGCTAAATTACATCTTTGAAGATGCACTGAGTGGAGGCATCTAGAGGATTGATGTGGTTATTGTTACAGTATATAACAAATCTTTTCCACTTGGCTGCATAGCAGACTCTAGTGGTGGGGCGCCTAGCTTCTTTGATAACGTTCATACAATCAGGTGGAAGATTGTGATAACCAAACTCTAGGACTTCAGGAGCCAGATCGCCAGGTCGAGCTGTACTGGATCTGGGTGTCCGATCTCTCCATGGTTATGTGTTAAGAGCTGTGAGGAGAGGTGTAGTTTTTGGAGCGGGACTACTGATAGTTCCAGCAATGTTGTGTACCACGGTTGTCTGGCCCATGTTGGAGCAACTAGGATCAGTGTTAGTGACTGTTGTTGCAGCTCGCGCACCACTAATGGAATGAGTGGGAGAACTCCGGACGGAATATACCATGCCCCACTCACAATTTTACAGGCATCTCCAACTTCGACTTTCTCTCTCCCCATATGAGGCACAACAAGAGGATATACCTAATTTTAACTCCATAGAAGCAGAAGTTTTTATGGGAGATCTGGGGAATCACAAAATAAACATGATGATTGGGTGGAGGCGCTGGAATAAACCCGTATAGTGGCGATTGCGGCTCATCTGCGGCTTATTCAATTCAAATATCTGCATCAGGTTTATTTTAACAGACACAAGCTGTGGCATGCAGAGTTGATTGCCTTCCCTCTCTGCCAGCGCTGTGGGGCTGCTGAGGGTACCTTCCTTCATAGCTTGGAGTGTAGTGGGCTATAATGGTTTCATTCTATTATCTTTTAATGGGCCAGGATGCATGCAGCAGGGGGACTGTGTCAAGTTTCTCTTTATCTCTGTCGCAACAGGGGAGATGTTTGTTCATTTTCCTATAAGCCCACAGAACCATTACTATGGAGGTGCGTTCATGTTCCTTTTGTTGGGTTGCCTCTGTAAAATCTGTTGTATGTTTAATCTGCATCTTGCTTTGTTTGAACCTCCATCCCACCTCGGGGTTATCATTCCAAGAAAAATCTAAATAGAGCTGTAGTAAAACCGTGCTTCTCCTTCCAAACTCAAATTTAGAAGGCAATGCTTCATATGCAGGAAATTGAGTGACATCCATTGACCAATGTATGGTCTGTTTTTTTTTTTTTTTTTAAAGGCAGGAAGGACTCCCTCCTACTAGTTTTAATTGTTTATCCCTCTGACTCGTCCCACCTCTGTAGCCTCTACGGCACTTTTTGGGGACAGTTCAAGATATGGTGAACTGCATAATTGCCGTAAACATGTATTTATTGCTCTGACTGCTGTGGCTTCTAGGGTTGGGGCTGTTGACAGTAGAGTGTAAGGATGGGTATAGGAGGTATGCGAGTGTATGAGAGTCAATTCTCTTCTTCCAAATGAGGACCATATTTTCATCTCCTTCTGTAAAGATGGTTGTCCTCCAGAATACCTTGTATTTGTACGTGCTTCCATGGTATCCCCAATAGCTTTGGCATGGACAGAGAGTAGAGGCATTGGGGTGATAAGGGTAGGGGAGTGCTGTCTCCTAAATATGATCTGGCCTTTCCAAGTTCGAAGACCAACACATTAATTCTTTCTAAATGTCTGCCAAAGGCTGATGATGTGTGGGCACCCCCTTGTACCTGCAATTTGCAGAAAGAGGGTGGAGAGCTGCCCATGGCAACAGACCTTGCTCACAGGTCTAGTAGGTATAGCCCTTCTGGAACCAACCAGGGATACTGGGCTGGACACAGATGCCTCCTCTCCTCTATGGAGGTTTACAGCTCTGAGCGAATGGCACTGTGCTTAAAGACTTTGCTGTAGAAATGGCAAAAGACCTTGTTCCTTTCTAGCTCGCGTGGATAGCACTGTGCTAATCCTATGCTTAAAAACTTAGCTAGAAAAACAGACATTTGAAGTGAGCAGATTCAGACTGTTGCTGGTGTTGCAGGGTGCTTTATACAGGAGCTGCTCTCCAACTGGGATAGAACGGTGTAGAGGGAGTTGTGAGGAGTGTTGTAAAGTGCTATAGAGTAAAGTAGAGTGTTATACAGAGGCACTGAGAAGAGTACATTGTTGTACAGAGTAGTGCTTCACAGTGGAGATTAGTGTGGTTCAGTGGAGGACGCAGAGTGTTGCTGAGTAGAGTATAGTGTTGTTGAGCGGAGCATAGTGGGGTGGAGTTGGGTAGAGTGGCATATAATGCAATAGCATACAGTGTCAAAGAGTGGAATGGCATGCCGTGGAATAGCGTAAAGTGGAGTGTCGTACAGGGTAGTGGCATGGAAAAGAGTGGAGTGGCATACAGTGGAATAGCGTAAAGAGGAGTGGCTTAGAGTGGAGTGGCATACAGGGAAATCGCATACAGTATAGTAGCATACACTGAAATAGCACACAGAGTAGCGTAGAGTGGAGTGGCACACAGTGGAGTACTGTACACTGGAGTGTCGTGGAGTGGTGTAGATTTGAAACAGTGTACAGTGGTGTGGCGTACAGTGCAATAGCGTATAGTTGTGTGGCCTACAGTGGAGAGGGGTACAGTGCAATAGCATACAGTGGCAATGAGTACACTGGAGAGGTGTGGAGTGGCATATAGTGGAAGGGCACAGAGCAGAGTGGGATAGAGTGGAGCTATGTAAAGTGGAACAGCGTAGATTACAGGGCTGTGGAGTGTAGTGGCATACAGTGGAGTGGCAATGACTACAGTGCCGTAGAGTGGGGCTGCATGCAGAAAAATTGCCTACAATGGAGTAGCATACAGAGGAGTGGTGTGGAGTGGTTTAAAGGGGAGTAGAGTGGAGTGGCATACAGTGAAATAGCGTACAGTATAGCAGCATACAGTGAAACAGTGCACAGTGGAGTAGCGAATGCTGGAGTGCTGCAAAGTGAAGTGGCATAGATTGGAATAGCATACAGTGGAGTGGCGTATAGTGGTGAGGTGTAGAGTTGAGTGGGGTATAATGGAGTAGCATACAGTGGAATAGTGTTCATAGGAGTGCGTTCATTGGAATGGCATATACGGAGTGCCACAGAGTGAAGTGGCATAGATTGGAATAGTGTACAGTGGAGAGGCACATAGTGGAGTTGTGTGGAGTGGATTGGGATATAGTGCAGTAGCACACTGGAATAGCGTACAGTGGATAGGCGTATATTGGAGCGTGGTAGGTGGAATGGCATAGAGTTGAGTGGTGTATAGTGGAGCGGCGTAGAGTGGAGCAACACAGAGTGGGGTGGTGCAGAGTGGGGTGGCGCAGAGTGGGGTGGCGCAGAGTAGAATAGTGTGCAGCGCAGTGTTTTTGAGTGGACTGGTGTAGAGTGGAGGGCTGACTAGTAGAATAGTGTACAGTAGAGTGCCGAAGAGGTCAGTGGCATAGAGTATAGTGTGGTAGAGTGTAATAGCATACAGTGGAGTAGCGTACAGTGCAGTGGAGTGGAGCAACGTTCAGTGGAGTGAGGTACAAAGTAGAGGCATACAATATGAAAAGTCATCCTGTTACCTCCAGTAATTCCCACACAGAGCGCAATTGCTAGTGGTAATTCAGAGTCCACGCCCCCTTTCTCCACCACTGTGCAAATGCGCCTCCTGCCGCAATGCTGGTTGGAGGATGAAGTCCTTTTGGATGCTGAGGGACCTTGGGGGTCAACAAGCCCTCCAGTAAGTTTGACACAGCAGTTTTCTTGATAGCATTTGAGATTTCATCAGTGATTTCACTGACCATGTCATGAGTGATGTAATATGTGAGATCATAAGCAGTGCATTGCGGGGGTGTACGTTTTAGTTAACACGGGTAACTATAACTGCTGAATTTCACTAGTTTTGTACGAGTGAAATCTGCGCCTAACTATAACGCCCATGTAACCTTTGTTTTTTTCAGTGAATATATATCTGTCAAGACTATTGCTACTCATCTCCTTGCTTCTCTCTGTACTATCTGTAATGTGCCTTTATCCTTTCCTGAGCCACAACCTTAAGAACAAAACAACACAGTCAAAGCCTTGAAATACTTTCAGACTATGCCTTCATTTTCATTCCAATCAGACCCTCCAGGATTTCACGATTTTGTGATTTGCCGCGAAATCAGCACTTTTGTAAAAATGCCGCGATGTTTACAAAAGTGCCCGCGAAATTGAAGGGTAGCGGCTGCCGGCCCAGGCTGGAGGAGGGGCCAATACGTCCAATTTGGGTAAGACAACAAAGCTGTTGCGACTTGAGCTATACAAAACGTTCGATGTGCAACATGTAATTAGCTTTCTACTTATTTATTGTGACTCACTTTTTCGACGGCTTTTCACCAAAATGTAACATGGAGTGACCTTGAATTAACTGCCACCGCCTGGCTCACAATTTGATAGGTTTCCTTTCTCCAGGTTAACGAAGCTGGCACAGACGTAAGCAGTGAGCCGCGCAACCAAGGCATCTCAGAACCAGAACCTCAAACGAGGAACAGAGGACTAAGATTTAAGGACACAAACAACCCATCAGAATGTAGTGGTGGCACTGAAGCATTTCCTGTAACCAATCTGTAAAGACAACCAAACTATGATGGAATGACACCTAAAAATGACAGGAATGTATTCAAACAATAAACAGAACGGCTACACAAGACAACAGCAAAGGTGTGTGCAGAACACATAGCGGATTTTACCGAGCAATGTTCGGTTTCTTTTAACTTAGTGAGGAATAAACGTCATTAACGTGCACGTGTGAACCCAGAGGAGCTAAGACAAGTTAGGGCTTACTCGGTTACATCATGAAGTGGGCTAGTACAGCCAAGAAAGTGAGCCAACCTTGAACATCTAACGTTAACGCCGGTGATCTCGCTCTTCCCCGCACAATCACTTTAAAAAAATACATCTAAATTGGATAGGAAAGTTAGTTGAGCACACAGCACGCCACACACAGTTTTCAGGACAGTGTCAGTTTTCATAAGCGCTTGCGTTCCTTGATAAAGGCAATAATAATAAGCTTTATTTTTCAGAAATAGTTTTGGAGCGGCTAGCAGCAATCACCTAACTATACAGAAAAAATAGCTCATAGTGCTGTAAATGCTCAGGCTATATGGTTTAACGCACAGTATGCCCAAAAGCACCAGGATATTTAATATGTGAGGAAAGTACCCAATTCATTTATTTAAGTTATCCATGTCGCTATTTAAAAATAAAAAAATCTGTTTTACCTTCCATGCTGGCGACTAGCGCCTTTCGTAGTTTGTTATAAGTGTGCAACATAGACAATAATTTAATAAAGTTACTTGCCTGGTTGTAGTTATTTTAACACTTGTTGAAACGTATGTAGAATTGTACATTTACATATGTTTTAATTGTGGGATTCACTTTTTAACCTACATATAATAAATTATATTTAGCTTGGACAGTAACTTGGTCAGCTAGATGCGCAGTGCTGATCCCGAGAGCCAGCATCAAGCACGAGTACTGCTGTCAATAGTCATTGTCCTACTTCCCTATACAGACCCTCAAGGATTTCGCGATTTCAGGCTGAAAATTAATGATTATGAGTAAAATAAAGTGCTGCAAAAATGCAGCTAAATTTCCATATTTGTGCCGCTAAATTTCCATATTTGTGCCACTAAATTTGCTAATCCATGCCGCTATATCCTGAAGGGTCTGCAATTGTCCCACTGACTGGTCACACTGCTTAGACTTTTATCGGTCACTGAATAACCCAGCCTATAAGAGATCCTCAAGTGAAAATGTAATCGAAAAGTTAATCCTTATTTTAGCTCAAATGAAAATGGGTCCTGCAGTGACTCGAAAACAGATTGTTTAAACTCAGAAAACTGAATTTTGTGACTGTTTATTACACACTTGACAGTTCGACAGCTGTGCTACAACATTGTCTAAAGTACCTTCCACTCAGTTATGAAAGTCTCATCCTTTAAAATAATGCTCTTTAGGGCTTCTCCTAACAGAAGGTTTAGCACTAAGCTGTATGGAATCTTAGCTGCCACTCCTTTCACTGCCATTGCCGTTTTATGTAAGCCGCTCCATTTTTCAACGGCCTCAAAATATCAGTTCCGTTGCAGATAGTACATGAAGAAAGATACTCTCAGGCCAGCCACAAATTAGAAGTGGGTAATTAATAGGAACGCAACTCAGAGGTAATTTGGTTTTAATGGATGAAAAAGATAAACAACATCTAGAAAGCAGTTGGGAACGTGGCTTTTGATATTTTAGGTTAATAAGTGCACTTGACCCTTATAACACTTTCTTGATCATCTTTATCTCCTTTTCACCAGGCATGTGAGAGGCAGGGTGATTGTCTTGAAATTGCGAGGCTATTAACCAGAATGTCACAAAGTGTAGTCAATGCGCAGCAACTAAACTAGAGCAACGTGGAGCAACGTCAAAGTACTATTTAAAGGTCATCGGCACTAAATAGCCGAAGAAAGCGTGGAGTTGTTCTCAAAGGGGCAGCTGGAGTAAAGCAGGTGGAAGGCAGGTCATAGGACAGAGGTATTTGGGCTAAAAGTAAATATTTATTCCAAAATCATACCTCTGCAATCGGAAGGGCTTGCCCTCATCCATGCTTTTGTGTCCTTTCCCCTCCGGTCTCTCTTTGTCCCATTCAAGTGGAATGATAGGTCACTGTCCTAGGACGGGCAAAGTCAGGTTTCCGATTCTGCTGTGGGTTCTAGCACCAAGAAACAAATCACGGGACTGCTTGCAAACTCTTAACTTGCCCTCCTGGCTTATTCACAAAATATGGCCAACGTTTGTGAGCAGCAGACGGTTGCTGTATTTACGGACCCTAGAGCTTTCAATTCACAAATGGGTCCTGAAGGTGGGTGGATAGAGGGGATGCGTTATGACGTGCTGTGGCTGCACCCTCTGGTCGGTACCCTGAGCATACCAGAGCTGCAGGCCCACTAGAAAGGTGGGGCCGGCATCGGACGTGCCGATAATATGCCGGTCCTGCCGGCCCCCGACAACTCAATGGAGGCGGGCCTGTCGCGCACAATAGTGACGTGACTGGCTCGCCATCCTCTCATTGGCGACCCAGGTCGTGGCCCGGAAGTGAGAGAAATCACTTCCGGGTCACGCTAGTCGCCAGCTCCCGCCCCTTCCCTGAGGGGCGAGTACTCGCCCCAGATAAAAGGCTGGGGAGTAGAGGAATCTTCCTCTTTGCCCTCCGTGCTCACCAGCCTTGTCGTGCGACCTCATTAGGAGGTCGTAGTTATTAATATTTGCCCACCCACCATCCCCTAGAGCAGAAGAGGAGTTACATGCATGCAATTGTCTTTTTTCATTCCAGGTTTAATGTGTAAATAACTTGTTTTTCCCATTTCTAAGGAAAAAAATTCTCGTATTTTAGTGCGATTCCGTGGTCAGGCGGTAAGGTCATGATTGGTGAGCAGTAAATTTAAGGTCCTTAGGGGGCGGCGCCATTTATTGAATAGGGTCGCCCAAGGAGGAGGGACAAGCCTTCCCTCCTAGAACCCTCCAGGGGCAGTTACAGCCATTGTGGCAGTATGGGTGCGGGGGAGGGGGGAGCTACGCTTTTCCTAGGCTAGTTGGCCATCCCGCACGTGCACAATTGCGCCAGAAAAGAGCGCAGAACTGCAAAGGCCCCAGATGGAGATAGTATACAGGGCGTACGGGGTAACGGGGGGGGAGAACCCTCACGGTGAACGGGCCCTCTGCACATGCGCACTCAGGCTGGAGGACGGGGTTGAATTGATAAGGATCTGACACCAGTTATTGACCTTGCCGTAGGCTTAAACATGGATACGCAGAAAATGATTGCCATTATGATTTATGAATGATGTATGCTTAGATTCGGATAGGAATAACTTGTATTAGAGTTATGTTAAGGATAGCCATCTGATATCTGTACATTCTAATGTAATCAAATGTCAGTTGTGATTATCTGCGTAAATTTATGTAAAAAATGAATATTCGCTATTTGATTAATTTTGTAATAAATACGGCCGGGGGTTATCTACAACCCCCTTTTCCAATTAAACTCTTGTTCCTGATAATCTGTGGGTCTGAACAAGGGAGGAGGGGGTATAGGTAGTACCAGGTCATATGCTTTAACAAGCACATGCAGCACGAGCAACATGTGTAACATGATGGGGCTTGCGCTGTCCGCAGGCTCCCTTTCACTGACTTCATTCGCCCTTGGGTGTGGTACTCAAATACAAAGAAATTAAAGAGCCCATACAGGTCAATGCACTTATTTATATTTCTAGCCTTAAGTTGGGGGTTGAATCCGTGGTGTACATGGACATTGGGTTACTTGCAGGGGACAATTTTGGGCCCTTGGCAGCCTTACACTTTGTCTTGCAGGCAGCTCTCCTCCAAGTCTTACTGCCAGAGAGAAATGGGGCGACGCCAGGCACTAATCCCTCTATAGCCTTCTGTGAATGTGGATGAAGCAATATCAGAGTCAAATGCATCCCTGGCCCACCCAAAGTGCCAGACTCCGCTCTAGTGTTGAACGCAAGAAGTGCGTACCTGCCACACTTTGCACATACAATTCCAGCTTACCACGTAGACGAAACGTGCTAATTTCCGTTCTGTCCTGGCGTCAATTGTGAAAAAAAAATCTGTTTATCTGGCGAGTTGTTTTGGATCGGGAGAGAATAATAACCCAACTTGGCGTGGAAGATTGTGAGAGTGCAAGATTGATAGCATATACTTGTCACCAAGTGTTACTAAAATGAGTTGTCCACCAATATATTTTACTTTTCCTGCCACACAAGCCGACTTCAATGATATTGTATAAGAAGGAAGACCAAGAGAGCTCTCTCAGGTGCAAGAAACCGTACAAGGAGGGGGTGAAGCACTTTCGAGCCTCATGACCAAAGACTTAGATTTGTTTCCTTCATAATGGAAAAGGTTGTCAAAATACATATGCATTTACCTATTCACCAAGAAAAGGGCTGCCAACTTTACATTTCACTTTAATTTCAACATAGCTGAAGGGGCAAACAAAAAAAAACACCGCTATCAATTCCAACACTTCTGTGATGGATTGAAGTAAATGAATGTTCCTAGTATATGGCATTTATCAGATTCCATGATGCAAGGATACACAGAAGATTATCAAGCCACGTTTAAATAATAATAAAAAATATCTAAACATATGTATACATACCAGAAGGCAGTGTCGTGGAGTCCCATGATTTTTAAAAATTCTTTCAACTTCTTCTCCTTCTCTGCTACAACGTGGGCTGCAATGTAATATCCGAATGGGGAAAAGGCCATTACTAGGTAAATTAAAATGATAGCCCTTGGAAAAGTATCGATTTCCATCACTGCAGGTTCTCCCATGAGTATAACTTTCGTCGACTTCAGTTCATCCCAAACTGAATAATTTGTTTTCAACTAAAGGAAATAAAGATACATAAGTGTGGTGATATCTTGTGCAGGTAACATTTGAGTGTTTCTTAGCATTTCTACATGGTAACAATTCTCGCTTTGCAGTCAATGTTGACAATGCATGAAATATGTATGACAGCTGCCAAGTCAACCCAAGTCATGTGTGACGCTGAATGCGTCAAACAAGCTTTTCTGATGGCCACTCCTAACAGCAGATTCCTTACTTGCCATAAAAAAGTGCATATACAATGTCACAGCCGTGCACAAATATAAAATCGGTATGATAAATAAAATAGATATACAATGACTGAATAAAAATAGACCCATAAAATGCTATCATAGGCAATTCCGTTTCGTTAAAACAGCTTTAAAATCTGTGCAAAATTCATGATAAGCCTAAAGGGGTCTTGAAATATATCCTCGCTTATTAAAGTGTTGCGATCTATTAAAGTAATAAGGTATACAGCACCCCATTTTACAACATAAATGACTTCTTTTATTAGCGAGATACTTCTGCCTAACTCTCCACGTCGACATCAAAACCGAGAAACTGCAAAGACTGTACATTGCCTTTTTTTCTGATTTCTGAATCCTTAGTTCTTTGTGTTCCCTAGCACCCAAATTGCGGCACAGCGGTAATACCCATTTTTTCTGCTCCTCTGATAGGGTGGGCAGAAGAATAAGGCAAGCTCAAGCGTTCTCTAGTCTCTCTACAGGAAGGGCACTACCAGTCTCCTGCCCTGGGATCGCCTGCCCACTTAGCAGTGAAGGAACGGGGCGGCAGCGTTATATACCGAAATGGCAGCAAGAACTTAATGGCAACTACGGGATCACTCTCTCCTCTAACATAACAGAACATAACGTGCATTTGTAAAGCGCACGTTCACCCCAGGGTATCTCGTCGCTGAATAACAGATATTTATTGTCCAGAACTGTTCTTCAGCGAAATCTACCTTCAACATGAGCAAAGTGTCTGTTAGGGAACCCAAATTAGTCTACCCTGGATAATTGCCATTTAATATTGCTAATAGTTGGACTTAGTGGATAGTTTAGAGGTCATATAAGCCTCCCCAGGGACAACCCATAGTCTCTCATTGCCAAACATTATGAGGGTCATTTTTACATAAATAATCCAAGGTATGTTTCCCGACCCTGGAAAGCGTAGCACTTTTAATAGGCGATGTCGATAGAAACATAGGTCAGGTATGGGCCACAGCCTTCTTCAACACAGGATAGGCCTCACTCCTCTATCAGAAATTGATCTGAGCCCCAGTTCTAGTCTAAGGGGGGACAAGGGGGTACTATTCATAGGGAGTCTCGTCAGTTGGAGCATGTATCAGTTTTCAACTGCCACAAGGGCAGTCACATCCCTGTGGCCCCACAGCTCTGCACTCTAAAGGGCTGCTTGATAAATGTAAATCTGGAGTGCCAGAGATCTATGGCAGAATTGGTGACCTCAATGCATTTTTGATATTCCCCCAATGGATTGTTACAGTTTGAGCCTATGCTATGCTATGCGAGTGTGCCATTCAAGCTGTTCTGTTAATGTGATGTATAGATAATCAAAGTTGTGAACACGCTCCAATGGAGTCCCCTATAATGTAGGATTAGATCTTGAAGAATAACATGCATTAAGAATCATGTACTTGGTTTTTCCTATGTTAATCTCCAGGCCCCTTAGTCTCCAAAAACCTTCAAAACAATATATTTTTTGAAGCCATATTTGTGATGTAGAGAGCAAAAGTGTGTCTACAAACATTAGAGACGAGACCCTAATGTATGCCAAATTTGGTGCATCATTCTCTCATTGTTCCAGGTAGACTACTAAATAGTTAATATACAATGTAAATAAGGTAGGGGCAAAGACAAAGCCCTGTCTTACCCCTATATGAACTAGGAACAGATTGGACAATTCACCCAGTTGGCCATATCTAACTTGTGCAGAATTATTTTCATGTAGCCGAATGACAGTGTCCAGAAGGTACAGGGGGATCCCTATTTCAGCTAGTACCTGCCAAAGAGAAGATCTAGGGCCATATGTATCAAGCAAAATTGCGACCGCAATTTTGCTAAGTGGTATGTATGAAGGCAAATCTGCGTGCAAAATAAGGAATCGCAAAATTTGCGATTCCTTATTTTGCAATTGCACTTTTTTAGGGCATGTATGTGCGCCACATGTGCACCCATACTTATTTCAGGGGTGCAACAGGGTGTCCTTTTGACACCCTTGCACCCTTGAAATTGCATTCTCAATTTGCGATTCTCTAATTGCTAATTGCAAATTGAGAATGTCTTCCCATTCATTCCTATGGGCCTCTAGGCCCATAGGAATGAATGGGGAGGTATTCCTTAATTACGAATCGCAATTTGACATTCGCAATTAAGGAATATGTAGGATTCGCAAATTTTATTGCAAATCCTACATACATAGCATTTTGCGATTCTCAAATAGCGATTCGCAAAAAATTGCTATATGAGAATCGCAAAAGAGGATTTTGATACATATGGCCCTTAGGCACTAAACTGAACGCAGAACGTAAGTGTACGAATGCCACGCAGAGGAAGCCACCCCCTAGAAGAACCACTTACCATAATAAGAGCTTGAGTCGGAACACCTGGTAAATGGTACTAGTGCGTTTCTCGAAAACCAACTTGTAGAAGAGTCAAAATCTCCTTCGAGATTATCCATTTCTGTAACCTGTCCAAAATGATCCTACTAAATAGCTTTTGGGAACTACCTATGAGGCTTATAAGCCTACAATTGTTCGGGAGAGCTCTGGAGCCGTTTTTAAAAATAGGTAATATTTCTGCCACAGCCCAGAATGGAGGGATGGGTGCCCCTTTCACGATAGCATTAAAAATCATTGTGAAGTTAGAAATCCAAATATCAATAACAACTAGAAATATGTCCCCAGGGATCTTATCTAGCCCTTGCGCTTTATTATGAACAATTTTCTTAATGGCCTTAATTATTTCCATAGATGAAATGTAGGAACTCTCTGGTCATTCACTCAACTCATTGGATGCGCAAGTTCGAATGGGCATCCCTACCAGTTTGCCTCTACAAGGCTGCCTTAATGCCTTTAAACCTGCTGAGTTGCTTTGGAGGTCTTTAAGTTCTCGTGGCGTGGAATACAAGCTAGAGAAGTGAGCAACCCAGTCTGAAGCTGCAATTTGATTTTCAAAGGGGCAAAAGCCATCTCAACTACCCGTGGACACAATATTCCAGAAGGAACAATGGGCCCTGCCTCTTGCTGCAACCAGCAGACCGTCCCATCTCCCATGCTCCCAGTCTTTTTTTGCTTCTAAAACATTGTTTTTATACGCTCCCCTGGTGACTTGTATCACCAATCTATTTTTCTGATTTATAGCATCATTAAGTGATGTCCTGGAACCTCCGCACTGCTTATTGTACTGCTTATTGTACAAAGGGAGGGGATGGTTCCTTCCAACTACCTGCTAGGTCTCCAGACAGAAGTGTTCCTTTAATCTCAGGAACAACTGCTTAGGTATGTTGTTAATCTTGTCCAGGGTCTCCCATTAGCCTTGCGACAGATCTAGCAGTAGCAACCCCCCACCCAATACTGACAGCTGCTAACTTCTAAATCTTCCCAACTAGCTCCTTACTGTATAATGGCACTCCATTTAACCCTGTGCCAATTATTGCCACTCGCAGCCTTTTATCGAATGGCTCGGCACAGTTGGTATGGCCAGTACATACAAAAATCCAGAGAGCAAGAGCATTATGGTCACCATCTTATCAGGGTATTATGGTCATATCAATAAAGTGGGGCCACAACCTTACATCATATAGTCATGAGGCTAGTACTTTGTATACAATTAAATCTATGGTTTCCCTCTCTATCAGAGATTGTTCTGCCATTACAGGCTAGTAAACCCTGACTAAGTGTAAGTGCATTCAATTGGACTACCGGGGGAGACCATTTCTTGATAGGAGGGATTACTAGTGCTGATAGAGTCCATACACCATCTTTCTCGAGTGTGAGGGCCTCACTGTTGGCATTTAGTGGCTCATATTGGCAGTTAAAGTCCAGTCACACAATTTTTATTACACCAACGGGAAGTGCTGCCAGGTAGGCATTCAAGATCTTTATAACCAGTGACTTGGTTTTGTGTCCCACTTTTAACTTAATATGTATGTACATTATTAAGTAAATTATGCAAAATTATTATAAGCTGCAGCACAGATGATGACTCTGGGTATTGCATACTTTTGAACAAGGTTAAATTACAACATATATCTACAATCTGAAGAGTCTGATTGACCAATATGTTACTTTTGTAGACTGGCCTTCAGTGTAAAAACGTACTGATAAAAACACTGTCATCAACTTTGCGTTTCCCTATTTTACTTTCACAATTTTTCTTTTCCTAATTTTTTTATTGGAGAAAACCACAAATGATTCACAGAAATGGTCTCTTGCTGAATTTATAATTTTGGCTACATTTCACAGAAATGTAAAGATTTCTGGGTTCACATGTGGTATATAGACTTCTTTTCCCCACAAACTGCATGGAGGTAGAAACCAGAAAATACTAACAAGGGAGAAAGATTGGTAGTGGTGGTATATCAATTGCACCCCCTATGTACATACAGTGTTGTAGGAATAGTGTTTTTGGTAGGTGCTTACTTGGTACCATGTACCTTATTATCCACATGTACAAACAACAACAAACCCGAAGGGTCCACTGTACAAATTGAAATATTACAAAGATACCAAAGCACTCCTAACAAAAGTCCAACAAATCAAAGTTCAGAAAGTAGGTAGGGTATGTAGAAAATCAAGTTCAAGGGATACATACTGAATTCAGTAATCCCTGTGAAAGTGTCTACAAAGCAATAGCTGACAAGTGTTTTGACCTTTTCAAGGCTAAAAATAGAAGTTAATCATCCAATTAGATAAGCAAAGCGATATGGTATATATATATATATATATATATATATATATATATATATATATATATATATATATATATTGTTGGACCCGGCCTCATAACATGGCTCTGCTGGTCCCCACACCCCCTAACCTGGTGCCGGCAGCCCCAATCCCCCGGCCTCACCAAGCCTTTCCACCAGAACACACGCACTCGACCCGGACATCCTCGTCCATGGCCTCTCTCCTTTCGGCCACCCCGGGCCCGCGTGCCCACTTCATGCACCAAGATGGCCGCCCGGCCCCAGCGCGACCCGGGCCTAGAGGCGCCACTCCGGCTGGAGGACATCACGCTTCCAGGGGTTGAGAGAGGGAGGAGCAGTTTCTATCGCACCTCTGAACTCCCCTGGGACGATGGGTTTCGATCGGCCCTCCGGCCTCCCTGAAGGCTGGCTCCACGCCTGCTGGGTGTCTGGGACTCCTCCCGACCCGGCCCTGAAAGGATCAAAAGACAATGGCAGGAAACCCCCGACAAGCGACCCCCAGGTGACAAGACCCCTGCCTGCACAGACTCAAGACATCAAAGAGGGGTCGACCTATAACAAGGGGTGCTCTGGGACTGTCCGGCAGATTCGACGCTGGAACAACGAGAGCCTGCTGACGCGGTCGCGGCTCCTGGAACTTAGAACCACCTGAGCCCCGCTGAGTGACTCGCGGCTCCCCGAAGATCGTAAGACCTCCGAACTCGTACCTGAGCCCTGCTGAGTGACTCGCGGCTCCCCGAAGATCGTAAGACCTCCGAACTTGTACTTGAGCCTGCTGAGTGACTCGCGGCTCCCTGAAGATCGTAAGACCTCCGAACTTGTACCTGAGCCCTGCTGAGTGACTCGCGGCTCCCTGAAGATCGTAAGACCTCCGAACTCGTACCTGAGCCCTGCTGAGTGACTCGCGGCTCCCCGAAGATCGTAAGATCTCCGAACTTGTACCTGAGCCCGCTGAGTGACTCGCGGCTCCCACAGACTCCACTGGTCCCGCCGGACCCCACGACAACCAGCCTACCCCCCAGCTCGAGGATTGTGAGCTGTGCGCCGGGTACATCCTTACCTTGAACTTTTGTGCCAAAGACTGTCCCTCTACCCCCTATCCCTTCCGAGACTCATTGAGCCCGCGCTCTCCTTGTACATATTTGCAGTGCTAACCTGTTTGATAAAGATTGGTTCCTGAGAACGTACGGTGTGTTGTTTCTGTGTCGTGTGGTGCCCGAAGTACGATCCTCGATACGAGACTTCTCCTCCTGAGGAGTCTCCCGCCAGTGCCCGGCTACGATACTTGAGGGTGGGTCTCAGGGTAGTAGGGACCCCCTTTCCGGGCTCCTCTGAGGTCGCCGTCTAACATTGGTGGCAAGCGACGGGATTCGGGCCCATCACCGAGAGATCGTACTGTGAACGACGGACGCACTACCAACAAAGATGGCAGAAGGAAACACCATGATCCCCGCAGAAATCAACGCCAACAGGGTGTTCCAGGTGGAACAACTAGAAGAATACACACACAAAGAACTAAAGCAATTCTGCAAAGAACTTAGAATCGCTACCACCGGTCTCAACACCAAGGAAGATTTGCAGAAAGCACTGAAAGCCTGGGTGGATACCGGGGCCTCCCGCCCGGAAAACGCGGGGGAGCGCCCCGACGAGGCCGAACCCCCCCAAGGCGAAAGCAGCAGCAATCAGGTGCGAAGCATCGTACCAGACGGGGGCCTATCCCCGGAGGAACTCGCGGACAGAGAGAGAAGCCGCAATCACGAACTCGAGTTAGCTAAACTCAAAATCGAAGGCGAATTAAAGTTAGCAGAGAAAAAGCTAGCAGTAGAGCAAATGCGCGTGCAAGGCGAGCTAGAAGAGAAGAAGCTCCAACGGGAACACGAAGGAAGGAAGCTCCAACTGGAGCACGAACGCAGCTTGAAGGAAATCGAACTCAAGGCCAGAAGTGAGGAAGGGAGGCCCCCGGGGAACTGAGAGGCGGCCTCCCCAGCGGAGCAGAAGGTCCACATCCCCAAGGATGTGGTCAAGGAATATTATAAAAACGATGACATTCAGCAATGGTTCAGGGCCTACGAGGTCGCCATGACCTCCCATCGGGTCCCGCAGAAGGACTGGGGGGCAGGGTTGTGGGGACGGTTTCTGAGCGAAGGAAGAGACACCCTGCTCGACCTACCCTTCTCTCTGCAGACCTCCTACAGCCACATGAAAGAGGCTCTACTCACAAGGTACGGTCTCACCCCCGAGATGTACCGTCAGCGATTCCGGGACTGCAGGAAAATCCCGGGCACCACCTGGGTAGAATATGTAAACTTTTTTAGTCGGGCCTTCGATGGGTGGTCAAGGGCAGCAAAGTCACCACCCTTGAGGAACTCACCGACCTCCTATTGTGGGAACACCTGGCTGCGAACTGCTTTGTGGAACTACGCCAGCATCTGCTTGACAGCAAACTCACCGATCCCAGGAGGCTGGCGGTGGAAGCAGACCGCTGGACCAACACCCGGGTCACCCGGGGCATGGTAGGAGAATACCCCCGAGCCAGTCAGGGACCACCCCGCCAGAGAGGAGGGGGGAACCAGGGAGGCCAGAGAGAGTCCCAGCCTAGTCCTCCGAAGACCCAATCTCCACCTTTCCCAGCGCCCCCCCCACCAGTAACCGGACCCCCCGGGAGACGGGGACACAGGGTAACCGTCACTTGTTTCCGTTGCCAGAAGCCCGGGCACTACGCCAATGACCCAGAGTGCCCCATGGCCACCCAAAACACCCCTGCAAGACAGATAGCCAACGTAGCTCTGGGGGAGGAGGTTGAGGAAACCGGGGAGTGGGAACCCGCAGCCATGGCCCTAGTATCCCTGGGAGATAGGGAGATGGTCCCTGGTAGCCTCCTGCCCTCCAACACGAAGAAATACGGGCAGCTCGTTAAGATCAATGGCCACCAAATAGAGGCCCTGCGGGACACCGGGGCCAGCATCACCGGTGTCCTCAGGCACTTAGTCCCCGAGGAGCAGATCCTCCCCAACGTCTTTTGCCCAGTCATTTCCGCCGATAATAGAGAGAGTATGTGTCAGGTAGCTCTGGTGCCGTTTGAGTGGGGTGGAGTGATAGGTAAACTGAGGGTGGCCGTAAGAACCTCCCAGCCAGTCGACTGCCTCCTAGGGAACGACCTGGAGAGTTCGCCCTGGAAGCATGTCGAACGCAAGGCCCACCTAGAGATGATGGAGCTCCCCGAGTGGGTGTGCGCCACCACCCGATCTATGTCAGCCCGACTCATCCCCCTGGGAGAAGTCGAAGACGCCCCGACCGAAGAAGTCAGAGCAGTAACCCCCGAGGGTCCTCCCGTCCCCCCATCGGAGAGGCCCGTCGCCAGCGACGAGCCTTCCCTGTCCGACACCGCCCCGGTCCCTGAGTTAGGCGATCTACCCGAGTTGGCCCAATGGCGCCACGAGGGTGGGCCCACCCGGGAGGAGTTTTGCCGGGAGCAGGCCACCTGTCCTTCCCTGGTCGGACCGCGGCGCCAGGCCGAGGGCCAAGCCGCAGGCGATCAAACTGGCACGCACCGAATTTATTGGGAGAATAGCATTTTGTATAGTGAGCAGAAGTCGGTGGAGCTGGGATCCGGACGGGTGCTGGTGGTACCCCTCCGCTTCCGAGACTTCTTCCTGGGCTTAGCCCACGACGTCCCCCTTGCCGGCCACCTGGGTCAAGACAAGACCTACAGCCGTCTCGTGACCCATTTTTACTGGCCTAAGATGAGAGCAGCCGTAGAAGCCCACTGCAAGTCCTGTCCCACGTGCCAAGCTAGCGGGAAGAGTGGGGGGAAGCGCAAGGCTCCTCTCCAACCCTTCCCGGTCATCAGTACCCCCTTTGAACGAGTCGGGATCGACATCGTGGGGCCCCTGGACCCCCCCACCTCCCAAGGTCACCGTTTCATCCTGGTCCTGGTGGATCACGCCACCCGATACCCTGAGGCGATCCCCCTACGCACCGTCACGGCCCCCGTAGTGGGCCGGGCCCTGATGGGGATCTTTTCCCGGGTAGGGTTCCCCCGCGAGGTCGTGAGCGATCGCGGCACTAATTTTATTTCGAGGTACATGACGTCCCTGTGGCAACAATGTGGAGTGTCCTACAAATTCACTACCCCGTACCATCCCCAAGGGAACGGCCTAGTAGAGAGGTTTAACCGGACTCTGAAAGGGATGATCACCGGCCTAGAAGAGCCCCTCCGGCGTAAGTGGGACGTCCTGCTCCCCTGCCCCTTGTTCGCTTACCGAGAGGTCCCCCAGAAGTCCCTAGGGTTCAGCCCGTTTGAGTTGCTCTATGGACACCCCGTCCGAGGTCCCCTCAGCTTGGTTAAGGAAGGGTGGGAGGCGGCACCCCAGACCACCCCACGAGATGTGTTCCACTATGTTCTGACCCTCCGGAACCAGACCAGGAAGTTCCGAGCCCTGGCCGAGGCCAACCTAGAGACAAGCCAAGAAGAGATGAAGCGCTGGTACGACCAGAATGCCACTCTGGTCGAGTTCCAGCCGGGCCAACAAGTATGGGTCATGGCTCCCGTGAAGCCAGGCGCCCTCCAGGACAGGTGGACCGGGCCCTACAAAGTGATTGAGCGGAAGAGTCCAGTCACATACTTGGTGGACGTCCAGTCGCCTCGAGATCCCCTCCGGGTCCTTCACGTGAACCGCCTCAAGCCTCACTTCGTGCGGACAGAACTAAGCCTCCTGCTGGCCACCGATGACGGGGCCGAAGACGAGTCCGATCCCCTCCCGGACCTCCTGTGTGTCAAGGAGCAGGATGGCTCCGTGGAGGGAGTGAATCTCTCCCCAGCTCTCACTGCCCAGCAACAAGAGGACTGCCGCCAGCTACTAGGACAATTTGCCGACCTCTTCTCCCTGATCCCCCGAGTCACCGACTGGTGTGTCCATGACGTGGACACCGGGGACAGCCCGCCGGTGAGACACCGAGCCTACCGGGTCCCCGACCGGGTCCGGTCCTGCATTCAAGCTGAAGTCTCCAAGATGTTGACCATGGGAGTGATCGAGCCATCTGACAGTCCCTGGGCCAGCCCCGTGGTCCTGGTCCCGAAGGCAGCGGCCCCCGGTGTCGCCCCCGAGCTCCGGTTCTGTGTGGACTACCGGGGGCTCAATGACGTCACCCGAGCCGATGCCCACCCCATTCCACGAGCCGACGAGCTCATTGACCGACTCGGGGCAGCACGGTTCCTCAGCACCTTCGACCTCACCTGCGGATACTGGCAGATTGCGCTCACCGAGGGGGCCAAGGAGCGGTCTGCCTTCTCCACCCCAGATGGGCATTACCGCTTCCGCGTAATGCCCTTCGGAATGAAAAATGCCCCGGCCACCTTCCAGCGACTGGTAAATAGAGTCCTGGCCGGGCTAGAACAGTTCAGCGCGGCCTATCTGGACGACATCGCCGTTTTCAGTTCCGGATGGAGTGAGCACCTCCAGCACCTCCGGAGGGTGCTAACCACCCTGCGCCAGGCAGGCCTGACAGTAAAAGCCAGCAAGTGCCAAATTGGGCAAGGATCAGTAGTGTACCTGGGGCACCAGGTCGGGAGTGGCCAGGTCGCCCCTCTACAAACAAAAATCGACGCCATCGTGGCCTGGGAACCCCCCACCACCCAAACGGAGGCCCGAGCCTTTCTGGGCCTCACTGGCTACTACCGCAGATTCATCAAGGGGTATGGCAGCCTTGTCGGCCCCCTCACAGAACTCACATCCAAAAAACAGCCAAAAAAGGTTCAGTGGACAACCGCCTGCCAGGAGGCGTTCGATGCCCTAAAGAAGGCCATGTGCACGGCCCCCGTCCTCCAGGCTCCCGACTACTCCAAGGAGTTTGTAGTCCAGACCGACGCCTCCGAGCATGGCATTGGGGCCGTCCTGTCCCAGGTGAATGACCAAGGCCTGGACCAGCCCGTCGCCTTCCTCAGTCGGCGGCTTTTGCCCAGAGAACAGCGATGGAGTACCATTGAGCGCGAAGCCTTTGCCGTGGTCTGGGCACTCAAGAAACTACGCCCTTACCGGTTCGGCACACATTTCAAAGTCCAAACCGATCATCGGCCCTTGCGATGGCTTATGCAGATGCGGGGAGAAAACCCCAAGCTACTGCGGTGGTCAATCTCCCTTCAGGGGATGGATTTCACCGTGGAACACCGTCCTGGGACGGACCACGCCAACGCCGATGGCCTCTCCCGGTTCTTCCGCCTCAGCGAAGAGAACCCCCCAAGATGATGGGCAGTTCTCTCCGGCTTTCAGCTGGGGGGGACGCGTGTTGGACCCGGCCTCATAACATGGCTCTGCTGGTCCCCACACCCCCTAACCTGGTGCCGGCAGCCCCAATCCCCCGGCCTCACCAAGCCTTTCCACCAGAACACACGCACTCGACCCGGACATCCTTGTCCATGGCCTCTCTCCTTTCGGCCACCCCGGGCCCGCGTGCCCACTTCATGCACCAAGATGGCCGCCCGGCCCCAGCGCGACCCGGGCCTAGAGGCGCCACTCCGGCTGGAGGACATCACGCTTCCAGGGGTTGAGAGAGGGAGGAGCAGTTTCTATGTTTCTATCGCACCTCTGAACTCCCCTGGGACGATGGGTTTCGATCGGCCCTCCGGCCTCCCTGAAGGCTGGCTCCACGCCTGCTGGGTGTCTGGGACTCCTCCCGACCCGGCCCTGAAAGGATCAAAAGACAATGGCAGGAAACCCCCGACAAGCGACCCCCAGGTGACAAGACCCCTGCCTGCACAGACTCCGGACATCAAAGAGGGGTCGACCTATAACAAGGGGTGCTCTGGGACTGTCCGGCAGATTCGACGCTGGAACAACGAGAGCCTGCTGACGCGGTCGCGGCTCCTGGAACTTAGAACCACCTGAGCCCCGCTGAGTGACTCGCGGCTCCCCGAAGATCGTAAGACCTCCGAACTCGTACCTGAGCCCTGCTGAGTGACTCGCGGCTCCCCGAAGATCGTAAGACCTCCGAACTTGTACTTGAGCCTGCTGAGTGACTCGCGGCTCCCTGAAGATCGTAAGACCTCCGAACTTGTACCTGAGCCCTGCTGAGTGACTCGCGGCTCCCTGAAGATCGTAAGACCTCCGAACTCGTACCTGAGCCCTGCTGAGTGACTCGCGGCTCCCCGAAGATCGTAAGATCTCCGAACTTGTACCTGAGCCCGCTGAGTGACTCGCGGCTCCCACAGACTCCACTGGTCCCGCCGGACCCCACGACAACCAGCCTACCCCCCAGCTCGAGGATTGTGAGCTGTGCGCCGGGTACATCCTTACCTTGAACTTTTGTGCCAAAGACTGTCCCGCTACCCCCTATCCCTTCCGAGACTCATTGAGCCCGCGCTCTCCTTGTACATATTTGCAGTGCTAACATGTTTGATAAAGATTGGTTCCTGAGAACGCACGGTGTGTTGTTTCTGTGTCGTGTGGTGCCCGAAGTACGATCCTCGATACGAGACTTCTCCTCCTGAGGAGTCTCCCGCCAGTGCCCGGCTACGATACTTGAGGGTGGGTCTCAGGGTAGTCAGGACCCCCTTTCCGGGCTCCTCTGAGGTCGCCGTCTAACATATATATTACACCGATTAAACTCTTTTGCACCGATTTGTGGTCCGTATCCGTTTGTTTGCCTGAAGGAGTACGCAGTACGAACAGAGCATCTAAATATATATATATATATGTATATGGATCCTCAGATCATTGGTTGTTCCAATAAGTGATTGGATGAAAAATAATAAGTGGTCACCCAAGTAGATAGGTAAAATGCTCAATGAGATCCTGGAAATCCTCAGATCATCAGTTAGTCCAAAACGTTACCCAATAGTATAAAGAAGGGTGTGAAAATAATAACCAATAATATTGCTAAAACTGTGGAGATTGTTTTTTTTTTTTACAAATCTGCCTTTTTCTGGAAGCTAAGAACAGAGCTATCTTAGCACAGCAAACCTTTTGTTGATGCTATTTTTTTAGGAAAAAGCCACATACTTTCTTGAACAGCACCTTTCCACATTTTGGCTAATTTCTAAATACCCTCAGGGGAACCCACAAACTCTGGGTAACTTTAGAATCCGAAACATGTGGGAAAAAGTGACGTTAATCTGGCATGGATATCTTTTGTGCAAAATAAGTTATGAAAGCCTATGCACAAACTGCCACTGGAGATTGGGAAAGACTCAAAACGTATTGCTAATACTAGTGGCTTTACCAATGCTTTTGCAGGTTTCCCCTTGAATGATGATCCAGGACTGCCAAACTAAGGTGAACCTACACACTCTTTTCAAACATTTTAACTGCTAATTAATTAATTTCTCACTTTTTAATAAAAAAACTCTCCAACTATGTTTGTGAAAGAAGTTTTAAGGAATTCAGGAACAAATAAAGTCTCTACGTGCAACAGAAGTCTTGTATATTGACAATCAATAAAAGACTCTTGTGGTGTTTGTAATCTCTATATAATTCCCATTTTGTTTGTATACATGTGTTTAACATTTTGTCTTTTTATTTTCTACACCGTTTCCCCCTCTGAACTTTCTGTGAATTAAGAGCAAATCCTGGTGTTTCATGTCTACGACTGCTAAGTTTTGTTTTTTTGCGGAGAAAGGTAAGTGGAATTCACAATATTTGCCTTTAGTAAAAATGTCTGCAGTTCCCTGGTCTACCTCCACCTTCACCTTCACCTTCACTCAAGCAATGTTTCTGTCCACATAGCAACACAATTTGTACAGTAGTGGGATAATTGCCACTTTGATCAAAGTCCATCCAAGCTGAAAAAAAGCTGTAATTTTTTTCTCTTCATTTTTAGGTTTTGCAAAGATGTTCTGTGCACAATGGTATTTTGGCGAAGAAGGCCTCTGACTGATAAGTATATCTTATAGAAAACCATTTTATTAGTGCTAAATAAGGAAATATATAATATCGTTTCCCAAAAGACGCGATTTTCAAACGGATGTTGCCAAAAACGATCCTAACAAATCTAATGGCATAGACAAACGAGAAGAATATCCAGGAGTCAATCAAGAACCAAGAAGTACAAGCCAAATGCTGCTGTTGCTACAGTCTACAGTTTATAGGAAACAGAGAGGCATGTTTTGGGACAGGCATTTAGGAACCACACTGTTCATTTTTACCTTTATAATTGAAGAATCAATGCAGGCTTGAAAGCTTGTGAACTCTGAATGCAAATATGTGGCAGCATCACATTCCAGGGAGTAACAGTTGGCTGGTAAAACAGTACAATTAGTAAATATAAATATACATAATATATTTAAATGCACAGATGTTAACAATAGCTGCCACCGTAATTTAGTGCAGGTTTGACTAAATTATTCAACACAGAAAGGAAAATTATATGGCATGTCATGCAATAGATCATACACAACATATTTGCATCCTCATCATCATCTAGATATTTTACATTTTTAAACATCTATTGATACATAAGGATAGCAATGTTGTAAAATAGAGGTAGAACTCATTAATCAGGTCTTCAAAACGTTTTTCACTAGTATGTTCACCAACATTTTGTTTTACTAGTACATGTATGATATTGCACTAACAGCAACCGAGCAGAAAACAAGCCTACATGTACCTACTTTATTAAATCTAAAATAGCCCACTTTTGTTCTACACAAACTGTTTACTGTAATCCAGGTTCAGCTTTATTCTGTGTCCACGCTGTATAGCCACTTGAAAAACCTTTTTCTAATAAGAAACAGTATTGAGTATTTCATAGTTATGCAATAGTCTTAAAAACAAATGCTATGTTTGCAGTTGTTCTAAATGCATAGGACCGGATTCACAAAAGTCCAAAAGTTTACACTTTTGAGTAAGTTCACTACTTTTTCGTAAACTCCGAGTGTAACTTACTACTAAAACAACAAATTGTAAGTCCACCACTACACATAGTGAACCACTGCTATTGCAACACCATCCCATAGAAAACAATGGGACTTCAAATAAAACCTCATGGGAAATAATGTTAAATTAAGTTATTTAAAATACTTTAAAACATAAATTATTAAACACGAATGTTAAAAAAAAAATAGTACATATTTATCATTTAATTATAACATATTTTTATAAACTATTATGAATTTTAAAAATGTGACCGTACATTTTAATTAAAAATAATTACATTAATTTTATTAAATTCTATACATCACTAAATCATTATTAATTCACACTAAAAGTAGCTTTTCTTTAGGAGGAAATGTATTATTTGATTTAAACTTCAGAAAAATAATTTTAATTTAATATATTTCTAATTCAACCTTAATTTAATAGTGCTGTAGCTTTAATTTTTTTTTTTAAACAAATTTTAGTAAGTTTCACAGCCTCAAACAATTGCCACATTTGTGATAGCATATAAAGAGAATAAACCCAAGTCCATCGGAAATATCTCATGGTATTCCAACCAGAAACAGAGTCATGCCCCCAAAAAATCCATAAAGCGGATAGTTGAGTCGAATTAATAAATGTCCCATTGTGACATGCAAATAACAGGAGGACCACAAAGTGCACACTGGTACCGAACCATTGGGGTGCAGGCTACAAAAAGTAGGTAAAATCAAGAGTCCTAGTCAAGGGCCAAAGCCAGGGATACCCTTGAGGATGTTATCACGAAAGGGGGATTGGGGTAGATTAAGCAATCAGCTAGCACCTTTTAGGCCTGGGCCGTGTACGGTGAGCCACGCCCCTGATTACCTCCCCTTAACACCACATCGCTCTCACATCCCGCCCACTACGCCAAGTTGTACCACAGGGTCTCCCGGGAGCCTTCCAATGTCTGGTGATCTCCCTTTTTGCTAATATTAAAGCCAAGTCCTGAAGTAATGAGCTTGTGACCTTGGTCTTGGTGGTATGTGAAAACTGTCCTGCAGAGCAGGGAACCTCCCTCATGGTGATGTCAGAAACTATTGTCGGTATCTCTTCCCAATAGGCAGTCAGCGAAGGGCAGCTCCACAACATGGGCAGGAGGCCCTGCACCTACTTCCCCACATCTCGGGCATGCTGCTCCGACTCTGTTGCAGTACCTATTTATTCTCTCTGGAGTGTGGTACGCCCTGTGTAGAATATAAAAGTTGATTACTTTGAATAGGGCATTCCTGGATATCCTAGGTACTTTCTTCAGTTGGCTCACCCATTCACCCTCGGGTATGGGAACCACCAGGCCCGCCTCCCATTGCGTCCGCAGGGTTTCAAGGGGCTGTAGCATATCTTCCCTAATCACCCGATATAGACAGGTGACCGCTTTGAAAGTACGAAACCATGTATTAACAGCATTAATGAGTCCGTGGCTCCAACATGCAGGCGCCACAGTGTTTGCGGACTGCTGCTGTCACCGCCCTGAGGTGAGTCGAATTCCGAGCGAAAGTTCTCAAATGGGAGGAGCTCCTCAGCATGGACTGTTGGCCAGTTCTTTTAACATAGTCATGGGCATTACGGGTAAATACGAAACTCGTGTTTGTGTTTTTTGCAGGCATTTAGTCCAGCAGCGCTGCAGTACTTGGAATTCATTAGTATCTGCATTTAAGATGCGTCCCATTCCCAACAATACCTCAGAAAAGCAATGCAGCTCTGGTATAAACTGCCCCATCTTGCGGTCCGTGGTCAACCTGCCCGCCAACCACTGCGTGAGCCACTGATGTTGCACAACCAGGTAATATGACTCGAACCTATTGACAGATAGTCCTCCCTCATTCCCTGGATGCTCTAATGTGGGCTGAGCCATCCTTCTGTGGCCCGATCCCCATATGAATGCAGAGAAGCGAGTCAAGCTCCCAGAATAGTGCTAGGGGGACCCACATAGGCAACACCATGAAGAAATACAGCAGTCGTGAGAGCGCAATCATTTTAAGCAGGGCTACACGCCTCGCTACAGAGAGGGGGATTATCTTCCAGAAGTCAGTGCTCATTCTAATCGCTCTAATGGCCAACCCAACAGTACCATCCAGGAGGTCACTCTGGTCATGCAATATTTCGACACCCAGCTATTGAAGGTAACAAGACTCCCACTGCAATATCTAGACCCCCAGGGGGGCCATGATTTACAATCATCGAAAACAGTCTTGACTTCTGCCAATTGACCCTCATACCCAGATAGTAATCCAAACTCCTCTAGCAGGTCCCTGGCACCCTCAAGATCCATCTTTGTATTCTGAAGTAAAATTCAGAGATCGTCCACATATAAGGCAATACGGTGGTGTCTGTTTGCCAATCACTATGCCCCAATACCGGTCCCCAGTCCTGGCGTAACTAGCTAGGAGCTCCATGGCTAATGCAAAAAGTTAGGGTGACAAGGGGAACCCCCGTTTGGTCTCTCTGCCCACACTATAGCTCTCCGATATTACGTGTCCCGGGTGGACTTTGGCCGTGGGATTTGTGTATAACCTGGTCCGGGCAACAAATCTGCACTCCATCACACCATAGATAAATACCCACTACAAGCTGTTGAAGGCTTTTTCTATATTTACTGCAAACACCACTGCCTCCCCACGGTCATATTTATCAGCATCCAGTAAAGTCAAGAGGCCTCTGATATTAAGCACTATGTTGCGGTTGGGGATAGACCTAGCTTGATCTGGGTAGATGAGTTTAGTCATGAGTGGGAGGAGTCTTGTAGCTAAACCCGACTAAGGATTTTGTAGTCAATATTGAGCATTGACAATGGTCAAAAAGCTCTACAGTCGCAGCAGGACGCCCAGCGCTCAGCAGTGGCACCACTAGCGTCTCCTTGGTCGGTCGCAGCATGCTGATATCCGGCGTCTCTAGCTACTTTCTATAGGTCTACCAGCTTGGGGGCTAACTCATAGACACATTCAGTACAGAACTCAATGGGGAACCCATCCATTTTTTCCCTCATGCTAAGCTCTTTATCACTACCCCGATCTACTGTAGGGTAATGCCCCCTCCTGAGCCCTAAGCCTCCCCAGATGTAAGAGTCAGGAGACGTAATGGTGCAAACAAAGCGTCTACTGCCCCTTCAATGTGTGCAGAGGTGCTTGTGTACAGGAAGGTATGGTAGAGGCTGAAGTGTTGATTAATATCCCCTTGTCTATACAGCCGGGTTCCTACATCAGTCTCTAGCTCCACTATGTCCGACCACTGTTTAGCAGGGTTAGCGAGCCAAGCTAAGAGGGAACCAGTATGGTTGCTATCCGCGTTCGCCCGCACCATATATGCTCTATGATCAAAGCATCTGAGCCTCTCAACCTGCCCTGCCAATCGCTCCTTAGTGTCCAGCAAGGCTTGTTGTAAGTCTGGGCGTTCTGGTCTACGCCTCACTAGGTTCTTCAGTTCTGTGTCCGTAGACATGACTTCCTGCACTAAAGTGCATCTGACCCCTACCGATTCAGCTATACACCTCCCCCTAAGGACCAGCTTAAAGGCATCCTAATCCATCTGGGGGGATGACGGCATGCCAGTGTTGTCCTCAAAATATTGTTGAATGCAATCCCCAATCACATCTCGAAATACCAACTCTTCTAATGACTCAGGTTTTTACCTTCACGCAGAGATGCAGGGTCTAGGGCACTCCCATCTCAAATTGAGGAGAACCAGGTTGCGGTCTGATATGGTTCTAAAGTATTCGATGTCATGTACTAAACAGTGGACACAAGGGGTGTAGAGGAACATGTCCATACACACATGTAGTTCACAGAGACTTTAGAAAAAAGACTAGTCCCTTGTGAGTGGGTACATCTGGCGCCAGGCGTATAGGAGCCCCCACTTGGTCTGCCAATCCGCAGACTATTCTGGTCACTGGCAAGTCCCCAAATGGGGGGGGGTGAGAGCGGTCAATAGCGGGGTCAGCTACGCAGTTAAAGTTCACCCCCCATGATGACCAAGTATACCAAAAAAGGGGCCAATGGCACTGACAGGTCCGTTAGGAATGTCTCCTGATCTGTATTCAGAGCATTTATCCAAAAGATTGATATGTCGTGGCCCTCTAGTCGACCCGGCACCACCACACATCTGGCCGCTGGATCGATTAGGGCACCTGTGTGTTGGAAAGGGACTCCCGGACATACTCAAACCAGTGCCCCTCTTGCACAGGCGGAAAGGTAGTATGGTAGCCCTGACTGTTACATCTCCTTTGCATTGCTGACCCTTCCTTGGCCCTTAGGTGTGTTTCTTGCAGGAGTGCAATATGGATCTCCACTTCTAGATACGAAAACCCTTTATAACGCTTGGACATAACACTTATAAGTCATGGTGGTCACCAGATAATAAGATTACATACAGGCAAGTGCAACGTTCCCTGGACTCCTGTACTAGACCACATCGCATTCAGTCAATACTAGGACAGAAATTGGAAAGCCAATGGGTCGAGATTCATAGTCCCCCATCCACACAAACATGCAACCCAACTCCCACTGCCCATATAAGTAGACAACGACCACCACCTCATTCAAATGCACAATCGAACCTTAAACACTCATGAGTGAAACCATGTGTATCACAAACTAAGGAGTCAGGACTGTCCAGTGCGCCTCACCAGGCTACCCCCCAACCAGCAACAGGAGTGTAAGAAAATCCCATGGCTCAGGGGGCCAGGGTACTATCCCTCTACCCCACGGAAGGCCCGTAGTTAAACCCACTTCTACCAGCAATTATAACAATACCAACAAAGTACCTGTATCAGACTATCTCATCTGCATTCCCAGCTGTCGCAGTAGGCAGATCTGTGCTCAAGTCTCCAGATGAGCTGGATCTGCAGTCAGAATCCTTCGTGCGATCATCTTCCAATGTGGCCGGGGGCTCTCTCAGCCACCACTTTTGATGCTACCACCTCTACCACTTTCTGTTGCTCCAATTGGACTTATTCTCTGGAAGGAGTCGCTCTGCTGTGGTTTTAGACTCTGCACTTTGACTTGGTCCTCGTAGATTGTGTTCTCAGGGATCTCTAGCTAGGTCCTTGCTGCGAGTGGAGATCAAGTAAGTTCCACACCTCCTGCGGGGTCTGGAAGAATTGTACTCCATCCAGTGTTCACACCCGCAGTCGGGCAGAAAACATCATAGTGTATGAAAGTCCCAATTGCCTGAGGTGCTTCTTCAATCAATCAATCAATCAAAGCATTTATATAGCGCACTACTCAACCGGAGGGTCTCAAGGCGCTAGGGGAGGGGGGTACGCTACTGCTCGAACAGCCAGGTCTTGAGTTGCTTCCTGAAGGCCAGGTGGTCCTGGGTCGATCGAAGCTGGCGTTTGGGAGCGTAGAAGTTGAGGCGGCTGTTGAGGTATCCTGGGCCTTGGTTGTGTAGGGCTTTGGGTGCGTGGGTGAGGAGGCGGAAGGTGATTCTCTTGGTGAACGGGAGCCAGTGCAGGTCTCTCAGGTGTCCGGAGATGTGGCTGCGACGGGGGATGTCCAGGATGAGTCGTGCTGAGGCGTTCTGGATCCGCTGAAGTCTTTTCTGGAGTTTGGCGGTGGTTCCGGCGTAGAGGGAGTTGCCGTAGTCCAGACGGCTGGTGACGAGGGCCTGGGTGACCGTCTTCCTGGTCTCGGTGGGGATCCACCGGAAGATCTTTCGTAGCATGTGCAGGATGTTGAAGCACGACGAGGAGACGGCGTTGACTTGTCTGGTCATGGAGAGGGTGGAGTCCAGAATGAAGCCCAGGTTGCGTGCGTGGTCTGTTGGTTTGGGTGCGCTGCCTAGGGCGGGGGGCCACCAGGAGTCGTCCCAGGCGGAGGGTGAGGAACCCAGGATGAGGACTTCCGTCTTGTCCGAGTTCAGTTTCAGGCGGCTGTTCTTCATCCATTCGGCTACCTCTTTCATCCCTTCGTGGAGGTTGGCTCTGGCGGTGGCGGGGTCGTTGGTGAGGGAGAGAATCAGCTGGGTGTCGTCGGCATAGGAGATGATGTTGAGGTTGTGCTGGCGTGCGATGTCTGCGAGGGGGCTCATGTACACGTTGAAGAGGGTTGGACTGAGCGAGGAGCCTTGAGGAACGCCGCAGATGACTTCGGTGGCTTCAGATCTGAACGGGGGGAGGCGGACTCTCTGTGTCCTTCCGGCGAGGAAGGAGATGATCCACTCCAGTGCCTTCTCCTGGATTCCGACGTTGCTGAGACGCTGCACTAGTGTACGGTGGCAGACAGTGTCGAAGGCCGCGGAGAGGTCTAGGAGGATGAGGGCCGCTGTTTCTCCGTTGTCAAGCAGAGCTCGGATGTCATCGGTGGCTGCGATCAGGGCGGTCTCGGTGCTGTGGTTGGCCCGGAAGCCAGACTGCGAGAGGTCGAG
This sequence comes from Triturus cristatus, assembly GCF_964204655.1. NCBI lineage: Eukaryota > Metazoa > Chordata > Amphibia > Caudata > Salamandridae > Triturus > Triturus cristatus. The sequence goes on from NC_140590.1 coordinate 668,243,585, forward strand.
GGATCCGTTCGTCTCGAGGAAGGCGGCCAGCTGCTTGTTGACGGTTTTCTCGATGACTTTTGCAGGAAACGGGAGCAGCGAGATGGGGCGGTAGTTCTTGAGGTTGGTGGGGTCGGCTGATGGCTTCTTTAGTAGAGCGCTGAGTTCGGCGTGCTTCCAGCTCTCCGGGAAGGTAGCGGTGTCGAAGGAGGTGTTGATGATGTCCCGCAAGTGGGGTGCGATGACAGCGTCGGCCTTGTTGAAGACGTGGTGAGGGCAGGGGTCGGTAGGAGATCCGGAGTGGATGGAGTTCATTGTGCGGACGGTGTCTTCGGTGCTGATCGGGGTCCAGGCGCGGAGGGTGGTGGTGGGGGGCGGTGGTTCGGTTGTGGCATGCGTCGGTTGAGTGCTGAAGCTGTTGTGTATGTCCGCGATCTTGTTGTGGAAGTAGGAGGCGAGGGAGTTGCAGAGGTCTTGCGAAGGGGTGATGTCGTTGTTTCCGGCGTTGGGGTTGGAGAGCTCTTTGACGATGTTGAAGAGTTCCTTGCTGTTGTGTGCGTTGTTGTCCAGTCGTTCCTTGAATGCGGTTTTCTTGGTGGCGTGGATGAGTTGGTGGTGTTTTCGGGTGGCGAGCTTGAGGGCAGTCATGTTGTCCGGTGTTGGGTCTCTGCGCCAGGTTCTCTCGAGGGCTCCGCAGTTCTTCTTGGAGCTCTTGAGTTCGTCGGTGAACCATGGGGCTTTCTTGCTACCGGGTCTGCTAGTCGGGGTCTTCAGAGGGGCGAGGTCGTCAGCGCAGTCGCTGATCCACTTCGTGAGGTTGGTGGCCGCTTGGCTGGGGTTCGTTGCGCTGGTGGGTGGGTTCTTGCTCAGGGCGGTCGCGAGCTGGTCGGCTGTGATCTTGTTCCAGCTTCTGCGTGCAACCTGTTGCTGGTGGTGGTGGATCGTGGTCCTTCTGAAGCTGAAGTGGACGCAGCTGTGGTCCGTCCAGTGGAGTCCGGTGGCGTGGCTGAAGGCGATGTCCTTGCTGGATGAGAAGACGGGGTCGAGTGTGTGTCCGGCGTAGTGGGTGGGGGTGGTGACCAGCTGCTTGAGTCTGAGGTTGGCGAGGTTGTCCAGCAGGGTGGTGGTGTTGCGGTCGTTGTTGTTCTCCAGGTGGAAGTTGAGGTCCCCGAGGAGGATGTAGTCAGCGGAGGGGAGGGCGTGCGGGCTGATGAAGTCGGCGATGTCTTCGCTGAATTGTGTGCGAGGTCCCGGGGGTCTGTAGATGAGGGTGCCTCTGAGGGTGGTCTTGGGGTTGATGTGGACCTGGAAGTGCAGGTGTTCGGCGGGTGCGAGGGTGTCGTAGGTGTTGGTCGTGATGCGGATGGTGTTCCTGTGGATGATGGCGATGCCTCCTCCGGTGTGGTTGATGCAGTCCCTTCGGATGATCTTGTAGCCGTCTGGGATGGCGATGGCAATGTCGGGCGTTGAGGAGGCGTTCATCCAGGTTTCCGTGAGGAAGGCGACGTCTGGGGCTGTGGTGTCGAGCAGGTTCCAGAGCTCGACGGCGTGTCTGTGGACGGAGCGGGTGTTGAGCAGGATGCATTTCAGGTGGCTGCTGCTGTTGCACGTCTTGGTCGGTGCTGGAGTTGTGCTAAGAAGGTGGGTCGCTGTTTTTGCACTTCCCTGGTGGAGTCCAGAAAGATCCTGACATTGCTATTTTGACTATGAGGTCTACCTATTGTCTGGCTTGACTTCGGATATGATCCCGGTCTTATAGTGCAGTAGGCTGGCCACCGCTGGCTACGGCTTAGCTCCCAGAAGCGGAGGTCGAGTCGGAATCTGTGCGTCCTTTCTAGAGCATAAAATGGGGAGAGACCCTCTGATGCACTTCCTCGCTGATCCAGCGCTCAAGATAGTCAAGTATACTGTTCCCTTCCACTCACTCCGGTATTCAACCAATCTGATATCATTCTGACGCAATCTGTTTTCTGAGTCCACTGCACATCCAGCATTCAAACCTTTGCCTTCATCGTAGTGACTCGCTCCACCAGGCGTCAATGGTCGTCCCTCAAGATTCCAATGTCTGCCACCAGGGTGTTGATTTTGGTCTTAAACACCTCCCTGGAAGCTGTTATAGCTAGTAGAATGTCTTGGAGAGTGGGACCTTCAAGAGGTCCGGGTTGCGAGATAGTGCCCCATTCGTCTCGTGGGGACTTAGCAGCATCCCCCATAGTCGGGCCTCTAGTATCTGGTTCGGTCTTGCGAGTAACTTTCACCATGGTTGTAGGGAGGTTGTGAAGTGCTGCATGGGCCGAGCAGTGTGACCCTTCCCTTGTGGCAGTGGGTCAGGAGACTACCGATATGTCGATAGAAGAGGAAAACTGTAAAAGCATGGGGACCGACCACTAGGTGCCAGTTCGATAAGACTAGGATGCTGCACTAGATCCGTGCCCCTCCATTAAATTTCCTCCCTGCGATCTAGCCTCCAAGCCAGCCGTCGGCAATTCACTCCTCCACACGTCCCCAGAGAAAGAGCCGCCTCAGCAGAGCACTTCTCACTGACAGCGGTTCGCAGACGTGAATGCATTGGTCCACAGGGTCTTCACTCCAGTGGGACAGCACCTAGGATGAACCCATGTTGTGCGCCGTCTCCTCTACTCTAAATACCACAATGTGGCACCTGACTGCCATCTTGGGACTGCGACCGCACGGCCCTCTCAGCGATCTGCACTCATCCCCAGAGGAGTAGCTGCCGTAGCAGAGCACCCACCGCTGATAGCTCTCCGCGGTCATATAGCAGGGGTCGCCTGAATCTTTGCTCCAGCGGGAGAGCATCTAGGGCGAACCCAGGTTGGGCTCCGTCTCCTCTCTCCAAAATTCCACAACACGGCTCCCGGACGCCATCTTGGGACTGAGCTGGCCCATCAGTGAGCCACTGTTCTGCTTCAAATGTCAAGTGATTTGCTCGACAAGGGGTCAGGTAGAGCTCAGGGAACTCGCAGCTCAGATTGAGTGCCCCTGAGCCATAAATATTTAGCAGGTTGGCACTAAAAGGGATTTGCTGGGCAGGAGCTCCAGTCCTTGCTTCCTGTGCCATCGGCGCCTGGCTGTAATTTATTTTTGAGTTAAATAAAGTTTTTTTTATTTTTCCCTATACTGTCCCTGCAGAGAGCCATGCCCCAACTGGAGTCTCAACATAGTAAACTACAGGGATACATTTTAAAAATTTATTTAACACAAAATTACATTTTAAAAATATACTGAAATGTTATATTAAATGTTAATGTAAATTCATTTCATATATTTACTTTAAAAGTAGAACAAGATAAAAAAAAATGCTACAGTGTCTTTAATGGTGATAAATTAAAATACAATTATTGTTCTGAAGAATAAATAAAATTAAAATTCCACTTAATGAAAATGTTTTTCATGTGCAATAATTATTAAATGTGTTTGAGATTGAATTAAAATTAATGAAATTTTTAAAAATAAAATACATTGTCATTTTTTAAAATTCAAAATATGGTAAATATTTTATAATTAAAGAATAAATATTTTATTATGTATGTCTTTTACATTAATTTACATTTGGAACTATTTTAACTAATTTAACATAATTTCCTATGGGGTTTTATTTTGAGTCCCTATCTCCATTTTTTTTCTAAAAGTGTGTGTTGCCATTGGTTGGCCAAGTAAAGTGCTGAACTTAATACTGGTATTTTCTTTAATGGTAACGTACACTTGGAAATTTTGAAAACTGCAAATTGGGAAACTTACTCAAAAGTGTGAGTTGCCTTTGTGAATCAGGCCCCTGGTGTTCTCTTGAAATATCTGCAACTAAACATGAACTTACATGAATAGGAAAACAAAGCATTTTCTTGTTTCGTATTGTAGACCAAAGCCCTTTTCTCAGAGATTTCGGGACATTTAACACAATCTGGGTAATTTCCTTGCATCTTTTATGCCTCAACCGAACTAAGGTTTCAGTTTATTATTATTATTCAGATTTGTACAGCGCATGGCTACCAAACCACATAGCACAGTGCCTTGAATTGAATGTGACGTTTAACTGGGAGCCATTGCAGTTTGTGGAGCAGGCTGGCAGTTGGATGGAACTTGGAAGAGATGCAGAAGGAGTCGTGCTGCTGCGATCTGCAAGATCTGGAGACATATGAGAAAGTACTGGATGACCAAGGACCCCCACATCGCCAAAACCAACCTCCACGAAGGAATGAAAGCAGTCACCAAGTGGATGAAAAACAGCCGACAGAAGCTAAACTCATCCTCCAATCCACCTGGGACGACTCCTGGTGGCCAACCGCACTGGGAACAGCTCCAACACCCACTGACCGCACACGCAACCTTGGGTTTATCCTCGACTCTACCCTCTCCTTGACAAAGCAGGTCAACGCCGTCTTGTCCTCCTGCTTCAACACCCTCCGCATGCTCCACAAGATCTACAGGTGGATCCGCACCGAAACAAGAACGGTCACCCAGGCCCTAGTCAGCAGCAGGTTGGACTACGGAAACGCCCTCTACGCAGGAGCCTCGGCCAAACTCCTGAAACGACTTCAACGCATTCAGAACACCTCTGCATGCCTGATCCTCATGCCACATCACACCCCACCTAAGAGACCTGCACTGGCTCCCCGTCAACAAGAGGATCACCTTCAAGCTCCTCACCCACTCACACAAGGCACTCCACAACACCGGACCAGCATACCTCAACAGACAACTCAGCTTCTAAACTCCCAACCACCAGCTCCACTCCGCCAACCTCGCCCTCGCCACAGTCCCCCGCATCCGAAGAGCGACCTCCGGCGGCAGATCATTCTCCCACCTCGCTGCCAAGACCTGGAACACCCCTCCCATCCCCCTACAGCAGACCCAGGACCTGCTGACCTTCGGAAGACTCCTCAAGACCTGGCTTTTCGAGCAGAAGCAGCATTCCACCCCCCCCGACCTCCCCCCCCCACGGGTAAGTAGTGCACTTTACAAATGTTCTGATTGATTGATTTATTAAGGCATGGATGACGGTTTGCTGGGCCGAGGGTGGGAGACATCCTAGAATATTTTTCAGCCATCTCAAGATACAAAAACTGGTGTCAGCCACTTTAGTGATTAGGCGACTCATGGAAAGATTCTCATCCAGCCAGACTCCTAAATTCTTGGCTACTGGCACTGGGGTGGGAAGGTTTTCCAACAATAAGATCTCATTCTTTCCTCCATTTAACTTCAATGAGTTAGCGTTCATCCGGGAGCACACTTATGAGGAAGTTATTCAGTGCCTCTTCACTGTAGATCTGAGTCTCGTCGGCGTAAGAGAGAAGGGTGATACTGCACTTTTCTATAATGTACGCAAGTGGCCTTACCTAGGAGTTAAAGAGAGAGGACCCCAGAATCGTGGGGTTACCGATTAGAACAATGCTGATAGGTGTTGACTTGGAAGACACGGTCCCAGAAGAGGAAGCTAAGCCAGGACAGAGACGTGTCTTGCACCCCTACGGCCTCTAAACTATGGAGTAGAGTTTTATGGTTCACCATGTCGAACGCAGCCCTGGGGTCCAACAGAATCAGTGCAGCAGTGCCATTGTGGTCTAGTTGTTGCCATAGATATTCAGTTACTGCTAGTAGCCCCGACTCTGTACTAAGGCCTGCTCTAAAGCCCAATTGTGAGGGGTGGAGCAGGCCATTCTGTTCTGTATACATCGTGAGTTGTTTGTTCACGTGCTTTTCTAGGGCTTCAGACAGGGAAGGCAAGAGGGATATCGGTCTATAGTTATACCACGTGAAGGGGTCTAGATTGTTTTTTATAAGTCGGGGCATGTTTCCGTCTACTTGGAACGATACATTCCAAAAGTGAGGCATTTATAAGCTGTATACGAAAATACACAGAGAAAGGTTCAAGATTGGCAAACATTGCAGGTGTCAAGAGGTGAACCCGACTTAATGGAAGTGAGGAGGGATTTGAAAGTCGGGGTTCAGGAGCAAAAATGAGCAAGTTCTGGCAGAATGACCCTGTTGAGAGTTGTGCTCTAAAATGGGGGAGGGGTAGCAAGGGTGTCTGCAGTTATAGTCAGATGTAGGGGAAAAAAGTAGCTTGAATGTATGCAACATTTTTCGAGAAAAAAGTGGCTAGTTTGTCGCACTGGGATTGTGAGAGAGTGGCGCTGGGAGTGTGTTTGCAGGGCCAGATAGTGTTTTAACAACTTGAAAGAGCGTTTTCAGACAGTTCTGGTTCATGTTGATTTTATCAGAGAAAAAGGAGGCTCCAGCTGTCTGGCAGCTTTTGTGGTAATCTTTTAGGGCCACCTAATACTTTGCTTTGTCATCTGTGCTATAGGATTTTTGCCAAGGTCTCTCAGGAGATTTGCAGTCTTTATTTTTGCAAAGTGTGTCATTGAACCAGGGGGCCGGTGCATGCTTTTTGGTCTTACCGAGAATAAAGAGTCAAGTGCAGATCGAATCCAACCATCAATGATGGGAATGTCAGAACACTCCGAGTCATGCAGCGTCGGACAACTGGACTATAGAAAAGATTTCAGTGCAGAAACATTGAGCTTCGACCAGGTTTTGCCAGAAGAGGTGGACTTGGCTGCCCCTGGCCGGGACGCACATAAAACGGTGAGAAAGACAGGACTTGCGAAATGGTTTGTACCAGGCCAGAGGTAAGGCCTGATCTGCTCGCAGGTTATTTTCATTTGACAAAATATGGTCAAGCAAGTAGCCAGCTGCATGGGTAGGACCTTTATTAAGCTAGACATCCAGGGCCGTAAGGTCTTCAATAAGAGAGGAAGCAGTTTTTCATGACTTATTGTTGAGATGGATAATAAAATCCCAGAGAATTGTAAAGTTAGCATACTTTATGATGTAAGGGGAAAGGGCCTCCATTAAACTGGAGCTTCAGTTGGTCGCCGGACCATGGGGGCGATATATCAGAGCACCTGACATGGTGAAATTCTTAGAAAGAGTGAGAGAAAACAATAGAGCTTCGCATTGCAGGATGGTAAGTTTTTCTATACTGCAGAGATTCTGTGCTTTGAAAATTAGTGCAATTACTTCCCCCCTATCTTGTTCACGCGATCATCTCTGAGCATGCAATAGTCTGAAGGCAGAGCGGATACAATGTCTGGTGCTGAAGCCTCATGCAACCATGTTTCTGTAAGAAACACAGCATCTGGGCCATAATTGGTTACAAAAAAAACTTGGAAAGTTCAGACTGGTGTTTCCCTAATGAACGACGGCTGATATTAAAAAGTTAAAATGGGTGTAGTTAAGTGACTGCAAGGTATCATTTCTGGAAGGTGAGCAGTGGCATATAGTGTGGGCTAGAGTTGTTGTGCAATGATCGGAGAACACAAAATCACAGTGTGGGAATTTTAAAACATATGTGTCTGGGTTCCAGGAGGAGAGGGCGGAAAGCAAGCAGCTGTACAGAAGAGTAGGTCATCCTACCTGATAGCAATTGACCAGTGTTCGTGGCCCATGGTCCTGGTTGGGTGCGGACAGGAGCAAACGGGCTGGCCTTGGGAACACCTTTTATGCGCCTGCTGCACCAAGTAGAACACCCAAAAAGTGAAGTAGTCCTTATTGCGAATGGCTAACAAATCCTTTACACAACAAACAGCAGACCAAAGCAAAGCTGCGACGGTCCGAAGGGCTGTTTCTTTAAGAACAAAGAAGCAGATAATTGGTGAGAACTAAAAGTAAATACAAGCCCACCCAACAACACAGTCCCGGCAAAGCAAAAAGTATGCCGTTTTTAAAAACAGCAAACGCTGGGAACCTGAATATGAGAGTTTACTTTTCCAATGTTGAGTTATATTTCCTGTGCAGAACTGTATTAACTGATGGTCAGCTAGAGACACTATTTGTGCTGCAAGTCATACAAATACATAATTATGCACAAAATGCAGCAGCTGTGCAAATATGCAATTACAGTGGCCATGCTTATAATTACTAGCCTCAATGTGAAATAATTACGTAAAACATATTGATCTGGTTGAAGAAGACAAGGGCCACATTAGCACACAATTCTCCATTCATTGCTCTAAGGGACAAGTAGCAATGGAAATATTACTTACCTTTGGTAATGCTCTTTCTGATGGCTACTACATCTTACCACAGTTTTCCAATCTTAGCCACCTCCTTATGTGTCCTATTCAATCAGGATTTGTTCAACAGTAACATCCGCTGGTGCCAGGTGGAACCAGAGTGGCATTAATTGTGGAGTCATTGACAATGCACCCATAAGAAAAGTAGCAAATCCATTTAAGAGCTAACCAAGTCAGTGACATCAGTTCCGACTATTTTCACTCACTCAGAGGCCAGAAAAACAAATGGATGCATAAAATAGAAATAATATTTTAGACCAGGCTTCTCCAAAGTCTGGAGGGCCGGATCCATGCCAGATTTTTAGCATAACCCCATTTAGATAAATGTAGTTATCTTAAAAACGGACATGGATCCGGCCCTCCAGGACTGACTTTTGAGAACCCAGTTTTAGACCCTAAATAAACCTCCTCGAAGGTGAAGGTGTTAGAGGGTTATGAGCAATCGGCATGAAGATCAAGTAAATTTAAGACAGATAAATACGGCCTCTCTCAGATTCATAGTCTTAGAAAGACTTCCAAGGCAGAGTCTGTCAATGAAGGGAGTCTGAGGAGCATAAGCATGTTTTAAACCAAAAAATGGTAGATTACTGTTCTAGTCCAGACTACGCATATGAGTTGAGAAAGTAATAGTTTGCAAAAGTATGCACTGATAACAATGTGGCCCCTATGCAAATATCTAGAACTGGAACATCTCTCAGCACCACGGATCGGATGTGGTTGACTTGCACCACAATGAATTAACCCCAATACCTTATGGTGGCTAATTGTTAGCCAACTCATAACTGGGCTTAACACACATGGCTATAAATCAGAAAAGTCTGCTTTTGTACATATGTCTTTCTTTTGAGACAATCCAAAGAAAAGTCGCTCGTCCATTCTATGCTGTTAGGGCCTTCTCCACAGAGTAGCTGTGGGGTCTGCTTGATGCCAGACCGTGCAAGCTCTGATCTGTCTTTAAGGGGAAAGGGTCAGGAAAGAAAGCAGCACTTTTTGAGGCATCTGAAAGTCAGGTACCATTTTTTCTAAAAGGAAAATGTTCCTTGCATTTAACAATGCTTTTTCAGCATGAGACTAGCCTCTTTTCCCACACTGTGCATAATTCCACTACTTAGTGGAGGGATTAGAAAAACATGTTAATATGAATTCATTTTTTTAGACGGAGCTAGTGTGACTCCTGAGGACATAGGCCCGAAACTCACAACATATTCACCCTCTCCAGATTCTATTTTCCCTGACATCGTAGAATATGTGAAGAATAACGTAAGCAGGAAAAGAGTGCCAGCACTACTCAAAACTGAGAAGGCGAAAGGGTGTCACATGAGTTTGGAATAGCATCAGCCGCAAATATATGGTTTCAGGTAAGTCACTTTTACGTTTTGCAGAATGGAACTCTTTGAGACTCACACTGCAATTCGTATACTAATTTGGCCGAAGGGAGTGAAACGTGAATACTAGCAATCAGGTTTTCCTGTCTTGTTCGCGCCATTGCGGCACCCAGCATTACTCGAACATGTACACCTTAATTCCCTGTAGTCTATTTTAGTTCTAAAGTGCAGCAGTGCCAGAAACCCAGCTTCTAGGCACCAAATTGATGCTAGGTACCAGGGAGACATGTAACTCACTACCCTGCATATGTCTGACAACGAAACATTTCTAATAAAAAACAAATTATGTGATTTTCAACTTGTGAAATATAGTTTAAGCTTAAATTGCTATACAACTCAAAAAAACATTTTACAATCCAACTTGCAACTGATTGCTTCAAAACGTGCATTCTAATCAACTACAAAGCATGGGAAACAGAGATGGTACATTCATCTTATGAGCGTCGTCATATCTATGCAATATAAAAGAGCTTGTGTGATACCCAAAGTACAAAAGGTACAATATGCAATACATTTCGGATTAGGAAAGAAGAAAGACAAGAATATAGAATAACGTGGAAAGGACAAACCACTTTTAAAATCAAATGTTCAAGGGATGCGCTAGCCACACCCACAAGACCGAAGTACTCATCTTCAGGAAAGGCAAGATCACACGCTGGAACAACGAATGGTGGCCTCTGGAGCTGGGCCATACCCCGGTACCCACCGAACAGACCAGCAACCTCTACATCATCCCTAACAACCAGCTATCCATGAAGAAGCAAGTCAGCACCGTCTCCACCATCTGCTTCCTCATGTTCCGGATGCTCAGGGAGGTTTTCAGATCCCTCCAAATCAACCCCAGGTGAACTGTCACGAAGGCTCTGCAGCAGACTTGACTACGGCAACTCCCTCTATGTAGGAATTACTGCTCAACTCATGAGGAAACGCCAGACGATCCAGAACAGAGCGGCAAGGCTCATGCTGGACCTCTCCAGACGTACGCACATAACCCCTCACTTTAGGAAACTCCACTGGCTACCAGTCATGAAGAGATGCCAGTATAAGCTACTCACCCACGCATACAAGGCATTACACAACAAAGGACCTACATACCTGAACCAACACGTGACCTTTCACCAGCCCACAAGGAAACTCAGATCCAGATTGCTCGACGAAGCTGCCACCTGTCGCATCCGCTGGACCAACAGCGGAGGCTGCTCATTCTCCCATTTGGCGACCAAGACCTGGAACGACCTACCCCTGCACCTCAGAGCCTCGCCATCGCTTCAGCAGTTCAGACAGGACCTCAGAACTTGGATGTACAACCAATAGGAAAACTAGCAACATCATCCGATAGCGCATCGAGACCCTCACGAGTGAAGCATCCTGATTGATTGATCAATACTCAAAATGTGAAAAAACATTTTATCCCCTCTAAAAAGGCAGGCATGACTAGAATATTATAGTTTGGGATATTAGTCGTTTTCAGCTATGCTACAAGCGTACTCTTCTTTCAAGTATGAATCCAAAAAGGTTATTTGCTCAATTTACAAGAAAACAAACTAAAATATTTAATATACATGTTTCTTCTACTTCAGACACTACACAAGGTTAATGATAATAAACAGATTAATTTCAGATGCCACCCTTAAGGCAATCAGCGCTTTAACAACAGCCAATCAAATGACAATTTAGAACAGATAATAGATAGGCCATCAAAACGAGCTCTTAAAATTATCTGTCAAGTGGCTAACAAATGAGACTGGTCAGAATATTGTTTGCAAGCATGACAACAGGAAAAAGATCTGGGTGAAAGCAATATATCATAGGGTACAGCACATGAAAGGACAGTGTCATCAGATATACTTGTAACATACCTCGAGATTCAGTGTAAACAACTGACGCTGGAACAGAATCTGGAAAGAACCTGAGCTGATACGACATGGCATCATTGAAAATAAGACCAACAAATTTTCCTTGATTGGAAATGCTGGCCTCTCGCATATCTTCTTCACTGGCAAATTCCTCTATGAATATGTCTGCAAAAAGAAGACTATGTGATGGAAATGCATTCAACATAAACTATTTGACAGTAATGTTTTGACATACAGCAGGGCTTAGACATACCCAGCAGAAAAAATGGATGGCTTTTGCCTGTGTAGATGGACAGCCACATGTATCACAACATCTCTTTTTATCTGGGTAATCAAGCTAAATTTGCTAAACACAACAGTTACAAAAGGTACTTGACTTTTAGCAGACTGGCAGAAATGGATGAATGAAGACAGATTCAAGACTGTACACATATCTAAACTGTAAACATAACTAGACTGCTCAACTCCACAGACAATGATAAGGCTGTCAAATTATGAAGTTTCTGTTCTGAAGCAATATGGATGCTAAAGGAATGTTTGTAGTTGCTCATTGTCACGTGACATTACTGTAGTTGCTCTCCAGACTGACACTATAAACTAATTACAGTAGAGTGGTTTCTTAGCTTTAGATTCAATGTATAATCCAGACCGGAGCTTCATCAACTGCACTCAATGGAATCAAAACTCCTTCAAATGCGTTTGTTCCAGGAAATGTTTAAAGACAACAAAAATAAAAACACGTTTTGCTTCATTCAGAAAGTGAGAGAAGGTCTAATAAAGTCAGCTCAGCACATGCAGTGTACATGTGGTAGGTGTAATACAACTTCAAAAGGGCAACCACAATTGATGGGTTTAGGAAACCATTTTTGCAAGTCAGGGAAGCTAAGAGCATTGAAAACAAATCCATCATTCACAAGTACAACTCCATTCTGGATCTTATTAACAAAGGGTCCATCCCATGGCTTGGCATGCGGATTTTTACACCATCATGAACAATTTCTTGCTTTCATAAAAAGGACACTATGTTTTTCCTGCTGTGTGAAAATTTACATATGGTCCTTTTTATGAAAGTAAGAAACTGATTTTATATATATGAATAATGATATATATATATATATATATACACACACACACACACATCACCGTACTCCCCTTCTGAGCGAAGAAGAAGAGGCCACACGAGGATTCCTTAGCGAGGCACTTAATTGACAAGCATGTGTGGCATGATGCATTTCGGCGTACTATCGCCTTCTTCAGATGCCGATGCTCTCCGTGTCTCGCATTGACACCATCTTAAAAATTGTCCTCTACACTTCCCATTGGTGAGAATGCTCACCTCCCAAAGTCTTGTATCTGCCCACTAGATGCAGTGTGATAGCAAACTACATCTCCTAGAGTTGGTGCTGCGTGGAGGAATTCTTTTCAACATTGTGCCCGTATCGGCTGGAGCAGTGCAGGGTGTGTGTTCGTTTTCTTTCTTTCTCTCTCTCTCTCTCTCCACAAGAAGACAATCGTGAGACGTTTAGAATACTTTACAGTTTCAGCGTACACAGGATGAACCTTGATTCTTCAGTCTTTCTTATATTCACAGATGTGGGTAAGGCTATCCATAATATAGCAATCTGGTACTCCAGGATCTACCCTCATATTTAATTCACTTTACAGAGTGTTGTTTTGATCAGGTGTGCCAGTTTTTGGTTTCACTTATCCATCCCATCCCTGCTATGCAGATGGTATTATATTTCAAATCTTTGGAGTAGAATGCATTCACAAACGTTAGATGGAGTGTAGCAAAGGTTTTAGACTGTAAGAGTTACCTTTCAACAAAGAGCGTGTTGGAAATATTTTGTTATGGATAACAAACGGGAAGCATTTGGTAGTGAAAACGTATTTATCTACTGATGTAAGAAATGGTGCAACTTTGTAGTTTCAAACGAAAACAACAGTTCCTCACAAGCACGGAGAGCTTTCGGCCCTACATTTCGTCTGGATTACACTACTTGTTAGGAACTGAGTGAACATCAACTCAGACCCACATGGGATACAACACTGCAATCACCTATGGACTATCCCTCATTCTGGCGCAGAGTCCATTAACTGGGTCTAACTTCATATGTAAAACTTACACGTCGATCTTTAAACTAATCCAACCAAAATGTAAATGATTTAATTTGTTGTATCTACCATTATTTAGCTGGGCTAATGTATCCTGGACCATGTAACGGTCTCATCTAGTGGTTAAGAAATGTAAATAAATGAAATCAATGAATATCAAACAGTTCAAAAGTACAGCAGAAAAGTGTACTACATCAGCAAATAACAAAACATGCTTCCCGGTTTACCCCAAAAAATAAGTAGAAGTTTAATAGAAAAGAAAATGGAGAAATAAAGATTCATATTTTACCTACCCCTTGATAAACAGTCAGAGTACATCAAATTCATGATTCTACTAGTCAAGTTGTTCACCGGCATGTACCCGAGAGTGAGGTCCGATGTCAGATATTCATGCAGTGATCCAAGTATCGTGCTGGGCATTGCATTATAATGTTTATTTGGATGCATTAAACTTAGAAACATCAACAAAAGGAGCAAAAATATCGGGAAAAGGATTTCCTGTAAAGAAAAAAGAGAACATGTTAATAAGAGGAAATATGCATTAGCAACTTGCAGTGTATCTGCTGTCAATCTCACTGTAAGCACACAGAACATCCTGTAAACCACATCATGAGAGGGCAGTACACATGAGCCTACTTCACGAGCATCACTGCCGGAAACATCTTTCTAAGCAGAGGACTGATTTTTATAACGGAAGAGCTATTGAGCACTGTCTCTCTCTCTCTCTCTCTAAATATTAAGTACTTTCAATTATGTTTTCAAAGCAAGAGCAGGGCCGGACTGGACTGTCCTACGGGGCAATCTGGCAATACTAGAAGAGCTGGTCTCACAGATGAGCGTATGGGCTATTTTCTGTTTGTTGGTGGATCTTTTTTATGGTCTGGTGGGAAGGTTTTTACTGCTGATTTCTCTGATATCACAAGAACATTGCCTGCAGCAAGCACAAATGCATACAGTCTCTCATATATTTCAAAACATTTATAAAGCGTGTTTTACAAGTTTGTATACTGCGCTGATCTGTCACTGTTTCAGCTATCTGATTCTCTAATGGAGGCCACTTTATTTTGGTGACTAGGACTATTTACTGTCCCAATCAGACTCTGAGCAATAGGCTCAACATCAAACAAAATGATAATTTAAAGTGTAGCGGGTCTATCTCTTACTATCTTAATCTGCAGGAAACTAAAGGTCCTTCTATTTCACAGCTATCTGAATTGACTGACCCTGAAATAATCGCACAGTACCCTCTCATCACCTCTCTTCTTTTCACAACTCTCTACAACCTCTCTAATTTTATGACAAGACAGGAGGCTAGCATTATGCATTACCTTTTATTTACCAACTTCTGAGCAGCACTTTAAAGCTTCTAACATATCTTGATGAAGTCACAAAAACTCCAACATTCTAGGCTTTTCCTCTTTTGTTTGCTGAATCTGAGCAGATAAGTATAATCTTACTTATTTTAAAGATAGTTTTTGGTAAAAGTATGTTATATGTGAGAAAAAATGAATGTAGTAAATAGGAAATGTAGCTAGATTTTGTTACTAGTTGTTTCTAGTTGTTTGTTGTTAGATTAACCCAATTTTCGGGTTATTTATAAAGATTACAATTTTTCTTTATAAGGGTATTTTAGCAGGATTATGTGAAACATTGTTTTAAAAAAAGGATTTGGCAATTAATTTAAAATAAATGTTTTTTAAAATATTTTCTAAATATTCACAAGTAAAGGATGCAACGGTAAAATAGGAAATTAGCATACCGATAAAATTTAAATCTGAAGAAACGCGGATGTGAGCGAGCTGATTCAAACGGTCACTTGAGGTGTATGCAAAACGAGCGTACTGCTTTCTGAATGGTAGACGAGGATCTCGCATTTTTAGTTTGGAAATGGAACAGAAGGACTTGTTTCAAAGGGTAATAGAGCACGTATGAACAACGAAATTCCAGAAGTGTCCAATCCTTTAGGGAAATAGAGCATGAATAGGTTACAAGTGACGTTGTGAGCCCACAACGTGAGGTTGCTAGGAAACAATCTCTGATAGGCGTCAGTTGTTTTTGACAGTTGCGGATCTGAGGGTTTTTTAGTGACAAGAGAAGAAGAGAGTAGGGGAGATAAATAAGAACAAGGGTTTTACAGTAGAAATAATATTTTTACAGAAACATAAAATGTGAAAGACACATTTTAAAGGGATTGAGTTAAAAAAAATAATAAAGAAAGATAATATTTATAAGAAAAGTTTCACATAAGTAAAAAAATAATAATATAAGAAATTAAGATGAGTGAGGAAGCTGGAATTAGCTCAAAGAATGTACAGGAGGAAATTATAAGAAGCTTAATAGAGAAGGGAATAGGGAATAAAGTACAGGAGACAGTGAAAGGTTAGCAAAGGAAGGGAAAATGAAAGTAGATAATGTGGCGGGCAAGGAATTTTGGACGTTATCAGAAGAAGAGGATACACAGAACAGGGGACCTGGTGGAAAATGTTTTAGGAAACAGAAACACAAAAATATAGTGGGAAATATTGCCAGTACAGAGACAAAGAAAGTAAGCTGAAAAAACATAGGAACAGGTTCTAAAGGTGTCCAGAGAGGAACAAATGAGAGGCAGATTGACCCTGCGAATGACAGAGGTGGACATCCATCATGGCCAACAGATATTGAAAGTGAGAATTTGGATGAGTACGCATTAGATCTTGATTATAATGAGGATCAAGATGAGTTCTCTGAATATACTAATTCAAGTACTCAGAATAAAAAAAGGAAATAAGAGATCCTTTTGGACAGTCACTTTTTAACCCAGCATTAATTAGAAACCCAAGAAGTTCAGAATGGTGGCCAATGGAACATGTTTCAGATTATATTAAATTCTGGATTCCAAGGCCATTGAAAAGGAACGCAAGAAACTTAATGAGAGCAGAATGTTTACGACCAGTTATTGACATAAAGGAGACTATAACTACTAATCTAGATCAAGACCTAATAACTTATTTATTTAAATTGGGTCGTGACCCTAGGAAAGGGCTGGAAAGATCGCTTAAACAATGCAAAGATATAGTTTTGGATATATTAGGACCAGTGGCAAGGTTATTTGACATGATAGAGGAATCATACTTGAATGGAACAGAACTTGATTTAGAACTATTAAAAGGTTGGAGCCAAAGGGCCGTGTGTTTCATTGGAAACGCAAATGCAAGTCTCATAGTGGAAAGACCTAAGGCAGTTTTATTCAGGATCAGTCATAAATTGGGAGATTTTGCAAAGAAGGAGAGCAGTGAGGAGTCAAAAGGACTCCTATTCAGGGATGGACTGTTAAGTCTTTAGGGAAACACGTTCATACGTTTACTTCTCTAGATAAAGCACATGGATCTATGCAAAGAGTTTTTGGAAGTGTAAGTTTATGTGGCAGGGCCGGAAGGCGGAGTCAGACTTTCAGCTGACCATATTTCAGAGCCCCATATTATCAAGGAGGAGGAAGATTGAAAGGAAGGAGTAGTTTCAGAGGAAACATGTATCAAAGTTCCTTCTATCCTCAAAGAGGACGTGGAGAAAGGAGCAGATCAGGTCGTGGAAGATCAAGCTTTCAGTCAGAAGGACAGACAAATCAAGATGAGTATGAGAGATACTTTTGTTTTACCCTGAGAAATTCAGGAGGGAGGCTGCGATTATTTCAGAAAAGATGGAAAGAGATAACAGGAGATTTATGGGTTTTGGAAACAGTGAAAGGTTTCAAGGTAGATTTTGTATCGCTACCAATACAAGAGAGAGTACAAAGAGATATATTCCTTCAAAAAGAGGTTCAAGATATTTTTGGAAAGGAGATAAAAGATTTGTTGGGAAAGCAGGTAATAATAAGTCAGAGGAAAGAAAAGGGTATGTAAGTACCCTTTTTGTTGTGGAAAAAAAGGACAGGGGTTGGACATCTGTCATAAATCTGAGGAATTTAAATCAGTATGTGGTTTACAAATATATCAAGGTGGAGGGTATCCATCTGTCAAGAGACATCCTGATGGACAACGATTGGATGATGTAAATAAATTTGAAGGATGCGGATTTTACTATTCCGATTGCAGAAGAAAGCCAGAAATATCTTCAGTTCAGATGGAAGGGACAACTATTTCAGTTTGTTTGTCTCCCCTTCGGGTTATCTTCGCCCCCTTGGGGTTTTTCAAAGGTGATGACACTGGTCGTGGGTTTCTTGAGAGAAAGAGTGGCTTGAATATGGATTTTTTCAGACAACATACTTATCAAGAATGGAGAGGTAAAACTTTACTGGAACACAGTGTCTTGGTTCAGGGTTTGCTGAGAGACTTAGGGTTTGTGATACATTCAGACAAATCTATTTTGGTACCAGCACAGAGGATGGAGTTTTTAGGTTTTGTGGTGGACACAGTAAAGAAACAGTTGGAGTTAATGGAGAGGAATATTGTCTTAATAAACAAAGAGAGGTGAGATGTTTATTATGAAAACAGGAGGTAACTTTAAGACAATTAGCGAGAGTGATAGGTCTTTTATTATCATCGATTCAGGCTATTTTTCCGGGCCCATTGCATTACAGGGCATTACAGAGGGTAAAAGGTGCGAGTTTAAAAAAAGGTCTTTGGTACGGAGACAAAGTGAGATTGGATGTAGAAGCGAAGGAAGAGTTGAACTGGTGGCTAGAAAATGTGCAAGCATGGAATGGCCGAGCAATTTTTGAGTCGAGTGCGGATTATGTACTAGAGACAGATGCGAGCAGTTTAGGCTGGGGTGCGAGGTTAGAGTCTCAAGAAACAGGAGGACGATGGAACTTGAAAGAAAGAGAAGATCACATATATTGTTTGGAACTGAAAGCAGGAGTTTTGGCGGTTCGCAGTTTGAGGGAGTAAATTCAGAGAAGAACAGTTTTATTAAAGATGGACAATATCTCGGCAGAGACTTACATAAACAAGTTGGGGGGAAGCAGGTCAAAGAGATTAGCAGATTTGGCTAAAGATATCTGGAAGTTTTGCATGGATCACAAGATAAACATAACAGTTCAATATCTACCAGGAAGAGAAAACATGGTAGCAGATTGGAAATCTCGTTTTTTGAAGGATTACGGCGATTGGAAACTGAATCCTTTGATTTTCAAAAAGATACAGGAAACTTTCGGACATTTGAAGGTAGACTTGTTTGCGTCAAGGTTAACAAATCAGTTGGAGAATTATGTGAATTGGAGACCAGATCTGGGAGCAATGTTTGTGGACTCTTTTAGTCTAGATTGGAAAGGTATGAGAGATTATGCTTTTCCCCCATTCTCAATGATAATTAGAGTTTTAGCGCAGGTGAAGAGACAAGTTTGCAGACTAGTTTTAGTAACTCCATTCTGGACAACGCAAGCTTGGTATCCATCTCTGCTGGAGTTAGCGGTGAAAGACCCAATTTTAATAGTAGCGGAGGAAGGTCTTTTGGAGGTTGTAGACGGATGAGAAAATCCGTTAGTGGAGTCAGCAGTGCTCAACCTTCTAGTTTGGAGAATTTCAGGAAATCAGATAGATTCGTGGAGCTATTAGGAGAGGCTTCAGAATTATTGTATGAATCATGGGAACCAGAAACTAGGAAAAGGTGTGCAAGCGCTTGGAAAGTGTGGGTATGTTGGTGCATGGCAAGGGATTTGGATCCTGTTGAAGTGGATGAAATTATGATTGCTAATTTCCTGGCATATCTTTACAAGAAAGAACTAAGTTATAGTACAGTAAATTGTTATAGGTCAGCTACAGCAGCTGGACATTGTCTGCTGATTGATTAAGTTGCTGTAGGTAAAGGACAATTGGTTTGTAGAATTATTAAAGGAATTCGTTTGAAAAAATCTGCAGGTTCAAGGTATGGTTTGGAAACTTTTTGAAGGATGGCAGTGTAATAGGTTTTTGAGTCTCAAACATTTAACTTGAAAGTTAACTACATTATTATGTATGATTTATTTTAGAAGGGTTTCAGACGTGAAAGCCTTGGATATTTCTGGCAGATTCTTTCATCCAGAGGGTGTGTTTTATTAAATTAAAAGGAGAACAAAGACAATGTCAGAAAGGATTTTTTATCCTCGATTTGATAGTCATCCTAAATTGTGTGTAGAAAGATGTTTAAGAGAGTATCAGTGTAGAGTAAGTGAAATTAGGTGTATGGAGGTAGATAAGTTATTGATTTCATATGCAAAACTGCATAAACCAGTTTCTTCAGCAAGTACTGCAAGATGGGTTAAGGATACTATGAGTGAATCTGGTGTGAATTTAAAGAAGTTCAAAGTTCATTCTCTACGTGGAGCTATGGCTTCAAAAACATACATCTTTTGAGCGAGTTTAAGCGAGATTCTGAAAGCAGCATATTGGTCAAATGACAAGGTGTTTAGAGATTTGTATTTTAGACCAGCTGAACATGTATCGGAAAAAGTTCTATAAGACTTTAAACATGCATAATGCTAGCCTCCTGTCTTGTCATAAAGGGCCATATGTAGGTAGGGACCCATTTACCACTTCATAAATACCGAATTTTACCGATTCGGTATTTATGAAGTGGTAAATGATATGTAGGTAATGAGTCGGTATTATTTACCGATTCGGTAAAAGTCGGTAATTACCGAATCGGTATTTACCGATTCGGTAATGAGGCATACCTTCCCATTAATGGGAAGGTATGCCTCATTACCGAATCGGTAAATACCGATTCGGTAATTAGGGGAACACATGCAAGGGTGGCAGGGTGTCACATTGACACCCTGTTGCACCCCTGAGACGGCCATGTGTGCACATGTGGCACACATACATGCCCTAAGGGCATGTATGTCTGCCACATTGCACACGTCTAAGCGCTTTAAAACGCTTAAACACATCCATTCATTATTTACCACCAACTAATAGTTGGTGGTAAATACCGACTCCAAAACACACACACACACTCCCCCTACATCTCATTTCTGTATTCGGAATTTACCGAATCGGTAAAATTACCGATTCGGTAATTTTACCGATTCGGTAAATTACCGAATGCAGAAATGAGCCCCCTACATCTCAAAAGCCAAAATACCGGTCGGTAACGGTATAATTACCGAAAATCGGCCGTTACCGACCGGTATTCGGCTACCTACATGAGGCCCAAAATGTCGATTCTCAGAGGGTAAATGCATGGAGAATCATGGTTTTATTAAAGACATGGAGGATAACATTATCCCACCCTCCCTAACACTTCTGATGGGAAAGGAGGGCTAGAATATATATATTTAAAACATATATATTTCAGTAGTATGTTAAGAAGGAGATTTAAGATTAATGTTGCTTGGAGTTATAGGAATAAGCAATATGTTCAAAAGGGTTGATTTTATTTGTTGCAGATGCTCAATAGAAGAGTCATGGAAAGAATGGAGAAAAGAAGAAAAGAGGTTTTTGGGAAAATAGAGAAGAAACAAAAGAGGAAGAGCCTAGAATGTTGGAGGCTTATGTTATGTTGAATGTTCTAAGTTTTTGTGACTTCATCGAGATATGTTAGAAGCTTTGAAGTGCTGCTCAGAAGTTGGTAAATAAAAGGTAATGGATAATGCTAGCCTCCTTGTCTTTAATAAAATCACGATTCTCTATGCACTTACCCTCTGAGAATCGACATTTGCCACCCTTTTTCGTTTTTCATTTCTACACCTCTGTTCTGACCAACTCTATTTCCTCCAACCCATCTCAATTTAGATGTTGCTAGATGTTACTTTCGTAAATAGGTTGTCGTTTCTCTACTACCATTTCAATGTAATTCAAGACCACTGGCATAACGTAGAGCGCATCTAGCAGGGTACGTAAAATGTGAAATTCATTAAATAAATAACTGTGTATCATAATCAAGCCAAACAAAATCCAAGTGCTCTCACCAGAGCATAATGAAAAAAAGATTTAGCAAACACTGACAACTCATCTAGTGATAAGTGTTTAAAAGGCCCCACTCTAGTGAGTCAGTTTTTGGTGGAATGGAATTCAACTCAGACTCAACACCACAGGCCGATTGATCCTGTGCCCAGTTTTTCTAGGTGAAGGAAACCAGTAATTTCGATGGGTTGAATCGCATAAGGTAGCCAAGCCTCATACCCCGTACGCCGATAACATTTTTCTTTGGATGGGTGAGCATACAATCCTTTCCCCTGCTAAAACTTTATTTTCCCTTTACCCTCCCTCCTGTGCCCTGCAAGTCTTCCTCCTTCCATCTCTCCAGCACAGGAAAACCACTTCACAAGGTTACCAGCTACTCAGAGTAAGTGGTAAATGTGAGTATTAAACCCCTCGGAATAGGCAATATCGTGCAGAATTTCTCACTGAAATTCTGTGTCCAGAGTTATTCTCCATTCTGAGGGATATAACTCATAATAGGTGGAATCCCTTGGGGAGATAATTCTGGCTGCTGGGAATCTCAATAATCTAACAATACGAGAGAGTACAGCAACCACAACTTTAAAGGCACTATGGATCTTAGTGCTCCAGAAGAGGATCTCTTGGATGATTGACATTTCTGACAAAAGCTATATGAAAACTATTAAGCCCAATGAACTAGATTCACGAAGCAACTGTATATCTCCAGACATGTAAAGTTATAGCTGTTCACCTGTGCATTTGTTTTTTCCTAACCCTTACGTTCTTTAGCCTCTTATTTTTGAAGAATCTGCATCCAATGGGTTATGGAATTAAATAGTTTTTACCTATTGCGCCTCACGTCCACACACTAATCTATTGTGTGTGTGTGTGTGTGTAACAGCCTAAGCCTAACTTTTACAAGAGTCTCATCCTGCACCTGTACTAGACCTGGAGGGGTGCCCCAAGCGTGCCCTTAGTAGCAGCAGAAAACTACTGCCCCTGTTACACGTTCATACCAATAGCGCAGTGGTGGCAGCATACTGTGTTTTGTAGTGATCTTAGTGTGACCAGACTTTCACTTGCACCACAAGAGAATGAGCCTACAGGTACACTAGTATACATTTCTGCTACTAACCATGATTGCAGAATCCTAGCGCAGAGGCCAATTCGCATGGATGAATGCATGTTGTGTGTAAGAAGTGAGTTACACACAACATGAGTGCCAGAGTGAACCATAGTGACACAGCCCTGTGGGTTCCCTTTTGAAGCTCCCTGGCCAGTTCATGTGCACAAGAGGGAGGTGAAGTTGCTTTCCCAGACAGCGGAAGTGCATTGCTGACATTCCTGAGAATGGAGGGAGGGAATCCAGACAATGAAGTGTGGAAAAAAGACACCGGCTTCCTTAGAAATTTGATTAGGTCTAGGTAGTTCTCCTGAAACTGCCATTTGGTGGATGGTAGCAGTGAAGTGTGACTACTGTTCCTCTCGTTAGAGTATGATGCATCCTTTTAGAAATGGGTTGTTTTTTAAGCGAGCTATTTTGAGGGCTGGTAGCGCAAATCCCAAGTCTGTTATAAGAAGTCCGTACCCGAGCACACATATAATATCAGATACTGACAATATATAACAGGACAATTTCGTAGTTGTTGCACTTTAATTTTCTTTCTTCCATTGGTCAAGCCAACGCGTGTTTCGTCACCCGGGAGTGCCTGCGACTTCCTCAGGGCTGGAAGAATAAGTACAGAACTTGCTTGTAATGTATACATCTCTGAAAGAGCATTAAAATGAGATACAAGTGGAGCCCACAATATATAAAAAGATATATACCAAAACAATAAACCAAAGTCCAGTGGACAAGGTGTGGTTGCTGATGAATTTTAAAACAGGCCCACATTGCTGATGCGGAGTGTAAGGAAATATGTATGAGAATCAACATGAGTCTCCGTGACAGTGAGGAACTAGTGCTCATAACCTTAATCCATAATTTGCACCAGTGCAGTGAAGGTAAACAAATAAAAGTTGGTGATTGTGCACATTCACATTACTTAAATGGTGTCAATGTGCATCTAAGATCCAGGATGACACGTACCTAATAGGTATGAAGTGATGAAGATTTCAACCTAAAATAACGAGGGAGCGAATAAGTGAATGAAATATTACTCCAGTATAATAATAACATATGCAAGAGGAAGTTATAAAATAATATAACTACCTTGAGACCGGTTATAATTCCGTCCCGGCCAAAAGGGCAGGGAATAAAACTGGGTCCGTCTTGATAAGACCCCACAACAAACTATCGTAGCTAGCTCTAGTTCCACTTCTCTGGATACAATACCCTCCAGCGGGAGTGAAGCAGAATCACTATCATCCATTAATAACACTGATAACCGTTTTTTACGGGAAGTAAAGAGAGTGAAAAGAGGAAACAGGGATCAGCCTCGACGCCAGGATACCATACAAAAAAGACCAGGAGGGTTAAGAGAGGAGGTTCGGGTAGAAGAAAAGACAAGTATGAAACTGAGATCATCAGACAAAAGGAATTAGTGACAAGTCAATGTAAGGGAGTTGAGGTCATAAATTTGAGTGTGGTAATACTAACAAGTGATATGACCACCCTACTGGAAAAGGGTATGGGCTTTTGTCCAAAAAATCATGGTGACATTTGCAACTCAATGATAGACCTGTTTAAATTTGTAAGAAATTTAAAACTGAAAAAATATTTGGCAAGCATGCGGACAATGATTAAAGCAGTGAAAACATACCCTAATGATGTTTTTCCTGATTTAACAACTATACAAGACATCAGAGATGCAGAATTACTTCTCTCAATAACTGATGATGATCGTGATCACGTGTATTGAAGAACTACTTATGGATCATGAAATAGAAACAGACTATAGCGTCTCTAGTGGACTTAAGCGCAAATCTGGTTGGACACCGACACTAGCTAGTGACAATAATATCGATGTGTTTCATAAATTAGTAACTAGAGACCTGAACAAACTGCTGGAGCCTAAAATTAAATCGAATAGGCATAACAGAGACAACCTAACAGTGAAAGAACGATAGACCCTACAAGAACTAGCACATATGAAAAATATTACCATCAGGGAAGTGGACAAGGGGGATCATATTGTGATCATGAATACTCAGGATAATATCACAATTAGATGACCCCACCTGTTACACAAAACTTAAGGATAATCCCATTAACTCACTCAAGGTCAGAATAAATACTCTTCTGGTTGAGTGGCGTAATAAGGATTTAATTGATCATGATGAGTACTTATATATTAAAGTTGACAGACCAAGGTTTCCTTGTATCTATACCTTACCAAAAGTCCATAAAAATTAACAATTTCCACCAGGTCAGCCTATCATTTCGAGCATAGGGGGACCGACCGAAAATCTGTCCCACTATGTGGATTTATTCTTACAACCACTAGTCAAATATCTTCCTTCCTTTGTGTGCGATACCAAGCATATCTTAAGCATACTTGCAGATGTGGTCTGGGAAGATGGCATGATTTTGGCAACACTAGATGTGACATCTCTGTACACATGTATTAGACAATATTTGGGAATCAAAGCTACAGAGAAATTTTTAAATAGCAGACCAGCAAAACAATGGGAACATGTGGAAATGCTGCTGACAATGATTAAACTCATTCTCACTAATAACGTCTTTATATTTGAACAACAATGGTACAGACAGACCCACGGAGTTGCTATGGGCTCCAGATTCTCTCCTTCGTACACCAATCTTTTTATGGGTTGGTTTGAGGAGGAGTGGATCTGGGGCCCAAAAGGGACTAACTGGTGCAACTCCATTATTTATTGGGGAAGATACATTGACGACTGTATCTTGATCTGATCTGGCCTGGTATAATGGACAACCTCAAATTGTTCTGTGACTTTCTGAATTACATCTAATTGTAGTCACAAAGAAATAGAATTTCAGGATGTAGCACTATACATTGAAAACAATCAAATTCATAGCAGACTACATCGTAAGCCCACCTTATGTAATGCACTGTTACATGCAGATAGTGCTCATCCTAAACATCAAAAAGAATCTATTCCCTATGGAGAACTAGTAAGGGCTAGAAGAAATTGTAGTGATGAAGCTAACTTCAAAACCTGTGTGGGTAACATGAAACAACGTTTCATAGCCAGAGGATATAACAGACTAACAATTGATAAGGCAGAAAACAGGATACTGACAACAAATGGAGCGGAGACACTGACAGACAAATCAGTTACAACTACACGACCTCAGGCACTCAGAATGGTGACGGATTACAATGAGATATCCTTGGAACTAAGAAATAGTATGAAACGCCACTGGCACATACTAAGAGCGGACAAAAATCTAGAAGATCAGATAGCGGACGTTCCTGTGATTACTTACAGGAGGGGTCAAACTATTAGATCACTATTAAGTTTAAGCTATCCAAAACACAAACCTGTGGATTATCTCAGAGATGTATGGGTTTCCATAAATGTGGTAGCTGTAGGGTTTGTGATAAAGCCATGGATAAAAAGAAGGAATTCACAAATCCAATGGGTAGACGTTTCACAATCAGACAAATGATAAACTGCAATAGCAAATTTGTTATATATATGCTTAAATGCAAATGCAACAAATTTTATATAGGCAGTACGATCCGGCCGTTAAAGGAACGGATCAATTAACATGGACGAGCCATCAAATATAAGGATACAAGGTATCCCACTGTAGTATACCTAAATGAATGTAATGCACAAGACACTTATAAAACATTTACCTTCTGTGGGATTGAGAAGATCGAGACGGACACCAGGGGTGGCAACAAAGAGCTACGGTTGAGACGTAGAGTGGCAATGTGGATCATGAAAATGAGAGCAGTTGACCACGGCCTCAATTTAGATCATGAGCTACACTATTTTCTGGGTGATTGAATATATTTACCTGTCTCTGCCATATATAGCGATTCATTGAATTTAGTATGTCATCCATACAATCAAGCTGGAATTTGAACTATTCTTATACAACCCATGACATATTAGTAGTTCGCCTTTCATGTAGAGACCACCCTACATCTAACTAATAATAATTGATTTTGGATCGAAACTCTTTTGTGTAAAATGTTATGTTTCTCTCAAGTTTACCAGACAACATATGATTAATACTGATGTATTGTATTCCGCTGTTTGTTAGGATAATTCTTCTTATACTATATACTTTTGTATATTGACACATATACTTTCATGATATGCCTTGCATTGTTCGCAATACTAAGCAATTCTTTATATCTTAGTATATGTATTTTAGGGTGTTTGCCCGTTTTGGCTATACCTTTTCACTGGTGACCACACTGCTGAAACAGAGTGATGACTTAGCACCACTTATATTCAAATATTAATGATTGAGTGATATAGGGACACTTTCACTCTGATATGTAAGGACATTGCTGTTATCACTATTAATGCACTCTATGATAAGGAGAATATTATTCACGTTCATTCTGTTCTTCATAATTATTATTCACCTAATATTTTATTCTGATTTGGGAGAATACAGAATACGATAACTATTTTGCTACTAAATTATTGGATTCTCGTACATATGCTCACATATCTTTCGCACCTGTGTTTTGGAGAGACACATCGTATACTTAGAACTACATCATGGCAGTTTATTGAAGAAGGGATATTCACTGACTTCAGGGGTGAGCGGTATAGGCTCACTAGTTTGAATATGGATATGGATAGCATCAATCGCATGGTTTTCCCGTTCGCATTATAATGAGAATTCAGTATATGGCAACTAATTGTGCCACGTGTTTTTCCCGTTCGCATTATAATGAGAATTCAGTACAGGGCAACTAATTTTGCCACTTAGTCGTTCTATTCTAGAATCCAATCGTATATAATATTCGTACGTGTACTACTATATAGACACATTGTGTTTTTAGAATTCCAACATGGCCGCTATTTTGAGAGGTGACTCTTATTGATATTAGAGGTTAGCGGTATAGGCTCTTGACTTTGAACCGGATTTAAACGGATTGTATTTCCGGTTCATGTTACTCCGCGGCCGTATTGGGGACCGAGAGTCGGACGTGTACTCACGCCATAGCACGAAAAGTAGGGGTTTGGCTATGGACTTTGAGACGTTACTATGGAGAGATGATTTTATTGGGGATATGCTAATTCCTATCTTTATTTACAGTGCTTTATTGAAGTTGGACGATACAGAAGCCATGATCACATCAATATTTTGTGAGTTGTTTCACGCTTTACATAAGAAATTTTAATATGTATTGCGTTTATACTAAGTATGAACAGTATTGTAGTTGGATATTTGTGACTATATTTATTTATTATGATGCGAGAATTATAGAGAACGCATATATTTCAGTCCAACGCAATACTGGCCCTTCCTACTTCAAAATTACGATGTGCTAGGATGCTTTTGTTTCTGACTCAGGTAACATAGCGGTCACTGTTTGATATCATATCTTTAACATCAGATATGCAGGGCACTCTTTATGACCTTCATGGTCCTGTGGTCAAATATTATATTGTACCACTGATGCAAAGTATATTTGCTTTGGGGGCATAGTATGTAAAAAAGTTCTTACTCGCCTTACTGATGAGGTAAGGCGGATATACTTTAGATATCCCCTTGGTATGGGTATCCATCATGATACTACATTGGGATTGAGATATAGGAGTATGGATTAGGTCACATGGTACAATACTAGAGATGGTACATGATCGCCGTTAGATGCTTTGTCAATAGAACAGGACAGATTGAATTTGGAGCTCTCCTGTTTGGTGCTTATATTTGGTCACTTCGCAATATCAATTGATTTTTTGAATTTTGGTTGGTATTTGCCATGATAGGTCTGGGTTTGGCTTTATGCTATATCTTTGTTACAGATGCAAAGGACACAACATTTCAAGACGGACCCAGTTTTATTCCCTGCCTTTTTGGCCGGGACGGAATTATAACCGGTCTCAAGGTAGTTATATTATTTTATAACTTCCTCTTGCATATGTGATTATTATACTGGAGTGATATTTTATTCACTTATTCGCTCCCTCGTTATTTTAGGTTGAAATCTTGATCACTTCATACCTATTAGGTACGCTTCGTCCTGGATCTTAGATGCACATTGACACCATTTAAGTAATGCGAATGTGCACAATCACTAACTTTTATTGGTTTACCTTCACAGCACTGGTGCAAATCATGGATTAAGGTTATGAGCACCAGTTCCTCACTGTCACGGAGACTCATGTTGATTCTAATACATATTTCTTTACACTCCGCATCAGCAATATGGGCCTGTTTTAAAATTCATCAGCAACCACACCTTGTCCACTGGACTTTGGTTTATTGTTTTGGTATATATCTTTTTATATATTGTGGGCTTCACTTGTATCTCATTTTAATGCTCTTTCAGAGATGTATACATTACAAGCAAGTTCTGTACTTATTCTTCCAGCCCTGAGGAAGTCGCGGGCACTCCCGGGCGACGAAACACGTGTTGGCTGGACCAACAGAAGAAAGAAAATTAATGTGCAACAACTACAAAATTGTCCTGTTTTATATTGTTACATGATAAGAATCAGTATCTGATATTATATGTGTGCTCGGGTACGGAAACTATATTGTGTGTGATCCCTACGGATTAAGAATTGGGAGGGGCGGGTCACCCCTCTTCCCTTGAGCACCTACAGATAGATTGCACCAACTAAGTACTGGAAAGGGAAAGCGCCATAACCAACCAGGGACTCATCTTCCATTCATTTTGATATTATCTGTTATAAGAAGGTTCCAGTATGGACAGCTGGTCAGAGTACAACATAATTGCAGAGAGGAACAACGGTTTGTGATTGGAATTAGAGATCTTAAGAACCGACTAAGGAGGCGGGATATAGTGATGCCCTTCTGATTCAAGCTGAATAAAAGAATCTGGCAGGTAGAGAGGAGATCCAGCTTAGTACAGCGTTCTAAGGGAACTTCTAAAAAGAGATTGGCATTTGTGACAACGTATAATTCTTTTTACAAGGTCATTTACAGGGTATTTGCTGAGACACTAGTCACTGTTATCAGGAGTACCAGGTCTGGAAGAGATAGTGGAGAAACGATTTTGTCAATAGTATCCTCAAAGAGGGAAAAGGGTTTACAATCTACAAACTCTTGGGTAAGTGAGCCCATGGGGATAGCCACATTCTTCAACAGAATAAACTCCCAACAGATGACCTTAGCCCTACTCTTGGAAATCTACCAAAGTTTCTCTGGATTTGTCTAATATTCCTCTAACCCCTCAATAATTCTCTGAGGGAACAGACCCAGGGATTTTTTCTTAACCTGGACTGTGTCATAAGATTCCTAAAGGCCACTCGGTATGGAGCAAGCTCCTCAGTCATCCATAGACAATGCCAAAACAATAATTGCTTATAGTCAGTCTTATGAACAATTTTTCTTTGGGCCAGGTCAAGTAAGATAGAATTCCACAGTGCTGGCTGGTAGATTAAAAAGTGATCTTATAAAGCGATGTTCAGTCACTGTAAGACAATCAATGTTCCCACTCCCCCACAATTCTGCTACATGCATAGTTGATCCTAGGGATTTTGTATTGTATATGTCTAATGCTGGAGCCACTTTTCTAGACACGGTGCTTCTATGGATCTTGGTTATGTGGGCAGTCTGCTGTATTAAGGACAGATGCGCTTTCTCTATATGGCGGGACTTCCAAGATGGCGCCAGCGACTAGACCGTCGGAACAAGAAATAGGCGGTCTAGTCTTTCCTGGAGACAACGCGTGAGCCCGGCAAGTAGACCAAAGGTAAAATGGTCAACTTGAAGAGCAAATGCCTCGGTTACAGTGGAGAATAGTACCTCTTTCTGAGTTAGAAATGCTATTAGCATATTTATTTTATCAAGGCACACATGTATTGTGTCGATTTTCTGCAATGAAACTCTTTCATAGACCTTTATTAGAGGAGGATAAAATGTAATTCCACATTATTGTACTATTTTTTGAACCTTAAGCAAAAAATAAAAACC
This sequence comes from Triturus cristatus, assembly GCF_964204655.1. Taxonomy (NCBI): domain Eukaryota; kingdom Metazoa; phylum Chordata; class Amphibia; order Caudata; family Salamandridae; genus Triturus; species Triturus cristatus. The sequence continues at coordinate 668,273,918 of NC_140590.1, forward strand.
TTGGGCTAACCCAAAAAAGGGTTCCTTTGTTTGAATGTCATAGTTTTCCTTTTTTACCAGTGTGTGATGAGCCGGAACAAAAAGCAGATATGGCGATGAGTTTACAAGCAAGACTAGTATTTACAGGATTGCAAGCACCAGGAATAGTTATACATACACAAAGAAGTAAGTGTACCAAAGGATTATTATACGAAGACATACTAATGAAGGCAGGATTGCCATGAGCCCAGTAATGATATTCAAAAGGAAAATTCCAAGCATGTTGTAGGACTATGTAACACATGAGTTCATACCAACCATGAGCTGTATATTTCTAGTAATCACAGAAATGGAAAGCAGTGATAGGCAAGGAAATTAGTCCATGCAAAAGCTACATGAGATGTGGATCTTCAGCAACAGAAAAGGGTGTGTTCTTTTTTTGTTTCTTTGAGAGAAGGCCCCTTGAGTTTTTGTAGTACCCACCTTAATTGTGTTAACACGCACATTTGAGCTTGCCCATATTGCAAAAAAATGTAATTCAAAACAGAAGTAGTTATAGTAGAGAAATTGTAAACATGTTTAGAAGGAGTTTGAAAGCCATTATCAATAACCCTGAAAGCAGTTTTCATTACTTCCCTATCAGCTTCTATAAATCTTTCTGTGGCTTCTCTCTTAGAGTATGCCTGTTCTTCTTTCCTAGCCAAATAATGAAGGTAGGTTTAATTCTTTTATTCTTTACAGGCAGGATGCTGTCCCAAATGAAAATCAATCAAATCCATATCTTAACTTTTTTTGGACATATGGTTTTTCACAGAATTCAAACTAGAGTGTTTCAGCCATCTTCGATACAACTTCCTTACTCTGCAGGTAGTCACTGTCACACGAGTACATGTATTTTGCCTAGGGTATAGTCTAATTGCTGGTGGAATGGACACTTTAGACACAAATCTGTACATATAAAGGTCATCTGTTGGTCACTAGGCTATTCTAGCCGAACTAAACAATGTTAAATTTGAGGTTCCATTTTGAACCTCCCATTTGCAACCTGAAAAAATTGTCAAATTGATTTGTGCAAACGATTGTATTTTTCAATCTAAAAGGAAAGCTAAGCTCATGCTCACCAGCTGAAAAGTCTTGTTTAAAAATATAAAATCTCTAGTTCCTCGAACACTTTTTTATTAATATTTTTTCTTTCAAATTTGTGTAACCTTGTTCTAGAAATTAATAAGTGAATAGTGATGGATGGATTAATCTAGGACTGGTAATAAAAATCTTTGTAAAGCTTTTCAGGTTCTTGTAAATAAAATGCTGACTGATTTGATCTATCACATTGGAAAATCATTCGTGAAACATTTAGGACAGTTAACTGGGTTGAGTGCCCTGCAATACTCCTACTGAGTAAAATTGTATACATCCCTCCACTGTTAGACTGATGACTGTAGTATCCATAATGATGGAAATGGAACAGCTCTTGATTCTCTGCCTGGAGATATGGACCTTCATTGTCCAACAATGCATACAACCTCAAGTCAGTCATTACTGGCTTAACAACATTGATGTCCTACAAACTTGCAAAATGATCTGGAGTACCAATGTCATCCAAAGAGATTCTCAAAACATGAGGAATTTTAATAATTTCTGGGCCCAAGGTCTGATAAAGCCCCTTTTAACAAAAGGTATGCAGTGTGGTCGACAACATAGTAGTCCCTTTTAGCTGTGTGAGAAGAAAAATGTGGCTGCAGTTCCTGAACTACAGAGAGTGGAGGACATTCAGGAAGACAGTGCCTATGCACTATCAGCAGAATTTAATTAAGACAGAAAGCTTCAAAATCAATGATGATACCAGAGCAAGATCGAAATGTATGGCCATAGTGGACAGATATACCTGTCACAGCCCCAGCAACAGGTAATAGTGTTGACTGATAGAAGAAGTAGATATTTCCTGCGTTTATTTGTAAGACGGAATGAAAATAACTCATTTCGGGGTTGGACTCATCTCCAGATAGAGTGATTTCTTGCATCTGTATCATTTTAATGTATGAAGATTATTTCAGATGTCCACATAAAACTGCAGCTCCGTTGTGGCAATTGTTGCCGATGTTGCAGCAGGAACACTTGTTGAAGAGGATGCCTGCACCACATACACACCGGTACTCAAAAATAAGTATGAACTTGGAGATACAGCAGGCTCATCGGTCCCCAGAATGGAGCCAATGATTTCAATACTGCTGTACTCTTCTTGAGGCATATCCAGAATAGGGAGAAGACTTAAAGAGCTAATCTGGTGGCACTTTGATGTTGGCCGGGTTCGCTGAACACAATCATCATACAGTCCTTCTTGATGTGATCAATCGACATTTGTTTTCCTTTGTACCAGGAAGTGTCAGCAGTGTTTTAGAGTGTGTGCCTTCTACCCCAAGAACTGGAACAGGTGTCCTGTAAGATGGTCCAAAGAAGTCCTTGTCCTGGATGAACACCAGAACCAGCTATCCCAGTCTGGCGAGCCACCCACTAGCAGATTTATCATCACTGGCAGTCTCTATCTAATTTTGTGAATGCTCTGTAACAAATCCAATTTCAAAATAGAGCCAGATGAATAAACCTTTGACTGTGCCTTTCTTCCAGTGAGATTCAGATCAGGTACATTCATTGGAATCCTGAAAAGCATATGGCATGGGGTGCAGTCACCTAATATTCCTCTAGTCAAATTATTTAGAGCTCAATGAACTCTACATGGGTTGCAGAATCATGACAATCCTGAGTCCAATACTCTAGGTGTCACAGCTTGCTTTAGCATACGGTTTGGTAGCTCAACCACACTGTTCGATTCTGTATGGAAAGGATGAGACAATAGCCTTCATATTCATAGAGCAGAAATAGCATCCATAAATGCCTTCCCGAACTCTGGACCATTGTCTGAATAAGACATATTCGGAAAGGAGTAGTTTCTTACCTGTAACTCCAGTTCTGTAGTAGGGGTATCTCTGTTATAGTCATAATCTATGAATAGTCCCGCCCATGTGCAGGGACCCCGGAGCAATCAAAATATCTCTTAAGGTGTCCTGCATTTGCAAACCTGCAAAGACACTTAAGAGACAGACAAAATAATACAGCCTAATACAATATGGCTGCACTGGCCAGCACGTCATCTGAAGTGAACACAAAAGCCAAAATAAAGTTAAAATGTCATTTTTATTCACATCTGACATGTTCCTTTATTGTATCACACTCCCTTCACCAAAATCCCTTTAAACAATAGAGAGGAAGGGGTGGACAGACAAGCCTTATAGGCTGTCATTATGTGTCTGCTAAAAGGATACCGTGCCTTTAAGGAACTCTCCAGAGACCCCCGGTATCCCAGGATGCACAGCCAAAGCAAGTTACTTTCAGTTCTTTTTGAAGGTGTATAACAACAGGCCTGATACTGTCAGGTTACTCCACCGGGGAGGAGGGAGGGTCGCTTATGACTATAACAGAGATACCCCTACTACAGAACTGGAGTTACAGGTAAGAAACTACTCCTTCTGTAGTAGGGGATCTCTGTGTATAGTCATAATCTATGAATAGAATGGCAAGCCCATCCCAACCAACAAACAGCGGTGGAGTAAAAACCGAACACCAACAAATTACTGTGCAAACAAATACCTCAGCGAAGCCTGTCCAACCACCATATGCCCTAGCATCAGAGTCCAGGCAGTAATGCTTTGTAAACGTATGGACCGACTTCCAGGTGGCAGCCTTACAAATGTCAGCAATCGGAACATTCCTAAGCAAAGCAGTAGTCGCTGCTTTGCCCCTAGTCGAATGCGCTGTAGGCTTACCCCCCAATGTCTTATTAGCTTTCTGATAACAGAGCTGAATACAGGACACAATCCATCTGGAGATGGACTGTTTCGAGGTAGCTAGACCAGTTCTTACTGAACCATAATTTACAAACAGTTGATCCGACCTGCGGATGTCTTTTGTCTTATCTAGATAGAATTTTAACACTCTACGCACATCTAGAGAATGCAGAGACCTCGCCGCCGGAGAGGGGGGATGCTGAAAAAACGTAGGCAAAGTTATCATTTGATTTACATGGAAATCAGATATTACTTTAGGCAAAAACTTAGGATGAGTACGCATTACCACTTTAGAAGCATGGAATACAGTATACGGCTCTTGACAACAGAGAGCCTGAATCTCACTTACTCTCCTGGCCGATGTGATGGCCACAAGGAAGGCAGCCTTCCAGGACAAATGCTGCAGAGAAGCCTTATGAATAGGCTCAAAAGGCTCCCTCATCAATCTGGACAACACCACGTTCAATTCCCATGGTGGTGAAGGTCATCTAACAGGGGGAAACACCTTACGCAAACCCTCCAAAAGATCTTTAATCACATGGATTTGAAAAAATGAGGTTTGGGAAGGGCCCTTTCTATACGCAGTCAAAGCTGCGAGATGAACTTTAATAGACTGAAAATTAAGCCCAGATTGAGCTAACTGCAGCAGATAAGGCAAAATAACATCTTCTTTACAGGATGTAGGGTCAATGTCCTTTGCCGTGCACCATAAGCAGAAGCTCTTCCACTTATAGGCGTAAGAAGTCCTCGTAGACGGTCTCTTCGCCTCTTTCAAGATCTCCATACAGTCGTGAGGTCGGTTCAAGTGTCCATACTGTACTAGCTCAGGAGCCATGCTGCCAAACTCAAGGACGAGAGGTTGGGGTGAACCATCTGTCCTCCGAATTTAGTGAGAAGGTCCGGCCGACACGGTAGGCGCCGGTGTGGCAGAACAGACCGGTGAAGAAGGTCGGTGAACCACCATTGCCTCGGCCACTCCGGAGCAATCAGGATCATCCTGGCTCTGGATTGCGACAGCTTGATCAGCACCTCCGGAATCAGGGGAATGGGTGGAAAGGCGTAGAGAAAGCTGTTGGACCAGCTGATCCATAGGGCATTCCCCAGTGTCCCTGGTTGGTAGTACCTGGACGCGAAGTCGCGGCCTTTGCTGTTTCCTGCCGTAGCGAACAGATCGATATTCGGAGTGCCCCACTCTGCGAAGACGTCTCTGAGCACGTCGTCGTTTAGCACCCACTCGTGATTTTCTTGAACGAGCCTGCTGAGCGCATCGGCTTGGGCATTCTGCACTCCCGGCAGATGGGTTGCCGTGATCGTTAGGTTCCTGGCCACCAGCCAATTCCAGATCGTCTGTGCCTCCCGAGACAGCGTGCGTGAACGGGAGCCCCCCTGCTTGTTGAGGTAATACAAGGTAGTAGTATTGTCCGTCTGAACTAGCAGGGAGTTCGTCTTGAAGGAGGGAAGGAACGCCTTCAGGGCCAAGTGAACTGCTCTGAGTTCCAAAAAGTTGATGTGGTAAGTCATCTCCGTCTGTGACCATATCCCCTGAATCTGAAGAGGGCCCGAATGCGCTCCCCAGCCCTGGAGAGACGCATCGGTCACTATGGTCTGGACCGGAATATCCTTGTGAAAGGGAGTCCCCGTGCAGACATTCTCTGAGGAGCACCACCATTTCAGAGACTGTAGAGCGTGTTGGGACAGATGAATCTTGTCCTCCCAACGCCCCGCCTCTGGTCCCATTGATCCTCCAGACATTCCTGCAGAGGACTCATATGCAGACGTGCATTGGGGGTGAGAAAGATGCAGGAAGCCATCGACCCCAGTAAAGAGGACACCGTCCTCACTGTAGGAGAGTGGGCTGAGAGGAGGTGCAGGGCCTTCCCACGGATCGATAAGCGTCTCTCCTCCGAAGGACACACGCTTGTGTTCAAAGCATTGACTGAGGCCCCCAAGTACTGGAGACACTGCACAGGGATCGGCACTGACTTCGACATGTTGATGTGCAGCCCCAGGCGATGAAGCAGGGCAGCTGTCCTGTTGAAATGACACTGGGCTTCCTGGTACATGGAAGCTTTGATCAGCCAATCGTCCAGGTATGGATACACAAACACTTTGTTCTTCCGCAAGTGTGCTGCCACCACTGCCATGCACTTGGAGAACGTCCTTGGTGCAGACTTCAGACCAAACGGGATTACTGTATACTGGTAATGGTTGTTGCCTACCAGAAACCTCAGGAACTTGCGATGCTTTTGTGCGATCGGCACATGAAAGTAAGCGTCCTGCAGATCTATGGCGCACAGCCAGTCTCCTTGATGCAACTGAGGGTAAATCTGATGCAGGGACAACATACGGAACTTTTCTCTGCGGATCCACTTGTTTGCTTGACGCAGATCTAGAATAGGCCTGAACTTGTTCTTGTCCTTTTTTCTGACGAGAAAGAACCTGGAGTAAAGACCTTTTCCTTTTTGCCTCAAAGGAACAGTTTCTATCGCCTTCTTTTTTAACAGAACGTCCGCCTCCCACTGGAGCTCTCGCACCATGTAGGGAGAGCGCACTGGTGGAATCTGTGGAGGAGGGCTGGTGAAACGAAGACTGTATCCATTGCAAACAATATTCAGCACCCACTTGTCCTGAGTTATTGTCCTCCACTCTGCCAGGTAGTATTGAATACTTCCCCCCACCGGAGCGGGTAACGGATGAGGGGGAAGTGACCTTTCAGGGCTTCGACCCGGCCGGGCCTTTGTTCCCCGACGAGGATGGATGCTGGCCTCTGCCCCTCTGGCGCTTTTGAAAGGACTGCCTCGGGAACTGTTGTTGTTGCTGGTGTTGTTGCTGTTGACCAGACTGACGCCCTTGGCCGCGTTGCTTAGAATAACGCCTGCCATAGGAACGGAATGACCTCTTCTGTTCCTTGGGTTTTTCCAACCCCACGGCCTTCAGGGTTTCTGCCTCTTCATGCGGGCCATCTCGTCATCCGCATGAGACCCGAACAACGTCGTGCCAGAGAAAGGCAGGTTAGCAATCTTTTGCTGCGCTTCAGGTTTTAGAGAGGTAAGCCTCAGCCAGGAATGTCTCCTCATGTGTACTCCATGACAGTACCCATGGGCCGCCAGCAACGATACATCCCCCGCCGCACTGATGATCTGGTTGGAGACCATCATGCCCTCGTTCAACACCTCCTGGAAGTCCTCCCGTTTATCCCTAGGCAGGGAGGCAGCAAACTGTTGCAGGGAGTCCCAAAGCGATCGGTCATAGCGACCCAGCAGAGCGGAGGCGCTAGCAGCCTTCATAGTCGTGGCCGACGTAGAGCACATTCTCCTCCCCAAGGAGTCCATCTTGCGACTCTCCTTGTCCGGAGGAGCCGTGGAAGAGGGCGTCGTGGAGTGTTGTTTCCGAGCCGCAACCACAATGACAGAGTCCGGGGGAGGGTCCACCCTGAGGAACGCCGGGTCCGAATCAGGGGTCCTGTACTTTTTCTGCAACCGCGAGGGAGCAGACTTCACCACGGCTGGCGTCAAGAAGACCTCCATGGCTGGTTCCTCCAAGCCTGGAACCAAAGGAAGGAGGGGGCGTGACAGGTGAGCCTTGTGCAATGTCTCAAATATCACAGAGGTAGTGGGAACCGGGACTGCTACTGAGATTCCCAATTTCGCCGCCCCCCTCATCAGTACATCCTGGAAAGTGGCAATATCATCCACCGGCGAGATTCTAGTAGGCGGTGTTTCCGACAACGAGGGGGAGAGCCGTCCATTGCCAGAAGAGTCCGTATACCTCGTGCCTCTGGAACGAGATCTATATCTCCGTCGTCCATGCCTTGTGTGAGTGGACGATCTGTGTCTGCTCCGTGACCTCCGGCGAGAGCGAGAGCGTAACCTCAGTCTGCGTGGAGCCTTAGGAATCACCGGTAGCCGAGGAGACGGCGGGAGCTGTGGCACCGGCGGTGGCGGAGGTGGCGTATGTCGCTTAGGAGGAGGAGGAGGAGGAGGAGGAGGAGGAGGAGGAGGAGGAGGCGGAGGAGGCGTAGGAGGCTTCTGAGGCAGCGGCTGAGGGAGAGGCTGCGGAGCTCCATCACTCCTTGCAGGAGAACCCGGACCAGCACTGTCCGGACTCCCGTCCACCCTTCTCTTCTTGGCGGGCCTATCCCGTGCTGAAGTAAACGAGGGGGAGCGCCGTCGTCTCCTAGATCCAAGACTGGAGATCGTAATCACCGAAGACGTGTTACCAGATGTCACCGACGTCGAACTGATCGTCGACCTCGTACGGCGTCTCCTCGCCGTTCGGTGTCCCCTCGACGTCGAACGGTGGCCCCTCGACGTCGAACGGCGGGTCGACGGAGAGCCTCTCGACATCGACAGTGAACGATGTCTCCTCGACGGCGATCTCCTTCGCCTCGACGGCGATCTGTGCCTCGACGGCGATCTGTGCCTCGACGGCGATCTCCTCCGTCTCGACGGCATTCGCCGGTGTCTCGGCGTCGATGTCGTCGGCGTCGATCCATGAGTTGGCGGCGAAGGAGACGAGTGGGGTCGCCTCGACGGCGAGCTGCGCTGTCTGTGGGGCTCGGTACGACGTCGATGGTGTGTCGACAGCGACTGTGGAATTCTCGACGGCGACCTAGTCCTAGGTCTCACCGGCCCCTCTCTCGACGTCGAACGTCGAGAACGCCGAGATCCAGAGCCCTGGATCGACGGCGAACACACCGGTGCTTTACCTCTCGCCGTCGACGTCGTCGCCTTCGACGTCAAACGCGACCTACCAGCCGGTAGGTGTCGTTTCTGCTCCTTTTTCTGCCCGGAGGTCCCTCCAGTGGCTGAAGCATGGGCAGAGGAAGGGGAATGGGAACCCCCATGCCCCGAAGTCCCACCTGTCCTCTGCTTCTCCTGTCCCTGGAGGCGAATCTTCTCTGTCCCTCAGGGTCCTCTTGGAGAAGGTCTTGCAGATGTCACATGTAGCAGGGACATGTGAAGACGATAAGCAGAGGATACAGACATCATGTGTGTCCGTCTTGCCCATTTTCCTCCCACACTCAGGGCATTTATCAAATAAAGCCATGCTAAGAGTGGGTCAAACTGCACCAAATTGCAGGATGCAGTAGAGAAAGGCTCTAGACGTCGAATGAACCACTTTTCTATAACAAAAAACAATTTTTAACCAAATAACCACCCAAAAGGGTAGAGCTCAAGCTCCAGGGTCCTGCTAGCAGGAGCCGGAAAAAAGAACTGAAAGTAACTTGCTTTGGCTGTGCATCCTGGGATACCGGGGGTCTCTGGAGAGTTCCTTAAAGGCACGGTATCCTTTTAGCAGACACATAATGACAGCCTATAGGGCTTGTCTGTCCACCCCTTCCTCTCTATTGTTTAAAGGGATTTTGGTTAAGGGAGTGTGATACAATAAAGGAACATGTCAGATGTGAATAAAAATGACATTTAAACTTTATTTTGGCTTTTGTGTTCACTTCAGATGAAGTGCTGGCCAGTGCAGCCATATTGTATTAGGCTGTATTATTTTGTCTGTCTCTTAAGTGTCTTTGCAGGTTTGCAAATGCAGGACACCTTAAGAGATATTTTGATTGCTCCGGGGTCCCCGCACATGGGCGGGACTATTCATAGATTATGACTATACACAGAGATCCCCTACTACAGAACTCCCATTGCAACAAGGCACTGCAGGGTTTTTTTTGACAGTTCAAGCAGTGTCAGTCTTTAGTGGGTACATGCAAAGTCATCTACAGCAGGAATAAACCATAACCTAAATGTACTTATATTGATTGACTATTGGCAATGGACCAACATGCTTGGTGAAATCAACAGTGAAAGGTATATCAGATATTATGAGTGGATGCTGGTATTGTAGCAGTTGTATGCTTCATTTATTGACAATTGCTACATTTCTGTATGTAGCTTTTCACATTCTTCAATATACAAGGCCACCAGTATCATTGCTTTAGCACGGGCACAATAACACTGAAGCCAGCAAGATCTAAAGCTAACTTGCCCTAATCACATCTAATCAAGCTCTCTCATTGGTATGTGCCTGTCCCCAATCCCAGGTATAAAAACCAGAGAAGCATAGTATTTGGTGAGGCTCTAAGAGTATTATGAAGAGAAACCATGAAACTTTACTCATTCAATATTGTTTGTACTGCCACCATTATGGCTGCATTGATCTTTGTCTGAATTTGAGTCACAGTAGCCACCTTGATGGTTTGCACCAGCTAAATCAGATGCACAATTCACTTTAGAGTGAATTACTTTAACTTTATGAGCCATGGTATGTTGCACATGGACAAAAGAAGCTAGTTCCCTAGAACAGATACCTTTCCCCAAAGTTGCTATGCGTTTATCAATTGACCTTTTGAATCTATGAACCATTCAGGCACAACTGTGGCAAGTTCACATTGTAAACTGTACACAGAATTCTGAATCTGATATAATTAGTGTTGGAACTGAAGTCTCAACCATCAGAAAAGCAAGTAGGAGGGCATTCATTTCTGCTATCTGTGCAGAGGAATCACCTAAAACTTCGGTCTGTGTAAGCAGCACCTTTTAGTCGCCTCTTTCAAACTTTCCCTGCACTATAGCGCAAACCACAAAATATTTTTGCTTAGTGCCAACTGTGGGCTGTGCAGAGCCATCTGTGTAGAACACAAACTTGTAATCATGTATGGGTGAGATATTTAGAGTCTGAGCGATTGTTTGTTTATACTGCAAAAGTTGCAGAGTCCTTAGAATAGGATCGTACTCAAACTTTACATCAGTCACATAATGTGTCATAGCCCATCACCCAGCTAAGGTGTAGGGCACACACATTGGGGATATTAGTTTTAGTCGCCACTTCAAGCATAGGTATAGATGAAACTATGACAATTTGCTCTCCCTGTGACAGAGGACACTCCTTCAAGATAAATGTGATCTGTAAGCTATGGCGGGGCGCATGTCCCTCATTGTAAACTTCATATGCTAGGTGATGTGAAACAAGGGAAGGAAGGTAACTAAGGATGCTTCAGTATAAACGTTTCGAGCTCGTACACGAACGTGATTTAAGTGCTCTTGCACGCTGGGAAACGAAAGGACGAAATTCATTATTTTAAGATGACGGGTTGACGAGCAGGCTATGGTAAGCTTACATGAGTAAATATTAGTATTTACACTTATGGCAATAGGTATATCGTTTTTAGGCATACCGAGAGGGTAAAACAATTGGGAGATAATGAGCTGGGTTATAGTTGTGTGATTAAGGATGGATTTTAACAGTTTGGATGCAATATGTTAGTGACTCCGGGGAAATTAATTCAGAAATGTTTTAGTAGATAAGATTACAGTCCAGAACCGATGAATCTGTTTTTTTCAAACAATCATGTGAAAGTGTCTTATCAAACAAATGTTCTTTCAAGCTTATGAAGAAAATTAAAACGTAACTCACATTTGTATTTGTAGATACCCCTGAAGAAGGGAATGTATTTCCCGAAATGCATTGGGTTATTGGATTAAAATCATGGCATGTGAAACCCACTTCACAATCCTGTGTTTTTGTGAACATCGACGTCGAGTTATGATTGGATAAAATGAATTGAACATGAGTTAAGAGAAATTGACACAAAAGTATGGTGAAAATAATGAAAAAAACAATGAAGAAAAATAGGATAAAAAAGCATATGAAATTGATTCATTTGATTCAAATTATGTCGGGGCTGTGCAGCCTGATGGAACTGAAATGGTTTCCTCCACTGGTTTAATTCAAAATAGAAACACATATGGTGCAGATTCTGTGTACCACTCTGCTTGATTTATAATCAATGGCTGGGTCTGTTTTAATCCTTTCGCTGCTAGGCATTTTTCCCATAGAATGCTAAGCCCTTTTTTGGCAATTTGGGGTAGTTTGTGCTTAGACCTCCATAACTTTTTTTTCCACATAAGCCATCCACGCCAAATTTGTGTCCTGTTTTCCAACATCCTGGGGAGTCTTAAGTTACCCAGAGTTTGGGGATTTCCTAAGAAGGGACTGAGAAAATAGTCAAAATATAGCCACTACACTTTTTTGGGAAAAATAGGAAAAAAGTTCTCTGCAAAAAAGTGTCTGGCTTTTCCCCTAAAAATAGCATCAATAAAATCCTGGCTTTCAGGAACATGCAGAGCTGAATAAAAAAAGAACAACTATATTTAACTATAGTTTTGGCATTTTTCAAAGAAGTAGCCAATTTTTCCAAATTTTTGTGCTTTCAACCAACTTCCAGTTTGTGGTGAAAACCATGGGTGATCCCAGAAATCTATAGCTCTCTGAAAAGTAGACCAACTTCGGAGTAACTTTTGTCACTATGGCAGATTTACAAAAGCAGTATCCCATTATGTTGGCTAGATGCTTTTTGTTGCTGGGATATATAGGAGATAAACATTTACCAAGAACCCGAGGTACTCAGAGCCAACAACTGAACTGAACTTCATATGGTAAAATATACACAGTAAAAAATGGGTATTAAGGAAATCTATGTGAATCTGAAATAGATACCAGATATGAAGTAGTGGTTATTTGCACATCTCTGATTCTGTGGGCATCCATATTATCATGTGATTCCAGGGTGCATTTTTCAAAATGTCTTCTTTCTTACACACTAGCTTACATTTGGAAGGCTCAAATGAATGAGAAATACAATAACAGATAATAACAAATGTTCTCTCTATTCTGTATTCCCACATGTATCTAACAAGACCTCCAAACATGCCAGCTGGTACACCCCAGAATTCAGGACCACAAGCGCAACTGCCATCAACTGGAGAAAGGATGGCACGTCACCAAGAACCCCACCGCAGAGCAGCTCACAAAACAGCCCCCAGTAGCTATCACCGGCACATCACCACCCACATTGACTCCGTGGCCAACCACACAAAGGAAATCTTCAAAATAGTCAAAGAATTCTCTAACCTTACAGCCATTGAGAACACCATCCACCCCTCCCAAGAACTCTGCGACACCCTCTCAGCAAGATCACCAACATCTACAACAATTTCAACCATCCACCCTCAACCCCAACGACCTCAACCAAACCATTACTACCTGGTCTCCACTCACCGCCCTAACAAACTCAACCATCCACTCCGGAGCACCCACCGACCCCTGAGCCCATCACCTCGCAATGAACCCAATCAGCACGCAACTAACCAGCATCCTTAACAACTCCATCGCTATAGCAACCTTCCCGGAGAGAAAGAAACACGCAGATGTCGGACCCCCTCATAAAGAAAGCCTCCACCAACCATAGCAATCTAAAAAATTATCGCACGATCTCCCTGCTCCCCTATCCGGCCAAAATACTTAAGAAAGCCATCAACCAGCAGCTCACAGAATTCTTGGAACAAAACCGGACATCTCACAATCAGTATTCCGTGCCAACCACAGCCCTGAGATTGTGCTGATCGCTGCCACAGACGACATCAGAACACTCCTTGACTGTGGAGAAACTGCAGTCCTGATCCTCCTCTACCTCTCCGCAGCAATCGACACTGTCTCCCATAACACCCTCATCAACTTACTCTACATCACAAGCATCCTGCAAGACGGCCTCAAGTGGATTGCCTCCTTCCTTACAGGACACACACAAAGCATTCGACTGCCTCCCTTCACCTCCGCACCCAAAGACATTCGTCAGCCCCACGCTGTTCAACATCTACATGACCCTTCTCGCAGACGTCGTCAGATCCCGCTGACTTAATATAATCCCCTAAGCAGAACACACTCAACTGATCCTCTTGCTCACCCAGGACCCCTCCAATGCCAAATCCAACTTCCGCAACACCATGACCAACGTAGCCAAATGGATGAGAGACAACTGCCTCCAACTCAATTCCGACAAAACCAAAGTACTGATCACTGGGAAGAACACTTCTGCATAGGACCATAGCTGGTGGCCTGCAGAACTCAGACCTACACCCACACCAACGGACCATGCACGCAACCTCAACATCATCCAAGACAGCCAGCTAACCATGAAAGGACAAGTCAACAGTCACCTCCTCCTACTTCCACACACTTTGCATTCTCCGCAGAATCTTCAGATGGATCCCAACCAACAGCAGAAAGATCGTCACTCAGGCCACCGTCACCAGTCACCTCTACTACGGCAATGCGCTCTACACCGGCATCTCCACCCAGCTCCTCAGAACCCAGACCATACAGAAAGCTGCAGCCAGACTCATCCTGGACCTCCCCAAACGAACCCACATCACCCTCCACCTGAGAGACCTCCACTGCTTCCCCATCCATAAGAGATGCCAGTTCAAGATCCTCACACAAATGCCTAGAAAGCCCTCCACGTCCTAGGACTTGCCTACACCACACATCAACTGAACCTCCACCAACCCTCTAGACACCTACACTCCTCTTCACTCGTTGTCACACACCCACCCCACATCCATCGCAGCCACAACGGTGGCTGCTCCTTCTCCTACATCGCTGCCAAGACCTGAAACAACCTTTCCCTCCAGCTCCGTACAGCCCCTTCACTGGCAGACTTCACAAAGAGACAAACCCTGGCTCTTTGACAGAGAAACAGCGTTCAGATAACCCTAGGGGTGACAGTGTTGCACTCTACAAATGCCGTTTTATTGAGTGATTGATATCCCAATAAAAATAGTACCTCACTTAATCACATTTTTACACTGAAAACTGACTGTTTTTGCCATATGGCTAGCTGTGGATTTTGGGCCCTAGCTCAGCCAGCACCTATGAAAACCTAGCAAACCTGCACATTTTTTAAAACTAGACATCTAAGGGAATCCAGAGTGGGGTGACATGTGTGGCTCCCACCAGGTTTTCCTACCGAGAAGACTTTGCAAACCTCAAAGTTTGACTGAAAACACACATTTTACTCACATTTTTGTGAGGAACACTTCTGGAATCTGCAGGGAGCAACAGATTTCCTACCACCTAGCATTCCCCCATGTCTCCCGATACAAATTGTACCTCACTTGTGTAGGTAGGCCTAGTGCCTGCGACAGGAAGGTGGGAACAAGGCGTGATGCCTGGGGGAGCTGACAATGCCTTTTATTTATGTGTTTTTAAAAGGAACACATATATAAAAGGCACTGTTATTTTAATGCCAAGAGCTCAAACTCACAAATGCGAGACCACTGTAATGGTGTCCACGCCCCTTTTTTTAGACGCTGCTCGCATATTCAGGTTACCGTGAGCAGAGTCTAAACAAAGGGGCATAGCCACCATTATAGTGAAAGTAGGTATGGTGCTTTCACCCAATTATTTTTTTTTTAAAGTTAATTAAAAAATTCTGTAGCGGGGGCCGTTAAAGTGAAAACGGCCCATGCTGGCAATGATATAATTAAATAGGCGTGGCTGCTAAAGTGAATGCGGATCCCGCCGTATATTAAATAATTAAATAAGTGCGGCTGATATAAAGCGGACCAAGCTGTAATTTGAATACAGATATATTACTATTTGAAAACAAAGCGGGTGGGTGCTCCGATGATGTGGGTGGAATAGGGAAAGAGCATTAAAGAAAATAGTGTTCACCAACATATAAAGCAGACAGTGTAACAAGCGAAGTAAAAGGGCCAGTCCTCGTGGAAGGTTACAAGTGAAGACAAGGCGGTACTAAGGAGGGACTAACAAGCCTATGTACGAATCAAAAGCCAGCATTTACGAAGGGCAATGACACAGGCCAATGACAAATATGGGCGGAGAGTGGGCAGGGCTTCAAGAGCATACTCCAATACAGCATGTCTTACAGAGCGAGCAGCGCATGCGCGCTGCCCTCAGGCTCGACCTAAAATTAAAGGGGGTTGGTGCAGGGTGGGTGCGGCTCACCCAGGCACACGCCTCCCTCCGAGAATAGGTGCATCAGTCTTTCTACCCTCCCGGGATGGATTGAGACCAGAAATACATTTGGGTGTGGGGGACTATTAGCAAATTTGCAGGGCGCTTCCACCTCAAAAAATATTCCCTAAGGTCTAGTGGGTGGAGTGGAAGAGACCTGCAGTACTCCGTGGCCAACTGCTTTGAAAAAAAAACTATAAGAGGGACGGCAGATTGCTTTCATTCTATTCTACAAGTATGACTTGCACCAATTCAATCAAATAACAATAGAACCCTTGAGGATTTATTCAATTTAAATTAATTAATTAAACAGTCACGATAGTGATCTTAATTTCCAAGAACTCAAGAAAAAACTCAGAAAGTGAACTTTCAAAAAAGACCCAAATTCATCTTTTATACTTTTTTTATCACAAATAATTTTATATATTTTTGATATTTTCATTCAATAAAGTAATGAAACAATCCACTTGACATTTCATGAAAGGCAACATAAAACTACTGTCTTATTTAGAATCACATCAGCAGTAGTCAATGACACTTTTTACAAATAAATACAAGCCATCCATAAATTTGGCCATGTGTTGAACTCAATCCGTACAAACAGATGAATTTTCTAACAGCATCAAATGCCTATCAGATATGTAAAAGAAGTGTCGTGGCGTCGACGTTTCGGTCTCACTATTGAAGATTAATCATAGAGACCATCCTCAGGACAACAGTTGCACCATGAATCTATTAAAAAAAGGTGTACATATATTTATAAAGTTTTAATACAATTATAATTCGTCAATTGAGTTCATACATTTGTATTGACTATACTCTAAAGGAAAACAGGTGTGAAATCAAGTGACAGTCCAAAGACCCCACAGCACCAACCAAAAGTGTAGAAAACCTACAAGCACTCTCCAGTGAGTAGCAGACCTCACATCCAACAAATATATGTTAACTTGGGACTCACTTCATTGTGAAGTCGAAAATTTCAGCCTGTTATATGATTTAACAGCGTTCTTCAATGAGGGAAGCACTGGATTCAAAATCCAAGAAAGACCACAATTACTAATCATAAATTCAAAAACTACATGCAATCCTAATCAATCTATGTGTTATTCAAACACTCATACTCAGCCAACCGGCCGCTACTTACAGAAAAACGGCAATACTCGTCTCTCCCGTTTTAATCTGTGAAAGAATCACAATAGAAGTACTTAAGCCTCAAGCTCTACTTCGCCCGTACAATATTGTCAAACGGAAGGAACCGTATCACCAATAACTCACTTCTTTAGGTATTGTTCTGGCAACTTCAATCTCCCGTGTCTCACTCGTCAAGTCGATCGAGCAAGCAACGCGCGTTGGCTCCGAGATTATAAACACAGCGCCATGCCGTTTTCCCAGTGGGAAACGTGTCGGCCATCTTAACACTGTATTAGGACTATACAACCAGCAACATCCTGTGCGTAATTTAGATGAAAATACGTACTAAAGTAACCTGTATGGGATACAAATATAGTTTAAAACACACTAGCTCTCAGAAACGCGCGCTGGCTTCGAGATTATAAACCCAGCGCCATGCCGATCTCCCAATAGGAAACGTGTCGGCCATCTTAACACTATATTTAGACTATACAACCAGCAACATCCTGTTCATAATTCAGATGAAAATACGGAATGAAGTAACCTGTGTGGGATACAAATATTGTTTTAAACACACTAATTCTCAGCCCTAAATAACGAAACAAATTACGGAACTATTTTAAAACTGTATCGACATATATCACAGTTAAATAGTAGGGGTAAAAATATATATATATACCACCTCTACAGTCTCTGTGGGGCATATATGTTGCAGATTGTAGTCTCAACATTTTCAACATTTTCAATACCATGTGTAACCAAAAAATAACGAAGGACAAGTGTGGTTCCAATTAGACAAACAACATCCAAATATGTCATATCTATCGTGTGTATGTCCTCCACGGCAGTCTAATTCTACTGTCAATACTTAGTCAGTCAAATCTTTTGTTTAGTCAGATCTATTCTTTTCACATTGCAAGCACAAAGTACGTCGTGACTTGAATAAGGTGTACAAACTCCTAATATTACCTCTTGTTTAAATTTCTCACTGAATCTTTGTAGAAGACCAATATTCCCGGCCAAGATTCCTTAGTGGGCCCCTCAAAGGAACCCTAAAGGTATTAGATTGCTCTAATTCAAGTAACCTCCATCCTCCTTTTGAACAATAGACCAGTTGTGCACTTACACAAGGAACAATCAAATGTTTACAAATTATCTGAAGCTGGACCCACTATTATAAAGTTGACAAAGTTTGCCTGTCAACAAAGGAATTTAATCCCTTTTCTACTGTTTTTGCTGACCAAATCCACCTGTTTTCCTTTAGTGCAAGTAAACGATCTATATTCTGCCTGCGTTTATTCATTTTCACAATCTCCAGTACAAACCATTTCATATCAGAGGGCATATGTTCCTTTGTTAGATAATGTTCAACCATTGGTGCAGTTGCAATCTTGCATCTAATCCGTGATTGGTGTTGGATTATTCGTTTTTTTATTTCCTGTGTGGTTTTACCAATATAAAATAATCCACATGGGCACTCTATGCAATAGATGACATTTCTGGTGAGACAGTTTGAATGTTGTCGTAAGGTCCACTCTTTCCCATTAAGTACACATGATTTTACTACTGATGTGGTCGGACAGGCAATACAATGTCCACACGAATAATGACCAATTATTGGTGGCAACCCCCATAAATTTGTTAGTGTGCTAGGGGTTGGTTCTTTGTATGCCTTCACAAGGTAATCACTTAGATTTCTAGCCCTCTTGAATGCAAAACGGGGTAGTGCCATTTGTGGTTCGGCCTTCTGAATTAAATGCCAATAGTTTGTCACTATCTTTTTGATAGAATTGGACTCAGTTCCAAATGTCGTAACACACGTGATTAACTCTTGTTTGGGTGTTGGCTCATCTTTGTTCTGTAACAGTGCATCACGGTCATAATACCAAGCCCTTTTTAAAGAGCGTTTGACCAACCTATATGGATAACCTCTCATGACCAATTTAGTCTGTAGGGTTTTAGCCTCTTTAAAATAATCTTCCCGTCTGGTACAGTTTCGTTTGATGCGTAAAAACTGACCAAACGGGAGATTGTCACGTAGATTACGTGGATGATGGCTTGTATACTTGAGTAGTGTGTTCCTTGCAGTGGATTTTGTAAAGAGGCTTAGCGAAAGCTGGCCACCATCATTCCAGATCCGAAGGTCTAGAAAATTAATTGATTGTACATCATACTCCATAGTGAATTGTAAATGGCTATTCTGTTGATTTAACCAAAGATGAAATTCTTTTAATCTTGTGATCGATCCCTCCCAAATAAGGAATATATCATCTATGTATCGAAGGTACTTTTTTTATCTGATCTTGAAAGGGATTGTTGTTATAGACCACCTCTTCCTCAAACGCCGCCACGTAAAGGTTCGCTATATCTGGGGCAAAAATTGCACCCATTGCGACTCCCTTTATTTGGCCATAGAAATCCCCATTGAAAAGGAAGTAATTTTGTTCAAGTGCAATTCTCGCGCACTTTGTGATAAAATCAGAAGGTACCTGGTGGGGGCGTAGTCTTTGTTCCAGTGTATCATTGATCACTGCTAGAGCCTCCCCTTGGGGTATGCTTGTATACAAGCTTTCTATATCCATTGTAACAAGGATATTTTGTTCTTTATTGAATATTTGTCCCTCCAGTCCCACAATCACATGAGTACTATCTCTGGTATAGGATTTAGTTAACGGTACAAAAGGTTTTATGAAAAAATCAACATATTCTGCCAATGGTTGTAAAATGGATTGACAGCCTGCCACAATGGGTCTACCGGGAGGTTTTTTGTCATCTTTATGGATTTTCGGTAGCGTATAAAACGCTGGTATTGAATAGTCACTCTTGTTCAAATATTCTAATTCCTTTTTATTGAGCCATAAGCCATCACGTCCACAACTGGTAAGATCGAGGATCTCTCTTCTAATCCTATCAGTGGCGTCTCTCACTAGCTTCACATAGTGGGTGGTGTAGCTCAACTGTCTTAAGGCCTCAGTATCGTAATCAATCTTATCTTGTATGATGATACTTCCACCCTTGTCAGCAGGTTTGATAACAATATCATCCCTACTGGCAAGGGTTTTGAGCGTAGAGTGCTCCTCCTTTGAAAAATTATATTTCACATATTGTCTATTTTTGAACATCTGTTCAATCTCCATAAGTACTACATTCTCAAACGTGACCAATTCTTTTGGGATCAGGTTAGTAGCGGGATAGAATGTAGACGGACAACGTAGGCCTGTAACATTATAATTTGTAGAGAAGGGAGTCTTACTAAACATGTATTTCAGGCGAATAGTCCTGAAAAACCTGTATAATTCGATCTGTGTCTCAAACATATCATTTCTGTTAGTGGGAACAAAAGAGAGACCATGACTTAATAACTCAGTCTCCTTATGACTTAATTCATGACTTGAGAGATTAAAGATCGGGACTATCTCCAAATTATGGTTACTATGATTTGTCATTGTTGGAGGATTAATGTTGGTAGTTGACTCTACCACTCGTAATATGTGTTCCTGGTTTGGCGGAAACCCTCTCCTGGTGTTCCGAGTTCTGCCTCTCTGTGGTTGTTGCCCCCTCCCTAAAAAAGGTGAGGAAGGGTTCTGTCCTCTACCGTATCTATAGTTAGAGGTATTTCCACGGCTACTATTTTCTTCTGAACTCGAGGAAGCTGTGTCTGAGAAAGTCGTGTGTTTAGGCACCCAATTTGATTGATTTGGGTTTTGTTGAAAAAAATCTTTTTTCAAAAAAGGGTAGGTACGTTGTTAGAAGGCGACCTCAGAGGGGCCCGGAGGGGGCCCTGACTGCCCTGAGACCCACCCTCGAGGTATCGTAGCCGGGCACTGGCGGGAGACTCCTCAGGGGAGGAACCTCGTATCTAGGATCGCACACTCGGCACCACACGACAGAGAGACACCACACGAGGAGTTCTTACGAGCAAATCTTTATCAGATTGGAGTAGTAGGATCTTTATGATCAGCACAGCAAATATATACAAGCAGAGCGTGGGCTCTCAAAGTCTTGGAGGGGAGTAGGAGGTAGCGGGACAGTCTTTGGGGATGTGGATCAAATGCAGGAGCGTACCCGTCGCACCGCTCACAATCCTCGAGCTGGGGGATACGGTTGTCGTCGTGGGGTCCGGCGGACCAAGAGTCTGTGGGAGCCGCGAGTCACTCAGCAGGGCTCGGTTACAAGTTCGGTGGTCTTACGATCTTCGAGGAGCCGCGAGTCACTCAGCAAGGCTCAAGCACAAGCTCGGAGGTCTTACGATCTTCAGGGAGCCGCGAGTCACTCAGCAGGGCTCAAGCACAAGTTTGGAGGTCTTACGATCTTCAGGGAGCCGCGAGTCACTCAGCAGGGCTCAAGCACAAGTTCGGAGGTCTTACGATCTTCAGGGAGCCGCGAGTCACTCAGCAGGGCTCAGGTGTTCCAAGGCGAATCTGCCGGACAGTCCCAGAGCACTCCTTGTTATAGGGCGACCCCTCTTTGATGTCCGGAGCTTGTGCAGGCAGGGGTCTTGTCACCTGGGGGTCGCTTGTTGGGGGTTTCCTGCCATTGTCTTTTGATCCTTTCAGGGCCGGGTCGGGAGGAGTCCCAGACACCCAGCAGGCGTGGAGCCAGCCCTCGGGGAGGCCGGCAGGTCGATCGAAACCCACCGTCCCAGGGAAGCGCAGAGGTGTGATAGAAACTGCTCCTCCCTCTCTCATCCCAAGGGTAGCGTGATGTCCTCCAGCCGGAGTGGCACCTCTAGGCCAGGGTCGCGCTGGGGCCGGGCGGCCATCTTGTTGCATGAAGTGGGCACGCGGGCCCGGTGTGGCCGAAGGGCAGAAGGCCACGGACGGGGAAGTCCGGGTTGGGTGCGTGCGAGTTCTGGTGGGAAGGATCGGCTAGGCCGTGGGTTTGGGGGCTGGTGTGAGGTGCAGGGGTCAGGTCTAGCTATGTTACGAGGGCCGGGTCTAACATACGTTCTCTAGAATAATTTTTTATATCCTTTTGTAGTTTTTCTGTCTTTTTTAGTATATTGTTTCTCTGGAAATCAGATATAATAGTTTCCAGTTTTTTCAGAAATTCTCGAGCATCTGTCACTGAGGTATCTTCCAAGATTTGTTTCTCTAGATCAGCTATTTCATTTTTAAGTTTATCTATATGTCTTAAAGCAGTCTCTATACTGAGAACCATCCAACTTCGTGAGCATTTATTAGAAACGAAGCTGAAGCCTACTTTGAAGTCCTCATCATCTACAAAGATAACTGGGATATTCCGTACCTGTAACCCCACGGGAATTATGTTCTTATTTAAACAGTCTGTGAGACATTTGGCATGTAGCTCAGTTCTTATTAGTTTTTTATGTAGTCTCTCTAAATTGTTACGTAGTGCAGTCTGTTGAGTATTCTGACTAGTACCACCACTTAAGGAGAGCCCGCCTGCTATTTTCGCAATATATTCATCCGTGTAGGTGAGAGTTTCTTGTTCTGACATTTGGAAACTATACTTACATAAAATTTTCAAAACAACCTTAAGTGTACAGACAATACATATAATCAAAAACAAACCACTTTTTATACAAAAGGGCCCTTATTGTATAAAAAGTGGTTTGTTTTTGATTATATGTATTGTCTGTACACTTAAGGTTGTTTTGAAAATTGATTATTTGTATGTAAATTTTATGTAAGTATAGTTTCCAAATGTCAGAACAAGAAACTCTCACCTACACGGATGAATATATTGCGAAAATAGCAGGCGGGCCCTCCTTATTAGGTCCCTTGAGTGGTAGTACTAGTCAGAATACTCAACAGACTGCACTACGTAACAATTTAGAGAGACTACATAAAAAACTAATAAGAACTGAGCTACATGCCAAATTTCTCACAGACTGTTTAAATAACAACATAATTCCCGTGGGGTTACAGGTACGGAATATCCCAGTTATCTTTGTAGATGATGAGGACTTCAAAGTAGGCTTCAGCTTCGTTTCTAATAAATGCTCACGAAGTTGGATGGTTCTCAGTATAGAGACTGCTTTAAGACATATAGATAAACTTAAAAACGAAATAGCTGATCTAGAGAAACAAATCTTGGAAGATACCTCAGTGACAGATGCTCGAGAATTTCTGAAAAAACTGGAAACTATTATATCTGATTTCCAGAGAAACAATATACTAAAAAAGACAGAAAAACTACAAAAGGATATAAAAAATTATTCTAGAGAACGTACCTACCCTTTTTTGAAAAAAGATTTTTTTCAACAAAACCCAAATCAATCAAATTGGGTGCCTAAACACACGACTTTCTCAGACACAGCTTCCTCGAGTTCAGAAGAAAATAGTAGCCGTGGAAATACCTCTAACTATAGATACGGTAGAGGACAGAACCCTTCCTCACCTTTTTTAGGGAGGGGGCAACAACCACAGAGAGGCAGAACTCGGAACACCAGGAGAGGGTGGTTCAGGAACCAGTACACTCCGGGTTTCCGCCAAACCAGGAACACATATTACGAGTGGTAGAGTCAACTACCAACATTAATCCTCCAACAATGACAAATCATAGTAACCATAATTTGGAGATAGTCCCGATCTTTAATCTCTCAAGTCATGAATTAAGTCATAAGGAGACTGAGTTATTAAGTCATGGTCTCTCTTTTGTTCCCACTAACAGAAATGATATGTTTGAGACACAGATCGAATTATACAGGTTTTTCAGGACTATTCGCCTGAAATACATGTTTAGTAAGACTCCCTTCTCTACAAATTATAATGTTACAGGCCTACGTTGTCTGTCTACATTCTATCCCGCTACTAACCTGATCCCAAAAGAATTGGTCACGTTTGAGAATGTAGTACTTATGGAGATTGAACAGATGTTCAAAAATAGACAATATGTGAAATATAATTTTTCAAAGGAGGAGCACTCTACGTTCAAAACCCTTGCCAGTAGGGATGATATTGTTATCAAACCTGCTGACAAGGGTGGAAGTATAATCATACAAGATAAGATTGATTACGATACTGAGGCCTTAAGACAGTTGAGCAACACCACCCACTATTTGAAGCTAGTGAGAGACCCCACTGATAGGATTAGAAGAGAGATCCTCGATCTTACCAGTTGTGGACGTGATGGCTTATGGCTCAATAAAAAGGAATTTGAATATTTGAACAAGAGTGACTATTCAATACCAGCGTTTTATACGCTACCGAAAATCCATAAAGATGACAAAAAACCTCCCGGTAGACCCATTGTGGCAGGCTGTCAATCCATTTTACAACCATTGGCAGAATATGTTGATTTTTTCATAAAACCTTTTGTACCGTTAACTAAATCCTATACCAGAGATAGTACTCATGTGATTGTGGGACTGGAGGGACAAATATTCAATAAAGAACAAAATATCCTTGTTACAATGGATATAGAAAGCTTGTATACAAGCATACCCCAAGGGGAGGCTCTAGCAGTGATCAATGATACACTGGAACAAAGACTACGCCCCCACCAGGTACCTTCTGATTTTATCACAAAGTGCGCGAGAATTGCACTTGAACAAAATTACTTCCTTTTCAATGGGGATTTCTATGGCCAAATAAAGGGAGTCGCAATGGGTGCAATTTTTGCCCCAGATATAGCGAACCTTTACGTGGCGGCGTTTGAGGAAGAGGTGGTCTATACAAACAATCCCTTTCAAGATCAGATAAAAAAGTACCTTTGATACATAGATGATATATTCCTTATTTGGGAGGGATCGATCACAAGATTAAAAGAATTTCATCTTTGGTTAAATCAACAGAATAGCCATTTACAATTCACTATGGAGTATGATGTACAATCAATTAATTTTCTAGACCTTCGGATCTGGAATGATGGTGGCCAGCTTTCGCTAAGCCTCTTTACAAAATCCACTGCAAGGAACACACTACTCAAGTATACAAGCCATCATCCACGTAATCTACGTGACAATCTCCCGTTTGGTCAGTTTTTACGCATCAAACGAAACTGTACCAGACGGGAAGATTATTTTAAAGAGGCTAAAACCCTACAGACTAAATTGGTCATGAGAGGTTATCCATATAGGTTGGTCAAACGCTCTTTAAAAAGGGCTTGGTATTATGACCGTGAGGCACTGTTACAGAACAAAGATGAGCCAACACCCAAACAAGAGTTAATCACGTGTGTTACGACATATGGAACTGAGTCCAATTCTATCAAAAAGATAGTGACAAAAAATTGGCATTTAATTCAGAAGGCCGAACCACAAATGGCACTACCCCGTTTTGCTTTCAAGAGGGCTAGAAATCTAAGGGATTACCTTGTGAAGGCATACAAAGAACCAACCCCTAGCACACTAACAAACCTATGGGGGGTTGCCACCAATAACTGGTCATTATCCGTGTGGACATTGTATTGCCTGTCCGACCACATCAGTAGTAAAATCATGTGTACTTAATGGGAAAGAGTGGACCTTACGACAACATTCAAACTGTCTCACCAGAAATGTCATCTATTGCATAGAGTGCCCATGTGGATTATTTTATATTGGTAAAACCACACAGGAAATAAAAAAATGAATAATCCAACACCAATCACGGATTAGATGCAAGATTGCAACTGCACCAATGGTTGAACATTATCTAACAAAGGAACACATGCCCTCTGATATGAAATGGTTTGTACTGGAGATTGTGAAAATGAATAAACGCAGGCAGAATATAGATCGTTTACTTGCACAAAAGGAAAACAGGTGGATTTGGTCAGCCAAAACAGTACAAAAGGGATTAAATATCTTTGTTGAATGGCAAACTTTGTCAACTTTATAATAGTGGGTCCAGCTTCAGATAATTTGTAACCATTTGATTGTTCCTTGTGTAAGTGCACAACTGGTCTATTGTTCAAAAGGAGGATGGAGGTTACTTGAATTAGAGCAATCTAATACCTTTAGGGTTCCTTTGAGGGGCCCACTAAGGAATCTTGGCCGGGAATATTGGTCTTCTACAAAGATTCAGTGAGAAATTTAAACAAGAGGTAATATTAGGAGTTTGTACACCTTATTCAAGTCACGACGTACTTTGTGCCTGCAATGTGAAAAGAATAGATCTGACTAAACAAAAGATTTGACTGACTAAGTATTGACAGTAGAATTAGACTGCCGTGGAGGACATACACACGATAGATATGACATATTTGGATGTTGTTTGTCTAATTGGAACCACACTTGTCCTTCGTTATTTTTTGGTTACACATGGTATTGAAAATGTTGAGACTACAATCTGCAACATATATGCCCCACAGAGACTGTAGAGGTGGTATATATATATTTTTCCCCCTACTATTTAACTGTGATAAATGTCGATACAGTTTTAAAATAGTTCCGTAATTTGTTTCGTTATTTAGGGCTGAGAATTAGTGTGTTTAAAACAATGTTTGTATACCACACAGGTTACTTCATTCCGTATTTTCATCTGAATTATGAACAGGATGTTGCTGGTTGTATAGTCTAAATATAGTGTTAAGATGGCCGACACGTTTCCTATTGGGAGATCGGCATGGCGCTGGGTTTATAATCTCAAAGCCAGCGCGCGTTTCTGAGAGCTAGTGTGTTTTAAACTATATTTGTATCCCATACAGGTTACTTTAGTCCGTATTTTCATCTAAATTACGCACAGGATGTTGCTGGTTGTATAGTCCTAATACAGTGTTAAGATGGCCGACACGTTTCCCACTGGGAAATCGGCATGGCGCTGTGTTTATAATCTCGGAGCCAACGCGCGTTGCTTGCTCGATCGACTTGACGAGTGAGACACGGGAGATTGAAGTTGCCAGAACAATACCTAAAGAAGTGAGTTATTGGTGATACGGTTCCTTCCGTTTGACAATATTGTACGGGCGAAGTAGAGCTTGAGGCTTAAGTACTTCTATTGTGATTCTTTCACAGATTAAAACGGGAGAGACGAGTATTGCCGTTTTTCTGCAAGTAGCGGCCGGTTGGCTGAGTAGGGATGTTTGAATAACACATAGATTGATTAGGATTGCATGTAGTTTTTGAATTTATGATTAGTAATTGTGGTCTTTCTTGGAATTTGAATCCAGTGCTTCCCTCATTGAAGAACGCTGTTAAATCATATAACAGGCTGAAATTTTCGACTTCACAATGAAGTGAGTCCCAAGTTAACATATATTTGTTGGATGTGAGGTCTGCTACTCACTGGAGAGTGCTTGTAGGTTTTCTACACTTTTGGTTGGTGCTGTGGGGTCTTTGGACTGTCACTTGATTTCGGGTGACTTAATTAGATCACACCTGTTTTCCTTTAGAGTATAGTCAATACAAATGTATGAACTCAATTGACGAATTATAATTGTATTAAAACTTTATAAATATATGTACACCTTTTTTTAATAGATTCATGGTGCAACTGTTGTCCTGAGGATGGTCTCTATGATTAATCTTCAATAGTGAGACCGAAACGTCGACGCCACGACACTTCTTTTACATATCTGATAGGCATTTGATGCTGTTAGAAAATTCATCTGTTTGTACGGATTGAGTTCAACACATGGCCAAATTTATGGATGGCTTGTATTTATTTGTAAAAAGTGTCACTGACTACTGCTGATGTGATTCTAAATAAGACAGTAGTTTTTTGTTGCCTTTCATGAAATGTCAAGTGGATTGTTTCATTACTTTATTGAATGAAAATATCAAAAATATATAAAATTATTTGTGATAAAAAAAGTATAAAAGATGAATTTGGGTCTTTTTTGAAAGTTCACTTTCTGAGTTTTTTCTTGAGTTCTTGGAAATTAAGATCACTATCGTAACTGTTTAATTAATTAATTTAAATTGAATAAATCCTCAAGGGTTCTATTGTTATTTGACTGAATCTACCCAATTCCTTGGGGAAGAGTGGGTTGCCCTATTGTGTTATCTTATTGCACCAATTCAAGGCCCTTTCTATGACCTCCACCTCAGCTAACCAAGAGATTAAAATGTCATGGTTCTCTATTTCAAAGGTAGCGTACCGGTCTAATAGCACTAAGGCTACCTGATTACCTTTATCCATTGCCATTCCAAGATGGTCTAACACCATATTCAGGGCTGAATCTGTACAATGTAGAGGTCAAAAACCACATTGTGCCTCATCCAATAAGGAGTGTTTCTCCCAGGAACTCAGATAGTCTCTTCTTGACATATTTTTACAGGGTGTTGCCAGGAAAACGCAAATGTGAAATTCTTCTAAAGTTACTGAGGACAGTGGAATCTGCAGTAACCTTTTTTTAAGAGAGAGAGTACTAAGGCCTTCTCCCAAGCAGAGGAATGACTGCCGCTTGCAGCGAGTGATTACAAATTATTAATAAAGAGGCAGCTACATGGTCTGATAGCCTCCTCCAGACTCTGGGAAATAGCAGGTCAAGCAGAGAGCCGGAAAAGGTGGAATTAGCAGTATTAACAAAATCAACTCCCGACAGCTAACCTTGTTTATCTAGAGTTGCAAGAGAACTATTTGTATGCAGGAGGGCGGAGACATTATCCAAAAAGGTAGCAGAGATGTTAAGTGAGGAATATTAATTTGTTTGAAGAATAAGAGTCGCTAAAATATTGTATTGTCAAAGAAATATGCCAAATTGTTTCCGAATTATTGTGTGGAAGTGACAAACTGCGAGGGGCAAGGGGTTTTATATAGGGTGTGTGCAATTTATACGATTTTCTGAAGCTTCCAACATTTTTTTGCGTTCAACTCTGCTTTAGCAGTTCTACTTTCGAAGCCACCCTAAATTCAAGATTTAATTTCATAGAGTAATTGGTATGCCCTAATTTTTGTTTTTTTACGTAGGCACTTAGCAGTTAGAGAGTAAAGTAATTGAACCAATGGGCAGAGAGACGATAGTGAGGAACTTGATTTTAAAGTGGTAAGGCAGTGTCTACTGCCCTAATTATCCAGGTTTGATAGTTGTCAAACTCGTCTGCAAGGGAGCTGCCTGGCTGGGCAATAGAATGGGATGCTAGAAGTTCCCTGAAGATGTTCGCGATAATTTAGACTAGGGTCACACTAAACTAGCTGGATGATATTTTTAAGTCCATCAGAAAGAGAACTGTCAAATGTCCGGATACAAAAGACAATGAGTGAGTGGTCTGTCCAAGCTTGTGTTAGAACTAATTTCACCAAAATCAGATATCCTGGGGCAAAAATTAAGACAAATGTGCGTCCACCAGAGATTGTGCAAAGACTCCACATATGCCTGGGGACGATAGCAGACTAAATAAGCAATGGAACCATATGCAAAGCAGCTAAGTGAGAAGTCAAAAACTTCAGCCTAGGGAAAATTTCATAATTGTAATGGTTTGTGTTAGGGAGTGTCTAAAAATGACAGATAGACCACCTCATCTACGGAGGGGCCGTGGAAAATCTATAACTTTCCACAGTGATTTCAAGGCACGAGTATCTAAGTTATCCCAACATACAGTGGTATAAAAAAAATTTTTTTTTCGGAAGCTTGCATTTACTATTTCAAACAGGAACAACAGCTAAGAATTGGCGCACAGCCGAAACTGCTGCTTACTCTCAAATGTTACTAAGAACTATCAAGGAGACATTTTCAAAATGACCTATCAATTTTATACTCAAATCAACAGCTGGAGCGGCTCTATGCTCAATCTGTATCTGTTTTAATACCTTTGTCAACACCTCTACTGAGCGGAAGCCTTGCATTCTAGTGTAAATACTAGCAACCGATGTAGTACAATCTTCTACAGGTGGTACCAACCCAAGTGGAACACACATAGTTAACATGCTGTATTTGTTTTGTGGTGTAGCTTGAGGGCAGACCAATTCCAACTGATTGGTTTTGTAAGCAAACCAAAATGGAATCTCATCTGGCTTTGCACATTATTGTGCTATTAGTCTGTGGACTGATTGCTTGCACTGGAGTATGTGGTTGCGCTGCAGCAGGAATCAATACACGCCTCTGTCTGTAGAATGTACTGTTGAAGTCAGCCATACATAGTTACTAACGGATTTAGTAACCATCTTTATTCTTCCATTTGCAGAGTATAACCAGCCAACATGGGTTAGGTAGCATCTGTATTTCTTAGAGGATCCAATTTAACATTGTGCACTGGATGTGTTACATGCCCACAAAACCAAGATTGGTGTTCCTGGTGTCCTATCGAGATTTCTAACTTTCATATTCAGCAGGAAGACAGGCAGCTTTATAGGTACAAAAACTCTATACTCAACCCAAGATTTAAATGTTTCAAAGGCATATGCAGCATGTGCATTTTTGACAAAATTGACTTTACCCCCATGCCACCGAAATCCTCTGCCTGTGAGGTGTTGCACTAATGGAGTCTTAAGGTTTATGCTTATCACCACAGATGCCACCATTCTAAGACAGACTTCGAATGAAAACTCATGCCTGACAAACCCTGAAGCAGAGTGAGGTCCTGTCTGAAGTGAGGGCAAAAAACAATATTACAATGCACATCACTGTAATTAGTAATTATTGGTAAAATCGTGAGTGTGTCACCCACGAATAAAGCTTCCGCCATCCGCCAGACTCTATGGATGAGCACACATAAGATATCAATACTATGTATTTTAAAAACTTTAAATAAATTAATGTCCCGAGCTAGTGCAGATATAACTATAATAAGCAATACTAAAGAAGAATTGCAACATTATGATGGCGTTTCAAGTAATTAATTGCATTGAAGAACAAGTTACTTACTTTCGGAAATGCAGATTCTTGCAGATACCCTATGTAACCGCAGATTCCTCACTTTTAGACTATCCCCAGGTGCCAGACTGAATCAGAAAGATCTTACACCACAGCCCCTGTGCGCTGGTATGTGGCGTCATGTGGCTCCATGTCCATTCTCATGCGCCCCAGAAATGGTGGCTGGAGCTTACAGCGAACCTCTCCGACATCACTTTCTATTTTGATACTGTCCACCCCCTTTGACCTGAACCCAAAAATCAATTAACTCTGCCAGTGTGTAGATCTTTCATTTGGGAACTTTTTAGATGGAAAAAAGACCATGCCATAGGACAGGGAGGAGAGAGGGCAATGAGGAATCAGCAGTTATATAAAGCATCCACCAGAAAGAGGGTTAACAAAGGTTAGTAACACAGATTGCTCACCTTTAGAACAGATATCAAAGCAATACCTCCCCAGGTGGTGGGATTGTGGGATGGCTCAGACCAAAAATTCCTGCAATACGAAATGGTTAAAATCCCCCTCATGTCAGACTAGACTGTCAAGGCAGTACTGCTTTGGGAATGTGTGCAATGAAGCCCACGTTGCAGCATGACAAATATCCAGGACAGGCACTCCGAGTGGCAACACAGTGTTAGCAGTCTTGGCATTGGTGTGATGGGCCTGTAGCTCTTCTGGAGGCTGCTTGTTGCAGATCTTGATTCAGCAGACTAACCACCTCGACTTTCAGAAGAAAGATCACTCTAGTCTCCAGCACACGTTTGTCATGAAAGAAAGTGGGTAGGGCAGCTGGACTGAAAGAGCCTGAAGCTCTCTTACGCGAGGAGCTGAAGTTATTGTAAATACGAATCCAGAGGGTTAAAGGGCAGCTGTCCATCAATTTGAAAGGGGTGCACGTAACAAAAGTAAGGGTCGAATTAAGATCCCACTAGGGCATCATAAAGGTTTTAGTCAGAAACATATGAAAGGGGGCCTGTTTGAAATTACATAGGACAGGTGATTTGAACAATGATGGCTAGACCGGTAACTGCAAAACTGCAGAAAGGGACGTCAAATAACCCATAACAGAGTCCACTGCAAGTCCTTGGTGGGACAAAGACAAAACAACAACAATATAGCTGACAGTTTGACCCGCACACAGGTCTATATCACCACAAACATGCCACATGTCACAATGTCCAGAATAAACAGACTTCGTCAAAGAACGTCTGGCTGCAGTGATGATATCCACTACTTCGGGATGTAGATCTAATACAGTCAACTGTTGCTGCACAATCCACACATGATGTGAAGAGTGCTCAGGCCCAGGTGCAAGATCCTGCCCTGTTGCTGTAAAAGATCCTCCCGAAATGACAGCCTGATGGGAGGGCAGATGCTCAAGCCAAGATGTTCCGGGTACCACACCCTCCTTGCCCAATATGGGGCCACTTGAATGACTTGGGCCTGATTTGTTTTTGATCTTCTTCAGAACTTGGGGAAAGAGAGGTATTGGCGGGAAGGCATAGATTAGTACCGTACTAGGTGGAATGCTTCTCCAAGAGACATCCTTCTTGGGAACTCCAGAGCACAAAAGTGCTAACATTTCACGTTTCCCGTAGTAGCAAAGAGATTGTGCCAGGTTACTCCCCAATGCTTGAAGACGCAAGGATTTGCCGGCTAAGTTTATCCGGCCTCGCATTTAAAGATCCGCCAAGTAGGGGAAGATCAGGGAAATACCCTGACAATTCAGCCGGATCTAGTAGCACAGAGCATCTTTGCACAGGGCACAAGACCACAATCCTTGCGGTTTGTTTCAATACCACCTGGTGGTCGTGTTGTCCGTGAGGACCTGAACCAGCCTCACCTTGATTTTTGGGAAGAAGGCTTTCAACCTCAAACAAATGGCCTGCAACTCCCACAGGTTAATGTGGAGATGGGTCTCAGCTGGAGACCAAAGTACTCTGACATATACCTCTCTCCGATGATCTCCCAACCCAGCAACGATGCATCATTCACCACCATTAGCTCTGGATGGGGTACAGAGAGGGGACTTCTGCTGGTCCAAAGGAGGTCAAGGAGGCACCACAGCATATCTTTTGCAGTCTCCTCTGAAACCTGGATGGAAAGTTCTCTTGGTGCTCTTGGGGTCATAAGAAATTAATTGGGATTTATTGTACTAGTACAGACATGAACTACCAGGCTCTTAGAAGTAGGGTGCTGTTCTAAGACAACAGGGTCACCTGACACAGGTCTGTGACACTGCGCTACCTGTCGGTTTATAAGTGAGCAGGAACAGGGTTTAGACTAGGTACTCATGAGCGTGTCAGTCAGGGCTTGTAGGAAGGTGGAGTATTATGTTGTGCTGCTGGTTAGGCTTCACCATGCAATACTCTCAATACCCCAAAGAGGGTCATGGGATTCACAATAATAAGTCCTTAGCTCAGTCCAGGTAGAGTAGCAAAGAGCAGTCAGGTTTTACAAGAGGAACGGGTTAAACATTTCAGAGTACCAACATGGACAATAGGTAATTGATATGACTCGAAAGAAATCCGAAACCACGTCATAAAAATAAAGCAGATTTGAGACACCAAAAAAAACTAAATCAGATACGTATAAATGGAGTTATGGAATTTTAGAAGAAAACATAAATCAAAACAATTCACTACTGCAGACCTCTAGCAATGTTGTCAATGGGAAGAAACGGTAGTGACAATCGGTCACTTGAAGGGGAAAGGTGATGCGGGGGACCAAGCCACAACAGTCAATTCGATTTTACCTAGCTCGAGAAGCCGGGTGCAGAGTTGCCCTGGCTATCCTTGGTGCTGAAGCAGGAGCCGTGGGGTGGCTGGTTTTACCGCTTACATAGTGCTGGTGAGGAACTGGTTCAAAAAGTTGATAGGCTGAAGGTTTTGCAGAGTTCCCTTGAGGCGCAGCGTCGAGAAAAGGGGGTGGTTGCCAGACTGGCGACCACCAAGCCTTGGCAGTGGTAAGCTTAGCAAAAAGCTATTTCGACGTCCCGAGATCTGGGGGAACATGGTAGCAGCCTAAAACTTAGTGGAGGGCAGGACTATGTTTCCCACAATGCACTGGACCATCTACCAATGAAATTCCCCCGTTATAGTTAGTTCAGATAACTATAACTCGCGCGACCGCCACTCTATCACAAGGATGATGTCATCAGTGATGTCATGAGTGATGCCACTGACCATGTCATGAGTGATGTAATATGTGACGTCATGAGCAGTAGATTGCGGGCGTGCGAGTTATAGTTATCTAACTATAACGGGGGAATTTCATTGGTTTTTTACGAGTGAAATATCCACCTAACTATAACCTGTGTGAAACCTATGGTTTTTTAAGTGAATATATATATATATATATATATAGATATATATCTTTAAAGTGCAGCCCAAGTTGTAACGCTGGTGCTCGATTTCCAGGGGGGGTGCGTTGCTTTTCCGGCAGAGCCACGTCGGTATTTATGAATCGATTATCGCCCAAGAGCGAAGTAAAGACGCACTCACTTGTCTTTCAGAAGTAATTGAGGCGAAATGTATTTATTCATAATTTGCCATTCCCTACGCGTTTCGGTCAGACTACTTTGACCTTGGTCATGGGATTAATCTAAACAGAGAAAAAGGACTTCTTTTATTTCATCTGCATGCAGTTACTTCCTGTTATGTATTTTAGTGCATTGTGGTTAATGTGGTATTTACACTTATTAGTGACATTTGTGCAGTATTTATCTTTTCTTCGTTTTTGAACAACATTGTTCTGCCAGCAAATTTCATGCTTAATGTCCGTTATTTTTATTATTATTATTATTATTATTATTATATAATGTGTTATTTGCTGCTCCCTGGTGAGCAGTGAAGCTTTATTGCTTACATTTTTTATTCTGGTATCATGATTTGTAAACTGATGTTTCATTTGATAATCCTTATATTTTCATTTTGATCTGATTGTATTTACATTGAATTGAAACAATGGAAGTGTATCAAAGATGTACATAGAGTTCTTCATTCTGGTTGAGTCAAAAATTGTACTTCCAATATAACGTAGCTTGCATGGACATTCTACCATGTAAATGACATAATTGCTTTTGCACGTTGGCAAAAATAATGGGAAATCATCCAAGTATAACGTATCGCAGAGCAAAAAACTTTGCAGATAAAATCACGCATAGTCATTTCAAAGAGACATCTACCACTACATGGCTACAGAGAGAAGGTTTTTGGCCATGCAAACAATGTAAGGCATGTAAAATTGCAAAAAATGTGATAGAATCGGAAACTCAAAAAGGCACGAAATGGAAAATAAAGCAACATCTAACGTGCAAAAGCAATTATGTAATTTACATGGTAGAATGTCCATGCAAGCTACGTTATATTGGAAGTACAATTTTTGAGGTCAAGAAAAGAATACTTGAACATATCCGAGCCACTATACATAAGGATCGCTCAAATGCGATTGCCAAACACATGGAGAAAGAACATGATAGTCGTTGGGAATGTCTTAAATTCTGGGCCATAGAACAAATACCCCCATTACAAAGGGGAGGAAATCGTGAAAGAACTTTACGTCATAAAGAATCAAGACACATAGTGGCCTTCAGAACTCTTGATCCGAGAGGACTCAACCAGAATGAAGAACTCTATGTACATCTTTGATACACTTCCATTGCCTCAATTCAATGTAAATAAAATCAGATCAAAATGAAAATATAAGGATTATCAAATGAAACATCAGTTTACAAATCATGATACCAGAATCAAAAATGTAAACAATAAAGATTCACATGGGGAAAACACTTTTTGGGACCTCCTTTTTTCTCGGCCCCCCGCTTGACGAATCACCCCGAGACTTTCAGGATAGGAGCGGACCGGAGCGCCCCACCAGTTTTGATTATTTCGCTTAGATTAATCAACCAGCGCCAAAGTTATTCCAAATAGAATGTTGCAGATTTCCTATGGATAATAGGTCTTAACTATAACTACCTACTGGTAACCGCCAGTAGGTAAAAAAAAAAAGATACATAGATATATATATATATTCACTGAAAAAACCATAGGTTTCAGGGGTGTTATAGTTAGCTGGACTTTTCACTTGTACAAAACCATTGAAATTCCCCCGTTATAGTTAGTTCAGCTAACTATAACTCGGGCGCCCGCAATGCACTGCTGATGACGTCACATATTACATCACTCATGACATGGTCAGTGACATCACTCATGACATCACTGATGACATCTCAAATGACATCACTGATGACATCACTGATGACATCATCCAGTGAATGTGTGTTTTTCTGAAAATTAAATATGTTTTATATATGTATATCTCAAGGTCGATGGAAGAATAAATGGGTATATAAGTGTCTAAATGGATGATTTGTTTTTGAAAAATTGATTGTGTAACTGACTGATTAAGTGTATCATAGTGAATACATGGCTTAGTGAGTAATGTTTAAATATGTAAATATCTGTATCAGTCTCTCACTTTGTGTATAAGTGGCTGCATGGGTTGGTGAGTAGCTACATGGGTGTCTATATAGGTTATTAGTTGGTTTTTTGAGTATCAGTCTGAGTGTCTGCATGGTTCGGTGGGGGGTATTACGTAGTGCATAGGTGCATGAATGAGTGACTCACTGTTTGTATGTGTTGAACACAGCATGTGTGCAGGACTGTATGGGTGGATGAGTGTGTGTATGGGTGTGTTAGTGAGTGAATGACTGTCTCAATAGTGTCTTTATGAGTAACTACATATGTTTTAAACTAGTATATGTGACTATTGGTGTATATATGTGAGTATATGTGAGAGTGAGAGATTGAAAGAGTTCCTGTATGAATAAGTATGTGTTTCTATAAGTGATTGTTTAAAAGACTAAGTATGTGTAAGTTTCCGTAGAAGTAAGTATGCTGGTGTGTGTATAACTGTATATGCAAGTAAATGTATGTTTGATTCTTTATTAGCATGAGTGACTATGTGTGTGAGTAACTCTATGGATGAGTGGCATTGTGTAACAGGATGTATAGGTGTATGAGTACATATGATGAGTGAGTACATGTATGAGTGACTGTATAGGACTGTTGGTGAATGAGTGGATGTGTATGTGGATCTTAGAATTACTGAAGAGGTTGTTGTAACTGGTATTGGTATGTCCATTGTTTTGAAAATTTTAGTCTCTATTTTTGAATGTGTGTATCAAAGGTTATATTAGGGTGAGAGGAGGTCTGCCACTCTATCACAAGGATGATGTCATCAGTGATGTCATCAGTGATGTCATTTGAGATGTCATCAGTGATGTCATGAGTGATGTCACTGACCATGTCATGAGTGATGTAATATGTGACGTCATCAGCAGTGCATTGCGGGCGCCCGAGTTATAGTTAGCTGAACTAACTATAACGGGGGAATTTCAATGGTTTTGTACAAGTGAAAAGTCCAGCTAACTATAACACCCCTGAAACCTATGGTTTTTTCAGTGAATTTCTGAGGTTTTTTAAATGCTAATTCCTAACTATAACGTGCCTGAAACCTATGGTTTTTTCTGTGAATTTCAAAGGTTTTTTAAATGCTAATTTCTAACTATGCCTACAGAGATAGGACATGTGAAGAAAGAAGAAAAAATGCACAGAAAGAAACAAAAGAAGTGCAGAAAGAAGCAACAGAAGTCCTCAAATACGAAGATAAGTGCAGGAAGAAGGATAACGTGCAGAAAGAACAAAAAGAAGAGCAGAAAGAAGCCTTGTTGCAAAATCATCCTGTACCCTCAACTTTTTCAGACGGATACTGGTGGTAACTGAGCCTGACTAACCAGTCCTAGAGCCAGTGCTATGTTAAAAGACACTTAGAATACAGTGAAAACACCTACATACACTAGGGAACATTATGCGTTGGGGTCCCCCTGTGATTAGCATGACCTCCTCTGTAAGCCCCTAGTATATAAGAGGGCATGGGGATTAAAACTACCTCTTAAAACAGGCCACAGGGCGTTTTTGCACACGTTAACTCAGGCCCCGTCCCCTCCCTTCACCACTGTGTAAACACGCCCTGTGTCCATTTTTAGTTGGGAGATTAAGTTCATTTGAATCCTGAGGGTCCCTGGGGTCCAACTAGCCCACTAGGTACCTCCAGTAAGTGCCACAGAGCTGCGTTGCAGAGAGGTGTAAAAAGTGGCACGGCCTGGACCACCTCTCTGCAATGCAGCTCAGTGGCGCTTACTGGAAGCACTTGGTGGGCTAGTTAGCCCCCAGGGGCCCTCAGTATTGAAGGGAAATTATATCCCCAATTTAAAACGTGCCATAGTGCGTGTTTGCACACGTCACCTCAGGCCCCGTCCCCTCCCTTCACCACTGTGTAAACGCGCCCTGTGGCTGTTCTAAGTTGAGAGATTAAGTCCCCTTGAATCCTAAGGGTCCCTAGGGTCAAACTAGACCACTAGGTACCTCCAGTAAGCGCCACAGAGCTGCGTTGCAGAGAGGTGTAAAAAGGGGCTTGGCCTCAGAACACCTGGCTGCAGCGCAGCTCCCTGGCGCATACTGGAGATACCTGTTGGGGGCGCGTTTGCAGAGTGCTGCACGGAGGGGGCATGGCCTCCGGCACGATGCCAGTCTTTTATTTATTTTAGTTTTTTAAGAAGGGGGGCTGTTTGGTTCCCCTTCTTATTCTAATTTATTGGCCCTGATGACCCCATCCCCCAGGGCCAGTCTCCTAATTATATTTTTTTGACCCCAATCCCCAGGGCCGGCCACTGTTTTTTAATTTTTTAAAAAAATATATATTTATAGACACACCTAGGACATGCTGGACAAACCGTACGTACCTATCACCATGACGATTTGCGTGATACTCATTAAAAGGCGACTATGCATGCAATGAATCCACGTGGAATGTATTTACACCACTAGTGAAGCTCTGACATGTCTGATGCCCTACCGTGCCTAATCCCGGTAGACACCCTTGTCGTTTATTTATACAAACTTGGGTAGCTATTGACGGGCACATTTAATACACATGCACACCAAGCCATTCAAAGGGGATTCGACAAAAATTCGACCAAAACTATGCAAGAAACCCCCCTCACGGTTAATAAAACACACATCCACTGCCGGATGTGTAATACTTTTTATTTTACTCTCTGGAAAGGGGACGAACATCACTTGAGAGTCACAGCGCGCTCCTGACAGAGCCCAATGCTGTGTTACACCCACCATTGCCTGCCGTGTGCCACACACCTCTGTGTTGTATTCCACTAGCTAGTGCATATGCTATGACACTCTCTAGCCCATGTGCACTGTAACACCACCCCGTGAATATGTCATGCCACACTTGTCTTCGCACGGGTTATATTGCCCCATCTAACGTGCCTTTCTCGATGCCTATGTTATAACGCACAGTGCTATGCCATACATATTACAATCTGGGATCCATATCTTTGTCACAGTGCATATGCAACCTTACACTCCCCAGCACATATTTTATATTACAACTTTAGAGACTAGTTAGGTTACACAACACTGCCCTGTGCATATTACACTCCAAGGCGCATATCGCATAGCACGCGCTAGTGCCTGTGCTATCTCGCGCTCTCCAATGAATCTGTCATTGCGCACAATGTATTGCATATTATATTTCACACCCGGTTCATCTTATATCACACTTTTTGGTGCATAGTTTATACCATACACTATATCTAGTTTTCATTTTCAATCGTGCTCTCAGGACTATGTTCTATATAACACTGTGTTCACCTACCCTTTTCACGGGCATTACATTTTGCGATAGGGGGTGGAGGGTCAGGGGGTGTTTCTGCCAAGTGAGCCCGGAGTCACAGTCACAAACGTCCTCTTCTTCCTGAATAAAAGTGAGATTATGCTGCATACTTGTTCATATTTTAAGTAGTTCGCACAGACACAATGTTTTAAAAACAATAAAGTTCCTAATACCCGCCTTCTCTGAACAGTTAGCTTGCTGCCCCATCCCCTTCCTCCCTATCCTCTGTTGTGTGAATCCATGGACTAGCCTCCTCCCTCCTGCCATGCATGGTCTGATGTGCTGCCACTGCCCTCAGTATGATGTACCAGTCCACTCCTCCTGCCCTCCATTGCCCAATTCTATGCCCCATCATTGACCTCCTGCTTAAACTCTGTGCTTAGCTTGCTGCCCCTATTCTCCTTCCCCCTGCCCTCCGATGTCTTTGTGCATGCCCCTGCTCCATCCTTT
This sequence comes from Triturus cristatus, assembly GCF_964204655.1. Classification (NCBI taxonomy): domain Eukaryota; kingdom Metazoa; phylum Chordata; class Amphibia; order Caudata; family Salamandridae; genus Triturus; species Triturus cristatus. Next base: position 668,313,574 of record NC_140590.1, read on the forward strand.
TTGCCCACCATGTCCCATGGACCTGCCACTCCTATCTACTCTGAGTGTTCTGTTGAGCTGCCACTCCCCTCCCACCTGCCTAGCATTGTCAGATGACTGTAACCTGTCCCTGCCACCTCCACCCTGCCTGTCCACATGCCATGCCCCTATCCTCTTCCTCCTGTCCTACATGGTCCATTGTACTGCCACACCCTTCTGCTCTCCCTGGTCTGTTGTGCTGCAGCTGCTCCTCCTGCCTGCCCCGTGTGGTCTGTTGTGAGGTCCCTTCCCCTGAACTTTCTTGTCTGTGCACAGGTCCTGACCCTCCCTTCTATCCTCCATCGTCCTTTGTGCATGCCCCTCCACCCTCCTTCTTGCCCATCATAGCCATTGTGCTGCCACTAACCCTCCCACTTGCCATGCATGGTCTTCTTTGCTGCCATGGCCCCTCCCACCTTCCCTGTGTGGTCAGTTAGCTGCCCCTGACCCCCTCCCACCTTCCCTCCATGGTCTGTGTGTATGCCACCACAGTCTCACTGTTGCTCTTCATGGTGTGTCTTGCTTCTAGTGCCCATCCTGCCTGACCTCCATGGCTATCTTGCTGCTCCTGCCCTGCCCCCTTGCCCCCAGCCCTACTCCCTCCCTCCTGGCTTGTCTGTTCCATTGTAATGCCCCTGATCCGTCCCTCCTGCCCTTTATGGTCTGTTATGCTGCAGCTTTCTCTCCTGTCTGTCCATTATGGTCAGCTAGCTACCATTGCCTCTTGCCCCTCTGTTCTCTGTTGTCCATGTGCATGGTCCTGTCCCCTCCCGCTTGCTTTCTATGGATTGTTGTGCTGCACTCCCGTCCTGCATGCCCTGTGTGGTGTATTGTGCTGCTGCAAACCCTGATGCCTGCCCTGCAGGGTCAGTTTGGTGCACCTCTCCATGTCCCTCCTGTCCTCTGTTATCCAAGTCCATGTCCCTATCCCATTTCCTTCCATGATCCAATGTACCATACTTGCGAACATTTTGAACTTGGTAAGAGGGAGATTTTGAAAAAAAACTGGGGTATTGATTTTCCCCTTTGAGTTACATTGAAAAAGAGGATATTGTAGACAGGAGACAGATCAAATAAAGCCCATTTGAGCTTAAAAACATTGGACGTTTCCTGGCTGAATCGGGTCTGTTGGCATGTATGGTTGTACTACCATTGCCTCTTCCTTCTGCCCACAATGTTCTTTTACATTGCCACAGGCTTGAAGGAGGGTAGATTTTGTATCACAGGGGGCCCCTGGCCCGTTCTGTCCACACCTGAAGTATGAGACCCTTGTCCTTGCCCTGCCAGCTGCATTTGTAGGCCGTATTAAATTGACCAGCGGGTCCTGTGTTGCTATATAATTATCCTGAGACATCCTTACCACTCAGCCAGTATAAAACCCCTGTGTAGGCCCTTCTGTTCAATATGTAGGCCTCTTTGTTAAATTGACCATAGCTCTGCAATTTTAGTGTATAGCAGTCTGAAGGCAGGTCTGCGAGGCCTTCTGCTCCAAACCAGTAGCCCCCACCCTACCCGAGTGCTCCGTGCTCAGTATCAAAGTTCAACATCCCCCTGAAGCTGTCGACATACAGTAGGCTGCATCCTGGACTGGTACTTGCTTCCTGGGCAGGTTTCCCGCTTTTAAGGAAGTGTCAACCGCAGAGCGTCAAGTTAGGAGAACTGAGGAGATTTTATACATGAATATATTGAATTCCCGTACAATACCCATTATTTTCTGCTTGCTCTATGGAACTTACGATAAGAGATTGGCCTGAGAGACTGACCTTTTCACCCAGTCCATTGTCAGCATTAAGTGGGTAAATGACGAAATGTCTGGTAAAATCTGCAGACGAAGCTTTTGGGTAGCATACGTAGGTAGATGTAGCGTGCAAAGGAGCCCACAAAATGATATAAAAAGGGAGCACCCACAGATATCGACGGACTACCTCGCCGTCTGTATGTAGGTTAACAGGCAGTGCAGGTTTTCCCCAAGAGCTGGGAGCTCTTGTCTTCCTTTGCTTAAAATGTCTTGCTCTGCTTTGCTTGAAGTATCTTATTCTATTTTACCTATATGAAATGTCATGTTATGTTTAACCATTGTTCTCTTTACTTTTGCATTTAAAAGATTTTGTATTGTAATTGCAGGAATGCTTGCTCTAAGAGTAAACGTGAGTGTTCCTAGGTAACATTTTCCTTGGTGTAACTTGTTTCTCATGATGCATTTATAGATGTGTTTTCTCTCTCTCTCTGTCAGTACATTAATTGAGATACAGAGAATATCATGACAGCTGTATGATTATCTGGAGTCTGTATTTTGTACTTTATGTCTCTATTCTGCGGTTTCTTTGAAGTTGCATCTTCTCATTAAACTGCCATTGTATTCTGCCTCCAATTCCATGTCTCATATGTCTGTTTTCTTCATTTTTGGAGCAAGCGTTCCTAGGCACCCCGGCTCAAATTAAGGTGCCCCTTTTGTCCCTGACTCACTCTCCTGCTCAGTTCTGTGGTGGCTCCCGGGGATCTGGGGACCGCCCCTAGCTTCCTTGACCCGTAATAGATCTTGCCTCCAACAGCCTCTCTTGCAAGTCCTGTATTGTTGGTTTGTTGCCCCTGCCCCCCTTTCCACTGCCCTCCATAGTCTGTTGTGCTTCCACGGCCCTTCTTGCCTGCTCAGTGTGGTTAAATTGTTGCCTTTGCACCCTCCTACCTGCCTTCAATTTTCAGAGTCCGTGCCCCTGGCCTCTGCCTCTCTACAGTATCCTAATGAACAACTAGATTGCTAACATTCTATATTTATTACAAAAGTGTGGAACGCCTGACATCATCTTGATGTAATCAAAACTGTAATACCTAGAGCATTTCCTTTAGAAATTACATATATGAGAGGGTCTTATTGGCATCAAAATTATGGTTAGTGCTCTAAAAGGCTAAAATAAGGACATATTTTCTGAGTTTTCAAATAGCGACAAAGCACTTTTAAATTATTTGTTATCTTTATGTTTTTTTATCCAGGTGACCACTTGATTAAATGTTGCACTTAGGGGAGATGATGTGGTGTTACTTCCAGAACTGCAGACTTTGCAACTGGGGAACCAGGTTGAAGTTTCTGCTTCAGCTCGACATTCTGTGATTCTGGTCAAATCACTTAGTCTCCCCATGTCTACAACCAAAATGAATGTGTTCTTGTGTGATGTAACCAATGCTCATGTAAAGCACTCCAATACCTGACAAGTCTGCACTATATAACACTGCAAAAACACAAAATAATAAGTGTTTTGCACACTTCTGTCATTGGGCTATATTTGGGCTACATCTGGGTGATTTTGGGCTACATTTGGGCTCTTTTGTCTCCGGTGGCCATCTTGGGAGATTTATTTGTTATGAAGTTTCCTAATTTCCTCATGTACTGCAGTCTCCTCAGTAGGAAATGCTTTCAGTTTTTTACTTTGATTCCATCATGAAGGTATTCAGATATGTCACACATTTGCCATAAATTCTGAATGTTAGCACTCTAGTTGCTCATTAGATCACTGTAGTAAAACTACTGCACCATGGAAGTCTGCTCCTGGTATTAAAAGTGCATGTTTCAGTCTGCATGTCAGAATTTTTTAATGAAATAGAAGAGGATTTGAGAAGTCACTCAAAATGTGCCCTCATTTTCTTTCTTCAGCATTAATCATAATTTCTATGGCAAAATGAACCTCCACATTGTGTTCCTTTTTAAATTAAATGTTTTAAGTGTTACCAGTTTATTCCAATCAAGATGGCTTCAGGTGTGCCATACTTTTGTCATAATGAAGACAGTAAGCGCTCTAGTTGTTTTTAAGAACATTCTGGGACATTCTGTCATTGGGCTATACTTGGGCTACATCTGGGTGATATTTGGGCTACATTTGGGCTCTTTTGTCTCTGGTGGCCATCTTGGGAGACTTATTTGTTATGAAGTTTCCTAATTTCCTCATTTACTGCAGTCTCCTCAGTAGGAAATACTTTCAGTTTTTTACTTTGATTCCATCAAGAAGGCATTCAGATGTGTCACACATTTGCCATAAATTCAGAATGTTAGCACTCTTTTTGCTCATTAGATCACTGTAGTAAAGCTACTGCTCACCAGGGAAAACTGCTGCTGGTATTGAAAGTGCATGTTTCAGTCTGCATGTCAGAATTTTTTAATGAAATAGAAGAGGATTTGAGAAGTCACTCAAAATGTGCCCTAATTTTTCTTTCTGCAGCACTAATCATACTTTTTATTGAAAAATGAACCCCCTCATTTTGTTCCTTTTTAAATTAAATGTTTTAAGAGTTACCACTTTAATCCAAGCAAGATGGCTTCAGGTGTGCCATACGTTTATCATAAGTAGGACTGTTAGCGCTCTAGTAGTTCTTTGGAACACTCTGGGAAGCTGCAGTAGAACACAAAGGAATCAACTGACAGTCTCTGCCCTTGTTGGATGTACATGTTTTACTGAGAATGTCAGACTTCATTCTCACATGACTGAGAAAGATAATGTGAATTTACAGAAAATAAGCTCTCAGTTTAGCCTATAGATCACCTTCCAAACCTCTGTGGTAAAAGCATGAGAAAATATTTTTCTCTCAATCATGATATCCCAGCAGAAGGCTTTTTCACATGGTGAAATCACCTTAGAACATACCACAATTCCTAAAATGAGTATGGTACCATCAACAAATGATTTATAATGTAACTAAAGTCTTAAAACCTTCTATTAACTGCAATGCTTTTTAATGAGGTGCTATCATGTATATTGGTCCCAAGATGGCTGCCAACACTTCTTGGATGAAGTGCTGACAGCCAATCAGATCTCAGGATGAGATGTGTGGTTAGGCTCCGCCCACATATATATATGCTTTTAAATGCTATTTTCTCAGGATCTACTGAACAGATTTACACCAAACCTACAAAAGGCACTTCCTTGACCTGAGGACTACCTCTCTGCCAAACTTCAAGTAATTCTGTTCAGCCGTTCGGGCTGTAGCTGTGTCTAAAGGTCCTATGGAAAAATGCATGGGAAAAACGCGTTTTGGGACCCCCCTTTTATCTCAGCCCCCGCTTGACGAATCCCCCCGAGACTTTCAGGGTAGGAGCGGAGCGTAGCGCCCCACCTATTTTGAAAAATTCGCGAGGATTCGTCAACCGGCGCCAAAGTTATTCAAAATAGAATGTTGCGGATTTCCTATGGAAACGTGGTCCTAACTATAACTACCTACTGGCGACCGCCAGTAGGTAATATATATATATATATATTTATTGTCACTGAAAAAACCATAGGTTTCAGGGGCGTTATAGTTAGCTGGACATTTCCCTCGTACAAAACCCTAGAAATTCCCCCGTCATAGTTAGTTCAGCTAACTATAACTTGCGCCCCCGCAATGCACTGCTGATGACGTCACATATTACATCACTCATGACATGGTCAGTGACATCAAAGATGACATCACTGATGACATCTGAAATGACATCACTGATGACATCACTGATGACTTCATCCATGTGATAAATTACTGCATCTTCTCACACCCTTTGATATACTCAATCAAAATTTCAAACATCCATTCTCAAAACCATAGATACTCCAATACCAATAACTACATACCCACTCATTGACTCTTAGATCTACACACACATCCACTCACTCACATGTACAGTCACTCATACTTACAGTCACTCAGTACAGGACTATCATATGCATTTATACACCTACATAGACACTCACACACCACCAATCATCCATAGAGGTACTCTCACACCTAGTCAGTAATGCAAATAATTAATCACACTCCCATTTACTCACCTATGCAGTTATACACACACAAGTTCACTTACTCATAAAAATAGTACCACATTTTTACGCTCTTATACAATCACGGATAGATGCACACACTCATCCATACAGCCACTCTCACAATCACACATTCTCACATATACCCAATTATATACTCTTACACACATATATACTGCCTTTCACATATGTAGTTACTCAAACATGTACCACTAAGATATACATTCAATCACGAACGCACCCATACATACACTCACCCAACCATACAGTCCATCACAGATGCACTCTTAAAACCATGCACCCATAGATTCACCCACTTACACATGTATGCACAGAGTCACACACACCCCACCCACACAAACACTCAGGCACCCATACAGATACTCAGACAACCAATCAATAACCCATAGAGTCACTCATATAGCTATTCACAAAACCATGCAGCCGCTTATACACCAACAGACAGACAGATACAGACATTCACACAGTTTAGTCACTAGTCTGCAGTAAGATACATTTAATGACTCACTTATAGAGTCAGTCACGCACCTACTAAATCATCCATTCACACACTTATACACCCACTCATTCTTCCATAGGTTTTTCCCTATATATATATTAAACATATTTAAAATTTACAGAAACACACACTCACTGGATGACGTCATCAGTGATGTCATCAGTGATGTCATTTGAGATGTCATCAGTGATGTCATCAGTGATGTCACTGACCATGTCATGAGTGATGTAATATGTGGCGTCATCAGCAGTGCATTGCGGTGGCGCGAGTTATAGTTAGCTGAACTAACTATAACGGGGGAATTTCTAGGGTTTTGTACGAGGAAAATGTCCAGCTAACTAGAACGCCCCTGAAACCTATGGTTTTTTCAGTGAATTTCTAAGGTTTTTTAAATGCCAATTCCTAACTAGAACGTGCATGAAACCTATGGTTTTCTCAGTGAATTTCAAAGGTTTTTTAAATGCTAATTCCTATCTTTAACTTATCTCTGAAGATATCATGTTTAATGATTTTGATTGGATTTCTATATTTTTCCAATTCAGTGTGTCAATTTCATTATTTTTTTTTAAATACTTTATCACCATTTTTTAAACTTATTTTTTAAATTAATTCTTTTAAAAATTAAAAAATATTATTTGAATGTAATGGGTTTTTCAAACATATTTTTTTATATTTTTCAAAATATTTTTTTAACTATATGTTCAAAACTTTATTTTACATATTTTTTTCCATGTTTTTGGATCCGCGCACCCTAAGCGCACCGTTCCCGATCCCTACACGATAGCATCCGCGCATGGTATGCGTTGGGTACGTGTTCAGTGCGCGATCGCAATGCGACAGGTACGCGACTCCCAGCCTATACGCGACACGTTCGATGTACGTAACGCGACGTTTACGCGCTTCCGCGATGCGTCATCTGCGTCTATGACACGGTGGGTGCGCGGATCCCATGTGACCTGCAAAAAAAGAGATTTGATTGGTTCATTAAACTTCCTATTCTAACTATTGAAAGACCCCACCCATTTCTTTTTTTTTTTTTTTTTTTTGAAAAACCTTTATTGACATTTCAAGCAATAACAAGTATGGGCCTACAACCCCCCGGGGCCGGCCGCTAAGCAATCAGAGCAATAAGGATCAAATGTGAACACAGGCGGCACCTCGGAGAGCAGAATGTTCATGCTAATATAGTCCGGCCAATGAGCAGCGCAGGTAGGACACCAGGAGAAAAAGGTTTTTCATTTTATAATGGAACAAGACAATAGGATCAGGTGCCAAACAATTTCCCAACAGCGATAAGAGGCAGGCAGAATAATAGACGTAAGCAATAAACAGCAATCTATTGGATCAATGGCGCCGACACAGGAAATTCAGGATGGGGAAGAATATTATAAACAGTTACGCCTGCAGGCCCCCGCCCTAACGCCCAGGAACACCCCGGAAACTGTGGCACACATGAAAAGGCAACGATTCACAACAAAGGAGGTGTACCACGCTGATCCCAGAAAAGAAAAAACAAGAAGAAGCAGAGAGGAAAAAGGAGGCCATGGAAAAAGAGATGAAAGACTAAAGAATCCCCTCCCCCAACCCCCCACCCTGCACCTCTGCAAATGAGTACGGCCCCCCCCCCCCAGCAGTGTGCCTGTCGCCCTGGAACTAGACCCGAAATATAGAAGAAACAGGGAAAAAGGAGTAAGAAAAGAACCCCCCCAGACTGGGGGGTAGAGAAAGTATAATAAACTGGAGGAGGGCCTTCAAAACATACCCCCGGCTTCTCCCTCCCGCACGGTGAGGTCTCCCCAAAGCAAACAATAGGCAGCACCAAATCGACCATTTCAAAAAGGGGATGGGGAGCATTATGCACCTAGTATGCTAATAACTATGTCATGAGAGTACGCAACCCCTGAGTCAGCCCGTCTACTAGATGACCACCCCCGAAGGATCAGCCTTATCCTTGACCACTCTTTGCAATTCTGCCCACGCCTACCCCTCGACCCAGCGCCATGTCCGATGTTCCAAGGTAAAGGAGTGTCCAAAAACGACCGGGAAGCGACGCACACAGGTGGGGTGGAAGTCTCTGAATACCAACACAGTCCGCATCATGGAGGGACGTCTTTCCCAGTGCTGCCCCAGGATCTGCACTGCACACAAGGTCCAGGAAGGCGGAATCAGCCAAAGCAGACAACCGTTGCTGGAAATGTCCCTGGGTCGCCGGAGGCCGTGCACGGGACGAGGCCACCACCTTCCACTCAGGTCCAATACCTCCGGAACGGGTCAAACCCTCAGCTAGTCGATCACACGGTAGCATACTGTCCGGAGTGTCCAGCTGTGCACTAATCGCAGGGGTGGCCGCGACATTGTCCTCCTGTGTGCAGTGTGGGAAGTCCTTGTGTACCTGTGGACAGGCAGGCCGCCACTGTCCCAACGCTGATGCCACACCATCGAGCTTACTCCCCAATACCCCGATGCCCCGAGCCAAGGAGAAATGAAGGGCACCAAGGGCCTCAAGGAGGTCGCCGTACCCCAGCACAGCTCTCTGCGATCGCTCCGCCATACTCCCAAAAGTCACACACTCCCAATCCAGCCGCGACCCAGTGGACAGGATGGTAGGCTGCATCGCAACAAGATGGCCGCCGGGGAAACCCGACCCGTATTGGGGCCGGGACCCAGGGACAAGCGCCTCGAGGTCCACGTCGCTGGAGACAGGGTTCCGGGGGCAGGCAAAAGTTTTCCCCATTGCGTGGTCACGGACAACAGTCGTCCCCACCACGGACCAGCTCCCGCGAAAATCCGGGAGCAGCCCGAAAGGATCAGGGCGAGCCACGGGCTGCGTCCGGGCAGCTCACAGTCAAAGGCAGGGGCAAGCACCGGAGAATCTGAGAATTGCACCCCCGGGCATGCCCTCAGTCCGCTACGCTTAGCAGTGGGAGCGACCACGGCGAAATGCAGGCCGAGGTTAGCACCGCTCCGGTGGACCGACTCCACCCAGTCACCACAGGCCGCTGTTGTTGAACTGCCACCCGGCCAAGGCGTCCACTCGAGGTCCCGGCTCCAGGGCTGCATGGGCCGCAAAGTTCAAATGCACATTTCTCCGGCGGTACCGCAGCCAGAAACCTCGGAGTCTCACGTTCGGTTGCCACTCTCATTCATAAACTCGATCGCATAGCGCAGACTAAGGATCTCGTGCAGGATATCCGTGCGGGATGCGGAGGTTCACGGAGCCGGGAGTCTACGCTGCCGTCCCGGTCGCCATCTTGGCTCCTCCACCGACCCCACCCATTTCAATCATTCTTTGAGCTTCTTTGGAGGAACATCTCACACCTTAGAACTAGAAGAAACTTTTTGGGGAAGATTTCCACAGCTGCGATTTTTCTGAAGACAATGGCTTCTGCACAGCAGCCACCATCAGAATCAGACCATTCGTCCGATGAGGAATTTGTTGTGGAACCTCCACACCCAGAAAGATACACCTCTGTGGTGTGGAATTTTTTTTCCTTCCCAGAAGGACAAAATAAAACTAGTTCAACTAAAGTGACATGTAAAATATGTCAAAGAGTGCTTTCCAGATGAGTATTAAGTGCAATCATGCACAACAACACTTATAGAACACCCTTTCAACACAAAGTGGTGTGCATGCTGAGGTTGTATTTACGTGGAGTATAAAAAGTGCACAGAGTGCCTTTTCCTTTCTTTGTAAATATGAAAGAGTATCTTGCACAATAACAATGTTACAAAATGTGACATATTTCCGTTTTTAAAATTCCTTGCGAATGATAGAAGGTAAGCACAGAGTTTTGTCTGCAAAGATATTCAAAGAAGAATGATTGAAATAATTGCGGTCCTTCAATAGCTAAAATGGGAAATATTATGAACCCCTCAAATCTCTTTTTTTGCAGGTCACATGATATCTGATTATGGTCAGATTTCAAAACTACATAGGTATAAACAGAGTGTTTTTAGAAACGTGTTTCAGGGGGAGGAGCCAAGATGGCGATCGGGATGGCAGCGTAGGCTCCCGGCTCCGTGAACCTCCGCATCCCGCACAGATATCCTGCATGTGATCCTTAGCCTGCGCTATATGCCCGTGTTGGTTATTGAGAGCGGCAACCGATCGCGTGATTCTGAAGTTTCTGGCGGCGGTACCGCCGGAGAAATCTTCACCTGAAGTTTGCGGCCTGTGCAACCCTGGAACCGGGACCTCGAGTGGACAACATGGCCGGGCGGCAGTTCAACAACAGCGGCCATTGGTGACTGGGTGGAGTCGGAATACCGGAGCGATGCGGATATTGGCCTGAATTTCGCCGTGGTCATTCCTACCACTGGGCGTAGTGGAACGAGTGCATGCCCGAGGTGGCAATTCCAAGATTCTTCGATAATTGTCTGAGCCTTCGCCAGTGAGCTGCTCGGACGCTGCCTGCAACTCGTCCCGATCTTCGCGGGCTGCTCCCGGATTTTTGCGGGCGCTCGTCCAGGGTGAGGATAACTGTTACTTGTGACCATACACCGGATACATATTTTGCCTGCCCCCGGAACCCTGTTTGCAGTACCATGGAACTTGATGCGCTTGTGCCTGGGTCCCGGTCCCAATCTGGGGTGGAACTACCCTGCGGCCATCTTGATAGGATGGATTCTATCATCCTGTACACTGGGTCGCAGCAAGATTGGGAGTGTGTGGCTAATAGGAGCGTAGCGCAGCGGGCGCGAGGAGCTGTGCTGGGGTACGGTGACCTACTCGAAGCTCTCGGTGCCCTTCGTTCCACCCTGGTTCACGGCGCCTGGGTACTGGGGAGAAAGCTTGATGGTATTGTGTCAGCGTCGGAGCAGTTGCGAGCTGCCTGTCCCCAGGTAACCAGGGACTTGTTTTACTTCACACAGGAGGACAGTGTCGTGGCCGCCCCTGTGAATAGGGGAAAGCTGGAAATTCCTGACAATGTGCCAACGTGTGGTCGGCTGGCTGTAGGTCGGGTCTGTTCCGGAGGTTTTAGATTTGAGCAGAAGGTGGTGGCTTTGTCCCACACACAGCCTCCGGCGACCCAGGCAATAATCAGGCAATGGTCGCCTGCTCTGGCTGATTTCTACATCCTGGACCTTGTGTGCAATGCATGTCCTGGGGCAGTACTGGGAAAGATGATCCTCCATAATGATGACTGTGTTGGTATTCAGAGACGTCCATCCTGCATGTGTGTGTCGCTTCCGGTTCTTTTTTGGACGCTCCTTTTCCTCGCAACATTGGACATGGCACTGGGTCGATGGATATGCATCGGTGGATTCGCAAAGAGAGGCCAAGGATAAGACTGATCCCTCAGAGGTTGTCATCTAATAGGCGGGCGGGCACAGGGGTTGCGTGCTCTCACGGCACAACTAATAGTGTAATAGGTGCATAACGCTCCCCATTTTTCTTTCAAACGAAAATTTTTTGTTGATTACTGTTTGCTTTGGGGAGGAACACATTGTGCGGGAGGGAGAAGCCGGGGGCATGTTTGAAGGCCCTCCTCCAGATTATTAATACTCTCTCCACTCCCCCGTTAGGTGGGGTTTCTTTTCTTTTTCCTTTTTCTCTGTTTCTTCTATATTTCGGGTCTGGTTCTGGGGCGACAGGCACACTGCTGGGGGGGGGGCCGTAGTCATCTGCAGAGGTGCAGGGTGGGGGGTTGGGGGAGGAGATTTTTTAGTTTTTTACTTAGTTTCTATGGCCTCTTTTCTCTTCTCTTATCTTTCTTTGTCTTTCTTTTCTGGGGTCAGTACGGTTGGTTTCCTTCGCTGTCAATCACTGCTTTTTCATTAGTGCCTCAATTTCCGTGGTGCTTTCTGGGTCTTAGGGCAGGGGACTGCAGGCGCAAATGTCACGCGATATTCTTCCACATCCTGAACCTCCTGCTTCAGCGCCATTGACTTGATAGATTGCTGTTTATTGTTGACGTTTACTATTCTGCCCGCCATTTTTCGCTACTGGGAAATTGTTTGGCACCTGATCCTTCTATTCTCTATTATAAAATGAAAACCTTTTATATCCTGGTTTCCTACTTGGGCTGCTAAGTGGCCAAGAGTATACTAGCATGGAGATTCTTCCCGAGGTGCTGCCTGTGATTAAAATTTGTTTTCTGTTAATCCAACTGCTTAGCGGCCGGCCCCGGGGGTTGTAGGCCCATACTTGTCTTTGGTTGAAATGTCAATAAAGGTTTAAAAAAAAAAAAAAAAAAGAAACGTGTTTCAACTTTGTAGCTTCTTGCAGACCTCATCATTCTGCATATTGAGACTTAGTTAAACTTACCTTCACAGTAATAGGAATAAAAAATGGTATACATTTTTTTCAGAATTTCATTTCAATCTACATTCATATGAATTGCTTATTTTAAAATTTGGATCTGTGAAAGAAAAGGAAAAAAAAATTATAACATGTAATAATACATTTTTTACAACACAGCATAATTTCCACAAAGTAATTTGTTTGCCTTTTTTGCTGTTCTCAGAATATATTAAATTTCACTAAAAATAGTCATTTCAATTGTACTCATCACTTAACAGCAGGGAAAAAATAAACAATCACAAAGATTCTCAACAATATACCACAAGATACAAATCACAGATATATAAAATGCTTACAGCTAACAAAATTTTATAAGTTTAACTTACAAAAACTGTAAATGTTGTCGCTTTAAAATTTTCGCCGAATCTAAGGATGAATTTTTGGAGGACGCAACACGCCCACAGCGTTTTCCTTCAGTGGTGTGGACATTTTTTACTGTTCTCGAGGGGCAAACAAAGACCAATGCCACCTTGGTCACGTGCAAGATTTGCAATGGAGTTCTGTTGCAAGGGGATCCTAACAAGAAATACTCGTACGGCACGGCAAGTATGATGAAACACCGAAGGACCCTTCATCCAAACAATCTTGCACGAGAAGAGTGCAAACAGTTGAGAAACACTCCTGTTCAGTATCTGTAAAAAAGAATCACAAATTAATGTATATTAATAACTTTCAAATTTATACTATTCCATTACTGTACAAACACATTTTATATAAAAACTGACTAAGAAACTATAGCCCTGAACCCCAAGTGTGACGATCGTTAAAACACTACATGCATAGTGCATACTACTTTGCAGCAGTTCATGCCTTAAAGCCTACCTCACTAAAAGACTACATGCTAACTGACTGAATGATTACAGTACTATAAGGAGGCACACTGGGTGAGTGACAGGGTGTTTGCTAGAAGTGTATGAATACTGACTGGGGAATTGAAGGTGTGAAAGACAACTGTGTAGGTGATTACAGGCCTGCATGCATAGTGAATAGGCATTTGAAGCAGTCCATGTGCTAAGGCCTGGCTCACTGCATGAGTACTTGGGTATTGACTGAATGATTAGAGTACAGCAAGGAGAGTGCCTGGGTGAATTTATAAGTGGTAGGCTTTTGGCGCAGCGAATGGATTAGTACTTGGTACTGTATGGGTCACTAGAGGAGTGCAAAGGGAGTGACAGGATGTTTGCTGGACTGTATGGATACTGACTAGGGAATTGAAAGTGTGAAAGACAAGTGTATAGTATGTTAGAAGACTGCATGCATACTGCATAGACATTTGAAGCAATATATGTGGTAATGTATGGTTCACAACATGAGTACTTGGAAACTGACTAAATCATCAGACTACTGCTAGGACAGTGCCTGGGTAAAACTTTCAAATTTTCAGTTCTGGCACAGTGAAGAGAATAGTACATGGTACTGCACTTTAGTGTCAAACCATGACTCATTTTATCAATGCATAAGCAAAGAATAGCTTGTAAAGCTACTAAAACTTGACAACATGACCGATTTTAAAACAGTTATCTGTCACCAAATACACAATGTTACCAAATGCTTCTCTCACAGTGGTTCCCAAATGCACACAGACTCACAGTGTGATTCTAGACAACAACCACTATACCTAGGAGTTTACCAAAAATCATTCTCTACTGGGGAAGTGGTAAGGGAACTGCACACAATCTACCTATTTCAGGACTTCACTTTTGTGTCAAAGCCTAACTCATTTAATCAACGCATAAGCAAAAACTGGCTTCTAATGCTACTAAAACTTGACAACATGACAGGTTTTAAAAAAGTTATCTGTCAAAAAATACACGATGTTACCAAATGCTTCTATCACAGTGGTTCCCAAATACACACAACTCACAGTGTGATTCTAGACAATCACTACTATCCCTAGGAGTTTACCGAAACTCATTCACTACAATGGAAGTGGTAAAGGAACTGCACACAATCTACATATTTCAGGACTGTACTTTTGTGTCAAAGCCTGACTCATTTAATCAAAGCATAAGCAAAAACTGCCTTCTAATGCTACTAAAACTTGACAACAAGACAGGTTTTAAAACAGTTATCTGTCAGCAAATACACCATATTACCACATACTTCTCTCACAGTGGTTCCCAAATGCACACAGACTCACAGTGTGATTCTAGACAAGCAACACTATTCCTAGCAGCTTACCAAAACTCATTCACTACTGTGCAAGGGGTAAGGAGACTACACACAATCTACATATTAAAGTACAGCACATTAGTGTCAAAGCATGACTTATTTTATCAATGCATAAGCAAAGAATGGCTTCTAATGTTGCTAAAACTTGACAACATGACAGGTTTTAAAACAGTTATCTGTCAGCAAATACACAATGTTACCAAATGCTTCTCTCACAGTGGTTCCCAAATGCACACAGACTCACTGTGTGATTCTAGACAAACAACACTATCACTTGCACTATACCAAAACACATTTCTTCATCTAGGAGTACTACATTTTAATATAGAAACATAACTCATTTCACAAATTCATAAACAATGACTGCTTCCTAATTCTACCAGAATATAAAAACAGCACAGTTATCTGTCTGCAAACACATGAAAAACACAAATGCTTATCACAGAATGGTTTCTACATGCACACACACTGTCAATAAGATTGTAGAGAAAAAAAGTACTCCCTACACTTTAGCAGGAGAAATACATTAGTCTGATTAAAATCAAAATAGTCTACATACATCCCCTCACAATTAAATAACTCACCTTTCAAGTTGTTCTGTAGATTAAGAAGTATATCAGTCACACACCAGATTTTCTTTCACAGAATCTCTGCACTGTGCACCTCTCAGCAAAAACAAAGAATGGAAAAGTTTCCCTTTCACTTTCCACACATATACATGTAAACATCAAATCACAATCCTTCACACACAAACTCAAAAGCAAACACACATTTCTATTGGTTAAACATTTCAACCCTTTCCAACTGAAATACATTTCAACCCTTCCCCCAATCTGCCTTCTGCCTGTTACCATAGAAACAGGTCATGGAACACTGCACTGAGCACACAGGTCACAAGTTCAGCACACAATGTTGCTAAACAAGACAGCAAGTGTGCTTGACTTTTCAACATATCAGCTTATCATATATAATGTTCCTTACAATCAGTTTTTGTTAACCAATAAGAATCATGCCTTTAAAAAACAGAAATATACACCCTACCTTTCAGTGTAGAAAGTTGTCATACAACCAATGATTTCTTGTCTTTTTCAAATTTTTTTTCCTTGGATCCGCGCACCCAACACGAGAGAATCCGTGCACCAAACGCGATAGGATGCGTGCACCGTGCGCGCATTTCGCTGTTTTTTTTTTTTTTAAAAAGGGGGCCCCAGGGGGTCCTTCTGGGACCCCCTAAGCACCTCTACAGGGTCAGAGTATTTCCACTCTGCCCCCTTTATATGTTTTACACACTTATTCCCCTTGCTTCTTCAGCCTCGCTTCTACCGAGGCAGAAAAAGGCAGCCAACAGTTCCTGGTTTCGAATGTAGAAAGACACTCGACAGCCAATTAGCATTCAGCGCGCGATCGGGAGGGTGCGCGCTCTGTTCGGGGAGGATGCGCTTACGGTGCGGGTAGGGTCCGCGGATCCTCCCCGGCCATAGATATATTTGTACTTTTAACTCTAATTTTCTCAGAAACTACTGAACGGATTTACACCATTTAAGCAAAAGGCACGAGTCTGAACTGAGGACTACCTCTTTGCCAAATTTGGTGTCATTCCGTTCAGCAGTTCGGGCTGTAGCTGCGACAACAGATCCTATGGGAAATTGCATGGGGAAACCTGTTTTGGGACCCCCCTTTTTTCTCGGCCCCCGCTTGACGAATCACCACGAAACTTTCAGGGTAGGAGCGGAGCAGAGCTGGCCAAAAGTTTGGAAAATATTGCGAGGATTCATCAACCGGCGCCAGACTTATTGGGAATAGAATGTTGCGGATTTCCTATGACAAATAGGTCCTAACTATAACTGCCTACTGGCGACCGCCAGTAGGATATGTAGGACATATATATATATATATATATATATATACACACACATACACAACAATTTCCTCCTTTACAATAAAACACGGGGACACAGTGGGGTTTTCCAGGGGAGCGATTTATTGGTATGATGGAATAACGCGTTTCGCCTTTGTCAAATGCCTTAATGCTTGAGGTAATTTCCATTTGCTGTTTTTAAATGAATATCTTCTTCCCCATTGGTGGGACAACAGCTGACTCAGTTTGCAGAGCGACGAACCTGTAGTCCTTACCACGGACTACAAATCCCATGATACACTTTGTTTAGAAGCTGGGACAACATCTCTCACTGCCCATTTAATTTCTGCAAACTCCCGTGGTAAATATGGACAATTTGATATCCAAGCATAGTCAACTGTACATACATTGGTTTGCCCATGCATCCATTATGGCAAAATCACTGACCCGGTCCCCTACATCCAGCCACAGATACCTTCAGTGAGCGAACCAGGAGACGTAACACCAGTGAGCACACCTCTCTGTGCAGTCACAGACGGTAGTTTACAACAGTACCTCAGCTCACTTAGATTCGCAGCAGTCCTAAGGGTTCCAATCCCTTGGAAATACTTCAGTCCACTTTGCCAATGTGCCTCTGAACACTTTAGGACAGGTCCCCAGCGTGCCACAGGCCGCACACCCATAGAAGGTTTTGAGTTCCGCTCGACGAACCAATCTCCAAGGAAGTTGAAAATTCCTCTCTGACTAATAGATGGCTATGCCAGGCTTCAATACATTTTTCTGATAATTTTGAAAATCACATTAATAAAACTGAAATTACCGCAAACTATAATAAAGCAAATGTTCTATGTTGTATATGTGCAATGAACACTGAATTCAGCACACGTTCAAAATGATAAATGTGCACCGACACATACAAATACATACATATGTGTGTGTGTATATTACCTACTGGCGGTCGCCAGTAGGTAGTTATAGTTAGGACCGTGTTTCCATAGGAAATCTCAAAATTCTATTTTGAATAACTTTGGCGCCGGTTGACGAATCTTCGCGAAATTTTCAAAACTAATGGGGCGCTCCGCTCAGCTCCTACCCTGAAAGTTTCGGGGTGATTCGTCAAGCGGGGGCCGAGAAAAAAGGGGGGTCCCAAAACGCGTTTTCCCCATGCATTTTTCCATAGGGACTTTAGTCGCAGCTACAGCCCGAACGGCTGAACAGAATTATGTGAAATTTGGCAGAGAGGTAGCCATAAGGTCCATGAAGTGCCTTTTGCAGGTTTGGTGTAAATCTGTTCAGTATTTCCTGAGAAATTAGCATTTAAATCAATATATATATCTGTAAGCGCGCAGCGTGCGCGCACTGAGCAAGTCCTGTGCGCGCACCTTGCCGTGCGCGAGCGCACTTCTGATTGGTTGTTAGATGTCAGTAAACATTCGAATCGGTGGAAATCAGGAAGCGGCGGCCACCATTTTGTCTCTCGCATAAAGAGGGGGTGATAAACAAAGGGGGAGAACTTGAAAAGGGGGCAGAGTGGGGAGATATTGACCCACTAGGCATTGTAAGGGGGTCACAGTAGGACCTTGTAGGGCAAAAAAAAAGATTTATATTTTGAAAACAAAAATCGCCTAGTGCGCGCACCCGAAAATTAAAAAAAAAAAAAAAAAAATTCGCAATTAAGTAAAAAGATATAAGGTGGCTCTAAAAAGAGCCCTTGTGTTTATTGTGTGTTTTTTGGTACCTACAAGTAAGTACCAATGCAGAGTCTAAAGTTCAAGAGGAAGACTCTGTTGCCTTCATCAGTGAAGTGTACACCATCTCCTCTATAAATGTCTTGCATGTTGTAACGCAAGTTGTTGTGGTATATAGAACCCATATCATAGTCTCTGAGGAAAGCAGAAATAGATTTGTTGACGTGCTTCCTTGCTTTGTCAATCTGCGGACAAAATTGGTTGGACCAGTTCCACTTTTGCCTTTGGCATATGTTAGAATATACAAAGGCAGTTTGTGGAAAAAGCGACATCAATTGCACAAAGGTGTTCTTAAGCATTTCCAGACCTACCCCAGTTAAAGTGCCTAGGTCATTACCACCACAGTGCACAATAATAAGGTTAGGCTGTGGGAGATGTAGAAAGGTTTTCACCAAAGGCATTAATTGGTGCCACTTTAACCCTCTCTGACCAATCCATTTAATGTCTACATTTGGCAAAGCAAGGTCTCTCACCATACCTCTTTTTTCTGCAAACTTTTCACTCCAGAAGACATAGCTGTGACCTACAATCCACACTGTGAACATCTTCCAAGGAGATCTGGATGCACTCAGGAGGTGTCTTTCAGTAGAAAGGCAATATGAAATGAAAGTCAGTTGAAAAATGGGGGCACACATAGTTTTTTTTATAAAAAGAACTCATTGGCTGTTTCAAACCATTCTACACTAAAAACTAGGCTGTATGTTTAAATTTTAAAAAGCATGTTTTGTATTGGTACGTAAAAATGTGTTACCAAAGAACATTACTATGGATTGGCTGTTAGGTTTGAAAAGTCAAGCACTCTTGGTCTTTCGATTTGAAACATTGTCTGCTGAACTTCTGACCTCTCTCCTCACAGCAGTGTTCCATGACCTGTTGCTATGGTAGCAGGCAGGAGACAAGTTGGGGGAAGGGTACATTTGGAAAGGGGTTGAAGTATTCAACCAATAGAAATGTGTGATTTCATTTGAAAAAAAGTGGGAAGCACTGAGATTTGAAATTAACATGTATATGTGTAAAAAAAGAGAGGGAAACATTGCCATTTACTGGTTCTGGAGAGAGGAGAGAGGTGTGGAGCTCTGATATTCTGACTCTGAAAGTCTGCTGTTTGAGTGGCACATTTCTTTCTCAACTAACTATTTTAAAAGGTGAGTTATGAGTTTGAGAGGGGATGTATGTGGTGATTTTTGAGATAAATATTAGAATTGTGAATCTTCTTCAAAAGTTATGTTTTACATTTTGAGGTTTGCGAGATATTTAACTGTTTTGAACTTGTAAGATATTATGGAGTATGTTTTCACAATAAGTTTATGTGTACTGGTAAGAATGAGGAATACTGTTTTGTGCCTACCATCAAACCATGAGTCTGTGTGCAGAGAAGAATTGTTGACAGAGATTTAATTTGCGTTGCTGTTGAAAAGTAAGACTTGCAGTTGAAAGGAAAGGACAGCTTGTTTTTAATTGTGATGGTTAGGATTTAGCAGAAATCACTTTGAAAGAAAAGAGAGGAAAATGGCAGCACATTTGAAATTAGCATTAGTTCTGTAAGAATTGCTGACCCAGGAAAGGGGCAGCCTGTGTTTTGTGCCTACCAACACAGCATGAGTCTGTGTGCATATAGGAATTGTTGTCTGAGATTTAATTTGTGAAGTTGTTGTTCTGTAAGGATTGCAGACCCAGGAAAGGGGCAGCCTGTGTTTTGTGCCTACCAACACAGCATGAGTCTGTGTGAATATAGGAATTGTGGCCAGAGATGTATTTTGTGTTGCAGTTGTTTTGTAAAACATGCACTTGCAGGAAAGGGACAGCTTGTTTTCTTCAAATGTGGTGGTTAGCACTCAGCAGAAATCACTTAATCGCAAATGAGAGGCAAAAGCTAAAACATTTGAAACCAAAAGGGTAGATTTCTCTTTCTAAATAGCAAAGGCACAGGTAGTTGCCATATGTTCAAAACTGAAACTAACCTTTCGCACACATGCACTGTTACATACATCCCAGCAGTCTTCATGCAGTTTTGAAGTCTCTTTGCTCATCTGTCTTGCACCAGACAATACACAGTCTCCAGAAACACACTCTTGGCACACACGCAGCAGCTTCTCCAACACTCTCATGTGTAGTACTCAGCTCTGTGTGCTGTTTCAGATAGCACTGTGTAATGCAAACACATTCAACGTCACCAAGGCCTCATTTAAATTGATCTAGTCTAATCACTCACCCTGTAACACATGGTCATGGTCTTAAGGAGCTGTTAGGACATGTGCTGTTTTCTGCTTCTGTAAATGATAAGGGAAATGTGTCAGGCTGTAACAGTAATTTGGTACTATTCAGGAATAATGTTTTGTTCCAAAAAACATAGCATGAGTCTGTGTGTATACAGGAATTGTGGGCAGAGATTTAATTTATGAAGTTGTTGTTCTGAAAGAAATGCAGTCCTAGGAAAGGGGCAGCCTGTGTTATGTGCCTAAAATGATGATATGACTCTGTGTGCACACAGGAATTGTGGGCAGAGATTTAATTTATGAAGTTGTTGTTCAGTAAGAATTGCAGTCCCAGGAAAGGGGCAGCCTGTGTTATGTGCCTAAAATGATGGCATGAGTCTGTGTGCGCACAGGAATTGTGGGCAGAGATTGAATTTGTGAAGTTGTTGTTCAGTAAGAAATGCAGTCCCAGGAAAGGGGCAGCCTGTGTTATGTGCTTAAAATGATGGCATGAGTCTGTGTGCGCACAGGAATTGTGGGCAGAGATTTAATTTGTGAAGTTGTTGTTCAGTAAGAATTGCAGTCCCAGGAAAGGGGCAGCCTGTTGTGTTTACACAAATTATCCCTTAGCACACATGCATTGTTACATACATCCCTGCAGTCTTCATGCAGTTTTGGAAGTCTCTTTGCTCATCTGTCTTGCACCAGACAATACACCGTCTCCAGAAACACACTCTTGGCACACACGCAGCAGCTTCTCCAACACTCTCATGTGTAGTACTCAGCTCTGTGTGCTGTTTCAGATAGCACTGTGTAATGCAAACACATTCAACGTCACCAAGGCCTCATTTAAATTGATCTAGTCTAATCACTCACCCTGTAACACATGGTCATGGTCTTAAGGAGCTGTTAGGACATGTGCTGTTTTCTGCTTCTGTAAATGATAAGGGAAATGTGTCAGGCTGTAACAGTAATTTGGTACTATTCAGAAATACTGTTTTGTTCCAAAAAACATAGCATGAGTCTGTGTGTATACAGGAATTGTGGGCAGAGATTTAATTTATGAAGTTGTTGTTCTGAAAGAAATGCAGTCCTGGGAAAGGGGCAGCCTGTGTTATGTGCCTAAAATGATGATATGACTCTGTGTGCACACAGGAATTGTGGGCAGAGATTTAATTTATGAAGTTGTTGTACAGTAAGAATTGCAGTCCCAGGAAAGGGGCAGCCTGTGTTATGTGCCTAAAATGATGGCATGAGTCTGTGTGCGCACAGGAATTGTGGGCAGAGATTTAATTTGTGAAGTTGTTGTTCAGTAAGAATTGCAGTCCCAGGAAAGGGGTAGCCTGTTGTGTTTACACAAATTATCCCTTAGCACACATGCACTGTTATATACATCCCTGCAGTCTTCATGCAGTTCTGGAAATCTCCTTGCTCATCTCTCTTGCAGCTGACAATACATAGTCTGCAGAAACACACTCTTGGCACACACGCAGCAGCTTCTCCAACACTCCCATGCGTACTACTCAGGTCTGTGTGTAATGCAAGCACATTCAACGTCACCAAGGCCTCATTTTCTTTGCTCTACTCTAAACACTCACCCAGGTTGCAGATGCTTATGGTATGAAGTAGCTGTTAGGAAATGTGCTCTTTTCTGCCTCTGTGATCTACAAGGAAAATGTGTAAGGCTGTAACAACAATTATCACTTGATCTACCAGAGTAGTAAATGTGCTTTGAATTTGCAAATCAAATTCTGTTTTCTGCTTAGAAGCACACCATGAGGCTGTGTGCGCACAGGAATTGTGGCCACAGATATAATTTGTGTTGCAGTTGTTCTGTAAAACATGCACTTGCAGGAAAGGGGCAGCTTGTTTTTTTTTCAACTGTGGTGGTTAGCACTGTGCACAAATTAGTAAATCACAAATGAGAGGCAAATGGAAAAACATTTGAAATTAATGAAAAGTAAAAAAAAATATTTTAATGAATTATAATTACAAAAAGGATTTTTTTTTAAGTTCCTTGCAGGTATTGCTGAGCAACAGTGAAAAAAAAATGCCTTTAAGGACAAGAACGAGGAAAGAAAAGCAACAACAAGTATATCTGGACAAAACTGGGAAAAAAAATAGGAGGAGAAGCTGGTGATGGCAAAAAGAAAAAGTCTACTGGTAAGCAGAGCAGAGATTTCTTAAAAAAGATTTTCAAAAAACAAAAAAATGGCAAAAATAACTGTAAAACAAACAGTGTTTTATGTACAAAGCAACAACACAGTCAACAGCAAAAAAAAAGCTAATGTACAATCAGAAGTATGTCAAACTGATTTAACACGAAAATTAGATTTTAAAAACATTCGTCGAAAAATGTTTCAGAGAAGAGTGATGTTAAATTTGCTAAAAGATGTGAAAAAATATAAGAAAAAAACAAAATTTATAAAGAATTTTTTTTTTATAGAAAATATTGTAAGTAAGGCTTTGGAAATAAAAAGAAAACTTTTTATTCTAATTTTGAATAGGATGCGTAGATTAGATAAATTAGTGAATGCAATGAAGTCACAAAGCAAAAGGAAAAGAGAAGTGAAAAAAAGTAACTTTTGTAAAGTGTTCTTGGGAGAATGGAAACATAGTTCAAGTACTGAACCATTTTTTAATGAAGAGAGTTATCTTCGAAGTAATAGTTTGTTGCATGCAGTTGACACCAATGGTAGAGCATATGAAGTTAAGGATGGTTGTGTGATGGAAAAAGAGAAAATGGTCCCAAGAAATGAGGAAGAAGTAATGGCTGCTGAGGCTATGGGGAGACGTCCAAAAGCCCCAGTGTACACTTGGAACTGTAGTAGTATTTGTACTGTGCGTCAGGAATCTATTGATAAATTACGTGACTTTCTAAGAGAATATAGTAAAAAGAGTGTAAAACAGAAGATGAAGGTGCTTCAAACACTAGATCCATGCAGAGTGAGAGAAAATACTGGTTTGCAGGGACATTCTCTGGATTCTCTGGCTTGTCTATCTAGAAAAGTGTGTAAAAGTGTTTTTCATCATTTTAGGATGCTGGCTGTTCATCATACTGAAATGAGAAAGTTTGTGAGAACATTGTATTTTGCTAAAAGTCCAGCAGTAAAGTTGAATGAGTTGAATAATGCTCTGTTCCGTGGATCTGTATCAGATGTAGTGAAGGTTACTGATGAGATTCAGTTTTGTTACTTTGGTCCAGAACAAGAAAGTGCAGAAAAGGACACAGTAAATGAGGAAAATGAGGAACAGAATGTAGAACTCATTATTACTAAAAATTTTGAGGATGAAATAACAAAATTTACTATCACCTCTAAGGAAAGACCAAATATTACTTGTATTTGTTGCCGCAGAAGCCATTATAAAATTCAAACAAGGAATGTTGATCTGTATAAAAAAAGTGAAAATGAAGATAATTATAAGTGGAAGGATTTTGCAACACATATATTTCTTGAAAATTGTTTTGAATTGGGTGAAGATCAGCGTATTTGTAAATACTGTTATAACAAGTTAGAAGAAAATAGAATGCCGACCAGAGCTGTACATAATAATTTAGAATTGGATGCTATTCCTGCCGAACTTTCTGAATTAAATACATACGAGTCTATACTCATTCAATGTGTTCATCCGTTCCAGACCATAGTACGTATGGAGCCCAAAACTGGTAAATTACCTCCTTCTGATTTACTGAGAGGTTTAAAAGGAAGAGTGGTGTATTTGCCCTTGGATTTGAAAAAAAATATGGAAACTATTGACGCAGATACTTTGGAAACTGAACCATTAGTAATTCTGGTTAATGGTGTACCTACAAAGAATAAGAAGATTTGGCAGGAGCTGGTAGATGTAGGGAAAGTACAAAGAGCAAATTTATATTTGAAAAGGAATAATAAATGGTATGAATCAATTTATATAGATGAAGAAGAAGAAGATTTACAAGAAGACACAGAAACACCAACTGGTCAAATTGAAAAAGTGGACAAGTCTGATTCTGATTTTAAAGTCTTTATTTCGATAATAAAATCACAAAAGACAACGAGGTTTACACAAACAGTTAAGGTCATACATTATAAACACCACATACTGACCAATTTACACACAATAAAAACTATACATTTAAAAATAATCCCAGTTGAACATCCCATTTATATTTAAACGATCCGTTTATGTATACAGTTTCTTATTAAAACATAAAATCAATAAATAAAACCATCTTAAAATACTGTGCAATATCCAATTTTAAATTAAAACTTTTAAATATGAATCGTATGATCAAGCAATTCCTTGCTATTTATGGGCTCTAATAATCCAAGCCCAGCCCAAAAATTTCGCTGTGCTCACCACAAACAACTCTGAAGTATTGGTCTTTAGTACCCGAATTGCCTCAGCGGACCTACCACAAGTAAAGCGTTGGAACAAAGGTTTTAACCATTTTTTACGAGGGTCGTGGTACTTGGGGCAGGCAAATAAAAGGTGGCCCTCTGACTCCCTGTGGCCAGGGCACCATTTGCAAAATTCGGTTATTCCTGTGCCCCAACTTTTAACAAATGTATTCAGGGGCAGAGAACCCACCCGAAACTGATGGTAGAGTTTCTTATCCAACGGCCTGGTAATAATGTCCCAATAGTTCTCGCGGGAAGGGTCCAGCTTGTTAGCCAGGAACCTGCCAGTTAAACTAGTGGAGCTGGAAGCAGACACTAGGGTTTGTCGGACCGAGGCCCAGTACAGTGCTTTAAATTCTGGTTTGGAGGGAAACACATTAGTTCCAGGAGACAACCACAGCTGTTCCAGACCCATTTGGACCAAAATGGTTCTAACCGTGCGTAGCCATGGAATTCTCCCGGATCCCTCCAGGGACCTAACTTCGGCAAGCTCCTTAGCAAATGAGACAAGGTCAGGGGAAGACCAAATCCGTCTCCAAAAGGCAACCAATCTGTACCTCGCCATCTCGTTGATTGGATTGCATCCTAGGTCCAAACAAAGGGGTATAGATGGAGTTGATTGAGGAAGCCCCACTAAATTCCGCAGGAACTTGCACTGTGCTTTAAACAGGCTAGATAGATCCGTGTGCGCCCAAAGATCCGCTCCATATAAAATAGCAGCGTTAATCTTTGCGTCGTAGATTTTTAGCGCGGGGTGCACTCGTTTAGTGATGGATCTCTTTTGTTCCCTAACGAGACAGCCAGTTAGGCGGGCCAGTTTAAGCTGCTGTACAACTACCTGCTCCTTCCATCGCAAGCGAAAATCTAATGTAACCCCTAAGTAGGGCATGTGATCTACTTGTTCCAAGTTGGCACCACCCATCATTACCGAGCTCCGAACCGAAGTATTCCTTGTGAATACCATGAACTTAGTTTTGCTCACGTTAACCTTCAGGTCGTTGATGACACAAAACTCCTCGAAGTGGTTCAATGCCCGTTGTAAACCGCTTCTGGTCTTAGAGAGGAGCAGAGTGTCATCAGCGAAGATGAGCATGGGGAACTTCTTCCCGGCCAGGGAGGGAGCGTCTGTTGGAAAAGTATTGAAAAAGTTTACTACCTGGTCAATGAATAGCAAAAAGAGAGTGGGCGCCAGGACGCAACCCTGACGAACCCCGCGTGTTACTGGGAAACTGTCCGTCACTTGTCCTTGACTGCCCCATCGAACCCTGGCAAAATTGTCCTCATGCAATTTAACAATTAAATCCAGGAGTTCCAGGGGTAAACCTAGGTCTCTCAAGACGCACCACAGTTTGACCCTCGGACCATGTCAAAAGCAGCCTTTAGATCAATGAAAGCGGCGAAAATTTTCCCCCCGCCTAACAGCACCACCTTCCAGTACAACAGACAAAATCTAAACACCTGGTCGATAGTGCTGATACCAACTCTAAAACCTGCCTGCATAGGGGACAAAATGCACTCTGAAACCAACCATCCCTGAACTCTACCTAAGATCATTCGAGCAATGACCTTTTGGAGAGAGTCAATAAGGCTGATCGGGCGGTAATTGCCCGGATTGGACCGATCCCCTTTTTTATATATTGGGAGGATCTCAGCCCCCTTCCAGCTCATTGGGATTCTAGCTCCTTGGGCAATTGCATTTGCTAGCCTAGTAATGTACGGTATCCAGAGTCCTTGGTTGGATTTGAACAGATCAACGGGGATTAGGTCCATCCCAGGAGCCTTCCCCCACTCCGTCAAACCCAATGCTAATTCTGTTTCCTGTTCAGAAAAGAACAGGACCCCACCGTGGTCCAACAGTATGTACTCATCACTTAGCAGGGTAGAGGGTACCGAGATCTCAGACCTAAATTGGGTTGCATAAAAATCCACCCAAGTTCCGGGGAGGACATGATTAGAAGGTATTTGCGAATCTGGGTCCCTGCCCCATTTAACCAATTCCCAGAATTTCGTCTGGTTATTGGATGTCGATGCATCCAGAAGATCGGACCAATGCCTATCTTCCCACTCTCTTTTGGCCTCCCACTGGATTTTTTTATACTGGGCCCTGGCTAACTTGATATCTATCATAACCCGTGACTTGACCGCCTTGACTAATTGGCTATAAGCCTCCCTGCATTTCCCGTTATACCATTTCTGACGGGAACCTGGTTTTTTTAGCGGGACTGCCAGGTATGGACTGGATAAAAGAATTTTAAGCTGTTCAAAACAACCTTCGTGGGTCTTGGTAACATGATCAAGGCCAACCCCCTCAGGCACAATGGCCGTAAGTTCGTTCATCGAATGGGTAACCAATTGTGTAATACTTTCATGGAGGGTGGCATCACCCACTATCCTAGACCATTTCAGCCGTCTTCTGTCATTGGTCAAGGTGAGATCGCCTGTGGTAACATTATCTGGGTTCTTCGATCTATCGGATCCCAGAAACCTTAAACTAAGCGACAAGGGGTTGTGGTCACTTTCTGGGCGGGATACCACTTCCATATCGATCATATAATGTCAAAGTTCCAACTTTAGCAAGATATAATCTATACGGCTTTTCCTTAAACCATTATCAAAGGTATTACAGGCACATTGATCTGATAAGGAGCGGCCATTAACTGCCCTTAAGCCCCTGATCAAACATAGGGCCATCCAATTCAAAGCTGCCTCTGTCCCTTTGGCGATTTTATCTATTGACAGGTCAGGAATGTTCCAAACTGCATCCTCAGAGGACCCCCAACTGTCCCCGACTGCCTGGAGCGGCTCAAAGGTACAGTTCAAGTCGCCCGCAAGGATAAACAAATTATCGCTTCCTGAACTGTCAAGATACCTATCAACTACATCAACAATGCCAGGGCAGCGGCCTCCAGGTAGGCCTCGTGCATAGATGTTAATGCAGAACAGGTCCCGGTGGGCGGCTTTGCTCAACTTGATGCCCATGAGGTCTTGATGTTCCAGGAAAATTTCTGTTAGTTGGACTCCCAAGGATTGCTTCACCCAGATCAGAAGGCCCCCTAGAGCGCGCCCTTTGCTACCTCTGATCGCAGGTTTGCAAAAATTAATGAACCCAACCCTGTGGATTGGGGCCGTAGCCCAGGTTTCCTGGAGTAATATGATATCAAAGGAATCTATGAATTCCAGCCACTCCTCGGAGAGTAGCCGGCCCTTGATCCCAGCCACATTCCAGGAGGCCACCTTTAGAAAGTCATGGGGAGACGTTACGTTATTTTGATATGGTTGGATCGTTGACGCAGTGGGGACTAAGATCTCCACCACCTTCTCAGGTTCAGCCCCTAACTCGAATCTTGGGGTCAAACAAGCACCAACCACCCCCGTGATTTCCTCTGAAATGTCCTCTGTAGTAGCTACAACAGACCCCTCCATAAGATTTAACAGTGAGCCCCCCCCAACAACATGCCCCGTAGGAAGATCCACCCCGCCGGGCACAGATATTACATCCCTATGGCTCTCCACAATGCTGTGCTCCTTGCTTGATAAATATAGTCAATCGACAGCCTCAAGATCAGAAAGAGGGCCGTATCGATTGAAAAGTTGAAGATGTTGGGAGTGACATGGTGTTCTCGCAATCAGATGCCTCTTGTCTAATAATCGCTTATGGCGGGGGCCTGGTGTAGGGTTAGAATGTCTATCGGGGGAACATTTTATTTTGCTAAAAGTCCAGCAGTAAAGTTGAATGAGTTGAATAATGCTCTGTTCCGTGGATCTGTATCAGATGTAGTGAAGGTTACTGATGAGATTCAGTTTTGTTACTTTGGTCCAGAACAAGAAAGTGCAGAAAAGGACACAGTAAATGAGGAAAATGAGGAACAGAATGTAGAACTCATTATTACTAAAAATTTTGAGGATGAAATAACAAAATTTACTATCACCTCTAAGGAAAGACCAAATATTACTTGTATTTGTTGCCGCAGAAGCCATTATAAAATTCAAACAAGGAATGTTGATCTGTATAAAAAAAGTGAAAATGAAGATAATTATAAGTGGAAGGATTTTGCAACACATATATTTCTTGAAAATTGTTTTGAATTGGGTGAAGATCAGCGTATTTGTAAATACTGTTATAACAAGTTAGAAGAAAATAGAATGCCGACCAGAGCTGTACATAATAATTTAGAATTGGATGCTATTCCTGCCGAACTTTCTGAATTAAATACATACGAGTCTATACTCATTCAATGTGTTCATCCGTTCCAGACCATAGTACGTATGGAGCCCAAAACTGGTAAATTACCTCCTTCTGATTTACTGAGAGGTTTAAAAGGAAGAGTGGTGTATTTGCCCTTGGATTTGAAAACAAATATGGAAACTATTGACGCAGATACTTTGGAAACTGAACCATTAGTAATTCTGGTTAATGGTGTACCTACAAAGAATAAGAAGATTTGGCAGGAGCTGGTAGATGTAGGGAAAGTACAAAGAGCAAATTTATATTTGAAAAGGAATAATAAATGGTATGAATCAATTTATATAGATGAAGAAGAAGAAGATTTACAAGAAGACACAGAAACACCAACTGGTCAAATTGAAAAAGTGGACAAGTCAAAGGAAGAAGAAATTTATGAACATTTTAGCATACATCCTCTTCATTCAAAAGAAGTTATGGGAGACACTATTGATCTGTTTCAGATGAAGAAAGCAAAAGGAACTCCCGTGAGTGTATGGGAGAAGAGCTTGGAAGCTCGATGTTTTCCTCAGCTGTTTCCTACAGGAAAAGGTGGACGATACAATGAACGCCCAGAACAGATTCCAGCTTCTGAGTATCGGACTACAAGACTATATGCTGAAGATTCAAGATTTCGTCAAAGTATTCCTTATTTGTTTCATCTTTTATTTGAAAGCGACTTGTCTGCATTATCTTATGCAGTAAATCACATTTTAAAAAGTGGAGTACATCTACATAATGTGTCTGCTAAGGATTTTATGGAGAAAGTGCAGCACCGAGATGATCATTTGGAAGCACAACTGATCAATCTGATGGCTTGTCAGCGTGGGACAAATGAATATTGGTACCGACGCCATGGTGAATTAAAATGCATGTTACGGAATTTAGGAACTCCTACATGGTTTCTAACCCTAAGCTGTGCCGAGTACGCTTGGGATGATTTACTGGATTTTCTACGAGAGGCAAATTCAAACATTAAAAACATTGAATACAAGACAGCTGGAGAACTGTGCTCATTGGATCCAGTTAATGTTTGCAGATATTTCAATTATAGATTTGAGGCTATGATGTCCTTCATCTGCAATAAAAAAAAATCCACCTCTTGGAGAAGTAATGGATTTCTTTTGGAGAAAAGAGTACCAGGCAAGAGGTGCTCCTCATATTCATATGCTGTTGTGGATCAAGGATGCTCCAAAGTTTGGAACAGATGCTGATGAAGCAGTGTTATCTTTCATTGAAGAATATGCAACATGTGCTATACCTAAAAGCACAGAAGAGAAAAAGTTAAAAGAACAAGTTTTACGTTTCCAAAGTCATCGGTGTGGAAAATACTGTCGACGGAAGTACAAGACCAAAGATAAATTCTACACAAAGTGTCGATTTGGATTTCCTAGACCTGTTCTTTCAAAAGGAAGAGTCAACAGTTTTATGTCAGCTGTGCGACATACTATAACCAGAAAATCTCCCAAAAATACATACAACCTAAGAAGAAAAGAAGAGTCAAAATTTATAAATGACTTCAACCCAGTCATTTTATCCATGTGGAATGCTAACATGGATATTCAGTATGTGGCAGACAATTCTATTGCTGTTGCTCGGTATGTCACATCTTACATCACTAAATCTGAGAAAACAGAATTGAAGGAAATGTGGGAAGAGATTTCTCATGAGAAGACTGTCAGTAAGAAGCTGTACAGTTTCAGTTTAAAGATGTTATCGCATCGAGAAATTGGATCCTACGAATGCTCAGATAGGTTATCATCTGCAAGTCTTTACTCAAAATCCAGAAGAATAATTTGGGTAAGCTTAGGCCTTGCAGGAATGAGAAATCGGGTACTGAAATCTGTTGGAGAAATTGAATATTTGGCCGAGAATGACCCAGAAAGTACAGCTATTTTGAAAACAAACATGTTGGACACATATTACCCAAAAAGAAGTCATCATCTTGAGAACATGTGTCTCTATGAAGTGCTGCAGAACTACATTTATTCACGGAAAGCCACAGAAGACATCAACAATGGAAAATATAAAGTCATTGGTGAGGAAGGATGTTTGGTGAAGCAAACAAAAGGAAGTTTGATAAATCACAGGAAGCTGAGTTGCGACACTACTGACAAAAAGGAATTTTACTACTTGGCTCTTTTACAGCTGTTTAAACCATGGCGTTCAGAGGACGAACTACTGGGGAATTTCAAAGCTATGAAGATCCTTTTAATGCTAGCAAAGACAGCATAGAATGCAGTACTTTCACAACTTATGTCCAAATGTTAAATGAAGAAAATGAACAGGAAGCAAAAATTGCAGCTGAAGTAGCTAGAGACAGTTCTCAAGACAGCCAAAGTTCAGGAACACTTAGTCAAGATCCCCTAGGACAACCAATCATAGAAAATGAAGCTGCAGTAGCCATGACTGAAGTAGAAACGGCTATGAATCAAGCACAGGAAGATTCAATCGACTTACTAAATCTGGAACAACAACTGAATGAAGAACAAAAATAAATTTATGAAGAAGTCACCAAAAGAATTGATCATGGATTACTACATGAAAAGAAAGAGTGCTCATGCACATCATTTGAACTAATCATGATGTATGTGAGTGGACAAGCTGGAACTGTTAAAAGTTTCTTAATAAAAGTCATCAGAAGCTACCTACAGCAAAAAACAGCTTCAAATTTGTCTTTTGTGGTAACTGCTCCAACTGGATTAGCAGCCTATAACATAAAAGGAATTACCTTACATCGCTTGCTAATGTTACCAGTGGAGCATGAGAACAAAATAGAATACCACAAGCTAACTGGAGAAGCATGCTTCGAAGTTTCAAGAGTGTTGAAGAAGATGCAAGTTCTCATTATTGATGAGGTGAGCATGGTTTCAAATTTAATGCTTGCCTTTGTGCATTTAAGAATGCAACAAATTCTTAAGAGAGACTATGACATGTTATTTGGAGGTAAACACGTCATAGTTTTTGGAGATCTTTTACAGCTCATTCCAGTTAAAGGACAACCAGTGTTTAATACTGTGACACATGAAGACACGAAGAAGTCATTAGGAAGCATTGGTAATGCGAATATTTGGTCGTTCTTTGAGTACAAAGAACTCACTACCAATATGAGACAAGCAAACGACGAAGATTATGCAAGTATTCTGAAAGATATCAGAATTGGACTACTCACAGAAGTTGGCAAAAAAGCATTACAGAGTCGGTTGCTACATAATTTATTTCCAAATGAAGAAATAGTTGCAGAGAAAATATACCAGAACATTGCAGAAAAAAATACTGTAATCTGCTTAATGCCAACACTACGTGAGTGCTCAATATTCAATGAGCAACTTTTGAATTGGAAAAGGAAGAGATTAAGAAAATGGAAGCAGAGGACAAAATTCAGCATGAAAGAATTACTTTTACATTAACAGGCAAACTGAAAAATAAATTGGATTCACTAGAGAAGAACATTTCCAAAACAGCTGGATTAGAAAAAAATCTATATGTTTGCATGAATTGTCGAGTGATTTTAAGGAGAAATTTGGATGTAGAAAAAAGTTTAGTGAATGGAGCTATGGGAAGAGTTGTGGGTTTTATTAATTATCAGAAAAAAGAAGGAATTGAATGTTTAAAAATAAAATTTGATCAGATAGAAGAAGTTAAAGACATTTGTCGTTGTTCAGTTCGTTTCATGCTTGTGAAAGACTTATATGTGCGTAGAAAGCAGTTTCCATTTTCTCTAGCATATGCTGTAACTAGTCACAAGTCTCAAGGATTGACTGTAGATAGTGCTTTTGTAAACATTGGTTCTACTGTGTTCAAAGAAGGTATGGCATATGTTGCTTTGTCACGAGTGAAAACATTATCTGGTTTATTTATGATAGACTTTGATGACTCAAAAGTTAGTGCTGATACAAACTGTGTAAAGGAGTATAATAGATTAAGAAGAACCTATGCTCCTCATTTAGGTCAGTATCCTGTGATTGAAAAACATGTTGCTTCTCGGAAAAGGAGATTTGAAAATATCTGTAATGTGGATGAACAGAACAAAAAAAAAAGGACAGTGATGTGATAGCAAGGAAAAAGAAAAAGGACAGTGTTGAAGAGGTTGTTGGTTGCCATTTTGAAAATAGCTCTGGTATCAACTGCTATGCAAATGTAGTGCTGAATGTTGTATTTTATCTTGAAAAGTTGCTAGAACAGATAATAGTAAATCATGGAAAAAGATTGTGTTCTCTGCTGAGTCTCCTTTTTGAGAAGCTGAGTACTGATAAAACTGAAATAGAAAGTGCTACTGATGTTAGAAATCTTTTAGATGTATGTTGTGGTTCTACACAGTTTAAAGAAAATGTCCAGCAAGATGCACAGGAATTCTTAATATATATTTTGAGTGTACTTGAAGATGAAGGAGTAGAAGTAGAAAACTTATTTGGTGTCTCTTACAAATGGGAACATTGCTGTGAAAACTGTATGATCACATGTAGTAGTAATGTTGATTCAGAAAGGTTCATATTTTTACCATTACCAGAGAGTAAATCAGTGACTTTTAGTAAATTAGTTAAAGATGCCAATCACAACATGGAATGTTCTGAATGCAAATCTGACATGTTTTCCACGTTATTTTTACAGAAATATGGTCAGTATGTAATTTTAATGATGCAACATTGTAGAGCTGATGGTTCAAAATTGGATACTTTAATAAAGAAGTTTACAGGACAACAATTATCAATTTCTGGAAAAACTTTTGTTACAGTTGCAATAATTTTTCATGAAGGACCTACTGTAACTTCTGGACATTACACAGTTTATCTTAAATGTGAAAAAGGCTGGACACTGTGTAATGATTCCCAATTGATTTTCAAGCAACGTTTGCCTTATGATTTACCCAATTCTTATTTAATTTTTCTGAAACCTAAATTTTGAAAACTAAAAACTGCATCTGAACAAAGCATTTTTTGTAATTTTAAAGGATTATAATTGAAGATATCACTTAAAAAGGATTTTGAAATTACTATTTGGCCTAAAGGAAAAGTAATAAAAACAATTGTGGACTCCTTTGAAAGAAATTATTTTGGTATGTGTGCTTTTGCGACAAGGTTTAAAGACGGTTTGTCTAGAAAAATTTTATTCATCTAGAAAAGTACTTGTAATATATATGTAATATTTCTAACAAGGTATATTTTACTGAGGAAAGTTTTAGGGCTTTTTTTAAACAATCTTTCAGATTGTTTTTTTTTTTTGCCCTCTGTTAAATGATGAATACAATTGTTTTCACTATTTTAAGTGAAAAATAAAAAATTCTGAAAACAGCAAAAAAGGGCAAAAAATTGCTTTGTAAAATATGTAAAAACATGTAATGCTTTTTGTAATGTATGATTGAATATTAATACTTTTTTTCTTTTTTTGCAGAACTGGAAAGAAAAAAAAAAAAAAATTCTGTTCCCTTGCAAAATACTTTAAAAAAATTTTTTTCAAAACTTTTTTTTTTTTTAAAAAATAAGTGAAAAATATTAGTATTACTCAATCCTCCCTTTCATGCTTCCATTTCTTCACCTCTTTATGTACATACATTTTTTTTTTTTTTTAAATTTTTAAAAAAAACCTTGGGTGCGCGCAGGGTGCGCGCACCCCCCCAAAAAAAAAATAATAATAAATCCCCCCCAAAAATTTTTGGGGTTTGGTTTTTAAGTGGCTCTTAAAAGAGCCCTTGAGTTAATGGAGGGAAACAGGAAGAGAAAAACGAAAAAAAAGAAAAAACATCTATGGCCTACTGCACTCATGGGCATCAAATTTTCTCTGAATGAGATCAAGATTGGTCTCACACACAGAAATAAGTTTACCACAATCAGTGCAGCGTGTGGACAACCTCGCAAAACAAGGTGGTCCAAAACGAGGTGTGGAAGAAGGCAAAGGCACCACTGCTGAAAAAGTGCTCGGCTGAGCTGCTGCAGATGTCGTCGGTTGAGCAGCTGGAGGGTTTGCTCCAGAAGCTCGACGAAAAGTCACTGGATGCATTTTGTCAACATGCCTCAACATAGTGTGAATGCTAAAAGAATATTTCTTGTTAGGATTCCCACGTGACAAGACTTTTTGACAAAGTACACATGTAACTTTAGGTGCATTTACCTTTTTTTGTCCCTCTGGAAAAGTGAAAAACTGCCATATAAAGCTGTCTTTCTGCTTCCTGCTCCTCTGCCTCTCAAGAGTGTCCTGGTCACTGTCTGAAGATGGTTGCTGTTCAGCCATTGTCTCTCAACAACAGAATAGCTCCTTCTCCAAAGGAATCAGAACTAATAATGAGGGGAGTAGGTGTGGTTTGGGAAGAATCGGGAACTGAAAGTACTTCAAACCAATCAAAAGTGATGATTCTTGATCACATGACTTGCCATGAGGGGATTGGGTGTGGTGTTGAAACAATCAGAAACTGAAAGTAATGATAACCAATTAGAAGTGTTGTTTTATTGAGCATATAACCCGAGGTGCGCGCACTGCGCAAGCTCCGAGCGCGCACCTCGTGATTACGCATGCGCGAACGCGTAGGAGTGCATGTACATACGTCATATGCGCGCACGTAACGCGCATACGTTGAAGACGCGTATACGTGAACGTTATTGCGCGTAATTTAAGCGTATGCGGAAGTGAACCGCGTGGAGCACGTAGGACGCACGCATACGTACTGGGTGCGTGCTCCCAGCGCGCACTATGACGTATATATGCGTACGTAATAACGTACGACGGTATTCATAAAAAACGTACGAAATTGTACTAGGAGCGCGCTCAGAGCGCGCACCCCAAGAATTTATATGAAAAAAAAAAGTGGAGAAAAATTAATTGCAAAAATAATTTTTTTTTTAATTAAATAATTCAAAAATTAGCATTAAAAAAAACGTACAAATTCACTGAAAAAACCAAAGGTTTCACACACGTTATAGTTAGGAATTAGCATTTAAAAAACCTTGCAAATTCACTGAAAAAACCATAGGTTTCAGGCCTGATATAGTTCTGAATTAGCATTTTAAAAACCTTAGAAATTCACTGAAAAAACAATAGGTTTTAGGGGTGTTATAGCTAGCTGGACATTTCACTCAAACAAAACCATTGAAATTCCTCCGGTATAGTTAGTTGTACTAACTACATCTCGCGCGCCCGCAATCCACTGCTGATGAGGTCACATATTACATCATTCATGACATGGTCAGTGACATCACTGATGACATCTCAAATGACATAACTGATGACATCACTGATGACATCATCCATGTGACAATCAGATACACCTCATCATACACTAGTATAACCTTTCATCGCTCACTGTAAAATACAGAGTGCCAGGTTTAAAACCGTTGACACACCAATACAAGTTTGTAAACACCCACTCCTAGATCTATACACACATGTAATCACTTACCTATAGATTCACTCATACATGCTGTCAATGATCAATAGAACACTATCAAATATACTTCTACACCTACATCGAAATTACACATCAGCACACATCCTAATCACTTATGAAGTCATCCTACTCACTTATGCAAACAATGGACTTAAAACGCACCACAGGGCGTGTTTACACACATATCACCTCAGGCCCCGCCCCCAACCTTCACCACTGTGCAAACGCACCCCGTGGCGTGTTTTAAGTTGGGGGATTAAGTCCCCTGGAGGCCAACTAGCACACCAAGTACCTCCAGTATGCGCCAGGGAGCTGCATTGCAGAGAGGTGTTCTGGCGCATACTGGAGGTTCCTGGTGGGCTAGTTGGCCCCCAGGGACACCCAGTATTCAAGGGCAATTAGTTCCCCCAGGGGGCGCGTTTGCAGAGTGGTGTAAGGAGGGGGCGTGGCCTCCGGCCCGATCCCGGTCTTTTTTTTTTCTTCTTTTTTTTTTTTATTAGGGGGGCTGTGTTGTGACAGAACAGTTCTCTGCTCTGTCATGGGATTTTAAAATTTGAATTTTACTGTGTTGCTTATTTTTAAAAATCGCCGCAATCTTTAGATAAACCTTAAAAAAGGAGATTTTAACTCACACGCTCTTCTGCACTCTCTGACACCCGGCACCCCGCAGAGGAGGAGGGCGCAGCGCCATTGGCTGATCACACTACTAACTGTTGCATAAAAGCCTGATGCCATACGCTTCCCTCATCGGATGCGCGCAGGCGGTGCGCCAAAGGCGT
The DNA here is from genome assembly GCF_964204655.1 of Triturus cristatus. Taxonomy (NCBI): domain Eukaryota; kingdom Metazoa; phylum Chordata; class Amphibia; order Caudata; family Salamandridae; genus Triturus; species Triturus cristatus. Next base: position 668,350,930 of record NC_140590.1, read on the forward strand.
GCCAACGGCAAGCTCGACTGCGCCCATCCGCGGCGGGCCGGGGCCAGGGGCCACGACCCCTGCCCGTTTCTCTTCCCATATTAGGAGGTATAGCACTAACTCTCTACTCAAATTAAGAGGAAAAGTCTCTGCTCCATGCAATTTTTCTTGGAACCTAGCAGAACCACACACCACCTGCTCACAATGCGGATTTCAGCTCCATTCTACCCCTCCAACCAAAAAAACGCAGCGAAGCATGTACCTCTTGAATTGTAGGTCACTCTCTAAACATACTATAGAAATTTCCATGCTTTTAGAAGAGCTTAACTCAGATGTTTTATTCCTGACAGAGACCTGGCTCCATGCAGAGTCAGAACCTGATCTCATCCAGGCTCTCCCTCAAGGATATCAAATATGATGGGAAGACCGCACAACGGGAAGAGGAGGTGGCTTAGCAGTCATCTATAAAGACTGTTATGGGTGTCGCAGCTCCCCCAATCCGATACCAGACTGCCAAAGTCTCTCCTTTGCTATTGACTTCTCCCCCACCAGCACCTTTTCAGGGATGCTTCTATATCGCCCACCTGGAACTCTGGGACAATTTTCTAACACCCTTCCATCCACCATACCTAACCTAGAATGCAGCCCATCTAATTTCACCCTCTTAGGGGATTTCAACATCCATTTTGACGACACCACGGACCATACTGCCCTAGAAATGACCACCAGCCTCTCCGCACTACAATATAAACAAATAGTGCCTAAACCTACCCACAACAAAGGCCATCTTCTTGATCCCGTTTTTAGTAACTGCACAGATCTCCTAGTGGGAAGTCCCTCCCCCCTTCCATGGATGGACCACTTCCTGATCCCCCTTTCCTGGGTTACCTCAGACCCCTACTCCTCCATCTCCGCAGTTATTCGCAGGGAACTAAACTGGTCAAAACACCCCCAAGCTGTATGGTTAGCAGCTCTCGAAATCTCTAGACCACCCAACAACTCTGACTCTACTCTAGCTAATGAAAACTACAATAGATGGATTTCTAATTCACTAGACTCTGTACTCTCAATGAAACGCACCGAACCCAAGCGCAGCACAGGGACCGCCCCCTGGTATTCCTCTGAACTACGGGAAAGGAAACGTAACTGCAAAATCTGGAGAGGAAATGGTGACTGGACTACTCTCCTTCCAGTAAAATTGCATATAGAGCAGCAATAAAAACTTACAAAAGCGAAATTAAAATCGCGCAATCGAAAGAAAGATTAATGCAGCTGCCTCCAGGCCCAAGGAAATATATCGCATCTGGAAAACCCTTCCTAAGCGCCCAGAAAAACCTCCAAACTCCCTCAATGCACAAACTCGTTGCAACAACCTGGCAGAGTTGTTCTTCCATAAAATACAAACCATTAATACATCCATCCCCCCTACTCAGACTCCGCTCACCAAATCATCTGAATTAGGGCCTCAGCCCTTAGACACACTCGATTCCATCCCCCTTATTGATCCCACCACGCTAGAATCCATTATGCATCAGGTGAAATCCGGATCCCCCAATGACCCGGCACCCCCGCGTATCCTGCTCCCAGTCACTGGCCACATCCTACCTACCATCCTTGATCTGCTTAATGCCTCTCTATCTGCCGGCACTGTCCCGCTCCCCTGGAAGCGGGCCATGGTTAAAGCCCTCCTCAAAAAACCAAACTTAGATCAAGACAACCCCAGTAACTACCGACCAATCTCCCTGTTACCCTGGCTAAGCAAGATCCTTGAGAAACATGCCAACATAGTATTGGCAGAGTTCCTAGAGTCCAACCACCTGCTCGACCCCACCCAGACAGGATTCCGCCCCTTGCATGGGACTGAAACCGCCCTAGTCGCAATGACGGAGGAGGCCAGGAAGATCCTGGACCAAGGCGGCTCTGCAGCAATCATCCTCCTTGACCTAAGTGCTGCCTTCGACACTGTAAGCCACAACATCCTACTGCACTCACTTACCAGCTTAGGAGTCTCAGGAAAGGCAATTGCCTGGTTTGAATCCTTCCTTTCAGACCGCTCCTGCCAGGTGTTTGAGGGCAAATTCACATCCCCTAGCAAGCCTCTTGGCTGCGGTGTGCCGCAGGGCTCTTCTTTGAGCCCTACGTCATTTAATATATATATGAGCCCCCTAGCCGAGATTGTCCGCCCCTTCGGGGTAAAAATTATCACCTACGCAGATGATACTCAGCTAGTGGTGGCTCTCAATCAACCGCACACCGCGCCTAATTGCTTGAGAGACTACTTAGAAGCAGTTACCAAATGGATGACATCGTCCTGTCTCAAGTTGAATGGAGACAAAACTGAGCTGATGCTCTTAGGTAACTCCCCCAATATAGCATATGGCCATGTCTGAACTGGGGTGGCGTGGTGATCAAAATAACGATGGAGTAAACCCAGATCTGTGACTGGGGGTGAATATTTTGCAATGTGCAACATTTCGTCCATCATCTTGTGTGTTTTGCTAACCCCCCTAATATCACCATCGATTCATTGTAGCCTACCTGCCTAGGACCTGCTCCCACGCCTAAGGACACAATCAAGAGCCTGGGCATCTGGCTAGATAAGTTCCTTAACTTTAATTGTCAAGCAGCTAAACTTTCAGCCACTTGCTTTGGTCTACTCAGGCTTCTACGAAAAATCCTCCCCTTGCTGCCCTTCCACACGAGACAGATTATTTTCCAGGGTCTCATTCTGTCTCCTCTGGATTTTGGGAACGCCCTTAACTTAGGGGCCCCCAGGCCACCTTGCACAAGCTCCAGATCATCCAAAACTGTGCAGCCCGAACCCTTCTTCAGATTTCCCGTCGACTCCCAGTTAAACCCGGGCTAAAGAGCCTCCATTGGCTCCCAATCAGGGAAAGAATTGAATTCAAGGCACTGTGCATCGCCCACCGAGCTTTCTGGGAAACGGACGCTGTCATCAATCAATCATTGATAACCCCCTACCACCCAAACAAACAGCTCAGATCTGCATCTTCCTTCCTCGCCGTGGTGCCCAGGATTAAGAGATTCAGATGTGGGGGCAATTCATTCTCCTATAACTCGGCTAAGCTCTGGAACTCCCTTCCCCTTCATCTGCGATCAGAGCCCAAATTATTCCCCTTCCGCAAACACTTAAAAACCCTGCTTTTTAATAAACCAGTATAACCTCCAACTGTTCATCTACACGCGTTTTGTCTGTAGCGCTAGGATGCCTCAGGGTAGCTATCGCGCTTAATAAATGGTCTTTTCATTTCATTTCATGTGCAGAAAGAACCAACAGAGGAGCAGAAAGTCCTCCTGTCCCCCCAGCTTTTTACTGACGGGTACTGGTGAAAACGGACACTGACTAACCAGGACCGCAGCCAGTGCTATGCTAAAAAACACTTTGAATACAGTGAAAACACCTACATACACTAGGGAACACTATGCGTTGGGGTACCCCTTTGATTAGCATGACCTCCTCTGTATTTGCCCTGAGTTAGTTCCTGGGTCATTGCATGAGTACATGGGTACTGAGTAGATGATTAGAATACTGCAAGGAAAGTGCATGGAGAATTCATAAGTGCTTGGGTTTTGGCGGAGTTATTGGAGAACTACATGGTGCTGGCTGGGTGATTGGAGGAGAGCATGGGTAGTGGCAAGGAGATGGCTGGACTGCATCAGTAGTGCTCAGGGGATTGTAGCAGTGCATGTGTTAGTTCCTGGGTCATTGCATGAGTACATGGGTAGTGACTGGATGATTAGGGTGCTGCAAGGACAGTGCATGGTGATTTTATAACTGCCTGGGTTTTGGCAGAGTGATTGGATAAGTACATGATGCCGGATGGGCGATTTGAGGAGTGCATGGGTAGTGACGGGATTTCTGGACTGCATGGGTACAACCTGGGTAAATGGAGGAGTGAATCAGTACTGTGTAGGTGGTTAGAGGTCTGCATGGGTAGTGCACAGGGGATTGTAACAGTGCATGTGTTAGTGCCTGGGTCATTCCATGAGCACATGACTTCTGACTGGAAGATTAGAGTACTGCAAGGAGAGTGCATGGTGAATTTATAAGTGCTTGTGTTTTGATGTATTAATTGGATAGGTACATGGTGCAGGCTGGGTGATTGAAATAGTGCATGGGTACTGACAGGGTGATGGCTGGGTAGTGCTCAGAGGATTGTAGGAGTGCATGTGTTAGTGACTGGGTCATTGCATAAGTACATGGGTACTGATTGGATGATTAGAGTACTGCAAGGAAAGTGCATGGTGAATATATAAGTGCCTGGGTTTTGGCGGAGGTATTGGATAAGTACATGGTGCTCACTGAGTGATTGGAGGAGTGCATGGGTAGTGACAGGGCGATGACTGGACTGCATGGGTACTGCTCAGGGTATTGTAGCAGTGCATGAGTTAGTGCATGAGTGCATGGCTAGTGACTGGATGATTAGAGTGCTCCAGGAGAGTGCATGGTGAATTTATAAGTGCTTGGGTTTTGGCATAAGTACACACATGTCACATCAGGCCACCCCCCTCCCTTCACCACTGTGCAAACATGCCTACCGCCGGGTTCTAAGTTGGGGGATTAACTCCCCTTGAATCCTGACGGTCCCCGGGGGCCAACTAGCCCATCAGGTACCTCCAGTAAGCACCATAGAGCTGCGTTGCAGAGAGGTGGTCTGGTGCCACGCCCCTTTTTACACCTCTCTGCAACGCAACTCTGTGGCACTTTACTGGAGGTACCCCCAGGGACCCTCAGGATTCAAGGGGACACCACAGAGCGCGTTTGCACACTTGTCACATCAGGCCACACCCTCTCCCTGCACCACTGTGCAAACGCGCCCCCTGGAGCATTGAAAATTGGGGGATTATATCCCCTTGAGTCCTGAGGGTTCCTCAGGGCCAACTAGCCCACCAGCTACCTTCAGTAAGCGCCACAGAGCTGTGTTGCAGAGAGGTGTAAAAAGAGGCGTGGCTTCTCAACACCTCTCTGCAACGCACCTCCCTGGCGCATACTGGAAGTACCTGGTGGGCTAGTTCACCCCCAGGGACCCTCAGGATTGAAGGGGACTTAATCCCCCATTTTGCAATAAGCCAGGGGGTGCGTTTGCACACTTGCTATGTCAGGCCCCGCCCCCTCCCTGCACCACTGTGCAAACGTGCCGAAATTAAAAAAAATATATATTTTTTTTTTTGGGCCCTGAGGGTCCTTCTGAGACCCCCTGAGCAGGCCTAAGGGGTCAGGGTGTTTCGACCCTGCCCCTTCTCTTGTTTTATACCTTTGTTTCTCTGTTTTCTAGTGACTCGCTTCTACCGAGCCACAAGATGGCTGCCAACACTTCCTGGTTTGGAGTGTTGGCAGCCAATCACAGTGAAGCTCGTGCACGGGACTTAGGCTCCGCCCAATTATCGAAACCTTTATTTTTCTAATTTCTCAGCAACTACTGAACGGAATTACACCATTTAAAAAAAAGGTCTCTTTCTGATCCAAGCACTACCTTTGTGCCAAATTTGGGGTAATTCCGTTCAGTAGTTTCGGCTGTAGCCTTGCACAAAGTTTCCTATGGGAAATTGATTTTTTTACTCTTACTTTTTGAATTTCTCAAAAACTACTGAATGGATTTACACCACTTAAAAAAAAGGTCGCTTTCTGAACCAAGGTCTACCTTTCTGCTAAATTTGGGGAAATTCCGTTTAGCAGTTCGGGCTGTAGCTCGTCGCAAAATTTCCTATGGAAATTAACATGGGGAAAACGTGTTTTGGGACCCCCCTTTTTTCTCAGCCCCTGCTTGACGAATCACCTCCAAACTTTCAGGATAGGAGCTAACCTGGATAGACTTTTGTTTTGGAGAATTTCGCAAAGATTCGTCAAACGACGCCAAAGTTATTAGCAAATCAAAAAATGCTGTTCCTATGGAAACTAGGTTGTAAATATAACTACCTACTGGCGGCTGCCAGTAGGTAATATATCAACTTCCTCCTTTACAAGAAAACACAGGGACACAACGGGGTTTTCCAGGGCAGCGATTTATTGGTGTGCGTGTACACACACACACGCACGCGCACGCGCGCACACACACACACACACACACACACACACACAGACACACCCCACCCCCCAGTCGAAGGCTACGGCTGAAACGCGCAGGCCATTTCACCTTGGTGCGGTCTATGTTTAAATAAATATATTATGGTTTTCCGATGAATTACCTCCTTGGTGGTGCTGTGTCCTTTTATGTGTGACGGAGCAGATGCTCCTTAAGGAAGGAAGAGGCATGTAGCACAAACAATAGAATGAATGCAAAAAGGTACAGGATGTAAGCAATTTTGGGTTGTTGTGGGTTGTTATTCACTGTGTTAGTAGCTATGGAGAGGAAAACTACAAAAAGATGGAGGTCACAGTCTCCATCGTCTGAAGCTGAGTGATTATTGGCAGGATGTGACAGCAAGGGGTTCTGGTGTTGCCTCTGCTGCGTCTTCTGTTTCCCTTTCCGCCTTGGAAGTCCAGGCTATGATTGATGCTGCAGTCACCAAAGCATTGTCATTCAAGCATAATGCTGTTGGATGTGATCAAGATTCAGATTCATCTGCTGACTAAGGGCCTTAGAGAGACTGCCTAGTGCCTGGTGGAAAATTCATATTGAGGGAAGATCTGGCTGATATTTTGTCACATATCAGAGACAATCTGGGGATGGTGCCGCCTCTGATCTGAGGATCTTTTTCCACAATTTGCTAAGCCTGCGGTGCTGGCTTTACCATTGCACCCAAAGACTAAGGAGGCGCTCATCAGATCATGGAAAGAACCTGAACATATTCAGTTTCCCTGTTACCTTCAGAAATCTTATGCCTTTGAAGAAGGGGATAAGCTGTTGCCCCATCCCGTCAAGGTTGACTCCATGCTGGCCCTTCTCATTGGCAGATCCTCATTAAATCCAGATGCCTGTTTTCCTGCGGATCATGTGGATCGCAAAGTGGATGGTGACCTTAAGAAGACTTTCAATGCCTCTAACCGGGTTCTCAGGGCGGCAATTTATGGGGCTCATTCTTTGGTGAAGGATTTTGAGGATCTAGCAGAAGCCATGCCAGAAGGTTCACATGCGTCGGATGTCCTGATGCATATGGGGCAACAGGCAAAGTTCCTGGCTGATGTGTTGACAAATGTAATCAAGGCGGCTTCAATGGCATCGGCCTCTGCTATCAAGGCAGACTGAAACTTTTGGTTGAGGGAGTGGAAGGGGGATCTGGCTGAGAAGTCTTCTTTTCTCGAGCTACCATTTGAGGGTGGCCGGTTTTTGGTGAACCTTTGGATGGCCTTACCTGGAAGTCCTTTAAGGATAAGAAACACACCTGGTCGTGCAAGTCCTCTTCCAGTAAATCGTCTAAACCTTGGAATCGTTTGGCTGCCAGGGACACCTAGGATTTGCCTCGTAAGAACACCTGATCCTATTCCTTCTGCAGAAGGAGGTTTCACCCTCAGAGAGGCAAGCAGCAGGATGTTTCCTCCAAGGTGGGACCCCCAAGTCAGCAATCTTGACTATGGCAGTTCATTGGACTGAAGACCGGAGGGTGGACGGATAGCGCATTCCTTCCAGCCTGGGTGCTTTTCATCTCAGATATGTGTGTGTTGAGCATCGTTTGGAGCGGCTATCTTATCAACTTAATTTCTCCTCCTCCCGATACGGGGTGCATCCCAACTCCTGTTCCAAAGAATCCTATGAAGAAGGAAAATCTGTTGGCTGGGGTCACAGTTCTTTTGGAGAAGAGGGCAATCATTCCAGTGCCTCTGGATCAAATCGGTTTATTTGATTCTCTTCCTGGTGCAGAAGGTGTCAGGGGAATTTTGGCCTGTGTTAGACCTGAAGAGTCTCAGCCAATGGGTGTCATCCATGCCATTTAAGATAATGTCCTTACAGCAGCTCATCCTGCTGATTTTTCCTGGGGACTTCATGGCAACTATCAGCCTTCAGGATGCGTATCTGCACATACCGGTTTACCCAAGTCAACTGAGGTTTATGAGATTTGCTGTGGGTTCAATGCATTTTCAATTCAAGGTTCATCCATTCGGGATGAAGTCTGCCCGCATGTGTTTACTAAGGTGTTGGCCCCCTGATGGCTGGTCTCCATCTGCAGAAGATTTCCATCTACCCTTACCTCAGCAACTGCCTAGTCGAGGGAACTTCTCTTTCCCATACTTGTTTGGATGTGATATGAAGACAGTGCTGGATCTTCTGTAGTCTCATGGCTTCTTATTGAATGCAAGTCACAACTGACTCAGGATAGCATTTTCATAGGGGCTCGGTTCCGGATGGATCTGGGAATTGTGACTTTTCCAGACCAGAGGATGATAAAAAGTGAATTCACATCTACGGGACTTCTTGTCAGCACCTTGCCAAGCAGTCTCTCTATGGATGAGGGTGCAGGGAGAGCTGGCTGCCACACTGTTCTTGGTTCCCTGGGACAAGTGACACCTCATTATCCTCATGAGGTTCATTCTGAGGCAGTGAGTTTCCAATGTGCAGGATATGTCTTGCCTTCTACCTGAGACAGTGGCAATTCTGGGGGAACTGGACTGGTGGCTGGGTCCGTCCAACATTCTGAAGGGTGTTCCTTTGTCCACTCCAGCGATCATCACAATGGGTGCCAGCAAAAGTGGTTGGCAGGGCCTGGTCGGGTGCTCTCCTGATCAGAGACTCAAGGGATGTCAGTCAGAGCTTGTGGTCATTCAACTGGAGGGGATTTGTCTGGCCTCCTTCACTTTTCTATTCTTTTGAGGGACAGGGATGTTGTCATTCAGATGGAAAATACCACTGCCAAGTCCTATGTCAACCAGCAGAGGGGGGGCGAAAGCTCTTTCTTTGTCAACAATTGTTGATCATCTGCTTCTACGAGTTCAGTCGCATTTAAGTTCTCTCACAGCCATTTTCATTCAGGGAGTTTGGAATTGTCAAGCCAAAGGCCTGAGCAGGGAGGTTCCATCCTCTCAGGAATGTTGTCTTTCTCCCCGGGTGTTTGCCAGGGTGTATCAGTTGTGGGGTCACCCTTGGGTGGATCTGTTTGGGAGCCCTTGAAATGCCCTTTTTCCCCTGTATTTCTACAGGGGGTGGGAGGTGTCAGCCTCTGGGTGGATGCCCTGATGTTTCCATGGACGTATGGCCTGATGTGTACTTTCCCTCCATTTCCTTTGATCCAGAGGCTTCCGATACGGGTTCGGAGGGATGAAGCTCATGTAATTCTGGTGGCTCCAGCATGGCCCGCTAAATCTGGTTTCCTCTTCTAATGGAAATGAAGGTGGGCCCGGAGTGGCAGCTTCACTTAGTTCCTTCTCCTCTGAGATTCTGGTTTTGCAGGTCCAGTCTCTCGCAACAATCAAGCTGACTGTTTGGAGATTAAACGGGGGGATTGATGTTGCAGGATCTCTCTGCCTCTTTCTCCTCTTCTGTGCATGCTTCCAGGATGTTGTCCACTAGGTCTTCGCATGCTCGGCATTGGAAGACGTTTGAGGCTTGGTGTGATCAGAGGCACTTGCATCCTCTTTCTGTATGTCTACCCCAGGTCCGGGAATTTCTTCAGGCTGGGTTTCAGTTGGGTCTTAGTCTGGACTCCCTTAAGGTTCAGTGGGCAGCTGTTAAGGCTTTTCATGCTTCTTGGGGTGGTCTGGTGGACGATAAGGGCATGGTCTCCTGGATTTTTAAGGGGTTTTCGAATCTCCGTCCTGTCCCGCAGTTGATGGGTCCTGGAAACCTATCACAAGATCCAGTTGACTAACACCTGTGTCGAGGAAGAGAGTTTGACTGTGGGACACGAGGATCGGTAATCCAGCTGTGCTGTGAACATATAAAGAATGTAACTACCTGCATCATCAAAGGGGCAACTACATGATGTCAATGATGGACTGCACCATTTTTTTTAACCTGCATGCACTTCGCCAAACTTTGTATAGGCTGTTTTCACCTTTCCAGAAATACACATTTTCTCCCCTTTCACCCTCACCTGTTCTCAAATGTCTCATTGACATGAGCTGGCCACCCCAAAGATAGATTATTTGAGCTATCATCCTATGACTTACAATTCCAGAGATATTCCCATCTGATGGTCCACTACAATAAGATATAGTAGGAACCTAACAAGAAAAAAGAGGCAATATCGGTGTCCAACAGGTGCAAATCAGCCCCATAAGTGCTACACCACTGGAAAAATAACCGCCCATGAGAACTAATTGAGACATTCTTTAAATACTGAAGAGGTATAAGCCCAGTCCTCTTTATGACTGCACCTTCAAGGAGGTCTACTTCTCACAGCCTCCATCATTCAAGTCCATGCCAGCTTTATTCCTTTTTGTTTCGATTCACCAAGCAGGGCTACTGTTTATTTTTCATTCATTTTATGCATGTCTCGCACAACATGAATTCACTCAGTTACAGCGGCAGGCTGCAAAAACTGTGTAATTCTCCAGAAGCTCTTAGGGGCATTTGGGAAAAGGGTACAAGCTACTGGAGATAGATTGAGGGCTAAGCTTGCCTTCTGTGTCTCCAGCTTTAAAACACCCTCCATTGGTGCTGAGGATCCTGTCCACGTACACCTCTGCTTTTTTATGCTCACTTTATTCCTGTTACCCATCATTCCACTGCTGTTGTAACCTGGTTCATAGGTTTCGCATCGCAAACGCTTATCTTCAATAGAAAATCATCCATTTTATGAACGTAATGCCACACCTGGGGTAGAGTCCACCAGATGAATTTCCGGGATCGAATGGATCCATGGTGGTGGAAACTCAACCATTAGATTTTCACCAGGATTCTGCATTTCTTCCATAAATGGGAACATTTTCCATTACCGTTAAACAATAAATAAAAGATTTTGTCAATAAATCTCGGCTTACTGCAGAAGAGTGTTTAAACGATCACATTTAAAAGCATGCCAGTCCTGCAGAGAAAAGATGCAACTGTACTATCAAATGCATAACAAAGAAAAATGAAAATAATTGTGAAATTTGAACAGCCCAGCAGACTAGCACCACCACATTGTTCTGCAGAGAATTATGGGTGCTATCCTTCTCCCGTATGACAGACCCGAAGAAGGGATAGCATGTGCACCGAGAACGGATATGCTGTAAGTTACTAGACTAACAGCCCTGATGAGAAGCCCTGGCAAAGTTACTGGAGGCCCCACTTAGCTATGAATGGTGTGCAACCCACTAACCGATGAACAAACTCCTGCAGGAAATGAAGAAATTAGCCTCAGCCAGCCTCCCTGCAAAGTTGTTCTTTTTAATTTAAATCTGCTTTCTGAGAATCCGCCCCTCCCCCCTTTTAAATGTAAGGTACGGGCAACCAGCACTGCCCAAACTGCCAGGACCCTTGTTATGCCCCAGTTCTGATAAGAGGACTTTTCTTGACTGTTCTCTGAGGAGGGAAACTGTTCCCCAGCCTAACTGACTGGGCTCTTTGAATCAGGAGGATGGAATGACTGATGGCGGTATTTGCCTATCAGAATCAATTTGTAAATGTTGGAAAGTGGATTATTAGTAGGGGCAAATGAATATCTGCAGCTGGCAATACTGCCACTAACACAGTATAGGGCTCAGAATAGGCCTTAGAAAATTATTCCAGTGCTCAACCCTTGGTAGCTTGGCTTAACTTCAAAGACAGGTATGTAAAGCATTTAAAAACACCAATTCAGTAAATAATTAAGACACAATGCACAATACAAAATCCAACAGCAATTTATAAAAATAGAAAATATTTTTATCTTTAAAATGACACCAAAAAGACAAAGATCCAATGTAGGGAACCGGAGATATGAATTCTTAAAGATTTAGCATTATATAGCACATAGAAACCTTTAGCGCCTTATTGGGACATATGGTCGCGATAAACCGGGTTAAAGTCAAAGTTTCAGGCCAACCGCGATGGAGCTTTGTGCGGCTACCCCTCACGGTAGGTCTTGATCAAATTTTTTACCTTCTGACTTGGAAACTTTTCTGGAGCTTTTCTTCCCAGGGTCCCTCGGAATTCTCAGCCAGTCCGGATTCTGTGAGGGTTCACCGGATTGCCTTGAGATGAGCTCCCGGTCATATTCATGGGAGTCTGACCTTCGCAGCGTTCCAGCGGGACGATCCAAGCAGGCTCGCGGTTGAAGGCAGGTGGCTTGGTTCTCGCGGTTGCTCCCGGTCAACTTTTCCTTATTCGGACTTAGAAACTTTTACTGAGCTTTTTCTTGCGGGCTCCCGTGATGCTCCTCACCAGGCCGGATTCGGTGAGGGTTCGCCGGCCTCGGATTTCGCCTACTCCGTGTCAAACTCTAGAAGTCGGACCTACGAAGCTTTTCAGTGGGACGAACCTGAACGGCAGGCCGACTCGCGGTTGAGGGTCACCGGCTTGGCTGGCCAGGTTGAGTCGATCCCCTTATGGTGCTTTTTTACAATTTTGCTCCAAACTTCTCCAAACTTCAGGAACTTCTTCTTGAAGTTCCCCAAAGGGTCCCAAAGTGTCTCAAACTTACTCCAAGGGTCTCGAAGGTCCAAGATGGTCCTTGAAAGTTGAGGACATCAGTTCCCACAATCCACTTGGACAAACCCTTACAAATCCACTGGTAGCACTCCAGGTTGAGGATTCTTGGTGTTGATGTTCCAGGTAAGCTCTGTTAAGATGTAGCTTGCAGGGAGTCCACTCTTTAGTCCTTTAACAGTAAGGTAGTCCACAGAGATGTAGTTCTAGATGGTGCAGAAGGCGCAATCTTCAGGGTGCAGTCCTTAGTGATTGCACATCAAACTCCTCAGCATGGCCCCACTTGCTCTCTTGGGTTTCAAGCAGCAGATCCGAGAGGCTCTGCCCCTCTGAGATACTTATTCCAAGTTCCCTGGGTCAAGCAGGACGGCACTCCTGTCCAATGGGTGGCTGGGTAACGCCCCAAGGTATGACCACATCCTTCAGAGTGTGGCACTATTTTGTCCCAGAGTGCACCAATTCTTTCAAATTCATCATGGGTGATTTTCCAGCAGGGAGAGAAGAGCTGGCTAAACACACCCCTAGGATGGCTAATCTCCATAGGCGCTCCCCCTGATATCTGCTCATTCCTTCTTTAAGCCTAGCATCTGGATGGGTTCAAAAGAGTAGAGTTGTAAATGAAACTGGTGTCTTCCCCTTCCATTGAAGTCCATTGATTACGAATCCTCCCCCTGCTCTGGCATTCCTGTGTAACAGAACACTGCCCTTCCAGCAGAGCTGGTTAACCCCAGGGGCTCTTTATCACCTCTTCAAAGGAGCCTGGCTAATACACTTAATTCTGACCAATCAGTACATACCACTGGTAGGCTGAATCTGGGCTTACAGACAAGAAAGTCTGATAACTTTTTGTCTGTACATTTTAGGAGAAATTCAACACTTTCATATTGTTGGACTTATCAATACCATTCTGGGAAGTCTTTGAATGCTATTTTCATCATTGCCCTAGCAGGATGTATTAGTTAATAACTTCTTGCCATGTTAACCTATGTGGCAGGGGATTTGCAATTGGAAAAATGACTTGGGCCATTTTCCAGCACCAGGGCTTATAAAAACATATTTTATACATACTCTGCCTATATCTACAGGACCCCCACCCCTGGAACACCGAGGGGAGACTTTCTGAATATGTAAAAATATTGCATATACTCCCTCCACAGTGCTCCTAGCACTAAAGTCGATTTTGTGCAGCACTTTACTACAATGTGGGGAGTGAAATATGCCATTTCACTTAACCAGGGCATATAAAACTCATTTTATAAGGGTCCTCCTTATAAATACCTGACCCCCCCCCACCCCTGGGACACCTAGGAGAGACCCTGGGGGTACCTAATATGCCATAATATTATAGGTTATCCATTTTAAGTGCCCCAAACACCAACGTCGATGTTGGGCACAATTCACTTTTTAAAAACAGTCCTGCAACACAGGGCTACTTTTAAACTGACCTCAGCCTTCAGCAATGCACACATGCAAGTGCAGAAAGGGCTGCTGGCCTCTAAACTGCCATGCCCTATTATATACTAGGGACTTAGAGGTTGTTTCAATCCCCCTGCCCTATTATGTAGTAGGGCCTTATAGGGTAGGTCATGCCAATCACAGGGGTACCCTAACCCATAGTATACCCTAGAAAATGTAGATGTTTTCACTATATTCTAAGTGTCTCTTTCAGCATAGCCATAGCCCTAGCCCTGGCCCTTGGCTTGATTAGGCAGAGCCCAAGGGTCAGCCATAGTCAGTTACCACCAGTACCAGTCAGCAAACAATTGGGGGGTGCCCAGGGCACAGGATGACTTTGCAACAGTAAATATAAGCTGTTGTTAACCTCCACCTTGTTGAACACCTTTTGGACGAGGGTCTGGATGTGTGCTGCCCCTTCTGCTGTTTGTACTTGCACAACAAAAATCCAAGAGTATATATTTTCCTCCTGCTTAAGAACAAGCCCAATTGTCCATGTTGATGCTCTACTGGCCTTCACTGCTGATGCGGACACAGCCCACCAAGAAGCCGTCAATCAATTCAAGGATTGCAGAAATGAAGACACAGCTCCCTTAAGACCACCATACACATCACCATAAACTGAAAGATGGCTTTTGCAGGAAACACTCTGTACAAGTGCAAGTAAGTTGAACAGACACTATGCGTATCAAGCATGCTCCCTCTCTTCCTCCCTAAAGGCAGTAAGCACGCTATGTAAACTTTGAAACACGGCCTCCATTACTTTAACCCCTTGTGTGCCCATGACAAGCTGGACTCGTCATGGGCCGCGGTTGCGCTGTGTCCATGACGAGTCCAGCTCGTCATGAACCCCGCCCGCTAATGCAACGGCCGGCACAGGGCGGGGAAAGGGCGTGGCACACAAGGGGTTAAACGTTACTAGGTACACTCCCAATCATTTGCCATTGTATTTGCTTTCTATCGGTCATGTTTTATGAGACTGGAAAGTTTAGGGACACAAACAGAAAGCATTACCGACACAGAAACCATTATGTCTGCAAAATTCCAAATCCAGCTAGTGATCATCTTTATATCTAAACTTTGCTTAACCCTTAGATCTCTACTGACCTGGATCTCTACTTTTGTGGTACTGTACTTTCCATTACAGAACAGGAACTATAATTATATTTACATATTCGTTAGTTATTATAAAAGTGTGGTGTTTCCATAGCTGTGGCTAGACAGACATTTTTTTGCAGTTTTGATAATTGAATTGTCTTTTACCTCGACTACATAACTGTACTTCACTTCCCTTGTGCAAATCCCTGATCACTCATCCATGTTTACCTGAAGAGCTAAGAAGCCATAGTGAGCCTAACTTTCCATCACAGACTCAGATCCCAGGTCCGTGTGGAACCCTAGTATTCTCACTTTTCGCGGTATGGAGGTGTGTGCTCTGGAGAAAAGGAGAAAGAGTATGAGTGGGAGTGCAAGTGAAAGTGTTTGTTCCCATTAATGAAGCTTGACACATCTTGATATAGAAAAGTCAAAACAATTGGCTTTGTGAATGGATTGTTGATCTGCATTTTATATTACAAAGAATAGGGTACAGTCAATCATGTAGCTATTTTATTAGTTTCATTTTAAAATGTATCTAAACAAACACCTAGTTAATGCTACAATTATTCTCGTTACATATTCCCTCTCATGAAGTGCAGAGATTTGGAGCCGAGGCTTAACTGTGATCCAAGTGCAATAAAGACTCGGAAATAATTCTACACATAAATAGCAAAACAGTTCAACATGTTTAAGTCAGCGATGCACGTTTGCACATATGCTTCAAATTAACTGTATACCTGTATGCTGGTCTTCTTGGTCCTGCACTTAACCAGGTAGTTCTTGTACAGGAGAGCTTTGGTCTGTCGCCAGACTTTTGCATCTTTAACCGAAACAGATGCCATGACTGATGAGCTGCTCCCTTGAGGGAAGTAAAAATAAGCGTAAATAATTTACACAAAGAAAATATGTAAACGCAAAACATAATTATTTCCCAAAATTATGTCAAATTAATGCATTTTTCTATTTGAACTATTAATGCATTTCTGCGTTTTACTCTTAATATGTCATCATAATTCGATGCCTAAAATATTTCAAGTCTGCTTTGTGCAGGATTACCATCACACTGCAGGGCACAATAATGCGCAAAACAACGCGGAGATCAATTAGACAAAAATGGCTTTACAAAAACTAAATTTAGACAGCTGCACATTTTAAGGCACAACCCCACAGGACTAGTTGGAGCAGCACGATTAAAATCTCTACATAGAAGACACGTGCGATACATCCACACTGTAATAATCTGACATTCATAAACACATCTTTGAACTCCGGTTATAAGGTCTGTGTTTGTGACATTTCAAGGTTTACAAAGGATGGGATTAGCTTCACATGCACTACACAACTACAGGCAAATTCCTTACTGTTACGCTTTATTAGTGCATTAATATGTATGAACAATTTTAAAAATGCAACATATTTGTGAAAAATGAATTTACCTTCTGTTAGAAATGGGATTTCTGGTTGGCTAGGGCATGCGCCTAAGCCAGGCAGAAACCACCACTCTAGTCAGGGCAAGGGAGTTACATGCTGAAGATAACCCCTGCTGACCCCCTTGGTAGCTTGGCACGAGCAGTAAGGCTTATCCCAGAGGCAATGTCTTAAGCGTTTGAGCAACACACACACAGCAGCAACACACTAGGCACACCACAAAAGAAACACCACACAAGGTTATATAAAAAATAGCCTTTGTATTATCATAAACACATTAGATCATAACCACACAAATACACTGTGCCAACTGGCACCAGGTAGTAATTTACCGGGGATTATATACAGGACAGAGCCAATCGGGCTACTGTCAGAACCATTAGATCTCACTTAGTAGTAAAATGAAAACAACCAATAACTACTGGCAAAATACTGTACTCCGCATCAGCAACATAAACACATTATGTCTGCATCACAGTAGGCATCATCCTAAGCATAAACATCATAGCATGACATTTGGCACAACCACATTAGGCATTAGCATGAATTCTATCTGTTTGCGATCCTCCCTGCTCTTTTCAAATGCTCACAAACAACTGGGCTTTCATAGTACCAGTTGGAGGATGCCTTTTGACTTTAAACGGTTCCTTTTTAGTGACACATTATTAATTCAAAAATAGGTAAAATGTGCCTATAATTACAGTTTTTTGGAATTGTCTTTAAACATAGCAATTTTTTCTATATATATTCCAGAATTGGATAGATTATAACTTTTGTTTTCCCCTCGCTTCGTACTGAAACTATTATTAAAGATTAACTCCACTCCAAAATGGCGCCGATTTACCATGTTGGAGTATCTTGTGCAATATCTGTTTTCTATTTCTTTTAATCACCTGACCGGACAACGCCGTTGAGACTATTTATGTCGGCGTGTAGGAGTGGTAACTTGAGGATTTCGCCGGCTGCAGCGGGATGCGTTAGTATATACCCGGTAAGGTTGACTTGGCTTTTATATACTGCTGCGTACCAAATTCAGTACACAGCTATATGACTTGAATTGTATGATTGATTACTACATTCAGCGTAGGCTTAACATGCAATACTTGCTTGACAAGCCTAGATTGGGACGGGTTTCTCATTAACTATATACATTCTCGGATTGCAAGCCCCCTTTTTGAATACCATCCTGACCAGTTGATGATTATTACTGCAATCTTTTGAATCTACCGGAATTAACGGGGAATTCTTTTCGAATTTGAGTGCTGAAGACACATGAGGCACGCTATGATAAATGCCGTTCTGTTGGTCGATTCAATTGGACATTTTCCAATGAATAATAGGTACAGCAAGCTTAAAATATATTTGATAGGACTAAATGACTGAGTTGGTTATAACCTGACCTTTTTCTCGACCCTTATACGTCTTGTACAGCTGTACCAGTAGTTGTACATATGCTGCTCTGAGGCTCGATTTATCATAACGAGTGTTTTGACTTTCTACTATTCAAAAGGTATGATCCTTGGTTACAACGATAACATTAAGGCCTTACTATCGCCTTCAATTGTCCCCTGCCCCCCGCTTACCCCGCCCCCTCTTTTTATTTACTAAATATTTTACCTACATGCAATGAGTTACTTCGTATCTCCACTTTTTGTCTATTTCAGACTACTTGCCTTTGTGTCCTTGGAAATTGGATACATTGAACTCTAGCATTACTTAAGACGCGTCATCTACATAGTAACATATCTCTTGAAGATGTTCTGAAGGTATGTCACATGTGTATTATGAGGGTATGTGTATACAATACCCTATATATATGGGCGCTATTTATAAATGTGAAAAATTGAATATACTGGGACGTGTTCCTATTTGATAACTTTTCAATACTTTGCGTTTGAACTCTATCCTACTTATGAGGAAACAATAGTATCAGAGTTGCTATACATTTTTGGAGCAGCAGCGGTGTAAATCGTTGTTTCCTGCATCTTACTGTTGAAATTGCCTCAGGTCTGTATTACAACTGACTTTGTGGCAAATTGTTACCTTTTATATTAATACAGTTTAATATTTTTATATTGACAGTCTTACTTGCGAAATAAAATAGAAATCCAGAGTATCGCCCTTGTTGCTGTTTATCCCGAACAATCAACGGGATAAAAGGAGTTTACTTATTATCATTACCAATTTATTGTCAAGGTACACGTTTACCTAATGCTTTTGTCTTCTATTTCTTTGCTCTTCGGAGCACGTTCTTATTTACTATTTTCGACGAGGCTTTGAATTCGCAAATTAGGTAATTGCAATTTATTGCGATTATCTAAATTGCGAAATGCATTTAGGGAATCGCAATTTGCGATTCCCTAATTGTGATGCATCAAGCCTTTCATAAATGCAAACTGTGCATTTAGGAAATGCTAATTCCCCTCAACTTGAAGTCGATGGTAATTTGCGCATGCTTTGAAAAAATGCACAAAAGTGCATATTTCAAAGTGGTGTGCAGCGCACACATTCCCTTAGGGCATGTGTGCTGCTCATGTGAATACTTACCTTTTTTGGGGGGTGCATCAGGGGGGGCCTTAGGCCCCCTGGCACCCTTAGAATTGCATTCGCAATTTGAGATTACCAATTTGGTAATCGCAAGTTGCGAATGCAGTCCCATTCATTCCTATGGGCCTATAGGCCCATAGGAACGAATAAAGTGACATTACCTAATAGCGATTCCCAATTTGCGAATCGCTATTGGGTAATGTTTGGGAATCGCAATTTATTTTGGACTTCCTACATGCATTAGGAATTGCAATTCCTACAAGGCGATTCCTTAAAAATCGCTATTTAGGAATTGCAATTCCTTCTGTTGATGCATGTGGCAGTTAGTCACAGGTGTTTTCTAGAGTTTCCTAGAAATTGCGTGTACTTGGAGTTGGTGCTTTTCTTAGTTGCACTTTGTGACACATCTTTGTTTCTCTTCTGTTTTTGATACTGCTTGCAGCTGGCCTTACGAAACATCCGGTTTTCTTCTTTCGGAATAACAATGTGAAAGATATTTTGTTACATAATTTACATTACTATGTAATATTGTGTTGGATTGTATATTTCTGTTAACCTTGAAGAAGTAATCTACATGACGAAACACATGTCGGCTGTCTGCATCTACGCCATACACTCTGCGCCAATACAATCAAGACTATTAATTTTGTGTTTTGGATGGTTGCTTTTTCTATTGTGTATATACTGCATGGTGCTGTGTTTATTAAAACTAACTGACAACAAGGTCGGTTGATTAACTAATTAGCGGTTGTGCTCTGTAATCAATGTGTTGGCATTAGCATTAGTCATCACCTTAGGCATAAAACAGTATGCATAATTTTAGGGCCTTGCGCCCTGCCAGTATATCGGGACACAAAATGACCCCAGGCCATCTGGCCTTCCTCGGGCCCAAATGCCCTCTGTCCCAAAAGTCAGGGCTCTAATTGGGGCCTTCCAACTGGCCGTCCGGCTGCGTTAGCAGCGAAAACAATGTGCAGGATGTCCTGAGGCGTGGGGGTGCATCTCACACCCCTCCTCCTAAAGAAACAAAAGAAATGCCCTGTCGTTGCAGCTGCTCGCGATGCAGCTGAGAACACCAATTCCTGAGCACTAACAGGGCTCCTCTGCATGCAAGTGCAGCCACAAAAAAGGCACCCGCAACGTGGCAGCGGCCGTGATCTGGCGGTGCCGCTGCGCTGAAAAATTGGCAGTCACAGTGCCTGTGGAGGCCCCTCCTTTCCGGGGCTCCTCTTGGGGGAGAGAATCGGCCCGAGTGCTCTCCCTCCAGCCCCACTCACCGGGGCTCCTCCGATGACAGAGTCAGGCCCTCCACAGGCCACCTGATGGGACACAGAGGTGGCGGGACATGGAGCAAAGTCTCCGGTGTCATTCCCGCCGCCTCTGCACCTCAGCCGCGGGGCTTTCTTTGGCCACAGGAGCTCTGCCTACAAACAGGCACAAGCTTGCATGACTTCCTGCCGCCGCGTAAGCGATTGGCTGCTCCCGCCGCCCCCACCTCTGGTCAGACTCTTCCAGACTTGCCTGATTTCCGGGTTCACTTCAGGAGGCATCACAACACAGAGTAGGCTCCCGCTCTCCACCTGGACCACCACAATGCGGGGTAGGCTCCTGCTTCGGTTTAGAGGCACCCAAAATGCGCGGTAGGCTCCCGCTTACCCACAGTGCGGGGTGGGGGAATTCCCACGACGGGATTTCCTCGGGACACTTCGGCAGCCTAGCGCTGCAAGGCATCAACGCTCCTCTCGTCCTGGAGCTTATAGATGGCAAAGCTGTGCAAAGAAAGCAACAGGCAGGCCAGCACGCTGGGGGCTCCAAGGCCAGCAGACCCCTCAGCTGCCTAGCAGGGCAGCAAGTCCATCCCCAGCGGTGGTTCCTCCTGGCAGGCTGGCAGCCTGCCGGCCACAAGTCCAAGTAAGCACAAGCAGCACACTTTACATGGGGTCACAGCCCCAATATTTATACAGGGTTCTGTCTTTGTTCTGCCGTGGCACAGGGTTCAGGGAACCAGTCTCAACTGGTTCTGGGGGTACTAGAGCACTTTGTTTACCGTGCTTCTACTCCCCTTTGTCAAGTGGGGGATCGGTCATCAGACACACCACAGGGGGGCGAAGCCAGCATTCACCCAGGCAGGCACAGACCTATTCAGGTTCAGGGGACTACTCCTCCCACTATGCAGATCTCCTATTAAGCCCATCGCTGACTCACTCTGCCCTCCCTGGAACCACACTCCTCATCAGCCCCTGTCACTCCAGAGCCAGACATGCAATACACATCAGACAGGCAGACACACATAGCACACGTCACTGATCTCCCGACGCGATTCCGGGAGCAACGCTTACCTCCAGCTTCATTTTAAACGGAACCTTGGCAGTTCCTCTGCCAGCGCTGTGGACTCTGCGCTTTTTTTAAACTAATATTAAACTTTCCTACCTGCTTGCACTCCCGAGCACCTTCCGCTCCTCGCTCTCCTCCTTTGCCGGCTGGTCACTGGAGCGGGGCGGGCGAGGTCGACATCCTGGACGCTCTGGGGTTGGCGGTGCAGTCTCTTGGTCCCTCCCCCCCCCCTGGCTGGTATATCAGTTGCCTGGCTACCCCTTGGGCCAGCTTGATCGACGTCACTGATCTCCCGACGCGACTCCGGGAGCAACGCTTACCTCCAGCTTCATTTTAAACGGAACCTTGGCAGTTCCTCTGCCAGCGCTGTGGACTCTGCGCTTTTTTAAAACTAATATTAAACTTTCCTACCTGCTTGCTCTCCCGAGCGCCTTCCGCTCCTCGCTCTCCTCCTTTGCCGGCTGGTCACTGGAGCGGGGCGGGTGAGGTCGACATCTTGGACGCTCTGGGGTTGGCGGTGCAGTCTCTTGGTCCCTCCACCCCCTGCCACGCCCTGTCTCTGTCATTGGTGCCTATAACATGCCCCTTTTTCCTTGGCAGCGCAGCGGCCGAGCGCCGATGTTGCGCCGATGTTGCGCCGATGTTGCGCCTAAGTTAAGCCCGTCTGCGCGCGACGGGCCGGGACCAGGGGCCATGGATTCTGCCTCTCTGCAGGTGTACACCTCCGCTCAACTGCACTCCTACAAATTTGCTCAGCCTCTTACACCCTCACTACTGCTACACTTGGACACGCTTGGCATTTTAGTTTCAGACCCTCTCCCTTTGCTTGATCCCTCTGTTCCGCTTGTTTCTATTTCTCCCAATTCCGCCACTGCTTTCCTATTTAACACCCGGTCAGCTGTGAAACATCAACTGGAATTATTTAACCTTTTGCACACTGAGTCCCCTGATTTTCTGTTTCTCACTGAAACTTGGTTTTCGTCCGACTCTCTTCCTGACGTCCTGGCTATCCTCCCCTCCTCCTATTACGCCCTCCGGTCGGATCGCCCTGACGGCAAGATGGGTGGCGGTGTGGCCATGATCGTTCGTTCCAGCTTACAGTTTCAGCTTCTCCCTCACTCTTCTATATCCAATGTGGATTTTCTGGTTGCTCGTTCACTTAATCTCCCTGTCCCTCTCACGGTTGTCCTTATGTACCGCCCTCCCCAGCACATGCCCTTGTTTGTTGCCACCCTTCAGGAACTCCTCGCAACACTTGTGGTTAACAATTCTTCGGTTCTCCTGTTGGGGGATTTTAATTTCTGGCCAGGTGACCCAAAGGAGGATTTGTCCTCCAAGGATTTCTCGGCTACTCTTCAGTGCCTTAATTTTCATGCCCATGTCACGGGCCCTACCCATGTCCAGGGTCATACACTTGACCAGATTTGGTCTTTAAGTTGCACGCTTTCTCCCCCTAGCATTTCTCCCTGCACCTGGTCTGATCACTCTCTCATTTCCTTTTCCATCACTCTTGGTGTTCCTGACAGGCCCTCCCTACCCAAAAATCTTGTTGTTCGAAATTGGAATCGGGTTGACTTAAACTATCTTTCTCTCTCTTGCTTCTTCTACTCCTGATCTTTCTGAACTCCCTCTGGATTCTCAAGCTGAAGCGCTTAACACCTGGCTGTCTTCCTCTTGTGACCAGGTCGCTCCGCTTAGGAAAACTAAGGCCGTTCGTCCCTATGACGCTCATAAGTGGTTCAATACCGAGCTCAAAGCCTTGAAATTAGATCTGAGACGCTCTGAGCGTCATTGGAGACGAAATTACTGCCCCGCTCTTCGGGTCCAATATAAACATCTCCTCTTGGAATATAAGCGAGCCGTCCTCCTGGCCAAAACAAATTACTTTTCTGAGAAAGTGGCCCTCTCTGCCAATAAATCCAAGGAGATTTTCTCTTTGGTCAAAGATCTGGCGTTCTCGGATCGTACCAATTCCACTCTTATCCCTTCTCAAGATCTCTGCTCTTCGCTCAATGATTTCTTCATCGAGAAGATCATCACTCCCCTGGAATGGCATAGTTCATTTGGCAAGCTGGCTTGTTGACGAACTGGAGGCACCGTGGCTTGGTCAGAGCTCTTACTGCCTTGAGAAGTCTTCTGTCATCTTCCATTTCCTAACAGCAGCACGAGACTTTCGTTAGACACAAAGTCTCGCAGAATTCCAACATCACTCTGTTAAAGAAATAGGTTGTTTGGCGAGTGTTTAATCTCAGCTGATGGTTGCAGTTGGGGCCCACCGGCACTTATTTTTGAGGAAAAGCACTTAGTTTTCCTTATCAGAGTTTGACCCAGAGCAGGAGAGGAAAAAAACACGAGGAGGAAGAAGAGAACGACGGATAACCGTGACAAAACGAGAAAGCAGGAGTAAGCAAGAACCTGAAAGAATGACATAATGAAGTAGGGGATGAAAGGTGAGGGTAGTAAGACGAGTTTGGAATTCAGCAATCCTTACATTAGTCAGCTCCAGTCTCACTTTTCAACTTGACCCTATTGTAATATTTTCCAGCCGTTTTTCACCAAGAGCTTCAGTAGCATACATTAGCTGTCCTCCTGGAACCCTGCTGAGATTCGGTTAGGAGCCCATGCCAACAGCAAACCAGTTTTATCCTTTGAAAAACCTACTAGCCTCCCTTAAAGGAGAGCAGTGCTTGAAAATAAGAAGAAAGTATGACTACTATGTCTCCTCAAAGAACACATTATGCTCTGTCCGTGAGAGGAAAACTAAAGACCTGTTTTCAACCGGTTGCTTGAATTGGACTCCAAGAAAGTGATCCCAGCAGAGTTAGTAGACTATTTCCAGACTGAATCTTAACCAAGGGAATATCCCAGCGCTGGATCGAGGATTACATGGCACCATGCACAAACCATTTTAGGGGGAACAACCAAGTCTTCAAACTCTTTAGAAATGTAAAGAGGTCAAAGGTAAGGCAGAGATCAAGAGGCAAAGCATTCCAATGGATTGCTGCTAGATGGTTGAAAGAACATCTACCCATTCTGGCATTTAATGCGCCTGGCACTCATCATAACTAGTTTAGTGGAGAGAAGTGCACATGTAGGTTTATTGAAGGCAACTCGCTCATGTAGTATGACTAGCCCGGTATCTAAGTGTGCCCTATAAACATGACCTAGTCGCTTGAATATGGCCTTCTTGCATACCAGGAGCCACTAAAGTGAGTTCAAGCAGGCAGAAGTCGAGATGCTTAGTGCACTTTTACAGCTAAGTCTAGCAGCTGTGTTCCGGATGGATTGTAGGTCAGTAAATAAGAAGTAAGTCAGTCATTCCTAGATATAAGGCATTCCCATACTCCAGCCTACATCTAATTAATGCTTGAGTAACTGTACGCCAGTTTGCCGGGATCCAACAAAAGAATTACGCAGCAAGTGGAGGAGGCCACAACTTTTACCACCTGTTGCATTTACCTGGTCTTGCACACAGAGAGTATTGTCTATCAAAAACACAAGATTCTTAGCTACCCTCTTTGACTTAGGCACAGGGCCCAGGAACGACTGCCACAAGGAGTTGCTCCAGATTTTACAGGCCCCACCGTAGAGCAGTATCGCTGTTTCTCAGCATTACGTTTCAGGCAGTGTGACTGCATCCAGGTGGTGACTTCGGAGAGACAGCATAGAATGTTGCCCCATGTCTCTCACCTATGGAGGTAATAAGATGAGTATCCTCAGCATAGGAGAGGATCTCAAAGCCCCAAGCCCTGATAATACACGCTAAAGATGACACAGATATTGAACAAGGTGGGGTTAAGTGAAGAGCCCTGTGCAACCGCATATTTGGCCATTCGATGGTTGGACCTGAAAGAGGGAAGTTGAACTGATTGAGCTCTAGTGTTAAAGGATTCAAACCACTGCAAAGCTTCCAAATTTAGGCCAATTTAATGTAGTCTATGCATTAACAGGCTATGTGAGATCGTGAATAAAGCTGCAGACGAATCCAACGGGATAAGGGCCGTTCCAGATGCCCTGGTCAACCTCTGATCTAATGCTGCTATCCAATACTACCAACATGACAGTCTCTATGCTTCTTCTGGCTCTAAAGCCCATTTGGGTAGGCTCCACCTGGTTACTACTTTCTAAAAAGTGCATTAACTGGGCATAAACTAGCTTTTCTAGCACTTTAGACATATATGGCAGTAATTAGATTGGGCAATAATTGGACAGGAGGGAAGTGTCGAGCCCCGCTTTCTTTGCCAAAGGCAAGATCAGGGCATGCTTCCACATGGCAGGAACTCAGCCCAATTTAAAGAGGTTGAAGATCTGTGTCAAAAATTGACTTAAATTGGAAGCCAGACGAGAAAAGATGAAAGGAGGACATGGGTCCAAAGGTGATCTAGATTTCACCTCTAGCATCGCCTTTTCTACTGCTTCTGGTTTCAAGTTCGAAAAGCTGCCTAATAGGGGCTAAGATTCTTAAAAGAGTTCTCCA
Source organism: Triturus cristatus (assembly GCF_964204655.1). Classification (NCBI taxonomy): domain Eukaryota; kingdom Metazoa; phylum Chordata; class Amphibia; order Caudata; family Salamandridae; genus Triturus; species Triturus cristatus. Next base: position 668,376,751 of record NC_140590.1, read on the forward strand.
CTAAAGGAGATTGATCTTTAAAATTCACATAAATCTTCTCTCAGGGATGTGAAATTCCCATAGCCCGACATCCAGGACATGTTTATTGTGGTCAAGGGCAACATGTTTTCATGTGTATTTAAAATATTCATAATGGAAAATGAGTGTAATCAGTTTCAATAAGATTATGGGAAACAAAAATAAACAACAATTGGCAAAGCCAGTAGGTCTTGAAATTGGTGGTCAGCTTTTTAGTTTTGCCTATGTGTGATTTGTTTTGGCATGGTTTTTGTAAAACCTTACTGGTGTGAGAGCTGCCGGGCCCTCACCATACTAACTAACATTGGCAAAAGCAAAAATTGTTTAGTCTCAAAAAGCACACACTGTCACAGTAGTTACTGGCACTGAACAAAACTACTTTGTGTGACGATATGGTCCTTGTGAAAGAGACGAACGCTGTCACTCAGTGAAGCCAGATGATACAGATAGAGCGAGACAGAATTTTAATAAACTCAAAAGGTCAGAGTCAATGCCAGACAAAATTAGGGGCCAAATTATTAAAGAAAGTCTCAAAAGTGCACCTATGGTATATGTCCTTGCATTAAGTGCAGCTATACGGCTTTCGTGAATTCCCAAGAATTTACAGAACTAGGACAAGAAATAGTACTACAAGAAAATATGTGAACTGCATTTTAGCATGAGCAAATATGCATGTGTAGATTTGCTCATGCGAATGTGCTTGCAAGTTCGCTTTCCCTCCAACCACTTTTTTCTCCAACTCTGGAAGAAGGTTTACGTCTGCCATTGTCCAGAGTAAATTGCCAACATTTCTCAGTATCGGAACAGATTAGAGAAGAGTTGTTCAAAATCCTTAAAACATGCAAGTTAGTAGGTTTGCAGAGACTCAAAAGGGCATTCTAACCCTGGAACTATTGCTTACCACTCCCTTCAGCCCCAGTATGTAGCTCAGCGGAAACATGGCAACATAAGGGGATTGCAAGTATTCAAACACTACTATGGTATGAGTCCTGGCATAATCAGAGGCTATATGAGTTCTCATGAGATTGCTACCATAATTTGTCGTTGCACTACATGACACCAAAAGGGACAAGTGGATTTTGTTACAGGACAAGTAGATTTATGAAACAACTTGCCCCATGGACAAGTAGATATTTTATTAAATTCAACACCTCTGTTCTCTATTTTGTCACTTAAAAAATGTGGCCAGCTCTTCATAGCGCTGAACGGAAACAATAGTTGCCTGGTTTAAACATTCAGGGTGTGCTAGTTACTTCCCTATTTTAAATATCTCCCTCAAGGAGCCACTATTCTCCTCCATTCTTTTTACAAAATCTATATGCTATAAGGTCTTTAGGGCTCTTTGATAACAGCCAGCAGCGCTCCAGGGCTTTGCACTTCCTCTTCCCTGACCTAAGTTAGTTGGAATGTCACTTTTGAGATGGAGATGTTCTAGGATAATAGCTTGACTGGCAAGGAGCGCATGCATCAAACGCCTTAGTTATGGCTATATTAAAATCCTCTAAGAATATTTATAGGGAAGCATCATCTCTGGTCCCTGGTGGGCTAAAATTACTAGTAGAGGCCTCATGATTAACTTTTCTCCAGAATTTCTTCTGAGCGGAGATGAGGCCAGGGTTCACTGGTAGACTACTTGAAAACCTGAATGAAATAATAATTAAGAAGTAGACAGACAAGCGAATGGGGTCAAAATTATGAATCTTAATCATGCAGGTATTAGAGAATAGTAGGTCCAAAGCATGTCCTGCCTTATGCGTCTGCCTTTTATCCATTGTTTGAGCTGTAAAATGGGCATCTCATTCTCCAGCGCTCTGCCCAGGGAGTCTCCCGTGTTCTCAAAATGAAAATTGAAATTGCTGATTAGCAAGAAGTAGTTATATTTTAAAAACCAATGGTGACAGCAGAGCAAATAGATTAGCTGCCAGCTACAAATTATAACTAGGAGGCCTGTAGAGAATGACCCCATCCAATATAATCAAAGTGTTTTGAGAGAGCTGGAAGAATAGAATCTCACATCCCTATGCCTTTACAAAATTCTTATAAATGACTGAAAAGCCTCCACCTTGTCTACCCTCCCAAACATGTTTCAAAGTGCTGCTGGCACTGCAAGTGTTAGGTTGGGCATCGAATGGCTATTAATCCAAGTTTCAGTGATAAATATCAGGTCCGGTTTGGCACTGTTGATAGCGTCTTCTATTTCCATGCAGCATTTGGGGAGAGATCTGACAGTAGAATAAACATTCAAAATTTGAGAGATCTGAACTGAGCTTGGTTCCAAGCCCTGTGGTGCTTCGATTGGGAGTGAGCGAGTCCACTGTCAAACGCCCCTTGGGTTATCTGAAAATGTTAGTTGACTCCTTATCGTTCTGACATTCCCACTTACAGCTAGCAAACCAAATTGGCCAGCTGTAGTCTCAGACAACCCTATTCCACACTTTACCCAATTCTGATAGTGGTGTGCCATAGCTATCAACGCCTCGTGTGCACTTGCGAATGAACATCTCTGCTCTATTGAAACGGGCAGGGGTCCTGGCGTCTGGTGACGGTAGGGCACAGACAGGCTGTCTTTTGTCATGCCTATGGCACACCAGTGGCACGGACACACAGCACCTGCATTTAAACTAATATTTCCGGTCTTCCAACTGAACCACTAACTCTTCATCGGTCCGTTCCACCTTCAAAATAACAGGTTTCCTAAGAAGATAGAGCAATTGTTGAAATAAGCGGTCTCCTAACAAGTTAATTAATTGGTGCAGTAATGGACAAGTTACTTACCTTTGTTAATGCCTTATCTGGTAGACCTGATCTAGCCACAGATTCCTTACCGCTGAATTTCCCAGTCGTCAGACTGAATGAGGAAGATTTTTCTTCGAGCAATATCCCTCCGTGTCAGTAGGTGGCGTTGGTCGTGCTGGAAGTGAATTCCATGTCACCTATATAGGTGCCAACTTGATGCGCTGAAAGTCAATTACTTTTCACAACTTTTTACGCCAGAAAAGTGGAGCCATGAAGAGTACTGACATTGGTGTGATTTTAAGAAACTAGTGCCCTGGAAGGGGACAGCAGTGACCCTAAACTTGTCTGCAGCGTGGGGAGGATGGGTGGGTTGGTAAGGAATTTGCGGCTAGATCATGCTACTACCAAATAAGTCGATACCAACGGTAAGTAACTTGCCCATCCAATAGAGACATCTAGCTGCAGATTTCTTATCTTTGAATAGCTATCCAAGCAATGCCATCCCCGGAGGAGGGACTGCAGACAAATTTACACTAGGAAGTCCTGCAGGACTGAGAGGCCAAAATGGCCGCCCCTGCAGACTTGACTATCCAGGCCGTAATATTTGGTGAACGTGTGCAGGGATGCGCATGTTGTTGCCTGACAGATGTCCAGCACTGGGACTCCATGTTGTAAAGAAGTGGTAGTAGCCTTTGCTCTGGTGGAATGAACCCTTAAGCCTTCAGGAAGCTGCTTCTTGACCAGATCATAGCAAATTTTGATGCAGAAGACGACCCACTGGGAGGTGGTCCTCTTCTGCCCCGCATAACCTTTCTTCGCTCCAATGTACCCCACGAAGAGTGGGTCGTCCATCCGGAATTCTTTAGTGCTTTCAAGGTAGAACTATGCTCTTTTGGGGTACAGGCGGTGGAGTCTGTCCACTTCTTTGGAAGGATTCAGAGGAGTGTAGAAACATGACAAGGCGGCAGATTGCCCCACATGAAATGGACTCACCACTTTGGAAAGGAAAGAAGCCCTAGTGTGTAGCACAAATTTGTCAGAGAATTTCGTGAGAAAAGGGGGTTTGAACGATAGCGCCAGCAGCTCGCTCACCCTCCTGGCCGCTGTTTTGATGATGAGCAGCCGGAGAGGGTAATTAAGCAGAGGTTCGAGAGGAGCGCACATTAGGAAAGTGAGAACCAAGTTAAGGTCCCACTGAGGCATAATGAAAGGTTCAGGAGGGATCATATGTACAAGGCCTTTCAGGAATCTATGTACAATAAGTGATTTAAATAGGGAGGGTTGGTCTGGAAACCTCAGGAAGGCAGACAAAGTTGAAAGATACCTTTTCAAAGTGCACAGAGGAAAGCCCTGCTGGGTAAGGGACAAAATAAAAAGCAGAATATCAGAAAGGGGAGCAGAAAGAGGGTCAATAGACTATTCTGTACAATGTTTCACAATTATGTTCCATCGGCAGGCATATAGTCTTTGTGGAGGGACGCCTGGCTGGCAGAATAACATTGCAAACCTCGGGAGGAAGGTCGAAAGCGATCAAGTCGCTGGACGAACTGGGAGTAGTGAAAGCACACTTCGACATCTTGTGCTTCTTATGCCTCTTACTTGAATATCCCAATGATTTTGAATTTGACAATGGGACTCCTGAAGTGGCACCCGGACATTCCTCTTGAGCGGGGCCATGACCTCCAAGGAGCCGAGCGACGTGGTGCCTGCCGGGCTACAAGCAGCCTTAGAGAACACTACCTCAAAGCCTTCGCAGCCTTGGCCTAGCAGCTAAAGTACAACTTTTAGTCTTGGTCACGCTCCAGACCCCAGAGACAAACCTAATGCGGGTCCATGACTGACATAGCGCAGTGACGCCTTGAAACCTGAAGTCTTCCTCAACATGATAACCTTCACACCAAAAAATGGGTGACAAAATGTGAAAAAGTGACAGAGGGCAGCTCTTTTCACGGGTCAGCGCTTGACTGACGCGGAAAGAAAATAACTTGTCCCCGTGCCAAGGTGGAGCCTATATAGGTGACAAAGACATCCCTTCCAACACAGACTAACATGACGTTATGCAGAGCCGACCAGCGCCACCCACCGGCATGCAGGGGTATTGCTTGAAGAAAATTCTTCCGGATCCAGTCTGGTACCTGGGAAATTGAAAGGTGAGAAATCTGTGGCTAGATGTCTCTATCTGATCATGCAGTTACTACAGGAGCATTTTAAGGAGCTCTGAGTTGCGATATCATTTTATGTCAGTATGCACCCGGAAACAAAGGCGAACTCTAAAACCAAAACTAGTTCATGGACTGTCTTCAAGGTGAATGACGAGGTAGAGTTATAGCAATTGTCTTTTCTTTGTAATAACTGCATATGTGCCAACAAGAAGAATGTAGTCTACTTCCTCCTAATCTTCTAGACGGTGGTCACTCGATTAATAGCAATAGAGGAGTTGCGTAGATTTTTTTCACACATTAGGAGAATGCACATGACTTACTGCCGCAACCCTTCCAAGGAAGGACTTATTGTAAAGATTTCTAGTTTTGTAAATACAGTTTTTAAGATGCATATTTTGTATATTATTGCAGTCAAGGAACACTGCAAAGCTGATAGTTTACGTATGAGACTCTAAACTAAAGGGGTAATGTGTAAATTATTTGGGCGCGCACACACAGTAACACAGTGGAAACACCACAGAAGTACTTCACACCAGTTTAGAAAAATGGCCAATAATTATCAGAGTAAAACGAGACCTAAACAATAAAAATCCAATATACACAATTCAAGATATGAATTTTGCAAGTATAACCAAATATGCAGTAGTTAGAAATAAATGGCTCCAACTGGGGCTATCTGGTCACCATTGACCGGTAAAAATCCCAAAGTTCAGTTGAACGGCGATAGAGCATGAGCCGGATTCAGGAGTCATGCAGAACCGCTGACAGTACCTTGGATGCGTCTATGATCGCAGACTATGCGTTGAGCAAAGGAGGTGATGTGTCGCTGTCGAAGGCGATGCATCGTTTACGAAATCAGGGCAACGTGGTGGGTGCGTCAAAGATTGTGAAAGATGTGTTGTGTAAAAGGAGGGAATGTGTTGGTGTCGAAGGCTGTTGTTTCCGAAGCTGGGCAATGTTGTGGATGCATCAATGTGAAGAAGCAATGTGCATCAGGCTGATGGGTTGTCGTCGTGTCACTGGCTCTAGGCGATGAATGCAGCACAGAACGATGCAGAGGTGTTGCGTTGGCAAAGTCGGCACTGCGTTGAAGATCGCAGGGGATGCATTGCACAGTCGGCAAGCGGTGTCCGCAGCTTCGGTGCAGACAGCAGCAATGCATTGGTATGTAGGAAAATGCGCTGGTTCTGATTGGCGCAACTTCGATGCGTTGGTTTCTTGTATTGCAGCATCAAACCCTCCCTTCCAAGGGCCCAGCACTGGTTTTAGCACTACGTGACAGAGTCGGACTTTCAGCAGAGGAGCCCAGGTGATGGTAGCAAGATGCAGGGGAAGCCTTTGATATCCCTGAGGCTTCCGAAAACAGGAGGCAAGACAACCATGGAGAAACTTTAGAAATGCAGGATGTAGAGTTAAGTCCAGTCCTCTCACTCACAGGCAAGAAGCAGCAGGAAACAGGCCAACACATCAATGCAAGCAACAAAGAGGCAGCCCCTCCTGGCAGCACAACAGTTCTTCTTCCTGGCAGAATTCCAGTTTCAGATGTCCTCTTAATACATGGTGTCAGACGTCCAGTACTTATACCCATTATAGCCTTTGAAATAAAGAGACTTCAAAGAAAGGTCTTTGTAGTGCACAAGACACGGTCCTGGCTCCAGACTCACTACTGGGGGGAATGCAGCCCTTTGTGTGGAGACAAGCACAGTCCTATTCAGGTGCAAGTGTCAGCTCCTTTTTCTCACTCTATCTCAGGAAGATAGAGTGGCACACCTCAGCCCCCTTTGTGTATGACTGTTTAGAGGGAATGCACAAACCCAGCTGTCACCCAACCCAGACATGTATTCCAGAGACAGGCAGAAGGCACTGAAGGTTTTGCGTACGAAAAGGCCATCTTTCTAAAAGTGGCATTTCCAGACCTGCAATTTAAAAACTAACTTTACTAAAAGATGTATTTTTTAATTTCATTACAAGATCGGAGGCTACCATTATGCATATAACTTTTAATGCAGCCGCATACATCAAAGTAAAAGGGTTCCAGAATAGAACACTCAGAACAAATAAAAGGCATGAGCCCATACAGGGGTGTGGAATTTAATGAACTATCTACTTGTCCATGGGGCAGGTTCCTTCATAAATCTACTTGTCCTGTAACAAAATCCACTTGTCCCTTTTGTGCCATGTAATGCAATGACAACTTATCACAGCAATCTCACTATATAAGAGCTCTGAAATAGCCTCTCTGATTATGCCAGGGCACCTTCCATAGTAGTGTTTGAATACTTGCAATCCCCTTATGTTGCAACATTTCCGCAGATCTACATACTGGGGCTGAAGGTAATGGCAAGCAAGAGTTCCACGGTTGGAATGCCCTTTTGAGTCTGTGCAAGCATGTTTTAAGGGTTTTCACTAACTTCTCTAATCTGGGGGGAAACCGAAAGCCGTGATCATGCCAAAACAAGTGACGCACTGACAAAACCAAAAGGCTGAGCAACATTTTCAGACCTACTGGCTTTACCAATGCTGGTTTATTTGTAGGTTTTCCATTATTTTATTAACCCCTTCAGTGCCCATGACGAGCTGGACTCGTCATGGGCTGCGGTGGCGCTGTGTCCATGACGAGTCCAGCTCGTCATGGACTCCGCCCGCTAATGCAAAGCGCGGCACTGGGCGGGGAAAGGGGCGGGCATGCAAGGGGTTAAAACTGGTTACACTGATTTTCCATTATGAACATTTTTGGGAAATACTAGCGTACAACAACACATTTTACTAAGTGATGCTACAAACAAATGGTACCTACATTTTTTCAGTACTTTAGTGAAATGTTATTGCATTTTTTTTGTGAACATTTTAGTTTGAAAACAATCTGCTTTCAAGCTTCTGCAAATATTTGCATCTAATCAGAGCATTATACATGGCCTCATATTGCTAAACATTGAAAACTTGTGTACACATTAACCACTGTCAGTAGTGCAGTCTGAGCTTACAACATTTACCAAGAGCACTCACCCTAATAATAAAGCCTTTGCATTAATGAACCATGAATACAAGTTTGAACAGCATTAACACATGGACACAAATATTACTTTAACTGCAGGCAATGCCTTTTTCCTGATCCATAATGTGGTCCTGTAAACTGGCAGCCAAAGGGTGTGTACTGTAGGGGGTTGGGCCTACTTGTCCCAAGGACAAAATACACATGAAAACTTTGTTGCCCTTGACCCCAAACAATGTCCCAGGAGTCAGGCTATAGGAATTCCACATCCCTGGCCCATAACATTCTGCCTCTTTTAAATGCGGCTCCAAGCAGATAAGTTAATTACATTTCTTATCCTGTTGGCATCATTGTTATAACTGCTTATTTGATATTCCTTTGCTAAATACCTCATTTTACCAATTTATTACTTGTTATTGCTAAGGCTTCACTTTGCCAATGCTTTTTATGTCAATGTTTCAGATAGTTTTGTTCTAATCTGCCTTAACTCGCATTAACCTTACAGGTTTTTACTATCCCACGTTGCAATTGTTATCGCTCTACCCATTCTCTCTCACCCTGTCTTGCCACTCTCCTATTTACGGAGACCGGCGCTTGACCGCCCCCCCCCCCCCCCCCCCCACTGCTCCGTTATACCTTCTGCTGCCGCTTTGAATCCCAACCGGGGGAGAGGACCGCCACCCTTAGGCTCCTCTCCCCCAAGCTCACCGCTTTATCGCTCCTTTGCCTGTTTTTAAACAGAAGAGGCTCCCTCACCGCCTCGGCACCTTCTCCGTCTCCGACCGCGTTTAGAGGAATATACCCTATCAACGCCCGCGTCGCGTAAGAGCGTTGCCAGGGGTCTTTCCTCAAACAATTAGTCTTTCCTAGCAACCAGCTCTCGATCAGCTGGTCATTTTTGACGCTGCAATTTAAAGACCTTTTTTGATGAAAATGACTTCCTTGAGGCTCTGAAGCAATCACCCAATACTACTTTCCTGAGGCTCTGAAGCAATCATCCTCGTGTACCTCTTCATATCCCTCTCTCCACCTGTACATAACCTTTTTTTTTGTTCTTCCTCTATAAAAAAAAAAAAAAATTAAGACTACCTTCAATCTAATTATAAAATGTTAAAAAAAAAAAATATATATATATATTAAAAAAAAAAAGACAAGGGTACCATCCGCTTTTATATCTCATTATCTACCCAATAAATGATATATAATGTCTGACGCAGACTCTGATGATGCCACTACACCAACTCCTAGTATTGATAACCAGACTTTTAGGAGCATCATCCATGATGAGATGAGATCTTGCATGTTGGAGACTCTATCGAAAGTTATGGCACACAAAGGGTCACTCCCTAGCATGGAGGATGAGACCAGCGACATGCAAAATAACCTATCTGACGATCTCATTGAAATAAGGGGGAAGAGAATTGGAAAAAATAAAAATATCGAATATACAACCCCCAGGAGCACTACAGGAGGTCCAAGCACCTCTACTACCATGGGAGGTCACTGCACCTCAAATACACTGGGTATCCTCAGCGGCACAACTTATAATGGTGTCCCCAGCGGCACAAAGTTTATGGGTGTCCCTAGCGGCACAAACTATCCAAGTGCTCAACGTAATTTTTTGAGAGCTGATTCACAAGATGATGATGGCTCTGATCTTTTTGATGAATACGTCTTAGATTTAGACGATGATCAAGAGTTTTATAACCAATCCTTGGAAGACAAATCTCCTTCTACTTCCAAAGATGCCATCCTAGATACTTCAGGGGAAGAGATGTTTTCGCCCCTTAATATAAAACACCCTCGTAGCTCTGAATGGTACCCTCGAGCATGTCGGCAAATTCATCAAGAAGTGGCTTAGAAACACACTGGAAAGGGATACTCGCAACTTACTGAGAGCAGAATGCTCCAGACCCTGCATCAACGACAACCTGCCAAACACCTAATCTCGACCCCGAACTTATCAAATACCTTTTCAAACTTGGTGGGGACCTGAGAAAGGGGATGGAAAGGTCCCTTAAAGGTTGCCAGGATCGTGTCCTCTACATCTTGGGTCCCCTAGCAAGGATCGACACCGCCGAGGTCAGCCACATCACTGGCACACCCCTGGATACAGAAGCAATTAGGGGTTGGTCCCAGAGAGCACTAATTCTCCTCAAACGCAAACGGCAGCCTCAACTCTGATAGGAGAAGGGAGGTTCTCACCAAACTCAGCCCTAAGTTGGGCGACCTGGCTGATAAAGAACCCTCCTTGAACCCCAAGGGTTTACTCTTCAGGGAGGATCTTATCAAGACCCTTGGAAAATATGTTTCCACATTTACGGCCTTGGATAAGGCCCATCAAAACATGAAAAGGGTCTTCAACAATAACCTTTTTGCCAGGGCCGGGAAAAGGCGCCTTTCTTCTGGCCGCTTCAACCGCAGGCCCTTCGGAAGATCAAGAGGATTCGGAAGAGGTTACCAACCCTTCAATAACCCCCAATTCTACCATCAAAGAGGAAGAGGTTTGCGCTCCAGGGGCTTCAGATCTAGAGGCTCTTCCAACGACAACTCCTAGCGTAAGTACAGCTTTTTTCTTCCCCCGCTCCCCCCTCTTTTTTCCCCAAAGGTGGGAAGCAGACTCCAATTTTTCTATCACAACTGGGAATTGATTACTCAAGATCCTTGGGTTCTGAATACTGTGAAAGGGTTTATGATAGATTTGACAGATTCCAACCTCAATTTTCTTTTCCCAGGGACATTCCTCTCACCCTAGATCAGGAGAAGATAATAGAGGAAGAGATGCATTCTATGCTTCAAAAAGGCACAATAATAGAAGTCCCTCTGCAAATGCTTACATTCTTAAGTGCTCTCTTCCTTGTTAAGAAAAAGGACAAAGGTTGGAGACCTGTAATAAATCTAAGGAAACTCAACAAATCCCTAGTCTACAGACACTTAAAGATGGAAGGCATCCATCTTTTAAGAGACCTTTTATTGGAAGGGGACTGGCTAGTCAAATTAGATCTAAAAGACGCCTATTTCACCATTCCTATGGCCAAGGTGCACCAACCCTTCCTCCAATTCATGTGGAAGAATCATCTCTTTCAATTCCAAGCACTTCCTTTTAGCCTCTCGTCCGCCCCTTGGTGTTTCACCAAAGTGATGAGATCAATCGCCTCCTACATATATCTAGACGACATCCTCATCCTCTCCCAGGATCATTCCCAAATCATCCAGGACCTGAAGACCTTAATAGATCTTCTAGAGAGCCTAGGTTTCATCATAAACAGAGAAAAATCAATCTTATCTCCCTCCAGATCTCTAGAGTTTCTAGGCTTCACCATAGATGCCACAAAATTTCTTCTACTCCCACCGAAGAAAATATCCAAAATCAGAAGAGAGATAAGACCCGTCTTGAAACAAGAGACTTTATCCTTAAAGGAACTCGCCAGACTTCTGGGTCTTCTTTCCTCTTCTATTCAAGCTGTCTTTCCGGGCCCCCTAAACTACCGAGCTCTCCAAAGAATAAAAGCGAGAGCTTTGAGATCAGGCCTCTGGTACGGAGATCTAATCTCGCTGGACCAGGAAGCCAGATTGGAACTCACATGGAGGCTGGAGAACTTGGATGCCTGGAATGGCAAGGCAATCTTTGGCTCTGCACCAGACTTTATTCTAGAATCAGACGCAAGCCTTCATGGCTGGGGTGCCTGTCTCCTAGACCAGAACACTGGCGGTGTTTGGTCTCAAGCAGAATCCCTTCACCACATAAATTACCTGGAACTCACTGCCGGCCTCTACGCTCTGAGTTTCAAAAATTGTCTTCAGGGCAGATCGGTCATTCTGAAGATGGACAACATGTCCGGGGTTGCTTATATAAATCGCCTGGGAGGAACGAAATCTGCAGATCTCAAATTTAGCCAAGAAACTTTGGATGTTCTGCCTAGAACACAAGATAGCTCTGAAGGCGGAATATCTGCCAGGAAAATCCAATTTATCTGCGGATTGGAATTCGAGGTTCCTCTTGGATCACAGCAATTGGAAGCTCAACGTCTCGGTCTTCAGACACCTCGACCAAATTTGGGGTCCTTTGGAAATAGATCTCTTTGCGAGCAGACTAACTTCCCAACTGGCGAATTATTACAGCTGGATGCCCGACCCCGGTGCTCTAGCAGTGAACTCCTGCAATGCTGGAAGGGGACAAACTCATACGCCTTCCCCCCCCCCCCCCCTTCTCCATGATCCAGAGTCCTCCAGAAGGTGAGACGTCAACGATGCTCCATTGTCCTAGTGACGCCTTTCTGGCCATCCCAGGCCTGGTTCCCTACAACCTTAGAACTGGCTTGCGACATTCCTTTCCTAATTCCCTCCCTACAGGACCTTCTTACAGACGTAGACTGTCAAATTCACCCTCTTGTCAAACAGGGAATTTGAACCTTATTGCCTGGAGAGTGTCAGGAGATCCTACGATCTCTCTGGACTTTCGTCAACAGCTGCTACTTTAATCGGAGAGTCTTGGCCCCAGGTACGCACCACCGTTACAACATTTGGAAATCCTGGTCACGTTGGTGCGTGGAAAGGAATTTGGATTCCGTGGAAGCACCTATCGTTAACATAGTTAACTTTCTAGTTTAACAATTCGAACGAGGTCTCAGCTATAGATCCATTAATTGTTATAGATCCGCTATATCCGCAGGACATGCTCTCGTTAATGGTAAAACGATAGGTAAGAACGCAATTATCTGTAGAGTTCTCAAAAGCATTAGACTTAGAAGACCTCCTAAACCCAGATATCAGTCCCTCTGTAAGTAGTTTTTATTTTTATTTAACAACGTGGTCTTTTGTGCCCTCCTGTGGCAAAAATGGTATTTATTAAATAAAACTCATTTAAACCACTGAAAGCTCCAGTCTACTTGCCGTTCCTTGCCTCTGTACCTCTGTGTGCTTCTCAAGACGCCAAGTTATTGCCTTGCAAATCTTTGCTATTTAAAAAAAAAAGAAAAAAATGCCTCTCTGCTTTTGCACAGAGACCACTGACGTAAAAGGAAAAGTACTGGCATTAGGGAAATCTAAACCCCGGAAAGTCCTAAAAAAAAACCTAAGAAATCAGGAACTAAAAGTCCTGGGTTGGAGGAGCCGACAAACTCCGAAAGTAAGGAGCGAGGGGAATGGTGGAAAGGAAACACTTACAAGAAGTAAAATTGTGGCAGAGGGAAGCATCCAATGATTGAATTTAACCCCGCAGTCAGCGTCAACGATGATTTCAAAGACAGTGGGCACAAAAGGTGGATCAGCAGTTTCAAAGTCGATCAAGGACTTTTTAGGGAAACATTTCAGAGGGAAGGAGATGCTTGATAAGGAGCAGAGCGTTATAGAGACTCCATTAATGTCATCGGACCCGGCAGCTTTAAGCATGGAATCTCTGAATCAAACGAACTTTAATATTGTTGAGGCGTCTATGGAACCACGTCTATCCTCCTCACCCAGGCTATTTCGGACACGGTTTGTTTATGACAAAGAGGTACAGGGGGTGGAGGAAGGAGCCCCCCCCAAGTAAACCCCGGTGTGAGGAAGATTCTAATCAGAGGATAGATTGTTCAAACGGAAAAGGAAGTTTGGAAAATTCCCATGCTATTCGAACCGATTTAACCTGTCCTTCATTGCATAGCCTGGAGGTTACGGGATCCTCCAGTGTATCTATGTTAGGTTATGCTGATGCTGCAGAAAACCCTTCAGGGTATTCTTGAGGTCTCCGTTTTAAATCATGAAATTTTAAAAACACAAAGCAAGCAGTTTAAAAATATTATAGGCGAGTTCACACAAATAAAGGGTCTAATGCCCTTGTTAGTAAGACCAGTAGAAGTCCCTCAGGAGACAAAAGTCGATGGGGAGGAAGAATACGTAAGGAACAACCAATCACTGATGGAGGAACCTACGGTATATATATCACGTTGCCCTATGATCATAAAAGATGCGGGGAAAGGAGGTATAATAAACAATATACCATGCGGCCTTTAAGGGGGGAAAATGTCCGCCCAAAGGCCAACTGTTAAGACGACAGATCAATGGGAAGGGGGTAAAGTCAGAGTTAAGACCAAATGGCAGGGCATTGACCCGTGAATCTAAAAAGATAAGTTTTGTAGAAATAGGAGAAACTTCCTGTAGTTCAGAATCACTAACTAAACGGACAAAGGGAAAAAGAACCCTTAGGAGTGTAAATGATAACTTAAGGAAGTCTTTGATGGATAAGAAGGAGGTAGCTATAGAAAGAGGGTTGGGTGCCTCATCAGGGGTAGGACCTAGCAACACAAATCAGGACAAGAGCCCCAGGCAGAGCGAGATTGAAGTACACAGGCAAAGAAAGGAAGATAGGATAGTTGGACGCCCAATAGGATTGCAGTTAGAACGATGGGCGGATCTTTGGCTCTTTTTGGAGCCTATAGGTCAGGGTAAAGGCGGGAAAAGAACTAGGAAATTAAACCCCCTAAACCGTTCCCAACTCCTCTTCATTCTCAAAATGCCCAAGCCTACGATATATTAGTTCAGAAGACCTTAAAGAAGTAGGATTCTTATTAAACATCAAAGGGGAAGAAGTAACCAAGGTTTTACTTCATTCTGCATTAATAAAAGTAGCATTGGAAAAAGCAGAACCTGAGATGAAAAAAGAAGGCATTAGAATAATAAAAAGAGAGGCAATAATGACGGATAACCAATGGAATTCTTTGCTCAGAAACCATGCTGGGCTTGGTGACCGGCAAATTAGAATCAACACCGGATGGAAGGAAGATCTTGAAATTACAATAGCCCCTAAGGTTCAAGGGTGGGTCAATGATGACGTGCTGGTTGGGAATAGATATAGAGAGCTTGCATATATGGATTGCGAAGAAAATGGGTACCTGAGCAATATTGATTAGGAGCTAGGGTCATCGCACAGCCTATCTATACTAACTTGGAATGTTAATGGCTATAAAAGAATAATGCTCCAGGAAAGTTTTAAAACATTTACTAAAGAACACTGACATCGCGTGTTTACAGGAGACTTGGCTGTGCGATGAAACCCTAGTTACAGAAGGTTTTAGCCACCATGTAAAACCAGCAAAAAATAATATATTTGGTAGACCGTCAGGCGGTCAGCTGACGCTAGTTTCAACAAAGATAGCTAGGAAAATAGAACCCCTCAAACTTAAATGCGTTAGGTAGCAGAGTGTGGACTTTGAAAAAAAAATCAGGTTATGAATGCATATGTATTGTCAATGTGTATATCCAGAATGGGAAGGAAAAAGGTTATAAGGTGGACCTCGAATGCTTAAAAAAGGACTTGGAGGCCTTATGTGATTCTTACCCGAGAGATGTGCTTTTGATATTGGGGGATTTTAATCACAGACTAAATCCCTTAAAGACTGATTCATGGTGTAGAGATTTGTTAAGAGCTTATAATATAGACTGTTAAGTCTCATAGCTGCAACATTTCACCTCAAGATGTGGCGCTAGGGCAATTGTTGGGCACTATTGGGTTGGTGTGTGTAAATGGAAGAATGGATACGGATCAGCCTGCTGGGCGCACCTTCACAGTGGGGCAACAAATGTGTCCGATAGATTGTGTTTATACAGGCTTGGAGTTTTGATCTAATCAAACACTTTGAAGTAGCAAGGGTTGAAGGTAGTGATCATTACCCATTGCTGATGAAATTGTATGAAAAAAGAGCCCCTCAGAGACAAAGAGCCATCCAAGTCCAGGTAGAATATCCAAAGCGACTTACAACGCGCATTACAGAAGAACATATTAAAAAACTAAGCACAGTCCAGTTGACACATACATTTGTAAATGTACCACCTGAGGAGGATATTACCTGGTACAAAGGTATGATAAGACAATTGGTAGAATGCCTTAGGATAAAGATTAAAGGTGCTAAAACTGGGTTAGCTAGTAAGGAAAAACTACTTACCAATAACAAGCCATGGTTTGATGATTGTCGTAAAGCAAAAGCCAGCATTAGGCAAAAGGAAAGAAGCCTAGGAAGTAGACATGACGATGAACTGCTACTTAATCTTCAGAAATTAAGGTCAAATTATAATACCACCATTAGAGATAAAAAAAAGAACCTATAAGGACAGATGCTGGGTGAGGCTATTAGAGGTAATTGAAGAAAAAAATGTGAGAGGCTTCTGGAAATTAGTACAAGAGAGCACTGGTAAAGTTTTAGGGACCTTGCAGTGCTCGGTGCCGGAGGATAAGTGGGTGGATTATTTGGAAGAAATCTACGGGAAGTGGCCAAGGGTGGAGAAAATAAATACCAACGTATGGCCAGGTGTAAGGGAAGAAGTGAAAGAGCATTTCTCCCCAAGCCATATTAGGAAGATAATATACAGGTTAAACCTAACTCGAGCCGCCGGCCCAGATAACTTGCCGGCTGTTATTATAAAAACAAACCTGGAGTGGTGGTCTGAGTTTTTTTCGAATATGTACCAGGGGATTCTTAAAACAGGGGCTATGCCAGATAGTTGGAAAGGGGCCATTGTAAGACCTATACATAAAAAAGGTGATGTAAATTCTCCTAAAAACTACTGTTTAATAAACCTCCTGGACATAGGAGAAAAAGTATTTGCTAAAGTAATCCTGGGATTACTTAAAGAATGGACAGATGAAAATCAGATAGTGCCCCCAGAACAGGGTTGATTTAAAGAGGGACATTCGACGATTGATCACTGTTTTGCCCTCTGGTCCATTGCGCGGAAGTCGATCGAGCAGAGGGGCAATTTGTTCTGCTGCTTTGTGGACTTCCGCGCAGCATTTGATCTGGTGGACAGGAAGCAGCTGTGGGAAACCTTGCTAGGGTATAATATCCAAGGAGACTTATTGGCCTTGATACAAGCCCTGCATACAGAAAACTGGGCCCAGATAATCTTGGATGAGAACGGAGGATTGTCCCGGAGGATCCAGATCGGTAATGGGTTGAGACAGGGGTGCGTACTTGCCCCCTTGCTTTTTTCCCTGTTTATAGCAGATCTGCCCCGAAAACTCAGAGGTCATAGGGGCTAGCCTGAAATTAGTAGGAAATCATATCTTCTGTTTATTATATGCAGATGATCTGGTAATCATAGACTAGACGGAGATTGGACTACAAAGGAAATTAAACCTGTTTACAGAATACTGCCAAACTAAAAAATTGGTGGTGAACATGGAGAAGACCAAAATCCTATTTTGGAAGAAGAAAAACCAGGTTTTCCTGGTATCTGGGCAGGGAAATGTTGGAAAAAGTAACAGAATATAGATATCTGGGAATGTGGTTCACGAGTAGTCTGCAGTGGTATACCCATCTTGATGCATTAAAAATAAGGGCATCGGCCTCTGTCAAGGGGCTACAAACATTTAATAGTGTATATGGAGAAATGTCTGATAGACCGGTATTAAAAGCCTATTCAGCAATGGTCCCCCCACAATTTTTGTATGGTGCAGAGGTACTCTTAAGTGGAAAAAAGGGATGGGACAAAAGAGGGAAATATCCTTCAATGTTTGTTCTCGCTGCCTAGATCGTCCATGATACAAGCAGTAAGATTAGAATTGGGAATCACCTCATGGGGTATAACCGCTTGCATGGCTTTATTGCGTTTCTGGCAGCGGTTAGGATCAGGTGAGGATCAAAAAATCTCACCGTGGTGTAAAAATGAAATTGCCAATAGTGAGTTGTCCTGGGCAAGAGAGACCAGAGCTTCAATCATTCAAGCATATGGTGTTTTAAAGCTAAAGTTGTGCCCTCAGTACTTAGACCGAAAGATAGACAAGAAAGAACTTAGGACATTGGGAATAGAAGCGTCCTGAACCCATGATCAAGAATACCTCTTACGGAAAAGTTCAGTTGCTTTTACGGCCTCAGCATGGAAAAATGATTTACATTACCCCTCTATCGACAGGTTACCTAGTTGCCTGTTAAGGCGCGAAGTGTTAAGATTGAGAATTGGGCTAAATCCCTGTTATGTGAACAATGGGGTAAAAATCTTAATGATAAATAGCAATGGAAAATACACCTGCACTTTAGGCACTACCTGTGATATTTTATTAGACTGTTTTAAGATTTTAGATGTACGAAGAGAGATTTTAGGCCCGATTTTTAAAAAATATAAAATTAAAAATAGGTTGCAAGCTGTAAACCTTTTAGTGGAAATGAAGAACCTAGATATAGCCTGTGCTATTGGGAAATATATAAACAAAGTGAAAGTTTCTTAAATGTAAAGAGCACCGATGAAATTTAGATCTTTTTAGATTCAGGGAGAATGGGTTATTAATGGATAGAAGCAATTTGTGAGACATACTAGAAGGTCAGTGTGACTCAATAATGGAATAGTTTTTTTTATTTTTTTTTTTGTTTGTTTGTTTTTTTTTTTTTTTGAAACCGTTTATTGCACGATGAAAAAGTTACAGGCATGGGCCTACAACCATCCGGCCGGCCGCTAGAGTAGCAAAAGGCATATAGCATACATACAGTGAGAGTCTCTCGGCGGAGCAGATTGGCTAATCAGGTAAAATCAATGGCGTAGGCCGCATAACTCCTAGCCCCCAATACGGTTTCCTTTTGTCAAACAGAACAACACAAAAAACCACACCCGCAAGGCAACCCGCGAACCAAGTAACAGTACGTGCTCCGTAAATGGGGGATCCTAACCAGCAGCAAAACTCTGAAGAGTGGAATGGGAGTATAGCAGGGACTGGGGAGCCACGTGCCCACGGCTGAGGGAGGGGGTCGGCTAAGGAGATGGGGCCGGCGAGGCTACCGGTAGCAGTGGCGGCTCACAAATACCCCCACGGTAGGCGTTCCAGGGGCTCCAGATTTTCACCCACGCAGTTTTTTTTTAATTTTAAGATGATTTTTTATCTTGCATTTTTATGGTTGTGAATTATAGGGTTAAGAAATGTATTGTGTATTGTATGATCCTGACTTGCTTATCTATGGAATGTTATGCTGCTAAGTGTATACTTTTATGGTTGTAAATAACCGAATAAAGTTTTATTTCATTCATTCAGTCCCTCTGGGACGTTAATATTATTCTTGACCTTTTTTCTAGCTGGCCCGATAATATTAATTGAAGTAGGAAAAACCTCTCCATTAAACTTGCTACTCTTTTTTTGTCTTATTTCTTGTCGTAGAGTTTCAGATGTTAAAGCTCTCGAAATTCCCAATAGATCCTATAACATGTTTGGAGTTAAATTCGATCTGTTTAGAAGAACCAAGACTATGTCTGACTCTATTTTCTATCCATGTTTTGACTTATGCACAAAACTTTGCGTGGTTGACTGTATGAAAGAGTATGACTGCAGAATGAACGCTCTTCGTCCTGCTGGTGTGAATCAACTCCTTATCGCCTTCGTTAAACCGCACAATGCTATAATCTCTACTTCTATCGCCAGATGGGGCCAAAATAGCTATGAATGAAAAATGTCCTAGCTATCGTAACGGAAAGTTTCAATTCTATTAAGGACTCGGAGGCGAGGATTATGCCTTCTTTCTTCACTTTATTGACATAGCAGCGTTAAACTAACAGACTACGTTTTCCATGAACCATTGGGAAAAAAGTAGTCAGACACAATATGTTAAACAGCCAATCCAAAAGAGGGTCAACGTCCAATCAGGGCATCCCAGGAGCCATATAGTCCTATGTTAGTGTCCTGTCCTCCTCTTTCGGAGCGCGAAGACAGCCCGCGTGAAGACAGCCCAATCATCATCTTCAGGAATCCTGTTTGTGGGTATCGGAACCTGCAACAAGGACATATTACCAGAGGAAACGACAAACCTAGGTATAATGCAAATATTGCATAAGAACACAGAGGCAGTTGTAAATTTCAACAAATCCTATCAGAACAGCAATAATACTCAAACCTTCCCACTTAGGGTTGAAGGAAAAACAAATAAATACTTACTGCAGTACGGGGAGGGATCTCCTCCAGGAGCACTGGGCGGGATAATCCTCGCCTCAGTCCTTACTAGAATTGAAACTTTCCGTTACGATAGCTAGGAAGTTTTTCATTCTAGGTCGGGACTGGAGGCGAGTATTATGCTTGTTTAAAGCTTGCCCACAACCAAATGAGCCATATTGAGTATTGGCTTGAAGTAAAAGCGCTTGAAGATGGAATCAGAGGACCAATCTGCCGCATTGAGGATATCCTCTAAGCGGGCACCCAAGCCGAACGCTTTAGAAGCCATGGCTCCTTGTGAGAAGTTGGCCTGATGTATGATGTCACTAGTTCTAGTGTACACCTTGTATCAGTCCAAATCCCCTTATGGTGATTGGTTGTAAAGTCAACCTTATAGACCAGCTATCCTAGTGGTAGCATGGACAAGAGCAGTCTTAGGCTAAACTCTGAATGGCATGTGAAGCCAGCTGTGATACCATATATAATCCCTTGAATACCAAATGAAAGGACACCACAACAGATATATATATATATATAAAATAAAGTGTATTTATTCTAGTCAAACCCTCAGCACTCTTTATGAGATTAGAGGTAAGTACAACAGTCTTTTTTTATGCATACATTAAGTCACACAGGTAAGTAATACAGTTAGGCCCTAGGGGCCACGCAAACCATATACTAAGTAAGTGGTATAAGAACCACTGTCACGGAAATAGAATAGGCCTAGGCCTAGGGAATCGCTGGGGCTACACTACACTAGCGTTAGTTAGGAAGTGGGAGGCCCACGGGATTCGTGTGCCGAGTGGAAACACTCACGCGTAATGCGTAAAAGTCAATAGCAATAGTACAGTTTAGAAAACGGTAGATTTAGGACACTTCCGGAGTAGCTAGGAAGTTGAGACTTGAAAACTAGACACTAGGATAGTCACTATGCTGATGAGCACCGGAGTACCCAAGTTATCTAGCCCACAGGCTGCGGGTGCATAGGGGTGAAGATGCGTCGTTTTCGTCGTCGACTCCTATGGATGCCTGAAGAAAGATGCTGACAGGCAGTCAGTGAAGAGTGTCCGGTGGATCCCAAGGCTGGGATCAAGAAGAGAAGAAACCTGCAAGCAGAAGGGACAGAGTCAAGGTCACTAGCCAGTGACCACGTGGAACCAGGAAGGAACCAGGCGATGTCGTGAAGATTGCAGGTGAAGGTGAAACTTGTCGCTGCAGCCAGGAGGACCAGGAAGCGTCGAGGACGACCAGGACCAGGAGGCGAGCTGTCCCACGAAGGCTCTTGCTGTCGGCGGCGTCGAAGTTGGACTAGGACTCACCAAGCCTTGGCAAGCGGAACCCACGAAGAACGGAGGACTTGCTTCTGGTGCAGACCAGGAAGGTCTGGGGTGCTTCTTTGCAGAGAAGCGGGAGCCAGTCTGGAGGAGCCAAACCAGCGCAGAAGATTTCAGGGAGCGTCGTCACAAAGGCCACCAGCCAGCGGGCAAGCAACCGGACAGACGCGGCAAGCAGGAAAATGCAGAAGGGCCCCACGCAGGACTCGTGGAGTGTGGGGGGCTGATCTTCGGTGCAGATGGTGCTTGGGGTTGGGGCTTCTCAATCCCCGGTGCACAACTTCGAGGGTACCTCAGAAGCTGTGCTTTAAGTTACTAGCCACTTTTTCCAGGTAGCCGGTCGCTCGTCGCCTCCACGGATCTCAGCTTTGCTGTCGATGTGGATCAGGGTCGGAGAAGTCTGGAAGTCAAGGCTCTGGTCGGGCTCTGCAGTCGGTTCCTCGTAGAACGTGGGCAAAGCAAAGGGTAGTCTCTTGATGGTGCCTGTTTGCACAGGGTAGCCACTCCTTGGCTACAAGGGAGATTCTTCAGTCTTCTTCTTTCGTCGAATGTCGAAGGTCCAGAGTTTCTGTTCAGTTTTGCAGGTTCAGGATAATCTCAAGTCTTGAGGCCCAACTCCCACTCTTATACTAATCTGGGGGGCTGGGATACCTGCTAGGTCACGCCTTATGGTCGGGACCTGGGAGGGGGTGGTTACACCCACTTCCCTTTGTCCAGTTTCGCGCCAGAGCTGGGGCTGGAGTGCCCCAGCGCCGGTTTGAACTGGACTATGCAAGGAACACCTTGTGTGCCCCAGGCATGTCTCATTCCTTTCAGCCCACCCTGCCCCAATACACTAAAGGCTGTCTGGGGAGGTGCTAGCACCTCCCCAAGCAGGAAACCTATTGTCCAGGCCTCCCTGGCTGGGATCACTCCCAGCTGCAGGAGGTCAGACTTGTGTCGTGGCAGCAGCATCCATTTTGTGATGCTGAGGCTTTGGTCAGAGGCTAACAGTTGAAGTATGATTTTAACATGTCTTTCCCTCTAGAAGGGGGGAATAATATTCTCATGTCCAGAAATGGCATGGGGGTATTATTCCACAGTGTTAGACACCTTACACGACATGTTTCGATAAAGCCAAACCATAGTTACCATAACCGTCTAAGGTTATAAGGCACTTTAAGAGTATATGGTAGGCTATATCATAGAACAGCTATAAGGACTTAGTTCCGAAAGCTGCAGACAGGCTCAGCTGATGCTAGAGCACCATCTCACATGTTACCAAGCACTCTGCCTTCAGGATTGTTAAGGCCTGCCATAGGAGTGACTGATAGGTACACATGTGTCTATATGTAAGTTAGGTATAGGAATACTACACCTAAGCAAGGGGTGATTACACGACCTTGCCCCAGCTGAGTGATCAGCCAGTTGTGTCAAAATGGAAGGCCAGGCCAGGGGTGGCATAATCCATGCTGCAGCCCCTGGTAGGCCTAGGGTACACCTATGCCCTGGGTACCTAGGGTACACTGTACAGGGGCCAATAAGGTGACCCTATCCAATTGGGTTATGCACCTAAAGTACATAGTATTAATTTAGAGAGAACAGCAGGGCTGTGGGTCTGATTAGCAGGCCCACAGCCACATCTAAGTCAAACCAGTAAAGCAAAAGCAAAAAGTGGGGGTGAACATAGAAAGCAGACCCTACTCTCCTACACTCCTCTTGCAGAGTGCGCCTCAAAGTGGCGGAGACTGATGCCCGCTTCTTGCATCATCCAACGAACCCATCTGGCAATGGTGGGTGAGGAAACCACTTTAAAGGGCTTCCAGAGCGCAATGAGGAGTTGGCGTTCGACCGGAGGGCGGTATTCCTCCGTCATCTCCTCATACGCTTTGAGGCAACAAACTACACAAAGTTTCGGAGAGTCAGGAAACTCTGGATAAGAGAACTCTCGTGTGGCACTTAGTACGCCATAGTAGAGTAAACGTCAACCCATCCGGAGTGAACATCCGACTAGAAATATCCAGGGCTCGCACATCAGACACCCGTCGGCAAGACACCAGGCACAAGAGCAATGCGAGCTTTGCCGACCGCTCCTTTCGGGATAGAAACCAATTATGTTGCCAAGAAAGGAAAAGATTCAAAACCTGGTTAACATCCCATAATGCAGAATACCGCGGTTCAGGCGGTAAAGAGTCGAATACCCAGCAAAAGCCTGCAAACCAAGGGATGCTCCCCCAACGGAGGGCCACAAACCAGGACATGACCCGAGGAGATGGCCGAACTAAAGGTGTTGATAGAACGATAGGTCATTCCGTCCGACAGAAGTCGCGCCAAGAAATTCACAACGTGAACAGAGTCTGCGACCAAGGGATTGAAACCCCTTCACAAACACCAATGGGACCATCTGCCCCACGCGGACTTGTATCTCTTAAAGTACTGTCCGCCCAGGCTTTGGAGATGAGCTCCTCAGCTGTTCGCAAAAGGCCAGGGGGTTGCCATCTACCCCTGAAATCCTCCACACCATGAGCCACAGTGAGTTTGTGGACACTAGAAGATGAGGAGTGCTGTCCAGACTCTTGAAGATCCGGAAACCGGGGGAGTAGGATTGAAAAATCCCATGAAAGTTCCAGAAGAACTGGAAACCATACTTGAGACCTCCACAGAGGGGTGATTAGGACTAATTCCGACAGCTGCCTGCGGACTACAGCGGTTGACCGGGTGATCATCGCAAAGGGAGGGAACGCATAGCCCTGTTCCTTGCTCCAATCTTGGAGGAATGCATCCATGGAAGCCGCCAGTGGATCGGGCCTCCAGCTGAAAAACCTCGGGAGTTGGTGGTCTAGTCTGGATGCAAAGAAGTCCACCGTGAAAGGACCCCAAAGGTCGTTGAGAGACGCAAAGACTGACTGGTCCAGCTTCCAGAGACTGGAATCGCAGAAATGGCGGGACTGAAAATCCGCTTCCACATTGTTGCAACCCGGCAGATACTCCGCTGTGACTGAAACCTGGCTGTCTAGGCAATATTGCCAGAAGCTCGCCGCTAGGTCTGAGAGGGCCTTCGACCTGGTGCCCCCTAGATGATTTATGTAACGGACTGCTGAAATGTTGTCCATTTTTAGGAGTACGCATGACTGCACAGAATCTCTCTTGTCCAGCACCGCACGGCAAATTAGCCTACCGGGATCTCGAGACAGTTTATATGTAACCTCCGATATTCGGGAGACCACAAACCTCCCGTGGAAAGATCTCTGCACCGTGCACCCCAGCCGAGCCTGCTGGCATCCGATTCGATAACCAGATCCGGAACCGACCTGAAGATTGCTCTTCCGTTCCATGCCTCCATATGAGCTAACCACCATTGGATCTTGCTCCGTGCTTCGTCAGACAGGGCGACCTTGTAAGAGTACGGATACCCTTTCCGGAGAAAGTATGCCTTGAGGCGTTGAAGGGCCCTGTAGTGGAGCGGGCCAGGAAAGATAGCTTGAATAGAAGCGGACAGCAGCCCCACCACTCGAGCCAACTGGCGCAGGGATACCTGCTGTCTGGACAGAACCCGCCGCAACTCGTGCCAAATATTTGCAACCTTTCTGGCTGGTAGACTGAGGGTGGAGGAGTTGGAGTCTATGACTAACCCCAAGAAGGTAACGGACTGTGCTGGTCGTAAAAGACTTTTTCTCGTTGATCACGAAGCCGAGGTCCTGGAGCAGTCACTGTCATCTGAAGTTGTTCCGTCAGAACACTGGGACAGGACGCCATCAGGAGGAGGTCGTCGAGATAAACAGACGCCTCGAGCTCTCAGGAACTCCACCACCGGCTTGAGCACCTTGGTGAAGCACCAGGGTGCGGAAGAGAGCCCGAAAGGGAGAGCGGCGAATTCGTAAACCCGATGACGCCAGGCAAATTGCAGAAATCCGGGCGGAGGTGGAAAAACTGGGATTACCAGATATGTGTCCTTGAGGTCCAAGCGGACCATCCAATCGCGAGGGCGGAGGACATCCCGAAGGAGGTGTATCTCCATTTTGAAATGGCGGTAAACCAACCATCCGTTGAACTCGCTTAGATTTATGACAGACCTCTTGCCTCCGTCGGTCTTGTCAGACAAAAAGATGTTGCTGAGAAACCGGGGGGGGGGGGGGGGAGGTAAGCGAGATGGCGCCTTTGTGGAGAAGGGAAGCCACGTCCTCGTCCACAAGGGCTGCATCTTGCGTTGAAAAATGGATGGGCTCTGGAGGAACGTGTTGCACTGGGTCCCCTAAGAATTCTATATGGAAACCCCCTCACCGTCTGAAGAACCCACGCATCGTGCGTGACGGTTAACCATGCCTCGTAACAGCTGGCCAGGTGCCCCCCCTATGCTTTGTGGGGGGAGAAAGGAGAACACTCAGCACAGCAGAGTTTGCGGCAGACGCTCCTCCCCTGAAGCCTCTGCCTTTGCCCCGGCGTCCTCTTCTTGGGTAGAAATTTCCAAACTTGGACTCATCTGGATATTGTCCAGGGCCTCTTTGGTTGATTTGATGATTCTGCCGACCAGACGAGCGGCCCCTGCCTCAACCGGCCCCTCAAACACGGGGAAACACTTGTTTAATTGTAGACTTCAAACGCTCGAAAGCATCCACGTCAACTCCCAGTGCACACGGGCGTTTAGGTGGGGGAGGGCCAGGGTTGTCCTGGGTTGAAGCGGACAGGGCAGGGAGTGGGGCAGCTCTAAGCTCCAGGCGCTGGAACGCCTGCTCGATCTTGCGCGCAAGTCTGTCCTCTAAAGGAGAAATAGCTTGGTCCACTGCCCTGTAGATAGAGGTGTCTACAGCCTCATAGAAAGCCTCACCCCAAGGCATGTCAGCCAGGGGATCCTCTTCCTCCTGGTAATCTTCATAATAATCCATTGTGAGAGTGAGGAAGAATCAGGGTACTTATCACTAACAGTGTATGAAAGGTGAGAACAACGGGCCGATAACTGTAGGCCTCCAGAAGAGCTGGGTGTCAGCTAAAATATGGGTGGCAGGAACCATAATTTTGCAGGGTTTCTAGCCCTAGGGGGATAATTGCTGGTTATACAGTATTTAAATAAAGATTGAAAAACCAGGGCTGGGATATGTCCCCTTTATGCAAAGCCTAATGGCCGGTACAGGACCTCTTAACGAGGCGTCAACACAATTATGCCAGTACTGACTCTAATTCCGTGTGAGCTAATGCGGGGAAACGAGCGTAAACATGAAAATAGGCAGCGAGCAAGATTTATGGGCTCGCCTGCCGAGTACAGACCGTGATCGGCGTTCGAACCTCAGCACCAGGGCTCCCTGACTGAAACAAGCGTGTGCGTCGCTGGGACGTCTGTTAGAAAACCCCCAGCGGACGCGTCGCGCTTGCCACCACCTCCCGCGCCCTCAGGCGGCGGGAGGACTGGAGCCAAGACTAAACCAGCCAAATGCCGAGTAGGAGCGGGAAACCCGCTCCGCGGCGAAATACTCACGAATGAAGCGCAACAAAAGCGCGACACACAACAAACCGCGCGCCTGAAAAAATATTTAAATTATGAGCGGAATCACCGCTAAAGGCATTCACAGCGCCCGCGTTGAGAAGCGGCGCTGCGCACACATGAAAACAAACACACTCATAAACATGAGTCAAATCATACAACCAGCATAAAAGCCCCCAAACAGTAAGGAAAAACTGAGGAACTTATCTGGCTGCGCAGCAGCGAAGAGGAGTACAGGACACTAACAAAGGACTATATGGCTCCTGGGATGCCCTGATTGGACGTTGACCCTCTTTTGGATTGGCTGTGTAACATATTGTGTTTGACTACTTTTTTCCCTATGGTTCATGGGAAACGTAGTCTTTGTTAGTTTCTTTCAACGCTGCTATGTCAAAGTGAAGAAAGAAGGCATAATCCTCGCCTCCAGTCCTGACATAGAAGTTAGCAGGTATTGACTTAAATTTGTTCAAACCTCACTCGATCAGAGGTGCTATGGCCAGTAAATCCTTCTGGTCTGGCGGTAAGTTGGATGATATCCTAAAAGCTGCTAACTGGTCTAATGCTAGAACTTTCGCCCAGCATTACTGTAAACCAATTGCTCATATGTCTGATGTTTTAGATGGCTACCAACATGCATAATGGTAGCCTCTGATCATGTAATGAAATTGCGATTCTCCTATTACCATGACTAGAGAATCTGGATTTCATTAAAGACTCTAAGGCTAACATTATCCCACCCTCCCTTTCCTTCGAATTTATTTAAATTTACTGTTATATTGTCAATTTTTTATTATCGACCTGTCATTAATTTACAGTATAATTGAAGTGTTTTTACAGTGCCTTTACAATGTTTCTAACTTACCTTTGGGTTTTTCTCTTTCAGCCATGTCGTCTTTCAATGATTCTGCTTATCTCAAGATTTGCTTCCTTCTTGTTTTACTTATTATCTTAATCATATAAAATGTACTTATATTCTTTCCTTTTTTTCCAGATAATCTTTCATGATCTGATTCCAACCCTGCCTGCATTCTTTGCTCTGCATGTTCTTCGTTTTGTTATGTTTTATTGAACTGTTTGGGAGTTTTTCAATTTTACGAGACTTATCCTATTTTACGCCACATTCAAAAGAGGCAGAATGTTATGGGCTCATGCCTTTTATTTGTTCTGAGTGTTCTATCCTGGAACCCTTTTACTTTATGATGTATGCGGCTGCTTGGGATTGCATTAAAAGTTATATGCATAATGTTAGCCTCCGCGTCTTTAATGTAATCCAGATTCTCTAGTCGTGGTAATAGGAGAATCGCAATTGTGTGTCCAGAGACACCAAACATTCTTTCTATCTTTTCCCAATTAAAAGTTACACTAGTAAAATGCTACAAGGCAGCTTCAATGTCTCCCTATGGGAGAGATAGGCTTGCAGTAGTGAGATATGAATTTAAGAGTATTTCAGTACCAGGACAAGTAAAACTGAAGGGTACAACAAGTCCTACCGTTTAGGTACACCTCACCCTGCCCATGGGGTGTCCAGGACCTGCTATAGCCTATGTGTTATAAAAAGGAAGGTTTAAGTCTGACGAGTAGGTTAACTTGTCAGGTCGAAATGGCAGTTTAAAACTGTACACCCAGGCTCTGCAATGGCAGGCCCACTGGTAGCAGTCGATTTACAGGCCTGGGGGACATGTAGTGCACTGTACTAGGGACTTGGAAGTAAATCAAATATACCAATCATGGAGAAACTAAATCCCAATATATTTTAAACCCCGAGTATATGCTCTTCCGCACTGGTCAGCAGTGAAAGTGCACAGTCCTAAAGCCAGTAAAAACTAAGTTCAGCACAATGTCAAAAACAGGAGGTCAGAAGGCAAAAAAATCAGGGGAAACCACGCCAAAATATGTCAGGTCTAACACTCCTCTACATGTCTGCTCCTAGAGCCTCCAAAGCCTCATGCATATCTGCTTGCAGAGTCTCTTGCATGCCTGCTCTAGAACGAGAGCTTCAGGTCTGCTCCTCTTCAGCTCCCCTGGCATTAGTCAGCTTGCCTTTGACTTCTATGCTGTCAATCAATCTACTGTCTGCTTCTAAGCTTTCAATCAATCTGCATATGTTTTGTGAGTGCTATTCTAGCTTGCCATCATCTGAGTTTTATGGATGTCTCATACAAGCTCCTAGGCTTCCTTTCCTGGCTTTGGACCCTTCACGTGTTCTTTCAGTTCTGACTCTTGCACCCGAGGACTTTACTCTTCAAAGTATTTCCTCTGACGATCTTGTTAACCCACAGCCTGATATTCTACACTCTAGACCACTACATTTTAATCAGTCACCCCTACCTGCAGTGTAAACTCTTATAGAAATTAACATATTCCAAAAGAGCAAAGGCTTACGGGCCAGGTGCAGATGTTGGAAGAAATTCACAGGCAAGGGTATACTGTAATAAATTGCTCTGTGCGCTCTAATGCCCATCGCTAGGGGAGCTGCTTGTCAGACTTTATACTGTTCAACTGAGCTCCCTGACCTTGACTGAGCATACTAACATACAGCCTTTTGAGCAGTACTCTGGACTTGCCTTTCATTTTAAATCCATGTAGTGCTTTCTGACAGGCAGCCGGTTTCATACACTAGCGCGGTTTCAGTGCTATTCCCTACTTCTGTAGCCACCCTTTTCACAACCCTTGCCTTTTCCTTGAGTCTTAGTTTCCAGTATGGAACCTTTAATTCCTTCATAACTTAGTTTCCAGTTTATTGGTGTGCTATGTTTGCCTGCTTTCTGACAGTTGTCTATAATTTACTTTCTTGCCTGTACTATTTCTCTCTAACTCCTTCTCTATCCTAGAAGTCTATTAATTTCCCTGCCCTTGATGTGGGCGCCTTTTTATGTTACTGTGTTATCAACAGGACTCGTGGACACAGCTAACAAACTTAATGCTGTTTCTCGCCCACTGTTAATATTCCATATAAGGTACCTTTTAATACCCTCATGAAAATCATCATATCCAGGGACCTTGCCATTTCATTTTGCCTTGTATGTGGTTATTTTGCAGGCAGGATCTGTAACAGCTCTTGTGGGTGTGGAAATTACTGAAATTTATTCTTACTGTGTGGAGCTCTGAAGTGATTGATTACACATTACCATTAGTAATAATGTTGTGTGTCTGACACGTCCTGGATGTTAGTTATTCTTGCTGCTGAATGGCCCTATAGTGACTATGGTGCCACATCTGTCCAGGTATTTTAAAGGACAACAGGGCCAAGAGCAGGGAAAGAGCAATACTGTTTTAGAACATATCTTAAGCAAGAAATTCTACATTAAAATTACGGGCATATAACAATACATTAAGAACTTAAACCAACAATATATTCCTCATAGATATAATACAAAAACATTCAAAATCTGAGTTATTTTGTATTTACAGTAGCAAAATGTTTATTTAATATACAATTTGAAAAAACTGCTAAAATATTGTTTAAAGGCTTTCCACTCAGCTATTCACAAACTCATTTTATGGTGAATATAGCAGATATTAATTTCTTTTACATAAAACAATGAATCCTGATGTTGATACAATGTAATGTTGCTAACAGCTCAACGTAATGTTAACAGTTAGGCATAGTGTTCCCTATAGACATTGATGTTAATTCATAAATAATAACCATACAACATATTATGGAGGGCTTAAAGATGTTACTACTACGTGCATTTCTGATAAAATGCCTTCATCAGGAAGCCGTCACAAGGATATCTGTGTGAACAGCAAATAAAGTCTTAATCTGTCAGCAAAAGGATAATTGACGTATCTTAAGAGGTGTAGGACTTTATTTAAAAACAGTTTGTGTACTTACATCCAAATTAACCACCGTAAGAAAAGTTGTGCACTATAGAAGATTATATGTGACTAAGGTAGAAGATAGGAAGAAGGAAAGTCGAAGATATTGATGCCCAGTGCTCAATTTGTGAATATTAACCACTGAAGATGATAGGTTAATATAGGTCACGCTCAACCTTTAACATACCATTCCAGATATGGTGGGTGTTAGCGCCCTAAGATGGTAAACACTGCTGTTACCAATGGTGGATCAGTTTCACGTGAGGGCCACACACGATGACTAGCCTGAAGATGGGTACTGGAACGTCAACCAGCAAAGAAGATGATGGCCAGTGCCTGCAGGCACACTGTAAACTACAATACGCAAAGGGATAGCAGTATCATAAAGTCTAGGCAACATAAAATATTATGTGAACTACCACTTATTGGACTTCTAACCGAGGTAAAGTCCCTTGATTGCTCGTTTTATTGGGGGTTGACATAAATAAGAAGTTTGGCAGATGCAAGCAGTCCCTAGATCAAATGTAAGATAGCAATGGAAAAAACAGTATAGACCGAGCACGATGCTGCATTCCTTGTTATACTTACTAATTCCGTAAGTAGGGATGGACACTTCCTAAATTGAATAGGGCCTCAGCAAGAGAAAGTTCTTTAATTGGGTAAAACACCAAGGTTGGGTGCACCCATGAGCTTCAGCGGTCTGCAAATGTGAAGAAATTCAAATTTTAAAAGCTGCCTGTGTAGGGAGTATAAAACGTTGATGTTAACACTGCTAACTTACTGATATGACGACTGAAGCGTGGACAATCACGGCGGGCGGTCCAAAGGCAAGGCTCCACCTGAGCGGAGCCAGGCATGTTTCGGAGGAAGAGATATAATTTCTTGGAGCATGGCCCAGAAATGGAAGCAGGAGGCAATGTCTTTAACGCCTAGTTAGAAAATGGGTGCTATGTTGTACCAGGTCAAATATACAAATGAAAAAACAGAATGGGTAGAATCTTTCTATAATAAAGTAATACTCAAAATGTTTGAGTTGGACGTACCACTAGAATGAGGGCTACTTCCAAATCAGTCCAAAATTATATCAGTTAAACAGAAATCGATTTATGGGACCAGTATGGCACAAATTAACTGGTGACTAAAATCAATAACTAGCATTACTTCAATGAAATCATGTGTAATGAAAGGCATAAGAATAAAATGATAAAATTGAAAAACTACAACATGTATGATGTAGGTCAATAAATATCAACGATCTAGGCAATGTTACAAAAAAATAGAATGGAAAGGATGCGTAAGGTCGATATGGATCAATAAAAATCCTGAAGCTAAGCAATCTTACAGAAGAGTAAAGTTAAAAGGGTACATGAGGCTAATAAAAAATAGGTAGAATGGTCCTGAAGAATGAGGCCCTATAGAACTATTCCTAGTGGTATAATTACCTGAAGTGAAGCAACAAACCTAGTATAAGGACGGCAAATATGTGGATCAACCTAATATATAGTAGTTCACGGTGGTTGAGTTAACCACATGAATGTAAATATGAGGTCCTAGTTAGAGAAATGGGATGGCCTCAATGGAAGATGGCAAGGGCCTAAGTTGAATGGCAAAGACCCATAAAAAATTTGCAAGTACAGCCAAAAGGAAGAGGTCTGAAGATTGACCCGAAGATGTAGAAAGGGCTAATATGTGGACCCAAATGGTAGGGAACTAGCTGGAAAGCCTGGCAATAGTCGGAAATGGTGCTGTGGCTTAAATGATGAAACTCCCCCAGTATGGGGGTGAAAGATCACTGGTAAGGTTGAGTCTCGTCTCGTACAGAAAGTTACTGGTCATTACAAGATGCAACCCATCATTTTCATGCATCTAATAACTAAACCCAATTGCTTGATCTCATTATTGAGACCATGTGTATACGTATTCAGAGAAGAGATCCTAAAGTTTTCTCTGCGTTTACGAATGGCTTCCGGGTCTATACCTGGGCGTGCTTGTATTTTTTCCAGTATGATACAATTGATGTCTTCAGGTGTGTGCTTTAAGTCCACGTAATGTTGGACTTAGTGAGCAGAAAACATCTTCGTGCGTATAGCAGATCTGTGTTCAGTAAGTCTACTGGCTACGGAACATGATGTTTCTCCCACATATCCTAACTTGCAGGAACAAATAAGATCTATTTTATCTTTAGTTTTGCAGTTGGTAAAAAAGATTGATTTTGTAGCCATTAAAACATATGCTGTCTGTTTCTAACGCCAAATCACAAGCTTTACGTGTTGTGCATTTAAAATTTCCGACTACAGGATTACTGCCATCTATGGTCTTCTGGATAAATCCTTTGCTTGATGGCAGTCTAGATCTTACCACATGATCATTCAGATTTTTATTCTGTTGCGCAAACATGGGTCTTTTCTTTTTCTGCATTGAGAATATACCAATTTGAACATACATTTTGGCGTATCTTTTCATTAAGGGTTGAACGTTACAAATACTAGTATAGGTTTCTCTTTAGGTCTGGCCTTTGTGAGTAAATGTTGACGGTCATAAAAGCGTGCCCTTTTGTATGAATCTCTGACTAATTTCTTAGGTCAGAGGTTAGACCAATCCGTAAGAACACTAAAACTCCATGGACAGACCTTTCTAACCTCCGTCCCATCTCACTTCTTCCATTTTTGAGCAAACTTATGGAAAAACATGTTAACACCCATCTTTCCAATTATGTCGAACAGACTGGATGTTTAGATCCTTCCCAGTCCGGTTTTAGGCCCAAATACAGCACTGATTTTATCAGATAACATCAGGATGACTCTAGATAAGGGCCACGCTATGATTCTGGTGCTGTTGGACCTATCCGCTGCGTTCGGCACAGTCTCCCATAGTATTCTGATCAAAAGATTGGAAGAGGTTGGGCTAAGAAAATCAGCCTTACTATGGATGAGGAGCTATTTGTTGGACCGCTCCCAGGTTTTTAAACTAGGCTCCTATCATTCGGCTCCTATGGAACTGACCAAGGGAGTACCCCAGGGCTCATGTTTGAGCCCTACGTTATTCAACATCTATGTTGCTCCCTTGGCCAATCTTCTGAGGACATATGGGTTTATCCTCATATCGTATCCCGAAGATACTCAGTTACTCTTCTCATTTAACAAATTTACATCGGCTGTGCGGCTGGCCTTCTCTAATGGGATGAGTGCCATATCACGCTGGATGAAGAATAACTTCCTCCAGTGTAATGTGGGAAAGACTGAGAATGCTCTTCAGAGAGGCCCCCCTTTTATGGACTCCAGATTGGTGGCCGACCGACCTAGGCCCTTATCCTGCCCCCAAGCTTACAGCCTAGGCATCTGCCTAGCTCTAGCGCTCAATCTGAAGGAACATGTTTTCATGTAATAGGTATGCTCCGTCGAGTCTTCCCTTTGCTTCCTGATTCTACCCGCAAAACCTTAGTCCTTGTACTGGTATTAAGTCGCCTGGACTATTGTAATGGCCTGTTGGTTTCGGCTAATGATGATTCGCTTAGCAGATTGCAGGTAGTTCAGAACACTGCGGCACGGTTGGTCCTGAATGCCCCCTTCAGGACCCCCTCCCTCTCATTGTGAAGCGGCATTGGCTCCCTATCCGCCAACGGGTCAAATTTAAAATTTGCTGCACCATCCATAAGGCACTGTTGAACCTGGCCCCATCCTACCTCTCTGAGAAATTCTTGCCCTTTGTACCATCAAGATCCCTCCGTTCGAGTGCTAAACATCTCCTGGTGGTACCTCGGGTGAGAAAAGCAAGAGTAGGAGGAAGAGCACTTTCCTATCTCGGTCCCCGGTATTGGAACGAGCTCCCCTTGTCTTTGAGATGTGTCTAGATCACCTACAATTCAGGAAGGTGCTTAAGACCACCCTGTTTTGCGTTTGCTGATATATGCTAGAACTGCCACATGCCCTCACAGTCCGCTTTAAGCGCAGAGATACCCCTTCGGGGGTCGATTCTAGCGCTATATAAACAAATAAATAGGGTATCCTCTGAGGATTAATTTTTGTTTCATCTCAATGACGCTGGTGTCGTAATCTGCCAGGCTGGTACAATTACGGCACAGCCTAAGGAACTGTCCAAAGGATATGCTCTTTTTCTGAGTAGAAGGATGAAAGCTGTCAAAATGTAAAAGGGTAATGCGGGCTGTAGGTTTTACATACAGGTCAACCTCAAGTTGGACAAATGAATGTTTAATAACTATATCAAGAAATTTGACCTGTTTGTTACTGGAGCTTGATGTAAAATGCATGTTTTCGTCACATAGATTCAAACAGGCTAAGAATTCTGGTAGTGTCTCCGGGAGACTGGTCCATATGAAAAAAATGGCATCAATAGAGGGACCATCTGGTGACTGATTCTGAAAATCATTATAGATGAATGTTTTCTCGAATTTAGCCATAAAGATGTTGGCTATAGTTGGAGCACATGAAGCTCCCATGCTTGCACCTTTTATTTGCTTGTATAGGTTGCCATTAAATTCAAATGTATCTGCCTCCAAAATGATTTTAAGGCATTCAAGGACACAAATGGCTTCGCAATCAATATGGACGGTGTTGATTAACCAGAGAACAACATCTAAGGCTCCTTGTTGAGGGGTATTGCCATAAAGGGCCTCAATATCACAGATGACCATGAGGTCAGATGCTGGATTTAACAGGTGTCCATCAACAATATTGATAATATGTCTGGTATCTTGGACATGGGATGGAATTTTAGATACACGAGGTCTTAGGATCGTGTTGATTTATTTTGATAGCGACTCTGTGATGGACCCCATCGCTGTAACTATAGGGCATAAGGAGGATTGTCTTGGTTCTTATGGATTTTTGGTACTCCATATATACTGGCCATCTTGGGATTTTTTGTGTTCAAATACGCATGCTCCTTTTCACAAATGTATCATCCTTGCAGTCTATTAATTTTCCTGCCCTTGATGTAGTCGCCTTTTATGTTACTGTGTTACCAACAGGACTCGTGGACACAGCTCACAAACTAGATGTTGTATCTCGCCCACTGTTAATAGGGCCTTTAAGGTACCTTTTTTTAAATCGTCTTTATTAGTTTTCCACAGTTTATGCATAGTACAAGTTGCCAGCTTTATTATAAAGAAGAGTACAGTGACATTTACTAACTTGGCACTTGGTGGGGAACCATGCTGCATTGTAATGCTGGTGACAGAAAAATAAACTAACATTTTGTATACGTCTTTGTATGTTATCCACTTTTTACTCAGCAAATAAATCAACAGACTTTCTTTGTCTCCATATTTTCATATGAACCAGACCGAAGTGAACACAAAACTATACGATCTTGAATAATCCACATGTACTGTGTGTTTTAGGTCATGCATGAGCTAGGGTGATTGCTTATGTGTGTACTTTTTAAGGACAGCTGAATCAGCGGGAGGGGGGAAAATGGGAGCGCTGCGCGCAATGCACCACCACATGATCGCAAAGGGCCAGAGGTCTTGCCTTGTTAGGATAGTTCCTACCTGATGAGGGGTCCAACTTACTCGCATCTATAGGTTAGTGTGTTATCAATGCTCAGAGCAAGAAACCCCCTCACCCCCGTGAGGGACTAGGTGTATGCAATGTGCCTTTCACAAATGACAAGTATTCTTGCCATTTCATGGGGTTAGTCTGTGGAGGGTTACGGGGTGCCAACAGTGTTTGCGTCGTATGCCTTACGGAGATCCAGCAGCTAGATACGTGTGTCGGGAGCTGCGCTCGATTTCCAGGACATAGCTATTCTCCGCTTCGCAAACGCCAATGCTAGGTCTAAGAAATTACTAAGGTTTCCCGCGCTGCAGTGCGCTTGGTGACGCCAAGTGAAAAATGCAAGCCTTGCACATGGATTGTTGTGTCAGGTGCTTTCCCTAGTGTCACCATGATCTCAGTCCAGTAGGTGCTAAAGTGAGGGCATGCCCTGACCATTTGGAGAAATGTTGAATCTGTCCCTGAGCAGCGAGGACATATGTCGACCGATGTGGGGTAAATACGGGCTAGTCTGTATGGTGTTAAATATGTATGATTTAGGTAATTAAACTGTGTATACTTGTCTAGCATTTGCGGATATTATTTTGGGATACCATATACACTGCGCCCACTGTTTATCATTCATGGTAGCTGACAACTCAAGAGTCCCAATATGCATGAAGTGGTGCCAGTAGGGGAGCAGGACCGGGGCTAAGGGAACTATAGAGCACTGTCACCACATGTCTGCCCTTCCCAAGTGTGAGCAAGGTACCAAAGTACTCTATCAACCCTTCTAGGCTCTGCTTGGTGCCTGTCTTTTGATCCAGCGGGACCGCTTTCTTGAGGAAAACTGCTGACTTAGGCCAGTTAACCCAAGGGCCCGAGGCCTGAGTGTGGGTATCCAGGAGCGTCATCAGGTTTTGCAGTACAGCGCTCTCTCCCCGGAGGTAAAACAGCACATCCTCTGCATATAGCGTAATTATATGCCATTGCCTATCTGCGTGAATTCCCCAGTCCAGCACCAGTTATCACAATTTGCATGCTAATGGCTCCATAGAAAATGCAAATAAAATAAGCGACAGGGGGCAGCCCTGTCTGGTGCCTTGCTCCATGATGAACTGTGGGCAGATGTCTCG
Source organism: Triturus cristatus (assembly GCF_964204655.1). Taxonomy (NCBI): domain Eukaryota; kingdom Metazoa; phylum Chordata; class Amphibia; order Caudata; family Salamandridae; genus Triturus; species Triturus cristatus. The sequence goes on from NC_140590.1 coordinate 668,413,782, forward strand.
TCCTGTCCTTACCCTCGCCTGCAGGTTTGTATATAGTATACGCACCCAGTGCAAATATTTAGGTCCGATTCCAAATTTTCCCAGCACTTCAAGCAGATACTGCCACCCTAAGGTGTCAAACGCCTTTTTAATATTCTAGGCTGCTAGCCAGGGGATATCAGTTTCCACACGGGCCCAATCGTCAGAACACACGGCGCAAATTCAAACCAGTACTTCGCCCCAGAATAAAGCCGTTTTGATCCTCCTGTATCAGAAGGGATGCCGTTTCTATTAGCCTATTGGCCAGTACTTTCCACAGTATTTTATAGTCGGCATTTAATAACGACAGAGGTCGATATGATTCCATCTGCAGTGGATCCCTTCCCGGTTTAGGTAGCACTACCAACAATGATTCTCGCAAGGATGCTGGGAGTTCTCCTCTTTCATAAGCGTCCTTGTATACGCTCAATAACTGGGACACAAGTTGTTTAGTAGAATAATGTTCCGAAGGCCAGCCATCGGTTCCCGGGGACTTATCCGCTGCTAACTGTTTAATAGCGTGAAGTATTTTGTCCTCTGTGATAGGTTCCTGTAGCGAATCATGTTGGGGTTTTGTGACCTGCAGGAGTTGCACTGTTAAACTTTGGATGTGAAGGATGTTATCAGTGTAATGGTCTGTCCCCGAGTGACCGTTTTAAATGCATCACATTCTATGCCTCTATTAGAAGTGGTGCCTGTATTCTCCTGGAAGTATCTGGTGATCGCCTGTGAGATGGCAAAGCGGAATGTGATGTCTCTAAGTGCAGCGATGGAAAGACGCCATGTCGGGAACTGAAAGCGCCCGTGCTAAATACTCCATATGCGTTACCCTGGCCAAGGCTTCCATTGAGCAATTTACTGCATTGATCCGTGTGTGTATATCATGCAACGAGGAGTAGTGGGAGTATGTGTGCGTTTTCAGGGTGCTGACTGCACCATGCATCCTTTAGCTGCATGTGGTCTACAGTCTCTCAGGTGTCTTGATATCTGAATGGATTGTGCTCCCATGAGTAGCGGGAGTGAGCGGTCCACGTCAAGGTCATATGTACAGTTATAATCCCCTCCCCATATTGTTGGTGCTATAGGATCCAATAGCAGGAATCATGTGAGTGACTGTAAGAACTGTGCTTGCCCAGTATTCGGGGTGTACAGGGAGACCAGTGCCAGTGGGGATCCGTCCAGCAGTTCCTCCAGTACGACGTAGCGGCCCTGAGAGTCAATTAGAGTATATACCAGTTTTTAAGGTGTGCCTGGTGCCACCCATATAAGAGCACCTCTAGCATATCCGGAGTATGTGGTGCCTATGACCGTGCCCCTCCAATGCTTGCGCAGTGAGGCTAAAGATTGTGGGGTGGGGTGCGTCTCATGTATTAATGCAATTGAGACCTTGTGGGTGCACAAATATTGGTATATTTTATGTCTTTTGACACATCCTGCCAGCCCACGCACGTTCCAGGTTAAGAGCGTGTAATCGTTGTTAGCCATTCAGTCCCTAGCAATGTTGGAATGGAGGGACTCTTAACTTGTTGACCCCCCTGCTTAGCTGTCCGGCCCAATGTCCCGTCCCCACACCCCACAACCACCCTACTGTATACTACATTGCTCAGTTGCATCACATGCCTTGCATAGTAAAAAATAGAGATCGCGTTAACAGTTATAACATTTCCCTAACTCAACACCCAAGGACGGCTTGCCAACGGGCAATTGGCCACATGCACTGAAATGCCATCAAACTTGTTGAACAATTGCTATCTCAGCTACTAAATGTTGTTTGGGGGCGCAGCTGTATTCTGTTCCAGCCTGACTTTGGCTGCCATCTATTAATTAACAATATGATATCTCATGGCGCAGTCCCCTGTATTTGGAAAAGAAAATATATGTACAATTGAGGCAATCCCCCACATTGGTATCTGATCATTCTACCACATGCTGAGGATACTTAGAATAAAGGATATTCAGGGCGTCCCCCCCCAGTTCTCTTGCTGCCTGCTGGTAAGTCTTGGAATCTCTTCCCCAGGACTCTGCATGCCTTGGGCATCACCCAAGTTTGATTGCGGTGTGTGTGTGGTCATCTCTAGGCCTCCTCCTTACAGCTCTGCACCTTGTGAGTCTGTTAGAGCTAACAGGCATCCAGCCCGTCGTCCGAGTCAGATCTGGTTGGCGCTGTGGTGTTAAGGTGTTTCGCAGTCTTTATGGCCTGTGCCCGCTCCGCTGACACTTGCTTCTTGATAGGCTGTTGTATCCTCTTCCTTCCACGCCCTCTGCGTGTGCCTACTAGTTTCCAAGATGGTCGCGATTCTGCCTGGGCAGTGGGCGGAGGGTGTGAAAGTTCATTTTGGTCTATCCAAGACCAGGCTTCTTCTGGAGTAGAGCAATATAAATTAGATTATTTGTGAAGAATGTGCATTTTGGCAGGGAATTGCAGGGCATATTGTATCTGGTGCTCGCTCAGGCATTGCTTAACCTCCGTATATGAGTATCTGTGACGTTGGACAGCCAGAGTGTAATCGGGGTATATATGTACTGTTGCCCTTGGATCTAGTCACATGGAGGATATGGTCTCTGTAATTAAACAACCTTGCCACAACTGGTCGCGGCATGTTGCCAGAGCGTGGAGGGCCACCCGGAACTTGGGGAGAGGAGTTGGCCTAACGGCTAGGGCGGTCGACCTCGAATCTGGGGAACTGGGTTAGAGTCTCAGCAATGACGCTACACATCCTGTGATTCTGGGCAAATCACTTAATCTCCCCATGCCTAACAAAAATGAATGTGTCCTCATGTAATGCCACTGGTGCTATGTAAAGTGCTCTGATACCCGGTTCGGGTCAAGTTCGTGCTATATAAAACTCTGTAAAAAGAAGAAAAAAAACGATTTGCCCTTTCTATTGAAAAGAATTCCGAGACCTTAGCCTGTAGGATTTCGTTAGAGATACAGGTCCATGGCTGGTCCCGGTAGTCCCACAATGCAAACATTGTTCCTGCGGGAGTGACCTTCCTGGTCCTCCACACGACTCCCCAAGTATTCCACCTCTTGTTGCAGGGCTTTAAGTTGGTCTGTGGCTGTAGACACAGGGTGCTGAGGAAATATGAATTTCATGATCAGTTATGTCCCCTATCGTAGACCCCAACGGCTCCATGTGCATGCTACAAGTACATGTATGTTCCCTCCAGTTCCAGTTATGAAGACGCAAATACATGTGCGTCCACCGTCAACATGTCCTCTTTCAGATCCGCCATGAATGGGTCAGATATTCCATTCCTAAGTATGAAAGGCCACCGACTTTGTGGTTCACTTTCCACATTTTACAGATTCAGGCGAGTAGGCACTGAATTCTGCCATCAAGCCTTTTCCTGCCTCCTGCCTCTGACAGCTCCAGTCCGAGCCCGCATCTGTATCCCTGAACTTTGTCCTACTCCCTGCGCGGCTAACGGTGCCTGATCCGGCCGTTGCCTGCCAAAAACTGTATTTCACCTTCAAGATTATCTGCTTCGCTCCTCATCCGATGCATTCCTGTCTAGTAGTTTAGGTAAACATTCTTCCAGCTACCGAGCAAAGGGCCAGGCCTCACTGTCCTCATGCAAGTAATTCATAGCCCCTGTTACTATGGAAGATTCCTGCCCCCTCGCATCTCATGTAAACACTTAGACGCTTGTACACGCACTAACAGTCAGTATAGAATAGATTCCGTCCCAGAGACCTTTCCTTTTGGATAAAACAGTTCTTTAAACATAAGATATTTGATTTGGGATTAGGTTGACATGACTCCTCAGACTTCTGTCTCCACATGTAGAGCTAAATGTCAAGTCCCTTTCACCCTCTAGTTGCACGTCAATCACACGTCATGCGGCTGCGCACGCATCTCTGTCAAGTATTTCTGCTGACATTGCAGGATTCTCTTATGGATCCACCCACTTATGACATCATGTTTAATGACGTTTCTAGTTTACGCCTATGTTTACGCCTTTTTTCATTACGTATGTGTATCATTATCTGTATTATCAGCTGTTACGCCTCCTGCATCTGTCTTAATGTAATGCTTTTCATATAAATACCTTTACTTGTCAATGTATTGCCTTCCCTTCCTGAACCTTCGTGGTGATGGAATTTGAAGCCTACGGTTTGAACTGTAATTCCTTTGTAGAGGAATAAAGCCTTTCAGAACCTCTAATACCACGGATTCTGCCTATTATTTATACTGAGTTATTCTTACTAGACTTTGCCCCATAAAAAATAGTACCGGTAATGAAATATTTACCACAGTGCAGGGCTGCCAGTGCAGGATCCGACTCCTCCACTCTGGCCTTGATGCTCTCTCAAAAATCCATTATCAACGCATGCCGTATATGTTTTGGGCCCTAACGTGGTCTTAATGTCCAGTATTGCGGAGTGATCTAGTTGGAGCACTTGCATTGGGAGCACCTTGTTGCGTGGTGTTTCCTCCATCTGCTGCAAACATCGTTTCAGCCTGCTGGGGTTGCGATTTGTCCGATCGTGGCTTTACCATTATGTGTAACCATTATGTGTATGGGCGTTGGTTGGGTCTAGCGATTAGGTCACAGGCCTTTCCTTGTCGTGGCGGACCTGAATGAGCAAAATAGTGTCCGTCCGCACCTCGTAGGGCATCGTACAGTGTCCCCTTCACACCGCTGGTCATGATATGCCACGCGATATCACCCTTATGTTCTAGTGTCCCCAGAGGGTGGGAGGAGAAAACGTGCGGCAGCTCAAGACACATGGGAGGCAACGGAGGATCTCACCCTGCACAGAGGGTTGATCTATATTCCAGGTTTTTTGTGCGCCCACTTGTGGTGGATGCCAGGCTTCCCAGGATATATCCGCAGTAAGTATAGCTGGGAAGGTTCTCAGCGTGGCCCGGTCCTGGGTTTTTTGCTCCTTCAGAATGGCTTCGCTTCTGCCGTCTTTGAGCGCCCCTTTGAGGGCACCTGCATCGCTTAAAGAGTCAGTGGGCAGCCCAGAGGTCCTCGTGGTATCCTTTTGTGTTGAAAGTCTTTTCAAATCAGTGCTTCTGCCTCGCACATTTTCCCCAGGGCGCAGCTCAAGTCGCTGGGTCTCCAGTACGGGTACTGCTCCAGACTGGGGGGCGGGAACAGCTTTGTTGCCAGCGAGGCCTCGCTGCGAGAGCGGTTGGGCACTCCGGCAGTACACCTCCTTTGTTTTCTCGCTGCAGGCCGCTCAACGCTTGCTGCGTAGTGTCCTGCACATGGTCCGGCCCCAGGTCCCTTCATAGAGGTGGAAGAGTCTCCATATATGCTCAATGCACCCCGGCCCGCCGGCTGCACCCGCCGGCATCTTGGCCACGCCCCCCCTTTAAGGTACCTTAAATACCCTCATGTAAGTCATCATATCCAGGGACCTTGCAATTGCATATTGTCTTGCATGTGGATATTTTGCAGGCAGTATCTGTAACAGCACTTGTGAGTGAGGAAATTACTGAACTTCATTCTTACTGTGGAGAGCTCCCAAGTGATTGAATACACATTCCCATTAGTAATAATGTTATTTGTGTGTCAGACTGGATGTTAGTCTTGCTGCTGAATGGCCCTATAGTGCCTATTCTTCAGGATTATTTTTTATTTCTTCCTATTGAACATTCCACAATAAACAATATAAGTGACATGTTATACAGAACACTTTTTCATTCTTGAGATAAATATTAGCGATTAGACATTTCTAATGCAGTGTGCACAATGATCATGTTTTAAGCACAACACTTGGAGGTCAAAATGGATGTACAGTATCTCAGATTTTAGGAAGTTTTATGGGGTTAGACTTCAACCAAGTATATCGACATGACTATGGTGGCACATCTGTCCAGCCCTTTAAGAGATTCTCTCACTAGTGGGGGTCAAGGGAGAAATCCAGTGTTTTGCAATGTCACTTTGGTTAATGGACTTAATGTCTTTGCACTTCCCAGAAAGCCCTCCTCCTCCATTATTCCCAACAGCACCAGTTTAGGAGACAGAGAGATAGAGATATGAAGCACTCTTTTAGAAAGACCTTGTCACATTTAGTAAGTCACTCTCTCAGCGCTGCATCTGAAACACCATGGGGAGGGGATGTTTCCTTCCTGAGAGGCAGCAGCGTAAAATAGTCTGATATACTTAAACTGAGCTTTGTTGAGACTGAAAGTGTAAGAGCGGCCATTGTTTTCATGCCCCAGTCACTTTCATCTAGGGAACAGACATCAGCTTTGCAGGCTGCTTTTATACCTATCAATACCGGAGGTTGTGGGTTGTAAAACAGTGGTAAGTCCATCATATATTCCTCAATCACTCAATCAGACTTTTTTGCAAAGTGCTGCTATTCACCCGTGAGGCGGTTGGTTGACAGGCTCAGTCGAACAACCAGGGCTCGAGTCTCTTCCTGGAGTCTGCCAGGGAGGGCAATGTCTGGAGGTGGTGGAGTAGGCTGTTCCTTCTCCTACCTCGCCCCAAAGTCCTGGAACAGCCTCCATTGTTACTTTGGCAGATGATTGGTGTCTGGGCGAGGGAGGAGGAGCGAAGGTGTCTGGAGGGTTGTTGGAAGTTCAGGCGGTGACTGATGTATGCTGGTCTTTGGTTGTGGAGGACTTTGTAGGCGTGTGTCAGCATCTTGAATTGGCATATTTTGTGAACAAGGAGCCAGTGTTTATTGCAGTGAGGAGTGATGTGGGCTAGTTTGGGTAGTTGGAGGATGAGTCTGGCCATTGAGTTCCGTATTGTCTGAAGTCTTCTCAGTAGTTGGATGGTGGTTCCTGTGTACAGAGTGTTGCCGTAGTCCAGCTGGATGGTAAGTAAGGCCTGGGCGGGGGGGGGAAGTGTTGTTCCTGAAGATCATCAGTTTGGTCATGTCATTGCTGAGCTTCAGGCAGTTGGTTTTCATCCATTTTGTGACATTCTTCATGCAGTTGTGGAAGTTGGTCTTTGTGGTAGAGGGGTGTAAAATGAGAGAGGATGAGCTCCGTGTCACCAGCGATGATGCTGAGATGGTGGGTTCTTACAATGTCGGCAGTGGAGTCATGTAGGTGTTGTAGAGGGATGTGCTAAGGATGAACCTTGAGGGACGCCGCAGATGGTGCTCTTTGGTGCAGAGTGTTAGAAGGTTTCTCTGCTTTGAGGAAAGATGCAATCATTTGAGTGCGTCTCCCTCGAGTCCAATGTGATGCAGTCTCTTGATGAGTGTGTGGTAGGATATGGTGTTGTACGCTGCAGAGAGGATGAGGATTATCAGGGCAGCTGATTCACCCCTGTCGAGTAGGGTGCTGATGTCGTCCGTGGCCGTGATCAGGGCGGTTTCAGTACTATGTTTTGTTGGCGTGGAAGCCAGATTGAGAGGTATTGAGTGGGTTGTTTGTCTCCAGGTGTTTGGTGAGCAGACAGTTGATGGTCTTCAAGGACTTTTGCGGGGAATGGGAGCAGTGACTTGGGGCGGTAGTTCTGGGGTTGGCAGAGGTTTTCCTGAGGAGAGGTCTGACTTATGCACATTTCCATCCGTCAGGAAAGGTGGCTGTGGAGATGGATGAGTTGTGGAGGGTGATGAGTTGGCGGATGATTTTGCATGAAAGGTTAAAGAGGCAGTGGGGGCAAGGGTCCGAGGGTACTCCTGAGTGGATGGAGTTCATGATGGCCGTGGTGTGTGGTGAGCTGTTCCCAAGCAGTGATCGGAAGATTGTTGTGGTGTCTTTTGCATTGAGGAGGCTGCAGAGATCAGTGGGTTGGGGTTTGTAGTTGCTGTAGATGGCGAATATCTTGCTGTGGAAGTGGCTTACAAGGGAGTCGCAGAGATCATGTGACTGGGGGTTCGTGTTCTCGGTGGCCATTAGGCAGGAGACCTCTCTGACGATGCTGAAGAGTTCTTTGGTGTGGATGGCGTTTGCTTCGATGCGGATTGTTAGGGCATCTTTGAGGAGGTGATGGTATTTGTTGAGGGCAGACTTGAAGGTGGCTAGGTCTGAGGTGCCTCTGCTAGTGCAGATTCTTCCAATCAGGGAGCTCACTGCTAATTTTGCCTTTAATGAACTATAGTCTGAATATTCTCTAGGGACTCTCTATGACCACCCAGCGTAAGCCTCTGGTGCAGGTATGTTTTTAAATTGAGATCTATATAGTACAAACTCTCTGGATAATTCAGAATACATGCAATGTGGTCATGCTCCCAAATGTTACCCACCATACCAGCAGTTCCCAATCTATGCGCTGCAGCACCCTTGTGTGCCATCACAACTAGCCTGGGGTGCCACGAACAGATGCTCACTGGGGGGGGGTAGACAGTGCAGGCATCTCATGACCTTTGAACACCCAGAGAGGGACTCGACCGCAGAGTTAATCCAACACTCCAATATACTAAAGATGATACCATAAAACCGACCGGAGACCCGGAAGTCATAGCTCTAAACAGCAGCACCTCACATTAAGCAAGACTGTCATTCGCAGTCAGGTGCAGCTTCTTTTTTCCCATGTTTTCCTATTCTATAAGTAATTCCTCGCACATATGGTTTCTGTATGCCACTACTATTACGTTCGGGGTCATCAATGCACTTTATAGAAACGGAGACAAAGTTCTCAGATAAAAATATAAAACTGCAAAAGAAAAGTAAAAATGCCAGAGATGGTAATTTCTATGTTTACTTGACTTCTCCAATCCTCAAGGAGAGGGTTCTGGGTGGGGCCAGGGACAGCCGGGAAGCAGTTGTGGAAAATTTTTGGGTCACAGCAGGGGGGGTTTTAATATCCCCTTTTGCCAAATAACTGTTTGGCTTCTGAGGTTTTTATATTTCCTTGCTGGAGTTGGAATTAGCAGGGGAGTGAGGCTTTCAGAGGAACAGTACATACTTCACAGTGGACTGAAAGTGGACTTTAAGGGAGAGAGGAAAGTCAAACAAAAAGGCAAGTGGCTTCTTTCGGGACATAAATGGAGGCAAAGACTTCAATTTGTAATTTGTTGACCCTTTCTTTATTGAACGTTACCTGGTATCCTCAGGCAATGAGCATGTATTTCGTTTTTTCCATCCATTTTTTAGGTCTCGCTGAGTCAGCGCGCATGCGGTGCTCGGAGAGACATTTTAGTACGCGAGTTTTGAAAGTGCTGCTGGCTGGCGACAAGCTGGCGTTCCCGCGAGCGTGCACGCACACAGCCGGCAGCTTTGCAATATGTACAGCTGCGATCACTTTTCACGCCCGCGCACGCACCACTCGTGTTTCTTGTTGATTGTTGCTCATTGCTGCTCTCCCGGCTGTGGTTGTAGAGTGCTACATATGTAGGACAAGTGTTCTAGCTCCCCACATAGGGGTAGAAACCGCTATTTAAATGTTACAATTAAATCTCCCAGTCTTTGTAGCGTGTCTTCATTTCAGTGTGATGTGACTAGAAAAAAACAAGGGATAACTGAAGTGCTCCGTGTACATACGAGCTTTTTGCAGCAAGTTTACAGGTCTCTTATTTCTGGAAGCACAAGTCTTGGTGCACTTTCAAAGGCCATTGAGCGAGTACTTTAAAGTTAATTTCTGACACTAAAAAACCTCTTTAAAAAAAAAAATATGATTTTGGCAATGTATGCTGCCTCTGTGAGATCTCACTGTACTCCATGCTTTCCGCATTCCCTGTTCTCCCCCCCCCCCCCTGCCCCAGCGCGCGACTGCTTCGCTGCTCTCCCCTTCTCTGCTCCTCTACCCAGCCCACCCTTTGTTTCTAGCGCAGTGCCCGTGTTTATCAGGAAAAGCACAAATGTCAGTGGCTGCGCAGGCATTCTCCTCCAATATTTTCACAACAACAATAAGGCACTATGGGACATGTAGTCCCGGCCTGCAGAGCTGGAAACTGTTAGTAGTATCAATATGACCCAAATTGCTTATTTAGGGTGTTGTCAATATGCAAACCCTTTTTTTCACAAAAAGCAACCACTATTGAATTGGCGAAATACCAGATTCAGAGTAGTGGAAAGATGTTGTTCAACTATCTACTTGACAGGTGGAATATCAAAGATATTGAAGTAAAAGCCTCACTCACATAATAGTGACATGCTTCATCATAGGCAATTACTCCACACCCAGAGAAGATGGTACTCTCTGGGCGGACTCAACCAAAGATATACTGGGAGTTCTTAGATAAATGAACCACTGGTTAGGCAGGGAACCAGATCAGATTAAAAATACCTATGAGTGTACCCTATTTTAAATTATTTATTATTGGGCACTCATGATATCAGTAAAAACTTATTGTCGGGGTTTCTTTGAACTCGATTTGTTCAATTGTACCCGCTACCGTATGCCAACATGTTTCGGCCCGTCTTGTAGCCCAATCGGGTCTGGGGGCCTTCGTCAGGGCGATATCTTTCTTTTCCTTATGCTATAAGGTCCCTGCGATTAAGCTGTACATGTGCTTACATGCAACTCATTCGTACGTGAGGCCTAATGCACTCACCTGTCCGTATGTTCCTTCCGACTTCAGTAGAATTTTTCTATTGGACATGGGACACAAAGTTAACATGTGTTTCTTTGACGAAACAACAACAACATGAATCTATCTACAGCCCGTCTTGTGCTCGTAGTCGTTGATTCTTAGTTGTAGTGATGGTGTACCACCTGACTATGTGCTCTCTGTTAGGGCTTAGTGTAATACATTAATCATTCCAGTTTGCTCACCGCCACATCACATCCACATCTATACACCACACAACGTGATCATCATACTGCTTGTGATTGACTATGAGTGAAAAGGATTGTGGCTATAATGTCTTTTCTAGTCATCAATCCTATAGCTCTCTATTCAGGCACCCATTCCCTTGTTGTGGTGTTTATTCATTTCTTAAATATATCACCATGCATAGTGATCGTGTATATCTCTTTCATCCAGTCGATTATTAAGAACTTCCGGCGCTCACCTACTGCCCTGTGCCTACTGGCATCATGCAGATCTCGTGTGTTAGGTGCAGTCCTGTAGTCAAACACTGCATCAGAGATAAATAAAGGCAACTATTAGCCCGTTCAAAACCGATCTAATGATAAACATCTCGTTCTCTACAAGATTCTAGTTCACGGAACCTTATTACCGCATTACTATCTTTTTACGGTTTAGGGAAATATATACAGGGAGGTATTTATTCTTATTTCGCTTCCGTGCCAGTATTCCTGCTTAGTTCTACAAATCCTGTGTTGCAGGGTGAACTTTCCCCCTATTTGTATATGTTTTGTTTGCTGTCCCTTTTGTTATAACTAGTCTTTTTTTGAAATTATTTAAACAGAACAATTTGGAACCATTGGTAGGCTCTGCATGCGTCTCTGCTATCAACACAAATCATACGCGATAACAGGCGTCTGAATAACAAAGTGTACCCTCGCTGTCACTTACTTCATCAAGGACCCTGCACCGCCGTTGCACCTAGTCAACCACACCGTCTGCCGTCGGGGATGTGAGTACGGCGGTGTCGGCTTTTAACCGAAGGTGCACGAGCCTGATTGGAGGGCGGTTCTGACCCAATTCTCTAACGTCACGCAACGTAATCACAGCTGTTCGCACTTTTACGAGGCTGAACTACAAGACTTGTGGGAAATGTAGTTTATTTATGTCTGGTGTGCCGTGTTCGATCCCCCTCACGGCGAAGGATTTGTTAGTTACAATTATGAGGAGTGTTTCGTTGATCCCTCGTGTAGCTATTTTAATGATAATCGCTTGAAGTGTGTAGAGTTGCTATTTCGCCATTATCTTTGCGGAACTGAACGAGGAAATTCCATGGTGCTCTATGACGTAGCTTTGCCACAGCCTACATATCTCTGAATATGGCAATCAAAAGTAGATCTATTGCCCGTTTAAAACAACAACAGGAAATAAGAAGAAAATTCCGCGGGATGGTTTAATTTGGATTGGGCCACAAAGTATACATATCCCTATAACATGGTAAACAGGAGCAAAAGACAAGAGGCATAGTACAGGAAAGACAACAAAACCTCCGACATATATAACAACAAAAGATTGGGGTGTAATATCAGACCTCGATATATAGAATTTAGGAACACAAGAGGAAAACATCATGAAAGTCGGAATTAGGTAACAAACGTGCAGTCAACTAGATTGATCCACTGATTAGAATGACTTGCCGTTAGCAGATATACGAAACTCAAGTGGGGCTGCCTACATCATACCCACTAACACTGGTCGTGAGGTGAGACACGCTATTTCCGCAAAGATAATGGCGAAATAGCAACTCTACACACTTCAAGCGATTATCATTAAAATAGCTACACGAGGGATCAACGAAACACTCCTCATAATTGTAACTAACAAATCCTTCGCCGTGAGGGGGATCGAACACGGCACACCAGACATAAATAAACTACATTTCCCACAAGTCTTGTAGTTCAGCCTCGTAAAAGTGCGAACAGCTGTGATTACGTTGCGTGACGTTAGAATTGGGTCAGAACCGCCCTCCAATCAGGCTCGTGCACCTTCGGTTAAAAGCCGACACCGCCGTACTCACATCCCCGACGGCAGACGGTGTGGTTGACTAGGTGCAACGGCGGTGCAGGGTCCTTGATGAAGTAAGTGACAGCGAGGGTACACTTTGTTATTCAGACGCCTGTTATCGCGTATGATTTGTGTTGATAGCAGAGACGCATGCAGAGCCTACCAATGGTTCCAAATTGTTCTGTTTAAATAATTTCAAAAAAAGACTAGTTATAACAAAAGGGACAGCAAACAAAACATATACAAATAGGGGGAAAGTTCACCCTGCAACACAGGATTTGTAGAACTAAGCAGGAATACTGGCACGGAAGCGAAATAAGAATAAATACCTCCCTGTATATATTTCCCTAAACCGTAAAAAGATAGTAATGCGGTAATAAGGTTCCGTGAACTAGAATCTTGTAGAGAACGAGATGTTTATCATTAGATCGGTTTTGAACGGGCTAATAGTTGCCTTTATTTATCTCTGATGCAGTGTTTGACTACAGGACTGCACCTAACACACGAGATCTGCATGATGCCAGTAGGCACAGGGCAGTAGGTGAGCGCCGGAAGTTCTTAATAATCGACTGGATGAAAGAGATATACACGATCACTATGCATGGTGATATATTTAAGAAATGAATAAACAACACAACAAGGGAATGGGTGCCTGAATAGAGAGCTATAGGATTGATGACTAGAAAAGACATTATAGCCACAATCCTTTTCACTCATAGTCAATCACAAGCAGTATGATGATCACGTTGTGTGGTGTATAGATGTGGATGTGATGTGGCGGTGAGCAAACTGGAATGATTAATGTATTACACTAAGCCCTAACATAGAGAGCACATAGTCAGGTGGTACACCATCACTACAACTAAGAATCAACGACTACGAGCACAAGACGGGCTGTAGATAGATTCATGTTGTTGTGTCGTCAAAGAAACACATGTTAACTTTGTGTCCCATGTCCAATAGAAAAATTCTACTGAAGTCGGAAGGAACATACGGACAGGTGAGTGCATTAGGCCTCACGTACGAATGAGTTGCATGTAAGCACATGTACAGCTTAATCGCAGGGACCTTATAGCATAAGGAAAAGAAAGATATCGCCCTGACGAAGGCCCCCAGACCCGATTGGGCTACAAGACGGGCCGAAACATGTTGGCATACGGTAGCGGGTACAATTGAACAAATCGAGTTCAAAGAAACCCCGACAATAAGTTTTTACTGATATCATGAGTGCCCAATAATAAATAATTTAAAATAGGGTACACTCATAGGTATTTTTAATCTGATCTGGTTCCCTGCCTAACCAGTGGTTCATTTATCTAAGAACTCCCAGTATATCTTTGGTTGAGTCCGCCCAGAGAGTACCATCTTCTCTGGGTGTGGAGTAATTGCCTATGATGAAGCATGTCACTATTATGTGAGTGAGGCTTTTACTTCAATATCTTTGATATTCCACCTGTCAAGTAGATAGTTGAACAACATCTTTCCACTACTCTGAATCTGGTATTTCGCCAATTCAATAGTGGTTGCTTTTTGTGAAAAAAAGTTACTCTGGGAGAACGCAACCACGTTGTTTACTCTCTCCCTCTCTGTTTGTGATAAAATATGCAAACCCTGTCATGTTTATTTGCTGCAGCTCAAATGCAGCGCGCAATTAGTCTTGTTTGCTGTTCAAGGCATGTTGCTAATCCCGACAGTGCATATGAACACATTATACTTTTGTCCTCCAACATGAGCCATACGTGATTTCCCAAGTATTCCCCCATGGTGCTTTCAAAGGGGATAAAATAACAATGTAACACAGCGTGTCTCCTTTGCCTTTCATTTTTTTCAAGCAGCACGTTTCCAATAGGTGTTTTTTACCACTGTTCTGTGCTGCCTGGCTGCCGTGCACACCACACATGAGGCACTGTTCTCATAGCCATAGGATGACAGCACTGCACTCGCTGCAATACATGCCTGCACAACTCCCAATGACTGGCCTCTCCGAGATCCAGTGACATCTACACCACCCTGTACATATGGAGGAAGGTGCCACTCTTACCAGCACATTTCTGCAGGTCAAGCTAAGATTTCATGACTGCATGCACTCGACTGTTCACCCGAAGTAGCACTGGTCTCACCATGTCACGTAAAAGGCAAGCCCTAATCTTAAACAGACACACACTGACACACATACTTTGGGGCATGCACTTCGATCACCAGCACATCTAATTAATGGTTGCTGGCTATACCACTACCATGCAGACTCTGGAGGGACGGCTTTTGAACAAAAAACTACCATGATTAGAAACCTATGCAACTGCTTTTTAAGTGCATGCCATTGAATGACTGCCACATCTCAGCGCCTAGCAGCGCTACTCTAAGCACAAAGCTTCCATGTTAAACAACAATAGATGTTGTAGCACCCAGTAGAATGTGCTGCATTGCTAAATACTTATAAGGTCCCAAAGGCAAGACCTATTGGCTATGCCAATGCTTGTTAATATTAGGCAGTGCAAGGCAGTAAGGATGTAAGCAAAGGAGGCAGTTTTCATATATAATTGTCATCCTCATAATGATGACTGGAAACACGGACTCCCCCACCATGAAGCCCATTGGCTCATATACAAAGTGAACAATACTGAGATAGTATAGGGCCATCCTGGACTTCTCATGAGACCATTACAGGGTAAAAGTAGGCATTTACCATTCTAACGAGCTAAACAAACTTAGAACCATATCTTTGGATCCCAGGAGAGTCCTGAGGATTTCAATGAGGCGCGGACCATCAACTGTCTAAAGAGGAGTCTGTGGCCAACCTAGTGACTTTTTCCACATGATATGGCTGTTCCCAAATTGGGGATGTTCTGGGTTGGGGCTGGCAATTGTTGGATGGGAAAATGGAAACCACATGGTTTGAGGGATTTTAACTCATGTCATTTGGAATACGAGTAAATCTACCAACATGAAATGTTGAAATATTTTTTAATCTGGGACTAATGGTCATTCATCCTGATGATGTCAGACTATTCACTAAGGGGTAGCCTCGAGTTCCTGACTCTAGTATTGCATCTATGATTAGAATACCATTTCAGCTTCATTGCAATTATTTTTAAAGAGAAAAATTGAAGTACTCCTGAGTCCGGGCTTACATCTACCAAACTGCCCCAAAAAAAGTAACATAATGGAGAGCCGAGACCAGCTTCCAATAGGTCAAGGGAGCCGCAGGTCGAAAGTTTGGGAACCACTGCACCATTTGGATACCAATATTACATTTGTATGAGCATGACTTTCTTTGTTATCTTAAACTGGGCTTCCACATTGGAACCACACTCTCCGACTTCATGTGTGATCTTGGGCAGCTCCCTGTGTGATGTGAGATGAAAAAGCAAGAGGCTGGAGCTTGTGCAGTGCATCAGCATGGAAAGATGGAGTGATATGCATGTGACTGAGTGTGTGAGGCAGACAATAAGACCGTTAATAAGACAATATGCAAACATGTTAATGAGACAGTGAGTAAGGCAACTGAGCATGTGAATAAGCAAATGAGAGGATGCATTATGTTTGAGACTATGTTAACATACTGGAGGTAATACCTGGCACTCCTGGTAACATGCTTGCACTGGTACATAAGAGATTATTATTTGCAAAGCAAACCCCAGAATACTGGATGTAATTCTTTGTATACTGGGGAACCATGCACAATGCTGAAGTACTGGAGGTAAGCATTGGCATAAGGGAGGGCAATCATGTCTTGTTGGAGCAGACTTCGCGGGTCTGGTGACGTGGCTCCTGGACACGGGCTGTACCTCGAAGCCTGCTGGGACCCCCTGCTTGTGGCAACCTAGTGAGTGATTGCGGCGCTGGGTGCTATTTCCTGGGTGCACGAAGCGATCAGTCGAGGCAGAAGGAGGCTCAGCGGGGGAGAGGAGGTCACCTGATAGAAGCGGAGGGCACCACACCGGATACCCCTTGCTGGATGGGGTCTCCTTGCGGCCCAGACGGCACAGCATTGCAACCACCTGAGAGGCAGTAAATTTAGAGATTGCCCGAGTTCAACATGGCGCCCGCAGCAGATGCCATGCCTTGTATGGACACTGGGACCTCTCATACAGCTACAGACTGCACCAGAGGAGTGGCACCCGATCTCCACATCACTAGGGCACCTTGCATCACATAGCTTCAGCAAGTTGATAGGGCCAATTGAATATATATTTGGAGGAGGGGCCCCCCTGCACTTTGAGAGTTACTGGCAAATGGTTACTGGATGTCTTTAACTCCAAGGTCAGAATCCCTTGCCTGACCCCAAGATGGCTGCCACAGTTTTCTCTACCATCGGACTCCGACCGGACCTTGATCACATCCCTCATCGGCCTATATAGTAGCCCCAGCTCCCTCTCTGACTTGTTTATAATCCCCCCCCCCCACCACCTCCTTCTTTTACCTACACCCTCGTAGCCTGTGTATCTATTAAAATCTGTTTTTCCCGAACGTTGAGACCTGAGCAACATGGTTGATGCCCGGTGGAGTTGCTAGACAACTAATTAGGAGATTGGCCCTGGTTTCCCCCTCGACGGTCACCCACCCAGCTGGACATTGGACACAGTTCTCCCTCGTCTCCCTGCTATGGCTCCTTCTTCCCCTCCTTTCCTACAAATTCTCTCAACCTCTGTTTATTTACTGTACCTTACTACACTATTGTAACTGATGTAATTTGTAATGCAATGCTCCTCTGTTATAGCGCTCTGATACCTCCGGGTCTAGCCAGCGCTATATAATCCTTTTGATGTACCCTGTAATGCAACAATCCTCTGGTTAAGTGCTCTCATACCTCCGGGTCTAGACAGCGCTATATAACTTTCGCAAATCAAATAAACTAAAAACTGGTTTTCCTGAATGCTGAGACCTGAGCAACATGGCTGATGACCGGTGGAGCTGCTAGACAGCTAATGAGAAGATTGGCCCTGGTTTCCCCCTTGACCGTCATCTACCCAGCCGGACATTGGGCACAGTTCCTCATAGTCTCCCCGCTATTACTCCTTCCTTCCCTCCTACGAATTCTTGAAACATTGTTTATGTGTACTGTATCTTACTATGCTCTTGTATCTGATGTAACCTTTAATGCAACAATCCTAAATGTAAAGCGCTCTGATAGCCTCTTGGGTCAAGTTCGCTCTATATAAAACTTTATAAATAAAATGTCATGTTGGGAAAACTCATGACTGTAGTAGTAGTAATTTATTTGTTAATTAATTAAAATCATTACAATCATGTACATACACACAAATAAAATAAAACACCTTTGAAAAGAACCACTACTTGAAAATTAATAATTAAACATTTTTCAACCTAACGTTAAAACCTTTACATAAAACAGTAATTAAAAAGCTTTATAATCAGTAGAGAGCATTATACTTCCAATAATTTCCATTTAAAATGCAACAAAATGAAACAGCATATATTAGCAGCAGTTATTGAAATTTGCAATTATTTCACTATTATCGTTTCATGTTAAATGAAAAAAAAGAAAAGCATTAGGCTTACCATAATACCTTTTACTAACGGCAAAAAATATTTTAGCAACATCTTTCTAAAGTAACATATATTAGCAGCAGATATTACAGTTGAGATCCTTTTACTATTATCCATTTATAAACTACTATAAAGTGCATTGTGCTTACTAAGGAGCTTTATGTTAGCAGCAAATAATATTTTAACTACATCTAATTAGAGTAACATGTTTCAACGTCAGATATTTTAGCAGTAACACAGTTGATATAATATGACCTGTGAGCGACAGCAACTTCTACTGGTAACACATTTCATAATTTCAATAAGTAGACATTAAGAGATCATACCAACTAAAAAAGAGAATGTTATCTCTAATAATTGTCTACAAACTCCTAAATTATATTAAGTTGCTGGTACTCTATAGTCGTGTGATATTATTCTTCAAGCAACTATTTTTTGCAATTTCTTTTCCACAATAGTGATTAACTTAATAAAGAGATGGACAAATTTAATATCATCACCACTTAAACAGGCAATAACTGCATTCCTACATGTTCTAACTCCCGATTTATTAAAAATCGGTTTAAGGATAGACTTTCGAGCATCTGTTAGCCCTGGGCATATTGTTACAATATGCATTAAGGTTTCTTCAGTTAACCCACAGAGCCTGCAGACATTAGATGACCATTTACTTTCCCATTTTGGTATTCCATCCTTTGTTGGATATCTACCCAACCTTAAATGAATAAATGTGTTCTTAATCAAAGGTCTCAAATGGTATGACAAATAAGGTTGAGGGGACAACCTACCAAAAGAGTTAGCTATAGTCCAAAAATGAGTTTTTTTTCTTAGGTCATCCTTGTCCACTATAGTGCTAAGCAAAGTAGCCATTTGATTCATTTCTTTCTTAAATACAGTTTTACTCCTCATTTCGTCTTCTAATTTTAAGCATTTATAATTGCTTAAACAGTCATTTAAATATGATTGCCAACTTCTCGAGTATTCACCTTCTGAAATTTCGAGCCAACACAACTTCGCTAAAGATCCTTCCTCTGATCGGACTAATGATAAAAAAGATTTTAAAAATACAGATTGGCGTGTCAATAATTGGTTTTTCAAACCAAATTCTAATCTTATATTGGCACGACTAATATATTTAGGTATCTTAAAAACAGATTTGTATGTCCTAATTTCTATATCATCAAGCAATTTTGCGTCTTTGCCCCTAAAGATGATGGAACAATAATCTAAAGAATGAATCAATTTAGCTCTCATCACCCTCATTAAATGATCATAATTAGGACATACCAATTTGTCTCTCAATTTTCTAAAAGCAAAAGCGAGGGATAAACCCCTGGCTTCAAGTTTATTAAAATGCTGCCTAAATATCAGTCCGTCATCAAAAATAATACCCAAGTATTTATATGTTTTAACATTTTCAATCACCAGGCCGTTAATATTCCATTCTTTTATTCTCGGTTTACCCTTTCCCATAGTCATTATTTTTGTCTTTTTTATATTGTTAGTCCATTTTGTACGACATAGGAGTTAAAGGAATCAATTAACCTTTTTAGGCCAATAGCGGTTTGGCTCATTAAGATGGTATCATCAGCATATTGCAAATATTTAATTTCATTACCGTATATCGAGGGTGAATGCGAATTAATAGTATTAAAATGGGTTGGAAGATCGGCCATAAAAAGGCAAGGAGCCAAAACACAACCTTGTTTTAGTCCTACGTTAGTAGTCAAACGACGAGTCGTATGTTTACCATCGCCAATCTTAATCTGAACCCAGGTATCGGAATAAAGTAATGTAATCATTTTTAATAAAGTTTCCAATATTCCCCAGTTCCTTAACTTCGACCAAAGAATGTTTCGCGGGACAGAATCAAACGCAGCTTTTAAGTCAATGAAGCACACATACAGTGTTTGCTTCCTCATTTTAGCTTTTTCACCTAATAATGTTAATAAAATCAGATTTGTATGAGTTGATTCACCCTTTCTAAACCCAGTTTGAAAGTTGGGAATCAACTTCTCCTTTAAAGCCCATACCTCTAAATCATCCAACAGACAACTAGCAAAAATTTTTGCATCTACATCTGTAAGTGTAATTAATCGATAATTAGCCGGATTATCCTGGGGGCCACATTTATAGATTGGTTGTATGATACTTCCGTGCCATGATAACGGAATAAGGCCTGTTTTAAGTATATCATTAAACAGGAGCATTAATAGCTCCGGCCAATTCCTTAATTTAGCTTTAAATATGGCATTCGGAATACCATTTGGTCCTGGAGCTCCATTGGATTTAATCTTATTTATTGCTTTTTTAACTTTTTCAAGCGACCAAGGTTTGATTTCTACACTATACTGATGATGATTAGGACTCCTGTCTAATTCCATTTTTTATTTTAGACCTAGAGGTAGGACCATTACTAATACACTTATCATGCAATTGGCCTGGAGTATCCACTTTCGAATTAAAAAAATTCACCCAACTTATTTCATCTACATTAGCACTACTGCTTCTATTATTTCCATTTTCAAGGTTATTGATTATGCTCCAGAATAACCGCAGATCTTTTGATTTACACGCATAATGCATCTTAGCCCATATTGATTCATAATGCATTTGCTTTGCTCTCCAAATTTCCTTCTTGTAGCCCTGTTTTAATTCTCTAATTTTAAGTGATATCTCAAAAAACGATACATTGCTTTTATTTCTGTACAGCAATCTAATTGCTTTATTGAGTCTTCTTTTTTGTTGTAATAGGTGGAACGAATACCACCCTGGTTTCTTAGGGTTCAATAATATACCCCTAGATGGCTTATCCCTAGCAAATTTAGCCAGGAGTTTGTTGCATAAATGTGTCCACAATTCCACCATGGGTTTCCCTTCTCCATAAGCAGACGGCACATCTTGTATTAAACAGGTAAGAACTCCCAAAATACTTTCCTCATTTTTTTCATTCCATATTAATCTTTTAAGGTTAAAAACTATGGGAGCTATTTTCAGGATTTTAGTTTCAGGCAGGCAATCAAAGACTAAATCAAATTTAACCACTTGAGGATTGTGGTCACTCTCAATCCTCGGGACTATCTGATAACTGCTTACGAAGTTATATAATTTTTTTGACATTATTGTATAGTCTATTACAGATAGACCACCAGCTTTATTACACGTTGGAGTATTATCTGAGTTTTGCATAATTTTCAAATTGTTTAGTTCAATGGACAGACTGAGTTTAAAAAGTACAGTTTACACCAACTGTCTGTTTTTTTGAGGCAACTAAGTGCATGTTAAAATCACCTGTGATAATAAATGCTGAATCTAGGTGATCAAAATATAAAGTTTTTACCAGTCCCCATAACTGAATAATTTGAGTGGATCTAACCTTCTTTTTACAACTTAAATAAACATTTAAAAAAATAATTGATTGACCAGCTATTAATTTGATACACTGCAACCATTTTAACTGAAGGTCTATTTCAAAATGTTCTACTCTAAGACTTAAAGAAACATATATAGAGAGCCCACCACACGGACGACCTGAATGAGCTTCACGTGTTGCAATATTGCAATATTCAAAATAACCAATAAATGGTTCGCTACACATATTCCATGTTTCTTGGAGAATTATTATATTAAAAGAGTTGAGAAAATCTATTACATTTGAATCCTCAATTAGGGATTTTAAGCCATTAGTATTCCATGAACAGAATTTCAGAGTATTTGAAACTTCATCAAAAAGAGGTTCGCATCAGTCCTTCTTTCCATAATTTGGATTTGTTAATATTCCTGGAAGCCAGCTCCAATCATCTAAAAGTTCTGGGGATTTTTTCAGTGCCTCACATGTTCGTAAACCAGACGGGCTACTTCTAATCTTGATTCCCCTAAGATAAATTTAACTCAGTCGATGGGCCAGATGCCCCTTTTAATATTCTTATGTGTGATACCTCAACTAATTTTTTTCTCCTCCTTTTTCTTTTTTTTTTGAGTCAATAACTCAGGTGCATTGATTGGAATTAGCAGCGTTGGATATCGTGGACCTTGCGGTCTCCAAACTCTAATACCCCACTTTTCAAATATTGTGCCATTGGCCATTATTCTATCAACAATTTCAGTATTTCGCTAAGTTGTAATTGTTGCTTCCCTATTCATATTGACATCTTCCTGCCTAAACTCTACTGCTTCCAGATCCTCCGTTACCACATCTTTAAGGTCTATAATTGCATATAACAATTTCAAGATATTACCTCGATTTAAAATATCATGAGGACCTCTTGTTGTATAATAAGGACAAAAGGCTACTTTCCTCTTATCAATCAACAAGTTTGATGCCTCTATTTCCTCCTCATCTACAAAGGTGGTTGACAACCTGTTCTCGATTGGAGACACCCGAACAATATCTGCTAGGCAGTTCAATTCATTATCCTTCATTAATTTTCCGTATTGCACATCCAATTGGGCCACCTGATCATTCATATTACCACCTTGCTGATGGTTAACCTTCTGGACTCCCTGTTCAACCATTACATCATGAATAGATTTCAGACATAAGGTATGCCCCTGTTCATTTTTAATACTACTTAAATGATCGGTATGGCCTACCAATTTCTGTTTATACCCTAGAGGTTCATCTATAGCGTCCACCCTTTCCTTTATAAGTTGTTTCAATCCATCTTCCCTCAAATTTTGAAGGCTCTAGTATAGGGCCTGGACTAAACTTACATTTATCCTGTTCAACCTTATCACTGTCACAATCCTTCAAATGATTTCTCTTAACATTTAATCCCGAATTTTTATTATAATACCAAAAATCAGAAAATATAATTTCATTTCAGTTTCGGTTTTAGTTTCTTTAGGTTTTTTGGGGGGATAATCACAACTATTCTTAATGGGTGATTGTAAGTTGTACATTATCTTATTACGTGTCTTCCTTAACTTTTTTTTTGCCCTTTTTGAAAGGTTCATTGGTTTTAAAGGGACACTTGTTTCCTGGGTCTGATTTGGGCCTGACTTTTTTACACTACTATGTTTTTTAGTTAACATAGGATATTCAATAATAGAATTTCCTGTTGCCAAACAATCTTTATTTAAATCACCCTTCATATTACTAAGGGGTTCTTCTATTGCATTTATTTTGCTTTCATCTCTTACAAGTTGTTCCTTAATATTATTATCGGAGCTATTTGTATTATTTCCATTGAGTACATCCTTTTGATGAAGAGTCAAATTATCTAATGACAATAGCCCCTGTTTAGACGTACAACCTGAGATATTCTTTTTTTCTAATGAATCAGTTGTTTTTTCCGTACCTTGTATTCTTGCACCCGACAACATTTTTACTTCGTGGACCATTGAGCTTACTATAGATGGTAAATCGGAAATTTTATCAATCAATTGAGCGCAGGTACATGTTATATACAGGTTCTCTTTGTACGCTTGAACCTTTGTTATGAGGTTAGTTAATTGCAGGAGTTTTGTATCAATACCCACAACATGGGATGCTAATCTATTTAAGATATCTACTTGGACGTCCAATTTATCAGAATGGAAATTAAGCGCATTGGTGATAGAGTCCATGGTATATAAAAGACAATCCCATACGCCCCTCTCAGGACTAACCACTCTTTCTTTTGGCTCACCTAGGATTGATTTGTCTGTCTCCTCCAGTTTAATTGGCGAAGATAAATCTGCTAGATTAAAATGGCCATTTAATTCTATGCTAGGTTGATCATTTATATTAATAATATTATCAGTACTACCCACACCTGGTTCCACCAATGATTCATTAGTGGTAAAACAATTCTCCATACTTATACTTGACTGTTCCAGATTAAATAAACTGACATTACCACTTTTGTCCAAACAGCTATTTGGACTGAAAATTAAGTCCTCTAAAACTTCTGGGTCCAATATTGGTTCAATAATATTTTCTTCACAATCCAAATTTACAATTCCACGCTCGACTTCCGAATCGAACACAATAACATCTTCGACATTTTTTTTATCATTCAATGTCTTACAAGAAGACATATCACACCTTACTTCCAATCCTTTTCTACATCCATCTGGTGATCTATTACTCTTCACATGACTGATAATATGAAGGTCATCATCTGTTTGAATTTCTACCTGGTCAGTAATAGGGACGCACACGTGAATCTGTGCCTGAACCTGCGCCCTTTGCTGGCCAGCTAAGGATGATGTCGCCTGGGACAAAGATAACGGCACCTTTCCCACTCCTATCCCTTCATCAGTTGTATTCCTATTCTGACTACGTTGACTATCCATTATAATATTCAGATTTTCAGGCATCTTTAAACAGATCAAATCACAACTCTTTTCCCCCTTTTTACACGATGATAGCGGTGAGTTTAAGGACACCTTACCATCACTAGTATCCCCACTAAACTCACCCATTTCCTTTTCGGTGATATTACTTGTGTATTTGTCAGACTGGTTTTGATGGTACTTAAAAAAAATAACTCCTTATAGATGATTGAGCCACATATGGAGATTTCATACAGATCCTACTATCCATACTACCCATAACCTTATTAACGGGCGCTGATAAGACCTTATCTTCAACTGACTGGCACAAACTCCCCTCTATGACTGCACTGCTATTTTCCTGCTTATCCAAATTTTCCCCATTTTGCTTATATTTCTCCGGTTGGGGTGGTACCACTAAAGATTCTTTAGCTATCTGGCTTTGTGTAGGCTTTGTTATAGCCAAACGCTGGCGACCTGTATTTAACTGTTTTTAACCAAATCAAACTATTTTTTTCTTAATCAATTCCCTCCACCCACCAAACAAAAACAAAAAAATAATTTTAACACTGACACAAACCCTTTATCAGACTCATGCACAATTAAAAATCTACTACTAATTAGTTTCTGTCGATTTCCGTTGATTCCGGTAATTCAGCAAATTCAACAAATTCTGCTATTTAAAAGGTGTTTTTTTTTTTTTTTTTTTTTTGTATCCGTTCAGTTCACTTTCCTCTCGCTTTTCCTCTCCAAAAGAAACTTCTCTCTGGAACGCCGCACTCTTTTCACTGCGCCACCTCACCGCTTGTAAAAAAAAGGAGAAGAGCTGCACTAACCTAGCCCACTAGCCAGGTATACCCTCCTTTGTCTTAAGCAGGCAGGCAGGCAGGCAGGCAAGGCAAAGCAAGAGGGAGGCCACCGGTACAGGCTCGGTCAGGCACTGTCAGCTCAGCAGCGTAAGAGCTCAACCAGCTGAACAGGCGATGATGGCAACAGCAACAAAATCGCTCAAGCTTTCCCGCCTGTCCACTTGCCACGTAACTACTCACACCTCTCTTATAGCTTACTGCTCTCCGCTCTCTCATCAAAAGTCTTTACCTCTGTTATCAAACAGCAGGCAGGAAGCATGGCGGCAATCTAACGCCGCCGAAAATGAGCTTGAACTGGGCAGGGTAAGGCGGGTCAGGCAGGTCAGGAGCACCTTCACCTTATGCCTCCTGTCCCCGTACGACCTCCACCTACCGCCAACAACCTTTCGCTGCTCAACTGTTCAGCTCTGCCACTGCTCTCAGCTCTCAGCTGCAGCTCGCTCGCTGCACGCAGCACCTCTTGCCACAGCCAACTGCCGTCGGATGCTGAACACGCTCTGGTCTGCTCTGCTCCAAGAACTCCGCACCTGACTCCACTCACGCCGGAGTCCAGCCGCCGCTGCTCGTTTCTGCCAGGCAACTGGATCTCGTCACCTGCGCGTCCTGAGCTCCCTGGGTGGCAGTGATAAGGCTGAGGGCCTCTTGGGTGGCAGTAATCCGAGTGGGTGACTCACCCCAGCGTTTTCACTGCATTATCACTGTAATATGCCCATAATATTAGCTCTCTGAGATTCGGTAATTTGCGCATGCGCGAAGAATTAACCTCATGACTGAATGCTGGCTCTGATATACCAGACGTAGGTTGCGACATACTGGTCACCACTGGTAAACACAACGCTTCAATGGCAAAATTTTGGGGAACTATAAGTAATTCTTGTCATATGGAGATAGCCATGATATATGGCAGGCACCTATCACAAAAGCCTAGATCTGGCACCCTGGAGGTAAGTGGTGATATAAGGACCCACAGCACATTTTGAAAATATGAGGTCAACTCTTCTGTGACCTCAAGCTACACTGGCACATCATTATAGTATTTGAACATTTAATAAGTAGCTATGACATTTTAGCAACTTTATGTGAAAAGTGAGCTTTAAAATGTTATATTTTACCTCATATTTTTTTCCAAATATTTCTCACAGGAATAAGTCCCCTCCCCCACGTACGCTGTTATAACTCGTCTGCCTCACTCAAATTCGGTCAAGTATTTTTAAAACACAGCATTTTCAAAGATCACTAGTCCGCAGTGAAGAGACCCAGAAGGCTAGTGCAAACACCATAAAAACGGTCTCCTCCTGGGTGCTACAGAAAGGTCAGCTTCGATTTATAACTGACTTTCCGAAATTGGGAGTGACGGATTCTTTACAACCATGGCCCCTTCAACACGATGTTTTAATCAAAACTATCAAGTCTTCCATCGACAAGGTGATCCTCTCTTTTCATTGCACATTGTGTGTCCCCTCTTAGACGCTACATCAAATACTCTTGTTTAATTGTTGAGCGAGGTCTTCTAAGGGGTGCATTTTGCACAGATCCAGGAAACAAGAGGGCAGGCACTTCATTGCTGGGTTTATAGAGAACAACATGTCAACGTTAGCTAAGTGGGTATTGACATTAACAGAAGTAACTCAGTTAAAGGAAGTAGGTGTTTATACTCTTGTGAAGATAAGCGTTGTGAATGTTGTTTATGCTGTGACCCTAGCAATAAATGTTACGTCGTTCTGCACCGCTAATCTCTAGTGTACCGAGCTGGAGCTTACTCAGACGAATACAAAACCTCGGAGGACCATGTTAGCAAATTAACAGTCAAAAGGGATAATCAAAACAACAACTTTAAAAGCGTTCGACTACAGTTGTTTATAACCAACGTGATTGCAACCCAAGGAAAATCAGCTGCAGCAGAGTGGGATGCTGATAAAACTGACACATGGACACAGAGGAAACGATTAGCAATAAGGTGACTCCGACTGAAATTAAACGCTGGATTTGGGTCTTAATCAAGTTGACTGATTTGTCATCTGCTGGTCCTTAAGTGAGTTGATCTCCCGCAGGGCTCTTGCAGTCTTATATTTTGAAGTAACTGGATTCTACAATTCCTAAGATAAACAAGCATTTGCAATGCAATAGGTCTTGCATCTGCAAGAGTTAGAGCTATTGGCAATGTAAATGACAATGTTTTTTACCTATGTAATACATATGTGGGTAACGTATTTTGAGGAAAGCCTGTGCCTAGAAGCAATGTCTTGTGTGACTCGGCACACTATGCCAGAAATAAGTGCTAGGACAAGGGTGGGTCTGTGCAAGTAATGAGTAAGAGGACAAAGAAGCAACGACTACAGAAAGAAAACAGTAAGCATTGTGAAGATAGCAAGTTAATGAGAAATCTTCGCCAGGCAATCAAGTTCTGAAAAGAAACACATGGAGAGCGATAGAGACAGGGAGGCAGACAAATGGAAATGAAAGGAAGACGATACACAGGAAGAGACGAAGACTGCATGAAAAGATACAGACACGTGAAAGGGTAGACTAGGAGAGAGATGGATAGTGGAAGGCAGAGGCATAACAGACCGGGGACAGGAAGAGCAGCAGACAGAGTGCCTTACAAAGACACAGAGGACAGCATAACGGCAAATCCACGTGATTGTGAACTACTACAGTCTTTAGCCTGGCCCCTCCCTAGCCAGAGTGGATGAACCAACATTGTTACACTGGCTGGGCACACCGAGGGCTCCTCACCTTTTATTCGAGCTCAGAGGAAACCGTGCTAATCTAGCTACGAGTTTGGCTCTATAGACTGGCCCCTTTAAGTACCTTAGTCTGTCGGCCAATCAGTTCCATGGCTGTGCAAACATCCTTTTACTGTGTTCCGAGTATACTACATGGCGACCATTATTAAAGTGTCAGACCCCAGAACTGCCTATAGCGCAATCTTACAAAACATAAGGAATGATATAATAGAAAAAATGCAGTCCTGGCCTACATTATTTACAACAAATCAAACAGTCCTCAATGAGGTCCATTTACAATATCCTTCATAGCGTCCCAATACCATGCAGGTCCAGTATATCATCTTCCCCAGATTCCTGCGGGCGATCCCCCACAGCTGCAACCAGTGGAAGTGCAGCTGAACCCATTAATGTTAGGCTTACCTGTCGAGAGAGGTTGCCAAGTGAAGTCCCAGGATTTAAAGCAGGAGGGAGGAGGAAACAGCCCAAGGACAGGGAGGGAGCTGGAAAGAAAAGGGGGAGGGGAGCAAGCAGTGCCAGCAAACAGCAGAGAATGCGCGGCAGCCGTGAACTGGCTGCTGCGCTGTCTAATGGCCATTCAGAAAAAGAAAAGTGCCTCTGCCATTGTTGCTTATTAGGAGCAGCGTGCCGTGTTGTTGAGAAAAATAAAACGTAGAAAGATGCTGAAATAGGAGTTGCGGGAGCTGCGTGGCTGCAATTGTTTAAGATTATGTGCAGAGTGTTGCTAATATGAAAGCAGGCACCATGCTGAAACAAAGCGCAGCGCGCAGGTTGGGGATGAGGAGCAGACCGTTCAGCAGAGAGTAGAAAGGTGGGTGCCCTTGCAGGAAAGTATGTTGTGCATGCAATAGGAGAAAGCCATTTAAGAAAATAGTGCTCACAGACTGTAAATAAAACATACTGAGTAACAACACACGTAAGCGGGCCAGTCCTCATGGGAGGATTCAAAAGGAGAAAAGGAGATACTAAGGAGGTACTACTAAGCCTCTTGACAAATCAAAAGCAACCATTTAGAAAGGACAGTAACAGAAGCCAATGGAAAAGATGGGTGGAAAATGGGTGGAGCTTAAAGTCCATACCGCAATACAGCATGTCTCAAAGAGACAGCGCAAGTGCTGCCTAGGCGAGACCTATAAATGATTTTGTATATATTATACATAATGGTGACACTCCACATGTAACCATTATGACTGCTTAAGGGGTTCTACTATGATCAAACAATGCACACAAATAAGGTTAGGATGGTGTCCAGCTTGCATATTATTGGTGCACGGGTCAATGTGTGCAGTAGACAAACAGATTTAAAAAATATATATTTCTGCATGTTCTAACAGATTTTCCTACAATTCATTTTTTTCAGAATGGTATAGCCTAATTCCTTTGTGTGCAGTGAACAATGAAGCGGTTTGAACATTTCCCCATTAACTATAATAAAACTAAGACGATAAATTAGCATTTGGTGGAAAAATACTAACATTTTTACTTAACAGATATTTGCTTCTTGTTATCTTTAAAACGTTGAGACTTGCTATTGTGGGAGAAAGATGTACCACAAATTTTAGATACACAAAAATGTACATCCAGCAGCGTTCCCACATTTACTGGATCAGAGATGGTGTTAAAGCCCAATTTCATGAGGCAATGTGTCTCTGCCTAAGGCACTTTCCAAAGTATCAAAAATCAAAAAACATATTTCATTAAATACACAGGACCACTCAATAATTAAGTTCTAGATTAATGGGAAACGTTTAAAACGTTTTGTTACAGAATTTAATAAATCAAGTATTACAAAGTCAATGCCATTAAGGCTCTCTGTAATGATTTTGTCAGCAAATCAGAGCATATGAAAAATAAACATAAATTGCCTTAATACCTAAGAACTAGCCCACTACATGAATAATTATTCAGCACCCTCTATGCTAATGTTATCAAAAGATGTTACCACAAAAGTAGATACATGACCAAAAACGTTTTATATGAGGGGCCACAGTGAACCAGCGGAAGTACTTTGGTGAATGTTTCACGTTCCGACTGAAAGTTCATCGAAAGCAGAATAACAAATACAGTTGAAATAAACGAATACATCTCAGTTTGACTGTGTGATGCAGAGTTGGAGAGGAGAAAATGTGGGCAGGGGGAACAGGAGTGAAAAGGGTGACTTCGATCTTGGACAATATGGCTTTTATGTCTAATTTGTACCCTAGTTAACAAACCTCAGAAAACCACACTTCTAAACATCATAGATAATCTGTTTCAAAGCAACAGTACCACATCAGTCAACATGTGAAAAAAGTACGAAAATACATTATGCACATTGTTAATGATGCACGAAAATATAAACCCACAAAAATCTTCCACACTATGATCTTAGAAAGGCTTTCATAATATATTTTGATTTATCATGTAAGTTAGCATATAGCCTCATTTGCAAATTTATGTTCTTTAGTAATGCCTACATGTTATAATACCACGTTTTTAGGTCTTGACTTTCCCTGTCTATGGAGAGATCACCGGCAGTCCTTAATGTTTTGCACAGGTGCAGCACTAAGGCTGAAATTGCACAGAGCCTAGTCTGCATGCATTCACGACCTTTTCAAAGAGGTTGTGACATTTCTGCCTGTCTAAAACATATTTACTTAGGCTGCAGCCAGACTGCTCCAAACCACAATGACCTACTAGGTAACTGCTACTTCTCAATACACAGAAAACCAAAGAACCAACAAATCGCCAAGTGACAGCAGCAGGACTTTCAGGATGCAGAAGCGGAATATCACTTAAGTGAAAATGGTGTCAGAATTTGCATATTCACTCACTAATCCACCTACACATTCCACTTAGTGACTTAAGCACCCAGTCCTGAGATTTGTTTGTAACCTAAAGGTCATTCATCCCTATTTAGCTGTACATTTTCAGAGAGCAATTTAAGCTTGATCCAGTATATCCTGCCGGACCAGTTCTGTAGGGAATGGAAGATTTCACTTATTGCCTTCTGCATGAGAGGGAAGCTTGGTTTGCTACTGTCATGCTCTACCTATTCGGTGAGGAAGTAAAGCTTGCCCTGCTGCCCAATTTCTACCTACTCTGTGATGGTGAAAGCTTGTGCAGCTCCTGCCCAGCAGAACCTCACCTCTGAAGAAGGGAAGTTTACACTGCATCTGCCCAAAGTATACTTGTTCCGTGAAGAAAGTGTGCCTCCACTGCTGTTACCACATCTTCTGAAAAACCAAAGGACAATTTGAAAGCACTTCTATAGCATGCCCAAGCTGATCTGAAGCGTATGTTGGACCCAGGGCAAAAAACAGTTTGGGGGGTTGGGCAGTGGGGTGCATGGGAGACCCACAGACTGGTTTCAATCCTAGCTTTACAGCCTCATCTAGCTGTGTGATTCTGGGTAATTAACCTTCTTTGCTGTGCCTCCTTTTCAGCGTGTCACATTTGATAGCAACTTGAAATAATTTAGTTAAGGATGCACACTGTAGAAAAACCTCTTGCACATGACAGATCACATCCTTCCACATCTACAACAACAATGAAGGCCGTGTAGAGAAGGCACAAGACAACTGACTTGCCTCTTGGGTAACAAATAAAATTGTTATTAAGGCAGAAGACTTGCCTCTTGATTCACTAATAAAATTTTCCTTTGCAGAGAATTTGTGGTTCCGTAACTGTAACTAACTATAAGTGCACTGACATACTCCAAAGTGCTAAAGTGAAACAAACTAAAATACACTTTTATTTCTTATTTTTTGTTTAAAAGTTTATAGAAAAACGCTCTAAAGTGTCAGTGAGCAAAAAGTGCATCAGTGTTGGAGGTCCAGTTGTGGAAATGTGCTTTTCAATGAGCACACCAGTGCAGGGGTCACCCTTCTCTGTCCACGGGTCCTTAGACCAACAAAATAGAGATTGGCACTGAAGCTGGAATTCAAATAACAAGTTTATTAATCACTCATGAGTGGGACTACGTCCACACAGCACTCTCAAGTGCTGCCTGAGGTAGTACATTGAAGTCACAGAACACAGGGCTTATATACAGAGTTTGTTGCAGAGTAAGCATGAAGTTACAAATAGAAAGTACAGACCTACACAGGAATAGTTACCGACAAACATGGGCAGATGGGAAATCACTTAGTTAGCAAAGTGGGAGGGGGAACATAACTGCTTACAGTTGCAAGACACAGTTGACAGTTATGTCTTTAGTTAGGTGCATTCTAGCAGCTACAGGTCTTTTCTCAGCACATATACAATGCTTGAGCTTAGAATAGAAGGAGTTAACTAAAGCTGATGACTCAAGCAGAATAGAAAAGCAAGCAACAGTGAAGACGGAAGAGTCACAAGGCTAATAAAATGGATGCTGCAAAAAAGGTGGCTTCAGCTCATGCTAACAGCAATTATTTTCAATTCCCACAGACCACCCTTTTAGCATTGGCTGAAGACATCTCTATAACTTCGAAGGGGCACGGAAGATATCCTGTACATCTATTCTCATGAGTTCATTAATTTCCTGGTCCATTGCTAGGCGGGCATTTACATTCTTGACATTTTGTTTAGCTGGTATACATGAGGCACAGGTAGAAATACAAAGGGAACAGAGCATTGGGCTACTTTGGATACATAGGCAACAGGTGAAAAGAATCGTAAAAAATATACATAGGGCTGACAATATTTTCCAGCCCCATACAGTAAACATAGTCCATAGCCATCCAGTCAAAGTTCATGTCTCTGAATCCTGATGAATTTCAGCGGCTATTTTGTGCATTTTGGAAATTGTTTCAAAAACTGAAGGGGCGTGGTCAGGGATGTACACACGAGCTGCTCCCAATGATGCGGCATGCTCCACCACGGTCGGCTAGGATCACATCGAACACCATCCTATTTTGGAGCGCCACAATTCTCGCAATTTGTAGTTCTGTGATATTTCCAAGCGCCATCGCTGTCTGATTTGTTACAGTCTCTACAACACGTGTTAAGTATCTTATCTTTCTGCTGTTTAAGGCTGCACCAACAAAGAAGAACAGTCCCAAATTAAAGTCAATATATTGCTGTAGTGTAGTATCAGTTTGATCCACCTCATCATGATTTATTGTCCTCTTGAATCGGCTCTAAGAAATGTCATTATACAGTTTATAGTCTTTACGGTAGGATGCAGGTGCCAAAAACACAGATGGAAGCAAAAAGGACACAAAGCAGCTTCCAGAACACCCAATAGGTAGGTGGTAATAACCTTTATTTCCACAAATGAAATGGGTGTTATGGGAGGACAAAAAACTGCTATTGTTCATTCCAGTAATGTTCAACACTAAGGTACAGTCACTTTTTCCCACAGGGATATTGCCAATACTGCTCACACAAAAGTCTGCTTGAGCGCTAGTAACAGCTATAACAGAAGGTCTATTACCCTTGATAGTTTGTTTGTTAGGGAAAACATAGCGTGTGGAGGAGTTTCCTCTGTGATACTCTTCCATTTCCCATACAGTTCCTTTAGCTTGTGGATCTCCTTCCTCATCAGGGTAACATACTCTAATTAACTGAGTGTTAAGTCTTCCTACATCAAAGTTGGTAATATTACCAATATGAGAAACTCACAATAGTGCAAACCAGGCTCTGCAGGAGCCATTATGTGAAACCGGCACGGGAATAAAAGGCGTTCCTCCCTTTTTCTGATGAGCTGGCATCATTCCACACACCCAACAGTTGGTAATGTTCGTAGCATTGTGGGTGTGATGCAACATTTGAATGAACGTATTGTTGAGATAGGACATTCTGTGCTTCTGCTCATGATAAGGAAGAGAAAAAGAGTGGTGTTCAATGGGGACAGGAGTAGTAGCAGTCAGTAGATGATTTCGAGCAGGAGCTACTCCCTCTACAACCCATGTTATTGTAGCAATAATAACAATCAAAGTGAGTCCAATAATGAACATACTATTTTGATCACAAACTCTTGCAGCAGCTTGCATCTTTTCCTTAGGCATGTTCGTCTCGTCCTTGAAAAACAGATAGTGCCCTAAGGTCCTGGGCAGACGCTGGTTTCTTCACTGAGATTGAGATGAGTAGTCACTAAAAGGTTATCCCCCTTTGTAACTCAGGCTTTCACTACCCAGGACAGTGGCTCAAACAGTCTTTTTCAGCTACAAAGGGTCTTTCTTCCTGAGTCGCAGCTGATATCGAGATGTACCAGGGATTGTGTGGTCCGGGAAGACTTCCTCAGGTCCTTCAGGTGTCGTAGCATGTCCTTTCTCGGTATCCAGGGTATCACGGGGATCTGCCAATGCAGCTGGGCTCACTAGGTCTTGCAACACTTTCCGGCAATGTGTCGCATGAACCCAGTTCTTCCGGTTGGTCACTTGAGCCGCAGTCCTGGTAGCCAAGAGCACCTGCTCAGGGCCACGCCAACAAAGCTCCAAGGAGCTGGTCCGCTGAAAGGACTTCGTCAGAACGAAGTCACCAGGCTGTAGATCATGGCCCTCACCCTGCGACCTGTCTGGAAGAGTCTCCCGAACCTGTTGATAAATAGAAGACAAACTGTCAGTCAACTGAGACAAATAGACACTCATCAGTACACAAGGTACATCATGTATAGGGCGTGGCTTAGGAATACCCCAAATAATCATTGGCCTTCCAAAACCACCTCATATGGTGTGAGGCCAGATCGTGTATGTGGTATCAATCTAATAGATAGCAATGCTAAGAGCAGTGCATCAGGCCATTTCAAAGATGTGGAAGCCTTTATTTTGGCAAATTTTAATTTACTCTTGTAATGTGCCACTAGCCCAGCTGATTGTGGGTGAAAAGCAGCATGAAACTTCTGCTTAATTCCCAACCCTTTCATAAGGTAATCAACAATTTGCCTAATAAAATGGGGTCCGCTGTCACTCCACAAAACTCGGCAAATGCTGAATCGGGGGAAAGAACTCCTTTAGGAGCACCTTTGCTGTAATAAGAGCTGTATTATCTTTCGTAGCATATGCCTCCACCCATTTACTAAAGGCACAAACCACTACCAAGACATACTTCAAGTTGTTACTGCGCCGAAGCTGGATGTAATCCATTTGCAGAACCTCAAAAGGTGCAGTAGGTATTGCAAACCCTCCTGTTGGAGTTTGTGTTCCTTTTCCAGGATTATACTGGAGACAGATCAGACAGGACTGGACTATTTTCTTAGCCGTACAGACAATCTCTGGATGATCCCAAACTTGAATAAGTTGCTTTGCTATTGAGGATGCTCCAACATGTGGCGGCCCATGTGCCATGTGAATCATATGATGTAAATAGGCTGTGGGTAACTTCCATTTTGTCATTTCTTTATTCCTCCAACGGCCCTCATCATCCAATGCTCCCTCCTTAGACCATTGGTCTAATTCTTCAACAGAAGCAGATTGTTGCATGTCCAGCACTTCTTGCCTGGCATCATGCCAACGTTCAGCCTGTGATTTGACTACATACATAGATGTGGTACTTCGCTGCACTGCGATCTCTCGAGCTGTGTAATCCGCAAAGGCATTGCCTGTCCCTATTTTATCGGTCACTTTCTTGTGTGCGCTACATTTAACAATTGCTACTTTCTTAGGATAGGTCAAGGCAGTAAGGATATTATGTACTAATTCCCCATACACTATTTGTGTACCATGTGAAATGAGAAAGCCTCTTTCTTTCCAGAATTGCCCGAACTTATGAGTCGCACCAAAGGCGTCTTGGCTATCACTGTAAATGTTAAGAAGCAACTCTGTACTAAGCTCACATGCTCGTCAGTGTCATCAACTCAGCTGCTTGAGCTGACTTCTGTGGGATACGAGCTGTCTCAACTACTGTCTGAAGTGCTGTAATTGCATAACCAGCAGATGTAGTGCCATCAGGCAATTACAGGCAGGATCCATCAACTCACAATTCCCCATCAAGACTAGAAAAAGGTGTATATTGTAGGTCAACATCATGAAGGAGTGGGTTGCACACCTCGTATTCAACCAATGTTCTTTGTTTATTAAATGTCCGAATCTACTTTGTGCGTGCTTAACACTGGTGACGTGCCAAGCCCAAGTGCACGTATGAACTAAACAACATCAACTTTGGGGCTGTCTTTTCGCCCCAAAACCAGTGGCACTGCCAATATTGCATTTGCAAATGTTCTCGTTTCTTTGACACTTATGCTTAATATTATTCCATGTTTTCTCCCCTTTTTCGCTGTAAACCATTCAAAGTCCATATGCAGGGAAATGCAATTTTCTAAGTTTCTCATGTTTAGGTGGGCCTTCCGAACCTCTTCTTCAAAAACACGTACAAGAGCGAAGTTCATCAAAAGCAGTTTATTAAACCCAATGCATTTCGGGCCTCTGGGGGCCCTTCGTCAGGGGTAACTGAAAATAACAATAGGACATATATTAAAAAACCTGAAACATGTATACTTACAAGCTCATTGAACTATGCTTATGGTACAAATTACACTTGTCTAAATATGACACTTTAAAACCTCCGTAATGTTATCAACTCTGTTCAAAACCAACTGACTCTTAACATCAATCAGCATACCTTCATTCTTCCCATAAGTGTATTACTACTAGCCACTAGATCAATGTCTCCCCTCCGATGACCTAATTATCCTAATCAACCCCCATCACGTACTTCCAGTTTTTTGGTGCAGGACCCTCCCGGTCTATTATTCGCTCATCTCCTACCTCCCCTTACTTGGCAACCCTCGTTCACATCCCTTCATTCCCCTTCTTTTTTGCTCTTTTTCTCCGAGCTGTTATCCTTCTTAGTCAGTTGTCACACTACGTGAAAATGCCTCGCTGCCTGTAATTTCTCTCCCTTAACGAGACTTTCCAAAGATACCCTTCTCGCGTTACCAAACAGCCTGTCCTATTATTCTTTTTCGCATACCTGCTGTTACGTATTCATCCTATACGAGTTAAAAATAAGAACACTGTGAAAAACGCTATTCCTTGTCCCATGCAGGGCGGAACAACAATGTCTATCAAGCATGCTTATTATTTGTTTCTGGAAGTCAAGTGAATACTGAAACATTTTTGGACACATGTACAAATCAATCTATATTGTTTACATTTAAATAGCTGTAGTACGGATTTGTAACAAAGTTGAATCGATCATTATATGTATTAGTATACTTAGCGTAATGCTTTGAGTATACAGTTCGAGTGTATTATGGGAGTTGGAGTGTTTAAAGCATAATTGATGATGTCAGTCAGGTGTTAAATGTCACGTGGTAGAAGGGGAGGGGAGGATGTTATAGTTTAAATTTGGGTGGCGAGACAAGCAAAGTTTAAGTCTTTTGGCGCAGGAATGAGGAGGATGAATACGTAACAGCAGGTATGCGAGAAAGAATAATAGGACAGGCTGTTTGGTAACGCGAGAAGGGTAACTTTGGAAAGTCTCGTTAAGGGAGAGAAATTACAGGCAGCGAGGCATTTTCACGTAGTGTGACAACTGACTAAGAAGGATAACAGCTCGGAGAAAAAGAGCAATAAAGAAGGGGAATGAAGGGATGTGAACGAGGGTTGCCAAGTAAGGGGAGGTAGGAGATGAGCGAGTAATAGACCGGGAGGGTCCTGCACCAAAAAACTGGAAGTATGTGACGGGGGTTGATTAGGATAATGAGGTCATCGGAGGGGAGACATTGATCTAGTGGCTAGGAGTAATACACTTATGGGAAGAATGAAGGTATGCTGATTGATGTTAAGAGTCAGTTGGTTTTGAACAGAGTTGATAACATTACGGAGGTTTTAAAGTGTCATATTTAGACGAGTGTAATTTGTACCATAAGCATAGTTCAATGAGCTTGTAAGTATACATGTTGCAGGTTTTTTAATATATGTCCTATTGTTATTTTCAGTTACCCCTGACGAAGGGCCCCCAGAGGCCCGAAATGCATTGGGTTTAATAAACTGCTTTTGATGAAGTTCGCTCTTGTACTTGTTTTTGAAGAAGAGGTTCGGAAGGCCCACCTAAACATGAGAAACTTAGAAAATTCAATTTCCCTGCATATGGACTTTGAATGGTTTACAGCGAAAAAGGGGAGAAAACATGGAATAATATTAAGCATAAGTGTCAAAGAAACGAGAACATTTGCAAATGCAATATTGGCAGTGCCACTGGTTTTGAGGCTAAAAGACAGCCCCAAAGTTGATGTTGTATCTTGTAGGTCAACACGACCCTTTGTGTGTTCTTCAGTAAGGGATATACAGTCATGTAGCTCTTGTGGCCGAGACTGGGTAGCTGGAAGTGGCAATAATGTAGCAGGATTCAGAGTCAAACATCTTTTCAACATGATATGAGGGGCCAAAAGTGTCAATTCATATCCTGTCAAGCGAGCACTAGTCAGA
This sequence comes from Triturus cristatus, assembly GCF_964204655.1. Classification (NCBI taxonomy): domain Eukaryota; kingdom Metazoa; phylum Chordata; class Amphibia; order Caudata; family Salamandridae; genus Triturus; species Triturus cristatus. The sequence continues at coordinate 668,451,976 of NC_140590.1, forward strand.
TGCTGTGTCTTTGTTTGATTTAGCAAAGCATCGACTGAATGAGGGACTAACACAAACCATCTATGTGACAAGACTATTCCCTCACTCTGACGTATGGACACAACCACTGCTGCTACGGCACGGAATCAACCAGGCAGCGCACAAGCAACTGGATCAAGGACAGCTGAGAAATTTGCACAAGGACGTTGTTTATCACCATGTGTCTGTTTTAAAACCGAGAGGGCACAACCTTCCCTCTCGTGTACATAGAGTGTGAAAGTCTTAGTGTAGTCTGGAGTTCCTAATACTGGGGCAGAACAAAGAGCTTGACGTAGCTGTTGGAAGGCATTCTGGCATTCAGTAGTCCATGGGAGAGGCATCGGAGTGGCTTTCGTAAAAAGGGTCAACAAGGGTTTAATAATGTATGAAAAGCTAGGGATCCACTGCCTATAGAAAGAAGTAAGGCCAATCAATGCACAGACGTTCTTCTGAGTACGGGGCACAGGTGTGTCTAAAATGGTCTGAATGCGATCTGGTGTGAGTGCACGTCCCTCCTAAGACAGGAGGTGACTTAAATAGGTAAGCCAACAAGATGTCATCGACATATTGAATAAGAGCCACCCCTTTCGGTACAGGAAAAGAATCAAACTGCCTTTTCAATGCCTGACTATAAATTCTAGGACTCTCTGTATACCCTTGTGGAGCTCTAAGAATCTGTATGATCTATTATTAAAAGTGAAGCCGAACAAATAACGGCTATCAGGGTGAAAAGGTATTGAAAAAAATGCATTCTTTAAATTAGTGACACTAAATGTAGTGCCAGTAGGAGGAACCATAGTAAGGAGTGTTGTGATGTCAGAGACTACCGGGTATTGGGGCACCACAATTTTATTAACCTCTCGTAAATCAATAATGAATCTGTAAATTTTAGTGTCAGTGTCGCTTTTCAAAATAGGAAGGATAGGGCTATTCCAAATGTTATAAGGGACTTCTTCCACAACCCCCACCTTAATCAAATCCTGAACAATGTGCGTCAATGCTTCTTTGCCTTCCCGCGATATTTTATATTAGGGCAATCAAGGCAATAAAGCACCTTCCTTCACTTGAATATACACTGGTGGAATAACCATTTGTCCCACATCGGTATCTGATGTAGACCATAAAGTACTAAGTAAAGATGCTAGAGCAATATCTTCTTTAATGAGACAAGACCTCTCAACCATTGGATAGATATCATTTAAGATAACACGTGCGTGCTATCTTAAATGATAACTATCCAATGGTTCTGGGGAACAATGTATTGTAGCACAAAAATGTTTGAGCATATCGATAACCACAATGTTATCCGGCGAGGTAGGGGGAAAGCAAAAATGGACATGCTGCAGTGAATTTATCAAGACTAAATGCCAGTGGCTGTGACAGTGGGCTAGATGTAGGTGTCCCATCGAATCCTATCGATGTTATCATTGCGCCAGACAGGGAAGCCCTAGGAACCAATTTTTTTTTTTAGACAGAGCACTACGAGCAGCTCCTGTATCAACCAGAAACCAATCAGTAGAGCCCAAAACATTTGCATCAACATAAGGACCTTTCTGATCTACTGGTATCTCATCCGGTTCCTTACCCCATTCTAGGCATTCCTATGCAAAATCAGAATCCCGAAGACCATCAGCCGAATAATCTGACATTTAATATTGATTTCGTCTATCAAAAGTATTAGAATAATTTGGCCCATGTTCAACTGCCTCAAACCTGGGATGAGTTCCTATACCTCCCCTATTTCCTCAATTCCCTGGGCGTCCTCTCATGCTTCCTCGACCCCATTGATACTGCTGACCATGCAAAAGGCGGCACTCGGAACGCCAATGTCCAATCTCTTTACAATAAGCACACTGATCGGAAGACGAAGTTGATCGAGAGAAGGGGGGTACACCAGGGGTATATACTGCACGTCCTCCTCTACCACCACCTCTGAATGGTGGACCATATACTTGAGCCAACATAACTTTTGTTTTTAACCCCTTTATCTTCTTATTTTCTTTGCGTTTTGCTTCTAATTCCCGATGCTCATAATACTGGGCCATAGTCAAAAGGGAGACTGGGGAAGACTTAGTCCATGAACTCTCGCTGGTCTCTAGGCCACTAGCTATTTCTGGCAACTTGTTAGCGACAAATTTGTCAACAAACAGATGCTTACCCATGTCATCTGTCAATGACTGTCCACTAAAGTCATGGAATGTCTCTTCAAATCGTGTAAAGAAATCAGAAACGGACTCATCCGCTTTCTGTTTACAAGACGCTAACATAGTCCAATCTATTTTCTTAGAGGGTATGAGAGTTTTCAACTTAGTTACAATAGCTTTGGGAAGATCTAATATCTCCTGTTGTGGTTACTACGCAGGCTATCTAGCCGCATCTTTTTCTTCTAAATGCACCCAAGTATCACCATAGGCTACTGTAGTGAAGATCGTTCTCTATATATGTACAATGCTAAGTTAGCACAACTGCGTTAGATGTTAGAAAGCCATCTTGCCGCTTTTGCTGCTTTTGCACACGACACTGTAGTCGCATGTTATTAAATTGAGAAATGCTTACTCAACTTTGCTTCACATGAGAACTGTCTGTTGTTCACATCCGAAACATTGAGCAGCGACCTTGGTCTGTACACAGTGTAAAGAAACAGTCTGGGTCGCTAGACGGTGCATGTTGTTAGGTTCAGGTTGATCGGCCCACTATTTTAGCCATAACACGCACGCAGCTGCAAATGCCTGAAAGTCGGGTGCTTTTAATATTGCAGTGTTACATGTATTCATTACATTCGGAAGAAGAGCTTTCCCAGGAGCAGAGCCTAGCTGATCCTGTGATGTGATCTCACTGAGCTGATCTTTACGGTATGGGGTTCCCCATTCGAGCCTAGAGACCTTTTACTAGTCTAATAATAATACTATTAGTTTGCTAGAGAAAGGAAGGTGGCTTAGATCCACTGTCATTTTAGTATGATTACTCCTTTCATTTTCTATGGTATTGTAACTATGCTGATGGTTTTGATTTTAATCGTTTGTCTGCTTATGTTAGCCAAACTGCTGCATCTTAGGACACAAGGTTTATAAAATAAACTCTTTAAACTTTACTGTGTCTCTGTTTATTCTGTTGTGTACTGATATGAGAATAATTACGAAAAGGTATTTCTGATTCCCACCATTCCTGAGATATACACTAAGTCGCTTGTTCTAGGTTGTCTATACATTGGGACCTGTCATCTATTTTCCGAATTGTTCTCCACATATCAGGGGGCAAAATAAGTCCAAAACACATGTAAATATCTGGCAGAGTCATAGTACAGGAACTAATAGCTCCTTCCACTTCTTCATAAAAAGCGGTTGGATTTTTCCGTGGATCAGGCAAAGCAGCTTTAAGAACATCTGCTCTACTCCAGGGAGTAAAGACCCAATTATAGACAAAATATCTCTTTGCATCATCTGAATCTTTATCAGCACTTGTTCCCGTACCCTTTGGAGGAACATATAGAGGCGCAGTTTCACGCATTGCTTTTACAGTAACCACAGTATCACTAGGGTCATGGTCTGTCCCCAAAACTTCTTTCTGCACTGGGGTCTGAACTGTTTGTGCAGTTTTAACTTTACCAGCTGATTTTTGCTCCGCTCTTAAACGTAGTGTATCATGTTGTAATTTAACTACTCGCCTAATTAATCAGGTATACTTGAAAAAAGAAAAGTTCCATCTTTTAATTGTTTATAATCAGAATTGATATCAGTGGGCTCTAAGTTTTTAGAAACGTTTCTAAAACCAAGTATTACCTCCCAGGTAAACATCTCTGCAAAATATAGCTGCTCTAAATCCTTCCACTGCTGAACCATTGCTACAAGCTCTGGGGCAGAAAAAGTCCCATGAGCTTCTTTGCAAGCAGTGGATCCGATAGTGGCTTTTTCATCAACAGTCAAAGTAGAGCGAGTCTGCCACCCATCTTGCTTATCTAAGCCTTTATCATCTGAAGAAAGATGTTCTTTTTCAGAAAGATCATCCTCAGGGGCAGAGGGAAATTTATACGGGGGCGGAGGTCGATCTAACAAAATGGAGTCATCCTGAGGTTTATTAAGTATGGGATAAATGGGGCGCCTAACAGGGTACTGGCCAGTTACCTCTAAACGACGCTCCCTTTCCTCTTTTTAGTTTTATTGCCTTCATCTCTTTATTTTTTTAATTTCAATGCTTTTTGATATATCGTTTTACGCGGTTCTTTTTCTGCTATAGCTTCTTCTTTCCTCACTCTCTCTTGCACTTCTTTCTCCCACAATCAAACTTATCTTGTTGACTCTTATGCTTAAACAAACACTGCTTTACATAGTGAATCTTTTTAAAATGAAATGCCCCATTCACTGACCATCGTAGATCAGGAGCCTTTTTCGTATATTTGTTCCACAGTGTACTATACATTATGGAAGAAATACCGCATTTAATGTACATATGCCTATTAGATGTTCCTTCTGGGGGAGCCGGCAGACTTCTTTCTAAATCCATTTTGGTACCACCAAGACAGCAACGCAACCTACGGAGTGAGCTAGGAACAGGCATGCTACCAAATTTTTGTAAAATATTACATTTCCAAGATATACCGAAGTAGAGAAAAATCTCCACATTACCTGCCTTTATCTTTTGCAAAGGATAAATCAAAACAAACAAAACCAGAATCTTGGCCAAGCAAATCAAGAGTGCCGCTTCAGTGAACTTACCAAACAAGAGTCTCCAACTTCCAACTGCCAATCTCTTGGTCGAAAAAAAACGCCAAAGGATACCTCAGTCTGGACCGGCCAACACCTGGAGGGTCAAATCAAGAAAAACTGAAAAACCACTTTGGCTGCAAAGACAAGGGTCTCCTCATGCAGGACGTCTCCTCAGCAATATTCCTCTATTCCATCAAGACCACTCCTTTGGATGCTAACAGCAATTATTTTCGATTCCCACACAGTTTGAGCTACGATGTTCTCCTTATCCAGCACGGCCCTGGTTTTCCAGACAGGATGCAATACAGGTGAGACTGCTGAGAATTATTGGACCTGGCTGTTACTGCTGCCCTATTGGTAATAGTAGTCAGGCAGGAGATGCTTGGTAGTTAGGCATGGGGCTCTTGGTCTTAATGCCTGTGCCCATCCACCAACCACACCCAGGTCAGCTGCAAGTGTGGCTTGGCAGCATGGCCATGGCTTGTTTTCATAGCGCAAGCTACGATTTAAGTGAATCATACCCTGAGAATCATGCCAACACCCTCACCAACAGGAGGTTGCGAGGCCGCTTCAAAGAGTGGGGCATGGGAACATTTGCCCCATATGCCCCCGTTTCCAATACAGGTGAACACACCCTATGGAGCAGAGATTTTTTCACAATATTTGATGTGAGATACCCGTAGTCCTGAGAAATAGTCTAGCACCGAAACATGTTGATGGAAATGAAAAATGGGGTTTGTTGTTTGGCCTTCTTGTTGTGTTAATCTTGTGGTAGGGAGACCGCAGTAAAATTAATTTTCACTCATCCACATATAATTTAATATAGGTCTGCCAACTTAAAAAACAGAGAACATAAATGTTAACAAAAGTGACATAACCTCGCTTCAACTAGGGAACCCATATCTAGGAGACTGTACCACCAGTGAACAGATTATTCTCAGATGCTTTCCTGTGAAAGATGTGGAACAGATTGATGAAGCGTCCGACACAAGGCAGATAAGTGTTCTTCATCCTGGTATTTACATGAGTATATGATAATTCCATGGAGGGTCTGGCTGTTTCTTCCAAGAGTTTTGTTGTTCTTGTATATTTAGGTCTGTTTACAGAAATGGTGTAATAGTCTTTTAATATGTCCCATCCCCTCTTTAGCTACCTCTTTTGAATCTATCCTGCATGTGTTCGAGATAAGTGAAATGTTCCGTATGCTAATGTTATTGGTCTTTTATTTATTATACGTGTTAGAGAAGGTTTTGTGCCTTTATTGTGATATGATACTTAGTATTAAAACTTTACAATGCACAAAAGAAGAACTATTTGCATTGCCAATGCTTGTTTTAATGCATTATGTAAGTGAAAGTGAGGACCCTCAAAAAACATGTGATCAGAGTTCACTTTCATTTGTACATGTGAAACAAGCAGCTTTTGAAATGGACTACACAATTCTGTTTTTTAACATAGCTGGCAAGTGCCATTTGTGACTACAGTGGGAATTTGCCAATTCTGGCATTTTAGCCAACACCACTTTGCATGCTGGGATTTTGAGCAGATAATGAAAGTGTTAAGGCAAACTACAAGACTCACAATGCAACATGTTCTTGGTAGAAAGACCAGGAATGGCTGACTGTATTGCCATCTGGCAAACTTACCAAATGAAACATTACATTTAGTTGACTTTCTGCCTTTTTTTGTAGGCAATACCAGGCTTAAAGCCTGAAAATCAGACGGACAAACAGTCTTACCCCTAGAATACCCAGAACATAAATGAAGAAAGGATTAAACTCAGACTAGCAGAAGTAAGATGGAGAGGGACACCCTTCGCCCACACCAAATCCAACTCCAAGATATGAATAACACTTACAGGAAACACCTGTGGAATAGTAAATCCTCATTTTTGAGATCTCAACTCGGCAATCCCAGATACTAACCAGGAAAATCTTTTGAAGTCATGAAGCACCAAACCTGCTCCAGCAGTGTCCAGACCTCTGAAAGCCCCCCCCCCCCCCCAAGATACATGGGAGAGGTTTTAAACTTTTTTGATGAGAAGATGAAAATGACAGTAGACTTCCTTCACCAGACAACCAGGCACAAACCTAACCTGAGGAGAACACACAACCTCGGCTCTACTGGAATACATGGGGAGACAGACCTTATGCACTACCCCTTATGACCCAAAATAATGCATTGTACATAGAGTTTAAAACCATCAACCAAAACAATATCTGGAATGTCATGGATCACTAAAACCCACAACTCATTTCTCTGACCCTATCCTTTTCTCATCCACCAAGGAACTCAATCAGCTCTTCTCCCCTCTATGGACCACAATTGTGAATGTGTCTCTGAACCAAGGCTTAGTCCCAGGCTGCCTGAAAACTGGACAAGTGATATTCCTCCTGAAGAAACCAGATGCAGACCCAGCAGATCTAAACAACATTTGCCCTGTGATGAACCTCCCTTTTCTGACGAAAGTCCTGGACACCAGTGCAAGCCATGACATTATCCAGATTAGATTATTGTGGGACTTGGCCCATTTTTGGCTAAAGTTCCCTAAAGTTTTTGCTTTTCCCCAGACCTTTTTTCTGACATGTGTTGCCAACGTAGATGGTTTGGACACTTTGCCACTGCTAAACAGAGACAAAGTGCAAGTGCTCCCTGTGTAGAGTGTAATGGAGATTGGCTGTCAATTATTGGCATGTTTGCTTTACTAGTAAAGTCTCTAGTAAAGTAGACTATGTGTACCAGGGCCTGTAATGCAAATGCTACTGGGGGACCTGCAGCACTTATTGTGCCACCCACTCAAGTAGCTGTGAGAAGGGAACTCAGGCCTGCCATTGCAGGGCCTGCGTGCAGTTTCCTAACCTGCCATGTTGCTCTGGTAAGTGCACGCACTTACCAGACCCTACCCTTCCCTTTCCATACACATCAGGCACCCCTATGGTAGGTCTAGGGTACCGCCTGGACAGGGTGCAGTGCATGTGAAATGTGGGACATGTACCAAGGTGTGTACCATGTCCTGGCAGTGAAATAATCTCCAGTTCGTTTTCACTGCTGAAAGGCCATCATGCCCATTAGAGTAGAATGGAAAGGCTGTGTAATGTGTTTGCCAGCCTATCTTCCCAAAGGCTTAAGATGGAAAGGTGAAGTTTAGTATGCCTTAACTCACCCTGCAATAACACATCTTTTTATAAAGATGGTTTTTGCATTATGTGTTTGTAAGCCACTCTTTCAGAAGTGGCTGGGTTTTTGTGCTTTAAACATTTCTATGTGTCTCTGCCTGGTTGTGGATTGACTGGCTGGATTTGAAAGCAATAGGATCTTGGGAATGTCTTGACCCAGGGGAACAGGTGAGACAGCACAGGCTGACCTGCATCTGGAGTGTGTAGGGGGAGGAGTAGGTCTAGAGGTGAAGAGGCCTGGGCTGGTGCTATAAAACAATTGCCCCATCTCCTGCTGAGTGATTGAGAATCCAGACCCCCACTAATCAAAGGAAGGTGTCGCTGGTAGGGAGGCACCCAGAACTGGTTTGATCAAGGGTCAGGGCCCCCTGTAACACAAAGACTTCAAAGCCATTGAGGGGTATAACTATGCTAGCTGAAGCCCCTGAACTTTGGAGAATGGCTTGACTAAGTGTGAACAAGACTGGAGCTACTTCGTGGCTCAAGAGGAACCTTTGCCAAGGAAGAAGCAACTGAAGAGACTGTTGGATAGAACTGCTCTTGCTGTGTGATCTGGGGATGGCCTGCAGTTTGCTGTTTCAACTAAGGAAAGGCAGTAGGGACTTTGCTGTGTCCCCCTGCTTGAATGACTTTGCTGTGTGTTGTGACCTGAAGTAACTATCCCAAAGGGCCCGAGGTGAGCTGGCTCCCTGTTTGGAAACACAGGAACACAAAAGTTTCCAGAGAAGACTCTCAGATACGCTTTGGGTGCGTGTGCTCTGTCTACCCTGAGACCTTCGCAAGTCGTGCCCTGTGATCTTGGGCACCGGGAGTTCCAAATGATACTCAGAGACGCGGTGTGCGTGTGCTCTGTCTAGCCGGAGTCCTTCGAGAGGATCGTCCAGTGAACCTGTGTACCGGGGAGCCAAGTAAGTCTCAGCGATGCAGTGTGCGTGTGCTTGGGGGCAGCCTGAGACTTTTGTGTGGATTGGCTCGTGATCATGTACATCAGAAGAGCAAGTGTGTCTCAGTGACACTGTGTGCGTGTGCTGTTTGCAGCATGAGACCCTCGCTGGAGGTGCCCTGTGATCGGGGGCACTGGAAGATCAAGTGTGTCTCAGCGATGCTGTGTGCGTGTACCTTCTACTGCCTGAGACCTGCACGAGAGGTGCCCTGTGATCGTGGGCACCAGAAGATCGAGTGTGTCTCAGCGACGCTGCATGCGTATGCCGTGCACAACCTAAGACCCTTGTGAGGAGTTGTCTGGTTATCGTGCATCCGGAGTTCCTGTGAGTCTCACTGACTGAGTGCGGGTGTAGTGTGCAGCCTGGGATCTTCCTATTGCCCGGAAATTCAGAGAAATTGCATCGGAGGCCCAAGTCGCTGGACGAGGAGAGGAGAGTAGGTTTGCACCCCCCAGGTAACGTGTGTCGACTCCTGGGGCGCAGAGGGAGACGCTCTCAGCCTCTCGCTCTGTCCTGCAGCACGAGCCTCTGCTTTGGCTCGGATTGAGGACCATGTGCCAAGGGAGTGGCAGCACTGGGGCCTGAGTGCAAAGCTGCATTTACTATGTTCTATCTTACCCTTGTGGGGGGGAGGGGGGCAACTGTAGCCGGAGACTAACCGCAAGCCAGCACGAGTGGCCAAGAGACCGCCGGAGGCACCGTGAACGGTGCCGGAGTAACTTACGTATTGCATTACTTCTGCATACATGGAGTATCTGATGATTGTATAACGCATTGCTCTATTCTGCACAACAGACTGCCTGTTTTGTCGTATTGCCCATTGCATTAGTTTGCCTAACGGACTGCCTGATAGGTGTGTTACGCCTTGTCTTAGTCCTGCATCACGATCTGCCGGAATGTTGCATTATACATTGCATTAGTGTTGCATACTGAACTACTGGATATATGTGTTCCGCATTGCATAACGAACTGCCTGATAACTGTATTACACGCTGCATTGCTTTTTCCTAACAGAGTACCTGAAAGGGGACCTTACGCATTGCATTACGAGGGCATAGCAGTTTACCACATTGTTGCTTTACGCATTGCATTACAGTGACAGTACACATCGCCAGATAGCCGTATTACCATCTGCAGTATTCTTCTGTTGTGAAATACCTGATCCTTGCATAACGAACTGCATATTACGACATTAGGGTTACGTAGGATTGTTTAGTTTAACTCAATAATAATAGGCCAGGGGGAGTATTACCCGACGCATATGTTGTTTTAGTGTTGTGTGCTCGCATCGTATATCTTTTTATACACATATACTTGTTTTTCTATGAAACTCGTGTGGAGTCTATTTGTGGTTTTCATCATTGGATTGCTGTGAGCGTAATTGCAAATACTTTACACATTGGCCTTGAAGATAAGCCAAGCTACCAAGGGGGTGGAGCGGGGGCTATCTCTAGAGGCGACCTTTCTTTTCCCTAACGTTGGGGCTCGCGGGTCCCTGTTTGGCCTACGGTACCTACCTCAGACAACCAGGGATCCTGGGAATTCAAACAATTATGGTATAGAAAGCTCAATGGAACACCAAAATCTCTCCTAGGCCCAGTCAAGGCAACCTTTAATGCAGCAGTGAGATCAGTAACTAGCACACATCGCCCCCTCCATAGTATCAATCCAATCGATCCCCATAGAAGCCAGTCGTGTACTGAAAGTAGTATGTCTGACACACAAAACGGTAAACACTTCGGCACGCTGAAATACCTAGTAAGTAGCCTCACCATCTCAGAAGAAAGCCACCTCCTACGAAGCACCAGCTCCCTCCGAATGGAACCGGTTATGTTCAATAAAGCAGGACCTACATCTGTTCTTTCTCTAGAGCAGCCCCCAGAAACTCAAACTCCCTTCCACCAGAGTGCCACACTAACGCATTATGTGCCACCTTCAAAATGGTGGTGAAGATAATCATATTGAAAAGATTCTTCCAGCCATGAACCTCCTTAGCTGCGAGATCACGATTAACGACCAGGCACCTAGACCTTCTGAAGACTCTGCAATCTATAGAGATAGACTAATTCCGGGATGGTCCAAGCAAGTCATCGCCAACAGATACGAGGTCGCAGACACTGGGCCGCAAAAGAGACCTTGTGTGAGATCGGGGAACATGGTGTCTGCAGTCTTCCTCCTGCGCCGTATGCAAGGATTGGCTTCCGGCATCCTTCTGCTTCTCTTGCACCAGTGCGGTTTTTTGCTCCGTTTTCAGCTCTTCCACTTTGTTTTCTGTCGCTCCGAGGGCCTGTGGCAGTGCAGAAGAGGCTTGGACGGCTTTGGCGTTGTCTCCCCCCGCAGATGCCGGGTGGGTCCGGTGCCTGCCTCACACCTTCACGCTTCCTGGCAAGGGGGGGTGGCTGCGGGCGACCGCTAGGATTCGCCTCGGCAGGCACTTCGCATTACAGATTTCTTTCTGGGGCATCCCAAGATGGTTGAGCTACTGCTGGGTGCCCCGGAGCCGGTGTGAGGTATTCAACAGTGGTTGGCTTATCCAGGGCCGCGGAGGTGACTTGGACTCAATACAACCCGTGAGCCCAAGAGGGGCAAATCGCTTGGGGGGCAAGGAATCCGGCCCCTCCCCTATATCTTCAGCGGCTGCAAAGAAGAAACTGCCTAAAGAAAGGTTAGTGCAAGAAGCACAAGTAAAGGAGGGGGAGCATGTCGGAGTGAGTCAGCCAAACCGATATACTCTAAGGAACCAAAATATTAGCCCAGTGGAAACTTTCCCACTCCCCCAGGGCCCTATTATGGAGAAAAATTAGTGTAGACATAGAGGTAGAAATACAGGAGGGTCGAGTACAGCAAGCATTAATACCATAGCCTTGCCTACACCAGTCCCGTCCCCCGTAATAGATCCATTAAACACCAGTCTACCTAATAATAAAACAGGAGGAGTTAAGATAATCCTCTCATTAAGATCCTTTTTTAAGGTTCAGGCCAAGGCACAGGCTAAAGGGCCCCACACAAAAAAACCTCTTTCCCCCACCCTTGATAAAATAAATAAATGTAATTAGGGGAAAAGTGTAATCATTATGGAGCCTGACAGACAAGGTGCTGAGGCCCCAATTTAGGACCTGTAGACCAGTAACAGATACCAGGTGTTGGGTGACAGTGATGATAATTTCATGAGGGTGGGGAGGGGGGGGGGGGGAAATCGCAGGATAACCATCACTCAGCTACATTAATCGCTTCTAGGACAAACGAAGGTAGTGAAAAGCAGCCCTGCCTGGCAAAGATGTTTGATACCTTAACCACAGAAATTAGAAACAAGTTTGCCATATCTGAAATAAATCAAGTCAAATTCAAGTGGCCTGAGAGACTCCAGAAGCAAGAATGTTGTCCATAACTGATAGAATCTCCACAATGGAATCCTCTTTAAATGCTCTGAATAAGGTTGTGGAGGTTAACCAAGCTGAAATCCAAGCGTTAAAAAATGGGGAGAAGGGTATGCTTGATAAAAATAGAGTTGCTGGAAAATAATGGCAGATGTAATAACATTAGAGTACTCAATATCCCAGAGCGCTTCTAAGGGGACAACATCAAAGGCTTTACCATAAGTTTACTCAAGGAATTTATCCCCGCTATTGAACTTGTGGAGCTTCTGGGAGACGTTCAGAGGATTCATAGAGACCCATTTGTAAAAAATGTATTAGGAAGAATCCAAAGAAAATCCTGATTAATTTAAAGTCTTGCACTTTAAAAGAACGAATTCTGTCTGAGGCTCTAAAATCAGGTAGCTTTACGAATGGGGAGGGATTGTTTTGGGTTCGCTCCAATATCTCTAGGAGTACACAGGACAGATAGTGGGAACTGAGGAAAAGTTATTCCAGAGTTATAATCATTACGATCTACCACTCATATACGATTCACAGCCTCACAGAAAGTCATGTGGAATAACAAGATTTATCATTTTAGGGATCCCAAGGAGGCAGGAACATTCGTTGAACAGATTAGGGCGCAGCAGAAGATTTAAGGGTAAAACGCCAGAGGATGCTGAGGGCTCGATTGGGTAATAGTACAATATACAAAGCTTAGTTTTAGGGAGGGTTCCCCGGGGGGAAGTTCCACTTTCACTTATTGAGATAGTAAGTTCTGAAATTCACTGGGAGGGGTGCAGATGGGAGAAAATGGAAAAAAATAAAAAGTATTCAGTCATAGGAATCCAGATTCAGGGGGTGGAGGTCTGAAGTAAGTGGAAGGATGCTTTTTAAAATGTTATCTCTAGGATGCCGGGCTCTTTAGATTGTGTCTCTTTTAATATTTTAACTTGGAATGTAAACAGGCTCAGAGTAGCCAGCAGAAGGAGGAGAATTCTGCAAAATTTGAAACAGGCTAACTATGATTTTATAATGTTACAAGAGACACATTTAACGAAGGATGAAAGGAAGGCTATCCTGGCTAAATAGAAATGGATCGCAGAGTCAATCCACACCAATCAATCATGTTGTACAAAGGGAGTGGCCTTACTTATTAAATCCTATTTATTTAAAGCTACTTTGGGGGAGTACAAGGTAGATGTTGGTAAGCATTGGACCATTGCTAATATTAAAATACAGAATGCATGGTGTGCCCTAGCAGGGTATTATGGGACAAATACCGATGATACCGCGCCTTTGAGCTCCCTATATAATCAGCTTTTGGAGATCAAAGTTACAATAATTCTGGAAGGTGATTTTAATGTATTACTAAATCCCAGTCTTGATAAATCCACTAAAGGGAAATGTATTAGATCACCAAAAATGAGAAGGTTTATTAAGACAATGATGGAAGATATAGGGCTAATAGATATATGGAAGGCCCAGACCAAGGGACTAAGCTGTAATCAAAATATCACTTTCCATAATAGAAGGCATGGTCATGCTTCTAGGATTGATTTCTCTTTGGTCGATTCTAGATGGGCTAGTAGAGTTAAGAAGGAGAAACATATCCTCGAACATCGGTCAGGCCATTCAGCAGTTCACATAGAGTTACAACTGGAAAAGGGCTTAGCTCCTAGTAGGTGGATATCTGATGGAACTCTATTACTGAATCCAGCAGTAATTGCCCAGCTGAAAAGCGACACGCAGGTATTTTTTGAAATAAATAATTCTTCAGTCCAGAGTCATAGAATATGGGATGCTTACAAGGCCTACATTAGAGGGGAGGGTAATAAGCCTTGCAGCAAAAAAACATAAGGAAAAGAGAGATAAGATAAAAGAATTGGAGGGTGACATTCTGAGGGCCCCGAGAGCGAGTGACCTGTAACAAGAGGATCAGAGCCAGGCTAAGAATGATAACGAAATTAAATATACAAGACAGGCTCTAGCAGACTATCTAGATGGCGTATTAGGAAAAAAGTGGGAGGCCAGTAAGTTAGTTCACCAGGAATATGGGGAGGGGTGCAAGAAGCTTCTTGCTTGGAAGTCAAGAACGGACAGCGTGCGGAACACAATTAAAGAAATAGCATCTAAAGAAACCGGGATGTGTAGTTCAGAGAGCACTGAAATAGAACTAGCATTTACGAGTTTCTTTGAAGAGCTGTGCACGGAGGACCTCTCAGTCTCAGAGACACATTTAAAATATTATATTAACGGGATAGCTCTTCCTCTGCTTAATAATGATCTAGCACCGTCGCTTACTCAGGACATCACTTTAGAGGCGGTTGAGGCAGCAGTTAAAAAACTCAAAAGGAGGTAGCGCCGCAGGGCAAAATCAATTTTATAAAGTTCTCTTCGGAGAACTCTCGTCCATCTTGGTGAAGTTGCTGGGCGATTTATTCTCCGAGAACGTGCAGAGTCCAAAGTCATGGAACGAAGCTGCAATCAGTCTAATCTTGAAATCAAACAAGGACCCTAAAACCTGCGAGTCGTATAGGCCAATATCATTGTTAAACTGCGATTATAAAATCTATGCGCATATTTTAGAAGTGAGGTTGGAGTGAGTAATCGGTTCCCTGGTCCAAGAAGATCAGAAAGGCTTTATCAGGGGTCGACAGCTGCATGACCTAACTCATAATTTGATGGGTGCAATTGATCCGACAACGCTGCAAAATCTCCCTCTGTCCATCCCCACATTTGACGCACAACGGCTTTCAACAGAGTAAGCTGGCCCTTTTTTTTTTTTTAATCACAAATGATCCACAAATTTGGTTTGGGTGAGTAATTTGCTAAAAAAGGCATTAGTGCCACATATAAGAAGCCTACCGCTAGGATATTAGTTAATGGATCCCTCACTAGGTCAATCAAGATTGAGCGGGGTACAAGACAGGGGTGCCCATTATCTTCCCTATTCTTCGATCTATATATTGAACCCCTAGCATGTAAAATCAGGGCAAATTAAAACATTCTGCCATTTGAGGGGAGCAGGTGGGTGAAAAAAGTGGCACTATATGCCGATGACTTGATGGACTTTACAAAAGACCTTGCCCGCTCCCTCCTTGTTCTAGAACAAATTTTAACGGACTTCGGGGAAGTTTCCGGATACCAAATTAACCAACAAAAAAACGAGATCATGTCATGAAATACCCAATTAAATAATAGATAAGGTATCTTGGGATACAGGTTACATAGGATCTCAATTAGATAGCACAGATCAATTTGGATAATAAAATGAGGCAGACAGGGCTTTACTAAGGTCTTGGGGATCTCTTCCGATTTCAATGATAGGTCAATAAAAATCTGGTGAAAATGTAAATCTTACCAAAATTCACCTTTATCTTTAACACGATTCCGCTATCTTTTGATTTGAAAGCCATAAAAGCATTGCAAGGAGAAATTACACGCTTTATTGGGTCTTGTAAGGGTGTCAGGATCGCCTGGAAGAAACTTTAAAGATAAAATCCAGAGGGCGGTATTGCAGGTCCCAATTTCTGCCTGTACTGCTGGGCTTTCCAGTTAAAAAAACATAAGACCCCTTTTGTTTAATGTGGCTTTTTTTACTCCTTATTCACAAGCTCGGCCAAAAAATTTACCCTATGGCGGTGATGGGTTCCTTTTTAAATGTGGCCACCCAAAATCTTTTTTAAAAAGTCAAACAAAAGATTTTAAGAGCGGCTAGTGAGATTTGGTATCAGACCAGAAGAATCTTGAGGATACCCTGTTATAGCGTTGATGCACCTATTTGGAACTCTCCAGGGACCCCCATATGCCTGCAGGACAAACTGGCCATCCCACTAATCGAAGCGGGAATACACAAATGGGGGCAATTATTGCAAGGCAATAAAATAACCCCTTGGGAGACATAAAACATTGTTACGAGCCAAAATCTATCCAAGTTCAAGTTTTATCAACTATCCAGCTGGGCCCGTGGTCTAGGTAAAGACGGTGAACTAAACGAAGGTTGGGAAAATAATCTACACGGGGCCCTACACCAACGTAAGAAACGTTCCAAGTAGTACTGGATGCTGGTAAGGGGTGAGGATGCGACTAGCACCACCGGAGGAGACCTGGAGGAGTGACCTGCTGACGATCGACTTAACACACCTATGGCAAGTATAAATGCTCATGCTATGGTCGGTTGTCATAGCTGCTCCACTTAGAAGAAATCAAATTTTTTAAGTCCATAGAGCGTTTTGGACTCCAAAAAGGTAATCAAAGCTGGGAGGTGGAGAACGCAAGCTCTGTCTAAAGTGTTCAGCGAGGGATGCAGACGATGTACATATGTTTCGGCAGTGTCCACAGCTCCAGGTCTTCTGGCAAGATAGCGGTAAGGCTCTCTCGGAGATTTTGGGGACGGATATCGATGAAAGTTTGGCTTTGGTCATTTTTGGGGTCTTGACGGGTTGGGGGGGGGGGCATGTGCTAAAGTCATAAAACGACATGCTCAATTGTTATTTGTTTTAATGTTACTGGCAAGAAGGGAAATCTGCTTAAAATGGGTATCCCATCTCACCACCAGACTATTGGGGTTGAGTTAAGTCTGTTAACAGAGTAAACAGCTTAGCTCGATCTGGTTTAAAAAAGAAAAAAAAAAAGAGTGGGTATATGGGTGGCCTGGGGGGAGTGGGTAAATAAAATGTAGTAAGAACCATATAGACTCCATTATCAACGGTCCAATGATTAAGAAATAAGTAAATCCTTGGCAGTGAGGAGGTGTTACCCCCAGATAACGAAACATTCTCAGTCCACCAGGTTTTAAGAGGTTGGTTTCAGAACGAGATATGGAGACGGTTGGGCCCCCCACCCCTCGAATGACCAAGCCCCTCTTTTCTCCTCCCTCCAAGACTCAATCAGAGCTCATACCTCTTAATAAAAAAAATTCTATATGAAAGAGAACTAAAAAAAGAAAAGAAAAAAAAAAGAGACCTTGTGAGTACGCACGGACGTCCCGTTCAGGAATGCATTTTCAGCAATTTGGGTATATGACATATCACTCCTAAAATTTGTAAGAAGTGGTGGCTGGGTAGGTGCAGGGCACACTAACTTATGTTAATAGTAGCAATGAACTAAACTGTAAAGTACATTATATATATATTGTTGTGAACAAGAGTCGGATGCTCCAGGGCGAAGAAAAGACACCAACATTTTCTTCAAAGGGGACAATGTCCATACATGAAAAAGCTGATCCCCAAGCACTCCACCACAAAACAGTTCCAATCTTTGTATGAGAAGGCTTCATTATACTCTATTCACAAAGCATAATCATCTCATCATTGAGGAAAACCTCTCAATCAGCTAGCCAACATGTTTCATCGCTGGATATTTAATGTCCAACCGACTAGAAATAGTACCAAACATCAGGGTATTATAATACAACCAATACTCAAGTATTATATTAGTAGCGTTCCCCATTTACCAGCAACCAAGACACTAGAAGTAAAAAAAAACAAAAAACATTTTAGACTCTAAAAGAGTAACTGAGAATACTGTATACCAAGTTATTATCTAACATACGTAAGGAAAAAATCTTTATGTGCTGAAAAACAATATCGACAATGACGTGTAGTGAGTATTCTCACCAAATATTCTCAATAAAGTTATGTACTGACTGCACAGTACTTTAAACAAAAGAGAGACAAGTGGTCATGCAAGTGTTCATAAGAACATTGCTGCCCCGCTGTATAAACCTAAGCCCATATTTGCAAAACCCTTGCGTTGCCATTGCGTCACGCAAGGTAGCCCAAGGCAACACAAGGGCTTCAGTAAGATTCACTAAGCCACGCAAAGCCAACTTGCGTGTCTCTGTGTGGCTTAGTAAATCCAGAGTAATGCAAGGCAGTGCAAGTCGCTGCCTTGTGTTACACTGCATTGGAAAGGTGTTCCAAGGGTGAAGCGTGGGTTTTCCACATATTGACATATAGATTTTGGCACATTTACAGATTTACTAAGACCAGTAAACCTGGGAATGCATCAAAATGCTACTCCTTCCCAACAAAGGCAAACATGGAGAAATGTCTTTATTGCTTCTCAATATTTCCTCTTTCTATGCATTCTGCAGCACACATACAATGAAGAAAATGCCCCTTCCTGCACAAAAATATTCTGCCTTAATGCAGGCACAAGGGTGCCTGCGTTGGTGCTAAGCTACACTGTGTGATCCAACGCAGAGAGAGAGCAGGAACGCACCATATATTAGTAGATATAGTGCATTCCTCCTCTCTCAATTTGATGGTGTGCAGCAAGTTGTCTTGCTGAGTTGCGTTGTGCCAAATGTTAGTTAATCAGGGCAATAATCTTTTCAACTCAATGTTAAAGAGCAGTGAAGTGGAAACTCCTTATTTTGACTTGGGGATAGGTGTGAAGTCACAGCAGAGATTAGATTTGCTGTTGTCACATTCCTCCCCAGTCACAAATAAACAATAGTGGTGCCCTCCAACACTCGCACATCAACAAAAGACAGAAAACTCTTTCATCAAAAGGCAATTAAAAGACAGACACAAGGATGTGATAAAGTATGCACTATTCGTCCATTGGACAAATATATACATTTTGTTACATGGCCTGAATGTACATTTTAATAACTTTGACACCGAACAAAGTACAGCGCTTTAAAAAAAAAAAAATTACAGTAAAAAAAAAAAAAAATTGCATTCTAATATCTGGTAAAAAAAAAAATGTATCAATTGTTCTGTGTAATGCACAGAATATCCAACTTTAAATAGGCTGTCATATGTGCCCCCAGGAAACATCTGTGGAATTTGCAGCAGTTTTATATTCCACAAGGGTTAGCACTCATTTTATCTGTCTGAGAACAATAAAAGGCTATCACGGAGTAGGTGGTAAAATATTTGCCATTTACAGGGCTAAACAACTGCATAATCTACTGTAGCAAGCTCTACAGAGACTAAAAAATATATTGCTGTTAACTTTCATGAAACCTTTGGTTTATTATTTAAGGTTTCAACACCTAAAGAAAAGTCTCAATAGTAGCAAAACGCAAAGGTGTTTTGATTTAAAAAAAACTAAATACAGCACTATACAAGAATACTACGTGTGTGTGTAGTGGAGTAATAGCAGCAAGTCAGATTTCATTAACAGGTTTATTTAGCTATGTTGTGTATTGTATTAAAAAGTGCTTTAACTGAAGTATTTCAATATGCTTGCAATATATTTTTTAAGTGTTGCAGACTATATCCATTAGGTCTTTTGATGCCTCTTGAATGACAGTGACCAAGTACAGTTATGTAGCTCACAGTGCAGTGTTTTCCAGTTTGAAACTATATCCTTTCCATGAAAGGCTAGTAATGTGCATGTGTCGTGTAGTTCCTATAGCACCCATGCAGGACCTGCACGTTTGGATAACAAACTGTGGGATTGGTGGCAGACTGGTTCTGTACACCCCACCGAGAAATGTTAGCCTATTTGCATTTAAGCTATCTCACAGTGCCACTAGTGTCTCCTCTTATCGGGGAGAGAGATGAGTTTCTGCCAACCTTAGAACATGACAACCCTGATCCCTCAAGATTGTGGAAACAATGTACTACTTTTCGCTCAGTCACTCGTGCTCTTTTAGTTTATCTCAGAGATACACAGAATAAACAGTCTGGGCGTTTAAATAGGGGTTTATTGAACAGTTGTTATTCTGGAGTAAAATATATGAGCTGCAACAACCATTAGACAGTTGCAGAGATATATGATTAGCAGTACAGTGAATATAAAAGGATAGTACAGTTCTACCATCTTGCAATAAGCATGAATAAATACATGAATATAAAATGCATGATAAATGTGCACGTACCCTTACGAAGCCTAGCTAGATGTACCTAAGTGTACCTAGCATGTAAGTAGGTGTGAAGCCAAGAATCCCTCTAGGATTTAGTCGAACCCCATTACATGAAGGGTGAGAATGTAGGAGCCCTTCTTGGTCTCAAGTTGGACACCCCACGAGGGATGTTCAGACCTCTGTCAGCTGGAACATCTGCATGCTCTGGTCTCTGGTCAGTGTATCTGCCTGGAAGTCTCGGTTCCCTCTAACTAACACTAGCAAGAGGTGCTATATTTATACAGAAAGTATCTAGGGCTCCTTTGTCCCTTGTTGCGTGTATCAGCCATTGTTGGATTGGAGGATGGTGTATGGGATGAACTGTATATGTAGATATGGGGAGGAAGGTGGTGTAGCCCCAGCCTGGTTTCTAGGAACTCTTATGACTATTCATCCATAATGTGTGAGTCGATTGATGGAGTTATAGGACTCTTTTGTTTAGGAGAAACCCTCCTTCTGCACCCAGGACTAGAACTAGGTAAAAGGTTCAATCCTAAAAAGGCTCTTTACAGTGTAGTGTAGGGAAGGTAATTTATTTATTTATTTACTCATTTGTATTGCGCAACGATTCATCCCCAAGGAGATCTCTCGGCGCATGAGAGAAGGGCACCAGGAAGTGAAGGAAATGCTTAGAATAGCCAGGTCTTGAGTAGCTTTTTAAAACAACAGAGATTAGTACAGGCACGGATCTCGTCTGGCAAGGAGTTCCAATGGGTAGGAGCCAGATACGAGAAGGCCCGGCCGCCCATCCTAACCTTCCTGACTCTGCGGACACAGAGCAAATTTCGACTACTGGATCTCAGCAGTAGTGTAGGATGGTACCGTTCGAGCTTCCTTGTCAAACAGGCTGGGCCCAGCCCGTGGAGGGACTTATAAACTAAACATAACAGTTTGAAGATGGACCTCTTTTATATAGGAAGCCAATGTAGTAGGCGCAGGAGGGGTAGCGAGGGGGTCTGTGCCGGCTTGTTAAGAACAAGACGGGCCGCCGTGTTTTGGACCACCTTTAACTTGGCGGCTAAATCCTCCCTCATCCCTACCAACAATGAGTTACCATAATCCAGTCGACTAATCAAAAGTGACTGGATAAGGGTCTGTCTAGCCGTGAACGGAATCCATGGAAAGATCCTACGGAGCATTCGCATGGTTCCAAAGCAGGCCCCAGCCACTGATTTTACCTGCTCATCCATTGCCAAATTATTATCAATTTTTATGCCCAGATTCCTCGCCCAGCCTCTGGGGGAAGGTGCATCTCCTAATTCAGATGGCCACCATTCAGGGGTCCACATCTCCTTAGCCTTGCCGTATAGGACGATCTCGGTCTTTGAGGAGTTAAGCTGAAGAAAATTCTTTCTCATCCACTTTGCTATACTGATCACACAATGGCAGAATTTGAGTCTAGTTACCACAGGATTTTTCTCAATGGGAACTATCACCTGGGTGTCATCCGCATAGGATATGGTTTCAAACCCACACTCGCGGATGATTGAGGCCAGGGGGGCCACGTATATATTAAACAGAGTAGGGCTCAAGACTGAGCCCTGGGGGACCCCTTTATCAATGCTAGGGTATGAGGTTACCCAGGCACCTATATGACACATAACACCCACTCCTCTTCCGAACAGTCAACAATGATAAAAATGCTAGTGAACTATTCTCTTTACTAGATAGTAGTGCATAAAACATTTATCAATGAGCTTAAAATGTCTTAAAATCATTTAAAAAATAGCTTTAAAAATAGGGGGGGGGGGGGGGGGGTTCTACCAAATTAGTTTTTTGGATTGTCCCTTAAGCCACAGTCCTAATTGAGTTCGTTTATAGTTTATATAAGTTGGATTTCTACAAGCGTCAAAAGGCCATGCTTTTCAGTGAGAAAGTGTCAATTTATAGGAAATGTTCCAAATGTACTTAAGTTTTGAAGAAAGGAAAATGCAAATTCGTTCCCAGCACACGATGAGCCAATTATAGATTAAATGTCCAGGCTGGGAGACGCAACATCATTGTTGCTTGCTGCTGCAGGGAACGGTCCTTGTAACACCTCGCAAAGTACATCAATGGACATTGGGGACATTGCCGAGTATGAGACTTCAAGGATTCCAGCCTGATATTCAAGTCCGCAGGCGTGTCCGTCGCAAGTGTCAGACAGAGGTACAACACGCAATAGGAATAATCCTGTGCACACATACAGTTATCAAATCAAAGTTGACATGGGTGAGTACAGAAATGACAAACGAAGCATCCGCATGTAAACTGGTGATTCTGTTTAATAGGCGTAACCAGCCGACATGTGTTTCGTCATGGAAAGAGTAGACCACGACTCTTCAGGGCTGGGAAAGATACAAGACATTTCATACTCAAATATATGCCACAAAAATAGTAGTTGCAAGAATGTGAAAAAGACAAAATCGTAAATTGACTCGCCTGTCTAAGAACCAAAGAAAAAAGGAAACACCACTACTGCAAGAGGGTGCTGAGAAACGTGCCAGTAAGAACAAAGGTATTGAGTCAACCTTCACCACCACTCGGTGAAAAAGAAACGAAGAAAAGGGAAGAAAGGAAGAAGAAAGACAAAAATATTTCCAATGAACAGCAGAAATGCACCAGAACACGTGGTCAAGGAAAAGGTCTAATACAGGTGCAAAGACGATTCAGGGAAGGTGTCAAGGATCTTTAAAAGTACAGAACCAAAGAATGCATCCATACCTGTAGCTTTAGCCAAAATGACAGTGGATGCTGGAAAAAATGTATGGCGAAAATAATTAAGAAAAAATATTACGTGTTCAAAAAGGCATAACCAGTAAACCCAACTTAACGTCCGTAAACAAGGTTTACAAAAGGATCTTACCCCTCAACCGGTGATAATTCCAACCCGGCTGGGTAAAGCACTAGGTGAGAACGGTAGGTCAATCAGGCCAGACAAATCGGTTTGATCTCTGTAAGAATGTAAGAACACTACCTAGTGTGAGTGGCCAGAAAGTACATGTGTGATGCGTAAGCAAAACTTCACGGTGCAGGAAAACAAAACATACCTTCAAATAGAAGTAAAGGTAGTCATCAAGATGCCAAGCCGCCAGTAACGTAAGATTAAGTCAAAGCTGCAGCGTATTCAACATATATTGGCCCAAGCCCGTGAGTACAGGGCAAAGTTTCAGTACGAGAAAGTAAATGCGACCAAAAAATCTGCAATAAAAACAAGAACCAGAGCCCAAGTCAGGCAACGACAACATTTACAAGAACGCTCGTGCTCAAAAGCAAAGAAACTTTGTCAGTATCGGTGCCTGTCAAAGGAGACAAATTAAAATGGGACTTACATGGTGAGAAGTGTGTCGAGACGTCCTGGCGGCATCCATACGGTGTACGAGTAATTACGAGGCCATTCAACCCGGAAGTGCTTAAGTATTCGAAAAGAGCCCAAACACTAGAACGTTGCTAAACTTATCCTAAGTGTAACCGGAAGAAGGAAGACCGAAACATACTAGAAATCGTTACTACTGTGAAGCAAGAGAAAGTGAATATCATACCAAATCGTAACTATTTGTAAATATAAGTGGGTCGAAACCAAAAATCGAAACACCACCAATGTTGTGTTGCCTGCTAAAGCCACCGCCATCTGTCATAAGGTGAAGAGAGAATAATTAATACAGATGAGCAGCCGCAGACACACGTGGTGCATGGCAGTCCAGAGAAAGGGACAGATAACCCAAAAAATTGTATTTATATATAATAATTTAGGTCATAGTCAAAAACTAAACAGAAAGGGTGCAGTGTATAACAACAAAAAAAGGTAGTCAAAACAGTGTAAATATCTACAGAGAGCCAATCAAGTATTCAGTCAAGAAAAAGTGCTGAAATCCCCTAGAGTAAAGGGATAGAGTACAGGAAGGTTAAAATGAGAGGCAGGAAGGAGTAAGCAGGAGGCAGAACGGTGTAAGCCAGAGACATCCACGTACAGAAGTGGTGATGCAGAAATCATTCCAAAGCGGAGCCGCTGGTTGTATACACCTGAAGCTATCACAAAAGTAAAATTAGACATACGTAGTGTGCAACATGAAGCGTATTGACAAATCTCAGGCAACTGGTCAAACCAGTAATTAGAACGAACACAAGTACACAAAGAGACTTGTACATAGTGTGGAGCAATAAGGGACAAAACAAATATGCTGAACAGTGGGCACTATACAAGATTAGAAAACAAAGAAGGGTTTGTAAAAAAGCACCAAGCGCTACATGTATCACAGCAAAAGTTACAGATGGCGCATGAGCAACAAACAGGCAGGCAGATAGGCAAATATAACATAGTGGGGACATAACATAAGTGTAGATTACAGTGAAGGTCACGAAACCAAATAGCAGACATAGAATAGCTAAATGGCATTTTTCCAACCCACATGTGTATTGCAAATCAAGACCCAGCAACTGTTACATTTCAGAATCAAAAGTCACAGAAGGTAAAGGAGCAGCCCACAGTAGTGCAAAGTGGCAAATGTAACACAATAGCGACATAACATCAGTGTCCAATACAGTAGAGATCACAGTACCAATTTGTAGACATGGAAAGACTGCATAGCTATATCAGCAGCAATATGTACATATCAATCTCAACCCAAAAAGTATTGTATTTCAGAATCGTAATTGAGACCATGCTCCACCGTCTGAAGGCGCATTATCCACATTGCCTCACACTGTCTCAAGCGAAGTTCTCTATTGCCGCCTCGAACCCCTACATCTACAGTTTCTATTCCAATTATAGATTAAATGTCCAGGCTGGGAGACGCAACATCATTGTTGCTTGCTGCTGCAGGGAACGGTCCTTGTAACACCTCGCAAAGTACATCAATGGACATTGGGGACATTGCAGAGTATGAGACTTCAAGGATTCCAGCCGGATATTCAAGTCTGCAGGCGTGTCCGTCGCAAGTGTCAGACAGAGGTCCAACACGCATTCTTCTCCTCAAAACAGGCATCGAAGAACAGGTAAGATGCAATCAATCCAGACTGGTCTAAACGATAGGAACCAAGAGGCGCTCAGTTCCCGTAGACTAGGTGTGCCTAGATGCTGTACCATGCGTTCACGGCATTTCTGCTCCAGGAGCGCTTTTGCCATCTCGTTGGCGATTGGACCGTCCATTGCGTATCAGGTAAATGACAATCAGGATTCCTGCTATTGACAGCAAGAACAGAGGTAGACCATCAACAAGGCTGCCAAATACGGAGTGTATAAAGTTTGGAATAACTCAGAGGATTGTCTGAAAGGAGCTAAGAAATCCGGACCCTATGGTCTTAAATAGGTGTACAATACCACTTGTATCAGACATACGTATAGGTGCCTGTATTTCCGTCGAGGTCATTGCGACTTGAAGATCAAAAGGTCTCTCGAGCGGAGGTTAAGAGTACTGTTTGCTGTAAAAGCATGGCTTTCAGTCTCCTCAAAATATCAAATTGTATAAAAGAAACATTCAACGAAGACCATAACGGTGCCTCCGGACTGTACTTGTCGGGGGAAACAATACTTGCATACAGCAAGTAACCCTGGAGTTCACAGTGACCAGATAGGCAATGCCCGGAAGCATACCACAGCAACCTTGATCGTTCAACATCAAGTAACTCCCATTCGAGAGCAGCTCAAACACTGGTTTAATCACGGCAGCTGGAGTCCCTTTCATGTGGCAGGACAAGTTTGCTACTGACCCATTACAAGCCCAGTGCAATGAAATGTCCTGGCACATGAGAGAACCGCTCAAAGCTTTCTTGCAGTTTGTACCACTTAGAAACACTTCTCGATCCCCACTCCGGCATCAAAATATATACGGTAAATCCCAGGATTCCTTAATGTAATCTTTACCCAATTGTTCATATTTGCCCGCCTGACTCTGTTCAAGGCAATATTGAAACTGAAAAGTAGTGACCGGTAGAGTTATGTGGCCATGGATAAGCCATTCAGTAGACGGAGCTTCCGCTACTGTAAATGGTAGTCGGTCTAGTTTTTCAATACACAGCATTGTATATTTAGCTCCCCTTTGGGCCATTTCAACCTGTTTATCTGATAGATTATATTCAGAAAACACAGACGTACTGTTTATAAAATGCCATGGCACAAATCCTGCACGCAATGATTGCAGCGTCCAGCCTAATAACATGATAAAACGTATTTGAGATTGCCCGTGTTGTAATATGGCCAAATCCTGGTCTAAGATGTCTATCGCCGAAGATAAAATGTTGCCTAAAGAATATATTCTGGAGGACAAAGTTGTTAACCCATTGTCTACCACAGCTAAAGATTTTTCTAAGTTAATACGGTCTATTTCCTGTATTCTCTCTGCGGCCTCTTGGGATATTTTCCAGATTTCCTTATAGGCAGCATAAATGCCCGCATATATGAAACGTTTCTGATGTGTCTTTCTGGGACCTAATAAAAAATCCATAAGATCCATGTCTTGTGAGAGTGAAGATAAGTGTTGTTTCACGTCTGTGAGTGTTGAGGTTTCTAGCCAATCACGGCACAACTTCCCAGCACTGTAGGTTGTCACTACCCCTGGGTGTCTGGCCTGTGGATACTATACCCTTCGGTAATACCCAAGAATCTCTTATGATATATGTTGGTGTTTAAGGGCCAAATCATCCATTCTTCCCAATTTGGGTCTGTTCTATTGTACTGTAAAACGTAATCTACTGTTGCCCCTTCTTTTGTCGTTGAATTTTGCCACCCCTGTGATGGTGTTGGAAACCGAGGTGTGTTAAGGTCCTTCAACTTGGCTAATCCAAGACAGGATGTCTGGTGCACAGTTTCGTTTACAAATATCTGCTGTGGAATGAGGCATGCTCTAAATAGCGCTTCTGTTCCCTGGACTTGCCAGTCCCTAGAACCTCAGACCGATTTTAAGTCTATTGTGTCCTTCCATAAGTCAAAACCCTGTTCAGACTGTTGGGTAATAAAGGAAGCAGAGTAAATCTGTTTGGTTAGCATAATTTTCAGTGCCGATGTTGGTGTAAGCTAAGGTCGGGTCTGTGGTGTTCAACCCTGAAAAGTATGAACATTTCTGTGCAGAGGTATGTGAACTACTCTTTGATGGTGTAGGGCAATGCTCCCACTGATGGTATTCAAAAACCTTTCTAGGTGAAATAGATTTGTGCAAGAATTGATGACCATAATGTTGTTAACAGTATAATGCGTCACAGTCTGAATTATCTTCTAGCATTTGAGTATTTGTAAATGCTGCACTTTTTTCTAAATCAGACAACATGTTGTCAACAGTTTCAGTGTCCCAATCATCAGAAAAAGTACTGGAGGCAATGATATCACTTAATGAAATTTTAAATAAATTAGGAATTTTTAAACGTTCGGTCGGGCCGAATATATCGAAATCATCCTTGTCCCATACTATACCACCTGGTAAATGAACTGCTGTAATGTTCACTGATGACAAGTCTCTTTGTTCACGGTGTGATGATTGATGTGGCTTTAAAATCAAGTTGACTTTTTGGGCTATAGAGCTTTGCAGAAGGTATCTTCCATTAATAAGCATGCTAAAGGTTATTACTAAGCCTAGCCAGAAAAGAAAAACAACAGTATCCCAGTAATTACCCAGAGTTCTACCCAAGGCAATACCAGGTATGTCTTTTGAAGAAAGTGAAGAAAGTTCTTAATTTGTTGCTGGAGTGATATTTGGGCTGGCGTCGTTTCAGGTTCACTTGGATCCAATGAAACGTATCAAAGTTCATGAAGTAGCCAAAAACAGTTCAATCAATTGTTGGAATTACATCGGGATTTGTTGAAATTGTGTTTTGCTCTCGTCGAGGCATGTTGATGTAGACGTCTGTATTTGGTCCAATTGCAACTTAGGTGTTGCTTTGAGTTTGATTTTGAAGTTCTGGTTCAAGAGAAAGGAGTAGCATTGTTGCTTAGTCCTTCATTCCGTACAGGTGGCTCTTCAAAAGTGAGGAGTCCTTCTGTTTGAACGTCTTGGATTGTGTAGCGAGAGGAGGGCGTCTGCTACTGTAAAGTCGACGAGGCCTACTGTTCAGTATTGGCCACATAGTGTGGTTTGATGAAGTCCTTTGAGACAAATCTTTTCTGCTTTTACCCGGCAAGAGGCGGCAGAAGTACAGTTCTTGTTCCTTGTACTGCTAGGACCGGCAAAGGTTTTCTGTAGGATGGCCCGAATTCTTTCTTGTCCGCTATTTTTTCTCTGACCAGATCCCTGACTTTTGGGACCCAGACAGATCTTGCTGTGACTGCCTTGACTTTCCCATTGGCGGTCTGTTTTGAAAGGACGTTACTTTGTCTTGTCCTGAATTCATTTACATCCTGTAAAACAGCCAAACGATCATGGATATCAAATAGTTTCCCATCCGCCACTGCAGCTTCACAATTAAGATCTGGTAATCTCATTCTTGTTCCAAATAGGACCTCATATGGAGTGAGACCCCCTAGAGAACTTCTTTTTTTTTATAACTCTTTTTATTAAAGAAACATCGACAACAAGGCATAGTTTCATAAGAACACCGCAGAGGCATTGGCAAGCACAAGGATTCAGCAATGCATAACACATTTATACAGTTGGAGTTACGGGGAAGGGGAGACATCGTCGTCGTAGAGTCTGGGAGGGGTACATATTTCACCTCGGTATAAGTTCCAGGGGGTCCAGATTTTGGACCATTTTCTGGGGCAGCCCCTTGCAATGTAAACAGATTTTTCTCGTTGCATGCACCAATCAAGGTCCTTTTCCCAGTCTTTTATTGCAGGTGCCTGGGCAGCCCCCCAGTGCTGCGCAATGTTCCTCTTGGCTATCATACAGGCAAGTGTCACCCAGTGTATGGCGTAGGCATTGAGGTCTGTGGGCTCCCAAATATTTAGGAGGCATCTAGGAGCTTCCGGCCGGATGTCAATCTCGAGGGTTTCACTCATGATGGCATGTATCTTGTGCCAATACTCCTGGATGAACCTGCAGTGCCAGAGGATGTGTGTGAAGATACCTGGCTGGGAACACCCACGTCTACATGACCCATCTGTGTGTCCCCCCATATGTACCAATTGGGGCCCCGTAATATATGTTCTGTGTAGAATTTTTAATTGCACCAGGCGGAGCCGGGCTGAGATTGCTACTGTTTTGGGGGATGAAATGGCCGTCTGCCACCCTTCGTCGTCTAGTTCTATTCCGTCCTCAGTCCATTTTTCCCGCAGTAGGGTCAGGGGGTCAGGCATGTTATTAATTATCTTCCTGTAAGTTAGAGATATGGCACGCTCTGGGAGATATCCATCAAGGAGTCTGTCCTCCAGCGGGGAGTTAGCTGGTAGGGCGGCGTCCCTTGGCAAAGCGGCCTGTAGCGCGTGGCGGACCTGAAGATATCTGAACAACTCTGAGTCAGCCATTGAGTGTTGCGTCTGGAGCGTGTTAAACGACTTCACTCCCTCCGCCGTCCAGAGATCTCCGATAGTGGAAATACCGATAAGGTCCCACTTATCAAAACCTTTTGAGTCGCCCAGGTATCCTAACTTTTGTGAGTCCCAGAGCGGGGTGGCTAGCGTAAGTTTGTTCGCCCAACCCAGCGATTTTGTCGCCGTATGCCATACCCTAACCGTGTGGTTGGTGGGCCCCGTAAGCGGGATCTTGCCAGGTGTGGAGTACAGTGCACGGTTGTAGGTCCCGCCGGGGAGTAGCCAGCGGTCCATACGAAATCCAGGGGCATCAGGGGGGCCATAAGTGCCATGGTTGATGGCTGTGAGGTGAGCCGCCCAATAGTATTTTTTAATGTCAGGCAGCCCAATTCCACCGTCATACCACCCAAGTGTGAGCTTTGTGAAGGCTATACGTGGCCGTCCATCCCAGAGGAGGTCCCTCTGCAGGCCCTCGATCTCCCTAAAGTATGAATTGGGCACAGGGTCCGCGGCGTTCTGAAGTGCGTATAGAAAGCGTGGGAGGGACATCATTTTGAACAGCGCTGCTTTGCCCAATAAGGAAATAGGGACCGTTTTCCAATGTACGATGTCGCTTTTGAGGCGTTGCAAGGGTGGGCCCAAATTGCGGGAATATCGGAAAGTCGGATCTAGGGAGCTAAATATGCCCAGGTACGTGAAACCGTCTGCGGCCACCGATATCGGGCAGTTCCGAGGCAATTGAGGGGAGGTCCCACTTAAAACATATATGAGAGAATTCTGCCAATTGATCCGGAATCCAGAGTAACGCCCGAAGACGTTTAGGATGTCGAACAGTACAATAAGGGATCTCTTAGGGGAGGCGAGGTAGAGGAGGAGATCGTCAGCGTACAAAGAGATACGGTCCTCCCAGCCCGGCGCCCATTGTAATCCGCGGATGACCACATCGTTGCGTATCCATGCTGCTAGGGGTTCAAGGGCCAGAGTGAATAGGAGAGGGGAGAGGGGGCAGCCCTGTCTGGTACCGCGACCCAGCACAAAGGGGGCGGATTGTCTGTTATTGACGACCACCTGTGCCATAGGGTGAGCATATAGGAGTTTCACCCAATTGATAAAGACCGGGCCAAAACCAAATTTTGCTAGTACTGCAAACAGGTAGTTCCATTCGATGGTATCAAAGGCCATAGTAGCGTCTAGGGACGCGACAATGGCGTCCTCGCGTATGGTTGGGGCCCTACCCAATACTCCGTGCACCCTGCGGAGGTTGAGGGCGGTATTGCGCCGAGGCATGAATCCGGATTGGTCTGGATGGACAAGGTCCCCTATGACCTTGATCAGTCTGTTAGAGAGTACTTTAGCTAGGATTTTGGGCTCGGCGTTAAGTAGGGAGATGGGTCTATAGGAGGAGCAGTCGGTTTTGGGTTTCCCTTCTTTGTATATGGTGACGATGGTGGCCAGGCGCTGGTCTAACGGTAGTGTTCCCGTCTCTAGACTGGAGTTATACATGGATTTGAGATAGTGTCCCAGTTTGTCAGGGCGGAGCTTGTAGAGCTCGATAGGGATACCATTGGGGCCGAGAGCTTTACCCGGCCGAAGCGTCCGAATTGCCAGCGCGATTTCGTCCGTAGAGAGGGAGCTATCTAGAAATTGGCGACTCGTATCTGGCAGGGTAGGGAGGGAGATGTCTCTGAGTAAGGCGATAGAATCCTGGAGTGTGTGAGGGGCCACCGAAGTATACACCTTTTGGTAGTGGGCCGCAAATTGGGTAGCTATGGCTTGGGGGTCTGTCACAGGGTTACCGTCGGTCCCTCGGAGTTCAGGCACCAGACGACTAGCACGCTCTCTCTTGTCTAGCCAGGCTAGTAATTTCCCCGCCTTGTCTCCCCAGTCGTATATACGGCCCAGTTTTTCTTGTCCCATTTTTTTGGCGCGCTCTGTGACCAGGGCTCTATACTCGTCCTGGCAGAGTCGTAGCTCGTGTAGCACATCAGGTGTGGGGTTTGAGTTGACAGTCTGCTCCAGACGGTGTACCCTATGTTCGACATCGGAGATGTCTTTCAGTCTGTCTTTCTTTGCACCCGCTATTAGGGAAAGGGCCTGCCCTCGGACCACAGTTTTGAACGCTTCCCAGAGTGTTTGGGGGGAGTCAACGGTATGCTCGTTTTCTGTAAAGTAGTCATCTATGGATTTGAGCAGATCTTTTCGTATCTTGGGGTTTTTGAAGTGCCATGGGTTGAGGGGGGCAATGCGTCCGACTTGTGCATGATCCAGGACGATATGCGTCCAGAGGGGGGAGTGATCAGAGATACCCCTGGGCAGATGTCTGATCTCGTGGACATTGGCAATCTGGGAGGCGGGGGCAAGAATGTAATCTAAGCGGGAGAGGCTGCGATGTGCATGA
This sequence comes from Triturus cristatus, assembly GCF_964204655.1. NCBI lineage: Eukaryota > Metazoa > Chordata > Amphibia > Caudata > Salamandridae > Triturus > Triturus cristatus. The sequence goes on from NC_140590.1 coordinate 668,483,811, forward strand.
GAATAAAAGGTGTGTTGTATTTTATCTGGGTGGTAGGCTCTCCACACATCTACTAGACCCATTGCGTCCAGGAAGCTAGAGAGCGAGTGTGTCGCTGCGGGCAAGGGGCGCGGCGGGTGCCTGTCCAACTCGCCGGATACGACAGAGTTAAAGTCACCGCCCATGACAAGGTGACCCACTGGCAGTGTGAGTAGTAGAGCACTAAGGTCAGTAAAAGTCGTCAATTGCAGTCCAGGGGGTGCATAAACAGAGAGGAAGGTTGTAGTGTGGCCCTCCCACGTGCCTGTGACACCCACGTAGCGCCCAAGGTCGTCTGTGAATGTGGAGACAATCGACAATGGGAAGGATTTCCTAACCATGATGCCCACACCCCTCGACCCAGACGTGAAGCCCGCATGTGCCGCCATCGAATACCCCACCTATTCAGTGCCCCACAGTTGTTGCCCAGCAGATGCGTTTCTTGGAGTAAAACTATGTCCGGGGAGAGTCGTTTGACGTGTTGGGTCACTACACTGCGCTTGATCTCGTCCCCCAGCCCGTTTACGTTCCAACTTAAGATTTTGACCTCCTTGTTGCGTTGCGTACCCATTTGTGTGTCGGTGGTGCATACGGTTGCGGTGTAAAGTTAGAGACCATGCCGTCGAACACATTAACATAAATTCTAACCAAGAAAAAATACATTCCCTCCCAAATTCCCCCCTCCCTGCTTCCCTGCACTCTGGGCCTCAAACTGCCCATCTGAACAACAAATGCAGAGTGCCTGTCGCCCCTCAAACAAAATGAGAAAAAAGGAGAAAAACCAGCTAAAGAAAGAACGTGGGGGGGGGAGGCTTCAACCGTACCCCGATCCTCACTCTCAATGGTAATCACATCGGAATCAATGTTCAGGAGGGTCAGACTGAGCAGTTCCCTGCAATGCCCCAGTGAAGCACAAGTCCCAGCATTAGGCGCCACAGGGGAGTCTTCAGGTCAATTCCACACATACCGGAAGACAGCGACATCGAGATCGTGTCAGTGTTGCTACGCCCCCGCCTCCCGCAAATCAGCTACCCGAGGGGCCGCTCCTTCCTCGGTCTCCTCGGCTGTCCAGCCAGTCCGATGCGGCCTCTGGATGGTCGAAAAAGTGTGTTTCTCCCTCCGCCTCTACACGCAATCTCGCTGGAAAGAGCATGGCATATTTGAGGTCAGCGGCCCGGAGACGTTTTTTGACTTCTTGAAACGTGCGGCGACGCATCTGCACCCCGCGGGTAAAGTCAGGGAAAAAGGTAATAGTAGCATTATCAAGGCGGAGCGGGGGGGCAACTCTGGCGGTCTGGAGGATAGTGTCCCTGTCGCGGTAGTTGAGCAGACGGGCCAGTATGGGCCGGGGTGGCGCCCCTGGCCTCGGGCAGCCCCCCGGAATCCTGTGTGCCCTCTCCACAACAAAGAGCTTGGAGAGTCCCTTGGGTTGCAGTTTAGTCGTGATTAAGTTCTCGATGAATAGGTCAACAGCAGGGCCCTCCATTTTTTCCGGCACCCCTAGGACACGGACGTTGTTGCGCCTCATCCTCCCTCATAGTCATCGAGCTTATCTTCTGCAAATTTACGGAAGGCCTGAAGCTCCGCAACCTCTGTTTGAAGCTGAGAGGTATCGCCCATGAGGCCTGTGGTGGTGGTTTCAAGCTGTTGCACTTTCTCTCGATAATTGGCGAGGTCGGCCCTGATGAGCGTCATCTCTGAGGAGAGAGTGTCTATAGACGTGCGAATGCCCGTAATGGCTGCCATGAGGTCCTTCATAGTGGGCTCAGGGGGCGTTTGATCTGCGCCACTCTTGGGCATGTCTCCCTGCGCCCTCTTGTCGGGCAGGTCCGACTTTGTGCAGGCGTAGCGATCCAGTTTGCTTTGCTGAGATGGCCTGGCCCCCTTAGCTCCAGACATCTCGCTGCCCCCAGCCAGTCCAGCGGCGTCGCTAGAGGTGAGCAAGCGCGGTCAAGATCTCAACGTGGGAATGGCGTCTGAAAAGAAGGGGCGTCCGTAAATTATCTCTGCCGCACACCCCCGGCCAGGAGAGGTCCACGTTGTGGCCGCCTACACTTATAGGAGGTCGTAAAGGGTCCCGCCAGTTTCAGGGAAGCTCGCCCACCCCCGAGACACCATGCACTCACTGCGTGAACTTGAGGGCCAGCAGGGGGTCACAGCGCGCCGGGTCGCCAGGGCCCCAGGGAGCAATGTCATTCAAGGTCTGGGAATAGGCCACTCTCAGCGCCGAGTTCAAAGACGCGCCTCAGATAGCTCCCGTATGGGGCACATAGGCACTCCGCAACAGGCAGCCGGGCACACAGGAGGGAGCGCCCCAGTCCGCAATCCCCCCGCAGTCACACTCCAACGCTGTACCTTGGAGCAGGGAACATCGCTCTCCGCACTCGGGGCACACTCCACTCCGGCGACCCCCGGCAGTCCTCAGCGCTCGAAACGGATGGCGAGGGAAGAAGTCACCTCCTCAATGGCGCTGGCGGAGTCTCCTCAGCAAGGCTCGTCTCCTTTGATATGCCCCCAGGGGGTGTCTCGGGGGGGGGGGCGGAACAGCACCAAGGAGCAGTGTAAGGCGCACCCTCGAGAGGAGATCTGATGAGTTGGCGCCAAAGCGCCGCCGTCACTCGATCGCCGCCTCGGCCGCTTCCGGTGAGCCGCGGCCGGATGTACAGTCACGCAATGCCGGCGTCTGGGCCACCTCAGTCCCCGGTCGCGGGAGTGTCACAGGGCCCCAAGCAGCGGAAGCTGTAGCGCCGGGACGGAGGCAGCGCCGGGGCTCCACCAAGCAGCGGCAGGGATCGCCAGTCCTGGAGCGTTGGTTCTCGGTGCAGGATGTCAGGATAAATGACAGGATGGTGTATTGAGAGGAGGTTTACGGCGGAGCCGAGGCACTAAGCGTCCATCTTGCCTCGCGGTCAGGCCACGCCCCCCCCTAGAGAACTTCTTGGCTGGTTATTGAGGGCTCTGTGTACCCCATATAAGTGACTGACCCAACTACCGACCTTGCCTAACACCCTAGCTGTTAAGGATTGCTTTAAGTCCCGGTTTTTCCTCTCCAAAACCGATTTTCCTTCAGGATGGTACAGAGAGGAGTACCGCAATGCTACACCCATACTTTCCATGGCCACTTTGTAAGCCCGAGAGCTAAACGCCGGGCCACGGTCCGAATGTAACGTGCCAATGGCGTATGTCCCTAAACAGACTTGCAAATCTTTTATAACAGTTCAAGCGTCAGCCGAGCGCTGAGGCCAAACCCATAGGAATCTGGAGCATGAATCCACTGCAACCATGATATATTTTTTAGCCCAGTCAGATTGTAAGGGACAGCAGTGATCCAAATACACATATGCGAGAGGTTTGTCTAATTTTAATAGTGGCGTCTGTACCGGGCGTGTTATGGTGGATCACTTAATCTGCTGACAGATGTCACATTTCAAGACAAAGTCCTTAGTTTGTTTTGTTAGAACTGGCCACCAATATCGATGTTCCAATAAAGAAATAGTCGCTGTAATTCCTGTGTGCGCATAGCCCAAACCCTTGTGTGCTGCTAGTATTAAACATTGCCTACGATCCATATTTGGTGTTACTCTATCCCCCACTCCAGGAATCTGAGCATATGGATTGCTTTGTGCATCTAAATTGTAGGAGTACTTGAGTGGAAATTTTGTAGGTACTGCTGAGCTGCCTTTGCGAGAAGCACTGACAGCGACCATAATATCACCGTCTATTCTCGTTTTAGAGCAATTGATTGCAGCTATGGAAGCCGTGCATACAGCCCCCTTTGCGGATTCATCAGCCAGTGAATGCCATCCCGCTGATGACTCAATGTGTGTATCACGTGAGCCTGTGGTAGCTCGTTTTTCAACTCCACTACCTGTTCCCATAGCATTTTGTGCCTAATTGTGCCACCTTTCGCATCTTTAAACGCGTTTAGTTCCCAATGATGGAAGTACTCATTGTAGGACTGTACACAGTAAAAGGAATCGCACACAATTAGTGTGGAGAATTCGTGATCCGTATTTACGAGTGCCAGTATCAGTGCTTTTAGTTCAGCCAACTGAGCTGTGCAGTCTCCTAGAGATTGCGTTTTGGTGTAACTTGAATAGAACTTTCCATCCTGCATGCGACTTTTAACGACAGCACATGCCGTGCAGTATTATTGCTTACTCCCTATGGCTGGTTGAGCAGATCCGTCAGTGTACTGATCCTGATCTAGAAGCAAGAGTTCATTTGGTAGAGAACATTCTTGTTCGTGTTGCAGTAATGCTTGTGTTTTTAGACTTGGATCAAATCTGTATTCAACGTCAGTTGTAGTAAGAGAATTAGCCCATTGTATCCATCTTGGATATAAAGCTTTTTCATTTCGAATGCTAGCCTTCGTAACAGCTTCTAAAGCCGGTACCGGGGTTACGACAATTATGCGTTTCCCTTGAGCCAGTGCTCTTTCTCTTGCTACAGCGGTCTGAACTGCTGTCAGGATTTTTTCTGTTGAAGTGAAACACATTTCTGCATTTGTGTACAAGTGTGATTTGTATGCGATTGGTACTGTTTCGCCTTCATCGAAGGCTAAGAAAGTGTACCCGCATTGACCCACTATTACACGGATCACCAAGTTGCATTCATTTACGCGTGTGTGTAAGTGTTTGGAAGCAATCATGTTTTCTTCTAATGAACATAGGATATTGGAATGTTTCTGTGTCCAATGTCTAACTGAAAAGTCAGGTTTTATTAAATCGTAGAAAGGTTTTACACCTTCCGCAGAATCCAAAATGTTCTGCCGAAATTCAGGAATCACAGTATCGATTGTAAGTTTTTGGAGGTTGGAGCAGCGCACATTTTTCTAAAAAGTTAGCTGCCTGGCATTTCCCTTCACTTGAAAGCTCGTATCCTAGAAACAGGACACTGAGGTGGGCTATTTTTGATTTTTTAAAGTTACATTTGTAGCCCTCAGAGGAGAATCCCATAATAATGGTGCTCAACCTGCTTAAGTGTCATTGTCCGTCAGATAAATATCATCCACTTAGGACAATGCTTCTTCATCAAAATTTTGGAGTAACTCAGTTACTCTTGCTCAGAATACCCCCGGGCTGTTCTTATACCCCCGGGGGAGGCGACAAAATTGTCGCTGCGACCCTAACACCGAGAATGCGGTCAAACACCGGCTTTCAGGCGCTATATTTTGGCAGAAAAATCCATTTGAGATATCAAGTGTCGTTTTGTATTTTTTCTGCACAATGTTATTCATTAATGCTGCACCGTGTGCATTTTGGACAGAAAATGTCTTTGTGCAAGTGTTTAGATGTCTGCAATCTAAAACTAGACGATATGAATTATCTGGTTTCAATACGGGAAACATAGGATTGTTCATTGCTGAGGTGCAATTTTCGATCACCCCTTGGTATTCAAGTTGAAGTAAGATCTCCCTGACCTGTTATTTAGCTTCTTGCTTTATAGGGTATTTAACGGGATCACATGGCGGGTTGACTCCTCATCCCACCCTGCATGATTTTTATACAATGCGGAGCTAGGGCTACTGCCCTCTCTCGTGCATATGCATGTTTAAGATGTATGGGAACGAGGTCGGAGAATGCTGGAAAAATTACGTTTTCCCCCAGGGCACTCCATAACTAATGCTGACGGGCAATCTTGTTCTGCTTATAGTAGGTCATACCCAGATGACAGGTTTTCCCAAAAGAGACCCTTAACTTTCCTGGGCTCGGCCCCTCCATTTGGAGTGTTATCTTGTGTAACTCATGTGGGACGCTCACCCTGGTGTTCCACCATGATGTAATCATTCAAGTCCGCTGTCACCAGAAATTCCTTCAAGTTCTGGCAAGCTATTGTTACATCTGCCGCACTGTCTAGTATCGCCTGAGCCCATTCGCCGTTCAGAAGCTGCATACTCAGAATTCTGGGCATTTCTGATCTTCAGACCTGCAACTTTCTTGTTTTTAAATTGAGGTTTTGATTTTGGCTTGTCTTGTTTTTTGTAAGTATAGTCTTGAGCGTGCTGCTTGTCTCTGGACTTTGTACGCTCTTATTCGTGTTCTGATCGTACTTCTCTCTCTGATGTTTTCTTCGAGCCCTGAAAGGAACGAGAGGAACGTGTATCAGTATCCTGATACTCGTCAGGTTTCCTAATATTATCCCTATTCCTGAGATTATAACTCTTTTCAGAGGGCTCCTGTGGAGGAGATCTACCTTGGGATTGAGATCTCTTTTCTGTATATGTTTGTTGTTTTTTATTATCCCACTTCTTTTTAGAAGAAGAAACAGGTGTTGGTTTAGAAGTGTCCTTTTCAGGACTGCCCATCAGTTGTGGTTTTAAACCTTTCCCACCCAAACTGTCTCTGCCTAATTCTGCATATGCAGTTTCGATTTTTTGGGCAGTTTGTGCTGTTGATCCAATCGATCCAATGGACTGAACTCCCTTAGGCGTTGGTGGATTGAAACGGACGCTGGTTTCCCTTTAATATTAGCTAGTATTATGGCTGATATCTGGTCGTCGTTATTTAATAACTTCATCCCTAAGTTCAGAGCAGTCTCTGCTCTGTACTCGTTTTGTATTTGTCTCAGCTAATGAAGGAATACCATGAGTTCTGGTATATATGGCAGCAAAGACTATACCCCAAGTTGTACAATCTTCTAACTGTGGTGTTATCCCCATGGGCAAGCAGATTGTTAACATTCTGTGTTTTTTCAAATGGGGTAGTATCCAGGAATACTGCCTCAAACGGAGTTATTTTATGAGCTACCCAAAATGGCATTTGTTCGCGCTTTGTGGGCATTTTGCCCATTACTGCGTGTAATGTTTGTGGATTATTTTAGTTGCTGTACCCTGAGATTGAGTCCCATTAGTAGCAATTGTTGTTGGTTGGACTGTGAAAGTCCTCATGACGGATTGCTTCAAGTTTCTGTAGATTCTAATTAAATCTTTGTGTTGTATGAGTAATTCTGGTTGTGGCATTGTATCAATGTCAGGATGTGCTATGTAGCCTGCTAATATAGGCCACGATGCCCCGTCTCCTCTGAGCGGGTCTAATCGTACTCTGGTTCTTAAGTGGGGTAGGGCGCCTTTAAACCAGTAAAAATGTTCCTGGTACATGAGTGGAACTTCTATGTCCTCGCAAGGACCATATTCCACTGGTGCATCTCCATCTGTGTAAGAGTGAAATGTATGTGTTCTAGCATCTGCTTCTGGTAATGTAACCCATGAATAGAATACCTCTGATTTGTTTGATTTGTGTGCCTCAATCACAAAGGCTACTAAGCCATCCCTTGCTGATAAACCATGTTCCAGTAGTTTCGGGGTGATAGTACGTCTGAATTTAGGTGGAATGAGAATTCCATCCACTGCTTTATCTTCTGCTGAGATGCGACACTCCAATACTGCGTTATTTTTAGCCTTAGTCATTTTGAAACGAAGAAGTTTACAAGGGAACTAAGATAAGGAGTTTGTACACTTTAGGAACACTATGTCCTGTCAAGCTTGATTAACCAGCAGCCAATAAATAGGATATTTCGCCTACTCAGCTGTGGCGGAGTTTGTGTCCACCAACTCCAGACGTCTCTGGTGTTTGTGAGTAGGGATCTCTGAGAATAAGCATGACTGAACTACTCAGATTCTACTGTGAAATAAGTACCCAACTAAAATTGGTGGCGCCATGTCGTGTAGTTCCTATAGTAACCATGCAGGACCTGCGTGTTTGGATAACAAACTGTGGGATTGGAGGCAGACTGGTTCTGTGCACCCCCACCGAGAAATGTTAGACTATTTGCATTCAAGCTAGCTCACAGTGCCACTAGTGTCTCCTCTTATCGGGGAGAGATCAGTTTCTGGCAACCTTAGTACATGACAACCCTGATCCCTCAAGATCGTGGAAACAATGTACTACTTTTCGCTCAGTCACTCGTGCTCTTTTAGTTTATCTCAGAGATACACAGAATAAACAGTCTGGGCGTTTCAATAAGGGTTAATTTAACAGTTGTTATTCTTGTGTAAACTATATGAGCTACAACAACCATTATACAGTAGCGGAGATATATGATTAGCAGTACAGTGAATATAAAAAGGATAGTACAGTTCTACCATCAAGCAATAAGCATGAATAAATACATGAATATAAAATGCATGATAAATGTGCGCGTACTCCTATGATGCCCATCTAGATGTACCTAAGTGTACCTAGCATGTAAGTAGGTGTGAAGCCAAGAATCCCTCTAGGATTTAGTCAAACCCAATTACATGAAGGGTGAGAATGTAGGAGCACTTCTTGTCTCGAGTTGGACATACCGCGAGGGATGTTCAGACCACTTTCAGCTGGAGCGTCTGAATGCAGGAGTAAGCCTCTCTGATCAGTGTGTCGGCCTGTAAGTCTTGGTTCCCTCTAACTACTAACACTAGCAAGAGGCGGTATATTTATACAGAATGTATCTAGGGCTCCTTTGTCTCTTGTTGCTTGTATCAGCCATTGTTGGGCTTAATCGCTTTTTGAACCGGACGCGATTTACAGATCGCAGGGAGATACCGATTCCCATGTACTTGAATTACTCACTATGTATGAGAATACTTGTTCTATGTCTATTACTAATTAAGCCCTGAAGAAGTCCGAAGAGGGACGAAATGTGTCAGCAGTCTTGTCCATAGCGTAAAGTGTTTTTATGAAATTATTTCCAGAAATAAAAGAATAAAAGGAATCTTTGACTACAATCAACTTGCACCGATTATTGATTTGTAATCTGAGAAGATCGAATTCTGTGTTTATGTTTGAACTTTGAGTAGTAAGTAACAGCTATTGGTGTCAAACTACTGTCTCTAGAGTGCAAGACCAATGTGTTAGGAGTTATAGGACTCTATTGTTTAGGAGAAACCCTCCTTCTGCACCCAGGACTAGAACTAGGTAAAAGGTTCAAACCTAAAAAGGCTTGTTACAGTGTAGTGTAGGGGAGGTAACGTAGGTGAAGGGGTATGATGTTACCCGGGCCTATATTAAGGTACCTATATGAAACATGAAACATGCACATGCGATATAGGGGCTGATGTTTTTTTTTTTTAAAGTACATTTACACGCCGGGATTTACTCTATGTATAGGTTCAGATTTATTACTTTCTGGGATACACAAATTTCATTTGGAAGCATCATTGAAGGTATACCTGGGGCAGTGCTCCATGCACACCCTTTGGAACATCACCTAATTTGATGAGATCCATAAAAAGTAAATGGGATCATTTTCATGGAGAAATAAGTTTTCCTTCTGGAACCCTTTTTTCGCTGCACCCCCACTTAATTTGGAGGTGGTCCATTTCCCTTCACACCCTACAAAATTATTTGCACTTTCATTTGTAAATCATAGATCCAGAAAAGTATTCCCCTCATTATGTAGTGTATCAATCAAATCAATCAATCAATGTTTATTTCGGACAGTATGTCCTTAAAAACACAAAATGGATAAAATATCACAAAACTTCATTAACTTAAGTTTAATATCAGAAATACAACATACAATCTCTATACATACTAAAACAAATTCTAAAATATATACAATCAATGTGGCCAACAATTTAAGTTGTGCTACAGATCAGAAATTTCTTCTTCGTTGCCCACACTGAAGTTAACATTTTTTCAACATACATTTCGTTTTTATGGTATTTAGCTCCAGTCCCCGTTCCAAACAAAAAGGCAACAAGCATTGGCAAAGCCAATAGGTCTCGCCTATACAAGAGCTATTGGCAATGTATATTTGTGATGTTGTACACCAGTGTGGCTGCTGTTCAGCATGTCTAACAGTTAGTAGTGTGGACGGTCGTAGAGTGAAGTAGGGGAGTAGAGTATCAGAGTGGATTTGTTCAAGTACAGTGTCAAAGAGTGGAGTTGGGGAGGAGAGTGTCAGAGTTGAGTAGAGGGGGCAGAGTTCAATGGTTGACTGGCAGAGAATGTCACAGAGTGCAGTGGCATGGTGTGGCATGGGGTGGAATAGGGTGGGGTGGATTGAGGTAGTGTGGTGGATTGGACTACAGAAGAGTGGGGTGGATTGGATTGCGGTAGAGTGGAGTAGATTGAGTGGAGTGGGTGGGATGGATTGGAGTAGGGTGGATTCAAATGTGGTGAGGTGGATTGGAGTGGGGTAAATTACATTGGATTGAAGTGATAGGACTAGAGTGGGGTGGAGTGGGCTGGGTGAATGGAATGGAGTGGAATTGGGTGGATTAGATTGGAACAGGAGTGGGATTGGATGGGTGGAGTAGGGTGGGCTTAACTGGGGTGGGGTGGGCAGAACTCAGGTGGGGTGGACTGAATAGAGGTGGGGTGGATTGGATTGGGGTGGGGTAGAGTAGGGTGGGTTAAGTGGGGGAGACTGGAGTGGGGTTGAGTGGATTGGAGAGGGGTGGGGTGGGATGGAATGTAATGAGGTGGATTGGATGGGGTGGAATGGTGAGTGGTGGATTTGATTGTAATGGCGTGGTATGGATTGGATTGGGGTGAGTGTGGTGTGGTAGGTTGGATTGGGGCGATGTGGAGTGGATTGGAATGGGGTAGATTACATTGAGGTGGGGAGTACAAAAGAGGGGTGAATTGGACAGAGTGGGGTGGATTGGACTGGAGTGGGATGGAACTGATTGGGTGGACTGGATTGGGGTAGATTGGGATTGGGGTTAAGTGGATGGGGTGGGGTGGATTCAGGACGATTGGATTAGGGGTGGGGTGGAGTTTTTGGAGTAGGTGGCAATGGGGTGGATTGGAGAGGAGCGGACTGGATTGGAGTGGACAGGATTGTGGTGGATTGTACTGGGGTGGGGTGGATTGTACTGCAGTGGTGTGGATTGGAATGGGGAGGATTGGAGTGGGGTGAAATGGGCTGGTGTTGTGTGGATTTGAGTAGGATGGGGAGGATTAATGTGATTTGTGATGAGCTGAATTAAGGTGGTTTGGAGTGGGATGGATTGGACTGGAGTGGGGTGGATTAGGGTGAATTAGATTGGAGAGTGATGGGTTGGAGTGGGGTGGATTGAAATAGGTTGGGGTGGGGCGAACTGAAGTGGGGTGGATTGGAGTTGGTTGAGGTGGATTGGATTGTGGTAGGTTAGGTGTATTGGGTGGGGTGTATTGGAGTGGAGTGTGGTGGATTAGAGTGTGGCATTCTGCTCCAGGTGGACTGGAATGGAGTGGGTAGATTGTATTGGGTTGGACTATATTTGGTGTGGGGGACTGAACTGGAGTGGGGCAGATTGTTTTGGATTGGAGTGGGGCAGATTGTTTTGTATTGGAGTGAGTCAGAGTGGAGTGGTGCAGATTTGTTTTGGGTTAGAGTGGGGCAGATTGGAGTGAAGCAGATTATTTTGGATAATAATAGTGGGGCAGATTCGGGTGAGGTGGATTGGAGTGGGTAGACTGGATTGGGCTGGACTTTATAGATGTGGAATGGACTAGATTGGAGTGATGCAGATTGTTTTGGACTGGAGTGGAGCAGATTGGTTTGTACTGGAATTGGGCACATTGTTTTGTACTGGAATGGGGCAGATTATTTTGCACTGGAGTGGGTAGATTGTGTTGTACTGGAGAGGGGCAGAATCTTTTGGATTGGAGTAGGGCAGGTCGTTTTGGATTGGAGTGGGGCAGGTCGTTTTGGATTGGAGTGGGGCAGGTCATTTTACATTAGCGTGGGGCAGATTGTTTTGTATTGAAGTGGAGCAGAATCTTTTGGATTGGCGTGGGACAGGTTGTTTTGGATTGGAGTAGGGCAGGTTGTGCTGAACTGTAGATGGGCAGATTGTTCTGAATTGGATTGGGGCAGATTGGAGTGGGGTAAGGTGGATTGGAGTGGGTAGATTGAGTGTGGCTGGACTGCATTGTTGTAGGGTGGACTGGATTGGAGTGGGAAGATTGTTTGGATTGGATTGGGACAGATCATTTTGGATTGGATTAATGCAGGTTATTCTGGATTGGAAATGGGCAGATTGTTTTGGATTGGAGTGGGGCACGTTGGATTGGGGTAGATTGGAGTGGGGTGAGGTGGACTGGAATGTAGTGGGTAGATTGGATTGGACTGGACTATATTGGTGTGGGGCAAATTGGATTGGAGTGGGGCAGATTGTAGTGGTGCAGATTGTTTTGGATTGGAGTGAAGCAGATTATTTTGGATTATAATGGGGCAGATTGTTTCAGACTGCAGTGTGGCAGATTGTTTTGGATTGGAGTGAGGCAGATTGGAGTGGTGCAGGTTTGAGTAAGGTGAGGTGGATTGGATTGAGCGGGTAGATTGGATTGGACTGGACTTTATAGGTGTGGAATGGACTGTATTGGAGTGTGGGCAGATTGTTTTGGATTGAAGTGGGGCAGGTTGTTTTGGATTGGAGTGGGGCAGGTTGTTTTGGATTGGAGTGGGGCAGGTTGTTTTTGGATTGGAGTGGGGCAGGTTGTTTTGGATTGGAGTGTGGCAGGTTGTTTTGGATTGGGGCAGGTTGTTCTGGATTGGAGTGGGGCAGGTAGTTTTTGATTGGAGTAGAGCAGATTGTTTACCATTCGAGTGGGGCAGATTGTTCTGAATTGTAGATGGGTAGATTGTTCTAGATTGTAGATGGGCAGATTGTTCAAGATTGTAGATGGGTGGATTGAAGTGGCGCAGATTGGAGTGGGGTGAGGTGGATTGGATTGGAGTGGGTAGATTAAATTTGGCTGGACTTTATTGGTGTGGGGTGGACTGGATTGGAGCAGATTGTTTGGATTGGAGTGGGGCAGATTGTTTTGGATTGGAGTAGAGCATATTTGTTTTGGATTGTAGAATGGGCAGATTGTTCTGGATTGTAGATGGGCAGATTGATCTGGATTGTAGATGGGCAGATTGATCTGGATTGTAGATGGGCAGAAGCGGGTGCCGCGCTCAACATTATAGTTAAAAAATGTTTTTTAAATGAAACTGACCAAGGTGTCCCTAAAGCGAGCGCCGCGCTCAGCATGCAATTGTATAATAAAAATAAAAAAAGCTGAGAAAGCGATGTGTGACTGAAGCAGATGCCGCGTTCATCTCAAAAGTAATAAAATACAAAAAAAAGCGTCACCATTGTGTAACTTTTAAAGTTAGAGCGGCATAGAGCTTGATGTGAAAAGTAGCGCCCATTGTCCTGTGTGGGCGCGCTGCAAATGCAAGAAGCAGCTGCCAGTGTCCCTATTAGTTAGTTAATAAACAAAATAGTGCTCACCAACTTCAAACGGAGACCGTTTAACATGCCAAGTGAAAGGGCCAGTCACCATGGGAGGGTACAAATGAAGACAAGGTGGTACTGAGGAGGGACTAACAAGCCTATTTATGAATCAGAAGCCAGCATTTACGAAGGTCAATTACACAAGCCAATGACAAATATGGGCAGGCCCACTAGTAGCATTTGATTTACAGGCCCTGGCACACTCAGCACACTTTACTAGGGTCTTACCAGTAAATCAAATATGCCAATCATGATAAGAATTTACATAGAAAGCATATGCACTTTGGCACTAATTAGCAGTCGTAAAGTGCCTAGAGTCCTAAAACCAAAAGGTCAGGAAAAAATAGGAGGAAGAAGTAAAAGGTTTGGGGATAACCCTGTAAAAGGGCCAAGTCCAACACACCCTCACTGCGCATACAAGGTGCATCCTGAAATAACTTTTGTTATCCTGACAATGCAAAGTAAAACCACATATATCGTACCATCAATGCATGAAATGCAGCAGTTCATTTAGGAGACACATAAATACCCATAAGCACATGGATAATCATACTAGTGCAAAAACTGCAATTTTGTTTAGAAGCAAATCACATAGATCACTCAGTATTACCATAAGCCACATTCGCACTGTTTCAGTATGCCAGTTCAAAGTATCCCACCAAATTCATGAGAGTGATTACAAGTACCACGATTACAAGCGATTAAGCACTTTATCCACCATGCAGTTGTGAAGCTTTAGAACAAAAATACACTTCGGAACCAGCCCTTGAGCAATCGTAGACCAAAAGTAAGGCATGATTACTCAGGGCTTTACAGTAATCTTGTGAGCTCATGGGGATAGAATTGCCTCTTCACTTAAATTGTTGGCCACCGAAGCACCTCCAAGCATAAAACGCTCATTACAGTAACCTCCGTGCTTACAGCACTCGTGTTTGCAGAGCTATGATAAATGCCCCTCCGGTGTCAAGACCATGTGAGGGGGTCCGCACACACTGTCAACTTTGGCGGGGAAACCTTGCTGGTACCCCCATGATCAGCCAAACGAAAGGTCTGTCCCTCAGAGCATGGTACCAGTAAAGGGCTCCCAAATCCAGCGTACTGTTCATGAGCCACAATTCAATGGGAAAGAATCTTTCCGATACTCAAGAACCCCTGCAGCAACAAGAACTGGAGACCACTGGGGGCACGAGACCAGTAGGCAGGCATGCCAGCGCAGAGTTACTTGGCACTGGGGAAGTTCCTTCTGCAGCCTAGTGGGCAGCAGCATAGTCCATCAGAACAAGCTGTCCAATGGTGGTACCTCCAGGCAGTCCTCAGGCCAGGTGCAAAATGTAGAGCCAGCAACATCTTGTTACAGTACAGTGCAGTGTCTACAATCATGGGGTCAGAGCCCCTGTACTCAAAATGTCTTTGATGTGGAAGTAACTTCAAACAAACTTTAGAAGTGCACAACACCCCCATTCAGTCCTCAGCCCTGGCTCCAGACACACTATAGGGGCGGGGACAGCATTGTGAGAGGCCAGGCACAGCCCTTTTCATGTGCAGGTGACAGCTCCTCCCACCACTCTAGGTCAGGAAGACCCATCAGGATATGCGGGGCACACCTCAGCTCCCTTATTGACGGTCTAGAGTGAATGCACAAAACAGGCCTCTGTCAGTCTAAACCAGATGTTGATTGGAGTCCGGCTGCAAAGCACAAGAGCCATAAGCACACAGACATACCCACTTGGCATTTCTAAAAAAGTAACACTAAATCCACGATTTAGAGCCACTATACCAAACATGGTAACATTACTTTTTTCAGATCAGAAATTACCACTGAAACACCTATCAGAGAATTCCCAACGCAAACCTATGAGAGGAGCAGCACTCGCAGCAGTGAGAAACCAAATAGGCTGTCTGTCACTACCAGGACATGCCACACAACAAAGGCACATGTCTTACCTTTTACCTACACAGCACTCTACCCATAGGGCTATCTAGGGCCTACCTTAGGGGGTGAACTATATGTAGGAAAAGGGAAGTTCCAGACTTGGCAAGTAACTTTAAATGCCAGTTCACTGTGGCAGTAAACTGCGCACGCAGGCCGTGAAGTGGCAGAGGCCTGAGACAGGTTTGAAAGGTTACTTCTGTGGGTGGCAAAAGCAGCGCTGCAGGCCCTCTAGAAGCATTTAATTTACAGGACCTGGGTATATGGGATACCACTGTACAAGGAATTTACAGGAAAATTAAACATTACAAACATGTGTAGACCAAACATACCAAGTTTACAGGAGAGAGCACATACACTTAAGCACTGGTCAGCAGTGGTAAACTGCCCAAAGTCCTAACAAACAAAACAGGTCAGAAAAAGTACAGGATGAAAGCAAAGGGTTTGGGAACAATCCTGCACCAAGGCCAGTTCCAAAACTCCCTATCATTGGCTTTGATAGAGACTTACAGAGTTGATCCAGCTGCTCTGCATTGTTTGTCGTACCATGAGTGGCCAATGCCTTCTTGCTTTGAACTTTACTCTCACTGGAAAACGTTTCTTTTAGTTATTCAAATAGGGAGTTGTGCAACTGCAATGTATGAATACTTGATTCTTTTATTCACGCCTAGTTGACAGTTGCTTGAGCGTGTATGGATTTGAATACATCATTTGGATATTAAATGCAACACGTGTTTGACATAGTTCCATTTTAATGTCCGCTTGCTATTTTTTTAACTAAACTCACCAAAATATGTGGGTCTATAAACAGCAGGACTAAATGTCCAGGTGCCTTCAAATAGAGCGCATTGTGGTCACTATCGTACCTCTAAAGTACTGTCATATCGAATATAACTCAAAGATAACATTAAAGTCGCCCACCACTATTAATGGCCCTATTCTAACATTGCTTTCTAAATAGTATTCAAGGTAGGCTAATGTTTCCAACTTTGTAGTGTATCACAACAGTGAAAGAAGAAGCCATCAGAAGTCATTTTCACGCCATTGACTGTCACTTGTATGCTGGCAGACCCCAAAGTTGGGTGCCATCTTAAGGTGTTACGTCTACCCAGAAAATATGTGAACATGGATTATCATCTTAATGTATTTTTATCTTCCTAGGTATACAATACCACGTCTTCATATTCCTTCATATTAAGCCCTTTACCATATTTAATATCTTGATCGCTTTCATGACCATCCAAAAAAATGTTTGTTAATCACTATATTTATAATTACAAAGCAAGGCGACCATGCTGTCGATCATATCTCCTACCTACACACTCACATTCAGGTGCCGTCCTAAAGTAATCTATCTGCTCTTGGGATGCATCCATCATAACAACCCTGGAGTCCATATCCGATCCTTCTAACACGCCCAAATCCGGGGACATCTTGAAATATTCGAACGACATGTTCGCAACAGTATCTACATCAAAATGACCATTGTATATGCCAATCAATCTGCCCGATTGTAACATCGTCCACACCCTAAATACCACCTTCTATCACGTATTTCAAAGTTGTTCTGTCTACTATTTAGATATAGGGTATGCAAATCATAGGTACTCTGTCTGCCAAAATCCCATTACTTTTCAGTTCCGCTGTCTGCCATAGTTCATTGACATCAGAGCTCTTCATTCAACTCCGGTGTACTTTTTTCACTTATCCATTCTTCATTCAACTCGGGTATACGGAACATGGTAGCCATCCTTTAATGCATTTTGTAATATTCTGATATACATACATTCAAAATGACCACCACAGTGGGGAACGTATCTGCAGCGGCAGCTACCTAAGACAAACAAACTCACTGTAAAAACCTACTGGGATTGCTAAAGCTTGTTTCTAATTATGCTATCAAATTTGACAGGAGATGTCAGATACATGAAAAGGTCATCAATGAGCTCAGGCTGAGTGAGACCACAAGCAGTGCATCGTCAAGGGGCCGTTATGGCTATAAGCTTTATAGGTCGTCATCAAAGATGAACTTCATTATTTAGAACTGAGCAAGAGACAGCTTCCAAGCTCTAACTCTTGTAGTACAGGAAAAATAAATGTACGTAATAAAGAATAATCATATGCATAGATCGGCTTTGGGCTGCTCGTGTGTACTTCATCCTGTGGGTCAGTCTTTCAGTTATGACAACATCTCTAGAGTGGGCAGTGTGTCCGCCCCCTTCAACCTCTGGCTTTATTGCCAATGTAATTTCCGTTTTAAATCAGCTCATAGGACAGCCATTTGATATTGGCATGTCAGACACGGTGAATAACCGCATTTGGATACATTACTTTGAGCTCTACTTTGGGAGAGAAAGCATATGGTGATATCGCCTAGATTCACTGCAGCTGTAACGTGAGGCCAGTGTAAGAGAGGAGGCTAAAGACACTGCAATGACCCTCCCACGCATGTTGCCATACGGATTCAACCTCCTGAACCCATGCACCATATGCTCTGAACACGGAAGGCTGCAGAATCACCAAGCCGCTGTTACCCACGAAAGGAGCTCGGGCGGAACCGCCTACACCTCTATTCCGCACCATCTGGGCGCAGCAGACACAGCCCTAGTCTAGTGCCAAATCGCCGAGGAAATAGTATGTACTTAGCGGAGTGTCTGTGCTGGTAAGGTGGATGGAGCACCCTCTGGACAAGTTAGAGCCACGCTGGAGAGCGTTACGATCCGGGTTCACTGCGGATTGGCTCCTGGTTCCTTCGGTGAGATCCCTGCTCCTCCTGCTTTGGCTGCACCAATCACAAGACAAACCCGCAAAGCGGGCTACACACTGTCAGAGGTAGGTAGCAGCAGCCTCGTCTGGTTGGGTCGGCACCAGGCGCGCAACGCCTAACCCCCCCCCTCCCCCCCCCCCCGTCGTGTTTCTCAGCCCGGGCTCCTGCAGCTGTGGACTCGGCTGCGCGGAGTCTTATCTCTGGCACGCCCTAGTTCTTCACAGGTCTGTAAAGACCATTTGCATATTTACATACCTTTGTAAAGTGGTCACCGAGGCTTCGTTTTTTTCCTGGTTCCAGTACCCCCTGGGCCCCAACTCTGCCCGTTCCTTACTTTTGTATTTTACATTTACTGCTGTAGTATGAGAATGCATTTCATGAAAAGGGATATAAAGTAGCGTTCCCAAAAGAAAAATGCCAGCCATGTGTTGTTCAAAGAGCCAGCAAAAGCCTCGCCTTGACACTAAATAGGGTTATAAATAAAAAAAAGTATGTATTCATTTGTAATTTGACTTCTCTGTCTTCGTTCCCTTTAATTATTAGTCATGGATCATTCAGGCAGCCCTAGAACACAATTAAAAGCGCTTTCTATTTATATTTGCTGAAGTATGCACAGATAAGTGCTGAAAATATGGCTTTAGGTGACTGCCTATTTTTGTACCGTCTGGGACATCAAATTAATAAGCTGGCAACCCTAATCATAAGACTGGAAGTTTGTTGCAAGATCAGCACATTATTTATTTCCTCACCCTCCATCCCTGATTAATGCCATAATAGCAGGGCTTTAAGTGGGCCGGGTCTTGCTGGTGCCCAGCACCAGCAGTTTGTAAAAGCAGGCGCCGAGACGGGTCCCCATCAGGCTCTCCACTTTCACCCTCAGATTCAGGCTAGAAAGAAAAACAACTCTCGACTCTGCAGCAGTTCACTGTAACTTTTTTTTTTTGCAGGTCTGTATTGCTAAACTTGAAGATGTTTTCCATGAGCACCAACAATGACATCTTCATTTATTTTTTGGTAGGCATGGACGATAAAGTGATTTACCCAAAAACACAGGATGTTGAGCCGACGCTGAGACTCAAACCTGCTTCCTCAGCTTCCAAAGTTGGCAGCTCTAGCCATTACGCCACAACCTCTTGCACAAGAACTAAAGCATTTTCAAAATTATATACAACGAAGCCATAGTTGTATGTATGCATGTAGTATATTTATCTTATGAAACTAACAACCTTTGACAAAGCCAATAGTACTGGCTTGTAGGTGTAATGTTACTTATGTTGAGATAATAACAGAAGCAGCGAAATACCTGTCAGGCGGCACATTATGCTAAGCACAGATTTTTAGCATAAATGTTTTAAACCACGCCCTTAATTATATCGCCCCTTTGAGAGACCCACTGTAGGAAGCTGGCTCTGTATATACTATACCAAAATGAGGTATAGTGTGCACAGAGTCCAGTGGAACCCCAAAGGTAGGCAGAGGTAAAAGTAGATACCACTTTACTCTCTATTTGTGGTAGAACAGTAAGGCTTTATCAGAAGGTAGGGTTAAGCATTTATTGTACACACTCAGGCAAGAAATTATGTCACACACTCAAAGACTGAACTTAGACCAATTTGTTTGTATAAAATATTATTTAGTTATGTTATTTCTAAAACCAAGCCTGGCCTGGTGCAGGTAAGTGAAATAATGCTCTGCAAACTCTTTTGCAGTGATTTACAGTTGAATGCAGGTTCAAATGCAGTTGGCTGATTTACAGGTAAGTCAACAGTTTGAAATTACTTTTCAGTTACTTTACAGATTACTGTGCACGTTGCGTTTTAGATTACTTTTTAAGTTACTTTTGCTAATCAGTGTGATATGCCTAGATATCACACTGAGACATTTCCTAGACAAAAGGTAAGTAATTCAGTTTTTACACGTATGCATTTTTTTAATGATTCATACAAACCAACTCCACACTTAGAAGAATTTTCAAGGAAAAGCAGTCAATGCAATCCTATGGGAGGAAATGAAGTTATCAGTTTGCAGGTAAGTACTTGTTTGTGGGAGTTGGTATTCTGGGATTAGAACCAGGGCTACCCCAGAGTCAAGGATGCACTCTCAAACACCCTCAGTGGCAATAGGGCGGCTGGATGCAGAGTGCTGAGGCCCAATGTTATCCAATGGGGGATAGGAGGCCTCCGGTTGGTGGCTACTCACAAGCAGGCCACAATGTTATGGGAGCAAAGCTCCTGGTGTTATGCTCAGGGCAAAGGGGGGTCCGAGATAGCACATAAAGTGCACCCACAGCGCCACAGGGGCAGCCAGGGGCAGGGTGCTGTTTTGGCGTCGGATGCCTTGCTGTTTTTAATGGGGATTGCCTATTTTGGCTGCAGGCTCGGTCCAGGAAGACTTCTGGGAGGAACCAACAGCTGAGCAGGTAAGTTGGAGTGCTCGGGGACGTAGGTGCACCTCAGGTTCTCTTCTCCGGGGCGCAGGGAGACTGGATGCAGGGGTGTCTTTTGAGGTCAGATTTTACCATACCGGGCCACTCGCGGTTGGGGGGGGTGGGTCTCCTTGCAGAGACTGCAGACGACGTCGGGGAGTCCTGGAGGAGTCAACCTATTGTGGACTCAAGAGTCTGGAGCGCTGGGGGGACCTCGCTGGGACCGGTTGGCCACCCAGATTTGGGCCGTAGGCTTTGTTTTTTTTTGTCCTCAGCAGGCTCAGAATCGGTCTTGGGAGTTTCTTTTGAACAGGGCTGCTGTTCATAGGAGATCTAGTATTTGTTGAAGGCAGTCAGTCCTCCCAATGAGTTCTGGAGGTCACTGGCTGCAGGACAAGGCGACTTTTGGCGTAGGATCACTGGAAGCTGCAGATGGGCCAGTAGGGCTGGGGCCAAGTTAGTTCTTCTCTGCAGTCTCCTCTGCTGGGCGTCTTCTTTCATCCTTCATCTCCTTAGGTTGCGGGAATCGGTCTTCTTGGTTCAGGGCTGCCCCCTAAATACTGAATTTTGGGGAAGGGTTACTGCAACAGAAACCCAGCTTCCTACACTCCCCAGTTTTTTCATCTCACTTAAAGCCCTGCATAATAGCAATAGTTAACTTATATCTGAAACTCAACGCCACCGTCAATAGCATGCTAAGTTACTTCAAGTGTCTAGGAATGCACCCTGCATTCAGACAACTCCTCATTCTCGCCCTTCACTTTCACACCCACCCTGCACTCACCACGATCACAATGCACTCACACTGATCACCATGTATTCACACCATTCACCCGCTCACCCTGCACTCATAGCGATCACTCTGCACTCACATTGCACTTGCACTGTTCTTCCTGTACCTCACCCTGTAGTCACACGAATACACTACTCACCCGCACTCATGAGACACTTCACCCACCTGTCCCCCTCACTGCTCAATCTGCAATCTCACTCAAACAAGCCCATCACTAACCATGCATTCATTCAACAATGCATTCACTGATGCCACTCTGCACTTACATCAGCACCATATGGTCACCTCACTCACCCTGCAGTCACTCCTCTTACCTTACTCTCACACTATTGCATTGTTCACTGTGCACTCACGTGGGCACGACTGCCACCCGCGCAGAGGATTAATGTGCCTGCTACAAAGAACGTGAACCATGCAGAACACAGAAATGTGAGAGTGTGCTAGGAGTAGCGCTGTAAAAAAAATGAAATGTTTGTCAGAAAGATGCTATAGCGAGATGAGGTGCATTGTTGGTGAGTGGTACTGAGGGAATTCTTGGAAAAAGAGGAACAGGGGGAGTGCTAGGGCCAGCCCTGGCTGGGAGTGTTAGCCCCCCCCCGCTCCCCGAAGTTCGAGTCTAGTTGCGCACCTGGTCGACACAACAAGCAAACCACCCGATCAACACTTAACAGCGTATCTGTGAGCAAGGGCCGTGTATAGAAAACACTCTGTAATAATAACCTGGCGTACATTCCTTGTGATGTAATTATAAGACAATGAGAGACACAGTGCAATGACTGTGCTGGGACTGACCACCCGTCGAACCACTGTTCCCTGAAGGGTCAGTGTCCGCTGAGAAGTAACTGTTTCGGAAGACAGACTTCTTTCCTGCTCAGGGCAGCCCATTCTGGATGAGGACTCCCACAGGGAAAATGCTGTGACTCACAATGACCGACACTTCAAGCATTTGAATGGTTGTTGATAGGGTAGACCGAAAACGTAACTGTCTCTGCTGTAAAAAAAGAGTCTGATGAGATCAGCCCCTTTGCTCCACTCTATATCTGCTGCTAGCTTTGGGCTAATCTAAATGTGACTGACACTGGCATAGACTAGAAATGTAACACCCTAGGGGGTTGCCCAAACCCGCTTTTATGAATGAATATTATTTTTCTGTGTATTGCTTTGTTAATTACAAGAGCATGGAATATAACTAAAGCGGTCTTTATGAATGACCTAAAAACACAACTGCAGAAGACTCACTCCTGACTTGGGAAAACTAGAGTAACTGAATATGTTAATTTACAGCCCTGTTATGTCTGAACATCCAGGTCATTTTATCACTGCTACAATCCCACACCGAAATTCGGCTTCGGGGGGTCTTTGTCTTTTAAGTTTCATTTTTCTCCCCAAAAGTAATTTCTGCCTAGATGAACTCAACTACACATCATGACAGCAAAGAGCAACACAGAAAGGCATACACAAAAGGTGCAAAGGACTGATAAAGAAACAGATTTCGTAATGGGTTAAAAGGGCAAGTATTTGACAGACATGACCGTATCTGGTTCTCGACTGAATCTAAATTATTTATTGGTCGCTTGAAGGCTCTCAGAGGACTTTATTTACCAACTGCTTTCCTTTCAACAACAAACAGAGCTAAAGAACGACCGCAACATAACATTCTGACCAGGGCGTAAGGGCGCCTAAACACCCTTCCTTAAAGGACCAGAACAAACTAAGAAAATTAATTGTGTTTGGAATGTTGTTGTCAATAAATCCTTTGATAAGGCAACCGGAGCATAATGTATTAATCAAAAAAGGAAGAAGAATATCAATGTACCTAAAAAACCTCAGAACACAAAAACAAATCCATTAAAAAATGAATTCACAATTGCAATGACATTTAAACATACACATAATATACTTTTGGTCTCTCCAGAGATGGTGCATAACAAGTGCTCAAAAAGTGCTTGTGTGAAGGAAGGCAATGTTCATATTCTTTCGTTCAACAACATTTTATGCTTTTACTGTCTGTTCAATCCTCTTAGTTGCCCCTACGATAAAGTTTGCACCCAAGACAACTAAGAGCACCCAAGACAACTAAGAGGATTGAACAGGCAAAAAACACATATCTGCAAAAGCATGAAATGTTGTTGAACGAAAGAACGTGAACATATTAACGGGAGGAATACGATGGCTGATGGGATTTGTATTTCTTTTGCAGTGGGTGGTTGTTTTAATGGGTAGTTAAAGTCACGGAGCAGGTTGGAATGCACGTAGGAGGGAGGGGTTATGCTTGGGGATATGTTGGGAAGTGTCACATGGGAATTGGTGGTTGAGCACTTTTTACGCTGGAGGCAAGTGAAGCAGCTGAGGCTCCTTCACGACCAACACAGAATGAAGAATTTGCAGGTACACATTAAGGTTTGTGTACGTTTGTGTTTAGGAATGAGTACAGTGGGGGCGTTCATTTGGAATATATTTCGTGTGATGCAGACACACGGTGAATTTATTTATGATTCATTGGATGGTGCATGTAGTTAGACATGCAAGGGTTAGGAGGATATATTTGGGGCAGTTTCAGGGCAATATCATTTTGGCGTGTGAAAAGGGTGACAAATATTGGTGAATTAAGAGTTCATTTAAAATGCATGGAGTGAATTGTCTGCATAGTGGGGTGAGAGAAGTATAGTTTGCGTTGCAAGTCTAATGTAGTAACAATATTAATGGTGTTTTTTAACTTTATAGGTTCCCCTGACGGAGGGCTGGTGAGCCCGTAATGCATTGGGTCTATGCAAATAAAACTGTCAAGGATGAACAATGTATTCCCATGTGCTATATAAATAAGCCTGGATAGGGATATCTTTAGCATTTGAAGCTATGGGAAAGCACGAAGCTTTGTATGTGGATGGAGAAAGTTAAGAATAAACATTTGACAAAATATGGAATAAAATTTATCAAAATGGACTATCATATCAAGAATGGAGTTGTTTGAGTGCTGAAGGATGTTGCTGTGCGACTGGTAAATGGGGCATAACTGCGCTCCATGTTTCTTGAACACATCCCTGTGTGCAATGCCTGCAATCCTCTGCCTAAGGCGTAGGTAAGTCACCCCTTTAGCAGGGTGCACTAGCCCTAAAGTGAGAGCACAGTAGCATGAGCCCTGTACCCATACACTGTCTAAGTCCATTCTTATACATTTTAAGTGTAGTAAAGCCATAAAGACTATATGGTCTGGGAGTTGGTCACTACAAACTCCACAGCTCCATAATGGCTTTACTAAAAACTGGGTAGTTTGGCAGCAAACCGCTCAGCGCATTAAATCCCATACTGGCATCAGTATGGGTGTAATGTAAAAGCACTCAGAGGGCATATTAGAGATGCCCCCTGAAAATCGATCAGTCCTGGTATGGTTCCCGAATGGCTGACCGCCATCTGCCACCACCAGACAGGTTTCTGGACCCCTGGGTAGAGAGCCTCCACTCTCTGGGTCCAGAAACAAAGCCAAGCCCAGAGGTGTCTCCTTCCCAAGGATGGGCCGGGTCCACCAAAGGGGCAGCTTTAAAGGTCTGCTACCTTTGGACGCTGTCCCTGCCTTTTGCTGCCCAAAGAAACGGTCACTCATCGGTTCTGGCCCCCACTTTGGGCAGCAGAATTGGCGGGAAATCCAAGCTAGGAAGAGAGGTGGGCCCACCTATGTCAACCCACCCCTCAGTTGGGGGAAGTGTGGTGAAGCACACATCTCAGTCCCCTCCATCATGAAGAGGCAGGGACTCAGCCAATTAGGAAGAGGCTCATGCCCCCTCCCACTGGGGGATGGCATAATAGGGGGTGTACCCACCCACAGGAAGGGACCTATTGGTCCCGACCTGCACACCCCTTTAATGCCCCTAAATCTAATATTTAGGGGCAACTCTTAACTTTGCCTCCTCAGATACGAGGAAGAAAGAAGGACTGAAGAGCCGTGCTGACCCAGGACGACAAAGAGGACACCAACTGCCTTTGCCCCAGCCCTACCGGTTTGTCCCTTCTACAGCCTTACTACAGTAAGAACCCCAGCGAGTCCAGCAGCCAGAAACCCCCGAAGGCCAGAGTTCCTGCCCTACGGCATTCCCACAGACTGTCTCCCAAGAGCACCGGATTTGCTGAACCATAGACTCACCTCCAGAATCCGTATTCCGTTGACTCTACGATTCTGCACCACTCTGCACCCGACGCCTACGGCCCGAGTGGGCCAACACCCCAAGGAGGTCTCCCCAGCGATCCTGATTTGAGATCTTGTGATCCCCTACCTCCCTTAAGACTCCCGACGATGCCTGCAGCCTCAACTTGAAGGGTCCCCCCGACCGCGACTGGAGCTGGTAAGAAAAACACCACAACGCCAGAAGACACCCCTGCACCCGACGCCCCACGGCCTTGGGTGGCCCAACTGACTGTGTACAAGCATCCCCCAAGATCCCAACTTACCTCTCCAGCGGGTGGTCACCTTCAGGAAGCCTCCCTGCGCAAGCCTACAGCAACTTTCCCAAACCGAAAGCCTCCATTTTAAGCCACAGGGTTCCCGGCGTCCGACTTTCACACTGCACCCAGCCGCCCCAGTGCTGCTGGTGGTGCTGCTGTGCTGACCTTAACTCCAGGAGCCTGGCTCCCACAAACGAGTGGCTTGCTCATCAGTAGACCCTAACCAAAGGCCCCTTTAGCCCCACTGGGCCCCTACACTCTGCACCTGACCCCCCCCAGTGCCGTTGGTGGAGCAACTTGAGTGCCCTCCTAGACCTTGGGGAACCTTGGTCATAACCCTGAAAACTCAGTCTTGTAAGTCGAGTACTTACCTCCAAAACCGATAACTATTTTTCTCCCATAGGAACCCATGCTATAAGATTTTGGGCCTAAAATTGTTTTAAGTGTGGACTTGCTAATGTATGGGGGGGAAGTTAATTTAATAGCCAAGTAGAAAAAGTCATACTTACCTTGTATGTAGAACTCTTAGGGTGTGGTATTTAGGCATACCACCCCCAGTACTCAAAGTAATCTAAAGTAACTCAAAAGTATTCCAAGTATCTACTGTATGATAGAAACTGCTTTCAAATGGGATACATACCTGTAAGAATTGTACTTTCAAAACACAACTGTATTTCCTTGAACAGTCTTGCATTTGAAAGTAAATTTTACATACCTGTGCCAAGTCCTGCTTGGTTCTAAAATAAATCTTAAGTATATCTTTCTTTATACTTACCTAATTGGTCTGGATTCTGCCTCTGAGTGTGTGTGTGTATCAGTCCTTGATTGAGTGAATACAATAAATGCTTAATACATCCTCTTGATAAGCTCGCCCACACTACCACAAAGACTGCTGTTAGTACTTACCTAATTTAGCTTCTGATATATACCTGGGCCAAGAAGATCAGGTGTGATGAGACAGACTATAGAGGGGGAAGGATATATACCTTTGCCAAGAAATACACAAAATTAGGCATTGGCAAGAGAGTAAGGGACGACACTTTAGATAGAAGATCAGTAAGCAGCAGTTTGTTTACATCAACTGAAAGTCTCCCCACAGGGGGCAGGATCTCTAATGCCCCCTACTCCACAGGCCCAGAGTCCTTTTTTATTAGAAATGGAAAGATTGTGGCTAAACAACAAGCAACAGAGAATAGATCAAAACACAGAGGGGAGGCAGGCGATGGAGAGAAATGTAAGGAAACCACAGGATTAAGAGTACAGTTACGCCCCAAAAGGTGTAGACCGAAATCTGACTAGACAAGCTGGGGTTGCTGATATGAGAAATGTGATTATGGATAACCCACAAGAGATTGTTTCCCATGACGACTTGGTAATTGTTAATTTGTCCAACTATTTACCTAATGTGCATAAATGCACAGTCCTTCAAAAGGAACTAGGTTTCTGCCCCACTCAGGTGGGAAATACAGTGGATGTTTTTGTTGATTTGTTTAAATAAAATAACTATTTTCATGCAATCCCAGAAAAACATGTCCCGTTTGTTGAAACTTCAGCACCATTTCAGCACACTGTAGCTGAACTACAAGATTTACAACTTTTATTATCCGTCACTGAAGACACTCCATCTCTTGAGTAATTGACAGATGAATTGAATATTGTGGCTAAATTGGATATTGTGAGTGGTCTTAAACCCAAATCCAAATTCTTGCCCCCTATCACTCATCAAAACATAGATATGTTTAAAAAAAAAGTAATAACCAATTTACACCAGCTTTTCCGTGGTCATAAGAGACATGTCAATGGGCATTACAATTTGACAAAGGAGGAAAGGTCGGCATTCGATAATTTACAAAAAAAAATATGCTACTGTCATAAGGGCGGCATACAAGGGAGGGCAACATTGTCTTGATGAACAAAGACTATTACATAAGTGAGATTGACAGACAACTCATGGATATTGAATGCTAAGAGCAAAATCAACAGTTGATGGACAGCATGCAGAACAATGTCATACATTCACTCCAGTACAGAGATCTGGGCCTAAATCCATCGTTTTTTTGCTCACCATGCCGTTCCAGTTTGAACCCAGCCATATGCAAATCAGTCTTGACCCTGTGCCTCATGGGAACAGTCCAGCCCGAACTGCCAAGCCAGGTCCTCCCTGGACTGGAAACAAGCATCCTAGAAAAGGTTTCGGGGTTTCACCCCTCTTCAGCCAGGATAGCTTGATTCCAGTGGCATGGAGAGCACAGGGCCCACGTCTGGGCATACCCTTCCCACTCGAGGTGACAAATGCAAAAACAACAGATGATGGACAGAATGCAGAACAATGTCATACATTCATCCCAGTACAGAGATCTGGGCCTAAGTCCATCGCTTTTTTGCTCACCATGCTGTTCCAGTTTGAACCCAGCCATATGCAAATCAATCTTGACCCTGTGCCTCATGGGAACAGTCCAACCCGAACCGCCCAGTTCAGGCCGGCCCAGATCTCTGTACTGGGGTCAATGTAGGACATTCTTCTGCATTCTGTCCATCAACTGTTGTTTTTGCATTTGTCACCCCGAGTGGGAAGGGTATGCCCAGACGTGGGTCCCGTGCTCACTACACCACTGGAGTCAAGCTATCCTGGCTGAAGAGGCGTGAAACCCTGAAACCGGTCCTAGGATGCTTGATTCCGGTCCAGGAAAGACATGGCTTGGCAGTTCGGGCTGGACTGTTCCCATGAGGCACAGGGTCAAGACTGATTTGCATATGGCCATGTCTGAACTGGAGTGGCGTGGTGAGCAAAATAACGATGGATTAAACCCAGATCTGTGACTGGGGGTGAATGTTTTGCTAATGTGCAACATTCCGTCCATCATCTTGTGTGTTTTATTGAATGCTAAGAGCCTGTACCTCATAATCCGATCAATGAACTGACTAGTCATATTAACATGAGACTGAATTATTTGTCGAGAATATGGGTCGATATCTGATGAGGAATTACGCTACCTTACTGTAAGAAACCGACGCTTCCCGTGCATATACTTTCTCCCCAAAATACACAAAGAAGGGGGTCCTTTCCACTCGGGAAGGCCCATAATATCAGGAGTGGATTCTCCTACTGACAGGTTTTTACAACCTCTTGTTTGTAATCTTCCGTCCTATATACAGGACAGTAAGTACATTTGAACAAATTTGAGGATCTCCAATGGTCGGAGAATCTTATGTTTGTCATATTGGATGTTACTAGTCTATACACATGCATAAAGAAACAATTTGGTGTACGGGCAGTTGAATTTTTCTTAAAACAACGACGGCGGACTGATTAGCCCATAATGCCATGATCATCGATATGACTGACTTAGTCCTGTCAAAAACCCTTTTTCAATTCAATTCAATTCAAAGTAGCTTTATTTCGATATCCAATATCTTAAAAGCATTTCCATGGTTACATCCGTCAATTTTTAAAGACCATAAAAAGATAAAAAAAGATAAAACATCAGTTTAAAAATATAAAATACAATCAGACTTAAAACACATCAAATTCTAATGGCCCGCAATATTGAGTAATATAATTATTGCAAGAATAATCTAGTCTTAGATCAATATTTACAAAATTCATTGTGGCCCTTCTAGACATGAAGGCCTTTTTCCTCCTTTAAATTATTCTTGGTTTATTTCTCGAGAATAAAGTGGCTGTGCAATATATCACAGGTAAATCATAACACAAAAAATGTGAGGGTAGTTCATCGCATGTCTTCGCGCAAGAATTTAAACCTTACAATCCAAGCACAGCCAAGAAATTTGGCTACACCACAAGCAAAGAAGGGCCGCGGGTCAGCCTTTAAAATACGTAGAGCAGTACAGTGTTCATGCGTGCTCAACTCTCTGCAGATAGGTTTAAGCCATTTCTTCCTTGCGCAGGGCAGGCAAACATAAGATGGGCTATGCTCTCTGTCGGTGCTTTGCAACAGGGGCACCCTAAGGGCGTCTGATGTGGGGTGCTCCATTTCGCTGTTAGCTCTATGACCGGCAGTGAACCTACCCTGAACTGAATATAGAGTGCTCTATCGCGTGGTGTTTTTATAAAATCTAAATATAGTTCAAAAATAGTGCGTTGCTTGTGAAGGTACAACTCTTCCGTCCGCCTTCCTACTCTTGGGTTGGTATGTTCTTGAGCGTCAACCCAGGCCCAACTACGTCTTTTAAGGTCAGCCTTACTAGGGGCGTGTCCCATTCCTCCTTAAAGCCTAAGGCAGCGAGGGATTTTTTAAGATTAACTAGCCAGCTGATTCTTTTATTTACATCTAGGGCCATAATTTCTGTAAATGCAGCTGTGTAGTTGGCTAGTTCAGGGGTCCAACATAAGCGGGCCCAAAATAACAGGGGTCGTAATCTCGCTAAATCTTTAAAAGAGTGCCTACCCATATCTTTTAACAGCGGTTTCAATGGCATGCTTTTAGGTAACATCACTAAATCTCTTAAAAACTCGTGTTCAGACCTGCAAATGCTTTCAGTATTCTCAAAGCCCCACAATTTGGCTCCATAAAGGGCTGAGCTGACCGCTTTAGCTGCATAGATTGTAAGGGCAGGAGCCACAGGTCTACTCGAAGATAGACGGTGTTCTTTAATTAATATGCCCGTGACACGCTTATGATTTAGGAGCATCTTGTCAATGTGTTGCCTCCATCGCATTTTGTC
Source organism: Triturus cristatus (assembly GCF_964204655.1). Lineage (NCBI taxonomy): Eukaryota > Metazoa > Chordata > Amphibia > Caudata > Salamandridae > Triturus > Triturus cristatus. The sequence continues at coordinate 668,514,062 of NC_140590.1, forward strand.
GTCTAGTCTTATTCCCAAGTAGTCGAACATTGGGACTTTATCTAAACGTGTTCCATCTAAACTAAAATGATCTCTGTAAGGTTTATAAGGGTTGAGGGCCATGAGCTTAGTCTTAGAAGTGTTCACAATCAAGCCCCTAGATTCGCAAAAAGTATAAAATCTATCTAGGAGCTTTTGAAGCCCTGCTGGCGTTTTAGAGATAAGCAGTGTGTCGTCTGCAAAAAGTAAAGTGGGAACCCTCTCTCCTGCCAGGGCTGGTGCATCAGATGGAAACTCCTGCAAATATCTCACCACTCCGTTCATATATAAAAAACCTTTTTGTACATGGGGACGGTGGACCATCAAATACAGGGGACTGCCATGGGTTCAAAATCTGCCCCCCTTGTACGCAGGCCTGTTCATGGGATGGTGGAAGAAGGCGCATGCCTGGGGTCGATATGCCTCCCCCTGGTTAGAGAACATAATTTTCTGGGGGAGGTTTATTGATGATATCTTGATTTGGAATGGATCTGTAAACCAACTCATGGAGTACCACACATTTCTCAATGACAATCCGTATAATGTACATCTGACCATGTCACAACAATGAGAAAATTGATTTCCTGGACATCAGCTTCTATGCAAAGGAGGGACGTATACATAGCACCCCGTACCGCAAACCAACTACCTGTAACAGTACAGACAATGCAACCAGTGCCCACCCCAGGTCTAATATCGACCACATTCCTTTCGGCGAAATGGTAGGGGTAAGGCGGAATTGCAGCAGGACAGTCAACTTCTCAGCAAATATAGAAGTGAAAGATTGCTTCATCAAACAAGACTATAAGATCAAAGTGATACAAAAAGCAGACACCAGAATACAACAATTTCCCAGAAAAAACCTACTTAACAAAAGAACTAGCAACTACAGTAACAAATATGGCCGCTTGTCTTTTGTCACAAAATTCACTTCACATAGCAATGATCTGTATAAGATTTTGTGGAAACAATGGTACTTGTTACATGACATACCGGGAATCAAGGGAACTATCACATAAACCCAGTGTGATGTACCAGAGGTGCAAAACCATCAGAGATACACTATGCCCACGTTATATAACACCCAGCAGACCCATCAACAATTGGCTCTCTAAACTAGTACAAGGGTTATTTACATGCAATGACTGCAGTATTTGCAAATACGGCAAGAATAAAACCAAACATTTCAGACACAATACTGGACACACTCACACAATACGCCATGCCATCAACTGGAAAAGCCAATTTGTGACTTACATAACTAGATGTAGTTATAATTTAATTTACGTTGGGAGCACCGTGAGATCATTAAAAACAAGAATCCAGTCGTGCGGTGGTAGAAGAGGCGCAGGAACGCAGCTTTCTCCCCCCCCAGACTGGAGACATGCGGAAGTGGTGGTGTTTCATAAACTAGGTAGGCCACCGGATCAACACGCATCATATAGGCCAATCTCCTTGTTGAATGTAGAGGCCAAAATATTGGCGAAGGCCCTAGCAAATCGTCTATTGCCCCACAAAGCGACACTGGTCCACCCGGATCAGGCGGGTTTCATGACTCAGCGGGCGACTAGGCCCAATATTAGGCGGGCTCATGTTGCAGTAGCGGCCGCCCAACGAAAGGGTGCTCCGGCGGCTTTGCTGCTAGCTGACATGGATAGGGCGTTTGATTCCCTCAGCTGGATATATCTGTTTGCACTGTTGCGTCGGTTGAATCTCGGACCGCGGTTCTTGTCTTATTTGACCCTGTTATATACCGACCTTACGGCCCGGTGCGGGTAGAAGGTGCAAGTTCCTCCGTGTTTGCTATCGGTCGGGGAACGAGACAGGGATGCCCTCTGTCTCTGTATCTATTTGCATTCGCGATGGAGCCACTGGCAGCATCGGAGCGTATGGACGCGCAGGTTCCCGGTTTTGAATGGGCCCAAGGGTTGTCGGATAGGATCGCCCTATAGGCAGATGACGTCCTCTTTTTTCTCACAGAGATGGATAGAATGGGACCTCGGCTCTTGCGTATTATGCAGAAATTTGGGGAAACCTCTGGTTTATATATGAATACCCGCAAATCTATGCTGTGGTTAATTGGAGGCCGGTGTGACCTGTGTGGCTGGGCATCGTCGATTCAGTTGGCGACGGGGGACTGAAATACTTGGGTGTATTTATACCACATAAACCTGCAGTTGCATGAGAGCGTAATTTAGTTCCGGTTTGGGAGCGAGTTCGCAATGACATTAAGACCTGGTCACGTATGCCATTGGCCATCTATGGCAGATCAGCCATATTTAAGATGGTGGCCCTCCCCCGTCTCCTATATCAGTTGCAGAATCACCCATATACGATCCCCCCGTTGGTTCCAGCAGGTAAATGCGGCTCTCAGGCAATTCTTATAGGAGGGGGGCAAAGTGCGTGTGGCCCTGCGGACGTGTTTTCTATCTACATATAGTGGAGGACTCGCGTCGCCCGATATCCTGTCCTATCATCAAGCTTCTCACCTACTCGTATTGAACGAATGGTGGTACGGCATTCGTGAGGATCCGGCATATGCGGTGGAGAGGCGCCTCATGGGGGACCATTCTCTACATGCGGTATTGTACTCTGCACCACTGCGGGGGCCATTGCCCCCGGCAACAAAGGTGGTGTTCCAGGTTTGGAGGCAGGCACTGCGCAGAATGGGGTAATGGAATAAGCTGACGCAGGAGACCCCCCTTTGGGATAATGGGCGATTGCCACAATTAGCCGCCCTGCAAGGTTTCAGAGGGTGGGATCTCATAGGGATCTCAGTCTTGGGGGATGTTATGAAGGGTTCGACATTGAAATCGTTCCGGGACCTTCAGATGGAGTTCCACATGCCGCAGTCCCAATTCTTTAAATACCGTCAGTTTCGGCACGCCCTATCGCCCAGCCTGGTGGGGTTAGAATCAGTGCCTGTGTTTAGCCCCTTGGAGGCAAAGGTCTTTATGGGGATATACAAGACCGCAAGATATCTAGGATATATCGAACCCTGGTTATCTACTGCTCCTCCACACTGCAGAAACTCCGGGAGGATTGGAAGGGAGACCTGGGACCCTTGGAGGAGGTGTTCTGGGTGGAGGCCCTAGCTGCTACGCATGGGGCGGCCACTGCGGTGCGACTACGCCTGGTCCAGTTTAAATATTTGCATAGGGTCTATTATACGCAAACGCAGTTGTGGAGGACGGGGCTAGTTGCATCCTCGCAGTGTCTCAGATGCCACAGGGAGGAGGGTACGCTGATGCATACGGTTTGACAGTGTCTGTCTCTGGATCAGTTTTGGAGGGGAGATTTCACGTGCCTGTCGGAGATTTTGGGCTGGGATCTTCCCCGCTCGCCGAAACTGGCACGATTACATGTCCTGGAGGGGATAGGAGGCAATATCTTTAAACGTCACTTGTTATTGTTAGGTCTCACATTGGCAAAGAGGGATATCGCGAGGGCATGGAAGGCTCCGAGGCCCCCTGCAGTGACTGCATGGAAGAACGGTCTGGACTTTTGTATGGGCCTTGAGAAACCGATCTTCCTAGCTAGAGAATGCCCCCTAAAACATTTTAAAATATGGAAACGGTGGGCAGACTACCAGGAATTGCTCCTAGACCCAGTTTCTGTAGAATGCCATTAGTGATTATAAAATCTGGGCTGCTTGGCCGGAAGTCTGGGAGTGGGGTGGGGGGTGAGACCCAGGTGGGCAATTTGACTTTCAATATCTATGCGGATCCAGTTGGGGTGGATGGGTAGTGCACTTGGGGGGAGGGGAGATGCGTTAGATTTATGTTGTATTTCCTTTAAGGTCTTATTGGATATAGTAGTGGAAAAATGTCAAAGTCAATTTTATACGTCATAATTGGGCAGATGTCGGTGGGTTACAGGGCTCTGCTAAACATGTGCCGCTTGACCAATAAAATTTGTTTAAAAAAAAATAATTAAGGAACATGTCCGGGCAGTTCGGCATTCAGATACCAGATACACTATGGCTACACACATGACAGATAACCACGCTGGAAACTAGACACCTGGTTCTATGGAATTGACCACATTCCACCCAGGGCTAGGGGAGGAGACAGGGAACGCATACTCCGCCAAAATAAAGCGGGTTGAATTTGCCGCTTAAGATTGGCCACAACACAAATGAGGAATTGCATTACTTTCTTTAGATCCCAACAATGCTGTCAAATTCTATGGGATGTTCATGTATTTTCATAGCAATCTCTTACACGGGCACTCGTATACCTTCCATCAAGTCATCTCTTTTATAGGACATCTATACTTGTCTCCCCCTGAAATTAGCGGCCATGTGATCTGGACTGGACTGGATATCCCAGTATTGTCGCTTTATTATCAGTTATGGCTTTTTGCTTCAAGCCATCCTCATGACGTATCTGTCATGTAACTGCAATTAGTTTATATATCTGCTGGGAAAATGATCTACAATAAGTATTTTTGCGTCCAGTTGCACAAACAGTACTTTTATTTTTAACATTGGTCTTTACCACTTACTGGATCCTTCAGGACTTGTGATGATTGGCACTCATCTGCGGGTCCTTCTTTTCTTCCACTGGGGTGCAAGTTGGAGGACCTACCTAGCAAGGCTGCGGGCAGACTTAAACGGGTTTCATGGGAAATAGAACTTTCTGGAGAAGCCGGATTGCGGGTCTGAAAGTGACATGGATTAAAAATAGTACCTTTGAATCATATGCCGAGCACTTTCTTAAATCCAGTTCATAGGTTTAATGGATCTCTATGTCAGCTTAGACCACTCTGGTTCGGACCTGATCAAGGTAGTAATTTTTATCACGCTATTTAGCCAGGTTACGTGGATTACGTATCGCTTGCTTCTTCTCCACACATTATTAAACGCATAGTGTATGCTTGACCACCGGAACTAAGCGTATTTTCACTCTATAGTTCCAGGCTACATTATGTCACTTCATTTTTAACAATATTCCTTTAAGATCTCTGACATGGACGTGAACATACGCCCACGCATTTACGTAAACAAGTCGATCAGGAAGAGTACTCACCGAAAGAACCCACGAGTTTAAGCACGGCAAGTACTAAGGTAAGAATGGTCTTTAAGGTCCTAAACACACATTTATACCCATACACGCTGAACTTGGGGCTCTCATTTTGTTCATATGAACTGCACTATCATGGCCGCAATATGGAAGCAAGTCCTAAAGTTACTTATCTTTAATTTTGCTCTTTGTTTTTATGGCCTCGTGCAATTTATCCCCCAATATAATTTCGATCTGGCCCGTAAGTAACATGCACTATTTTGCTGGTGCTACATATCCTTGCACATTTTCTAAAATATGTGCATGCCTCACTCTATCGGCACACGTGGGGGCTAGATTTCAGTCGCATTCAAATATGCCTTGGCGTCGCCTCTTTCGCTTCGACTTTCCTTTCAAATTCTTCTTACCAGTCGCTTGGGCACTGAGGTAACACTCAACGCATTACCCCTTTTTTACTTGAAGGGTTTCGCAAGCCCATGCCACTCATAGTATACCGTTCAAATCACGCTTTCACCAATGCGTAACCACGATACTTAGAAATGTACAAACATTGTAATCATTGATTATTATATACAAAGAACATATTTTTATTGAAAATTTATAGGTGTCTCAGCCTCTTTATATATCAAAGATGATACAATACATTTGCCCTCAAAATAAGAGGATACTATGAATCGAAGTCTATTACACACACTGGAATGCCACAGCAATAATACATATACCTTGAAGGTCAATTATTAAGGTATGTTCTGGTCTTCTTTCGTACAATGCTTCTGCAGTCTATCTTTCTCACACTTACAGTGTCTACTATATGGTTTCCACTTTTGCCTCTCAAGACAGCACTGGAGGTTAAATTATGACCTTCTTAAAAAAGGTTATGATAAAATAATGCTTATGGACCCTCTTAGCCCTAATAGACTTTCTCTCCTCAATCTTATTAAATTAACACATGCCATCTGGCACTAACAAAATGGCTTTTAATGTTACTTTCATATCACTGTATTTGTATGTTGGTTTTTTATTTCATCTGGTCACCCTAGCTCGTGTGCTTTCTGTGCTTTTGTATATTTTTTGTAACATATTTATATGTTGTTTTTACTCGTTTCGCATTTTCATTATGTATTTATGTGATTTTATACTATATGCGTTTGTAGGTCTTGCAGCCCTAACGAAGTTCACATGTAGTGAACGAAATGTGTTGGCTGTTCTGTTCCATTCATAAGAAAAATAAAGATTGCCTTGGATGATCTAACACAAGATTAGACCAATATTTGTGAACACTGGTTGTGCGGTGCACTTCACGTACTTTTGTTCAACTTTTCTGACCCATGGGGAGGGGGGGGTCGCACCTCTTGAGACAGTAGGTGCGGTGGTGGTGCACGAAACGTTTCTTCTTACGTTTTCTATGCAAAATAAGTGGTGATAAGAAGGGAGGTGCGATTGTTGTTTTGGCTCGCTGTTTCATTGTTGTGTATTTATACCTCTGGGGACTCCCTGGACTCTGTGCACACTATACCTTACTTTGATATAATATATACTGAGCTAGCTACCTAAACTCTTTTTGCGGACACTGTGTTTAAATTCATCCTAGTTGCAGCGGATTCTTGTTCGAGGTTCCTCTGGGTCTGGCAACAGCATTCAGCTGACACGTGCACTGTTATTAAAGATATGCAAGTCTTTATAGGGACACATACATCTACTGCATTCCACTCAGCCCAGGACCTGCTTTCTCTGTGAAAGTGTATTGGGAAACTATGGCTTCCCTCTGTGTAGATGTGCATTATTATTGTCCATAACGGCCCATGGGCAATTCTGTTGTGGAAATGATGAACCGTGACTTAAAGCTGTCCTTAACAGCTAGAGTATTAGGTATGAACTTCAGCTGATTCCTAATACGACTATAGATACCAGCCACAGACTGAAGGGTGTACTGTACTTACTACTGCGTCTTCTGCAGCTGATGTCCGTTATACTGATACACCTCCAGTGGAACATGCCAGTTCTTTTACTCTACATGTGGCTCCTGTTTTTCGCTTGACTGCGTTTGGTTACTATGTGGGAACAGATGATTTTTCAGCTGATTCTTACGCCGCTTCTTCCATTTTAGATACTCCGCCTATGCAGACCTGTGCTTTCTTTTTATAGCTGAAACACACTTATCTGGTCTCTCCTTGGATATATGTGTGGATAACACTTTTTTTGATTTCTCTATTCCGGTGTTTGGATTTGTGACTGTTTTCTTCTTGCTGATAAATTGCTAAAAACTTATAGAATGTTCTGCCACAGACCGGGTCGATGAGGTATTGGCACCTCATTCATCTTCACATAAGCTAAAAAGAGACTTGTCCCTCGTGAACATTTCAGCTATTCCAGTAACTGATGCAATTATTTGGGATAAAGTCCCCTATGATATATTCGGTCCTACGGAAATACTGCGAATACCTTATGTATTTAGGGTTTCTATGGGTGATGCAATTGTACCTGGGTTACATTCTGATAAGTGGGATGTTGAAACTGTAAACTGCTCTCGTTGCTGGTATACTATACTGTCTTTGAATCAGAGGACCTGTATTTAAATTCTGCTTACTATGGTGAAATGTTCTGTTATCATCATTATGGACATCCATATTTACATCACACTAGTGTTTAATGCACACTTTGTAATTTTACACAATGGGAACATTATCCACTCCCCCGTAAAGGAGTTCCAAAACATATTCGGGATAAATTCATATATTTTTCAAGATATGATACATCTGACCCGAAGTTGTTTTATTTTCAACTTGTCCTGACATCACCAAAGAAATATATACAGATCTGTATGTCACACAATTAGTGAAATTGGGAAAGGTTTGGACTATTGGAAGGATACACTCAACATGAAATCAATTTGAGGTATCAGACTTTGGCAAATTCATGGTATGGATATCTTATTTAGAGCCTGTTTAATTCCCACACAAATGTTTTTTTAAATAATACGTTTCAGCATACTACATGTCTTGGAAAGGCTAAAATCAAAGACATGAATACACCAAACATCCGTTCCATTGACCGATTTGACAATTGGCAACATTTAACAAATTACACTGAAGAACAACTCAATAGTATGTTGCAGAACGGTACATTTAACTCCATACTTTCAGGTCCTGACAGGTGGTTATTATGGCCAGTGGACGCAAATGGTTGTTATGTTTGTTTTTTTAATTCCACTCCAAGGTTTAAGGCCGGGAGACCCGACCCAATCTCAAAACTCAATAACAGTCACCACCTATTCGGTGGGGAAATTTTGTCAATAGATGGAACGTTCCTCACTGTCTGCAGCAAAACAACATCTTTCTCTCCTTTCGGAAGACATGACCCTATCTGATTTCTTGTTGGGTCCCAAGGCTCCGTATTCTAAAAGATTTATCTATGCCACATATAACAAAATTTAGATGGAAGCTGCCACAAGGTTAAGACAAATTGATAAAGATAATTTGGATAAAGTGCTTGCTGTTGTTGATAATATTATTAACATGTTGTTCTCTCGCATTTATAAATTTAAATAACATTGTGTCGCCTGTTATTGATATCATGCAAAGTGACATGTCTTCACTGTATCATGGAAAAGTCAGTTTAGATCTAGAATCTACTTTAGCTGGACACTTCAAGTCCTTAAGAATGGCTGTGTCCCATGGTGTTATCTTAACTCGACCCAGCTATTCTTGCCTTTCAACCTAAGACATAAACAATGACTCATGGTGAAAAAAGTGGACACATACACAATGTTAACTCTCGAAAAGTTACAACAGCTCCCATGCACAATAGCAGAAACACCCTCCGCTGTCTCGTTCATACATGGCGTAATATCTTTGCCAATTTCAACATTTCAATTTACAGCTTGCATGAAACACTTCCCCATCAGTAGATATGAACCCCTAGGAGGTAGTTTCATTCATGAATGATGGTCCCTTCCATTTTCATATTGTTGTGAACAAGGCAACAAAGAGCACTTCCTTACTGGAAAGGAATGCCGACTCTTCTGTCAGACACTCACTCATTTGTAAACACACTACCATTCATGGCGCATGTAATGTAGGGATTTTGGCCTGTTTTCTTAAGGGAATACCAGCCCCTTCGATTCTCCCCCTCATTACTGTCCTTTCAAATGGATGCTATCTAATGTTAAGCGACCGAGACTGTAACGTAATGAGGGCTGGAATCCGGTACATATTTTAACGGTTTCCCAGATGGTGTTGTGATTTGCTCTTCCTTTCCACTCAAGGGGGTTTCGATAGTTCACCATGGCCTTCAATTCCAACGTTGGAGGTAGATATTAACACGCTAAGCCGACTCAAAGCCCTATTATTTCTAAGAGATGTAGCATTAATATCTGCCCGAAAAACTTTTGAAATCCAGGTTGCAAGGACATCCAGTGATATACAGTCCTTGTTAAAACACCAACCTCCCCATTACATTTCGGCGAGCTAGTGCACTGAATTTTTAATGCGACCATCACCACTGGTATTGCACACTTTTTTAAAGTTATTGGGTCCGGCTTAGTCAGCTCTTTCAAGAAAATCTTTAGAGTAATACCGGCCTTTATAAATTCCCTTTTTTCAAGTATGTTTGGGGGCATCCAGTTCAGGTTATTCTCATTTGCGGCATTTTGGTCCCATTATTGCTCCTCCACAATATATATTCCATTTTGAAGATCAATGGAACTAACACCGGTCCAGCTGTGCCGTGAGTGCATGTTACGATTCTTTGGACTCTATATGCTGCAAGAACTGAATACTCACTAGTCATTGTCATTCCAACCCACCTGGTTTGCCAGCATACAACCAGCGTTTCATTGCTTATGGTGCCCCTTTGAATGGGCACTGGATGTCTGCTTAACTCTGCGGATGCCAGTTCTTGTGTATATGAACCGGTTGATGAGTCCAATAATTACTCATTTCCTGAGTTGTCCCATGAACTTGCTTGAAGATGCAGGCTATGAGCAACTCCCTCTGGGGGAGAAGGGTGCTTCAGCACCAGGATTACTGAACTCTCGCTCGAATAACAGATGCAGGAGAGCAGGCTACTTCCTCAGCATCTGCTGATATCAAGGATCATATTTGTTCTTTGGAGCATTTGAATTGGGCGATTGCAGAATCATCGTCTGCGGAGGCGGAACCTGTTCAGGATTCACTAAACGTTGATCTTATTGATAATATCTTGGATGACTTCGGATCTACTTAATGTGGCCACGTTTCCCGGATGGACGCGACCTAGCGAAGGAGGTTGCCTGCAGCAGGAGCAACGAGGAGTAGAGCAGAGTCAGCACTTGGTCTTCTGCCTGCCCATCAGAGCCACAGCCTTTCCTGGACTCAACCAGCAGATCCTAGGGGTATCCCCGACGGGCAGCAGAGATCACCCGAGCCCAGACCCCAGGCTGCCTGAAGCTCAATATTCAGGGATGAGTCGGCCAGCACAGAGACAGCAGGTCTCAACACCGCGTGGCCCCGGAATACTGTCATCCAACCCGGTACTCGCTGAAGGGAAAAGTATGAGGCAACGCTCCACTTCTTTCAGTAGCATTTAGGGTGCTGCGGTGACAGCCCACCTTTGCCCTCTATTGCATCGACTGGAAAGAATGTGCCTGAGGCTGCTCTTCACCTCCATCCAGACTGTTAAAGATGCATGGGTCCCCCAAGGGCCCTGGAGGACTGGACATGCTGCAGTTGCTAGGCTTGACGGGGGAGAACCCGCTGATCTAGTGCCTTGTCACCCCTCTATTTGCCTCATCATTGGGAGGTCACAGTGAAAGAAGATGCTGCTTCCTGCGTGACCACCCAGGGGTACACCTCTCCCCACGGGGAACAACCTGGACGCTATCCAGGTTGCCTTTGGGTCCACCCGAGACGCCCTTGAGGGGTAAATTGATTCTTTGGTAGTAGACTTGGGGCTCCTCAGTAATGATCACTGCAAAATGGTCTACCACCTTTGACTGATAGAGACCGGCCTCGGGTCGTTTAGCCCTGCATCCAAAACTCCAACAGCTGAATTAGACTCCCTGACAGGTCAGGTCAAAAAGCCGAGATTGAGGACAAAGAGGGCAAGAACCTAAGAAACAACATAATGATTATTGGCCTGCCAGAGCAAGTTGAGGGCTCCTCTATGATTACCAACCTGGAGGACTGGTTACAAGATGTGGTCACACCAGAGGACTTCTCTAAACACTACGCTCTTCAAAGGGCTCACAGACTGCCTGCAAGACCTCGTGCCCAAGTTGCGCCCCGCAACCTGTGATCACCCGTCTCCAACTCTATCGCGATCATGACTTCATACTACTTCAGGCGCAAACTGCTGAGCCCCTTATGTTGAACAACGTGTGAATATCCATCTTCCCCGATTTTACAACAGCGGTACATGGGCAAACGGCCACCTTCTTCGCAGCGAAGAAGAGAATGCAAGAGTTGGGATCGAATATGCACTACTATGCCCGGTTGCGCTCCAGATCAAGTTGGATGGCATAACTACCTTCTTCGTCATGCTGCAGAAAGCGTGGCAATGGCTGGACATGTATGACTCCAGGGGTCCCGTGCGGCCGAACCCACCCATCGGTCAGTTGCTGAAATGCCAGGGTGCCCACACTAAATGCATAAACCTCATGTACCAGACAGTCCAGGTTGCATGTCCACGATGCAATATGCTGAATGTTGATTTCTATCATATGGTATGGGCCTGTCCTACACTCTGTCAGACTGGGAAACAGTTGTCAGATATATTAGCCTGGCCACAAAGCCTTATTGCCTTTTGGGATTCCCTAGACCCAAGGCAAGCTCAATTACATCCCGATTCATTGACCCGGCACTGGCATTGCCTCGCTACCAGAGTGCATTTCTCTTACTAGAACTCCTGGGCCCCGGACTGCTGATCTGCGGACGGAATAATTAAAGTGGACAAAATACAAGGAGATGGCCCTGTACCTGCCTTAGACACTGCACTGCCTCTGGTCGACCCCTGTCCTCCCCTAAGCTTTCCTCAAGTCGTTGTATAGCTCCATAACCCTGCCCAATGCCAGTCCCTTGCTTACTCACTGTACCATTCTTTTCCCAGTACTGCTACACACTTACCTCACTAGAGTTCTTTATGATTAGTAATCCGAATAACTTATTTTCAAAAGAGCCCCATGCCATACTCTTGCAGTTTCAAAGCACTGGAAATAATAGATGTAACTACTGCTCAGTATAATAGTTCTCCACTTACCATACTCTGGAGGGTGGCCGGTAAAGCCTTCTGCCCGATAATTTAAGCTCACAATTTCAAGGTCACACCAAATGGCAGAGGAAAGACAACGCAGTATTTTGTCAGTCTCTTCCCTTTTCTACTCCGTTTCTGATGCTCTGGCCTACGCCTTAGTGCCGTATTCCAGTCACCTGCTTTTCTTCTAACCTCCTATGCTTCTATGACCTGCACCTCAAGATCTATGGGTGTTTTTTCATTTCTCTTGCCAACCTTTTACCTCTTATCTCTAATATTAACCATGCTGGCAAACATTGCACTTTCATTGTGTCAGTATACTGAAATAAGTACTCTCATTCCTGACCAGCCTAGCGCTGTCTTATGTGATCAAAGATGGTTCCGTCCTTCATGGCCATCCATAAATTCCACTGGCCATTTTCTTCTGCTGTTCACCACAACCCAATTACAACCTGCTCCCAGCCCAAATGTGCTTTCACCTCACCCCATCTTTTCCGCCACCATATTCTCTTCCCCATGATGTTTCGCCATGTAACACCCTACTTGCATTTTGTTTTTGCCAATTACCAATAATGTGGCACCCTTAACATAAGGTTTAGTGTACTTTACTGATACAGATCTTTTTGCTTACTGCTTTGAGTTAGATCTCTGCATCAGTTTGGTTATTAAGTCTTCATGTGTGGTTCCTCACTTGAGTTACTGGGGAGTAGTTTGCCGGACAGGAAACAGGAGACAGTCCTTTTAGTTAAGCACAACTCAAACAAACATTGCCAAAGCCAACCGGTCTCGCCTTTGGGACCTATTGGCTTTACCAATTTTTATTAGCCACGCTGCACAGAATTACTGATGCTGTGCAGCATGGCTAAGGTAAAAAAACAAAAAATACAAACTTGTATGCACCCACAGGTCATTTTGTAGACACACGCATTATGCTTGCATGTGCCTACAAAACGATGCAGCTGCTTTTTTTCTCCCCCTTTAGGTACCGACTTGAATTGGATGGGTAACTAAAAATCAAGACGAGATGTTCTGAAACGTTCTTTACATTTTTTAAGTGGGTGAAGGGTGGGAGTGAAAGCAACCGGAGGGAAGCAATTGGGGGGGTAGCAGGAGGACACAGATGCAACACACAGGGGGGCAAGGGGCGGATGCAACATGGAGAAGCACACAGGGGAATGCAACAGACAGGGGGCGTGGAGAAGCACACAGTGATAGGCAGCAGAATGAGGAAGGAGAGAAGTACACAAGGTAGACGGCTCGATAAGGCATGCACTTCCTGTAAGTGCTTACACAAAAAGAAAAAAATAGTTCTGTTGACATCGATCGGCGACACCATGGAAACACAAATGGTGCATAGGCAGTGCACCATGGGAGAGGCAGACCCAAGATTGACAAGCTAGGACAATATAAGAATCAGGCAAATGAGAGAGACAAGGAAAGTCAACCAATGGTAAGCAAGGGGCAGGCTCAAGCCACTATGTTCATGGTAAGGTATAACATGCCTCGCAACAGACTCACTGTCTGATTGCCTCCACTTAAAGAGGGAAAAGCACATGTAGAATGTGTTGTGAGGGGTCGGCAAGGGAGTTGGAGCATCTCAGAAGAGTGTTTTGTAGTCAAGGTACAAAATTGGATCTTGCCCTCTCTGTAGAATCACCTCAAACTTTTTGCCTTCATTCCCTTCCTTTGCAGGAACTGTTTGTGTGATGGCTTTTAGGTCTCTGTGCAATTTAACACTGCCAACCGGTGCTAAAGTGCTTGTGATTGCTCCCTAAAACATAGTAAAATTAGCCTATACTTGATTGGCACATTTAATTTATTTGTAAGTTTCTAGTAAATTGTACTACATGTACCTAGGGCATGTAAATTAAATGCCACTAGTGGCCTGCAGCCACTCAATTTTAAATTGCCATTTCAACCTGGCAAAATACCTGTTTACCGAGCCTAAATTTTCCTTTTGAATACTTATAACTCACACCTAATGTAGGCCCTGAAATCCCATTGGGCAGAGTGCATGGTATTTAAATAGCAGGACATGTGGGTTTAGGTATTACATGTCCTGGTAGTTAAAAACTCCTAACCTAATTTTTCACTACTGTAAAGTCTCTCTCTCCCAAGTGACTAACACTGGGTTCCCTTCTTAAATTTAATAATTGCTAAGTTTAGAATGGGAGAAGGTAGAAATATGCTGTTTGCACTCAAATTAATTGTAATGTATAATCCTCTTTAATGGTAAAGTTACATTTTTTTAGTCACAGTTTTGAAAATGCCTCTTTTAGAAAGTAAACATTTTCTTGTTATAACTATTTGTGCCTTCTGCTAGAGCCCTGAGACACATGACTATGAATGGCATTGGTGTATTCCTGCCAGACAGTAACACAAAAGGGGCTTAGTTGCGTAGAGGATGAGACATCCTGTCAGGATGGCTGGGGGTGGAGCTATGCCCTGCCCCACTTACACTTCAAAGGGCTTGCCTCCAGCACACACAAAAGACCCCGACACCAGCGTTTTGTCACTTCTTGGACCCTTGCAGGGGGAAGGGAAGAACTTTCCCAGAAGCAGATGTGGGGGTAGAATAGGGAATCCCCCCACTACAAAAGCTGGCCACAGGAGTAAATATTGGACCCTCAAAGCACCTATTCAGTACACTCCTGGACCAATAGATATTACAGAAGAAGGACTGCCTTGTTCCTCAGAAAACTGGTGTGCTGCTTGAAGCCTGCCTTGCTCCCCAGGGGACTACCCTGCTGCTTTAGGCCTGCATGGCTCAGTGAGAAGGAAGACGGGATCTGCTCCATTCCTCCCAGGCTAACCCAAGTCCCTCCACGGGTCAGTTGACGGACCTTTTGTTCTGAAATACATTGACACAACAAGCTCAAGAGGCCTCCCTGCAACTTGCCAGCTTACCTGCTCCAACTGGACCTGCCTGAACCTGCAACTGGACCTGCTGGAGCTCCAATGATCTTTGCTAGAGTGAGTCCCAGATCCCCAAGAGGTGCCTACTGAGATCCCGGACCCTTGACTGCCATCTGAGTGCACTTCCCTTCAAGAAAAGGAGAAATCCTGAAGTTTTGGGCTCTGCGCAACCGTCAATGGGCCTGTTCACACTGATACTCTGCCGCCTGCAACAACCAACACGTAGCTCTGGTACATTGATTCTTAATGCTACAGTGACTGCCAACGATGACTGTCAACGTGAGACCTGTACTTCGTGCTACAGCAACAACAGCCCACACAACCCTGTCTGCTCTTCGCACTACATCGACAACCATCTGCGATGCTCTTTATGTTCCTCATGGCCTAATTCCCTGTGAACGGAACTCTTCGTTTCAGACTTTGAGAAGGTAACTTTTTCAGCAGGGCTAACCTGTTCCCTGTGTACTGCCTGTAGTCAATCGCGGTTGGCCTGAACTTGTGACTTTTTCCCAGTCTAGCATGTCCAGATGACCATGAGTGGAGCTTTGTGCTTATAAGCGCTATACTTATCTAAAACTTTGAAATTCAAAATCTCCAGTACTTATTGGATTTTTGTTGTTTTAGTATCCTTTTTTAAATTAAAATGTACTCAATTTTTCTAAATTGGTTTGGGATTTTTCCTATGATGGATCTTCACTTTATTTCAGTTTGTGTTCGGCATAAATATTTACACATTGGCTTGACGTTAAGCCTGACTGATTTGAGCAAAGCTACCAGAGGGTTAAGCACAGGTTAATTTAACGACTTTTGTCATTCACCCTGAGAAGGATCGTGCTATTGCTTGAATGGGGCTTTCACCCCTTCAACCACTAACCTAATTTCTTACAGAGATGAAAGGCGAAAGAGCCTGCAACGAGATTGGAAAAGGGGCAAGGGAACCATTGTGGGAGTAGGGGCATGGAACCTGCAGTGGAAGGAGAATGAGGCATGCAAGAACATGCAGTACAAAAGTAGAAAAGGAGGCATGGATGGAGAGTATACTGTGGGAAAGGATGAAGCCTCCATTGTGAATGAATCGAAGAAAGAAGAGATTGACCATATGAGAAGTCAGAGGAAAGGGTATGGATCTATTATAAGAGGAATCTAGCACATATGGTAAAAGAGCAGTGTGAAATAAACGGCAACTGTAACAGAACATGGATGCACACAGAGGGGGGGGAAATAAGTGTTGAGGAGAGCAAGGCTACTTTGGAGGATACAGCAAACAAGCAATACATCTGAGCTGGCCGACCATATAGATTTAGACAGTAGGTGGAGTAAGTGGATTTCTTTACAAGCCAAGTAGAGCCCTGTAGTATATTTGTCTTAAAAAACATCAACATCACTGCATATTTACAAATATCCTGGAATAAAGGCATCCCTACATAAAATATAGGTAACAAGACTCACTAGGAGGCAGTGAGTACATGAAATTCAGGCATTTCTTAGTCAATATATTGTTTGAAGTCCTGATGTATCTGCACTGACCTCTATCACAAGAGTTAAACTTTTGACTCATCAGAGCCTATACATTTTTTCCAAGGTTTTAAATGATGCTGACAACTACTATTACAACACTCATTAGCATGCTGAGACATCCCATTCCTTGTTCTATATTCACACTTAAACTTCCTTGTGACACCTATACAACTGGAACAGATAGTGTTGAGGAGACACACCTCCGTTCACTAGTTACGATTAGTAGTAGGTTGTAGTATTTAGGAAAACAAGCACATCCTACCCCACACCACAGCCTAGGATACAACTGTGATGGGACGTGTTAGTGGTGGTCCCCTAAGGTGTCTACTAAACTTTCTCACATACTCTATTGTGAATGAATGGTTTGTCTACCCCTTTTTCAAAGCTTTCTAACGCCCTTCGACGATGGTTAATTAGAATATTTCAATGTACTACTTTCTGCCTAAGGACCTCATAACAGACTTATTATTGTTTCTATATTTGACACAGGGTTTTTGTTACAGAATTTATGTTTTTGTGATGCAAGGTGATCCTGCTCCCTCCCTTTTTTTTTTTTTAAATCGATAAAGTAACAGATATATCAGGGTCAAGTTTACCTACTTTCAGGACTCGGAATGAGGCTTCAGATAGACTTACTGATGTTGGAGTATGCTTGAGAGAGCCATCTAGTTCTTTGATTAAACTGTAGCCCAACATTCCAGTGTGCAATATGTGCATGTGTCCTGAGTGCTTCAGATGAGGTGTTAACGGAGGGAGGGGGTGGGGGGGGGGGCGGTCAGTGTGCCTCCTAGCAGTAGAAGCACATTACACAGTTGATAAAGTGACCCCATGAATAAGACTTATCAGTTAGGGGAGCTGAACAACCTTAACTTACTACGCTTTTATCTACATTAATACTATTAATATGAGCATAGAAAACATTCTGAAAATGAATACTAAACTAACTGGTGGAACTTGGGACTAATCGAAAGTAAGGCTATCAATCCTTTGAACAGCTTTCCAAGTGACAGACTGAGAAAGCACATCAGAACAAGCTACCATTTTAATCTGCATAGAAAGTACAGAGGGCGTGATTTGTGGGACATAATTATCATGCAGCACATCAAACCAGTTTCCCTCTGGGTCAAAGCGAGGGAGGCACAGGCGAATGTTCTGCAAAGCAAAGGCGTGAAGAATTATTTATTTTGAACTCACCCTAAGTGCATGTGATGCTTTTTATTGGGCTGCCAATCAGCTAAATTGCATGCAGGTCAACAAGTGCAGAAAAATGATTTTAGGAAACCGCAAAAGCCAATCTGGAATTTGCCCTGCTAAAAGCACTTTAAAACTGAACTGCAAAAGGGAATACTTGCTAACTTTTGAGATGTGTCAAAGCTACTGTCAAATATACGTCAATCAAAGACAGAGTGTTGTGTATACCTCAAGTATTTTGTTAGCTGTAAACATTGATACACATTAGGTGATCCATAAAATGAGTGTTCGGGTTGTGTTGTTTATGACTTTAAGAACACACAAATCCCTTTTGCTGATTTAACCGTCACTTAATGTCAACTCTACAATTAATTCCCCATGTAGCTGGTAACCACAGATTCATGTGTCACTGGGACACATCTTCCAGGTCATACCTAATAGATTTGTCCCCAGTAAAAGCAATGGAATAATGATTTTGCATGCAGATATCAGTGTGTTTGCACGGATGCATGCTATTCCACACTGTACAGGGGATCAGCGTGTAATCATGCTGGTAACACGGGGAACCTCTATTCCCGGGAGCCCTGGCATCTGTAATACCAAGCGAGGTACAATCAGGGCCACCAGAATTATGCAGTTCTGCGTCCCTGGCTTTCTGTTTTTTGCATAATTATGGATTTGCTACTTTTGTCACAATCAGTCATCTGCTGCATAATGTTTAGATGTTAACAAAAAAAATGCTTCTAGCTCAAACGGATCAAAAATTAATAAAAACGTGGCAACATTTCTGCACACAATGAAAGGCCCTTTACAATGGTTAACTGATCATCTTTCAGTTGCTTATTTCTGTATGTTGCTGTTAAACTCGTACTGAGTTGAAATGTTTGCCCGGACATCATCATGGGTAAAAATTACAAAAAATAATACTATAAAAAAATCTACTGCATTATGCGACACAGTTTGCTTTTTGCTGCTGCGTAATTCGAGGGGCCCTGGGTACAATCGACCCTTTTAACCAACAACTCATAATGAAGGTTTTGGTTGTTGGCCAGTCACCTGTTCTAAGCCACGAGATGCCACTCTCAGCCAAGACAAAAGTGTGAGGAAAATCAGTAGTCACTGTTTATTAATTTAACGTGCCAAAATATGCGGTCTAATGAGTGCAATAGTACCTATAATCTCACGTGACCTTAGTCAAAATTCCTAGTTTACTTAACTACTCGATCTAGATTATTATGATCCTGGGAAAAATCATAAAATATTTTAAGTTTCAGTTCTCTTACCTGGCAAAATTGATTGCTCTTTAAAACAGCCTATACACAGGCAAAACTGGGCACTAGCAAAAAGATTTTAAGAGGAAAATTATGCAGCTCATTACTCATAATGCTCCGTACAGAATGACTTTCTAAATGTGAGAAAGCTGTTAAAAACACGTTCCGGTTAAGCACGTCTTTCAAAACAAATGTATATATAAAGTGGGGTGCTTCCTGACTACATCGCTACAATCCGGTTCCTATCTCCTATGTACACATGGCAACAGGAGCATGTATGCTCTACATATGTTAAAACAAGTATGCAAAAATAATAAATACAGAAAGTCTCACAAGCCTCCTATACCTCCAAAATTTCTAAAGAATAACACTGAGGCACACATTCTAACACCCTACAGAATGCAATTGGCGAGAATATACTTTTGGGGAGGGGCAACGAATATGGCAAATTCAGTTTTTTCGCAATTGGAATTGTTCCTTCTAGCGGATTGTTGGTATATTACAAGCGCTCGCTATCTGACATTGCAGCAGCCCTGTGGTAAGTTTCAGGCGTTCTAATGCAAGTTTCACACACATAGCGGCGAATGCCAGAAATAAGAGGATCCTAAGGAATAGAAAAGGCTAGAAATACCTATCTGCAGGTGCAGCTGCCAGCTATTGTGCTCTGGGGAAGCTGGGTGCCCCAAAAAGGAACAGGGTCTCCACCCGAAAGGGCCTTGGTGTGTATGGGCGCCCGGCCAGTACGCCTCTGCCCAGCCCGGCTACGTTCGTACTGGGGGCCGCGGCTTCTGGGCCTTCGGATGGTGGTTGCTGTAGAGACGGGCCTCGTCTGACGGGAAGAGGCTAGGACCTGGGAGATTGGTAAGAGGAACTGTGAGGCCGCCCTTGGGAGGAGGAGGTGGAGGAGGAGAGTACGGCAGAGACTTGACACTCAGCTGCTGCCGCCAACGGAAGGCCGCGGCTCGCCCATACCGCCTCCTCGCTCCCTCCCTCCTATCCTCCCTCCCCCACCTTCACCTCTCTCTCTTTATCCCCCTCAACTCCTTCTGCTCAGGCTCCTGCAGCTGTTCTGGGCTCCTCTTGCTGCTTTGCTGTCTGCGGCGCCCCAGATTATCAGTAAAACCAAATAAATAACACTCCTTTCATTCACGGAAAAAACATCTTGATTACATTCACCAACGATCTGTGGTTATTGTGTGTATATTGTTGCTTTTGGTCCAATTTCTCCAAAACAATGACTGCAATTTCACTTTCACCCTGCTACGAGGTGTAAAAGAAAACATTGACATTTCCGTTCTACGGATGCTCCCGATTCCAGCGGGAGAACGCCGATTTTGTGATGTCACAATTGACTTCGTTTTATGTTTCTCCTGTTTAACACTAGAAAGTCAATGAGAACATTAAACTGTCGCTACTTTTCCTGTTTCGCTTTCATCTGTTTTCAAACATTGCCATATATGAATTTTCAGGTTCTGAAAGCTTTCTAAAAGTGTAAATTCAAGTTGCTCAGTAGTTTAGAACTTGCTGTAGAAATCTGTCTACCTAATGATGATGCCTGGTTTGAATCTCGCAATTTTATATCAAAGATGGCCATTATATAGGGAAGAATTAGTGGCTGCTTTGAGGCGCCAATCAAGAGATTTCCTTTGACATTTTCGCTTTATTTAATTTATTTTTTATTTGGAAAGTTGTATGTAGATGCGTGCTAACCAGGTTCCAAAGGGCATCAGGATGCTTCCATTTACATATATTTAAATTCAATATATACAGAGATAACTTGGAAATAAACAGTGTCCTGTGTTTTTATGACGGGCACAGAGTGAGCGTATATAAACAGTAAAACATCAAGAGCTTGATAAATTAAAAGGACATTCAATGCATAATTCTGTGTTTTAGCTGTAATTAGTTTGATGATCAAAGATAAATCACATTACTGTTGCATTTCGAAGTTGCACACTAATAGGAAAACCGAGCAGGCAGAAGAGTATAGTAACAGGCACTTTATTGAAGAACAAGTTGCAGTGTTGTGTGAGTTAGCAATGATGGAACCCTTGTGGCTGCCGATGAACTCCCCAGAACTGTGACGTAAGGGTTAGAGCGTAGTGAAGTTAATGCAGGTTTAGAATTATGTGTTACACGCAAAAGAATAAAGACGTGTTACACTAAGCTCTGTGTGTGGCATATTCATTGTCGAGGACGCTACGCAAGTTAAGTAAGGGAACCCCACCAGGATGTAGCTATGATGTAACCAACCAGAGCCCCCATCTGTAGACAGAAACACCAACTGACAAGGGTAGAACACTCACACTAATGACCTCATACATTCCTCATGACTCACAACTATCCACACCAACCTAGAACAGAAGACACACCAGGCTACAACAGAAAACAGGATACTACACATCTTCCTCCTCACAAAGAACAACAGCACAACAAAGTAGAAGAACTTGAACACAAGAGACAGAACACATATTGACCTAAACTAAAAGAACACAATGTATTTGATGTATAACTTCACACAGGTCAAATGACCACACACACAAACTTGCATACCTCTTTAAACAGGAAACTCAGCTGCACACCCACACATGGAACACACACAAGCAAAAGTAATTTAAACACCAATAATCTGCATGGGCATAACACCCTGGTAGTATGCACACTCTACATAATGCGCATATGGGCCTTCAACCCAGTAGAGTACATGCCTTCCACTCACTGCATGGGAATAAAATCATGTGAAGTACTTTAACTCCACACGACTGCTCATGGGCCTTCAACTCAATGGAGATTGCACTTTCCATGCAAACAGCAGACAGGCCTTAAAACCAATGGAGTAGCAACTTCCATGCAAACAGCACACATGCATTAAACCCAGTTGGCTATACTTCCTCCATGCAAACAGCACATAGGCTTTCAACCAAGTGGGTTACGCACCCTCCACACAACAATATCAAGGTCATCAGAACACATTGCCCGCACTCCCTACAGTGCACCCAACAACCAAAGTATACCATTTGGATGAAATGTGAACACTGTCATCACACACCAATATACAACTATTCTGATTATATGCAGCTGATTTTCACCATAGAGAATACCATGGAATCCAAATACTTTTTTCAAGGTACAATGTTACATATTCGGGACTGGATGAACAGCCATCAGTTGAAGTTGAACTCCGATAAAACGGAGATTGTTGTTACCAAGAATAAACTCCACAAATAGAATTTTTCCTTCTGGCCTTCTGAGATGGGCTCAACCTCTACACCCTAGAAAGTGGTGAAACACCTAGGCATCCTCATTGATGAGGATCTCTCAATGAAACCACAAATATGAGCTGTGACTTCCTCTTGCTCCCTCCAACTTTGGAGACTTAGGAAAATAAGGAGATACTTCCCCCTTGAAGCAGTCATCCAAATGATCATCACTTTAGTAATTTTGCGTATAGACTATGCTAATTCTCTCTATCTGGGACTCCCTATTGGCCTGACTGCAAATAGCAGAAAACCAGGCAGCCCAGCTAGTCTTTAGTCAGCCTAGACATTGCCACACCAAGCCCTTGATGGAAAAACTACTTTGGCTCCCAGTAGCCCAGAGGACTATTTTTAAAACAGGATGTATTATTTTTAAATCTTTCCATGACAAAAGTCTGCCTTTTTATGTCCACCACAGTTCAGCGCTACACCCCCAATTGTCATCTCAGATCAACCTACCTGGACCTATTGACTGTTCCAAAAAGCAAAAGAAGAGACTGGATGGGTCAAGGTTTTTAGTGATAGCTCCCCACACTTGAAACACTCTCCCCCGTGATATCAGATCTTCAGTTCAGTTATGTGTAGTTTAAGAAACCTTCTTCAGGGCTATTAATTTTCTTTCCTTATCCAAATTGTTTCATGGTACAATTGTTTAACCTAATATAGAGACACAACAAAAAAAAAATGCATGAGAAATAACATTCCTCTTTGTTTTTGGTACATTTCTACTAGACAGTTTTCAATCCCTTTCTACCTCCATATGTCATCCTACCCTTTATTAGGGCATTTGCATTTAGAAAAACCGCTTTATTGTCTTTGTTTAGAAACTCATATCCCCCACAATTATGTGCATGATTTAATTCATTATTAATAAATACTCACACTTCTCATGATAGAGCTTGATGATAATAACCTCATTCATTCCAGATCCATTTTTACAGGGTAGGTAAACACTCACTCCACTCCCCCCAAAAACTACAGCTAAATCATCCACTCACCGGTGCAACAGCACTTAGGTCAGTGCAGCTCCCATATGATTTGGGAGATATATACCCGTTTCTTCAATTTGTGGCTAAAAAATATAAAGTATATGACATCAGATACCCACATTGTCATATTTTTATATAGAGGTATCTACGGTCGCTTAAATATAAATCCAATACCATTATTCCTTCCTTTTTAGGCGTATTTTCAAAACCATTGTGGTTTGATGGATAGTATTTTGATTAAGTATCACCCTATATAGGCAAAAGGACAATTAGTTAAAACAATCTGGATAATGTCATAAAGTTTATAGTCATTATTATCCTTCAAAATCTCTATTTCACCTCGGTTTATTAATAATTTCGAGGAGATGGCAGCAATTCCCTACATTGGGCAAACCGGACCACGTCACGGTTGTCCTAGAAGGAATAATTATAGTTAAATGGATATGCAAGTTTCATCTATCTATAAGAGGGGCACTCATTTAGAAATAACCCACCTTATAACTGGCATTATCATTACTACAGTTGCTACCGATGTTACTTTGCAAATTCTTTTTATTAAAAAAACCTCTATGGGTCCTAGAACATTATATAAGGGATCCCCTTATTATGTCTCACCTTGCGCTTCATTAGAAATGCAAACAGGGAAAGAAGAGGGAATCAGGTACCTCTTCACGTCTATTAACCGGAGCACGTCTCAGTTGGCTGCAAGTAAACACACAACGCCATCTATGCGTATTTATCTATTCCAAGTGTCACATGGATTAAAATACTCCTTCTGCCCTCCCATTGTCAGGACTCAGCTGATTGTAAAATCACAGGCTGATTCTAAATGGGGCGCACATATTTTGTACTCATAACGCCCATCTAGTCTCTCGTAGTGAATCGCTTCGATTCAGAGACATTCCATATTACGCCATATGGGGGGGTCATTAAATACATCTCCCATGGGGTAACCCATTTTCAATGCGCTATAGTGTCTCCTTACCACTATGGCTCGGCCGGTCCTGCATACTCCGGTGTCTCCGCTTCGTTTCTTAATGAGAAGGGCTTTTCGAGACGCCGTCAGTACGGGCAGTTTGTATTGCAAATCTTGCTTAATTGGCTGTGCACATTATGATGGCATCACTGGGAAATTCATACAGGCTATATTTAAAACGACTGGAGGCCCACTTAGAATCCCGCCATCTTTGAATGGCTATCATACATGCTAATATTATTAAGTGGTTCTTAAGGTTGCCCTCCGGTATGCCCTTATTGTAAAATTGGTGGATATCACACTATCCTGAAGGCACTGATCTTTCCCTATTTCATATCACCACAATCCATTAAAAAAAAATATTTGAGAAAATATTGCAAAATTATGCTCCAAAAATTAAGCGTTTTATCATATATTCTCATCCACAATGAATTAATTGTATTCAAATGATGGTGATAGGAAGTCCATAACTTTACCTAATTTTTACAAAATTGCAGCTGGAAGTGTATAATACACCCCTTTTGGACGACGCCATCTTGGAATGATTCTCATAACTTGTATCTAGGTTTATTTATCTCTAAAGGTGATATCGGAATGTGTTGAAAGTGGCACCATTTAAGAGTATTATTTTATCTTCTATGTATTCCAATCATGTACTTATTGACCTACATACAAAATGTTTGCTCATATTTACACATTCCAATATGTTTATTCACATCGTTTTTTAAAAAACTTTTAATAACCATAATCAGTCTATATACTATAGCCTTACATTATGATCTATTAGAAATCAATATACTATTTATGTCTAAGTCTAGTATCTATCGCAAAATAAAAATTGTAAAATACCTTTCTCTACACATCGTATGTTATAAGGCATAATTTTACTTCTGTATCATGAAATCAGAAAGGTTGTATACCTAAAGATGGTAACGGTTCTTAAACCAGAATTACGTAACCAGTTTCATCCAGTCTTCCTTGGTGTTGAGCCTTTTGTCTATTGTGTCTAAGACCGAAATGTAAAATAACTCCCTAATCTTTCTCTTGACTTCTGTATTCCCTCCTCTCCTATTCGTGATGATCTTTTCAATCAGAAACCACTCAAAATCTGTGTGTCTGTGTTTGAACATATTGTAATGATCTACTAAAGGAGCGTTATTTTTATTAGTCTTCAAGGCTGAACGATGTTCCAATAACCTGAGTCTAAGTTCTCCCAGTTTCACCCACATACGCCAACCCGCACAGGCAGCGTAGTAGGTAAACCACATTACAACTTCTACAGTGTTTAAACTTTTTGAGGTCATGGTGTAGCCATTGTAAATCAACGTCTTCGTTACAAGGCAATGATCACATATGAAGCAGGTACCACATTTGTGATTACCCAAAACTCTGCCCATCTGGAGGGTGCTTTGTATCATAGGGCTTGTGGCTCTATAGGTATTCACCAAACTCTTGTGTATATTGTCATTTCGTTTAAAAGCAAAGAGTGG
This sequence comes from Triturus cristatus, assembly GCF_964204655.1. NCBI lineage: Eukaryota > Metazoa > Chordata > Amphibia > Caudata > Salamandridae > Triturus > Triturus cristatus. Next base: position 668,539,939 of record NC_140590.1, read on the forward strand.
TTTTGGAAGCTTAATATCACTACCTTCATTCAGGATCCTCCAATTTGAGTTTACTGCATTCTTTAGCTTATTACTGATATTGGAAAACTGGCTCACAAATACAATTCTTTTTCTTGAAACATCATCTTTTTTATTTTTTACAGCAGGATTCTGATCTAACATACTTTCACGGTTATAAAACCTTGCACGTTTAAATGCATGTTTTATTAACTTCTTAGGATATCCCTGATCCAGGAGTTTGCTTTTTAAAATTTCATAATGCTTATAAAAATCATCAAGAGAGGAGCAATTCCTCCGTAACCGGAGGAACTGACCAAACGGGATATTGTCTCTCTGGGCTTGGGGATGACTCCTATAATGAAATAGTGTGTTTTTGTCCGTTGGCTTTGTAAAAAGCTCAACTGCTAATATGCCCAGTACATTTTTAATGATGATGTCTAGAAAGTTAACTGTACTGTTGTTGTAATCAGCAGTGAAACAAAGATTTTGGTCTCCCAAATTCAACCACTCCAGGAACTGTAATAGAGTGGTTTCATCACCTTCCCAAATGAAGAAGATATCGTCAATGAAGCGGCGCCATAAGAGAATGTTATCATAGAATGGCGCCTGCCTCATTGAAGATGTGTCTATCCTCAAAATTTCCTACATATAGGCATGCCAGGCTGGGAGCACAAGTTGCTCCCATGCTGGTACCTTTACATTGGAGATACAGATCTTCCTTGAACAAAAACATATTATTCTTAAGCACCAGAGTAATACATTCAATGACAAATTCTTTATTTGCTCCTCTCAAATCCTCCACAGTTAAAATCTCATTGATAACATTGATGGTATTGTCCTGAGGAATATTATTGTTGAGAGCTTCTATGTCGAGGGTCACCAACCATTGCCTATTTTTATTTAAACTTGTACCCTCGGCCATAGAAACAATGTGAGCTGAATCCCTCACGTATGATTTTTGTTTTAGAACTAGGGGTTTAAGGAAGGTGTCCACATATTGGCTGAAAGGTTCTAATAAAGATCTAATACAGCTCACTATGGGTCGCATGGGTGGATCTCCTTCATTCTTGTGGATCTTAGGCAGACCATAAATTACTGGAATCATAGCATTTTCGTTTCTTAAAAACTTATATTCGGCTTCACAAATCCAATTATTATCATCAGCTTTGGTATGGACATCTCCTACCTGTTTCTTTAACATCTCCATATTGGAGTGGGGTACTTTAGTGTAGTGATCCCTGATATCTAGGAGTGCCAATATCCTACTTTCGTAATCTTCAATATCAAAGACCACTACTCCTCTTCTACTTATGAATAATGAATGAAATTATGTACATACTTGTGTGGGGGGGATATGAGTTTATAAACAAAGACAATAAAGAGTTTTTTTCTAAATGCAAATGCCCTAATAAAGGGTAGGATGACATATAGAGGTAGAAAGGGATTGAAAACTGTCTGGTAGAAATGTACCAAAAACAAAGAGGAATGTTATTTCTCATGCATTTATTTATTGATTTTTTTTGTTGTATCTCTATGTTAGGTTAAACAATTGTACCATGAAACAATTTGGATAAGGAAAGAAAATTAGTATTCCTGAAGAAGGTGGCCTAATTAACACTTTACCACCAAAAGGCGTCAACACAGAGGTTTTGTTAAATTTGATGTGAGGCAGCAGCCATAAAGACTGGGAACTTTTCACCCTGCTGGTTGTTGTTGAGTTCAAACTCAAATTAACGATCTAAAAGAAAAAAAATCTGTCTTGTGTAACTTTTTCCTTTCCAGGGGGCTTTGTCTTTTTATGACTTTGTACTTATTGAATTATTTAGGAGTTTTTTAATGATTTTTATGTAGTTGTTATGATGTAATATATATATATCAATGTATTTTAACTGTAATTCACTGTGATTTGAATTATTAAACTTGTGCATAAGTATTTTCACATCCAGAGTAGAGCACTTCAATTGTGTATTTAGATGTGAGTTGTTGTCCTGGTATGAAGTTGTATGATTGATTGGGGTAAAAAGAGCCACAATAGTTCCTAATAAGAATATTCAAGTTTTTCCAAAGGGAAATTTTGTGTTTAACTATTCAGTTATTAGGTGCTCTGTACCTTTGGACTCTAAGAGCCCCTCTCCTTGGTTTCAAGGAAAATAGTTTAAGAAACTCCTAAACACCTGGCTGTTTAGAAAAGCCTGTGGCTAATTGTTAGACTTGGCATCTTTTGGTGTGTTTCCCCTGAGTTTTTGCTTTCTGACCTCCCAGTTTTTACTCTGTTTTTGCTGGTGTAGTGTGTCTGCGCACTTTTCTCACTGCTGATCAGTGATAAAGTGTAAGTGCTCCTGTGGTAAATTGTGTTATGGATTGGTGTTTCCATGATTGGATATTTTTTTTTTTTTTTTTTTTAATCTTTATTTCGGCCGCCAGGGCCATAAAAGAAACACTGTACATCATTACAAAACAATATAAACAATAAAATTTACATTGATACAATTTTAAAATCATCAGCATTAAACTCGTCTATAAAGACTTGATGTATCGCATGCGGGTAAACCACATAGATGTTAAAAATTTTGCCACTGCAAAAACTACTGGAGGGGAGAGGTCCGTTTTCAATATTCTAAAAGCAGGAGCACATTGGCTGAAACCCATGTTTTTAAGAAGGGGCCGAAGCCAATAGTTCCTTGCTCTGCGGTAGGTCGGGCAGAAAAATATGATGTGGAGATCCGTTTCCTCAGGGAGTAAACATATGGGGCATTGAGCAGAATGATTTGTATGTGCCCAGCGTGCTGTATAGGCCCTTAATGGCAGTGTGTTGTATCGCCATTGCATAAATAGTTTCCTCCTTAGGGGGGGACCCATATCATCATAAATAAGCTCTAGATAGAATGTATCTTTAAAACCCAGGAAGTATGCTGTTTGGGAGCCCTCGCGGGCGCTTGAAATGGAGAGACTCAGGTGATACTCATAGTAGGCCTTGGAAAGAGACTCTCGTGAAATCTTTGGGCACGCCTGTGCTGGATATGACCACAGTTCTGGTCTACCAAGTGCTTCGCAGGTACGTTTGATGTAAGTGAACCATGGTATTGAAGTACTTTTGCACAGACGGAGAATCTCCACCAGTTCGGCTCTATATTTCCAGAGTTCCTGAGACGACCAGATTTTACGCCAAAAGGTCAGGGGTTTGAGACCGAGGACCTCTGAAATCGGTCTCAGGCCCAGGTCCAGTCTGAGCGGCATAAGTGGAGTACTAGTTGGTAATGCGGTCAACCGTCTGAGAAAATCATTCTCCGTTGTCTGGAGTTTCTGCCCCAAGGTGTGACCCCATAATTCAGCTCCATATATCACCGATGCTCTTGCTTGGGTTTTATAGATCTGCAAGCGGGGCGCAAACGGCCTATACGTCAAACCCCTCGCCATCCTTGCAATGCCCCCCACAAGATGGACAAGCTTCATATTCATCTTGGACAAGTGGGGGTCCCACGAAATGGACTGGCTTAGGACCACCCCTAGGTATTCAAAAGTTAATACCTGTTCTAGCCTGACTGTTCCAATAGAGGGCGGTGCTCGAGTTCTGGAGGGTGGATTGAAGATCATATATTTCGTTTTTGTGGCATTGATCTCCAATCCACGGTCTGTACAAAAACGCACAAACCCATCCAGGACTCTCTGGAGACCCATGGGAGATTTAGAGAGCAGCAGGGTATCATCCGCAAACATAATTGCGGGAACCCTGCTGCCATCAAGCTTGGGAGCGTCGGTGTTACTCAGCTGGTTGAGGAAACTAATGACCCCGTTGACAAAGAGGCAAAAGAGAGTGGGTGCGAGAACGCACCCCTGACGGACCCCCCTGTCAACGGGGAAAGCATCAGACAGGGAGCCGTCCCTACCACACCTGACCCTGGCAAAATTTCCATGGTGGAGTCTCTTCAAAATTGATAATATGTCAGCCGGGACCCCTAGGTCCATTAGGACTGCCCACAGCTTGTCCCTTGGTACCAAATCAAAGGCGGCCCGTAAATCCACGAAAATCGTGAATAAACTGCCACCCTCAAGAAGGACCGTTTTCCAGTAAATAAGGTGCAAACGGAAAATTTGGTCAGTTGGCGAGATCCCCCTTTGGAACCCTGCCTGGTATGGGCTCATAATCTCGTTAGCTTCGATCCAGTCCTGAAGGCGATTCAGAATGAGTCTACCAAAGATCTTCTGGGAGACGTCGATTAAGCTAATAGGTCTGTAGTTGGCCGGGAGCAGAGGCGAACCCTTCTTAAAGATTGGGACAATCTCTGCGCCCAGCCAAGTACCAGGGATAGCCATGCCTTCGAGGATGGAATTAAAAAGGATCGTAAGATAGGGCGCCCAAACATCCGGCTCCTGTTTAAATAGGTCACCTGGGATGCCATCCAACCCAGGTGCCTTCCCGGATGCCAGGGCAGCTACAGCCACACGCACCTCATCGACTTTAAGAGGGACCACCAGCCCTTCTTGATCTAAAATGGAGATGGTACTATTTAGGGCATCCTGTGGCGATTGGTAAAGGGACTGATAATGGTCTTGCCAGACTTTTGGTGAAATATTGGAAAGTGTGGCCGGAGCCAGTTCCTCTAGGCCAGAGTTGACACAGCACCAAAATTTGCGCGAGTCAGCTCTGGCTAAGAAGGTAGTCAATCTTTCCCACTTATCATGCTCCCATTCCCCTTTGGCATTAGTAATTAGGGTTTTATAAGCTACTCTTCTTGCCCTAATATCCTCTTTGTCCTTGCCCATTTTAATGGAAAGTAAGAGGTCGGTTTTTGCCTTTCGGCAAGCTTTATTGTACCACAAGGGGAGGGGGCTTTTCCTACCATGACTGTTTATTTTTTGGGTTAGGCACTCTGAAAGATGTTTAACCAGATCTTCATGGATCTGCCCAAGTTGCATAAAAATGGTCTGGGGAACTCCTTCAATTCTAAGTGCCTCAAGCTTTTCAAAAATAGGAATGACCTGTGCGTAAAGTAGAGGGACCTTCTCTTGGTGTGAGACTAGATGTTCCCATTTAACTCTACGCCTGTTATTGGCGAGAGCCAAGAGGTTCTCCTCTGCAGTCCCCAGAGTACCTCTCGAGTCCAGTCCTGGATGGTCATAGACTAGTTCGAGGGCGTTATGATCACTATCCTGTCTAGATAGAACACTAAAGTCCCTTGCGCGTGTCCATGAAGAGAGGGGGACCATGACATAGTCTATGCGAGATTCGCAGCCCTTTCGGTTAAATGTACAACTAGAAGGGATATCCGACTTTAGCCTACCATTACAAGCTCTAAGGCCAAATTTCAGGGACAGAGAAGTAATTTGTAAAACTAAAGGGGAGCAAGCTCTTACGGCCGGAGCCTGCGTAGGGGGAATGGACCACAGGAGATCTTCTTCCGAGGACAGCCCCTCTAATATGCCTGGAAGTGGCTCGTAATGACAATTTAAATCGCCACCAATGATAAAGGGGATGTCCTCGGGAATTGTTTCCAAGACCGTCGCTAATTTTGCAATAGTGGGCGATTCCTGTGCGATGCTCACTGGCCGTGCATAAATATTGACCAGGAGCAGATTATGGGAGTTAGGCCATTCCAGCAATACAGCTAGAATGTCTTCTGAATCGGTTGGAAAAATAGTGGCCTTACAGCCCAGATCTATAGCCACCCAAATGGCTAGACCGCCGGACGGGCGGCCCCTCCCTCCCCAGGTCGCATGTACTGAGAATGTGGCGAAGCCGGATTGTGGGACCTCTTCTCTTGCCCAGGTCTCCTGGAGGAGGCAGATATCTTTGCCCCCTATAAAGGAGCTCCAGGCCGGGTTGGACCATTTGTTGGCTAGCCCCGCAACATTCCAGGATAGAATCTTTAGGGGAAACAGAGCAGCCGTCACGTTTTGAGATTCTGGGCTGCATGGCTGGTCTGGACATGGCTCCAGATGCAGATCAGAAGACAAACTAGGGATTTGAGCATTGCTACCCATAACCAAGGTGGGCGGAGAATAGGTAGTCCCCTCTCGACCATCTGCATTTTGGAGATTAAAATGGTGCTCCTGTGCGATTAAAATATCAAAAGGCAGGGGGGAGATGGGAAAAATCTGATGCGAGGCTGCACCACCCCCCCGAGTGGGTGGTCAATCCACCATGTCTAGAGGGCTAAACCTGTTGTATGTACGTGGGTAGTCGTAACAAGGGGGGACGACAGAAGAGAAGTCCCTACTAAACCCTGGGCCGCCCCGCTTCCCTCCCCTGCCAACCAGTGTCCATCGTTCTTGCTCCTGGGCCAACAGTATATTCGGATAGAAAAATGTAAGAGGCTGGGGTTGGATCAGGGATCCCTGGGTGTTGTGGGGCCAGTTACAAATATGTGCCACCGTCCGTGGATCACGGAAGTTGATCAGTACACAGTCTCCCTTAGTAAGTTTGGTGGTAGTCCCCAACCATGGCACCCTCCTCACCATTAGAACCTCGCTATGAATACCCTGGGGTAGAGGTCTGTTTTGAGAGAGCCAGTGGATGACTTTGTTTTTCAGGGCATCCACTGGCTCCTTGGCAAAAGGGCGGAGTTCCGGAATACCAGTTAAAACAACAATATATGGAGCAGCCTCCGGGGGCAGATGAATTGGGCCACAGCCAGTGTCAGTACCTCGTGTCCCTAGTGTAGGATCAAATGTCGGCCCTCGAGAGTTGGAATCAGGAGGACAAGGTGTGGGCAAAAGTTCAGGTATGTGCGGGGTGGATGCAATTTGGACGCCTAGCTGAACGGACTTGGGCGGAGAACAGATTTCCTTCTCACATGGAATTTGGGGATTGCTTACATGGTGCTTCGCTAGTCTGGGTATTTCTAAGAGTGATTGAATTCCCTTCTGAAGATTCACTAAAGAAGCTTCCACTAAAGCCAAGCGATCCATCAGTGGCAAAAGTAGGTTCTTCAGGAGAGAACTAAGATCAGAAGTGAAATGGCCAGCCCCACACGAGATACGATTATGTCCCTGAGATATAGGGGCGGATATATCTATGGGATCTGACCCTGTTTTGGTTAAACTTGATTGATTAGGTGCGATCCTCATGTTGGGCTTAGAGATCTTGGACTTTTGCCCTTTATTATTTTGTACATTTCTTTTCCTCTTCGAGATTGCGCCCTCTCGCTCTCCCTGACCGGATGGTTTAATTGGGGGATTGCTACAGTGAGTGTTAGTCTGTTCTAGGGTTAGAGGGGGCCTTGGTGGTGGAAGGGAGGGGAGACTAAGTTCAGTTGAAGCTGAAATGTCAGAGTCGATGTCAAAAATAGGTGGGATAACTGGCTCAGGGATGCCAGAATCTGGAGCAACAGAAGCTACATTAGAATCCTGCGCATGAGGTGGAGATAGAGCCTGAGCAAGGGGACCCAATGAGGATCTTCTTACCCAGTCAATCTCCTGGGAGATGCGTCTTTCCAGGACATTAATCTCATCGATGAGCAGAGAGCCCGCCTTGGCGAAGTACATATCTAAAGTGCCAGAGGCAGCTCCGGCAGCGAGGGCAGATTTGCTTCTAGTTTCCCTGGCAGACATGGGTGCGGTCAGGTCAGGCAAAGAGCCTTGGAGGCCCCTTAGTAAAAACAATCAATAACAGTAATGGGGCCCTGGGCCTGGCTCGCCCGTTCTCGAACGGCCTCAAACGGCCCGCTCTTTGCCCGGTCTTAGCCCCGGACTACGACCCGCACGCGTCCCGCTATCGCGGTAGTAGGCGTGACTTAAATTGAAGAGAGGGGAGGAGCCGGGAAGAGGCGCCAGGTGCGATGACCAAGAGCACCCTGGGCCTCGCAGTCCCAGCCGCTTTACTTGTTAGTCCCTAGTAAAGTGCACTGAGTGTGCAGGGCCTGTGAATCAAATGCTACTAGTGGGCCTGCAGCACTGATTGTGCCACCCACATGCGTAGCCCTGAAAAGGTAACTCAGACCCGCCATTGCGGAGTCTGCACGCAGTTTGTAACTGCCATGTCGACTTGGCCAGTGCACTCACTTGCCAGTCCCTCACCTTCCCTTTTCTTACATGTCAGCCACGCCTAAGGTAAGCCCAAGGTACCCCTGTGGGTGCAATGTATGTGAAAGGTAGGACATGCCCTGGTGTGTGTGGCATGTCCTGATAGCGAAATACGGCCAATTTCGTTTTTCGCCATTGCAGGTTAGCTGTTCCCTATAGGACAGAATGGGGAGTTTGTTTATAACATCTTATAAACATGACTGGCCCGGGATATTTGGTAGGAAAATAAAGTTTAGTATGCCTGAACTCAGAATCTAAGGATGCATCTTTTTGTGAAGGTTATTTTTACATTCTGTGTTTGAAATTACCACTTTTAGAAAGTAGGTATTTTCTTGCTCAATCATCCCGTGTGCCTCTGCTGGAATGTGGATTGCCTGTCTGGGTTTTGAATGAAGAAGGCTGGGGAGCAGGAGTGGCTCCAGATAGTCTAGGTGGGTCAGGAAAGGGCTGAATAGGCCTGGGCTGCAATTGGGGAAAGGGGAGGAGATTTCCTTGCACCTCAAAGGGCCTGGTCTGCCTTTGACCATGCCGTCTCCATCTCCTGCCAGAGAGGGCAGAATTGGTTCTTGCTGGGCACAGACACTCTCTGCCTAAGAGAGCAAAGGATTTTGGGATATAAATATTGGGCCCAGACCCCTGAACTTTAGAACTCTTTTGGACCAAGAAGACTTCTTCCAGGAAGAAGAGCTGGAGAAGCTGTGAGGAGGAACTATCACTTTGCTGTGTGCTTTGCTGTGTTGGCCTGCAGTGGCTGCTTCTGTATTGGGCATTGAAAGGACTGGACTGGACTTTCTGCAATCTAATTTTGTGAGTTTCTCCAAGGGCGTGAGGTTGAGCATGCCCCCTGTTCAAGAAGTCTCTGGAACAGCAAAGACTTCAAGCTCTTCTGCCCTCAGCACTGGGGCCTGTGTGTTTTGTGCTGCAACAGAAGAAAAAGCAACTCAACGACGTTGACGCTGCCGACTCTGTGTCATTAAGGCAATGCAGAGGGCACCGCCACAACGTCGCCCCACGACCCTGGTCTCACCGACGACGCCTGCTGATGCTGCCACTGAGCCGCTGCTCGCACCGCGACCTGTGAGCCCCGCACTCCGCACCCCCTCACTTCACAACAACACCTTGGTATCCCAGACGACACCGCTCCATTCCGAAATCGACGCTGCTGCTTGCACCGTGGTTCGTGGGCACCGCTGGTAAAGTTACACAACGCACCGCTCTCATCCCACACCGCAGCCTTGGCCTACCGACGCCAGCTCCATCAAATCCAGTTCGTCAGCCAACGACAGCGCTTCAGCAACGACGACGCCGCTGCATGCACTAGGACCTGCCAGCACCGCATTCACTTCGCACCGGGTGCCTGGTCTCACCGATGACAACATCTGATGCCGCCAACGAGCCGCTGCTTGCACCGCGACCTGAGGGCGCCGGACCACTGCACTTCGCACCACAGCACCCGACACCTGCCGACGCCAGCTCTCCTGACTTCAACAGAGAGGAGTTCGATCTGCAACACGTGTGACCTTAAGGGCCCGACGACTCCTGCACCAACCTCCGGAACCGACGCCTGTGGACGCTGTGCTTTCGGAAGCTCAAAGAGAGGTCGCCGACGCCCTGCATTTCTAAAAGGTCCTGTTTGCGGGTCTTCCGGACCCCGTAGCTGGCCTGCAACACCGTGGTCAGCCAGAACTGTTTGGACATCAAGGAACTGTTTATCAAGCATATTTTGATAACTGAAGATTTTTAAGTACTGTATTGTGGATTTTTAACGTTTTTGGTCTTGTCTTAAGTGTTTAAAAATATTGGATATTTTTCTAAACTGGTGTGGTGTCGTTTTGTAGTGCTTACAATGTATTACTGTTGGTTATGTGCAAATGCTTTACACACTGCCTCTAAGATAAGCCTGACTGCTCGTGCTAAGCTCCCACGTGGGGGAGCAGGAGTTATTTAGTAGTGTAACTCCCTTATCCTGACTAGAGTGGTGGTTTCTGCCCGACAATGGCACATGCCTTAGTCGACCAAAAATCCCATTTCAAACATTGGTTATCAGCGGTGAGGATAGGACTTGCGTGAAGCTGGCTCTCCTTATGGTATATCAAAATGAGATATATCGTGTAAAGAGTCAAGGGGTTCCCTTATGAGTGGACAGGGGCTTGCTATGTCAATCTCAAAGTGCTCTGTTAGGGTAGTGTGGTTGATCAGCCTTAGGCTTATCAGAGTGAAGTGTAAGACATCTGAAAATACACACAATGGTCAATAAATGAGACACATGACTCAAGAAGGAGATCCATAACAATTTATAAAAATAGCAATTATCTTATATATGTATTAGGCATCAGAAGAAAATCCTTCAGGTAAGTACATTTTTAAATATGAATAATTTTTAGTTCAAAAAGTCGACTGCATTTTCTGGAAGCTGCAATATTATTCTATAGGAGGAAAAGTCCATCATGTTCCTCCCAGTTTTCCCCAGCTTAGGGGTGGTACTAACCTGGAAGTGGCATGCCTACGTGACTCGCTAATTTTTTCGCCTGTCCAGTTGCCAAGGGGGATCTGGACAAAGGGGGTCAACTTCCTCTTCTGTGCGGGGAGCTAGATTTACATATTGGAGGCGGCAGCTCTTTGAAGCTTGCTGGCCTAGGAAGACTAATCAGCAGGTCACCCTGTGGGAGGGGGTGTGACACCCTTCTTCCCGGACAGGCTTTTATTCAGGGTCTCCTGAGAGCAAAAGGCTGTCACCCTAGGAGGTCAGAACAGTGTCTCAGGCGGCAAGCTGGCAGAAACCAGTCAGGGAGCACACCGGAGGCTGGTAGGTTTTTAGGGGCACCTCTAAGGTGCTCTCTGGGTGCATGTATTGGTAAACTGGAATCAGTGTGGGTTTATCAATTCCAGATGTTTGATACCAAACATCCCTATCTTCAGTGAAGCCATCATGTAGCTGCGGAACTCGTTTTCACCAGTGTCCAGCACATATTTTAAAATGGCTTCCCTGGTCCCTTGTACGGACAGCAATAGGACTAACCAGTACTGGGGCATATCTACTCATGCAGCTATGCTCTCATGTGTAATATTTAGTACCCTGCCTTCGGGCTGTCAGGCCTGCTTTAGGGGTGGCTAACAGATATTTCATGCAGTGTTAGGGGACATGGCACACGGGGATGTGTGACATGTCGTGTTTCCACTTTTATCTGCACTAAGACATGCATCCTGTGATAGCAGCACATCATGTGCTGTGTGAGGGGTCCATTAGGGTGGCACAATTCCTGCTGCTGCTCTTATGGACCCTTTTTGTACCTCAGGCCCTAGGTACCAGGGTTACCATTTACTAGGGACTTACAGAGGGTGCTAAAGGTTTTACCAATTGGGGGAACAATTGTACAGTTTTGGGAAAAGGCTAAGGCACTGGGGACCTGGTTAGCGGGAACCCAGGGCACTTCAGTCGAAATCACATCAGCTACCAGATAAAAAGGGCTGGTGACCGTGTCAAAAAGGGCTTCTTTCCCACACTGATCTTTTTTTTTCTTGCTTGCAGTGACTTCTTTTACCTTAGTGCCAAGACACCTTTATGGAGTGTGTGCTAAATAAGTACTTTATAACATAACATAATTCCAAAGTACAGTCAACACTACACACACTCCCCTCTAATGGACCCACTCACTCATGCTTCACACAGTAAAACATTGCAAGCAACACAGTAATAAAACAGACAACAAAGTTGGGTGATGAGGTACACATTCCATGACACACAAAATAAAACACAAATTTGCACTAAACAACCATGGATGCTAAACTCATCTGAAGAAGAATGAATTAAAATAAACCCATTTATAAGCACAAAAATGTCAATGGAGAAAATTCAGCACCAAACTGTACTTTATCTTCTGCATTGATGGCTATAAACTACCTGATTCACCAGTATTAAAAATGCATAAACAGTTCCTAAACATATCATTTAAACCGGAACTGACAGCTGCTGTGATGCATTTAGACTCCCATAAAAGATTCACTTGGTCAATAAAATAAATGTGATTGAAAGTAAAGTAGCTATTGCTGCTCCTACAATTCCAAAAATCATAACCAGGCAATGAATCTTCCCCATCTTGTTTAATCATAGCAGGCACTGTACATGGAGTAGAAAAAATGTGAAAGGCTGAACACCAACACAAACAAGACGTATTATCACTAATGGCAGGCAATTTCTCAATGACAAAAAAATATTTCACAACAGAGTGATGAAACATAACAGATCAATCCTACTTCAGTCTTGATAGCCTGGGTAGTGTGTCTTTAATTCTACAGAATTCCAATTTTGGGAACATCAGGTCCAGAATGCTGATTGCAAGTACAATGACGATACAAGTTTTATCTGCTAGCGCTGAGAGCACTTAACACTAAATTGTCATGTCAGGTAAAGTTAGCACACACAGTGAGGCACTTGTATTCAAACAACACCAGTTGAAGTTGTGGTCCTTCACTGACAACGTACTCACTGATGGTTGTTTCTAAAGTAGGCCACTTTACAACTAGTCGGACCACTAAAAACAAAGTGAAAGCAAAACCCCACAGGCCCACACCTGTATAGCAGTACCACATAAGTTCCCTGCACCACTCTCGCCACACCGAGCTGACACCCTTTGTAAGGGGGCAGGGCTTCCAAATGCAAAACTGTAAAAAAAATTGCTGAAACAAATACCTTCTCCCCATTAAGTTTATAGATTTATATAACGTGGTTTATCACCCAAAGGGGAATCTAGGCGCTGTCCATGGGCACAGGGAGATTAAGTGATTTGCCTAAGATCACAAGACCTTACTCCGACCCCAAGACTCGAGCCCGGATCCCCAGCTCCGGAGTCGGCAACTTTGGCGTTGCGCCACATCCTCCCTCCATCAGCTCATCTGGATCAATCATGACTCCTGAGCGCCGCCTGGGCTGCTCTGTCTATTGCACTAATAGTGGCTCACTTAACCTGAATTAGTAGCCCTTCCTGCAGCGCTCAGGTACGAGCAAGACTCTGGAGTATCTTTTTTAATCAACGCTTGTCCCTAGTGATCACTCAGGCTGCACATTTATCACCAAGCTGCAGCACTCTGCTTTGGGGCTGCCATGGCTCATGGCGCTGATGAGGTCCCTTCTTCAGCTTGGCAGTTACCTGGATCTCCGCCTTAGTTTCCTTTAAACACCTTTTGTTTTCACTCGTCACCACAGTTGTATTTCAAAGTTGCACGCTAGTAGGAAGACCCAGGAGGCAGGTGGATACAGGAACAGGTACTTTATTAAGGAACGCGTTACAATTAGGGGAAGTCCGCCAGAAGTTAGGATGTATTCAGCTCAGCCCCTATCTGTAGACAGAAACTCCAACTGACCAGGCTAGATCTCTCACACTAATGAGTTCACACATTCCTCAATATTCAAAATGTTCACACCAGATTGGAACAGAAAACTCCGCAGGCTAGAATAGAACACAAGATACAGGAATTATAGTTTGGAAGCTTACTTCCTCCTAATGTAGCAAAGTGATTTTAAAGTATTTAAAAGAGTGAATAAAGATAAAGCAGGTAGAATACAGAGGGAAATTAGGCATTGAGGATAGAGAGCAAAATTATGTATAAGGAGAGATTTCAGAGAGTTTAAATTAGTTGAAGGATTGAAGCAGTATATTGAGAGAGTTGCATATTTTAGAGGCATGTACTGAGAAGGAATGTGCAACAGATAAGCTTTCCTAAACTGTTTGCTCTGGAGGCTAAGGATTGCTTTACTTCCAGCCATACGGGAACTCCCAAATTTGATACATATCTATGAGAGATACTGGAGGGTATTTAAGTGTAGTGCCTCATAGATTAAATAGGCACCTTTCTTAATACACCTTTCCATAATTGGGAGACATTTTAGTACAGAGAGGACCGGTGAGATATGGTCATATTTATGTTAGTTAGCTATCAGTCTTGTTGCTGTATACAGGACCACATTTAGTGGGACAAAGCTTTTCTTTGGTACACCAGCGAGAAGAGCATTTCCATAGTAAAGGCAGGAAGCAACAGCAGTTTTTGAGTCATTAGATAGCAGAAAAGGTTGTTACAGAGAAGTTTTATTTGGTAAAGGCCCCATACTTTCCTTTTAATACATTTATCACCCCTAGGTTAGGCCCTAAACAGTCCATAGGGCAGGGCCTAGTGTATTTAAAAAGTTGGACATGTACCTTTAAGTTTTACATGTCTTGGTAGTGAAAACCTCTTAAATTAGTTTTTCCCTACTATAAGGCATGTCTATCCCATAGAATAACATTTGGTTTAGGTTTGGGCGGAACTTGTGGAATTTCAATCTGCGGAATCCTGCGGAGTTACATAAAAACTCTGTGAGATTCTGCAGAGTTCCACCAATGGGCGGGAAATGCATGTCACGCTACAATTTAGCGCTGCTAGTGCGTACTGCACAAAAAATCAGGGCAAATGGCACCACATAGTGCACAACGTGTTGCCATTTTGTTTTATCAAGCCTGCTACTACCTAGCTTCCCCTCCTGTTTTTCCTACTCCTCCTAGTTTTCCATCAAACCCAGTCCATCCTGTTCTGAATCTGATCCCTCCCAACCCCACCTTTTCTTTACCTATCTACCTTTAGCCATCAACAGCCAACTCGCCACCTTCATCGAAGAGCACAACATCCTCGAGTCCTCCCAATCTGGCTTCAGAAAGAACCACAGCACAGAAACCGCCCTCCTCGCTGCAACAGACAACATTCGCTCCCTGCTGGACAGAGGAGAGACAGTAGCCCTCATTCTCCTTGACCGCTCAGCGGCCTTTGACACAGTCTCTCACCGCACCTTAACACGCAGACTTCATGATGCAGGGATCTGGGACAAGATCCTCGACTGGATCCACTCGTTCCTCTCCGGCAGAACGCAGCGGGTCAGACTCCCTCCCTTCCTCTCGAACCCTACACCGACCACCTGCGGAGTCCCCCAAGGATCGTCCCTCAGCCCCATGCTGTCCAACATCTGTATGGCTCCGCTCACCCCCATCGTCAGAACCCACAGACTCAACATTGTTTCATACACAGACAACACCCAACTCATCCTCTCCCTATCCAACGTACCCAACGCAGCCAAACACAACTTTCAAGAAGGCATGAAAGCAGTCGCCAAATGGATGAAGAGCATTTGTCTACAACTCAACACAGACTAAACAGAAGTGCTCATTATGGGTCCACACCCTGACGCCTGGAACGACACTTGGTAGCCCCCCGCCCTTGGAAGCCCGCCCACCCCCAAGGACCTCGCACGCAACCTCGGAATCATCCTGGACCCCGAACTCAAAATGGATAGCCAGAGCAACTCTGTCGCATCCTCCTGCTTCCACACTCTACGCCTTCTATGCAAGACCTTCAAATGGATCCCCCTTGAATACAGAAAGACTGTCACTCACGCCCTCATCACCAGCAGACTTGACTACGGCAACACACTCTACGCCGGAATCAACAAAAACCTCACCCGCAAGCTTCAAACATCCAGAATGCCGCCGCAAGACTAATCCTCAACCTGCCACGACACTGCCACATCTCCCCACACCTGCACACACTCCACTGGCTCGCCATCGAGGCAAGAATCACCTTCAAGATTCTCACCGACGCACACAAAGCCCTCCACAACACCGGACCAGCATACCTGAACAGCCGACTCAAATTCCATGTACCCCAAAGGACCCTACTATCAGCCCAGCTCTCCCACGCCCTGGTCCCCCGCACCAGGAAGTCCAGATCAGGAGGCCACCCTTTCTTTTTCCTCACGGCCAGAGCCTGGAACGCCCCTTCCGCTCCACCTCAGACAGACGACATTACTCCCCATCTTCACAAGTGACCTCAAAACATGGCTCTTTGATAGACCTCCTCCTTGATAGACAGGACCCTGCGTCTCCCCCCTTCCCTCCCCCCAGCGCCTTACAGGTGAGTAGTCATGCTTAACAAACCCATGATTGATTGATATTGCTTTCTGTCTTTCCCTGTATGTTTATTAATTTAAGTTTGTGGTGTGCTTTAGTTAGTTTTTTGAACGACTTTTTTTTACTACTTCCCTTCCTATCCCAGTCTCTCCTTGCTATGCCTGCTGCAGCAGCTTCTGCCACTGCACCTCCTGTGAGCGACCGGCGGGGCTTCAGCCTTGCCTTTTCTTTGGCGAGGCAGAGGTGGTCGCATTTGTGTTCTGGGTGCAGTATCACCTCCCCCACATGTTGGCAGCATGTGCCGGGCATGGCAGGGGCTATGCATTGTGGGAGCATTGAATGCTCTGGGGGTGAGTGCGGCACAGTATGCAGCGCAACACCGGGGCCTGTGCACCCAGCCATAGCTGGTGTTCCACTGGGCAGACATCATAGACCACAAGAAGGACTTGCTCAGCCTGGTAGGCATCGAGGTTGATGGGCTCGGTGAGTAATGTTTTCTAAATATTCTAATATCAATTATTACTCTACTCAAACACTGGTAAGTTGAGTTTACTTGATATTATCTATATATATATATATATATATATATGTGTGTATATGTATAAATCCCTCAAAAATCTATACAATCTGGGGCAGGAATGTGTAACAACTCATGAACATGGATTAGGTATAGATACTGGGGTATATCATGCATTGGCAACTCAGGATTTACTTTCACCAGGGTTTGAAACATGTGCCAAGCCAGAAACTACCTTCAAAGAAAAATCCAAATTCACCCCTATCATGCCTCGTGATGCTATTGATCTGTTTAACGAGCAAGTAGTGGCGGAGGTTAAATTACTCTACATGGAAACAAGTAAAAATATGACGCCCAGCAATAATGAAGAACGTAAATACCACCAATTGATGAAAAAAATAAACGAAAACAAAAACGTGGTAGTCAGACATGCAGATAAAGGGGGGAACGTGGTTTTATGGTCTCTGAAGGACTATTCAGAAGAAGCAGCCAAGCAGTTAAATTATGTAAACTGTTATCGGGAGACTACCATGCAGAAGTTCAAACAAGTGCAAAACAATTTTTTCAGTAAGTTGTTGGCATGGAAGAGTACAGGCCTCTTAAACTCACAAGAATTTAAGTTTTTAAAGAAAGAAAACCCGACTATCCCCCTACTATATTTTGTTCCTAAGGTACATAAATCCTTAGTAAAACCACCGGGCAGACCTTTAATTTCAGCCTGTGATGGCCCATTGGCAAAAATGTCAGTATACATTGACTCGTTTTTACAACATCACATGAAAACTTTGAAATCATATGTGCAAGATACAAGTGACTTCATCAGTAAAATTGAAGAAATCAAATGGCAGGAGGACTATTGCCTCATAGCTCTTGATGTTACGGCACTTTACACCTGTATACGTAACCAGGATGGAGTCAAGGATGTTGAATATTTTTTAGCCAATCGACCCATAAAATTCGCCAGACACAATCAGATGATTTTAGACTTATTGACATTTTGTCTGGAAAATAATATCTTTTTATACAAAAACCAAGTTTACCAACAGACACAAGGCGTGGCTATGGGGGCCAGCTTCTCCCCTAGTTATGCCTGTCTCTTTATGGGATGGTGGGAGGAGTTGGTCCTCATGAAAAAACATGTCCACACTTTTTCAAATAATGTGATATCTTGGTTACGTTTTATTGATGATCTTTTTGTAGTCTGGAATGGGTCAATCGAAAGTGCACATAATTTTGTTTCTGAGATCAATGACAACAATTTGAATATAAAGTTTACATGTGACATTAGTCGTGACACTATTACATTTTTAGATACCAAGGTTTTTATACTTCACAATGGCCTGGCAACAACTTTGTTTAGAAAACCCACAGCTAGCAATACGATATTGCATGCTAATAGTGCCCACCCCCAACACTCAATCAATAGCAACCCCTATGGGGAGATGCTAAGAATTAAGAGAATTTGCAGTGAGGAACAATACATGAGGGAAAATCAAGAAAAATGTAAAAACAGATTTTTACAACGAGGGTATAAAAGTCGAACAATAGAAGCAGCAATATCCAAAACTAGATCTCAGGCAAAGCAAGATCTATTGCAATATAAAATCAAGTCTAACCCTAGTACAGATGCCACAATGAAAGAACCCACAAGATTAATATTGGGATACAGTAGACAAGAGGGACGTATTAGAGCCATAATTAGACGCAATTGGCCCATACTTAGGGGAGATCCTGTTATTGGGGGAACATTATTGAGAAAACCATCTATAACATTCAGAAAAACCACTTCGATGGGTAATGTACTTATCAAAGATAACCCAGAAGATGTGGAATCCAATACATGGTTGACCCCCAGAACAGGTTTCTACAAATGTCCAAACTGCAAGGCATGCCAATATGGTGTGAATACTAAGACCTACCAAACAGCTTTTAGCACCAAGCAACACGCCATATCTAAATACTTGTCATGCAAAACAGAATATGCAATTTATGCATTGGTATGTAGTTTTAACATACATAGGCAGCACTAAACTGCCAGTCCATAAGAGAATCTTGCAGCATACCAGGGCCATTGTGAACAAAGATCCCACTTATCCAGTGGCGAGACATTTCAGTGAACAACATCAAAGCAGTCTCAAGTATTTGAAATACTATGTGTTAGACACAGTACCTTTTAATAAAAGGGGTGGCAACAGAGAGGCCAAATTGCGGCGGTTAGAGATGAAATACATATTAGAATTGGATACTAAACAACCTAAGGGTCTCAATACCAGTGAGGATTTACACACATATCTATAAATGATTAGGCCACGATTAATCAAAATTATGTCTTCCATTTTATATTTTCATGCATTTTAGCACCTTTTATCCGGTATTTATGTACGTATTTATTTATTTATTTATCTAAGTATGTACCTATTGGGTAATTTTGCTATTCTAGTGTTTATGTTCGATATATATTGTTGACTTATTGATCCATGAAATATCAACTTGTCTAAATTCACACTGGGGGACTACTGAAATAAGAACTGAGCCCCATATTTCGGAATCAGAGACATTGACCAATTTGTATATACTCTATTTGTATAAATGTATAAATTATCTTGTATTTTTCAATATTAATATTTCACTAACTAAGGTACATCGTAGAAAAGAAGAATTTTAGGTAATTTATTGGGATTTTTTAGGCTATGAATGATTTTATATCAGTTCTTATATTGTATATATCATTTTGTGGGAACGAGCCTATAGAACGCTTATCTAAATGAAACATCGAGATATCTTTTTCTCTTCTTCTTTTTCTTCTTCTCTTTATTTCTTCTCTTGTGCTTTTTTTCGTCTTTTTTTCTCTCATTCCCGCCTTACTAATTGCATTAAGCAAACAGGCAACTAAAGGTATTTAGTATTGTCTATACAAAATAATTGGATCAAATGCTGAATATAATTGTACGCACTATTTTTTCTTATAATAGATTTATCTTTGCACTTTTTTGCACATTTGCACACAATATTCACACATAGGGGTCTCGTTTATTTTAGACATTGGGGTAATTTTTTAATGTAAGTAGTCACTTTAATTTTGCAACAATAGGCAATTTCAAATTCAGTTGAAATATTGGATTAACATACATAATATGCAGGATTTATGGGAAAGCTTTTTTTACATATTTGACTGTATGTTACAGCTATTGGTTTTCAAAACAATCCTATGAAATATTATGGTGCCGATTCTGATCCGGGAAAAACCGGGTACGAACCGTCGGTCGGAGCGTTTTCTCCGTCCGACTCGTACCCGGGAAAAAAACATTACAAACATGGAAGTACGATTCGCACGGAAACACAATTTCCGTACGAGTCGTACAAAACACCGACCGACGAAAATATACATACAAATGTGATCCGGGGAAAGCGCCAACGTGACGTCGGGACGCTTTCAGGCAGCGTTTCACGAACCAGGAAGTACGAACCGCACCGACGTCACCCCGCACGGATAAAATTCTCCGGCTGCCAAAAACTGCCGGGAAATCAGGACGACGCGCGCAAGGAGCACCTGTACGTGACGGACAGCCATGGACCCGAACCTACCTGTCATCCCAGCCCTCATAGCAGTCCACCTGCTCTACAGGAACCGACGCAGACGCCGCAGAAGGTCAGAACAACACCCAGGGGCAAAGGGGGGGGCAAAGGGGGGGGGGCAGGTGCAGGACACAAAACCCCCACCCAAGTCACAAATCATACATGCCCTGGACATACCTGACCTTCAGGGCCTGGTCACTTTGAGGGGGTGGGGGCGTGTCCAGCAATGGAAGTGGATGTACACGCGAACCGGCAACACAACAAGTCCGGTACGTACCCACGCCTTAAGAGCGTGGGTACGAGTCGTACCACGCCCACCCCTACGTCACCCCAATAATGGCAGTACGGCCCGTACCCATGTTCCAAAGGCATGGGTACGGGCCGCACCCCCACCCGTGCATGTACGGCACGTACCAACACCCCAACAGTGCATGTACGGACCGTACCCCCACCCGTGTATGTAGGGACCGTACCCACACCCGTGTACATATGGAGCGTACCCCCACCCCAACAGTGTATGTACGGACCGTACCCCCACCCGTGTATGCATGGAGCGTACCCACACCCGCGTACGTGTGGAGCGTACTCCCACCCCAACAGTGTATGTACGGACCGTACCCCCACCCGTGTATGCATGGAGCGTACCCGAACAGTGTATGTACGGACCGTACCCGCACACCACCAGTCCATGTACGGACCGTACCCCCACCCGTGTATGCATGGAGCGTACCCACACCCGCGTACGTATGGAGCATACCCCCACCCCAACAGTGTATGTACGGACCGTACCCCCACCCGTTTATGCATGGAGCGTACCCCCACCCCAACAGTGTATGTATGGAGCGTACCCCCACCCCAACAGTGTATGTACGGACCGTACCCACACCCGCGTACGTATGGAGCGTACCCCCACCCCAACAGTGTATGTATGGAGCGTACCCCCACCCCAACAGTGTATGTACAGACCGTACCCACACCCGCGTACGTATGGAGCGTACCCCCACCCCAACAGTGCATGTATGGAGCGCACCCCCACCCCAACAGTGTATGTACGGACCATACCCCCACCCCACCAGTTCATGTACGGACCGTACCGCCACCCGTGTATGAATGGAGCGTACCCCCACCCCACCAGTTCATGTACGGACCGTACCGCCACCCGTGTATGAATGGAGCGTACCCCCACCCTACCAGTGTATGTACGGACCGTACCCACACCCGTGTATGTATGGAGTGTACATGGCCAGACACAGGAGGGGTGTGTGCAGAGTCCTCCCAGCAGTGCCCAGACACAGGAGGGGTGGGTACCTATCACTCCCAGCAGTGCCCAGACATATGAGGGGTGGGTGCAGAGTCCTCCCAGCAGTGCCCAGACACAGGAGGGGTGGGTGCCTATCACTCCCAGCAGTGCCCAGACGCAGGAGGGGTGGGTGCCTACCACTCCCAGCAGTGCCCAGACGCAGGAGGGGTGGGTGCAGAGGCCCCCAGCAGTGCCCAGACACAGGAGGGGTGTGTGCAGAGTCCTCCCAGCAGTGCCCAGACACAGGAGGGGTGGGTGCAGAGTCCTTCCAGCAGTGCCCAGACACAGGAGGGGTGGGTGCCTATCACTCCCAGCAGTGCCCAGACATATGAGGGGTGGGTGCAGAGTCCTCCCAGCAGTGCCCAGACGCAGGAGGGGTGGGTGCCTATCACTCCCAGCAGTTCCCAGACATAGGAGGGGTGTGTGCAGAGGCCCCCAGCAGTGCCCAGACACAGGAGGGGTGTGTGCAGAGTCCTCCCAGCAGTGCCCAGACATAGGAGGGGTGTGTGCAGAGTCCTCCCAGCAGTGCCCAGACACAGGAGGGGTGTGTGCAGAGTCCTCCCAGCAGTGTCCAGACACAGGAGGGGTGTGTGCAGAGTCCTCCCAGCAGTGCCCAGACACAGGAGGGGTGGGTGCCTATCACTCCCAGCAGTGCCCAGACACAGGAGGGGTGGTTGCAGAGTCCTCCCAGCAGTGCCCAGACACAGGAGGGGTGTGTGCAGAGTCCTCCCAGCAGTGCCCAGACACAGGAGGGGTGTGTGCCTATCACTCCCAGCAGTGTCCAGACACAGGAGGGGTGTGTGCAGAGTCCTCCCAGCAGTGCCCAGACACAGGAGGGGTGGGTGCCTATCACTCCCAGCAGTGCCCAGACACAGGAGGGGTGTGTGCAGAGTCCTCCCAGCAGTGCCCAGACACAGGAGGGGTGTGTGCAGAGTCCTCCCAGCAGTGTCCAGACACAGGAGGGGTGGTTGCAGAGTCCTCCCAGCAGTGCCCAGACACAGGAGGGGTGGGTGCCTATCACTCCCAGCAGTGCCCAGACACAGGAGGGGTGTGTGCAGCGGCCCCCAGCAGTGCCCATGGAAAGAAAAAGGTTGGAGTACCCACAGATCCAATGGCCACAATTGTCAGTCAGGTGCACAAAGACCCTGCAGTACATGTAACACATGTGTACGAGGCTGGGAGTACACACATGCATACTGCCTAAAAGGGAACATGTCCACATGAAGTCATGTCAACAGTCCACATACACAAGTACAGTGATCACCAAGGATGCCACGAAGGATGCAGGTGGAGACATCGCTCTGCATGCATGGCCAAAGTTGAAGGGGTCCGTCACACACCCAGCTAATGTACACACAGCTCAGCACAACACATTGGAAACACCCTGCAGGGAAGATGTCAGGGTACACAGAGGAAGGAACACACCTTGGGACAATTTCACCATGCAGTAACTGCTTACATGAACAAAGAAACTTAGCTAACACCTTGTGATGGCACACAGATACCAGGGTCCCCCCTATGACCAGCACACTACTACATTTCCCACACACCCAACACATGATCACCACCCAAAATCATGTAGCAGCCCCACCAACAGCAATATCAGAAAAGCAGTAGTGTTCAAAGGAAACAAAAATGGCTTTAATCAGCATGATCAAAAATTGTTTGTTCGTAGAAAGTTCAATATTTACAAAGCCCATAGGGCAGTCCATGAGTCACAGCTGGATGGGGGACACAGTGGGACGCGTGTCCCATAGCTTGCCTGCACAGTTCAGACCACCCTGTCTTCCACAGGGGGGGGCATCATGTGGGGGGGAAGGACCAGGCACCGCAGGGACAGGAGGGGCAAGGGCAGGCGTTGTGGGTGCATGGACGGAGGACTCCACCACAGGGGGTGGGGCAGCGCCAAAGGAGGTGGTGAGGATGGCGCTGCACACGGTTGCAAGGTCCCCCAGCGTCTCCCCTGCACCCGAAGGAACCACAGGCCCCAAGGAGGGGGGGGCGGATGAATGGGTCGCAGCTCCACTGGGGGAGGGTGTGGACAGGGGGGGCACTCAACTACCCTGACCGGGGACTCCTTTGCCCGCTTGCAGGGTGGTGACACAGTTGGGCTCAGGGACAGAGCGGCCATGAAGGAATCCTTGCTGGATTCGTGGCCAGGAGAGCTGAGGGGAGTGGATTTGGAGGGAGTGGATTTTGCGGAATGCGGACTCCCACTCTGGCTGCGTGACTTACGTTTGCCCCCCGACCCAGTGGGTGTGCCTACCTCACCCTGTGTGTGCGTGCAAGGAGGTGTGCGCTTGCCCTGCCCTGCTGGTGTGGTGCCTGTGTCTGGTGGGGTGCGTGCATGCTGACGTCTGGGTGTACGTGGGACAGGCATGGGAGTGGGAAGTGTGGATGGGGCAGGGGTAGGGGGTGGGACGTAGCGCTGCAGGAGACCCACTGCTGCAGTCAGTGTCGAGTCTATGGACCTCAGCAAGTTGCGTTTGTCAGACTGTGCGGCTGAAATGCCCCCCAAGTATGCCTCCATCTGGTTCAGCACTTGGCTGTGGCCATGTCGGACATTAAGCGTTGCAGTCTGACCAACCCGCAACTGCCGCAGGATGTCCACAGACTTGGCATTGGTGGCAGCAGTGGAGACAGGGGCAGGGGGTGCGGTGCCTGGCAAGAAGGAGACACGTGGTGACCGAGCACGGCGGGAAGGGACACAAGCAAGTGGGAGGCCGGTGATCGGAATGGAGGGGGCGGGCAGTGATGGAGTGCTGGCGTCAGCTGTGGGACCAGCCACCGCCCCCTTGGAGTGCTCAGCCTCGGACCCGTCTGCGTCATAGTCACTGGTGGTGTGACTGGACAGGTCCTCCGCTGCACTCCCGTCGGCCTCCGTGCCACTCGATGTGCCAGACAGCTCTGCACTGCTGGCACTGGTGCTCGCTCCCTCCACACGGTCCGTGCCAGTGTCTCCCTCGGTGTCCCCCGACGATGCTGTGGGCAAGGTGAAGAGACAGAAAATAATCAGACACCTGTATACATATGTCACATGAGTAGAATCCACATAGGTCACAGTGCTATTCCTGAAAAGCAACATGAGTAACATCTACAATACAAGGTACATATGTAGGCCCTGCAACACACAGTTGGTTGACCCACCATGCCACTGAGCAACTATGGAGAGCATGACACAAAAGCAAATAACATGATATGGATTAGGACAGAGGAGCCAGGCACTGGGGACAATACAGCACAGTATCTGCGGCACACAGCGTTGGCGTAAAAAGGGATGAGCAGGAACCATGTCTATTAACTGTAGGCACATACTGCAAAGGTCATACTTAAAAACATGCCCAACATTAATGGGTCACTGCACCTTGAGTGTATGTCCAGACAAACATCACACACTGCCCAGACCTAGCAAGGAGACTCCAGGTTTAGACATGTAGGCCTTGCCCGCACCAACCACCCCCTACATGAGACAATTTTTGGAGACACAGGAAGCACTTACATCTCTTAGTCTGTAATAAAAACACATGGCCTGCAAGAAATCCTGATTGGACACAAAAAAACCCTGGTGCGCCGGTACAAATACATCATCTACAAATGGCCATCATCAGACCATTTTACCAAGACACTTAGGCACTGGCCCCCGTGAGTATGAACAAGGGACATTTGGTCAGCCTGTACAGTGGACACATGTAGCAGAGTTCACGTAAATACAAATGGTGGCAGGGTACAATGGCACAGAGCACAACCTATGCTGTAGACACGGAGATTGTCGACATTTTTGGATTACACACATGATACCTAGGAAAAGATGCCCCAGGGGACAGTAGTGGCCACACTACTCCATGGTCCTGAATGGTACTGACTGCAACACAAGCCACCATGCCTGCACTCAGCATATCTCACACTCATGCACATCATGTCACAGGCCACAAAATAGGACACTCCTATGTCTGGACTCAGCATCAGTGCCAACTGACATGGACCCCACAAGTACTGAACTGGACAGGGCACAGGCAAGGTCCCAAAACCTGTTACACGCCACCCCCACACATGAAGCTGCAAGCATTGGGCACATCGATAAACTGGCAGCCTAGATAACCTTGTGCAAGTGTGACTACACACAGACCAGGGTACACATGGCAAGGAGGGGAAGGGAGGAAGGACAGCACCGCTACACTTTGGGGACCAGGAACTGCACTGCACATGTAAACCCTGGCAGTGTATCCATGCAACTGTGCACTTACAAATGCTGGTGACACACAACAAACACACATGTACCTACCCCCTTCCTGCTGCTGCTTTTCCTGTAAGCGCCTGTCCATGTCAGGGAAGACAACCGCCAGCACACGCTTGTGGATGTGGGTCAGATGGCGGCGCCCATGGTTCTTTTGGCTCACAGGTGAGTCCCCCAGCAGGACCCGTGCAATCCTCCGCGTCCAGCACTGGATATCCTGCCAGCGTTTCCTCACCTGGGCTAGGCGCCGCTTCCGACCATCGGTCTGCCTCACGGCACTGACGGCGTCCTTCCAGATTTGCTCCTTGGCACAGGCGCTTACCTGTGAGGAAGAAAAAGTGAGACAACATCAATACACCTGCGACATGTCACAGAGACACAAATTTGGCTGGTTTTAACATGGCATAGAATGCATCAAACTCATTACACCTGTGTCATAGGGACATTTTCCTCTGTGGAAGGCAAAATGCACTAGGTGGCATTGTAGAGTACACAGGTGGCATGAGGGGTACGACACAATCAATCATCCAGCCACACACTGTGCATCACAAGCGACACCAGGATTATGTGCAGCACCTCAAAGCAGTCACATGCCACAGGCCACTGAGGCGCCCTCAGCAGAGTACACAGACACACACAGCCACAGGACAATCACCTGCCATTGCCGACTGCAGCTACACACCTCACTCTGCACATGTGCCACTAGACTGGGGGGTGTCACAGGTGTGGGGCTGGCCCATCACCACAGACACACAGCAATGCTCCCTGCTCACATCAGATGGGCAGGGTATATCCATCCCTCATGCAGCTGGGGTGCTACACTCCACATATGCACTCACCCACATGACAGGGGACTTACACCCACCCACCAATGTCCAGGGGACAAACACATCATTTGTACACTGTCAGCACAGGTACACTAAACAAACACACATCTGTGAGTACTGCCACCTGTCACACTGGGGGGAGCACAGATTCACATTAGGACTGTAGTAACAACATTCCCAGGAGGATTAGACAGGCAGAATGCGTAATGCCACATGCAGTGATTGTCCCAGTGCACACAATGCAAGTGAGGAGAGCAGACATGCACCACACCCTGCTCTGGCTGGGAGACATTAGGCATTCCCCCACCCGGGACCCACCCTACAGTACATTGCATGTGTGTTACACCTGGACACAATGGCAGAAGTCACAGTCACAAAAAAGGGGCACAGTCTTTGCTAGTGGACTCAGCACTCACCTGAACCCCTGGTCGACCATACAGCATGGGGTACTGTGGGAGGATCACATCCAGCAGGGCTTGGTTCTCCTCGTGGGTGAAAGGCTGGGCCCTCTCCACAGACCTGGACATGGTGCCAGAGGAATCAGAGCAGCAGCTGTGGTGTGGAATCAAAGGTAGCGCAGGCAAGTACTCTCTCATGGGACCTGGCTGCCTTATATCTGCCTAGCTGCCCTGTTTCATGCACAGGAGTACAGAGTGATTGGTCACTCACATTTGCATCCTATGTTTCCTCCAATCACTTTAAACCTACCACAGTCAGGGCCTTAGCATTTTTTTTTTTAAATGAGCATGATGTCAACTCTACAACCACTTTGCAACAATGTAGATTCTTTCAAACCGACTTTAGCTGGGCAACTGATGAAAAAATTCAAACTTGAAACTCGGTCTCCATGACAACCAGCATGCATGTAGGGCTTTATACTTGTCCCTCATGTGTCCCCTATGTAATTTGGACATTCACACACAGGTACGGTGAGTTCCAGGGCCCTAGGGAACCCCAAAAGCATGGAAACTGCCCGTACACGCGTGTGTACGGGGCGTATCACTATGGGTACGCATACGCGAGCAAAGCCATAATGAAACGGCCCGTACACGCGTGTGTACGGGGTGTATCACTATGGGTACGCATACGCGAGCAAAGCCATAATGAAACGGCCCGTACACGTGTGTGTACGGGGCGTATCACTATGGGTATGCATGCGCGAGCAAAGCCATAGTGAAACGGCTCGTACACGCGCGTGTACGGGCCGTTTCACTATGGCTTTGCTCGCGTATGCGTACCCATAGTGATACGCCCCATACACACGCGTGTACGGGCCGTTTCACTATGGGTAGGCCTACGGCAGCACTTCCATAGTGATGGGGAACGTACACACGCCCTCAGAGCGCATGTACGGTGCATTTCACACCTGACAGTGGTGACAGGCAGCACACAGAAAGAAATAGAGCTGACATACTTGTCCAAGGCTGGACATCAAGGCATTGTCTGTGCAGTACTACATGTGTGGGGCACAGGTGTGTCAGGCTGTAATGTGGCACATTACTCCTGAGTTGTGAAGGCAATAGATGTATGATGAGATGTGTACAGATGTCATGTGTGATGGTGGACTGTGTGCCAGACATCCCCTTCACTCCTTTGACATGTGTGCATGTAGTACAGAACACTTGTGAAAAGCATCGCTGCCATGGCACAGTCAACAACACACGCAACTGTCCCCTGATGCCAGCTACAGGGGTTTTCACACCTGACATGTGACTACCCGCGTTGCACGATGTGACTATGTCATGTATGTGTCGTGTGTTGCCATTAGCTTGCTGTAGGTGTTTGGTCAAATGCATCTGCAGTTGCTGCAACCAACGTGTCTGTGTGTAGATGGCCATGGCACAGTTTTACGCATACCACGCCACATGTGGAATCCGACGTAAGGTGTGTGTGTATGCGTCGACACAGAGTTTCAAAACAAGGACATATCTGCATCCTCTCAATGTATGTGGGATCTTTCTTGAAATGTAATCCTTAATGGCAAGGTGTGTGGTCTGTCCTTTTTCTATCACATGTGACCTGTGCCTCTAGTGTTCCGCAACCTGTCTGTACAATGAACATCCTTCCTCTGCACATATTTGGTTGTCTGTAACTCCTGAAATGCGTCTGCCTGCTCACTTACACTGGCCCACAGCTAGTTTAATGGCATGGCATTATGAGGTTGAGAATAAACGTTTGGAGCTGTCTCTTGGTAGGAGTGTCACATGGCTGCCATACGTGTCCAGGGCATATTGCACAGACCTGACTCTGTATGTAGCATATGTGTATTGCCTGTTGACCATGTGCTGAGTACATTGACTTTGGTGGTGTACTGTACTCACTCTTCGTTGTCCCTTCTAATTCACTGCAGGGCTCCGCCTCTCCCTCGAGCAATTCCGGACTTGGCTGACATGCGTGAAAATGACTGTATACGCCGCTACCGCTTCCCCCAACGTTTGATTGAGGACTTGACGACACGGCTGGCAGCACACCTCCAACCGCTACACAGGTATCCTGGTGCACTGACACCCAAGATGAATGTGATGGCAGCCCTACATTTCTTGGCCACGGATACCTTTCAACATACCATTGCCCATGTGGGTGGGATGTCCCAAACCATGTTGAGCCGTGCTCTGCATGATTTTTTAGAGGCCATGTTGGAGCACCTTGATGAGTTCATTAAATTCCCAACTCCTGAGCAGTTGACAGCTGTCAAGCGTGAGTTCTATGCCCTGAGAGGGATGCCCCATGTCATTGGGTCCATAGATGGAACACATGTGGCTTTGGTACCACCACAGGCACAGGAGGTAGCCTTCCGTAACCGCAAGCATTACCACTCCATTAATGCCCTTGCGGTGTGTCTTGCCAACATGGTGATTTCACATGTCTGTGCTCGTTTTCCAGGATCAGCACACGATGCGTACATCATGAGGCGTAGCAGGGTGCCTAAAATGATGCTGCAGCTGCGCAACGAACGAGCATGCATTGTTGGTGGGTATACTCTGGCAGTCCTGTATTTTTTAATTTTTTTTTAAATCTTTATTTAGATTTGCAAAATCAAACGGTACATAAATGATAGCTGTGTGTTCACCAGTGACAAAGTATGGAGGTACACCACAACACCTCCAGCTCCCTGACAAGATGTGCAACTTATGGAAGGCATCCGACATCAGACCCCCATTGATCAATCCACCATCAACACTTGTCCAACTTGAAACAGATGAAACTGACATCAACGATCCACACCCAGGGCCCATAGCCACCCCATCTCTCCACGCATACCCTGCAACCCACGTGATGTCCGTGCCATTAACCCCCTCACAGCAAGCGCCCCGTGGATCATACCATCCCTTTCATTCCATGACGTCCCCACTCTCCCAATGCCCATGTTGAAGCGCCTACCCCACTCCCGCTGGGACTATACCGGAATGTGTGGGTGACGAGGGGGAACCGGGAAGACCCGTGATGTATGTTTTGTAAGGGCCCCAGATGTCCCTAGGAATAGCAGTCCTGTATTTAACGTCATCTTCCTGTCTTACTGCTTCTCTGACCCACTCTTGTCCATGATGTTTCCATGTAGGGGACGCTGGCTATCCTAACATGCCATGGCTGATCACGCCTCTCCGCAACCCCAGAACGGCTGCCGATCACCGCTACAACAACGCCCATGGGCGGACCAGGCGAGTGATAGAGAGGACGTTTGGCCTCCTGAAGAGCCGATTCCGTTGCCTCCACAAGACCGGTGGCGCACTCCCATATGCACCGGTGAAGGTCTGCAAGATATTCCTCGTGTGCTGCATGCTGCACAACATGGCAGTGGAGAAAGCTGTGCCACTCATCCTGGATCCAGATGAGCAGGACCATCCACCCGTAGAGGATGAAGGGCTTGGGCACGAGGCAAGTGATGTGGAGGAGGAGGAGGCGGCGGAGGACATGCGGAGTCGGCTCATACGCGACTTCTTTGCTTATTGGTGAGTTCCAGTGTCTGAGTGTGCACGCATTGGGCTGTGTGTGGCATGTGTTGCAATGTGTGTGTCCATCTGCATGTCTTCCAAGTGAGTCTGAGGTGTTTGGATGTGTCAATCGAGTGATGGTGCAATAGAAGAATGTCTTTCCTGAGTCATCATTGTCACCTAGCATGTTGACAACCTAATACGTGTCGAGTACATGCACATGCATGCGGATGTACTTCTTTTGGCTGACTTCTGGTGTGTCTCCCATCCACAGGTACTTGCGCATGCTGTCTGCTGGTGGCATTGTTGTGCTCCTGCTATTCCTCATGATCACAGCAACATGTGCTGAATCAGCGTTACATGCACGGACAAGTTAGAAAATCTCCTTCGGGTAAGGGATGCAGCACGGCTTTTTGGGAGTGGTATTTGTTTTGAATGTGTGTGCACTGCTCCTGTTCATGTTTGGTTACTTGGCATACATGTAGAATCACCATGGGGCACATGACCTGGAGCAGAATTCACCTGAATTGATGGTCAGACTTGGTGACAGTCATCTGTAATGGGATTGTGATGGAGCCATCAATGTGTGTGACACTGTACTCGGAAACATACGGGTTGCACCGGGTTGACATGGTGTGTGAATTCCCCATTAGGGGCTCAATGGTGTATAGCAGGCTCTCCGTGAGCAGCAGGGGGTGTTTAGCTGTCACCCGTCACTTGTGTGCCAGTGCCATGGATTTCCAGCATCTGTGGTGCTCATGGGGGTGCCAGTGTTGGTCCCACGTCTTCATCCACATGACCTGTGTATGTGTAGACAGAGTTACATTGGCATTCCAACACACATGACTAATAAAGGTGTCCCTCTGCCTCCAAGGTGCCTCATCTCTGTCAATGGTGGTCTGTTGCCAATGTGCATGCGGCATGTCTGGCATTGTTCTCAGAGATGGTGCATATGAGTCTATGTGTAGAGTAGCAAGATGCAAGCTGTTTGTCAGGGATTAGATTCTGTATTGTGCATGATGTCCATGGCTGTGTAGGTTTTGTGGCCTGTCAGTCTCCACGACGGCCACTGTGCCGCATGTGAATCCATTGTGTGTGTGTGTGCCATGTTGAACCAGACATTCCTTCCTTGACATGCACCTTTTGCATGGTTCCTTCCTGAGATCCTTGTCTTTGTGTGCTACTTGTGGCATTGTTTCCTTGACATGGCGCATGCTGCTGCAGGCCCTGCTGCAAGGGCACCCAGTGTCCACGCAAACGAGCTGGTGTCCATCATGGATTGCTTGCTGACATGTGCTATGCTGATCAGCAGCATCTGTGCCTCATGCGGCAGCACACTCTGCATCATGCACAAGATCCCCAGTTCCATCCACCTCAAGGCAAGAGGGAGACCATTCCCCAGGTCAACTATGACATCCGTGTCTACTCCTACCCTTCACTCTACGGACATGTGGCTAGGCTGGACTACGGGAACTCCCTGTATATAGGTTTACCCCAGCGGTTGCTGGATAAACTACAGGGGGTTATGAATGATGCAGCCAGGTTGATCTATAAGAAACCCAGGACTGTCCACTCTTCCCCCCTGATGCAGGAGCTACATTGGCTCCCGATTCGGCAGAGGGTTGTATTTAAAGGATTGTGCATCGTACACAAGGCGCTGTATGGTAAAGCACCAAGATATTTGAAATCCCGCCTACTCCCATATATACCGGGCAGGACTTTGCGCTCGTCGGACGCTACCCTCTTGTCCCAATCCCGTTTCAAACTGGCCACGGTGGGGGGACGTGCTTTCTCCAACACACTCCCAGCTTTGTGGAACAAACTGGCCCCAGAATTTAGGAAGGAATGCAATTTGCTATCCTTCAGGAAAAAGTTAAAAACTGTACTTTTTAAGCAAGCATGGAGCAGACCCTAGGCGCACTGCTGGGATCAAGTGAATGCCATACCTCACTACGTAATCTGGACAAACAGCGCTTAGAGACCCCGGTGGTTATAACGCGCTATATAAGTTAAATAAATAAATAAATAAATAAATGTGCGTTAGAAATCCCATGATACTTGTCCACATCCAGGGTGCATCTGCACAGCTCTGCTACTACATCCGGCGACCAGGCCACATCAACGTCAAACAGAGATGGGGGGAGTGGATCACTGCCAGCTGCAGGATGACCTTCTCAATCCACGCACACCCTCAGGATGCAGCCCACACCCACAACACAACCTTGTGGCACTGTGATCCAACACCCTATTGTGCCATCTCCATGCATCCAACCTTGGCTGGCCCACCATTCACCACATCCACCTGACTCAAGCATGCAGGACATGGTTCTGCCACGTGTCTACACATACCTGGGACTCCCAGCACAGGACACTCCACATGATCCCTGACCTCTGCGCATGACTGTTGCTCTTCTAAATAGGTCTGTGGGCACAGTGGTGCGGGCACCCCCTCAGCTGGTTGGGCCCATCACGGGTGAGTATGGTGCTCCATGTCTGTCTTGGATGGTACGTTGTGACCCATGTGTGTCCTGTGTCAGACTCAGACCCCAGGGTATGGTGGTTCAGAGTTAATTCAGGAATCAGGCATGGTTTGACTTTACAACACACACATGTAGTGGAATAATGCACAATGAAGGCATCATCTTGTGATTGTGATGAATTTTATTAGTGCTGGGGTACGTGTTTGGGGGGGTGACAAGAGGTGCTTGGCGGGAGTGTTGAATCCAAACTTCACAGGGGGAGTTGGTGTCCTTGCCATTGACAGTCATCAGAGTCTGTGCCACAGTCTTTGTCAACATTGGTCAGACAGTGACCAGCAAGGCCATGTGGCAGAGAATGTCCTTTGCTGCTGTGCTGCTGTTGGGCCATAGGGCCAGGTGCCAGGCCAGGTGACCTGGGAGATGGTGATGTTCCGCTGACTCTCACGTTTTCTTGCGTGGACGACCCACCTTCCTGCGGGGACGCTCAGACGCCTGGCTTGACGTTGCAAGGGACGCTCCGTCAGATGATTCCTCCTCCTCCTCCTCCCTCCCTGGGGCTGGTGCTGCTCTACGCCTGCTGGCACAGGGAGGGTTTGCCAGGCTTTGGGTGATCTGACGGAGGGATTGGCTCAGGTCCCTCTGCACCGCCAAGTGCTCTGCATGTCTTGCCTCCATCCTGGCATGATGCTCAACCTGCAGGGCCTTCATCTCATTGAGGGTCTCCACTACCTGGGCGATGCCTCTGGAGTCACGCCGGTATGCGTCCAGGATGGTTCTGACGTGTGCCATAGCGGGTCCTGAGCCAACTGGGCAGGTTCGGGCCTCCGCCGTCCTCCACTCCCACCACCCCTGCCCACTTGCGCCTGGCCTGCCGTTGTGGGCACATCGAGTTTCCGGGACCCCTGAGGGATGGCATTTGCGGTGTCGCCTGCCTCCTCCTGGGTGCCCGAAGAACCTTGTCCCTCCTGGACAGACTGGCTGCGTTGTTGTGTGCGGGCAGGGCTCCTGGGTGTCTCCTGGGATGTGGCAGGAATGGGGGTGGTGGTTGGCACAGTTGTACCTGACGCAGGTGCTGCAGGTGGTTGGACACCAGAGGGGCCAGGTTGGTCTGGGTCATCCACGGAGTGGTGAGAGTCGTCGCTGGCGTTGGGGTCCTCTTCACGCAGAGCCTGGTCCTGTGAGTCTTCCCCCCCAGTGTTGGGGGGAGATCGACGACGTTGACCTGTGTGTGAGAGAGACAGTGTTAATTGTGTTACATGCAACATCCATGTTTCATTCTTTTTTGATTTGGCACAGTTCCTCTGGGTAGTTGGATTTGGATAGCATTCCTCACACAGTGCATTTGTGCATGTGTATGTCCCTTGGCCACAGCTTTCGACACTTGACCTATGTGTGACACAATCTTAGTTGATGCATATTTTGTGAACGCAATCAGCAGTGTAGTGAGCGGGCGTAGCAAGCCATGCGGAGCCGCCTTACGTGTTGCACTGTACGTGGCCAAATGGTGTTTTTTCAATGCTATTTGAGAATGCAGATAGGTAACTTAACAATTTGTGACAGGGTTCTGACGAACACAGTGGGTAGGTATACTGGGTGTACGGTTCTGTTTGTGCCTGCAGCACGGATGTACTCGTGCACAGATTGA
This sequence comes from Triturus cristatus, assembly GCF_964204655.1. Taxonomy (NCBI): domain Eukaryota; kingdom Metazoa; phylum Chordata; class Amphibia; order Caudata; family Salamandridae; genus Triturus; species Triturus cristatus. Next base: position 668,574,403 of record NC_140590.1, read on the forward strand.
CACATGGCCTAGTGTTTATCAAAGGTTGAAGGGGGGGTTAAGGCACTGCCAAACCTTGTCTACATGCACACAGTCCACCTGCTGACGAGCGGACATGACCACACCACCCAAGGGTGATTTGGTCTCCCTCTGTCTCCCTTACTCCCTCCCTCTGTCAGCCTCCTCCCACTGTCCGTCTCCCTCTATCTCCCTTTCTCCCTCCCTCTATCAGCCTCCTCCCTCTGTCCATCTCCCTTTACTCCCTCCCTCTGTCAGCCTCCTCCCTCTGTCCCTCTCCCTTTCTCCCTCCCTCTGTCAGCCTCCTCCCTCTGTCTGTCTCCCTTTCTCCCTCCCTCTGTCAACCTCCTCCCTCCCTCTGTCTGTCTCCCTGTGTCCACCTCTGTCTCTGTCCCTCTCTCTGCCCCTCTCCCTCCCTCTGTGTGTCACCCTCTGTCACCTCAGCCCAGCCTCCTGGGCACACAGAGTTTGCAGGTCTTGCAAAGGCCATTGGCTTGTTCATGTGGGTTTGTTTCTTCTCTGCGGGCACCCATTGGGTGGAGTGTGTGAGTCTGCACTGCTGCTGTGGCGGTGTGTGCTGACACTCTTTCAGTGTGCTGCATCTTCATTGGCTGCTGTTATGTGCAAATTGTGCCTTCATACCCATGTCGTCCTGCAACGCGGCCACCATTAGCAGGCAAAACAGTACTGTGTGGGGACACACTGTTGGTATGGCTGTGCCCTAAGCCATATGGGCTGAGGGCATTGTTGTGTGCTTCAGAGTTGCTCTATGTTAGTTTTGAGGCCCACCCTCCCGGCATCGGGGACATCCTGTCTTGTGTTTGTGTTTTGTGTGGCCTGTGACTTGGCCTGGCCTTGCTTGGGGCATGGTGCATGGAGGCGCTAGTGGCATGTGTGTGTTTTTGAGGAGGAGGAGGAAGAGGACATCCGGAGTCGGCTCATACGCGACTTCTTTGCTTAGTGGTGAGTTCCAGTGTCTGAGTGTGCATGCATTGGGCTGTGTGTGGCATGTGTTGCAATGTGTGTGTCCATCTGCATGTCTTCCAAGTGAGTCTGAGGTGTTTGGATGTGTCACTCGAGTGATGGTGCAATAGAAGAATGTCTTTCCTGAGTCATCGTTGTCACCTAGCATGTTGACAACCTAATACGTGTCGAGTACATGCACATACATGCGGATGTACTTCTTTTGGCTGACTTCTGGTGGGTCTCCCATCCACAGGTACTTGCGCATGATGTCTGCTGGTGGCATTGTTGTGCTCCTGCTATTCCTCATGATCACAGCAACATGTGCTGAATCAGCGTTACATGCACGGACAAGTTAGAAAATCTCCTTCGGGTAAGGGATGCAGCACGGCTTTTTGGGAGTGGTATTTGTTTTGAATGTGTGTGCACTGCTCCTGTTCATGTTTGGTTACTTGGCATACATGTAGAATCACCATGGGGCACATGACCTGGAGCAGAATTCACCTGAATTGATGGTCAGACTTGGTGACAGTCATCTGTAATGGGATTGTGATGGAGCCATCAATGTGTGTGACACTGTACTCGGAAACATACGGGTTGCACCGGGTTGACATGGTGTGTGAATTCCCCATTAGGGGCTCAATGGTGTATAGCAGGCTCTCTGTGAGCAGCAGGGGGTGTTTAGCTGTCACCCGTCACTTGTGTGCCAGTGCCATGGATTTCCAGCATCTGTGGTGCTAAGGGGGGTGCCAGTATTGGACACACGTCTTCATCCACATGACCTGTGTATGTGTAGACAGAGTTGCATTGGCATTCCAACACACATGACTAATAAAGGTGTCCCTCTGCCTCCAAGGTGCCTCATCTCTGTCAATGGTGGTCTGTTGCCAATGTGCATGCGGCATGTCTGGCATTGTTCTCAGAGATGGTGCATATAAGTCTATGTGTAGAGTAGCAAGATGCAAGCTGTTTGTCAGGGATTAGATTCTGTATTGTGCATGATGTCCATGGCTGTGTAGGTTTTGTGGCCTGTCAGTCTCCACGACGGCCACTGTGCCGCATGTGAATCCATTGTGTGTGTGTGTGCCATGTTGAACCAGACATTCCTTCCTTGACATGCACCTTTTGCATGGTTCCTTCCTGAGATCCTTGTCTTTGTGTGCTACTTGTGGCATTGTTTCGTTGACATGGCGCATGCTGCTGCAGGCCCTGCTGCAAGGGCACCCAGTGTCCATGCAAACGAGCTGGTGTCCATCATGGATTGCTTGCTGACATGTGCTATGCTGATCAGCAGCATCTGTGCCTCATGCGGCAGCACACTCTGCATCATGCACAAGATCCCCAGTTCCATCCACCTCAAGGCAAGAGGGAGACCATCCCCCAGGTCAACTATGACATCCATGTCTACTCCTACCCTTCACTCTACGGACATGTGCGTTAGAAATCCCATGATACTTGTCCACATCCAGGGTGCATCTGCACAGCTCTGCTACTACATCCGGCGACCAGGCCACATCAACGTCAAACAGAGATGGGGGGAGTGGATCACTGCCAGCTGCAGGATGACCTTCTCAATCCACGCACACCCTCAGGATGCAGCCCACACCCACAACACAACCTTGTGGCACTGTGATCCAACACCCTATTGTGCCATCTCCATGCATCCAACCTTGGCTGGCCCACCATTCGCCACATCCACCTGACTCAAGCATGCAGGACATGGTTCTGCCACGTGTCTACACATACCTGGGACTCCCAGCACAGGACACTCCACATGATCCCTGACCTCTGCGCATGACTGTTGCTCTTCCAAATAGGTCTGTGGGCACAGTTGTGCGGGCACCCCCTCAGCTGGTTGGGCCCATCACGGGTGAGTATGGTGCTCCATGTCTGTCTTGGATGGTACGTTGTGACCCATGTGTGTCCTGTGCCAGACTCAGACCCCAGGGTATGGTGGTTCAGAGTTAATTCAGGAATCAGGCATGGTTTGACTTTACAACACACACATGTAGTGGAATAATGCACAATGAAGGCATCATCTTGTGATTGTGATGAATTTTATTAGTGCTGGGGTACGTGTTTGGGGGGTGACAAGAGGTGCTTGGCGGGAGTGTTGAATCCAAAGTTCACAGGGGGAGTTGGTGTCCTTGCCATTGACAGTCATCAGAGTCTGTGCCACAGTCTTTGCCAACATTGGTCAGACAGTGACCAGCAAGGCCATGTGGCAGAGAATGTCCTTTGCTGCTGTGCTGCTGTTGGGCCATAGGGCCAGGTGCCAGGCCAGGTGACCTGGGAGATGGTGATGTTCCTCTGACTCTCACGTTTTCTTGCGTGGACCACCCACCTTCCTGCGGGGACGCTCAGACGCCTGGCTTGACGTTGCAAGGGACGCTCCGTCAGATGATTCCTCCTCCTCCTCCCTCCCTGGGGCTGGTGCTGCTCTACGCCTGCTGGCACAGGGAGGGTTTGCCAGGCTTTGGGCGATCTGACGGAGGGATTGGCTCAGGTCCCTCTGCACCGCCAAGTGCTCTGCATGTCTTGCCTCCATCCTGGCATGATGCTCAACCTGCAGGGCCTTCATCTCATTGAGGGTCTCCACTACCTGGGCGATGCCTCTGGAGTCACGCCGGTATGCGTCCAGGATGGTTCTGACGTGTGCCATAGCCGGGTCCTGAGCCAACTGGGCAGGTTCGGGCCTCCGCCGTCCTCCACTCCCACCACCCCTGCCCACTTGCGCCTGGCCTGCCGTTGTGGGCACATCGAGTCTCCGGGACCCCTGAGGGATGGCATTTGCGGTGTCGCCTGCCTCCTCCTGGGTGCCCGAAGAACCTTGTCCCTCCTGGACAGACTGGCTGCGTTGTTGTGTGCGGGCAGGGCTCCTGGGTGTCTCCTGGGATGTGGCAGGAATGGGGGTGGTGCTTGGCACAGTTGTACCTGACGCAGGTGCTGCAGGTGGTTGGACACCAGAGGGGCCAGGTTGGTCTGGGTCATCCACGGAGTGGTGAGAGTCGTCGCTGGCGTTGGGGTCCTCTTCACGCAGAGCCTGGTCCTGTGAGTCTTCCCCCCCAGTGTTGGGGGGAGATCGACGACGTTGACCTGTGTGTGAGAGAGACAGTGTTAATTGTGTTACATGCGACATCCATGTTTCATTCTTTTTTGATTTGGCACAGTTCCTCTGGGTGGTTGGATTTGGCTAGCATTCCTCACACAGTGCACTTGTGCATGGGTATGTCCCTTGGCCACAGCTTTCGACACTTGACCTATGTGTGACACAATCTTAGTTGATGCATATTTTGTGAACGCAGTCAGCAGTGTAGTGAGCGGGCGTAGCAAGCCATGCAGAGCCGCCTTACGTGTTGCACTGTACGTGGCCAAATGGTGTTTTTTCAATGCTATTTGAGAATGCAGGTAGGTAACTTAACAATTTGTGACAGGGTTCTGACGAACACAGTGGGTAGGTATACTGGGTGTACGGTTCTGTTTGTGCCTGCAGCATGGATGTACTCGTGCACAGATTGACACATTGCCTAGTGTTTATCAAAGGTTGAAGGGGGGTTAAGGCACTGCCAAACCTTGTCTACATGCACACAGTCCACCTGCTGACGAGCGGACATGACCACACCACCCAAGGGTGATTTGGTCTCCCTCTGTCTCCCTTACTCCCTCCCTCTGTCAGCCTCCTCCCACTGTCCGTCTCCCTCTATCTCCCTTTCTCCCTCCCTCTATCAGCCTCCTCCCTCTGTCCATCTCCCTTTACTCCCTCCCTCTGTCAGCCTCCTCCCTCTGTCCCTCTCCCTTTCTCCCTCCCTCTGTCAGCCTCCTCCCTCTGTCCGTCTCCCTTTCTCCCTCCCTCTGTCAACCTCCTCCCTCCCTCTGTCTGTCTCCCTGTGTCCACATCTGTCTCTGTCCCTCTCTCTGCCCCTCTCCCTCCCTCTGTGTGTCACCCTCTGTCACCTCAGCCCAGCTTCCTGGGCACACAGAGTTTGCAGGTCTTGCAAAGGCCATTGGCTTGTTCATGTGGGTTTGTTTCTTCTCTGCGGGCACCCATTGGGTGGAGTGTGTGAGTCTGCACTGCTGCTGTGGCGGTGTGTGCTGACACTCTTTCAGTGTGCTGCATCTTCATTGGCTGCTGTTATGTGCAAATTGTGCCTTCATACCCATGTCGTCCTGCAACGCGGCCACCATTAGCAGGCAAAACAGTACTGTGTGGGGACACACTGTTGGTATGGCTGTGCCCTAAGCCATATGGGCTGAGGGCATTGTTGTGTGCTTCAGAGTTGCTCTATGTTAGTTTTGAGGCCCACCCTCCCGGCATCGGGGACATCCTGTCTTGTGTTTGTGTTTTGTGTGGCCTGTGACTTGGCCTGGCCTTGCTTGGGGCATGGTGCATGGTGGCGCTAGTGGCATGTGTGTGTTTTTGGAGTGTGGTTGTGTCCGGTGCTGGCTTTGTGGGGGTTGTGTGCATGATTGGTATTTGGGTTGTATATGGCGTTCCCCCCATGTGAGGTGAGTTGTTTGTGTACTCACCAGGCTCTCGGACTCCTTCTAGTCCATCACATGCCAACGGCTCCAGCGTGGTCATCACCTTCTCCTCCCAGGGATGGTAGTGTACCGATCTGCGGGATGGCCCTCCTCCAGTGATGTTGGCCTGGTTGTGCTCGTCCGTCATTTTGCGGCGGACCGTCCTCTGCAGATCGTACCACCTGGCTTGGCACTCATGACTGGTCCTTCTGGTGGACCCAACAGCATTCACGGAATTGACTATCCTCTCCCACATGGCAGTTTTTTCTGATATGCTGGTCCGTCTGATCAATGTTCCGAAGAGCTGTGGCTCGACTCTGATGATTTCGTCGACAAGGGACTCCAGCTCGTCCTTTGTGAACTTTGGATTCTTGTTGGTGGGCATGGTGTGGGGTGTGGGTGTGGATGGTTGTGGGGGTGTGGGTGTGGATGGGTCTGGGTGTGGATGGTTGTGGGTGTGCAGGTGTGTGTGTGTGAATGTGATGAGGGTGTGTTTGTGATGGTGGTTGTGTGAAAGAGTGCAAGTGTAAGGTGTATTGATGGTTGAAGTATGGTGCAGTGCGTTGTCTCTGGGGTCTGGCAGCAGTGGATCTGTTGCAAAGGATCATGGTTTGTGTGTGTTGGGCCTTTTTATTGGTCCATTTGTGGGTGTGGCTGTGTTTGAACTTTGGGTGGGTGTGTTATAAGGAGTGGTAGTGGTTTGGGCCTCTGTTTATCTGTTTGTCAGTTGCAGGTCAGTGTATAGGATGTATTTGTCCTTGTTGGATATGTTTTATGGTGTTGTGTGCCTCGGATTGACTGTCCTTGTGTTTTTTTGGTTAGTTATGGTTCAGTAGGAGTGTTTTTGGCGTCTGTACGGTGCGTACATGGGCCATGTTGTTGTACAGTGCTGTCCTTTGCTATGGCTTAGTACGACTCGTACATGCCCGATGTTGGGTGAGGGTGCTGGTGTGTGGGCCTGGGGTAGGGTGCGTACGAACACGGGTGGGGTGGGGGTACGGTCCGTACATACACTGGTGGGGTGGGGGTACGGTCCGTACATACACTGGTGGGGTGGGGGTACGGTCCGTACATACACGGGTGGGGGGTACGGTCCGTACATACTGTTAGACCTGGCACCTTGGCGTGAGTCTCCCTTCCTCTTTTTGTCGCTGTGCCTCATGTGTTTTTATGGTGTTGGCCGCTCAGCGCGCTGTGCCACTGCCAACCAGTGTCGCGGTGCGAGTGCTCCCTATGTAAATTGTATATGTTGGTTGGATTCCATGATTGGATTGTTTGATTTACTGTCAGACCCCAGTAAAGTGCGCCAGGGGCGCCAGGGCATGTAAATGCGAACACCGCTGGTGGGCTTGCAGCACTGGTTGTGCCACCCACAGAAGCGGCCGGTAAAATATATCCGAGGTCTGCCATCGCAGAACCTGCGTGCAGTCTGGTACTGACACGCCGACCGACAAGTGCCCACACTTGCCGGTCCCTGAAACCTTCCCTTAGCTGCATGTTAGTCACCCCTCTGGTAGGCCCACGGGCAGGGTGCATTGTACGCCTAAGGTAGGACAAGCCTGGATGCGTGGCATGTCCTAGTAGTGAATTACCGCCAATGCTGTTCACTACTGCAAGGCTACCCTGTTCCCATAGGCCAGTATGGGCGGCCTGGATTATTACACCCTATGATCCTAACCGACCCAGGGAACATGGTAGGAGATCGAGTTTAGTATGCCTGAACTCGGAATAATAAGGTACATCTTTTCGCAAGGTTTATTTTAATATTCCGGGTTTGCAAATGCCGCTTTTAGAAAGTTGGCCTTTGCTTGCCTAAACCTTTCAGCCGCCTCTGCGTGTTGTGTATCTGATGTCTGGCTGGTGTGAGTGACAGGGCTGGGGGAACCCAGATGGGCAGGGCTAGGTAGCCTGGTATGAATAGGACGATCGACAGGTAGATGGGTGGGAGGAGTGCTCTTAGGCTCTGAATAGGACAGTGCTCCGCTACCTCGATGCCGGCTCCACCCCCTGTGGAGCGTCTGATGACTCTGCCCTGCACTCTGAAAGGAGAAGCCTGCATCACGTAAACAAAGTGCTCAGAAACCGGACTGAACTAGGCAAGGGCCCCCCTGGCCTGGGAGAACAAAAGATTTGTGGTATAAATGGAGGAGCCCTGCTCCTAAGAAACTAGATCCGCTTTTGACCAAGAAGAATCTCTGCCTGAGGAGGAGGCACCGGGAAAGCTGTAGGAGGAAGACTGTCCCTATCCTGGGGGATTGGCCTGCAGTGGTGACCTTGCTGCCAAAGGAGAGAAGAGAAACTGTTGCTGAAGACTTTTACTTTACTTTTACTTTCAAGACTTGTGCTTTTCCAAAACGATCTCCAAGGGCTTGGAACTGAGCTTGCCCCCTGAACTGAGCCCCAGGACCATTTGGCTCTACCTGATCTTCACTCGCCTGCTGCTGGACTGTGGTGTCCTTTCCCTCGCCGGAGCTGTGACCCTCGTGCCCAGTCCCTCCCTGAGCCGTGACCAGGACTGCTTAGCCGCCCCCGCCTTGGGAAGAGCCTCGCTCGATCGGAGCCGCTCCCCCTACGCTGTGCTGGGCTGCCCCGTCACCTCGCTCGTTGGAGGCTCGCTGTGCACCTTCACCCTCCCGCCGGAATCGGCGTTTGTGAGCATCTCCAAGCCTCGGACGGCCCGGACGTATCTGCGTGCCCGGCTGCCCCGCTTTGTTCACACGCCACCTGCAACACCCCGCTCTTGTCGTGAGCCTGAAGATCAGACACCCTCGTGAAGTGTGGGAGCCCCGGACGCCGCCTCGCTCTTCTGTCGAAGAGCCGCTGAAATCCCGCACCCGCCTTTGCGTCAAGAAACAAGGTACTGTACTTACGACCTCGACCGCGAGCTCGCATCGGATCCAGGGTCCGCAACGTTCTTATTTCCCTGTCATCTGCTGTGTACTCCCTGGGCGCTGCCTCAGCACGGAGTGCGCTGAGGCCTACAGTTACCTTGTGCCCGCCTAAAGAACTTTCCGTAAAACAAAGAGAACTTGACCGTACTTCCAAGAATTGTGGCCCCATCAGTTCAACGTTACTGGGCCTTGTATTTGAATCTGCAGAATCTACATAAAAGCTTATTTTTATATACTTCCTGATTGGTGTCCGTTTGTGGTGCATGCAAGGGGTTTACTGTATGTGTAATTGCATTTGCTTAACCGTGTACGCCTGAGACTTAGCCTAGACTGCTCGCGCCACGCACCTAGAGGGTGAGCAGGGGTTATTCTGGGGAGTCATCCTTCGCCCTGACAAGAAGTAAAGGGTCCCTGCTTGTTGTGGGTTCACACCTGCGTCAACCAGAGCCCCCTCATTTCTAACATTGGTGGCAGCGGTGGGATTTACGGATTTGCATTTGTGGTTTGCGTATAGTGAATCACCGATCACCACGTAGTGAGAGCAGACCAGTAACACAGCCACAAGGCTAGCAATTGTTTTTGTTTGCCAAGAGTCTCCGTTGCTAGAGCCATGCCTGGTTCACTTTCAGCCGGAAGGGCGGCTTCCATAATCTCTGGATTTGAAGACGTAGATTGGGACGAAGACGCACTTCAGAATCGTACCAATGACGACTTGAAGGGTCTTTGCTCCAAGTTCAGGATTGCCCAAACTGGATTGAAAAAGAAGGAACAACTTGTGAAAGCGCTGAGGGCCTGGTATGAGTCAAAGGCACCAGAGAATCAGGTGGAAGTGGTTCCACCAGAAAGTGTCCATGAGTTTGGCAGATGCCTGTCGCCAGAAGAGTTGGCGGACAGGGCTGCAACCCGGGCACACGAGGTGGAAATGGCAAAACTTCATGGGCAGATGGATATGGAAAAACAAAGATTAGCCATGGAAGAAAAGAAACTACAATTAGAGCATGACATGAAGCTGAGGGAGCTGGAGCTGAAAGCAAAAAGTTTGGAGCTTAATCCCTCTGGTGGCAGCACACCGCCAGTACCGGCGGAACCAAGAGTTTATATTCCCAAGGATGTAGTGAAGGAGTTCTTCAGGAATGACGACATCGGGCAGTGGTTCAGAGCCTACGAGGTAGCCATGTCTTCCCACCGGGTCCCTGAGAAAGATTGGGGAGCGGGGTTGTGGGGAAGGTTTCTGAGTGAAGGGCGGGACACACTGTTAGATTTACCTGTTGATGTTCGTAATTCTTATGCCCATATGAAGGAAGCATTGATGGCTAGGTATGGGTTGACCCCTGAGTTATATAGACAGAGGTTCAGGGGTTGCACTAAGATTCCCAATAGTACGTATGTGGAGTATGTGACTTTCTTTTGCAGAGCGCTGGACGGTTGGGTAAAGGGTAGTAAGGTAAATGATTATCAAGGGCTTCTTGATTTAATGGCATGGGAGTACTTGTCCAGTAATTGTTTTCCTGAGCTACGCCAGCACCTGATAGATAGTAAGCTGACTAACCCGAGGAAGCTTGCTGAGGAGGCGGACCGCTGGGTCAGTACCAGGGTCCACAAGGGTACCGTGGGAGATTCCGCCAAAGGTGGGCAGGGTCCCCAGCAGAAGAGTGGGGGGGACAGGGGTAAACAGAAGCAGTTCCAAAAAGGGCCCCAGAATAGTCCCCAAGGGAACCAAGGGAAGGGTTCTCAGCCTCCCCCACCCCAGAAACCGACCGGGGCCCCGACAGGTCCTCCTGTTCAAAAGGGGCCCGTGAGATGTTACAGGTGTAACAATTTGGGGCATTTTGCCTCTGATGTAAAGTGTCCATTGTTTGGTAAACCAGCACCCACTGGTGCTCCACCCCGGCAGGTGACTAGTGTAGCCTTGGGGGAGGAGAGGGATGTCCAAGGTGGGTGGGGTCCCGCAGAGATGTCCCTGGTCTCGCTAGGAGACCGTGAAGTGGTCCCTCCAACCCAGCTGCCTGAGAACACTAAGAAGTACAGGCAGTGGGTGACCATAAATGGCCATAGAGTGGAAGCCCTTAGAGATACAGGAGCCAGTGTGACAGCTGTCAGGTGTCACCTGGTGTCTCAGGAGCAGGTGGTCCCCAATGCATTCTATCCCGTTGTTGCCGCTGACAACACAGAGAGACACTGCAAGGTGGCTCAGGTTCCCTTTGAGTGGGGGGGGTCTCTGGTACTCTTCAGGTAGCTGTGAGGCCCGCCATGCCTGTAGACTGTTTGTTAGGGAACGATTTGGAGAGCTCACCTTGGGCTAAGGTGGAGCGGAGTGCTCACCTGGAGATGTTGGGTATGCCGGATTGGGCGTGTGTCACCACACGGTCCATGGCAGCCAGTAGAGGTACTCAAGAGGTCCTGGAGCCTGAGAGGGAGGCCCAGGAACCGGCCTTAGAGAGAAGGAGCAAGGGGCGCGGGAAGCCGGCCCCTGAAGTTCCCACGGTCCAGGAGGAAGCAGACCTTGAGGGGGATGCCCTGGAGCCTACAGGGGAGCAGATAGCTGAACTGGGAGACCTGCCGGAGCTGACCCATTGGCAGCAGGAAGGGGGTCCCACCAGGGAGGACTTTTGCAAGGCACAGAAGGAGTGCCCTTCTCTCGTGGGTATGCGGCAGCAGGCTGCAGACCAGGCCGCAGGTGATCAGTCAGGATCGCATTTCGTTTACTGGGAGAACGACCTCCTATATACAGAGCCTAAGGTTGCTGAGCCTGGGTCAGCCCGTGCGCTGGTGGTACCCCAGGACTTCAGAGCCTTCCTACTGGGGCTGGCTCACGATGTGCCATTGGCAGGGCATCTGGGGCAGGACAAGACCTTTGAAAGGCTTGTCACCCACTTTTATTGGCCTCAAATGCGCAGGAGTTCAGATACTCACTGCAGGACATGCCAGACTTGGAAAGAGTGGAAGGAAGCAGAAGGCTCCACTCCAGCCATTCCCTGTGGTCGGTACCCCATTCCAGCGAGTGGGGATTGACATTGTAGGGCCACTGGACCCCAGGACAGCGATGGGCAATAGGTTCATCCTGGTCCTGGTGGACCATGCCACCCGGTACCCGGAAGCCATTCCTCTAAGGACAGTGACGGCCCCCGTGGTGGGACGGGCACTGATGGGAATTTTCTCCCGAGTGGGATTCCCTCTAGAAGTGGTGTCTGACCGGGGTACCAATTTCATGTCCAAGTACATGAAATCTCTTTGGCAAGAGTGTGGTGTAACCTACAAGTTCACCACCCCTTACCACCCCCAAGGAAACGGGTTGGTTGAGAGATTCAACCGAACCCTCAAAGGCATGATAATGGGCCTAGAAGGAGCCATGAGGCGTAAGTGGGACGTCCTCTTACCATGCCTTCTCTTCGCTTACCGTGAGGTGCCACAGAAGTCTCTGGGGTTCAGTCCCTTTGAGCTTCTGTATGGTCACCCAGTCAGAGGACCTCTAAGTCTGGTCAAAGAAGGCTGGGAGCAATCTCCCAGGAAGCCTCCCCAGAATGTATATAGTTACATGCTGGCCTTCAGGAATCAGACTAGGCGATTCAGGCAACTTGCTGAGGCAAATCTGGAAGCCAGCCAGGAGGAGATGAAGCGGTGGTACGACCAGAATGCCACTCTGGTAGAGCTTCAGCCTGGACAGAAAGTATGGGTCTTGGCCCCCGTGGAGCCGTGTGCGCTCCAGGATAAGTGGACCGGTCCCTTTGAGGTGGTGGAGCGCAAGAGTCCTGTTACCTACGTGGTGGACCTGAAGTCTCCTAGGAACCCCTTAAGGGTCCTACATGTCAACCGCCTCAAGCCCCACTTGGAGAGGTCCCAAGTGGGCATGCTCTTGGCAACAGATGCTGGAATGGAAGAGGAGACAGAACCTCTTCCTGACCTCCTGTCAGCCAAGGAGCAAGATGGGTCAGTGGATGGTGTCATCCTCTCTTCCACCCTGACCCCTGAGCAACAGAATGATTGTCGCCAGTTGCTGGGACAGTTTTCTGACCTGTTTTCCCTGGTCCCTGGTGTCACTGATTGGTGCGTCCATGATGTGGACACTGGGGATAGTCCACCTGTGCGGCACAAGGCCTACAGGGTGACTGACAGGGTGAGGACCTGCATCAAGGAGGAGGTCTCCAAGATGTTTACCCTCGGGGTAATTGAGTCTTCTAGCAGTCCTTGGGCCAGCCCCGTGGTCTTGGTCCCAAAGGCTGCAGCGCCGGGAGCCACACCCGAACTCCGGTTCTGTGTGGACTACAGAGGACTCAATTCGGTCACTAGGACCGACGCACACCCCATCCCCAGAGCTGATGAGCTCATCGATCGGCTAGGGGCTGCCAACTACCTCAGCACGTTTGATTTAACATCTGGGTATTGGCAGATCGCCTTGACCGAGGGGGCCAAAGAGAGGTCAGCATTTTCCACCCCAGATGGGCACTACCAGTTCCGGGTTATGCCATTTGGGATGAAGAATGCCCCTGCCACCTTCCAGAGATTGGTCAACCAGGTGTTGGCTGGGCTGGATTCGTTCAGTGCAGCCTACCTGGATGACATCGCAGTGTTCAGCTCCACTTGGGAGGAACACTTGCGTCACCTCTGGGAAGTGTTGATGGCGCTGCGCAAGGCAGGCCTCACGATCAAGGCGAGTAAGTGCCAGATCGGGCAGGGTTCCGTGGTGTACTTGGGACACCAAGTTGGGAGTGGCCAGGTGGCACCCCTTCAGCCCAAGATAGAAACCATCCTGAATTGGGAGGCGCCCAAAACCCAGACGGAGGTGAGAGCCTTCCTAGGTCTCACCGGGTACTACAGGAGGTTTGTCAAGGGGTATGGCAACATGGTTGCCCCCTTGACAGCGCTGACTTCGAAGAAGCAGCCCAGGAAAGTGATCTGGACTGACACCTGTCAGAAAGCTTTTGAGGCCTTGAAAACTGCTATGTGCACGGCGCCCGTGCTCTTGGCTCCCAACTTCTCCAAAGAGTTTATCGTTCAGACAGACGCTTCAGAGCATGGTGTGGGGGCTGTTCTTTCACAGATTAATGAGGAGGGCCTAGATCAACCCGTAGCCTTTCTTAGCAGGAGGTTACTTCCACGGGAACAAAGGTGGAGTGCTATTGAGCGTGAGGCATTTGCTGTGGTCTGGGCGCTGAAGAAGCTAAGCCCCTACTTGTTTGGGTCTCACTTCCGGGTTCAGACGGACCACAGGCCCCTCAGATGGTTGATGCATATGAGGGGTGAGAATCCAAAGCTGTTGAGGTGGTCCATTTCCCTACAGGGTATGGATTTCACGGTGGAACATCGCCCTGGTACAGATCACGCCAATGCTGACGGTCTGTCCAGATTTTTCCGCCTTAGTGATGAGGAACTCCCTGGGGTAGGGTAGTTCTCCCCACTTTTCAGCTGGAGGGGACACGTGTTAGACCTGGCACCTTGGCGTGAGTCTCCCTTCCTCTTTTTGTCGCTGTGCCTCATGTGTTTTTATGGTGTTGGCCGCTCAGCGCGCTGTGCCACTGCCAACCAGTGTCGCGGTGCGAGTGCTCCCTATGTAAATTGTATATGTTGGTTGGATTCCATGATTGGATTGTTTGATTTACTGTCAGACCCCAGTAAAGTGCGCCAGGGGCGCCAGGGCATGTAAATGCGAACACCGCTGGTGGGCTTGCAGCACTGGTTGTGCCACCCACAGAAGCGGCCGGTAAAATATATCCGAGGTCTGCCATCGCAGAACCTGCGTGCAGTCTGGTACTGACACGCCGACCGACAAGTGCCCACACTTGCCGGTCCCTGAAACCTTCCCTTAGCTGCATGTTAGTCACCCCTCTGGTAGGCCCACGGGCAGGGTGCATTGTACGCCTAAGGTAGGACAAGCCTAGATGCGTGGCATGTCCTAGTAGTGAATTACCGCCAATGCTGTTCACTACTGCAAGGCTACCCTGTTCCCATAGGCCAGTATGGGCGGCCTGGATTATTACACCCTATGATCCTAACCGACCCAGGGAACATGGTAGGATATCGAGTTTAGTATGCCTGAACTCGGAATAATAAGGTACATCTTTTCGCAAGGTTTATTTTAATATTCCGGGTTTGCAAATGCCGCTTTTAGAAAGTTGGCCTTTGCTTGCCTAAACCTTTCAGCCGCCTCTGCGTGTTGTGTATCTGATGTCTGGCTGGTGTGAGTGACAGGGCGGGGGGAACCCAGATGGGCAGGGCTAGGTAACCTGGTATGAATAGGACGATCGACAGGTAGATGGGTGGGAGGAGTGCTCTTAGGCTCTGAATAGGACAGTGCTCCGCTACCTCGATGCCGGCTCCACCCCCTGTGGAGCGTCTGATGACTCTGCCCTGCACTCTGAAAGGAGAAGCCTGCATCACGTAAACAAAGTGCTCAGAAACCGGACTGAACTAGGCAAGGGCCCCCCTGGCCTGGGAGAACAAAAGATTTGTGGTATAAATGGAGGAGCCCTGCTCCTAAGAAACTAGATCCGCTTTTGACCAAGAAGAATCTCTGCCTGAGGAGGAGGCACCGGGAAAGCTGTAGGAGGAAGACTGTCCCTATCCTGGGGGATTGGCCTGCAGTGGTGACCTTGCTGCCAAAGGAGAGAAGAGAAACTGTTGCTGAAGACTTTTACTTTACTTTTACTTTCAAGACTTGTGCTTTTCCAAAACGATCTCCAAGGGCTTGGAACTGAGCTTGCCCCCTGAACTGAGCCCCAGGACCATTGGGCTCTACCTGATCTTCACTCGCCTGCTGCTGGACTGTGGTGTCCTTTCCCTCGCCGGAGCTGTGACCCTCGTGCCCAGTCCCTCCCTGAGCCGTGACCAGGACTGCTTAGCCGCCCCGCCTTGGGAAGAGCCTCGCTCGATCGGAGCTGCTCCCCCTACGCTGTGCTGGGCTGCCCCGTCACCTCGCTCGTTGGAGGCTCGCTGTGCACCTTCACCCTCCCGCCGGAATCGGCGTTTGTGAGCATCTCCAAGCCTCGGACGGCCCGGACGTATCTGCGTGCCCGGCTGCCCCGCTTTGTTCACACGCCACCTGCAACACCCCGCTCTTGTCGTGAGCCTGAAGATCAGACACCCTCGTGAAGTGTGGGAGCCCCGGACGCCGCCTCGCTCTTCTGTCGAAGAGCCGCTGAAATCCCGCACCCGCCTTTGCGTCAAGAAACAAGGTACTGTACTTACGACCTCGACCGCGAGCTCGCATCGGATCCAGGGTCCGCAACGTTCTTATTTCCCTGTCATCTGCTGTGTACTCCCTGGGCGCTGCCTCAGCACGGAGTGCGCTGAGGCCTACAGTTACCTTGTGCCCGCCTAAAGAACTTTCCGTAAAACAAAGAGAACTTGACCGTACTTCCAAGAATTGTGGCCCCATCAGTTCAACGTTACTGGGCCTTGTATTTGAATCTGCTGAATCTACATAAAAGCTTATTTTTATATACTTCCTGATTGGTGTCCGTTTGTGGTGCATGCAAGGGGTTTACTGTATGTGTAATTGCATTTGCTTAACCGTGTACGCCTGAGACTTAGCCTAGACTGCTCGCGCCACGCACCTAGAGGGTGAGCAGGGGTTATTCTGGGGAGTCATCCTTCGCCCTGACAAGAAGTAAAGGGTCCCTGCTTGTTGTGGGTTCACACCTGCGTCAACCAGAGCCCCCTCATTTCTAACACATACACTGGTGGGGTGTTGGTACGCTCCATTCATACACGGGTGGGGGTACGGTCCGTACGTACACTGGTGGGGTGGGGGTACGGTCAGTACATACACTGGTGGGGTGGGGGTACGGTCCGTACATACACGGGTGGGGTGGGGGTACGGTCCGTACATACACGGGTGGGGGGTACGGTCCGTACATACACTGGTGGGGTGTTGGTACGCTCCATTCATACACGGGTGGGGGTACTGTCCGTATGTACACTGGTGGGGTGGGGGTACGGTCCGTACATACACTGGTGGGGTGGGGGTATGGTCCGTACATACACGGGTGGGGGGTACGGTCCGTACATACACTGGTGGGGTGTTGGTACGCTCCATTCATACACGGGTGGGGGTACGGTCCGTACGTACACTGGTGGGGTGGGGGTACGGTCCGTACATACACTGGTGGGGTGGGGGTACAGTCCGTACATACACAGGTGGGGTGGGGGTACGGTCCGTACATACACGGGTGGAGGGTACGGTCGGTACATACACTGGTGGGGTGTTGGTACGCTCCATTCATACACGGGTGGGGGTACGGTCCGTACGTACACTGGTGGGGTGGGGGTACGGTCCGTACATACACTGGTGGGGTGGGGGTACGGTCCGTACATACACTGGTGGGGTGGGGGTACGGTCCATACATACACGGGTGGGGTGGGGGTACGGTCCGTACATACACGGGTGGGGGGTACGGTCCGTACATACACTGGTGGGGTGTTGGTACGCTCCATTCATACACGGGTGGGGGTACGGTCCATACGTACACTGGTGGGGTGGGGGTACGGTCCGTACATACACTGGTGGGGTGGGGGTACGCTCCATTCATACACGTGTGGGGGTACGGTCCGTACATACACTGGTGGGGTGGGGGTACGGTCCGTACATACACTGGTGGGGTGGGGGTACGGTCCGTACATACACGGGTGGGGTGGGGGTATGGTCCGTACATACACGGGTGGGGGTACGGTCCGTACATACACTGGTGGGGTGTTGGTACGCTCCATTCATACACGGGTGGGGGTACGGTCCGTACGTACACTGGTGGGGTGGGGGTACGGTCCGTACATACACTGGTGGGGTGGGGGTACGGTCCATACATACACTGTTGGGGTGGGGGTACGCTCCATACATGCACTGTTGGGGTGGGGGTACGCTCCATACGTACGCGGGTGTGGGTACGGTCTGTACATACACTGTTGGGGTGGGGGTACGCTCCATACATACACTGTTGGGGTGGGGGTATGCTCCATACGTACGCGGGTGTGGGTACGGTCCGTACATACACGGGTGGGGTGGGGGTACGGTCCGTACATACACTGGTGGGGTGGGGGTACGGTCCGTACATACACGGGTGGGGGGTACAGTCCGTACATACACAGGTGGGGGGTACGGTCCGTACATACACTGGTGGGGTAGGGGTACGGTCCGTACATACACGGGTGGGGTGTTGGTACGCTCCATTCATACACGGGAGGGGTGGGGGTTCGGTCCGTACATGCACGGGTGCGGTGGGGGTTCGGCGCGTACATACGCGGCCGGGGGGCATTTTGCGCGTACATGCGGGGTCTGTGGTGGGGTGTTCGGCGCGTATGCGGACACGTGTCTCCATGCTTGCTGTGGGAGTTCGGTCCGTACGGTGTTTTTAGCATACAGTTGTAAAATCTAAAGGATGGGAGTGATCGTACTAGCGCGGTCGGACTTCATTTTTCCAACTCGTACGGTAAATCGTCCAGGGATGTGTCGGACACATTTTCCGACCCGAGGACGTGTGGTGGAGTTTTCCGGATGTGATTCGTATGGAGTTTTTCCCATGCGAATCGTACTTGCCAGTTTGTACGGTACTTGAGCGACTCATACGTAAAAAACATACGGATGCGAGTCGTACGGTATTTTATTTTGCCGAATCGGAATCGGCACCTATATGCTTAAATTTGAACATGATTTTAAAAGCATTTTATGCTTTAATCAAAACGATCATGATGAATGTAGCAGTATGTTTTCTATGTCTATTTTTTGCACAATGCACTTTAAAAGGAGGTATTGCCGCCGGTAAATAGACATAATATCGAGAAAAAAAATATCAACTGGACAGAATATCGAGTTTTTAATATAGAATGGACAGAATATCGAATTGCCAAAATATAGTGGTGAAGAATATCGAAAATCAGGTAAGAAATATCGATTTAAATAATATAGAAGTAAGTAATATCGACAGTCATAATATAGTAGTTAAAAATATCGATTTGTTTTATAGTGTTTTAAGTGTTAGTATATGTGTTAAAAGTATGTATTAATATTGGAATGTATGTTAGAATATTTTTAAAATAATGAATTTTATGGTATTTCATTTTTGTGTAATTTAATTCCGTAGCGGGTTGTGGGTTTATAGGGGAGTAGGGTGGGAAGTAATTTAATTATAGTACATTAAATAATAATTTATAGGAATTATTAATTATTTTTAATTTAATTTTGCGTTTTACTTCCGTAGCGGGTTGTGGGTTTATAGGGGAGTAGGGTGGGAAGTAATTTAATTATAGTACATTAAATAATAATTTATAGGAATTATTAATTATTTTTAATTTAATTTTGCGTTTTAGTTCTGTAGCGGGTTGTGGGTTTATAGGGGAATAGGGTGGGAAGTAATTTAATTGTTATTAGTTCATTATTAATTGGTATTGAAAATTAATTGGTTGTTGATTAATTATTAATTGGTAAATAATTTGTATTAATTGGTCATTAATTTGTATTAATTGTTTAATTGATAATTATGTTAATTGTATTCATTTAATATTTGTAGCGGGTAGTGGGTTTATAGGGGAATATGTTGGGAAGTAATATAATTCTAAAAAATTAATTATTTAAATAATTTGTGTATATTGATATAATATATTATTAATTAATTATTAATTGGTATTATTTGCATTTATTAATGTTTGTTATAGAAAAATAATTGGTTGTTAATTAATTATTAATAGGTAATTAATTAATCAAAAATTTCTTGGTATTTAGAATTAATTAATTATTAAATATTGTGTGATTGGTAATTAATTTTAATACTTTTTTTGGTATTAATAATTCATTTATTTTTATTAATATATTAATTTATTATTTTCCCTACTATTGCACTCACTGGAGTGGGAATAGTAATTTTTACCCCTACGCTATCCAACGTATTCCCTACTATTGCACTCACTGGAGTGGGAATAATAATTTTTACCCCTACGCTATCCAACGCTTTCCCTACTGTTGCACTCTCGGGAGTGGGAATAGTAATTTTTACCCCTACGCTATCCAACGTATTCCCTACTATTGCACTCACTGGAGTGGGAATAATAATTTTTACCCCTACGCTATCCAACGCTTTCCCTACTGTTGCACTCTCGGGAGTGGGAATAGTAATTTTTATCCCTACGCTATCCAACGCTTTCCCTACTGTTGCACTCACTGGAGTGGGAATAGTAAATTTTACCCTCCCGCTATCCAACTCTTTCCCTACTGTTGCACTCTCTGGAGTGGGAATAGTAATTTTTACCCGTACGCTATCCAATGCTTTCCCTACTGTTGCACTCACTGGAGTGGGAATAGTAATTTTTACCCCTACGCTATCCAACGCTTTCCCTACTGTTGCACTCACTGGAGTGGGAATAGTAAATTTTACCCTCCCGCTATCCAACGCTTTCCCTACTGTTGCACTCTCTGGAGTGGGAATAGTAATTTTTACCCCTACGCTATCCAATGCTTTCCCTACTGTTGCACTCACTGGAGTGGGAATAGTACATTTTACCCTCCCGCTATCCAACGATTTCCCTACTGTTGCACTCTCTGGAGTGGGAATAGTAATTTTTACCCCTACGCTATCCAATGCTTTCCCTATTATTGCACTCTCTGGAGTGGGAATAGTAATTTTTACCCGCCCGCTATCCTACGCAGAAAATATTGAATATTTTTAATTAATATTACGTTAATATATATGTATAAATTATTTTTTTTTACTTACATTAATTATTTATTAATTTTAATGTTATTTAAGTATTTTTAAGTATGTGTCAGTTAATTATATGTATTATTTCATTCATTTTACATTACTTTTAAGACATTTAAAAAATTCGATATTTTGACTAACTATATTTTTAACAACGATAGTTTGGATTCTATATTTTTGTACTTACCTGTTTGGAGATAGGGATTCGATATTATTGATTCTATATTTTGGCATCGATATTTTTGTATGTCTATATTTTGGCAGTCGATATTATGTCAGTGATCCATTCACTGAAAAAACCATAGGTTTCAGGCACGTTAGAGTTAGGAATTAGCATTTAAAAAACCTTAGAAATTCACTGCAAAAACCATAGGTTTCAGGGGCGTTTCAGTGATGTCATTTGAGATGTCAACAGTGATGTCATGAGTGATGTCACTGACCATGTCATGAGTGATGTAATATGTGACGTCATCAGCAGTGCATTGCGGGCGCGTGAGTTATAGTTAGCTGAACTAATTATAACGGGGGAATTTCAATGGTTTTGTACGAGTAAAAAGTCCAGCTAACTATAACGCCCCTGAAACCTATGTTTTTTCAGTGAATTTCTAAGGTTTTTTAAATGCTAATTCCTAACTATAACATGCCTGAAACCTGTGATTTTTTCAGTGAATTTCAAAGGTTTTTTAAATGCTAATTTCTAACTATGCCTACAGAGATAGGACATGTGAAGAAAGAAAAAAAAACGCACAGAAAGAAAAAAAAGTCATGCAGAAAGAAGCAACAGAAGTCCTCAAAGACGAAGAAAAGTGCAGGAAGAAGGATAACGTGCAGAAAGAACAAATAGAAGAGCAGCAAGAAGCCTTGTTGCAAAATCATCCTGTACCCTCAACTTTTTCAGACGGATACGGGTGGTAACTGAGTCTGACTAACCAGTCCTAGAGCCAGTGCTATGTTAAAAGACACTCAGAATACAGTGAAAACGCCTACATACACTAGGGAACACTATGCGTTGGGGTCCACCTGTGATTAGCATGAGCTCCTCTGTAAGCCCCTAGTATATAATAGGGCAGGGGATTAAAACTACCTCTTAAAACGTGCCATAGGGCGTGTTTGCACACGTCACCTCAGGCCCCATCCCCTCCCTTCCCCACTGTGTAAACATGCCCTGTGGCCGTTTTAAGTTGGGAGATTAAGTCCCCTTGAATCCTGAGGGTCCCTAGGGTCCAACTAGACCGCTAGGTACCTCCAGTAAGCGCCACAGAGCTGCGTTGCAGAGAGATGTAAAAAGGGGCACGGCCTAGACCACCTCTCTGCAACGCAGCGCAGTGGCGCTTACTGGAAGCACCTGGTGGGCTAGTTGGCCCCCAGGGTCCCTGAGGATTGAAGGGGAATTATTTCCCCAACTTAAAACGTGCCACAGGGCGTGTTTGCACATGTTAATTCAGGCCCGTCCCCTCCCTTCACCACTGTGTAAACACGCCCTGTGGACGTTTTTAGTTGGGAGATTAAGTTCATTTGAATCCTGAGGGTCCCTAGGGTCCAACTAACCCACTAGGTACCTCCAGTAAGCGCCACAGAGCTGCGTTGCAGAGAGGTGTAAAAAGTGGCACGGCCTGGACCACCTCTCTGCAACGCAGCTCAGTGGCGCTTACTGGAAGCACCTGGTGGGCTAGTTAGCCCCCAGGGGCCCTCAGGATTGAAGGGGAATTATTTCCCCAACTTAAAATGCGCCATAGGGCGTGTTTGCACACGTCAACTCAGGCCCCGTCCCCTCCCTTCCCCACTGTGTAAACATGCCCTGTGGCCATTTTTTAAGTTGGGAGATTAAGTCCCCTTGAATCCTGAGGGTTCCTAGGGGCAAAATAGCCCACTAGGTACGTCCAGTAAGCGCCATTGCAGAGAGGTGTAAAAAGGGGCATGGCCTGCACCACCTCTCTGCAACGCAGAGCAGTGGCGATTACTGGAAGTACCTGGTGGGCTAGTTGGCCCTCAGGGTCCCTCAGGATTGAAAGGGAATTATTTCCCCAACTTAAAACGCGCCACAGGGCGTGTTTGCACACGTCACCTCAGGCCCCGTCCCCTCCCTTCACCACTGTGTAAACGCGCCCTGTGGCCGTTCTAAGTTGAGAAATGAAGTCCCCTTGAATCCTAAGGGTCCCTAGGGTCAAACTAGCCCACTAGGTACTTCCAGTAAGCGCCACATAGCTGCGTTGCATAGAGGTGTAAAAAGGGGCGTGGCCTCAGAACACCTGTCTGCAACGCAGCTCCCTGGTGCATACTGGAGATACCTGTTGGGCTAGTTGGCCCTCAGGGACCCTCAGTATTGAAGGGGAATTAATTCCCCAACTTACAGCTGGCCAGGGGGGGCGCGTTTGCAGAGTGCTGCAAAGAGGGGGCGTGGCCTCCGGCGCGATGCCCGTCTTTTATTTGTTTTATTATTTTAAGAAGGAGGGCTGTGTGGCCCCCCTTCTTTTTCTAATTTATTGGCCCTGGGGACCCCATCCCCCAGGGCCTGCACCCTAATTTTTGTTGTTGAAAAAAATAAATTTGGCCCTCCCAAGGCCTTAATCGGCCCCGGGGACCCCAACCCCCGGGTCATGGCCTTTTATTTTTTTTAAATTCTTTAGGAGGGGGCGGCGTTGCCCCCCTCCTCAGGCCACTTATGGCCCCGGGGACCCCATCCCCCGGGTCCGGCCTTTGTTTTAAAAAAATATATATTTATAGAAACACCTAGGACATGCTGGACAAACTGTATGTACCTATCACCATGACGATTTGCGTGAAATTCATTAAAAGGCGACTATGCATACAATGAATCCACGTGGAATGTATTTACACCGCTAGTAAAGCTCTGACGTGTCTGACGCCCTACCGTGCCTAATCCCGGTGCCCCCGCCGGTGGGTACTCTCCAAGTAGACACCGTTGTCGTTTATTTATACAAACATGGGTAGCTATTGACGGGCACATTTAATACACACGCACACCAAGCCATTTAAAGGGGACTCGACAAAAATTCGACCAAACTATGCAAGAAACCCCCCTCACGGTTAATAAAACACACATCTACCGCCGGATGTGTAATACTTTTTATTTTACTCTCTGGAAAGGAGACAAACCTCACTTGAGAGTCACAGCGTGCTCCTGGCTGAGCCCAGTGCTGTGTTACACCCACCAGTGCCCACCGAGTGCCACACACCTCTGTGTTGTATTCCACCAGCTAGTGCGTATGCTATGACACTCGCTAGCCCATGTGCACTGTACCACCACCCCGTGAATATGTCATGCCACACTTGGCTTCGCACGGGTTATATTGCCCCATCTAACGTGCCTTCCTCGATGCCTATGTTATAACGCACAGCGCTATGCCATACATATTACAATCTGGTATCCATATCTTTGTCACAGTGCATATGCAACGTTACACTCCCCAGCACATATTTTATATTACAACTTTAGAGACTAGTTAGGTTACACAACACTGCCCTGTGCATACTACACTCCAAGGCGCATATCGAATAGCACGCGCTAGTGCCTGCGCTATCTCGCGCTCTCCAATGAATCTGTCATTGCGCACAATGTATTGCATATTCTATTTCACGCCCCGGTTCATCTTATATCACACTTTTTGGTGCATAGTTTACACCATATACAAGATCTAGTTTTCATTTTCAATCGTGCTCTCAGGACTATGTTCTATATAACACTGCGTCCACCTACCCTTTTCACGGGCATTACATTTTGCGAAGGGGGGTGGAGGGTCAGGGGGTGTTTCTGCCAAGTGAACCCAGAGTCACAGTCACAAACGTCCTCCTCTTCCTGAATAAAAGTGAGATTATGCCGCATACTTGTTCATATTTTAAGTAGTTCGCACAGACACACATTTTAAAAACAATAAAGTTCCTAATACCCACCTTCTCTGAACAGTTAGCTTGCTGCCCCATCCACCTCCTCCCTATCCTCTGTTGTCTGAATCCATGGACTAGCCTCCTCCCTCCTGCCATGCATGGTCTGTTGTGCTGCCACCGCCCTCCATTTAGCATGATGTATCAGTCCACTCCTCCTGCCCTCCATTGCCCAATTCTATGGTCCATCATTGACCTCCTGCTTAGCCTCTGTGCTTAGCTTGCTGCCCCTATTCTCCTTCCCCCTGCCGTCCGATGTCTTTGTGCATGCCCCTGCTCCATCCTTTTTGCCCACCATGTTCCATGGACCTGCCACTCCTATCTACTGAGTGTTCTGTTGAGCTGCCACTCCCCTCCCACCTGCCTAGCATTGTCAGATGACTGTAACCTGTCCCTGCCACCTCCACCCTGCCCATCCACATGCCATGTCCCTATCCCCTTCCTCCTGTCCTCCATGGTCAATTTTACTGCCACACCCTTCTGCCCTCCCTGGTCTGTTGTGCTACAACAGCTCCTCCTGCCTGCCCCGCGCGGTCTGTTGTGAGGCCCCTTCCCCTGAACTCTCTTGTCTGTGCCCAGGTCCTGACCCTCCCTTCTATCCTCCATGGTCATTTGTGCATGCCCCTGCACCCTCCTTCTTGCCCATCATAGCCATTGTGCTGCCACTAACCCTTCCGCTTGCCATGCATGGTCTTCTGTGCTACCATGACCCCTCCCACCTTCCCTGTGTGGTCAGCTAGCTGCCCCTGACCCCCTCCCACCTTCACTCCATGGTCAGTGTGTATGCCATCATAGTCTCACTGTTGCCCTCCATGGTGTGTCTTGTTTCTAGTGCCCATCCTGCCTGACCTCCATGGTCATCTTGCTGCTCCTGCCCTGTCCCTTTGTCCCCAGCCCTCTGTTTCCATGTGCAGACCCCTATTCCCCCCCTCATGGCTTGTCTGTTCCATTGTAATGCCCCTGATCCGTCCCTCCTGCCCTTTATGGTCTGTTATGCTGCAGCTTTCTCTCCTGTCTGTCCATTATGGTCAGCTAGCTACCATTGCCTCTTTCCCCTCTGTTCTCTGTTGTCCATGTGCATGGTCCTGTCCCCTCCCTATTGCTTTCTATGGATTGTTGTGCTGCGCTCCCGTCCCACATGTGCTGTGTGGTGTATTGTGCTGCTGCAAACCCTGATGCCTGCCCTGTAGGGTCATTTTGATGCACCTCTCCATGTCCCTCCTGTCCACTGTTATCCGAGTCCATGTCCCTACCCCAATTCCTCCTGCCTACCATGATCCAATGTCCCATACTTGTGAACATTTTGAACTTGGTAAGAGGGAGATTTTGAAAACATAACTGGGGTATTGATTTTCCCCTTTGAGTTACATTGAAAAATAGGAGATTGTAGACAGGAGACAGATCAAATAAAGCCCATTTGAGCTTAAAAACATTGGACGCTTCCTGGCTGAAACGGGTCTGTTGGCATGTATGGTTGTACTACCACAATGGTCTATTATATTGTCACAGCCTCTCTTGCCAGTCCTGTATTGTTGGTTTGTTGCCCCTGTCCCCCTTTCCACTGCCCTCCATAGTCTGTTGTGCTGCCACTGCCCTTCCTGCCTGCCCAGTGTGGTCAAATTGTTGCCTCTGCACTCTCCTACCTGCCTTCAATTTTCAGAGTCCATGCCCCTGGCCTCTGCCTGTCAACAGTATCCCAATGAACAACTAGATTGCTAACATTCTATATTTATTACAAAAGTGTGGAACGCC
The DNA here is from genome assembly GCF_964204655.1 of Triturus cristatus. NCBI lineage: Eukaryota > Metazoa > Chordata > Amphibia > Caudata > Salamandridae > Triturus > Triturus cristatus. The sequence goes on from NC_140590.1 coordinate 668,600,111, forward strand.
TGACGTCATCTTGATGTAATCAAAACTGTAATACCTAGAGCATTTCCTTTAGAAATTACATATATTAGAGGGTCTTATTTGCATCAAAATTATGGTTAGTGCTCTAAAAAACTAAAATGAGGATATATTTTCTGAGTTTTCAAATAGCGACAAAGAACTTTTTAAATTATTTGTAATCTGTATGTTTTTTTATCCAGTTGACCACTTGAATAAATGTTGCACCTATGGGAGAGGATGTGGTGTTACTTAAAGAGCTGCAGCCTTTGCACCTGGGACCCAGGTTGGAGTTTCTGCTTCAGCTCAACATTCTGTGATTCTGGTCAAATCACTTAATCTCCCCATGTCTACAACCAAAATGAATTTGATCTTGTGTGATGTAACCAATGCTCGTGTAAAGCACTCCAATACCTGACAAGTCTGCACTATATAAAACTGCAAATACACAAAAAATAAGTGTTTTGCACACTTCTGTCATTTGGCTATACTTGGGCTACATCTGGGTGATATTTGGGCTACATTTGGACTCTTTTGTTTCTGGTGGCCATCTTGGGAGATTTATTTGTTATGAAGTTTCCTAATTTCCTCATTTACTGCAGTCTCCTCAGTAGGAAATACTTTCAGTTTTTTACTTTGGTTCCATCAAGAAGGCATTCAGATGTGTCACACATTTGCCATAAATTCTGAATGTTAACACTCTAGTTGCTCATTAGATCACTGGTAGTAAAGCTACTGCTCACCAGGGAAGTCTGCTGCTGGTATTCAAAGTGCATGTTTCAGTCTGCATGTCAGAATTTTTTTATGAAATAGAAGAGGATTTGAGATGTCAAAATGTGCCCTAATTTTTCTTTCTGCAGCACTAATCATAATTTCTATGGCAAAATGAACCCCCTCATTTTGTTCCTTTGTAAATTAAATGTTTTAAGTGTTACCACTTTATTTCAATCAAGATGGCTTCAGGTGTGCCATACTTTTGTCATAAGTAAGACTGTTAGCGCTCTAGTTGTTGGTTAGAACACTCTGGGACATTCTGTCATTGGGCTATACTTGGGCTACATCTGGGTGATATTTGGGCTACATTTGGGCTCTTTTGTCTCTGGTGGCCATTTTGGGAGACTTATTTGTTATGAAGTTTCTTAATTTCCTCATTTACTACAGTCTCCTAAGTAGGAAATACTTTCAGTTTTTTACTTTGATTCCATCAAGAAGGCATTCAGATGTGTCACACATTTGCCATAAATTCAGAATATTAGCACTCTAGTTGCTTATTAGATCACTGTAGTCTCTAATTTGGCTGGATATCTCCCAGAAAAAACCATGAGGCTCCTATAGCCGTTATTTTAATGATTCGATTCAAGAACTGTCGGCGGGTGCTCTATGGGACCTCAATCCTAGTAAGTTAGCATTTAAAACTAGTATTACGAAATGTATTCGAATAAGGTCCCTGATTATAGACAAAGCCCATTTTGCTAAACGCAGACACGTATGGGGTGTGATGAGCTCGTATGGTCGGTTATCCCCCGCCTCCTACCTTTCCTGCACCTACTCCCTGCATCTAAAACTCAGTTTTATGGCCGTCAGACTGGGCGATTGGCAATTTTGAAAAGATCTGCCCGTCTGGCGCCGCCTGTCAGAGGATGTAACGTGCAGAGGGTGCGGCCTGACTCCTGAAACCCTGGTCCATATAGTATGCCTTTGCCCCACTTTTATGTCACAACGTAGACGTAAACTGAAAACTGAGTGGAACAGGCTGGGAATCCGGACGTGTAGACAAGCAATCATTGCAGCATTAATGCCAGAAAATACAGTCTTAAACATTGCTTTTACAACCTTTATACGATACGCATACCGCACCTTCAAGCAGTAACGGGAATGGTTTGTCTTTGTCCTTTTTAGGAGCCACTCCACACCACACTGTAATCTATTTCAAATGCTGTTAAAATTGCTCTTATTGATGTTTTGCACATTCTGCAATCACTTTACAAAATATGGGATTGCATTCATGGCTGATTGTTAATACCTGTAACTGAATGCATTTTAAACGTTACTGTCACTGTTATTTGCATATTAAGGCCCTTCACCATTTTCTTATTTGTGAAGCTTTTAATGTCATTTGAAGCTTTTAACAACCACGGCTTTTATGTTATGCTTCTTTTAAGGTTATTTTTATACCCAAATAAAGTATATACTACAGATCACTGTAGTAAAGCTACTGCTCACCAGGGAAGTCTGCTGCTGGTATTGAAAGTGCATTTTTCCGTCTGCATGTCAGACATTTTTAATGAAATAGAAGAGGATTTGAGAAGTCACTCAAAATGTGCCCTAATTTTTCTTTCTGCAGCACTAATCATACTTTCTATGGCAAAATGAACCCCCTCATTTTGTTCCTTTTTAAATTAAATGTTTATTCCAATCAAGATGGCTTCAGGTGTACAATACGTTTGTCATAAGTAGGACTGTTAGCGCTCTAGTTGTTATTTAGAACACTCTGGGAAGCTGCAGTAGAACACAAAGGAATCAACTGACAGTCTCTGCCCTTGTTGGATGTACATGTTTTACTGAGAATGTCAGACTTCATTCTCACAAGACTTAGAAAGATAATGTGAATTTACAGAAAATATGCTCTCAGTTTAGCTTATAGATCACCTTCCAAACCTCTGTGGGAAAAGCATGAGAAAATAGTTTTCTCTCAAACATGATTCATGATATCACAGCAGAAGGCTTTATCACATGGTAAAATCACCTTAGAACACACCACAATTCCTAAAATGAGTATGGTACCATCAACAAATGATTTATAATGTAACTAAAGTCTTAAAACCTTTTATTAACTGCAATGCTTTTTAATGAGGTGCTATCATGTATATTGGTCCCAAGATGGCTGCCAACACTTCTTGGAGGAGGTACTGACAGCCAATCAGATCTCACGATGAGATGTGTGGTTAGGCTCCGCCCAGATATATCTATCTTTTTAACTCTAATTTTTCAGGAACTACTGAACGGATTTACACCATTTAAGCAAAAGGCACAAGTCTGAACTGAGGACTACCTCTTTGCCAAATTTGGTGTAATTCCGTTCAGCAGTTCGGGCTGTAGCTGCGTCAACAAGTCCTATGGGAAAATGCATGGGGAAAACGCGTTTTGGGACCCCCTTTTTTTCTCGGCCCCCGCTTGACGAATCACCGTGAAATTTTCAGGATAGGAGCGGACCGGAGCTGGCCAAAAGTTTGGAAAATTTAACGAAGATTCGTCAATCGGCGCCAACGTTATTCCACCTACTGGCGACTGCCAGTAGGTATATGTATATATAGGGGGGTCCCAAAACGCGTTTTCCCCATGCAATTTCCCATAGGATCTGTTGTCGCAGCTACAGCCCGAACCGCTCAACGGAATGACACCAAATTTGGCAAAGAGGTAGTCCTCAGTTCGGACTCGTGCCTTTTGCATATATGGTGTGAATCCGTTCAGTAGTTCCTGAGAAAATTAGGGTAAAAAAGTTAGTGATATCTATGGCTGCGGAGGATCCGCGGACCGTACCTGCACCATAAGCGCACCCTCCTCGAACCGAGCGCGCACCCTCCCGATCGCGCGCTGAATGCTAATTGGCTGTCGAGTGTCTCTCTACATTCGAAACCAGGAACTGTTGGCGGCCATTTTCTGCCTCGGTAGAAGCGAGGCTGAAGAAGCAAGGGGAATAAGTGTGTAAAACATATAAAGGGGGCAGAGTGGAAATACGCTGACCCTCTAGATATGCTTAGGGGGTCCCAGAAGGACCCCCTGGGGCCCCCCTTTTTAAAAAAACAAAAAAACGGCGAAATACGCGCACGGTGCGCGCATCCTAACGCGCTGGGTGCACGGATTCTCACGCGTCGGGTGCGTGGATCCACGGCAATGTTTTTTGAAAAAAGACAAGAAATCATTGGTTGTATGACTACTTTCTACACTGAAAGGTAGGGTGTATATTTCTGTCTTTTAAAGGTATGATTCTTATTGGTTAACAAAAACAGATTGTAAGGAACATTATATATGATAAGCTGATATGTTGAAAAGTCAAGCACACTTCCTGTCTTGTGTAGGAACATTGTGTGCTGAACTTGTGACCTGTGAGCTCAGTGCAGTGTTCCATGAGCTGTTTCTATGGTAACAGGCAGAAGGCAGATTGGGGGAAGGGTTGAAATGTATTTCAGTTGGAAAGGGTTGAAATGTTTAACCAATAGAAATGTGTATTTGCTTTTGAGTTTATGTGTGAAGGATTGTGATTTGATGTTTACATGTATATGTGTGGAAAATGAAAGGGAAACTTTTCCATTCTTTGTTTTTGCTGAGAGGTGCACAGTGCAGAGATTGTGTAAAAGAAAATATGGTGAGTGATTGATATACTCCTTAATCTACAAAAGAACTTGAAAGATGAGTTATTTAATTGTGAGGGGATGTATGTAGACTATTTTGATTTTAATCAGACTAATGTATTTTTCCTGCTAAAGTGTAGGGAGTACATTTTTTCTCTACAATGTGTGTGCATGTAGAAACCATTCTGTGATAAGCATTTGTGTTTTTCATGTGTTTGTAGACAGATAACTGTGCTGTTTTTATATTTTGGTAGAATTAGAAACCAGTCATTGTTTATGAATTTGTGAAATGAGTTATGTTATGTTTCTATAGTAAAATGTACTACTACTTCTAGATGAAGAAATGTGTTTTGGTATAGTGCAAGGGATAGTGTTGTTTGTCTAGAATCACACTGTGAGTCTGTGTGCATTTGGGAACCACTGTGAGAGAAGTGTTTGGTAACATCGTGTATTTGCTGACAGATGACTGTTTTAAAACATGTCATGTTGTCACGTTTTAGTAGCATTAGAAGACAGTTATGGCTTATGCTTTCATTATATGAGTCAGGCATTGACAGTAAATTGCAGTTGTGAAATATGTAGATTGTGTGCAGTTCCCTTACCACTTGCCCTGTAGGGAATGAGTTTTGGTAAACTCATAGGGATAGTGGTGCTTGTCTAGAATCACAGTGTGAGTTTGTGTGTATTTGGAAACACTGTGATAGAAGCATTTGGTAACATCATGTATTTGCTGACAGATAACTGTTTTAAAACCTGTCATGTTGTGAAGTTTTAGTAGCATTAGAATCCAGTCTTTGCTTATGCGTTGATTAAATGAGTCATGCTTTGACACTGATGTGGTGTACTTAAATATGTAGATTGTGTGCAGTACCATTAACTCTTCCAGACTAGTGAATGAGTTTTGGTAAACTCCTAGGATAGTGTTGCTTGTCTAAAATCACACTGTGAGTGTGTGTGCATTTGGGTAAGGATTGTGAGAGAAACATTTGGTAACATCGTGTATTTGCTGACAGATACCTGTTTTAAAACCGGTCATGTTGTGAAGTTTTAGTAGCACTAGAAGCCAGTCTTTGTTTATGCTTTGAATATATGAGTTAGGCTTTGACATAAAAGTGCAGTAGTCCTGAAATATGAAGATTGTGTTCAGTTCCCTTACCACTTCCACAAAGTGAATGATTTTTGGTAAACTCCTAGGTATAGTGGTTGTTGTCTAGAATCACACTGTGAGTCTGTGTTCATTTGGGAACCACTGTGAGAGAAGCATTTGGTAACATCTTGTATTTGCTGACAGATAACTAATTTAAAACCTCTCATGTTGTCAAGTTTTAGTAGCATTAGAAGCTAGTCTTTGCTTATGCATTGATAAAATGAGTCAGGGTTTGACACTAAGGTGCAGTATCATGTACTATTCTGTTCACTGTGGCAGAACTGAACATTTAAAAGTTTTACCTAAGCACTGTCCTAGAAGTAGTCTGATTATTTAGTCAGTTTCTAAGTACCAAATAGATTGCTTCATATGTCTATGCAGTATGCATGTTGTGTTCTAACATACTATACACTTGTCTTTTACACCTTCAATTCCCTAGTCAGTATCCATACACTTCCAGGAAACATCCTGTCACTTCCTTTGCAGTCCTCTAGAGACCCATTCAACAGCATGTACTAATCCATTCACTTTGCTAAAACCCAAACACTTATAAATTCACCAAGACACTCTCTTTCCAGTACTCTAATGATTCAGTCACTGCCTAAGTATTCATGCAATGAGCCAGGTCTTAGCACATGGACTTCTTCAAACCCCTATCCACTATGAATGCAGTCCTCTAACCATCTACACACTTGTCTTTCACACCTTCAATTCCCCAGTCAGTATCCGTTCACTTCCAGCAAACACTCTGTCACTGCCGTTGCACTCCTCTAGTGACCCATTCAGCATCATGTACTAATCCATTCACTTCGCCAAACCCTAATAAATTCACCCAGGCACTCTCCTTGCTGTACTCTAATCATTCAGTCAGTACCCAAGTACTCATCCAGTGACCCAGGCCTTAGTATATGGACTGCTTCAAACCCTTATCCACTATGCATGCAGTCCTCTAACCACGTACACAATTGTCTTTCACACCTTCAATTCCCTAGTCAGTATCCATACACTTCCAGGAAATACCCTGTCACTCCATTTGCAGTCCTCTAGTGACCCATTCAGCACCATGTACTAATCCATTCACTGTGTTAAAACCCAAACACTTAAAAATTCAGCAAGATACTATCTTTGCAATACTCTAATCATTCAGTCAGTGCCTAAGTATTCATACACTGAGCCAGGCCTTAGCACATGGACTGCTTCAAATCCCTATGCACTATGCATGCAGTCTTCTAACCACCTAGACACTTGTCTTTCACACTTTCAATTTCCTAGTCAGTATCCATACAGTCCAGCACTTGTCATTGCCTTTGCACTCCTCTAGTGACCCATTCAGTACCAAGTACTAATCCATTCCCTGTGCGAAAAGCCTAGCACTTATAAATTCAGCTAGGCACTCTCCTTGCTGTACTCTAATCATTCAGTCAGTACCCAAGTAGTGATGCAGTGAGCCAGGCCTTAGCACATGGACTGCTTTAAATGCCTATGCAGTATGGATGCAGTCCTCTAATCACCTACACAGTTGTGTTGCACATCTTCAATTCCCTAGTTAGTATTCATACTCTTCTAGCAAACGACCTGTCACTCACCCAGTGTGTCTCCTTATAGTACTGTAATCATTTAGTCAGTTAGCATGTAGTCTTTTAGTGAGGTAGGCTTTAGGGCATGAGCTGCTTCAAAGTAGTATGCACTATGCATGTAGTGTTTTAACGATCGTCACACTTGTGTTTCAGGGCTATAGTTTCTTAGTCAGTTTTTATATAAAATGTGTTTGTACAGTAATGGAATAGTATAAATTTGAAAGTTATTAATATACATTTATTTGTGATTCTTTTTTACAGATACAGAACAGGAGTGTTTCTCATCTGTTTGCACTCTTCTCGTGCAAGATTGTTTGGATGAAGGGTCCTTAGGTGTTTCATCATACTTGCTGTGCCGCACGAGTATTTTTTGTTAGGATCCCCTCGTAACAGAACTCTTTGGCAAATCTTGCGAGTGATGAAGGTGGCATTGGCCTTTGTTTGCCCCTTGGGAAAAGTAAAAAATTTCCTCACCACTGAAGAAAAACGTTTTGGGCGTGGTGCCTTCTGCAAAGAAATTTCCTCAGACTCGGTAAATATTTTAAAGCGGCAATATTTACAGTTTTTGTAAGTTAAACTTATAAAATTTTGTTAGCTGTATGCATTTTATATATCTGTGATTTGTTTCTTGTGGTATTTTGTTGAGAATACCATGTTGTTGTTTTTTTAACAATCTTTCTGATTTTCCAGGTCTGTCGTCGACATCCATGATTCCCACAGGAGTGTTCCGCCTTGTTGTTTTGTATTATTGTTGTTACATTTTGTTTATTAGTTTATTGTTCATATATATGTTAATAAAAAAAAAAGTTTGAAAATAGTTTATCGTTTATATATTTATTATTATAAAAAATAAAGTTTGAAAAAAAAATCAATAACGTTTTTGGTTGTTCTCTTAACTGCTGTGTGACTCTTTCTTGTTCTTATTACTGTTATTTGATGGAGTCCACCATGGTGTTAAATTTTGGGGCACTTATCGCTGGAATACTGGTGATATCTGCAGTTTGCACCAACTTCTGAATAGTGTGCTAGATTTATCTCAACTTTACTTCTGTTAAAGTGCTGATAATAAAATGGAGAGTAGCCGTTCCCGTGCAAAAAGACACGAGGTGCACCTTTCCGATTTATTTTAAATACTAAAATCCTGTATTGAATTGCACTGAGGTATTGGCTGCACTTATAGTGTACACACAAAATCTATTAAGAAATCTCATTGTATTTATATTGATTGGGAATAGTGCGTCAGGTGCTGGATCTTGACGAGATACACTGCTCAGTTCGTATATTGTTCTGCACACAAAAAAAATCACATCACAACTTTCACACCAATTGCAATGCGAAACAAATTCCGGCGATAAGACACGTTAGCACCAGGGATTTTACACCTGCTTTATGCTGGTGTTAAGCAGGACAACTACCTGCACCATGAAAGAGAACACAGCCAAGAGGCACACCAGAACACCCACAGGTGCCATAGAGTCAATGAGCATGATACAGGGATACCCATGAGGGCCACAAGACTCATCGCAACAACTTCAGGACCGCCAATGCCCCCCAAACCCGCATCTGAGCAAGTGTGTCCCTGTGGTCATTGTGTTAGCATAATAGACACGAGCCCTGCAATATCACAGTGTGCTGTCACCTCAGCTTTGGCAGTGAGCCTGGACATGTAGCTACGCACGCATCCTCCTGCATGTACAACCGGCGTGTGTTGGTCCGGGGTACACAGGTCAGCGCAGGGGTGTGCCTATTCGGCAAGGGGAACGGGGTGTCTCGGACATGTCCGTGTACAGAAAGTGCGGTAAGTGTGTCTCTGTGTTCTGGTGTGGCCAGCAGTCGATGTTGTAAAGTGGCATGCACCACCTCCAAACGGCACTGTGATGGTGAAGTTGGAATGCAGCAGGACATGCGTGAATAGGCATTACAATGGTGTGCCGTACGAGTGCACGAGATACAACAGCGCACCGTACATAAGTGTGGGGGCTCGTATGAGGGAGGAGCAGCTGTTTGGCAACGTAACAGACAGTGAACTCGCCCATGTGCCACGTGCTGGGCATCTCATCCATGATGACCACGGTCGCAGACATCCCACAACACCAACGACTGGCCTTTGTACACATCTTGTATGAATGCAGCATGGTTTTCAATTCTATGCTCGTTCAGTGGTGTGATATTGGCTGGTTGTGTGACTTGTGCTCCTTGTTGGTGTGTTTCATTTTAGCCATTGTTAATCTATATGTGTGTTGTACTTAATTGTGCATGTGTGCCATTCTGCCCATCTCCCCCCCTCCCCCCACTCTCTGCTTCTTCCTCTTCCTAGTGCGGATGTTTCTATAATTTTGTTGCTGCACACATAAATACATGTAAAGAATAAATTAGAATAGTTCCTTGATTCTTTTAGGTTTCAAAATTTCTCTATTGGTTTCTTTTTAATTTTCCATATGAACCGTTTTTTTAATATTCAACAACACATAGAAGTCAGAAGTGCAACGTATTCTATCAACACACTTTCTAGAACATTCTACAATACGTGCAGGTTAAAAGTTCATCAATTTTTTAAAACTTAACCGCTTCAGTGCCCTTGACGAAATGGTCTCGTCATAGAGCGCGGTTGCGCTGTGCCCATGACGAGACTATCTCGTCATGAATCCCGCCCGCTAATGCAACGCCCGGCACAGGGCGGGGAAAGGGCGTGGCACTGAAGAGGTTAACGATATTTTTTTGTAACATTTTCTTGAACATTTAATGACACGTGCAGGTTAAAATTTGACGTTTGTTTTAAGTTCGAACAGTGCCTTCCAAATGCAAGTAGCAGGTGTGGTTGAGCTGAGCAAATTTTATCCTATGATATGTACTCCAATTTGAAACTGCTTTTTCTTAACCAATCACAAAGATGCTTTTCCACAAAACTAATGTGCACCCTACTTTTAAAAAAGAATGCTTTTCATGATATCTTTAGAGATAAGTTATAAATAGGAATTAGCATTTAAAAAACCTTTGAAATTCACTGAAAAAAACATAGGTTTCAGAGGTGTTATAGTTAGGAATTGGCGTTTAAACAACCTTTGAAATTCACTGAAAAAACCAAAGGTTTCAGGGGCGTTATAGTTAGGAATTGGCATTCAAAAAACCTTAGAAATTCACTGAAAAAAACATAGGTTTCAGGGGTGTTTTAGTTAGCTGGACATTTCCCTCGTGCAAAACCCTAGAAATTCCCCTGTTATAGTTAGTTCAGCTAACTATAACTTGCGCCCCCGCAATGCACTGCTGATGACGTCACATATTACATCACTCATGACATGGTCAGTGACATCACTGATGACATCACTGATGACATCACTGATGACATCATCCAGTGACTGTGTGTTTCTGTAAATTTTAAATATGTTTTATATATTTATAGTGAAATGCCTGTGGAAGAATGAGTGGCTGCACAAGTGTGCAATTTGAGGATTCGCAATTATTTGCGATTTCTCAAATTGCGATTGCATTTAAGGAATCGCAATTTGTGATTCCTTAAATGCAATGCAGGAACCACTTTAGAAAAGCGATTTCGCTAATAGGGGGGCGCAAATTACCATGAAGTTGAACTTGATGGTAATTTGCAATTTTCAAAGTTTCATGTTGCGCACACACATGCTCTTGAGGCATGTGTATGCTCAACATGGGTGCACATCACTATTTCAGGGGTGCAACAGGGTGTCATTTTGACACCCTTGCACCTTTGAAATTGCATGCGCAATTTGCGAGACCCAATAACTTTTCGTATCAATTTCCAAATCAGTGAATCCTTCATTATTATTTTTGATTAATTTATTTATATATGTTTTCTATATTCTTCTTTAATTCATACAGTTCAAATGGAAAAACAATTTCAGATCTCGAAATGAATATACAGTTCTTCCAATTGGTTGAGGTCGTGTGGTGTCAGTGTTCATAAATTGAGGATGTGCCGCGATTCCTTTTGACACAGGAATTTTTCCCGATTTCCCCCATGTTCATTTATTGGCACTGTTTCATTCCCATAGAACTTTAACAACTTCCAGTCACTTTGATGATACTGCCCATATGTTTTGCTATCGCGTTGGATCTGTCTTTATTTGTTGTGGCTCTGACATGTTCCATTATTCGTCTTTTTAATGCACAGATTGTACTGCCCACATACTTCATTGGGCCTGGGCACTCCATTACATACACGGTGAAATGCATTTTGCATGTTATTAATTCTCTTATTTCCCAGATTTTGTTATTGCCTAGTTTGATTTCCTTTGTTGGTTTGGCAATCTGACAGACCTTGCAGGTGTGACACTTTATAAATCCGTTCGTGTTTAGCCATGAGTTATTTTTCTTTTTTCCTTTAAAATGGCTATCCCACTAGTTTGCCCACAGTGTCATCTAGTTGTAAAATTCTCCAAATCTTTTTCAGGATTTTTGTTATCTCATTATTTTTTTGTGAGTAGTCCATAATTAGCCTAATGGGTTCAGAGTCAGTTGTCTCTTTTTCTTTCTTTTTCCTTGTGGTCAGACATTCATCACATGACTGGTTTTTGCCAGCATCTTTTAACAACATTTTGATTGCATTTTCTGTTTTTAAATCTGTCCGCAGTTATTTTGCTGTGTCTCTGCCACTCCTCTTCCTCACTACTTATCCTTTGAATCCTGAGGAATTCGCCATATGGGATACTTGATATTAATGATTGTTGGTTGAAGCTGGTGGCCTCTAAAGTGGCATTAGTTGCCGTACTTTTGCGATGGAGAGTCATATGAATTTGATTTCTTTTGATGTAGATTTCTGTGTCCAGGAACACCACTCGGTCACTGCTGATTTCATAAGTGAATTTTATATTTTCTTCATTGGGGTTAATCTTTTCAAAATATTCCTGAAATTCCGACTTTGTTCCATCCCAGATTATTAATAAATCATCTATAAAACGTATCCAGCTGAAGATTTTGTTCTCTGATAATTCATTTTGTGCACTCCATGCCACTTCTTTCTCCACCATCCCATAGCTAGGCAGGCATAGCTGGGACTGAATGAAAATCCGATCGCGGTCCCATTGTTTTTTTTTTGTTGTTTTTTTTACTTCAAAGTATTTTATTAATTTTATAGACAGGTACATTGGCATTTCCGTTGTGAGGTATCAGCCAAACGTGGTTGGTGTTGCAGTAGTTACAGGTACTTGGTATACGTGTTTAGCTGCACCCCTTTACATTGACTTGCTGGGAGATTAAGGACAGGATGAAAGAAAGAGAGAGGATAGAAAAGAAAGGGTGGAGATAGGTTACAAGAAGTGTTCTATAGCGATGAGCCTAGTCCGGGTTTGTAGGCTTGTGTGAAAAAACCCACACCCCCAAGTGGCCTCACGGGGGTTCACAGGAGTCCAGATACGCGTCAAGCGACTTCCACATCCCCCTAGTAGCTGGTCTCCAGGGTGAGTTTTGCAGTGCAGTGCTATCTGCGCCTCTGAGGTACGTCACCCAGTTGACCCAGCCATTGTATGATGTCTTAGCTGTATCCTTCCAGTTGGACAGGACCAGTTTTACTGCCGCGGTCAGCAGGAGGTCTAGCAGATCCCTGTCATGCTGTGAAGCAAGTCCTGTGGTCATAAATGCGGTGGTGAGGGAAGAGAATTCTGGTTTTAGTGTGCAACCCAGTGCCTTTTTTATGAAATCAAAGATTTTTCTGCAGTTCCAGCATAGGTCGTTTTCTCTGAGGCCCAGTGAGGCTAACCAAACCGGGGTCCAGTAAGTCTTGTGGAGTAGCCAGAATTTTGTTTGGGATAGTACTGGGGAGATTTTATTACATGAGGGGGAGGCCCAAAGCAAAGCCAGCTCTTGCTCATTTAGTGAGATATTGCCTTGATTTACACAGTAGTTAGTTGACTGGCGATAGATCTCCTCGCCAAACAGGAAGATGTTTTTAGTTAAACAAATTGCTATCATTTCTAATAACATTTTGTTATTGTCTCTGTAATGGATGTTTCTCCCTTCCAAAAAGTAATTGCATGCCTTAAGTCACATGTCATTCCCTATGTTTGTAGAAAGGGATATGACATCCATTGTGATCAAATTATAGGTCTCTTGCCATGGTGTATTTTGAAGGATCCTTAATACGTTGCTAGTGTCTTTTTACATACGAACTGAGCCCAGATACGAATGGCATCAAAAAGTGGTCAATATAATTTGCGATTGGCTCAAGCAATGAACCCTTTGCAGATAAAATGGGTCGACCAGGCAGCTTTTTTTGGTCCTTATGCAATTTTGGCAAGAAATACAAAGTGGCAGTTACTGGGTGATCCACAGTCAAATATTTACGTGCTTCCTCGTCCATCAAATTTCGTGATGTCCATTCCAGAATTATTTCATCCAGCTCTCTCTTTATTGTCATTTTTGGATTGCTTTTCATTTTTTCATAATATTTTACATCTCTTAATTGGCGGTGTACTTCCGTAGTGTATGCTGCTCGATCCCAAATTACTACATTTCCGCCTTTGTCCGCAATCTTAATCTCTATTTGGTTATCCTGTGTGAGGCTCTCCAATGCCTGCCTTTCTGCTTTTGTTAAATTATCTTTATATTTTGTTCCTTTTAATTTATACAGATCTTGAATAACCGCCTCCTGGAACAAGTCAACTTTGTTCCCTGGTGTCAATTGGGGATAGAATTTTGATTTAGATCTTTTTCCACTTAGGCCTGCACCTAGTTGTGAGCATGCTGATTGTAATGAAATGTCCTCGCCCTCTTGTGCATCTAGATTCATTAGGGTTAAAAAACTTTCAGAATCTTTGACTAATAAGGTCGAAACTGATTGTACCGATATTTTTGGTTGTTTTTGCATATTTTGATTTTCCATAAAAAATGAGGCTAATTTGATTTTACGAATTTACAGATACAAATCAATCCTTACTTGTGCCATATTAATGTTTTGTGTGGGGCAGAAATGTGTACATATATATATATATATATATATATATATATATATATATATATATATATATATATATATATATATATCTCCATTCTTTTTCCATAGACTTCTTTAAAAAAGGCTACAGCAAAAACTGATGAACGGAATTACAACAAATTCGGCAGGAAGCTAGATCTTGGTCTGCAGACTGTGCTTTTGGTAATTTTTTATAAATCCATTCATTTGTCTTTGAGAAATTTTGGGTAAAAAATAATTGTATATTTTGCTAGTTGAGGTGGCAATTACGATCCGGTAAAAATTTTCCCCGTACGACTCGTATCCGGTCTTTTTACCGTACGAATCGTACAAGTCCTGTACAAACTGCCAATTACGATTCCCATGGGAAAAAGACCATACGAATCGCATTGGGAATAATTCCCCACACGTCCTCGGGTCGGAAAATGTGTCCGACACGTCCTCGGACGAATCACCGTACAAATGTGAAAAGTGAAGTCCGACCGCGGAATCACGATCCATCCCGTGCGTCAGAAGTTACAACCGTATGGAAAAAACACCGTCCGCACCGAACACCCATAGCAACCATGGAGACATGTGCCCGCATACGCGCCCAACAGCCCCCCCAGCCCCTGTACGTTCGAGTCATACCCCCGTGTATGTACACCCCCCGTGTATGTACACCCCCCTGTATGTACACCCCTGTACGTGTCGTACCCCCACCCGTGTATGTACACCCGTGTACGTGTCGTACCCCCGTGTATGTACACCCCTGTACGTTCGAGTCGTACCCCCACCCGTGTATGTACACCTGTGTACGTGTCGTACCCCCCGTGTATGTACACCCGTGTACATTAGAGTCGTACCCCCACCCGTGTATGTACACCCGTGTACGTGTCGTACCCCCGTGTATGTACACCCCTGAACGTGTCGTACCCCCCCCTGTATGTACACCCCTGTACGTGTCGTACCCCCGTGTATGTACACCCCTGTACGTGTCCTACCCCCGTGTATGTACACCCGTGTACGTGTCCCACCCCCATGTATGTACACCCCTGTACGTGTCGTACCCCCCCTGTATGTACACCCCTGTACATGTCGTACCCCCGTGTATGTACACCCGTGTACGTGTCGTATCCCCCGTGTATGTACACCCCTGTACGTGTCGTACCCCCCCTGTATGTACCACCCCTGTACGTGTCATACCCCCGTGTATGTACACCCCTGTACGTGTCGTACCCCCGTGTATGTACACCCCTGTACGTGTCCTACCCCCGTGTATGTACACCCCTGTACGTGTCCCACCCCCGTGTATGTACACCCCTGTACGTGTCGTACCCCCCCCTGTATGTACACCCCTGTACGTGTCGTACCCCCGTGTATGTACACCCCTGTACGTGTCATACCCCCGTGTATGTACACCCCTGTACGTGTCGTACCCCCGTGTATGTACATCCCTGTACGTGTCGTACCCCCCCCTGTATGTAAACCCCTGTACGTGTCGTACCCCCCGTGTATGTACACCCCTGTACGTGTCGTACCCCCGTGTATGTACACCCCTGTACGTGTCCTACCCCCGTGTATGTACACCCCTGTACGTGTCCCACCCCCGTGTATGTACACCCCTGTACGTGTCGTACCCCCGTGTATGTACACCCCTGTACGTGTCCTACCCCCTGTGTATGTACACCCGTGTACGTGTCGTACCCCGTGTATGTACACCCCTGTACGTGTCGTACCTCCCCCTGTATGTACACCCCTGTATGTGTTGTACTCCCCGTGTATGTACACCCCTCTACGTGTCGTACCCCCGTGTATGTACACCCGTGTACGTGTCGTACCCCCGTGTATGTACACCCCTGTATGTGTCGTACCCCCGTGTATGTACACCTGTGTACGTGTCGTACCCCCCGTGTATGTACACCCGTGTACGTGTCGTACCCCCCCGTATGTACACCCGTGTACGTGTCCTACCCCCGTGTATGTACACCCCTGTGCGTGTCGTACCCCCGTGTATGTACACCCCAGTACGTGTCGTACCCCCCGTGTATGTACACCCGTGTACGTGTCGTACCCCCGTGTATGTACACCCCTGTACGTGTCGTACCCCCCCTGTATGTACACCCGTGTACGTGTCATACCCCCGTGTATGTACACCCCTGTACGTGTCGTACCCCCGTGTATGTACACCCTTGTACGTGTCGTACCCCCCGTGTATGTACACCCGTGTACGTGTCGTACCCCCCCCCCTGTATGTACACCCGTGTACGTGTCCTACCCCCCCCCTGTATGTACACCCCTGTACGTGTCGTACCCCCCGTGTATGTACACCCGTGTACGTGTCCTACCCCCCCTGTATGTACACCCCTGTACGTGTCGTATCCCCGTGTATGTACACCCCTGTACGTGTCGTACCCCCGTGTATGTACACCCGTGTACGTTAGAGTCGTACCCCCACCCGCGTATGCATGGAGCGTACCCCCACCACAACATTCTAAGTACGGAGCGCATCCCAGGCCCCAACATCACAACCGCATGTACGAGTCGTACCAAGCCACACACAAGGACAGCACTGTACAACAAAATGGCCCATGTACACACCGTACACACGCTAAAAACGCACGTACACAACCAGGACAAACCAAAACAACACAAGAATACACCATTCGAATGGCACAAAGCCACTAAACATGTCCAACAACCACTAAAACAACACATTCACTGACCTGCAACTGCCAAAAACAAACAGAGGCCCAAAACACCACCACTCCTTATAACACACCCACCCAAAGTTCAAACACAGCCACACCCACCAATGGACCAATAAAAAGGGCCCACACACACAAACCATGAGCCTTTGCAACAGACTCACTGCTGCCAGACCCCACAGACAACCTATGGCACCATACTAGAAGCTTTACCCCACCTTACACTTGCACACCTTCACACAACCACCTTCACAAACACCCCCTCATCACGTTCACACACACACCTGCACAACCACACCCACACACCCACAACCATCCACACACACCCCCTCCCACCATCCACACCCACACCCCTCACCATGCCCACTAACAAGAATCCAAAGTTCACTAGCCGAGAGTTGGAGGTCCTTGTCGATGAAATCCTCAGAGTCGAGCCACACCTCTTTGGAACATTGGTCAGACAGACCAACATATCAGCAAAAACAGCCATGTGGCACACCATCGTCGATGCTGTGAATGCTGTTGCGGACACCAGAAGGAACAAGCAGGAATGCCAAGCCAGGTGGTACGATCTGCGGAGGAGGGTCCGAGCCAAGATGACGGATGAACACAACCAGGCCAACGTCACTGGAGGAGGGACGTCCCGCAGACCCGTACACTACCATCCCTGGGAGGAGAGGGTGATGGCCATACTGCCGGTGGAGGCAGTCGAAGGATTAGGAGGACTCCGAGACCCGGGTGAGTACACAAACAACGCACCTCACATGGGGGGAACGTCATCCACAACCAAACTCACAAACAGGCACGCAACCACCCCAAGCTATCGCATGACTCAACCACACTCCATGACCACGCACATGCCATTGGCGCCACCATGCCCCATGCACCCAGCTGGACAATGTCAAGTCACAGGCCACAGAAGACACCAACACATGACACGATAAGCCGGATGGCGGGAGGGTGGGCCCCAAAAATCACATAGTGCAACTCAGAAGCAGACAACAATGCCCTCTGCCCATATGGCCTAGGTCACAGCCAGACAAACAGTGTGTCCCCACACAGGAAAGACTTGCCAGCAAATGGCGGACGCCTTGCATTAACACATGGGGGTGAAGGCACGTTTTTGCACATGACAGCAGATAATGAACAGCCAACACTGTGAAAGAGTGGCAGCACACACCACCACAGCAGCAGCGCAGACACAGACACTACACCCAATGGGTGCCTGGGGATCAGAAACAAACTCACATCAACAAGCCAAGGGCCATTCAAAGATCTGCTAACAGTGTGTGCCCAGGAAGCTGGGCTGAGGTGACAGAGGGTGACACACAGAGGGAGGGAGAGGGGGACAGAGAGGGAGGGAGACACAGGGAGACGGATAGAGGGAGGAGGCCGACACACAGAGGGAGGGAGAGGGGGACAGAGAGGGAGGGAGACACAGGGAGACGGACAGAGGGAGGAGGCCGACACACAGAGGGAGGGAGAGGGGGACAGAGAGGGAGGGAGACACAGGGAGACGGACAGAGGGAGGAGGCCGACACACAGAGGGAGGGAGAGGGGGACAGAGAGGGAGGGAGACACAGGGAGACGGACAGACGGAGGAGGCCGACACACAGAGGGAGGGAGAGGGGGACAGAGAGGGAGGGAGACACAGGGAGACGGACAGAGGGAGGAGGCCAAAACACAGAGGGAGGGAGAGGGGGACAGAGAGGGAGGGAGACACAGGGAGACGGACAGACGGAGGCCGACACACAGAGGGAGGGAGAGGGGGACAGAGAGGGAGGGAGACACAGGGAGACGGACAGAGGGAGGAGGCCGACACACAGAGGGAGGGAGAGGGGAACAGAAAGGGAGGGAGACACAGGGAGACGGACAGACGGAGGAGGCCGACACACAGAGGGAGGGAGAGGGGGACAGAGAGGGAGGGAGACACAGGGAGACGGACAGAGGGAGGAGGCCAAAACACAGAGGGAGGGAGAGGGGGACAGAGAGGGAGGGAGACACAGGGAGACGGACAGACGGAGGAGGCCGATACACAGAGGGAGGGAGAGGGGGACAGAGAGGGAGGGAGACACAGGGAGAGCAAATCAGCCTTGTGGTGTGTGGGAATGTCTGCTCGTCAGCAGGTGGACTGCGTGCATGTAGACAAGGGTGGCCAGTGCCAGCACCCCCCCTCTCCTCCATGGCAAAACACAGGGCCATGTCACAACCTGTGCACGAGCACAACGACAGCTACCTGCATCATTGAAGTGTGTGGAACAACTTCATGTGCCCACGTACAGTGCAACATGGAAGGCGCCAATGCACGGCTCGCCACACCTGCCCACTCCACTGCTGACTGCAGTCACACTTGACGCAGCAAGTAAGACTGTGCCACACATAGTTAAAGTCGCCAAAGCTGTGGCCAAGGGACACACCCATGCACAAGTGCACTGTGAGTGGAATGCAAGACAGATCCAAATTCCCAGAGGAAATGTTCCAACTTTGAAACTAATGAAACATGGATGTTGCATGGAACAAAATTAACACTGTCTCTCTCACACACAGGTCAACATCGTGGTTCACCCCCCAACACTGGGGGGGGGAGACTCACAGGACCCGGCTCTGTGGGAGGCCGATCCCACCGGCAGCGACGACTCTCACCACTCTGTGGACGACCCCGACCAACCTGGCCCCTCTGGTGTCCAACGACCTGCAGCACCTGCGTCAGGTACAACGGGGCCAACCACCACCCCCACTCCTGCCACATCCCAGGAGACACCCAGGATCCCTGCCCCACCACCACAAAGCAGCCAGTCTGTCCAGGAGGGACAAGGTTCTCCGGGCACCCAGGAGGAGGCAGGCAACACCGCAAATGCCATCCCTCAGGGGTCCCGGAGACCCGATGTGCCCACAACGGCAGACCAGGCGCAAGTGGGCAGGGGTGGTGGGAGTGGAGGACGGCGGAGGCGCCAGCCTGACCAGTTGGCTGGGGAACCGGTATATTCCCATGTCTGAAACATCCTGGACACATACCGGCAGGACACCACGGGCATGGCCCAGGTTGTGTCCACCCTCAACGATATGAAGGGGACCCTCGATGAGATCAAGACCCAGCAGGCCCAGCAACATGCGGAGCAACATGCCTGTCTACTGCAACACCAACGGAGGATGGAGGACAGACAGGCTGAGCTCGTGACGGTGTTCACGGGAATTCACAGTACACTCCGTCGGATGGCCGACAACATGGGCAACCCTCCCTGTGCCAGAAGGCGTAGAACATCACCACCCACAGGGAGGGATCAGGAGGAGGAGGAGGAAACATCAGATGGAGCATCCCAAACATCGTCACGGCCTGCTTCTGAGGGTCCCCGCAGGAGGGCGGGTCGTCCACGGAAAAGACCGTGAGGGTCGGCGCTACAGCACCATCTCTCAGGACACCTGGCCTGGCACCTGGCCCACTGGAGCAACAGCAGCACAGCATCAAAAGACATTCTCTGCCACATGGCCTTGCTGGTCACTGTCTGACCAATGTTGACAAAGACTGTGGCATGGACTCTGAGGATTTCTAATGGCAAGGACACCAACTCCCCTAGTGAACTTTGGATTCCACACACCCGGAAAGCCCCTCATGTCAACCCCCCCCCCCCACTAAAATAAAAAGTCACACCATGAAGAGAAGATGCCTGCTGGTTGCATTATTACCTTACATGTGTCTTGTAAAGTCTAAACATGCCTGAGTTCTCTTTTGACTTCAACCATCCACTCCCTGGGGCCTGAGTCTGGCACAGGACACACGGGTCACAGTGTATTAGGCAAGACAGACATGGAGCACCATACACACCCGTGATGGGCCCAACCAGCTGAGGGGGTGGCCGCACAACCGTACCGACAGACATATTGAGTACAGCAACAGTCATGCGCAGAGGTCAGGGATCATGTCGAGTGTCCTGGGGGGCACCCAGGTATGTGTAGACAGGTGGCAGAACCATGTCCTGCAAGCTTGAGTCAGGTGGATGCAGAGAATGGTGGCCTGGCCAACGTTGGATGCATGGGGATGGCACATGTCACAATACCCACACAGTCATGGACATCATGCACAATACACAGTCTAATCCCACACAAACAGCTTGCATCTTGCTACTCTACACATAGACACATAGCCACTATCACGAAAAACCATGCCAGACATGCCGGATGCACCGTGGCAACACACCAGCATTGACTGAGAAGAGGCACCTTGGAGGCATAGGGATACCTTTATTAGTCATGTATTCGGGATTGCAGAGGCAACTCGAAGTACACATGAACAGTTCATGTGGAGTAACATGTGGGTCCAACACTGGCACCCCCCTTCTGCAGCACAAATGCGTGATAGCCATGGAACTGGCACACAAGTGTCGGCTAACAGCTAAACACCCCCAGCTGCTCACGGAGAGCCTGCCATACACCATTGATCCGCTGATGTGGAAGTCCCGCAGCATGTCAAGCCAATGCAAACCGTATGTGTCCGAGGGCAGTGTTACACACATTGATGCCATCATCACAATCCACAATCCCATCACTGATGACTGTCAACAAGTCTGACCATCAATTCAGGTGTACCCAGATGCATGTCATGTGTACCATGGTGATGCAACATGTCTGCAGAGGAACCAAACATTGACAGGGGCAGTGTGCATACATCGTGAACAACTGCCACACCCAATACACCCCTGATGCATCCCTTACCCTAAGGAGACTTCCAAACGTGTCCGTGCCTGTAACGCTGAGTCAGCACACGATGACGTGTCCATGAGGAATAGCAGTGCCACAACAATGCAACCAGTAGACGGCATGCGCAAGTACCTGGGGAAGAGAGACACACAAGAAGTCAGCCACAAAAAGCACAGCCACTTGCATGTGCATGTACTCGACACATGGATGACAACATGCTAGGTCACAATTATGACTGGGGAAATACAACCATCACTGGCACCATCACTCCAGTGACACACCCACACACACCTCTGACTCACGTGCCATACATGCAGGTGGAGACACACATCGCAACACATGCCACACGGGGACCAATGCGTGCACACTCAGACACTGGTACTCACCACTAAGCAAAGAAGTCGCGTATGAGCCGAGTCCGGATGTCCTCTTGCGGCTCCACATCCTCCACATCACTAGCCCCATTGCCAAGCCCTTCATCCTCCACGGGTGGATGGTCCTGGTCATCTTGATCCAGGATGAGTGGCACAGCTTTCTCAACTGCCATGTTGTGCAGCATGCAGCAGACCATGAAGATTTTGCAGACCTTCGCCGGGGCATACGGGAGGGCGCCGCCGGTCTTGTGGAGGCATCTGAATTGGCTCTTGAGGAGGGCAAACGTCCTCTCTATCACTCGCCTTGTCCGGCCATGGGCGGTGTTGTAGCGGAGCTGGGCCGGCGTGATGGGGTTGCGGAGAGGTGTGATCAGCCATGGCATGTTGGGATAGCCAGCGTCCCCTACATGGAAAGCACATGGACATAAGCAGGACAGGAGAAGCGGTCATGCTGGAAGTCTACGCAAAATACAGGACAGACAGACTGTACCCACCAACAACACATGCTCGTTCGTTGCGCAGCTGCGTCATCATTTCAGGCACCCTGCTACGCCTCATGATGTAGGCATCGTGTGCTGATCCTGGAAAACGAGCACAGACATGTGAAATCACCATGTTGGACAGACACACCACAAGGGCATTGATGGAGTGGTAGTGCTTGCGATTCCGGTACGCTACCTCCTGTGCCTGTGGTGGTACCAAAGCCACATGTGTCCCATCTATGGACCCAATGACATGGGGCATCCCTCCCAGGGCATAGAATCCACGCTTGACCCCAGTCAACATTTCAGGGGTAGGAAAATGGATGAAGTCATCCAGGTGAATCAACATGGCCTCTAAGAAATCATGCAGCACATGGCAAAACATGCTCTGGGACATGCCACCAACATGAGCTATGGTATTTTGAAAGGTACCCGTGGCTAGAAAATGTAGGGCTGCCATTACCTTCAGCTTGGGTGTCAGTGCCGTAGGATACCTGTGCAGCGGTTGCAGGTGTGGTGCCAGTCTCGCCGTCAAATCCAGAATCAACCGTTGGGGGAAGCGGTAGCACCGGATACAGTCATTCTCCCGCATGGCAGCCAAGTCCGGAATTGGTCGGGGAAGAGGCGGCGCTCTGCAGTAATTTGGAAGTGACAAGGAAGAGTGAGTGCACCACAACAACAATTAATTTGTACTGAGCACATGTTAATCTGTCTATACACATATGCTACATACGGAGTCAGGTATGTGCCACATGCCCTGGACACGTATGGCTGCCAGGTGACATTCCTACCAAGACCCAGCTACACACGGAGATTGTGAACCTCCACATGCCATGGCATGGGATTAGCTGTGTCCCAGTGCAAGTGAACAGCCAGACGCAAGACAGGAGTGACATACATCCACACATCAGCAGAAGTAGGATGTCGATTGCAGAGACTGGTAGCGGAACACTAGAGCCACAGGTCACATGACATTACACTAGGACAGCCCACACACCTTGCCATGAAGGTGTACATGTCATGACTCACCACACGTTCATAGAGAGGATGCAGACATGTCCTTGTTACGCTACTCCGTGTCCCATGCATACATACGCACCTCACATCCGATGCCACATGTGGCATGGTGTGCGGAACAGTGTGCAATGTCAATCTACACACAGACACATGTTGGTTGCTGCAACAGCTGCAGCTTTTGAGGGTGCTCCAACATCAACCTAATGGGAACCCCCCACACATACATGACATATTCACATTGTGCACCGTGGGTAGTGACATGTCAGGTGTGGTAACCCCTGTACCGGGCATCAGGGGACACTTCCGTGTGTTGGTTACCGTGCCATGCCAGTGACACTCATCACAAGTGTGCAGTACGACATGCACACATGTCAAAGGAGTCAAGGGCATGCCTGGCACACATTGCACCGTCACACATTACATGTGTACACATCTCATCATACATCTGGTGCCTTCTCGACTCAGGAGTCATGTGCCACATCACAGCCTGTCACACCAGTGCCCCACACATGTAGTACTGCCCAGACAATGCCTTGATGTCCATCCATGGACAAGTATGTCAGCCCTATTCCTTCCTGTGTGCTGCCTGTCACCACTGTGATGTGTGAAAACCACCGTACTGCTGCTAAGAGGGCCTGTGTACGTTCCCATATCACTATGGGAGTGCTGCCGTATGTGTACCCATAGTGATAGTGAGCGTACAGGCATGTGTACGGTCAGTAAGTACGCATACGCAAGAACACCCATAGTGGTACGGCCCGTACACACGCCTGTACGTTCACTATCACTATGGGTGTCCTCGCGTATGCGTACTCATAGTGGTACGGCCTGTACACATGCCTGTACGTTCACTATCACTATGGGTGTCCTCGCGTATGCGTACTCGTAGTGGTACGGCCCGTACACACGCCTGTACGTTCACTATCACTATGGGTGTCCTCGCGTATGCGTACTCGTAGTGATAGTGAGCGTACAGGCGTGTGTACGGGCCGTACCACTGCGAGTACGCATACGCGAGGACACTCATAGTGGTACGGCCCGTACACACTATGGATGTCCTCGCGTATGGGAGTTAGTCTCTCAAGTGTGAGGCCTTACAGCACGTATGTCCTATGTGGTGGCCTGTGACATGATGTGCATGAGTGTGCGGTACGCATAGTGCGGGGATGGTAGCGTGTGTTGTAGTCATTCCCATTCAGGAGCATGGAGTTGTGTGGCCACTACAGTCCCCAGGGGTATATTTTCCTAGGTATCATGTGTGTAATCCGAATATGTCGACAATCTCTGTGTCTACAGCATAGGTTGTGCTCTGTGCCATTGTCCCCTGGCCAAATGTATATTGACGTGAAATGTAGTACAAGTGTCCACTGTACAGCCTGACCTGATTTTCCTTGTTCATACTCACGGTGGACATTGCCTGTGTGTCTTGTTACAATCATCTGATGATGCCCATTTGTACATGATTATTTGGACAGGCGCACCTTGGGTATTTTGTGTGCAATCTTGAATTGTTGCATCCCATGTGTATTTCACCCAGACTAAGGGATGTAAGTGCTTCCTGTATCTCCAAATAATTGTCTCATGTAGGGGGTGGGTGGTGCGGGCATGGCCTTCATGTCACAACCTGATATCTCCTTGCTAGGACTGGCCAGTGTGTGATGTTTGTCTGGACATGCACTCAAAGTGCAGTGGGCCAGTCATGGTGGGCATGTTTTCAGTATAACCTATGCTGCATGTGCCTCTTGTTCCTGGATATGGTCCCTGCTCATCCCTATTTCCTGCCACGCTGTGTGGTGCAGATGCAGTGCTGGATTGTCCCCAGGGCCTTGCTCCTCAGTCAAAATTCCATTCCATCTCATTTGCTATTGTGTCATGCTCTCCATAGTTTTTCAGTGGCATGGTGGGTCAAACAACTGTGTCTTGCATGCCCTACATATGTACCTTGTTTTGTAGATGTAACTCTTCTTTTGTTTCAGGCTATGCACTGTGACCTATGTAGATTGGACTCATGTGACGTATGTATACATTTTTAAAGTGATTAATTTATGTCTCATCACCCTGCCCACAGCATCGTCGGGGGACACGGAGGGAGACATGGGCACAGACGGAGCAGAGGGACCGAGCACCAGTGCCAGCGGTGACATCGGGGCTGGCACATCAAGTGGGACTGAGGCGGAGGAGAGTGAAGCCGGGGACCTGTCAACTGGCACAACAGAGTATGAAGCTGACGGGTCCGAGGATGATCTCTCCGAGTGGGCGGCGGCTGCACCAGCAGCTGACAGCGGCACTACATCTCGCCCCGCCCCCTCCATTGCCATCAGCCGCCTCCCACTTGCTCGTGTCCCTTCCCAACATGCCCGGTCACCACATGTCTCCTTCCTGCCAGGCACCGCACCCCTGCCCCTGTCTCCACTGCTGCCGCCAATGCCGAGTCTGTGGACATCCAGCGGCAGTTGCAGATTGGTCAGGCTGCAATCCTTAATGTCCTCCATGGCCACAGCCAGGTCCTCAACAACATGGAGGCATACTTGGAGGGCATTCATTCATCGCAGGCTGACCAACGCAGCTTGCTGAGGTCGATAGACTCGACACTGACTGCAGCAGTGGGTCTCCTGCAGCGCTACGTCCCACCCCCTACCCCTGCCCCATCCACACTTCCCACTCCCATGCCTGTCCCACGTACACCCAGACGTCAGCATGCACCCACCACAACACACACAGGCACCACACCAGCAGGGAAGGTCCACCGCACACCTCCTGACACGCACACACAGGGTGAAGTAGGCACACCCACTGGGTCGGGGGGCAAACGTGTGACACGCAGCCAGAGTGGGAGTCTGCATTCCACCCAATCCACTCCCTCCAAATCCCCTCCCCTCAGCTCTCCTGGCCACATCTCCCCCAAAGACTCCTTCATGGCCGCTCTGTCCCTGAGCCCCACAGTGACACCACCACGCAAGCGGTCAAGGAAGTCCCCGGTCAGGGTGGTTGATTCCCCCCCCTGTCTACACCCTCCCCCAGTGGCGCCGCGACCCATCCCTCTGAACCCCCCCTCCTTGGGGCCTGTGATTCCTTCGGGTGCAGGGGATACCCTGGAGGACCTTGCTAAGGTGTGCAGCGAGATCCTGGCCTCCGCCTTTGGCCCTGCCCCACCCCCTGTGGTGGAGTCCTCCATCCCTGCACCCACGACGCCTACCCTTCACCCTCCTGTCCCTGCGGTGCCTGGTTCTTCCCCCCCACATGATGCCCTCACCCCTGTGGAAGACGACGGAATGTAACTGTGCAGGCAAGCTAGGGGACACGCATCCCACTCTGTCCCCCATCCAGCTGTGACTTCTGGACTGCCCTATGGGCTTTGTAAATATTGAACTTCCTACAAACAAGATTTTTTGGTTCATGCTGAATAAAGCAATTTATTTTTTACCCCTTGGAACACTACTGCTTTGCTGGTATTGCTGTTGGTGGGGCTGCTACATGGTTTTGGGTGGTGTTCATG
Source organism: Triturus cristatus (assembly GCF_964204655.1). Lineage (NCBI taxonomy): Eukaryota > Metazoa > Chordata > Amphibia > Caudata > Salamandridae > Triturus > Triturus cristatus. The sequence goes on from NC_140590.1 coordinate 668,626,872, forward strand.
TGTTGGGTGTGTGGGAAATGTAGTAGTGTGCTGGTCATAGGGGGGACCCTGGGATCTGTGTGCCATCACACGTGTTAGCTAGGTTTCTGTGTTCATGTAAGCAGTTGCTGCATGGTGAAATTGTCCAAAGGTGTATTCCTTCCTCTGTGTACCCTGACATCTTCCCTGCAGGGTGTTCCCAATATTTAGCGCTGAGCTGTGTGTACATTAGCTGGGTGTGTGACGGACTCCTTCTACTTTGCACATGCATGCTGAGCGATGTCTCAACCTGCATCATTCGTGGCATTCTTGGCAGTCATTGTACTTGTGTATGTGGACTATTGACATGACTTCATGTGGACATGTTTTCTTTTCTGCGCTATCTATGCGTATACTCCCAGCCTCGCACACATGTGGTACATGTACTGCAGGGTCTTTGTGCACCTGACTGAAATTTGTGGGCATGGTATCTGTGGCTACTCCACCCTTTGCGTTCCATGTGCACTGCTGTGAGTGTTAGGCACACACCCCTCTTGTGACTGGGCACTGCTGGGAGGACTCTGCACACACCCCTCCTGTGTCTGGGCACTGCTGGGAGGACTCTGCACCCACCCCTCCTGACTCTGGGCACTGCTGGGAGGACTCTGCACACACCCCTCCTGACTCTGGGCACTGCTGGGAGGACTCTGCACCCACCCCTCCTGACTCTGGGCACTGCTGGGAGTGATAGGCACCCACCCCTCATGACTCTGGGCACTGCTGGGAGGACTCTGCACCCACCCCTCCTGGCTCTGGGCACTGCTGGGAGGCCTCTGCACCCACCCCTCCTGTGTCTGGGCACTGCTGGGAGGCCTCTGCACCCACCCCTCCTGTCTCTGGGCACTGCTGGGAGGACTCTGCACACACCCCTCCTGTGTCTGGGCACTGCTGGGGGGACTCTGCACCCACCCCTCCTGCGTCTGGGCACTGCTGGGAGGACTCTGCACACACCCCTCCTGTCTCTGGGCACTGCTGGGAGGACTCTGCACACACCCCTCCTGTGTCTGGGCACTGCTGGGGGGACTCTGCACCCACCCCTCCTGCGTCTGGGCACTGCTGGGAGGACTCTGCACCCACCCCGCCTGACTCTGGGCACTGCTGGGAGGACTCTGCACCCACCCCTCATGACTCTGGGCACTGCTGGGAGTGTTAGGTACCCACCCCTCCTGTGTCTGTGCACTGCTGGGAAGACTCTGCACCCACCCCTCCTGTGTCTGGGCACTGCTGGGAGGACTCTGCACCCACCCCTCCTGCGTCTGGGCACTGCTGGGAGGACTCTGCACCCACCCCTCCTGACTCTGGGCACTGCTGGGAGTGATAGGCACCCACCCCTCATATGTCTGGGCACTGCTGGGAGTGATAGGCACCCACCCCTCGTGACTCTGGGCACTGCTGGGAGGACTCTGCACACACCCCTCCTGACTCTGGGCACTGCTGGGAGGACTCTGCACCCACCCCTCCTGACTCTGGGCACTGCTGGGAGTGATAGGCACCCACCCCTCCTGACTCTGGGCACTGCTGGGAGGACTCTGCACACACCCCTCCTGCGTCTGGGCACTGCTGGGAGGACTCTGCACCCACCCCTCCTGACTCTGGGCACTGCTGGGAGTGATAGGCACCCACCCCTCATATGTCTGGGCACTGCTGGGAGTGATAGGCACCCACCCCTCATGACTCTGGGCACTGCTGGGAGGACTCTGCACACACCCCTCCTGACTCTGGGCACTGCTTGGAGGACTCTGCACCCACCCCTCCTGACTCTGGGCACTGCTGGGAATGATAGGCACCCACCCCTCCTGACTCTGGGCACTGCTGGGAGGACTCTGCACACACCCCTCCTGCGTCTGGGCACTGCTGGGAGGACTCTGCACCCACCCCTCCTGTGTCTGGGCACTGCTGGGAGGACTCTGCACACACCCCTCCTGTCTCTGGGCACTGCTGGGAGGACTCTGCACACACCCCTCCTGTGTCTGGGCACTGCTGGGGGGACTCTGCACCCACCCCTCCTGCATCTGGGCACTGCTGGGAGGACTCTGCAAACACCCCTCCTGTCTCTGGGCACTGCTGGGAGGACTCTGCACACACCCCTCCTGTGTCTGGGCACTGCTGGGGGGACTCTGCACCCACCCCTCCTGTGTCTGGGCACTGCTGGGAGGACTCTGCACCCACCCCTCCTGACTCTGGGCACTGCTGGAAGGACTCTGCACCCACCCCTCCTGACTCTGGGCACTGCTGGGAGGACTCTGCACACACCCCTCCTGCGTCTGGGCACTGCTGGGAGTTATAGGCACACACCCCTCCTATTTAACAATATGTACGCTTAGAACATACACGTGTGTGGGTTCGCTCCATGGGGGTACGGTTCGTACTTACACTGTTGGGGTGGGAGTAGGCTCCATACGTACGCGGGTAGGGTACGGGTCGTACTTACACTGTTGGGGTACGCTCCATGCATACGCGGGTGAGGGTACGGGTCGTACTTACACTGTTGGGGTGGGGGTACGGTCCGTACATACACGGTTGGGGTGGGGGTACGCTCCATACGTACGGGGGTGAGGGTACAGGTCGTACTTACACTGTTGGGGTGGGGGGTACGCTCCATGCATACGCGGGTGAGGGTACGGGTCGTACTTACACTGTTGGGGTGGGACGTATACATACGCGTGTGAGGGTACGGGTCGTACTTACACTGTTGGGGTGGGGGGTACGCTCCATACGTACGCGGGTGAGGGTACGGGTCGTACTTACACTGTTGGGGTGGGGGTACGCTCCATACGTACGCGGGTGAGGGTACGGGTCGTACTTACACTGTTGGGGTGGGGGTATGCTCCATACGTACACGGGTGAGGGTACGGGTCGTACTCACACTGTTGGGGTGGGGGTACGCTCCATACGTACGCGTGTGAGGGTACGGGTCGTACTTACACTGTTGGGGTGGGGGGTACGCTCCATACGTACGCGGGTGAGGGTACGGGTCGTACTTACACTGTTGGGGTGGGACGTATACGTACGCGGGTGAGGGTACGGGTCGTACTTACACTGTTGGGGTTGGGGGTACGCTCCATGCATACGGTGGTGGGGGTAGGATCCGTACATATCCGTCCCCACGCTATGTGATGCTTGTGCGGGCCGTACCCAGGCCTTTGCCACGTGGGTACAGCCGTCCCGCCATTGTTGGGGTGACGTAGGTGTGGGCGTGGTACGACTCGTACCCACGCTCTTAAGGCGTGGGTACGGGACGTACCTGTATAGTTGTGTTGCCGGTTCGCGTCGTCAGGCACTTCCTTTGTGGCGGACGCTGGCTTTGCTGGACACGAACCCACTCCCTCGTAGTGACCAGGGCATGGGGGTCAGGTATGTCCAGGGCATGTGTGCTGTGTGACATTGGTGGTGGTTTTGTGGCCTGCCCCTGGTCCTGCCCCCCCCCTTTCCTCCCCTCCCTTAGTTGTTCTGACCTTCTGCGGCGTCTGCGTCAGAACCTGTAGAGGAGGTCGACTGCTATGAGGGCCGGGATGACACGTAGGTTCGGGTCCATGTCTGTCCGTCGCGTACAGGTACTCCTTGTTCGCGTCGTCCTGATTTCCCGGCAGTTTTTGGCACCGGAAAATATTTACCGTGCGGGATGACGTCGGTGCGAATCGTAATTCCTGGTTCGTGAATGGCAGGCTGTGTGCGTCCTGACGTCACGTCGGCGCTCTCCCGGATCGCATTTGTATGTTTATTTTCGTCGGTCGGGGTTTTGTACGAATCGTACGGAAATTGAGTTTCCGTGCGAATCGTAATTCCACGTTTGTACATTTTGACGACCGGGTACACGTCGGACGGAGAATATGCTCCGTCCGACGGTTTGTACCCGGTTTTTGCAGGATCGCGATCGGCACCTGAGTCTGTGAGAGTCTCGAGAGACTCTCGCCGGAGCACCAGTTTAAAAATAGAGAGTTCTCATTTGCCCAGGGAGCTTTATTTCCCTTGGCCATCTCTCTCCTGTGGTAATCTGACTCCAGCAAGAGTGAGCACTCTGATTGGCTGCCAGCAACATGAGAAAAATGTTTCTGCCAGCTATTACAGGTCTCGGGTGCTTAGTCCCTTGTCCTAAAGTTATTAAAAAAATAAAGCTATCTGGGGGCCCTCCTAGTACCCATAGGGCCAAAAAGGGAAAAAATGGCAACAAATACAGTGATCCCACACGACTCTCACAGGATAGGAAAAGAAAATAGTGGCTGGGCCACATTTATTTACTATAAGCCCCGTGGAGCCTACCCTCTAGGCTGTATCCATAAAGGGAAGAGGGTCTGCAAGACCCTCTCCCCTAGCCTCCAGAGGCCCTAGAAGGCCCACCCGAATGGTCAAACATGTATGGGAACGAGGGGATGCGCTACCCCTTCCCGAGCCATTAGAGGCCCCAAGGAGCCCACTCCCGGGGCCGAAAATATTGAACATTGGGAAGGGGGTTCTTGTGGCCCCCCTCCCCGAGCCTCTAACGGCCCCTGGGGCTGATTACTTGGGCGACTAATGGCCCCTGGCACCCCATTACCTGTGGCTGTATCAGGAGATTATGAGTGTTACTTGATTACACAGAGCAGAATGACGATAGTTCCCAATGCCCTTTCTAGAATACCTCTGCAAAAGCTCAATAATACCGCATGCAGATATGCCCCAAGGGGGGAAAGGGGATGGGGAGGGAGAAGAGACAGCCAAGATATCGTGTTTTCACTTCTGTGGGCTTCGTGTGCGCATCTCCATCTTCTGTTCAATAGACAATATTCTGGCCACCTCCTTGGTGGAGATTTAGCTGAAAACTGTAAATGCAATAACAAGTCTGAGCTTACATATATATAGCTGTATAAACACTTGCTTGTCTTAGGTCTGTCAATATATGTTATCATTTAATACACTTTATTTTTACCCCAAACTCTTCTTGGCAAAGCTCCTCTTCTTCATTTACGCTCTTAGTAACATTCCGTTTAATAATAAATATTTGCTTTTTTAATTAAACTTTTAAATATTCAATGCCTTTCATGATTGGAATAACAACTAGTGCGCTGCTGAAAGAGGCGAGTTGGCAGACATCTTGGAATTACAATTCTGCCAACTCGACCTCCATTTTCCTCTACTGCCCAAGTACAGATGTTTCCTGAGAATTCTTCTTCCCAAAATACTTGCAATGACATGGTAATTGGTGGAAACCTTCCTAGGGATTTTGACAGGCTGGCTCAAATTCTATGTTTTGGGGTGCCCACCTCAGGGCATAGTGGTTTTCCTGCCCGCACCTGCAAGGGCAGTGAAACCTAAGTTTGCTTTCGCTTAGCGGAAGCATTTTCAAAACTCCTGCCAAGTGGGAGCAAACACTAAGTCCCCTCCCAGCTGGCAAGAGCTGTAAAAATGCTCCTGTCCACTGGGTGTGGACGTTTGATCTGTTTCCGTGCCCATAGTGATAAGGGCAGGTAAACAGATTAAAATATTGCTCCCGCCCGCAGAAAGCAGCATTAGTAGTTGCCTGCTATGGGTGGGAGCAATGCCCTATGCCCTGTATACAGAGAGCTAACTTGGACCTTAGGGGCTGTGTAGCTCCCTCAGCGCCCGCCATCGAGACTATGATGGGTGCCCTGGGTGGGCCAAAGGGCACCCACCTTTAACTTCAAGGGCTCCGGGGGATGGGGTCCCCAGGACTGAAATCAGCCAAGGAGGGGCGCAGTATACTCCCTAGTATACCCCCTACCCCTACAAAATGACACTGTGCCCCGGTAGATGAGGTTGCCATGGCTGAAATCGGCTTGGGGGGACCGTGTGCCCTCCTCCCCTAACATTTATGCCAGCCCAGGGGGATGGGGTCCCTGGGGCTGATATCGGACTGCGGAGGGGGGAGCGTGCCCTCCTCCCCCTAATAATGATGCCAGGGGGATGGGGGTCCCTGGGGCCGAAGTCGGCCTGGGGAAGGGGGTCATGTGCCCCACTCCACATGAAAAATACAGCCGGCCCTGGGGGTTGGGGTCCCCGAGGCCAGGTTGTATGGCCACCCCTGGCAATACGCAGCATAGGGTTGGCTAAATAGAGGGGGTTAGCTGCAGGGCCTGGCCTCAGGCAAGGCAGTGGGTGATTGCAAGTATGGAAATTAAGTATTACTGTATGTTATATGGACCTTAGAAGTCAACTGAAAAAAAACAAAGATTAAAATAACATTATAGTTAGGCCTGATAAAAACCTGTTTTTTTTTTTTTTTTAAAAAGCCTTACAAATGTACTTAAAAAAACACAAAGGTTAAAATAACATTATTGTAAGGTGAATTTGTCAATGACAGCATTAACGTTTTGGACAAATAAAACGCTGAAATTCACCAGTGTCGTGCTTGCTGCACCCGCTCCGTGTGTCCTGTCGCTGCGGAGGAAGAGTTTAAAACTCTCCTCATCTCGAAGCAGAGCGCTTCGCGTTCTGGCGTTTTGGAATACGGTCAGGCTTCACTTCTGGGTCACTTACCTGGGTGCTTCCGGTCCTTTTGCGGGATCCCAGCGTTTCTCTTCCAATTTTCATTGCAGCTTCTGCTTGCAGTCTCCGGAATCCTCATCACGGTTCTTCGGCGGGATCCCGGTGTTCCTCTCTGGATTTTGTTGCAGCTCTCACTCACAGACTCTTGAATCCTCATCACGGTCCTTCAAAGTTCTTCAATCCTGCAAAACAAAGTAAGAGAACAATAAACCAGTCACTCTACATTTACAGTAACAGCGCTGATACGGTGCCAAAGGTCTTTGCTGAAAGATATTTATAAATACTTATCTGAACATTGTTCCCTCATCCTTGGAGATCTGTTTCTTCCTTTGGTTGATTTTGCTTAGCAAAGGGTGTTCCTGTTAAACAGAGGAATACAATATATTTCCTCCTGAAGTTAAAGAGGTCTAAATTATAGTTTCTATGCAGAGTATATTTATTTACTACGCTGTACTAGCAAGTTGCTGTGGGATATTTCTGTCCACTTCAGATCTCCTGTTATCATGGACCATTTCCAGAAATACATAGGTGGGTGTTACTGAGCTTTTCATTTCTTTGTCTTTCCACACCCCATTGTTGCATTGCCTCACTGATGCTGCCACTTTTATTTTCCATAGATAAGTACCACAGATCCCACTCAGACAGTTTTGTCGATATATAGTGGAAGAAGGGAATTGCTCATGTAATTTAGGGAGATACACCTTAACTATACCATTGCTTCAATACAGCTCTTTTCCACATACTAATATATTCTGTCTCTCTTGTTAGGAAATCATCCTGGCTGCCTGGTCCTATCCTTGAGAGAGAAACGTTGTGGGACCCCTTCTTCTTGCTTTCCCTTCTTCCCCTAATTTACTATTGTTGCTTTGACTCTGTTGGGTACAGTGAGTGAATAGGGGAAGTTGCATGTCATTCCTGCAGAAACTTAAGTAAGAGCCTGTCACCAGTTATAGTTAACAGCACTAACTATAACTTGTGCCTCTGCCGTGCACTTCTTATGACCTCACATATGACATCACTTAGGACATGATCTGACATTTATATCAATGATGACATCTAAAATGACATCACTTGTGACATCGCTGATGACATCATCAAATGAGTGTGATAGTTTGTTTTATATTTTACATAGTGGCAGGTAGGTACCATATTGCTTGTCTATCTAATTTTGTGCAGCATGGGTCCAGATAATTGGTGTAAGAGTTTACGAAAGACATGTGCTCCTAATGCGTATAGAGGTATTGAACATGTTATACATTTTTGTATTTAGGATAAACTCTGTGTGCATGAAAAAGTTGACTTGTGTTCATTATGTTTCACAAAGTTTTTGGATTCTGCAGAAAACGTTAGGAATAAAAGTGTACGTAGTACATACTAACTTTGTAAGCAGCCTTGAATTATTAGACAGAATTGTGTCAGCATGACAGTTTCTACATAACAGACAACTGTGTGAACCAGGTACTGGCTTGTGCTTGTTTAGTTTGAGAAGATGGGCTATTTGTAAAGTTTTCAACACAGTATGAAGAGTGCAGGTGGTATGCAGTTTAACACCTTCAGATCTTGGTTATTTTTGAGCAAATAGTGTATTTTTGACAAATGAGTGTACACTGTTTGTAGTAGATACTTTTTAATACTCTTCAGTGTATTTCTCATGAATGTTTCACTCTTTGCAAACAGTGTGGTATATAGTAACCTCTCTCCATCGAGTAAGCACTATTTGCAGTACCTTGTTCTCTACTGATATCCACCTAATTACTCAATGTAGATTTGGTGAGTTTCAGGGGTTTGATACCGATAAAAGCTGTCCATACTCGGTCATTTATTTTGGAACTGACATTCACTATTTTTAGGAACTTTGCTTTCTCTGTAAAGTTGTATACAGATTGAACACCGTACTCAGTATATCTATGGTTGATTGTTAATGTGAACTTTGTTAGCTGTAAAGCATATGGTATAGGTTCAATCTAGCACATAATGCATGCTTTCTACACCTAAGGAAGTTGTATCTCTGATTGCAGCAATGGTGGCTGATATTCTCCTGAGCTATTTTGTACTTACTGCAGGCATCTAAAGCCATAGTAATTTATGGTATAATATGCAGGAAAATGAAGCTTGGAGGATGTCATCAGTGATGTCATCAATGATGTCATTTGAGATGTCATCAGTAATGTTATAAATCATATCATTGTACATGTCATGAGGGATATCATATGTGAAGTCAAAAGCAGTGCATGTCTGGGGCTCAAGTTCTAATTGCTGCTGCTAACTATAACTGGTGAATTTCTATGTTTTTTTAGTTCAAAATGTTAATGTCATTGACCAATTAACCAAACTATAATGTTACTTTAACTTTTAGTTTTTTTCATATATATGTATGTATTGTGAATATGTCTATTATTTTTTGAGTATTTATAAAACAAAATATATTTTACATTTAATAAGTGTGCATATTTATTATTCTCGATTTGAGTATGTATATATTTATATATATGCATAATATATTTTATGTATATTGTGAATGTGTTCATATATTATAAAATGTAAATTACGTGTGTATTTAAGTTATTGTGTGTATATGTATATATATATAATTCAATATATATATATATATATATATATGTATATATATATATAAATAATTTGTTTATGGTGTAACCCTCTCCTATATGAAAGGAATGGTACTCCCAGCATTAGTAAATGTGAAGAGATTTATGGCGGCTGATATAACAACATGTTTCGGCCTCTGCTGGCCCTTGGTCACGAAGTTCGGGTGCCATTTGTTTTACAATAATTTATACACAACCTACTACTCAGTACATAATAATAAACAAAGGACTAATTGTCAAATCCAGAATAACGAAAACAACGGTGGCCATCTTATAGTGTAGTATGTTAATACAAAAATTGTATCTTGAAACAATTACTGTATAACTCAGCACAAATTATACGAAAGTGCCTGATATACTTCAACAAGATATGTAAAGTAAAATTTCAATGTTTCAAAATCAAAACTTGTATTTTTTATTTTTTATTGAGCAGAGCATTCGGTTCTTACAATATATAGTATATTTAGAATCATCATTAAAAAAAAACACTAAAAAAACAGTTAATACAGAAACTGAAGCGACAGCCTCTCAATACACAATAAAGAGCAGCTAATCATATACTCATTCACAAGTTAACAATGTGCACTTTTATCTTAAAGAGCAGCAGTATTGAAAAAAGTTTCTCGTGCATCTAAAGTGCAGTACCTATAAAGTGCTAGTGCCTTCTTATCGTCAAAAAGCCGTCATAACTACAACATTTTATTAAAAAGAAGAAACTATGACTATAACGACTGATAACATCGTTGGCCAATAAAACAGAATACAAAATGCATCATTCTATAAAATGCAACGACTAACAAAGTATTAGTGCTTCTGAAGTGCCATGAAGAAAGTGCTAATGCCTTGTAGTAAAAGCTGCTACATCCATTTACCAACCGAGTGTCAAGATCCCTCTTTAAACTTTTCTAATTCACTAAAGAAACTTGCAATTTTTTCCAAATTTCCTAGTGGCCCCCACTCATCTAGCGTAAGCTTTTTTGAATTTACGGGTTCTTTTCATTTTATAGAACCGTTTCAAGTGAGAGGGAGCTTCACTAGATTTCCAATTTTGCAGAATTAAAGAGCGAGCTACCATACAAAAAGTAAATACAAAGGCTTTTTCGGCCTTGGATAGGATTGTTCCTTCTCTGCAAAATCCAAACATGGCTGCCTCGAAAAATACATTCTTTCCAATTGCTTGCCTAATATAAAAAAAACTGCATCCCAAAAGAGCCTCAGCCCTGGACATACATAAAAAGTATGGCGCCATCCACCTTCCCCATCTGTCTGGCAGCGAAAGCACTTGTTCTCTACTCCCGGGAATCTTTTTTTTTAAAGCAGCCGGAGTTAAATATGAGCCATCGCGATAGGAAGGCCATCCTTTTAAAGTTTGCGGCACGTAAAGATTTACTTCCTAGATAACAGATGGCCTCCCACTCCTTTAAAACAAACCTGCATCCTGTCTCCCGGGTTATTTTGTCCAAGTGGCTCTCTATCATAGAAACTTGACCCTGTTTATGTAGCAACCTATACCAGTTTCCCACCCCTTTGACATTGGCCCCTTAAAGGGCTATCACAAGGGGGTTAGGGGCGTCCAATATACCACTCGTGTTTTTTAGCAGATGAACTACTCGTAAATATTCAAAAAAGGCCGGTTTCCGATGGTTCTCCGCCCTTGCCATTACTTCTTGCCAGGAGATCGGCCTATTTTGAATTATAAAATGTCGTAGCTCGGATAATCCACAACCTTCCCAGAGGTTTATATGTCTTGATTGCAGCTGGAAACCGAGACTAGTACATTCGCTCAATTTTAGGTACTGAAGGCCCGAAGAGCCTGTCTTTTTAAAAAAAGACTGAAGTCTAGAAAAGTAGTCTTTTAACGTCTTGTATCGTGTTTTTTTGGGAAGTTTGGAAGTTTTTAAAAACACTTGTGTTAGTGATCCAAATTCTTGCTTCATTATGTCTATAAAAAAGCTGGTGCATTTAGATCCCATCAAGCCAGACACCAAATCTAAAAAAGCGGCCTCATAATATGTTCTCAAATGTGGCAACGCCAGACCCCCTTGTTCTATAGGCAGTTGCACCAGAGGCAATTTGACCCTAGGGGCTTTCTTATCCCAAACGAATCCCCTAAGTAGGGTGTCAATTACCCTAAAATAAGACTGATTTATCTTGATGGGGACATTAGCAAACAAAAAGATAAGCAATGGTAGTATAGACATTTTAATTAATGAAACTCTACCCACTATAGATAAGGGGAGTAATATCCATTGTTCCAAGAGCTTCTTAATCTTGTTCCTCATTCGTAAATAATTCAGTTCGAATAGCTGTTGGTACTGGTTGGATACAAATATCCCAACATATCTTATGGGGTCAGACTTAGTCGCTTGTGTCTTCAAGCAAGATGGAAAAGAATTCAAATCTGTGTTAAGGGCCAGAACCTCAGTTTTATTGGCATTTATTTTATACCCACCTATTTGTTCGAAATTTGAGAATTCCCTCAAAACTATTTCGAAATTCTCTTTATTGGGAGTCAGGTATAAAATAATGTCGTCAGCAAATAATTTTAGTTTAGCCATGCCAGGGATCAGTGATTAAATAGCAGCATTGTTTCGTATTTTAATTACCAAAGGCTCTATAAAAAAGTAAAGAGCAATGGTGAAAGCGGACAGCCCTGCCTAGTTCCACGATTTATTTTTATAGTTCCTGCACGACTTGAGTTTATAACTACCAGAGCCGTGGCTCCCTGGTAGATATTGCGTAGCATATTAACTACCTGGGCAGGAAATCCAAACCGACCAAGGGTAAAAAACAGGGTTTTCCAATTCACGAGGTCGAAAGCTTTCTCTGCATCGACCATTACGATACTTGCCGGAATTAAATTTGTGTTAAAATAATCGAAGGCATGTATTAAAAACTGAGTTTTAGCCGCCATATATCTACCTGCTATAAAGCCTGTCTGATCTCTGTGAATTGTCTCTTGAGCGGCAAATAAAAAACGCTCTGCCCATATTTTCATCAGAATTTTATAGTCTGAATTCAAAAGACTAATAGGTCTGTAAGATTTTACATCTACCGGATTTTTATCTTTTTTAACAATGGAGATGATTATTGCTTCTTTAAATTCAACTGGAACGGCACCACCATTTTTAATAAAATTAAATACATTTTTAAGGGGGATAATTAATTCCTTTAACATTTTTTTATAAAATTCGATAGGGAAGCCGTCCTGCCCACAAGCTTTTCCCCCAGCTGTTGTTTTGATGGCTGCCGAAATCTCGGCGGCTTCCATTTCCGAGCCCAGTTCGCTGATCTGACAATTTAGGAACATTCATATTTATGAAGTACTCCTGAATCGTCTCCTTCTCCACTAAGTATTCAGTAGAGTAAAGCTAATTAAAGTGTTCAACAAAAATCTGTGGGATATCACTGCCTTTAACCACTTCTTGACCAGTCCGAGGGTCTAGGACCTTGGATATTATTGCAGATTCTTGCTTTTTCCTCATCGAATTTGCCAAGAATTTGCCCATTAACTGGCTTTCTTCATAGACCCTTTGTTGTAATATTTGTGAATTACAGACTTCTTCTAAAATAAAAAAATCCCTCAGCTCTATTCTTGCCTGCTCATATTGATTTGGAAGAAGCTGAAGTTGAAGAGCATATTCCTGGTCCACTGTGGCTTGCAATTTAGTAATATTAGCCCTCCGGGTGTTGGACTGGACAGCCGTAAAGGCTATTATCTGCCCGCGGACTGCCACCTTAAACCCCCCCCCAGACGGGGGCTGCTGTATTCTCATTGATCTGGAAATATTCCAAAATCCATTCTCTAAACCTTTTCACCCAATCCTCGTTTTGGAGAAGGAGACGATCCAGCTGCCACCTGGGCCGTTCCCTGCTTCCACCCCCAAACACCATTTCTACCCCAACATAAGCGTGGTCTGAAAAAGGGTTACAAACTATGCCAGCCTCTTGAATTTGGAAGGATCTGGAGGTAAGAAAAAAATCTATTCGAGACCCCGTCTGAAAACGGTGCGAATAGCAAGTTTAAAACTCCTTATCTGGATTAATTTCCCGTCATGGATCTACCAATTGGTATTCTTGTCTGATTGTTCCCATTAATTTCTTAGTATTTGGTTTTAGTTGTTTTTTGTTCTTATTTGAAGTATCTTTCTTTACATCCTGTATAAAGTTAAAATCTCCTCCAAAAATCACCTACCCGGGAGCTGCTATCAATAAATCATTGATTTGAACCAGGGATACAACATCATCCGAGACAGGGCCATAATAATTTATAAAATTCAATATTTTCCCATATAGCCTAGTTGCCACCCAGATCCATCTCCCATTTGTATCCCTATGCACCTGTAAAAATTCCCAAAGAAGTTTGCTCGAGAAATAGATTGCTACTCCCCTCCTAAGAAGAAAAAAAAACTTTTGAAAAAACCTTGGGTAAAAATAGTTTAGGGGAATTTGATTTCAAATGTGTCTCCTGAAAAAACAATACTTGAGGATTTAGTGATGTAAGCCATCTAATAAGAGCGCCATACTTCTTTTATTTAACATTCCGTTGGCATTGACTGATAGGATCTTACATCTACTGGATTCTAAAATTGACTCTAACTTGTGTGTTTGCTAAACCTTCTGCTTGTGCTCTTTTTTCTGCTATAAACCCTACCTCAAACCCTCCCTTCCCACCCCTGAAAGAAAACACTCACCCCTCAAAATGTGGAAAAAACCCTACTGGCCACGCTGCCCACATTTCGCCCCTCCTATCTAACCTCATGGGTGTCATGAGATTACACCCTGGGTGACCCCGCTGACCCCAAAACCCCCAGCAAAACCTGCGAAGCAGTCCATAGACTGGCTAGCCCGACTTATATTTGGAGAAAGTAAGGAAGCCCCTCATGTTGCCATATGGTAATTCTGATTCCAAATATATACCACTATTCAAATATATACCGATGTTTAGGCTCTAACAAAAGAAATCTAATATATACCAATGTTCAGCAGTGCCTTTAAAACAATCCTAATTGGCTGGTAAATAAACGCATCTTATCCCCCCCAAAAAAAAAATTTGAATCATTTCCCCTAACCATTACTATATGATGCACTATTTATCTAAGTATCATTGCTTACGCACTGGATCCTACCAAGATCTCCTTTAACAACACCTGGGCTTCATCTAAGTCAGAGAAGATAACGTATTTCCCCTTTACTAACACTCTCAATTTGGATTGTTTAGCGGTCGAAGCTTGAGCCCCATGGGCTTTAAACAGATGGAAAATCTTGACAAATTCCTCTCTCTTTCGAGCAGCAGTGGCAGTCATATCTGAGAAAATGCGGCGCTTAACAGTCTCATTTACTAAAAACTGCCTCTGCTGGATCGCTTTTGTCAAGATTCTTTCCTTAATACGAAAGTCTGCGAAATTCAATAGAATTGTTCTAGGTATTGTGGAGTTGGGAAAAGGATGGGCTGGGACGCGGTGAGCTCTTGTAATCGTAAGATCGCCCTCAAACTCAGGAAGCACTTTCTGCTTTATAAATGAATTAACCCAGAGGAGAGTTTGGGAGCCTTCAATCCCCTCGGAAACCCCAACGATCCGAAGGTTGGATCTCCGGGAGTGATTTTCAAGCTCCTCTACTTTATTTTCCAGATGCCTTTTATTTTTAGCTGCCTCCTTTACTTCTCCAATTACCAATGACAATTGTTCCTTCAACACTGAAATTCTAGCTTCCGCCTCCTGGAGTTTAATGGGGAAACATGTCATCACTTCTTCAATTTTCCCCAACCGTTGATGTAGAGAGGCGATTTCTTGTTGTTGCATTTTTTTCATTTCGCGGACCTCCTCCAATATTAAATTCAGCATATCTCTTACATCTAGCTGATAGGCCTCCAAAGTCTCTAAATTCTGGCTAGGATTACTTTGTAGATCCACATTACTAATACTCATACTTCCAACCTTAGGATCAACCCAGCCAGCTAGTGCTTCTGATGATTCTATCCCTTTGGGTCTTAGTTGAAATCGGGATTGAGCCTGGGGCTTCATTTGGGGATTTATCAATGAGGTATTGATCGCTGTCCTCCTTTCCTCACCGGCTGCTCCTTGTGGCTGGGCTGATTTTTGTATAGGTGTAGGTATAGGTATCTCCACAAGGCTCACGGGGGTTAGAGATATAAGGGACACAACTAAGTCTTGTGCATGGCCTTGAGTTCGACCTTGATGTGTCATTAACCCTTCTGGATGCTCCGACTCAAGATTAGCTTGAGGTGCTTCCTGCTCATTACTAACTGGATCTAAGAAGACTAGTCCTTCCCCCACATTAGATAATGGACTCTTAGATGTCTTTGATACTGGGCTAGGACTTAAGGAGGGAGATTGTGAAGTGGCTTTCTTTTTTTGAAATAATGGAAATTCCTCCATCTCCTTTAATTTTTCCTTTGGGACACCTAATGTGGAGTTGCCTTGTGGAGACTGAGAAGGAACAGCAGCCACATCCACCCACTCCGAAGTGGCGGCCCCTTGATTAGGAACGAGTCCATCATGTTGCGGAGAAGTGGTGTGAGGCAGCTCCTCCTCCGAACTTTCAGAAGTACTATCCAGCCCAGGGTAGTTGGAATTAGGAATTATTCCCTGTTTGGCCCTACGTGCAGCGCCTTTTGCCATTGCCAGGCGTGTTTTTGCCTTAGTGCGGGCCGCAGAGTCTGGTTTGGTGGCTGCATTAACGTTCTTTAGAGGTTTTCCCATCCTTGCCTCCTCTTAACTTTCAATACAAAAAAGTCTCTCCTTTATTAATTAAAAAAGTTTTTCCTTCCCCTTGATTACCTCTCCTTCAGGTTATCGCCCCCGGGTCCTCCGTACATAATATCCCGTCAATTGGCAGTTGTCTCCAGAGCAGCAGTAGACCTTTCCGTGCTCAAGAATCTACAGAGGCTCAGAGAAAGTACAGAGGAGCCACCACCGCCACCGCTCAAAGCCTCAGAGCCACCACATATCTTACTTGCTGGTAATCCTTCTGAAAAAGAGGAAACTGCAGCCCCAATAATGCTCCCGGGGTAGGAAAATGGTCCTTGTAATTAGCTGTAGGCTTTCTGGCTTTTCCGAGCGCTAATTACCGCCCCCTTATCACCTGGAGCCTCGTCTTATTACAAGCTTCCAGCCACGATTGTCCCCAGCACCACAACAGCTGAACGTGCTTAAGTTTTAAGCTACTCAGGAGCTCAGAAGAGAAAAAAAATACCGTTTGGGAGATGCTCACTCTCTTTATAGCGCCACCAGCAGCAGCCATCAGCCTCAGCCTCTCGGCGCTCTCTCTCAGCTCCCCATCAGCTTCCCCATGCCACATTCAGAGGAGGAAAAATATTGCTGTGTCTTGCCGTCGCACCTCACAGCACCCCCGACACGCTTCACTCGTACCAGCAGCCTTGGGAATCACTGAAGCCTGGTATCCTTTATCCTTATCATCGTCTGTCATCCGTATCGCCGAATAACGCTGAATAACGCCGAGCACCTAAAACACCCCAGTCAGGTAGGAATCGCCATCGACGCTGGGGGGAGGAGCAGCGGGTCACCTGGGGCTAGGCGGAGGCGTGGATCTCCGTCATAGCCCTATTCGCTCCTTCAAAATCAAAACTTTACAAGAAAATTATTCATTGCAAATATGCAAAGTATTAAAGGATGCCCGCCTCATACAACATAATTAAGCCCAAGTGGGCAAACATACTTGTTGTCCTGCAATCACCAAATAATATGATAACCATAAACAAATTATATATATGTGTTTATCCAATCCCAGAAAGGGCAATCTTTTTATATACATATAAAAACACATACATTTTGTGTGAATAAACCAAATCATATGTACTTTGACAATAACTGAAGAATCTGCTATGTGATGCACATAACAAAACAAAATTGTAAAATGCTAATGCAACTACACGCAATAACCACATATGGAGTGGTCATGTACCTCCAATGTTGTCTTAGACTAGTAGTTTCAATGACTGCAGCATTGCAGAAATGGGATACCAACCCATACCATATATCCTTTCCATTCCCTCCCACCCCTTCATTGTGTTTCATTATTATCCATTTGTAGCCTTATCTCTCCTTTAGGAGGAAAAAGATTTTAGTTTGCCACCTGTTTTTTAAAAGGTTGTCAACCAAACTTCCCAAAGTGCTACTTTTGATAGCAGATAACTAAACTAACTTCAGTAAGGCATTGCAGTTGTATCTTGTGCAAAATAATTACTAAAGGGGTAAATCTGGTATCTAAAATGGGTGCAATATGTTTTTGTTTAGGCACGCAGTCCACCAGTCCCACTGCCAGCTCCAGCTAGCCAGGGGCGGAAGAGGCTGAGGTCAAGGGAGGGGGGAAGTCCCAGTGGTGGCAGGGTCAAGTGGTAAGTCACTTTGCTTTCTTAGTAACAATGCTGTTTTTGTTAAGCTATCCCCCCTCCCTGTCTACGGCATTTCACCATCTAGAACTGCAGCGTGGTTTAATTTGGAGCTGCAATTTAGGTGGTGAATTGTCCATCTGCTTCAGTTAACAGTGCAGCACTAAGTCTGCAATGCATACAAACCAAAAACAAGGTGTGTTTCCCAGTGCCCACTTAGTCACATTCTACTCACTTCATCATTCCCCCTGTCCCAGCCCACCAAAAAATGTAAATTCCATATTGGCATGTGCCACATTTTTCTGCCCAAGCGACTTATATTTCATGGAGTCTATTACGGATTTACAGTTCCAAGTCTTTCCTCCCATCTACCAATGTGACTAAGCAAAAGTATAGTACCTGATCAGTGACACCCAATGATTTAATAGCTAAACCTCTACCTACCCCAATCCCTATAAGTTACCTTCCCATAGACTAACTTTCACCACTGTCCCATCAAGGTATTTGTTGAAAATAATGTGTGGTGGAGGGCAGGGTGTAATGTGGGACTAAGGGCCTGATTTAGTGATTGACAGATGAGATACTCTATGATAAATGTGACAAGTAAAATATCCCATTCGCTGTACTACAGTCCATTTTTTGTATTCCATACACTGTCTACTCTAGTACGGCGGACGGGATATCCGTTATCCGCCATGTGTGTGACGGAGTATCCCATCAGCCACTAAGTATGGACTAAGGGTAGAATTGAAGAGGGAGTAGAAGAAGAGCAAGGCCATTAGAATGTATGATAAGTTAATAACATACCATTACAGTTGCCCCAAAACATGCTGGAGAGTAGCAGACCCAGCGGCATGGCTCCATTAATATTGCACATTTAGTCAAGTGATTGACTGTGCAGCATATATACGCCTTACTCATTAATGGCATCTAATTAATTTATTAACACACAGAAAGTATCTGTTCATTTTCACCTCATGAAATCCTGTAAACTAAAATCACTTTTTGATTATGTTGGTGGTCTGGCTTCATTCCGTGCAGTCTTTGCTGTTCCATTATGTGATACATGTGTGGGAAAAACTTGGACCTGTGACCAATAGCATCAAAACTTTCAATGGCCGTAGATAATTAGCATTGTTCTGCTACTGTGCCACTATAGTATAAACAAGTGTTTGCGTTGAGCATTACAATTTGTGGGCTTTTTTATTTTCTTGATGTAACTAGTCCTGCTGCTGGAGGTCAACTATCCCGGTGGGAGATAGCTACCTGGCTGCAGCGCCACAAGTTAGAGGCTGTGGCCGCCGAATACCGGTGGCTGGTGGCCTTGGAGGAGGAATCAAGGGCCTCTAGTTCTTTGGGCCACCAGCCAGTCTCGCCTCCAACATGGCAAAGCTACTCAGAACACCAGGAACCCCTCCTCATCATCATCATCTGTTGATCACTGTCTCCTCCGCCACATTCTTCATAAGCTGGAGCTTATCAGGCCCTGCCAGCGGAACATGGCCTGAGAGGTGGCCAGTACGAGGAAGTTCCTGGATGCTCTCAGGCACCTGTTACATTTAACTTTTTGGGTGGGTCGAAAGGGCTGTTGTGGTTGGAAAGGGTGGGATGGGGAATTGGGGAAACTGACTATATGTTTGACTTTATTGCTTGATGAGGTTTTTTAGCCCTCAGTCACCTATCAGTGAAACTTGTATACTAGTTAGTTACTGCCCTTGTCCTACTCTCTGTTACATTTGGCCACTAATGGGGTCTGCCAACATACACAAAAATGTCAATCTCCTTCCCAAGTCCACCTTCAATACTAAGGGCCTAACTACGAGTTTGGTGCAGTTGTGTCGGCTCTCCACTGGCACAGCTGCTCCAAATCCGCGCAAGGACCTCTCACTGTATTGTGAGTTGAACTTGTGTACAGCCGATGGTCCTTTGCCTTTCCCATGGCGGTGCCTCAAAAACAGGCACCACAATGGGAATGGCAAAAAAGTTCCAGCACGGCATGGGCAGTAACGTCCATGCCGTTCTGGAACTTTGGGGGACTACAGACACTGCAATTACTTTTCAAGTCACAATGCGGTGGACGGACCACCGCCACTGCTGGTCGCAAGACTGCCAGACTCGTAATCAGGCCCTACGTTTTTTACTTCTTGCCTTAATTGATTGAGCGATGTCTGCTACTACTCTTAGTTTTGCCAAATCTTATTGCAGGGTTTACAAAAGGGACTTCTTAAAGCTGGTGGTAGTGGGCTAGTGCCAGCAAGAAAAACATTACAAAGCATGGTCCCACCTATTCTGAATGATTTTCATGAGGTAAACTCCAGCTGTAGGATTATTTTGAAGGATTATTCATTACAGGCAACTGAAACGCAGAGTTTGTGGATAATTCAAGTCTGGGACCACCATGACACAAAAGTCAAACAAACAACAACTAGCAAGCAACCTGGGAAGCTAGTATTTAATTTATTTAAAAAAATATAAAACTAAAATTAAAACATCCTTAAGTCAGGACTCAGGAGAAGGATACTCCATGTTGCATAGATTTTATAAGTAACACAAGGCCCGATTTACAAAGGTAAAGCAGATTCCACTTTTGGTGTTACTCTTGCAGTGTAAGTTTATGACTAGCAACTTTTCCATCAGAAACTTTACAAGTAGTAACCTTGTGTGTAGTAACTCCTATTATTTTATTTTAAAAGAAGTTATTACTAGTTAGTCCTTACTCATGAAGTTACTACTTGTAAAATTACTGGTAGTACAGTTACACAGCAAGAGTAAACTTACACTAAAGTGTAACTTCTTTACCTTTGTGAATCAGGCCAAAGTGCACACTAGTACTACCTATCCTTGGACACACATTGTTCTAAGGCTCTGCACCATGATGATGTCCCTTTCATGCCTGGGTGGGTAGTAGTGCTTGCTTGGGCTATTGTTTAGTTAAGATGATCCTGTAACAGTTGGCGTCATTTTAAGCACATCTGCCAAGTGTGTGATCCATTCATGTTGTAAATTATGAAGTCACACCTCAACAGATCACACAACCTGGGGGAAGAGGGTTTACTGTTTCATGAATGACTGAGAAGGGTAAGTTGGGGAAAGGTGAGAAAAAGACAAGCAATACATTCATCAAGTAGATGAACAGCACATCATCACATCTGTTGTGCAGTTACCAAATGTAAACAGTCCAACAGCCCCAGAGTCTCAAGTTATCTAATTGTTATGTTACCTAAGTTTGAAAAATACAAAATAGGGAGGACCCACACAGTTCTGAAGCTTGCTATTGTTAAGAAAAGAAAAATGATACTTTATATAAATCCCACAATGGACGGTGCATTTGAACTCTTCTTTTCAGAATGTCCATCTTGGGTGTAGGGCTCAATCGGTTCGGTAAGCAGGAGTGTTATGGTGTTTTCGTGCAGAAGAAGAGAAGGCCTGCTGGAAAAAAGTTAATGTCAATATTGTAGAGTCACGGTAAGCTTCACGGTAGATGAGGATTAAGAGGGAAGAGCATTGGCTCGTACAGTCATGTCTGATTAACTAAAAGTGAGAATAGTTTCTTACCACCAATCCCAGACAAGTAGCTGCATGTACCTTGCTGATCCATCTAACAGATGTAAAGAACATTTAGCTGTGTGTGTTTATCATGTGACGTGTCCAGGGACAGTCCCCTCTAGACCACAACCACTTAATTAGAAGTTCACTTTGGAGCCTCTACTCTGCATTTACCTTATCAACATACCTCTCTCTCTAGCCACAGGAGTAGGCCTCTTTGAGTCATGTTATTTCCCATTGAAGTTTATAGGTATTTTTCCCAACTTCCTTATTCTGGCTGTTGTGGTAGTCCCATCCTGACCAGAATGAGATAGACCTGTAATGTTGATGAATAAGGAAGTACACGGAAGGACCATGTAAGAAATTATAGTGAAATATGAAAGCAAGGCAAGCATTCAGGCAGACTCATCCACCTGGCCCCAAACATTACAAATATAACGGTGCATATTTGCCTATTGCATCTCTTTTCCTATGGAAGAGATACACTCCAGGGAAGTCTTGCATAGTGATCTTTACTGGAAGTCCAGCTAGGGAATCAGAAAAAGAAGTATAGGGATAGGAGGCATTGCTTTCATGTCTTTTAGTGAATGGAGACTTCTTGTGTGCACACTGGTCCACTCCATACATGTGAAATGGGGCAGCGTAGCATGCCGCCAAATATATGTATATATATATATATATATTTCATATAGATCATTTATCATATATATATACATTTTCAAAGCAATTTGATTATATATGTATGCGGGCTACTTGGTCCGGGAAATAGAGAAATAGGGAAATAGAGTTTGTTCCCAAACTCAGGAGGTTCGCCCAGAAGCTTATCATCTAATACACTTGAATCTGACCAATTGCCCTCAAGCTCCTCATGTGCTGTTTCAGGAACAGTACAATCTTTTGGTATGAAGTGTTTGTTATTTTTAATCAAGATCAATCTTTCCTTGTTTTGAGGCGAGAGACTGGTCTTTCTGACTGTGCAACTGCGGCAGCTGCACTGAACACACACTCAGAAGACACACTGGCTACCAGACAAGCCAGATACTTTATTGCCCATCTTCTGAACTCAAAAGGGTTCTGATCCAGGTAGACCTCTTTTGGGTCCTCCAGATAGTCTTGGACCAACCTCTGAATGGTCATTGGTGCAGTCACTTGCTCGACCTCTTTTGCCTTTGCCTCTGCACTTGACGTAAGCCTTGCCCCTTGATAACAAGCCGTTGCAGAGGTTGGGTCAGATTCTTATGTTGCTGGTGTTCCTGGTGATGATAGGGTTGGCTGTGAGACAACTGCACCGCCCTCTCTGGAGGCTGAAGGCTGCATGTCAGAACTTCTGCTGGGCCTCTAACTTCCAGCCATTCTTCTTCCAGGTCTCTTGCTTGATGCACAATCCAAGTCTTGTAAAGTGAAACATCCTGTTCTTAAATTTTTTTAAAGTGACAGTGTTTTTTGCACTGTGAATCACGTGTATCGAGAAATTCAGACAACAAAAATATCCTACACAAATCTTGGAGAAAGCTGTCTTGAAAGCAGAAAAACTCACACGCCAGACATTACTCCAACACAAAGCCATACATCAGATGGAATCTCTGAGTGTATTCGTATCCAAATTTTCGACCCAAAGTTACTGTATTAAAAAAAATCATCTTAAGATACTGGCCAATGCTTGGCACTGAAGCCGATTTCAAAAACGCTTTTGATACACCCCTAAGATTTGCTTACCAAAGATCGAGAAATCTCAAACAAATCTTATCCACTCCTATAAATCCAGAAAACACCGGCTTTAAAGGAACAACACCATGCTACAATTGTGGGAACTGTAATTCCATTATAACAGGGACCATTCAACACCCTCACAAAGGTCACACCATCAAACTCAAAGTATCAGCCACGTGCAACAGTCAAAATGTGATTTATCTGTTGAAATGTCCCTGTAGTTTAGTTTACGTGGGCAAAACGGAGAGAAAAATTTGCATAAGACTTAATGAACACAAAAGTAACATCCGGACTCGACAGGTTAAATCTCCCATTGCCAATCTTTTTCAACTTTTTCAACACAATATCAGCCAACTAAGGTTCCTAATTTTGGAAGAGGTACCTATTATGAAAGGACGTAACAATACCCAATTCATGCTACAAAGAGAAATACACTGGATCAATAAATTGGACTCCATCAGTCCCAAAGGTTTAAACAAACGTTATGACCTTGGCTGTTTTTTGTAATTGGTCACCGTTTATGAACATGGCAATACTCATCCCCTCGATATCTGCACTTCTTGACACCTGACTGTAATCCATTTGAACACGTGCAGGATCTACGAATTAATGTTTCATGTGCATTTTTTATTCACTTTTTGTATATTCAGTTACATGTGATACGTAGCACCGAATGTATACATTTGCTTACTTAGTTAACCTCATGTGCATCTTCATTTGTACCTTTATTTCTACCTTTATTTATACCATCTGGACGTTTATTTACACCGTCGGTTCTCTTTTTATACATGATGTTGTCGCATGACACACTGTTTCATTTCATTGGAGACACAGGGCATCTCACATACACCATTATTTTACCATCTCACTGGTATTTTATTTATATTCTTACACTTGCTTCACGAGAATTTTGCACCCATTTCACTTTCGCCGTTCATTCGCGTTTACTTGATACTGAACTACGAGTCTTTCTTCATTGTAGTTTTTTACCCTCATTGTATTTCCTAACCTTTGAACTCACATTACACGTTCACGTGCCATTCACATCAAATACGGTTGGAAGCCGGTCACTCGTTTCACTTCCGGTTACATCGCGTATGATTTGAACCCAAAGCGCACACCGATAGAAGAGATTTACACTACAGTAAGTTTTTTCCTAACTCGCACAGTTTTCTTTTGACTCGTATCGTTTAGCCCTAACGCTTTGTACACTACCAACGTTCACACGCAGTATATTCATCAGGTTACCGGTTATCTTTTACAGATACCAGCTATCTGGGCACCATTAGTACGCGAGTACTTTATTGTTACAGACTCACGAACACATTGGACAGTTTTTCGTCATTTTTCAACACGTCTTTTCACCGCGTTTTTGGTTACTCTCACGCATGTATTTAGCAGACTCTCACATCACATTGACTTTCGTTTTACACACGTTGTCTTTTTACCGCGTTTTTGGTTACTCTCACGCATGTTTTTAGCAGACTCCCACATCAAATTGGCTTTTGTTTTACACATGGTGTCAACGTGGTAAACTTTCACTTTGGGATTGACGACTTTTGCACATCGCGTAAGAGATACATGATCACTATGAGCACACCGATCACAGTCATGTAACAGTCATCACAGTCATGTAACAGTCACCGGACGGACAGTTTTTATACACTCTACATTTAGCGATAGGCTGATTCCTTGTCTCCTTTTGTTACAGTTTGGCCCCTGATGAAGGGTTCTTACAGCCCGAAATGCATTGGGCAACCAGGCAACTGGAATAAAAGTGTAATCTCAGGCTTATGTGTAGAATTTACATAAGCAAATACATGAGTTGAAAATCCTTGAAAATCCTTGGAAAGTCAATTAAAATGAAGACATTTGTGACAATCTAACGGTTAACCTATTTACTTGAATAAAAGGACTGGATATTATTTTCGAATGCAAAAAGGGAGACACACTTCTGAACCAGGAACATGCATTCATTTTTTTTCACATCCCTACTCAGGGGGATTCACCCAATTGCACCTACGACTCGTTCAATTTACGGATTACTTTGATTATCTGGTAGTGCGTTCACTCTGTTTTTTTCTCTTAACCTCTGGATTGAACACCTTACTTTTAAACTCTTTCAAGATGTTTACAGCTGTATGGGATGTAAATTTGTAAATTTGATACTTGTATAGCGCACTACTCACCCGCAAGGGTCTCAAGGCGCTTGTACGAATACCGCTGTGGAACCCATCCTGGCTTTCCCTGTGAGGCGTCCACTCCTGGGCACCCCCAAGGTGGAGGCCAGGCATCCTTAGCGTTGTGGGGGCCGTTGTGGAGATTAAGCAAGCTATTGCCCAGAGTTGCAGAGTGGGACTCCATGATTGGAATAGGCACCGAGGCGAGAATTATCAGGTCCGTGGAATTTTTGAGCCCAAGACCCGCCGTGGAGGGGAATTGAACCCTGGTCCCGGGCTAGACCTCTGCATCAGGGTCTGCCGCTCCAATCATTGAGCCACACTTCTCCATGGCGAGCTTCGATACTGTTGCATGCCGCCTAATGCAGTTATAACATTCTTCAATGTTAAGGCCTGCAGATAGTTGTTGTGTAACCCCCACAAAAGAAACCCAGTGTGCAGTGATGCACATGTAATCAGTTGCATGACAACTGATCCACATATCTGTCGTCAGGTGGATAGTCTGAACAGCACTCTGTTGCATAGCTTGGCCAGCCAATTGCAGCACATCATGATGGTCACTGGAACAGCAACTCTGGCAAAATAGGGTACATTCCATTTCAGGCAGATGGCTGCCACAAATTTGAAAAACCTCACTCCTTCCACAAAAGAAAAAGGGAGGAGGTTCATTGATAACATTTTAGCCAGCTTCCAGTTGTACAAACTTACCATTGGGTGGTTGCTTTTCTAGGCCCCCTCCTTCTTAAACATGCCGTAATAGTATATTGGATTTTTGTCATTTATGGTACCACTGACACAGCAGAGTTCTGGTTCTGAAGAAAACCGCGAGGTGGTACACTCAATTAGTGTCCTGCGGGGATCACTGTATGCGACGGTGCCTGCTTCTGAGTGTTATGCTATTTGGAGGTTTGGCGATATGGGTAATACTGGCAGACTACAAGACATATTTGTTGCAGCAGGGCTGCTTTGTGTAATGACATCATCCTCTTTTTCCTCATAATCACCTTCTTCTTCTGTTACTGTGAACTGAGCTGCTTCCCCTCTCTCATCATCACCACCACCACCAGTTATCTTTTTAAGGTGCTCTTCCCACCAAATTATGTAATGTTTTTTCAGACGGGATATTTGACCTCCAGTACCATAGTGCAAACCTGACTTACCTCGATGAACACTTGTGTGGCGAATGGTGTTTATTGCAATATTATCATCCTGCTTGCTAATCGTAAAGAAATCCCAAACTGAGGCGGATACCTTTTTTATTGTGCCACTGCTAAAGCCTGAAGAACTGAAAGAGGGTGGGTGTCTTGTTTGTCTCTCTGTAGGGCGTACTTTGACTATGGTAGTGGTGGATTCATGTCTCGGTGGGGGTCTTACAAATATGGAAGCCGGCAGTGTTGCCAGAACCAAATCCCTCTGAGCAGGTTGAATAGGAGGGATCATTTTAGCGGCCACTGAGCTATTCTCCATACCGGCAATCATTGGGTTGTTATTATTGTTGTTTTCCATAATTCTAAGGCTTTCAGGAACTTTCCTTTTTCCTTGTCTCTTGTGGCTGGTCTCAGACTCAGCCGGGGTCCAGTTCATGTCCAGATCATCAGAAGGGGGGTTTGGAGAAGATGGTGAAGTACCCTTTCTTTTTCGTGCTATAAATGTTGAGGCTAGTGGTTGAAGGGCATCTTGCTCAACAGAAATATCATCCTCCTGTTCTGCTCCTACTTCAGGAAGACCTATTGCTGGCTGCAGCTCCTGTTGTCCACTTTACAGCTACAATTGGTTACTTTGTGACTGAGACAAATCTAGTTCAGACACACTACTCATCACAATTACTGCAGTGGCTGCATCACTGAGATTCATGGGATTGAGAGTAGGTTTAGGTGATGCAGTTAATGCTGGAGTGCTGCTCCCACTGTTTTGCTGCCCAGAAGAGGGTGCACAATGGTTTCTAAATTAGGTGTACGGAGACATGTGTAGTGCTATAGGCACTCCAATGTACTGGGACCATATAATGACCTTTGACTACCATTGTTTTAATTGACTTTAGGTGTTTCACTTTACTCTAGCCTGAATGTACGACATCATGTTTCCTGCATGAGCATTTTGCCTTGAGATTCCATTTTGTCTCTCCTTGTAGCTTCAGAGTGGGAGTGTTTTAAAGAGTAAAACAGCCTTGCCAGGAATAGAACGTGTGGGATGTGCGTTTGAAAGCATGAGAGAGAGAAATGTGGAAAGGGCCTCTCTGTTTAAGAGTGTAGTGTTATAGCTAGTGGTGCCCAAATGTGCATTATGTTGTATATTGGGAAATTATGTGTGTGGTGCTATAGGCAGTGGTGCACAAATGTGCATTATGTTGTACATTGGGAACTTTTATGAAGTTTTTACTATTGGCTTTGACATGCCCTCATGCCATCTTGAATTCTGACTCCCTAGTTTTTCACACAAAGGCAGGCCCTCAGGTTACTCACGTTATTTAAGAATACGTGAGAACTCCTTTGGCGTTGGAATGCTTATGGGAGATTTGCCAACTCCAGTAAGTTTCCTTGGTGCAGAGGAGGTTTTCTCTAAAACTTCTAGTGCATTGAGAATATGATAAAACTGGGGTCTGTTGACTTGGAAGGCGGGATTTTGTTTTGGACCTGAAGGGACGGACGCATCTATTCAGTGTGGCGGTTCCAGTCTTGCGGAGTCTCTTGACCCCAGGGCCGTGAATCCCCCAGTCTAGTGTGGGCTAAGATGAAGTTATCGCAGCCAGTGATGTATTTTCTCTAATTATTGGCATTGTGATGTGTGAGTGTGTTTGTGTGCACATTCAAGTCTGCAGAGGTTATAATCATCCGAAGTATTCTGTGTATATATTTTATATCCTTTCATGTTTTCCTTTACATACATATGTGCATATTGGTCCATTTGACCTCTGGGAAAGCATTTTTGTTAGAGAGTGTTGCACTAATAAAACCCCAGGCTTCATTCTGAAAACTGTCTTTTGATGTTCCTCATTTTATGAGAGTGGAACCCTTTTTCAGGTGTTGTCTTGCTTCACTGTGTAAGTGCCTCTGTGTGGAAGTGCTGTATTGCTTTTATTTGGGAGTGCGAAGCAGGACAACATGCCAGTGGTGGCAAACTTCTTCTCCTCCTCACTGGCCAATTTTGTGGCAGGAACACACTTCTTTGGGCCATCTTCAAGGTCCTAGCTCTGCCAGTTGACACTTAACAGCACAAGCGGAAGCAGAGAAGCACCCTGTGGTGTAATTGCTGGCATTCTATCTTGACCATTCTTCCCTCTAAGGTGCGTGCCTGTGCGGCCGCGCACACAGCAATCAATCTCTGCGCAGGGGGCACACTTTAGTGCGCATTTGAAAGGAGAGACCTTTAAGGTCTAAGTGGAGAAATTCGGCAGAGGAGAAATGAAAACAAATAATGCTTATTTAACCTGGCGAGCAATCATTTGCATCTGTGTATTGGGTGACCTCCATCGTGTTTAGCTGCATTTAATTTTTATTGGCAATAGATCAGAACACAGATAAACGCCGTCA
Organism: Triturus cristatus; assembly: GCF_964204655.1. NCBI lineage: Eukaryota > Metazoa > Chordata > Amphibia > Caudata > Salamandridae > Triturus > Triturus cristatus. The sequence goes on from NC_140590.1 coordinate 668,655,319, forward strand.
AACACGATGGAGATCACCGATTCATTGATGCAAATGGATGCTTTTAAATATGTTCAGGGCTCAGCTCAGGCATGGGCTCTCCCCGTTAATTTGTAAGCTTGCTCACCTGTACAAAACTTTGGAGGTTGTTATGTTTGGAAAAGGCTGCTGCAAGATTCTTTGTTGTATGCACAAATACAGAGGTCTGCTAAAATTGCTGATTTCTTTCCACTTCACTGCATGCTACAGTGAGATTTCCATTTACACATATTTTTTTTTATTTGAATGAGATGTGTCATTAAATCCCAAAGTTTTGTATAGATCGGCAAGCTAACAAATTAATGGGGAGAGCCCTTGCAAGAGCAAGGTCCTGAACATTTTTAACAGGGAAACTCTACACCAAACATCATGTGCATATGATAAAATCTCTACAAAACATAAAAAGTTTATTTCTTTAACATGTGGAAGCTTTGACATTAATACATCACATTATAGCCCTGCATTGAGAAGTACCTTAAACATGAACCATGAGGGAACTAAGAGGCAAGACAACATTCACGTAAACCCTGTCTGTGCCCAAGTTATTATAAAGCAATATTGTATTCTATTAAATCAAACATAGGTTTTTGTACAACTGTTTTTCTGAACTCACATATTAGGAAGTGCTTTATTATGCGATAATGAAGAAAAAAAGAGTTTTGCAAAAAAAAATATTTACCTAAGATCACACAATTTAAGTAGGGAAGCCACGATTTATTTAGGTTTCCTTATGTCACTTTGTACAAATCAAGCCGTAAATGGGTACCTTTTTGACTTTCCTTATGTTACAGCTTTCCCTTTACCCCTTTGTGCACTTTACAGCTGTCTTTATATTACAGGAACAAAGCCGAAGGTATTGGAGCGATTTACCTGTGCACTACTTACATTACACAAGGTCACCATTCATTGTTAATAGGCATGAGGACATTAAGTGATTTGCCCAGAATCACAGAAGGTTGAGTTCACTCTGAGACTCAAACCTGTTTCTCCTGCTCCAAATTACACAACTCTGGTTGTAACACAATATCCAGGGTACATGGAGGGAGGCAGGCAGAAGCCACATGAAAGCTTGCCTCATTACGAGCGTGAGGTTCGAAAAGGACCTCGAGCTGAGCCAGAGCCAGCCTTCAGTGATGTCATTTGAGATGTCATGAGTGATGTCATGAGTGATGTCACTGACCATGTGATGAGTGATGTAATATGTGACATCATCAGCAGTGGATTGCGGGCGCGTGAGTTATAGTTAGCTGAACTAACTATAACGGGGGAATTTAATTGGTTTTTTACGAGTGAAATGTCCAGCTAACTATAACATGTGTGAAACTTATGTTTTTTTCAGTGAATTTGCAAGGTTTTTTAAATGCTAATTCCTAACTAGAACGTGTGTGAAACCTATGGTATTTTCAGGGAATTTGCAAGGTTTTTTAAATGCTAATTCCTAACTATAACGTGTGTGAAACCTATGGTTTTTTCAGTGAATTTGCAAGGTTTTTTAAATGCTAATTCCGAACTATAACGTGCGTGAAACCTATGGTTTTTTAAGTGAATTTGCTAATTTATGAATGTATTATTATATTTTTTAAATATTTATTTTACAATAAGCTACCTATGTATATTGTTATAGATTGACTTTATCCTGTAATATGGAATGGCTCAGCTCTTTTTTTTTTTTTTAAATTTGGATAAAGTTGAACAGCATAGTTAATATCTTCTATAAACTTATAAACACTTTACATTTATTTATTTATTTTTTAAGGGTTTTTGACGCATGCGTACGTGCTCCGTGTGCGCATGCGTACGTGCTCCACGTGCGCATGCGTACGTCGTGCGTGCTCCGTATGCGCGTGCTCCGTACGCGCAAGCGCGCGTGCTCCGTACGCGCATGCGTGCGTGCTCCGTGCGCGCACCGTGCGCGCACGGCAAGTCATGTGATTAAGAAACAACACTTTTCATTGGTTTATAGTAGTTTCAGGTCATGTGATTAAGAAACAACACTTTTCATTGGTTTATAGTAGTTTCAGTTCCAGAAACTTCCAACACGACACCCACTCCCCTCATTATTTCTTCTGATTCCCTGGGAGAAGGAGCTGAGCAGCTTTTCCAGTACTCCAGTACTTGAGAATGGCAGAGCAGCAGTCATCTTCTGGGAGTGAGCAGGTGACCCTTGTGAGACAGAGGAAACAGAAAGATTCTTTTATCTGGCAATTTTTTAGATTTCCAGAGGGGCAGAAGAAGGTGAATGCTCCAAAAGTCACCTGCACTATTTGTGGTGTTGTCTTATCAAGAGGAGATCCTAAAAAGAAATACTCTTTTAGTATCTTCACTATGATCAGGCACGTTAAAGGAGTACATCCTGTGGCTTTTGCTCGAGCTGCTGGAGACAACCCTCCAGCAGCTCAGCCGAGCACATCCGCAGCAGCTCAGCCGAGCAAATCATCGGCAGCTCAGCCGAGCACTTCATCTGTGGCAGCAGCTTCACCTGCTTCTGTTCCTCTGGATATACACCCTCTTTTCAAGAGGGTGCATATACGGTGCAATGCGTGCAATGCTCTTCTCTCTTATGGGGACACCAGCATTCCCCTAATAGAGAGCAAGATACAGCAGCACACATGCGGCACCCTATAATTTTTTTCATTTTTTTGTTCCTCTGTTCCTCAATTAACACAACGGCTCTTTTTAGAGCCACCTAACATCTAAACACTTAAATTTTTTAACAAAAAATAAAATGTTTTTTTCACCCTTCAGGGTCCTTCAGAGACCCCCTGACAAAAGCTAGGGGGTCAGGAACTCTGTACCCTGCCCCCTTTTCACGTTCTCCACCTTTCTTTTTTACTGTCATACACAAAATGGCGGCCGACACTTCCTGATTTCAACCGATTCGAATTTTGACTGACATGTAACCACCAATCAGAATTACGCTCTCGCACGGCACCGTGCGCGCACGGTGCGCGCACGGTGCGCGCATATAGATATTTATGTACTTTTAACTGCAATTTTCTCAGCAACTACTAAACAGATTGACACCATATATGTAAAAGGCACATCCCTGACCTGAGGACTACCTCTTTGCCAAATTTCAAGTAATTCTGTTCAGCCGTTCGGGCTGTACCTTCGACTAAAGGTCCTATGGGAAAATGCATGGGGAAAACACGTTTTGGGACCCCCCTTTTTTCTCAGCCCCCACTTGACGAATCACCCCGAGACTTTCAGGGTAGGAGCTGAGCAGAGCGCCCCATTAGTTTTGAAAATTTCGCGAGGATTCGTCAAACGGCACCAAAGTTATTCAAAATAGAATTGTGAGATTTCCTATGGAAACTCGGTCCTAACTATAACTATCTACTGGCGACCGCCAGTAGATAATATGTATGTATGTATGTATATATATGTGTGTGTGTGTGTGTATATATATATGTATATATATAGATGCCACAACACAGCAAGTTTCTTGAGGCAGTAATAATGCATTGTGGAGCTTGCATGCACTATGCGAAGTCACGTGGGAGCATGGACATAAAAGCACCTGTGCCCGGTTACCTCTTTACCTATGATTATGGCATTCTGCCGAAATGCGTCAGGTTTGTATACCTGCAGCCACATCTTGCATTAAAATAAACGCTGCTAAAGCTCAGTGAATTGGCCTCAGCAAACTTTGTTGTGTATCTGATTACCGGGAGTTTCTGTCCCTGTAGCTGAGGCCGCCCTGCAGGTTCGGGGGCCCCGTCAACAGAAGAATGTTTTGGATTTAATTAGGGCGGCATGACCTGCTTGCCTCTACACCCTGGAAGAGGATTGAACCTAAAAGAGCGTGATTTTTGAAGCAAGAAAGGGAGAGGTATTCACCTCTTCCTGGCAATTCCGGACATATGCACATTTGCATTAGAAGATTTGGAATGTGGCAGCTGGACAAAAAATGAGGTCGGTGAATAAACGCTGTCAATAATGAATTTTAAACTGCATGTGACACTTCATTTTTGCAATTAAGCAAAATGAAATTGAAAAGACTTTGTGGTTCTAAAATAACGCTATTAAGAAAAAATGGAATGGATGCCGCAACACAGCAAGTTTCTCGAGGCAGTAATAATGCATTGTGGGACTTGCATGCAATAAGCTAAGTCACGTGGGGACATGGACATAAAAACACCTGTGTCTGGTTACCTCTTCACCTTTGATTAAGGTATTCTGCTGAAACGCGTCAGGTTTGTGTACCTGCAGCCATATCTTGCAATAAAATAAACGCTGCTAAAGCTCAGTGAATTGGCCTCAGCAAACTTTGTTGTGTATCTGATTACCGGGAGTTTCTGTCCCTTTATTGAGGCCGCCCTGCAGGGTCGGGGGACCTGTTGACAGAAGAATGTTTGGGATTTAATTAGGGGGGCATGACATGCTTGCCTCTACACGCTGGAACAGGATTGAACCTAAAAGTGCGCGATTTTTGAAGCAAGAAAGGGAGAAGGGAGAGTTATTCACCTCTTCCTGGCTATTCCGGACTTATGCACGTTTGCATGAAAAGATTTGGACTGTTGCAGCTGGACAGAAAATGAGGTCGGTGAATAAACACTGTCAATAATACATTTTAAACTGCACATGACACTTCATTTTTGCATTTAAGCAAAATTAAAATTAAAAGAGTTTGTGGTTCTAAAATAACGGTATTCAGCAAAAATGGAATGAATGCTACAACACAGCAAGTTTCTCGAGGCAAATAATGCATTGTGGGACTTGCATGCACTAAGCCACGTGGGAAGTCACGTGGGAACATTGACATAAAAGCACCTGTGTCTGGTTACCTCTTTACCTATGATTAAGTCATTCTGCCGAAATGCGCCAGGTTGGTGTACCTGCAACCACATCTTGCATTAAAATAAACGCTGCTAAAGCTCCATGTATTGGCCTCAGCAAACTTTGTTGTGTATATATATATATATTCATAAACAAAATGCCCAAGCATATCCAGATGCACTCGTCTGCCGTTGATTTATTGACAAAGGCAGCCAGCCATTTCGCACCAGATAATTTTGCAGCGCCCAACGCGTTTCAAAGTTCATTCAACTTCTTCCTCAGGGGCAATAGCATGAAAACATTAGGAAAAGCCAGCCTGCAATTATATAATGTCCCGCCCTGAGTGGGTGTGGCTGAGTGCCCCAGGTGCAAGCTGGATAGTGTAGTTACCCTGAGTGGGCTCCTTCTGTTTCATAGCAAAAATAAAAGTATACCAAGTTCAAGGTTCTGGATTGATCGCTGTCCTGTTTAAGCCACAACGGTAGCGCCGATACGAACGGGAAGGGTTTCCCTCGCAGCCTCTCTTTATTTCTGAGATGATGCAATCTGGCGCGGCAGGGCTGCCGCGTAATGAATTCATAAACAAAATGCCCAAGCATATCCAGATGCACTCGTCTGCCGTTGATTTATTGACAAAGGCAGCCAGCCATTTCGCACCAGAGAATTTTGCAGCGCCCAACGCGTTTCAAAGTTCATTCAACTTCTTCCTCAGGGACAATAGCATGAAAACATTAGGAAAAGCCAGCCTGCAATTATATAATGTCCCGCCCTGAGTGGGTGTGGCTGAGTGCCCCAGGTGCAAGCTGGATAGTGTAGTTACCCTGAGTGGGCTCCTTCTGTTTCATAGCAAAAATAAAAGTATACCAAGTTCAAGGCTCTGGATTGATCGCTGTCCTGTTTAAGCCACAACGGTAGTGCCGATACGAACGGGAAGGGTTTCCCTCGCAGCCTCTCTTCATTTCTGAGATGGTGCAATCTGGCGCTGCAGGGCTGCCGCGTAATGAATTCATAAACAAAATGCCCAAGCATATCCAGATGCACACGTCTGCCGTTGATTTATTGACAAAGGCGGACAGCCATTTCGCACCAGAGAATTTTGCAGCGCCCAACGCGTTTCAAAGTTCATTCAACTTCTTCCTCAGGGGCAATAGCATGAAAACATTAGGAAAAGCCAGCCTGCAATTATATAATGTCCCGCCCTGAGTGGGTGTGGCTGAGTGCCCCAGGTGCAAGCTGGATAGTGTAGTTACCCTGAGTGGGCTCCTTCTGTTTCATAGCAAAAATAAAAGTATACCAAGTTCAAGGCTCTGGATTGATCGCTGTCCTGTTTAAGCCACAACGGTAGCGCCGATACGAACGGGAAGGGTTTCCCTCGCAGCCTCTCTTTATTTCTGAGATGGTGCAATCTGGCACGGCAGGGCTGCCGCGTAATGAATTCATAAACAAAATGCCCAAGCATATCCAGATGCACTCGTCTGCCGTTGATTTATTGACCAAGGCGGCCAGCCATTTCGCACCAGAGAATTTTGCAGCGCCCAACGCGTTTCAAAGTTCATTCAACTTCTTCCTCAGGGGCAATAGCATGAAAACATTAGGAAAAGCCAGCCTGCAATTATATAATGTCCCGCCCTGAGTGGGTGTGGCTGAGTGCCCCAGGTGCAAGCTGGATAGTGTAGTTACCCTGAGTGGGCTCCTTCTGTTTCATAGCAAAAATAAAAGTATACCAAGTTCAAGGTTCTGGATTGATCGCTGTCCTGTTTAAGCCACAACGGTAGCGCCGATACGAACGGGAAGGGTTTCCCTCGCAGCCTCTCTTTATTTCTGAGATGGTGCAATCTGGCGCGGCAGGGCTGCCGCGTAATGAATTCATAAACAAAATGCCCAAGCATATCCAGATGCACTCGTCTGCCGTTGATTTATTGACAAAGGCGGCCAGCCATTTCGCACCAGAGAATTTTGCAGCGCCCAACGCGTTTCAAAGTTCATTCAATTTCTTCCTCAGGGGCAATAGCATGAAAACATTAGGAAAAGCCAGCCTGCAATTATTTAATGTCCCGCCCTGAGTGGGTGTGGCTCAGTGCCCCAGGTGCAAGCTGGATAGTGTAGTTACCCTGAGTGGGCTCCTTCTGTTTCATAGCAAAAATAAAAGTATACCAAGTTCAAGGCTCTGGATTGATCGCTGTCCTGTTTAAGCCACAACGGTAGCGCTGATACGAACGGGAAGGGTTTCCCTCGCAGCCTCTCTTTATTTCTGAGATGGTGCAATCTGGCGCGGCAGGGCTGCTGCGTAATGAATTCATAAACAAAATGCCCAAGCATATCCAGATGCACTCGTCTGCCGTTGATTTATTGACAAAGGTGGCCAGCCATTTCGCACCAGAGAATTTTGCAGCGCCCAAGATAACTATAACTCGCACGCCCGCAATCCACTGCTCATGACGTCACATATTACATCACTCATGACATGGTCAGTGGCATCACTCATGACATCACTGATGACATCATCCTTGTGATAGAGTGGCGGTCGCGCGAGTTATAGTTATCTGAACTAACTATAACGGGGGAATTTCATTGGTTTTTTACGAGTGAAATATCCACTTAACTATAACCTGTGTGAAACCTATGGTTTTTTAAGTGAATTTGTACGTTTTTTAAAATGCTAAGTTATGTATTTATAAATGTTTTTTTTTTTCAAGGTTTTTCACCGTGCGCGCGCTTTGGGCTCACGGTGCACTGCGCGCACCGTGCGCGCACCCCGCAATTTTTTTGAAAAAAATCTAATGTTTTTCAGTGCGAGAGACAAAATGGCGGCCGACACTTCCTGATTTCGACCGATTCGAATGTTTACCGACATCTAACAACCAATCAGAATTTCGCTCGCGCACGGCACCGTGCGCGCACGTGTGCGCACGGTGAGCGCACGGTGCGCGCGTATAGATATTTATATGCTTTTAAATGCTATTTTCTCAGGAAATACTGAACAGATTGATACCAGACCTGCAAAAGGCACTTCCCTGACCTGAGGACTACCTCTCTGCCAAATTTCAAGTAATTCTGTTCAGCTGTTCGGGCTGTACCTTCGACTAAAGGTCCTATGGAAAAATGCATGGGGAAAACGCCTTTTGGGACCCCCCTTTTTTCTCGGCCCCCGCTTGACGAATCACCCCGAGACTTTCAGGGTAGGAGCTGAGCAGAGCGCCCCATTTGTTTTGAAAATTTCGCGAGGATTCGTCAACCGGCGCCAAAGTTATTCAAAATAGAATTTTGAGATTTCCTATGGAAACACGATCCTAACTATAACTATCTACTGGCGACCGCCAGTAGATAATATATATCTATATATATATCATCTAGGGTTGAGTTGGGAGCCTGGAGGTGCTGCCCACTATCATCTAGGGTTGAGTTGGGAGCCTGGAGGTGCTGCCCACAGTACCCGGTTGGGAGACGGTGTAGAGGGTTATTCACAGAACAGCATGAAAAGCTGAACCTGCACTCTAGGGGTGTCGGCAGAAAGAAGCTTGGGCAGGGGACAAGCTGCAGTGAATTAGGAAAGGAGCATGTTAACATTTAGCAAAGGGATGAGCTAGGGCAGATGAGATACACACAGCGGGGCATTCACGAGGCCATGAGCAAACATTACACTGCACTTTATGCATCCAGCGCGCATGGAGACTCCCATCAAATAGATTCTTTTCTAGACTCTGTTCAGCTGCCTACCCTATCCATTGACCAATTCCTAGATTTGGATTCCCCTTTATCGGTGGAGGAGATCCGGGAAGCGCTTGCGCTACTAGCACCGGGAAAGACTCCTGGCCCAGATGGGTTTCCTACAGAGTTTTTCAAGACATACGTTGAGACCCTGGTACCGTGCCTACATGCACTCTACATTTCGGCACTAGACAACGCAGCCCTCATTCCCTCTCTTTCCACTGCTAACTTGGTCTCCCTATTGAAGCCAGGCAAAGAACCCACAGCCTGGGGTCTTACAGACCTCTGGCAATCCAAAACTGTAGTGTAGTCCTAATAGTACCCTGTCATGCAGGACCTACGCTGTTTACGGATACAATATACTGTGGGTCTTGTGGCAGACTGACCCTGTGCACACCCACCGCATATGTTAGCCTATGGTTTGCATTAGCTAGATCGTAGTCCCACCAGAATCTCCTGTTATCAGAGAGATTCGTTTTTGGTAACCTTAGAACACAATAACCTCAGACTCGTGAAAACAATATATTACTTTTCACCCAGTCACTCGTGCTTGCTTGTTTTGCTCTCAGAGAGATACAGAGAAGAAACAGTTGAGCGTTTTTACAATAAGAATTTATTGTACCGTAGAATAAGTGCGCTGTTACAACTGTAACACAGTAGCAGAGATATAGAACCAGCAGTATAGTGAATAAAAAGGAATAGTATTGTTCTACCATTTTGCAATAGTCACAAACATATACATGAATATGAAATGCATTTATAAAATAAAGTGCGTACTCCTAAGATGCCTGACTAGATGTACCTAAGTGTACCTAGCATGTGAGTAGGTGCTACAGAGCCTAAGCCTAAGAGCCTATGAGCCAAGAATCCTGCTAGGATTGAGTCAATCCCCCATACCTGAATAGTGAGAGTGTGGGACTTCGTCCTGGACTTGAGCTGGACACCCCGCAAGGGATCGTCAGACCACTGTCAGCTGGAGCGATGGCATGCCGGAGCTTAAGTGTCTCTGGCCAGTATGTCGGTCTTGAAGTCTTTGTTCCCTCCTGCCTTCTGATAGCAAGAGGTGCTGTATTTATACAGTCTATGTACGTGTGTTACCCATTGTTCAGTATGAGGTATGACGTTGGAGATTAAACCTTGTGCGTCGATGGGAGAGGTGAAGTATGCCTCCTGGAGAGTGTACTCATCAATTATTCATATGTGCTAAGGATGACGTCTTAGCAATATCGATTGGGAAAAACCCACCCTCGGCATGGAACTAGGTGAAAGGTTTAGTGCATAAAAGGCTGCAGTCCTAATAAGGCGTGATGTCCCTATAAGGCATTCTGTCCTTATATGGAGTTATGTCCTTATAAGCCTCGTTCATATCAAATAACGGGGAGATGATATAGGGAAAGTGTACGATGTTCCCTGGACCTATATTAGGGTACCGATATGAAATATAACACCCACTCCACCTTATACTTAACAATAATAATACACATTTATAACAGTGTCAGTGCATAAAATTATCAAGTAATCATCTAAAATGTTTTTAAAAGCGTTAAAAGTAGTTTAAAAAACAAGGAAAAATGTTCTTTGGTAATGTTTGACATTGTTGTAAAGTTCTGCAAATCACAGTCCTAAACAAGTTTGATCACACAAGTTGAATTACTGCAAGCGTACTTAGAAGGCCATGCTTCGTGCTAGAACGTGTCCATTTGAAAAAGTTATTTTAGAAATATAAAGGAAAGGAAAAAGTTCCATATTCGTTCCCAGCACCCGGTGAGCCAGATTCAGATTAAATGTCCTGACTGGGAGACACAACATTATCGCTGCCTGCTACAGCAGGGGACAAACACTGCAATACCTCGCATAGCAAGTCAAGTGTGCATAGATGAAACTCCTCGTTGCCAACAGCTGGTGTGTAGGCATCTGGTGCTGAATTCGATAATTCGGTGCCAAAGCTGGAGCTGAAATTCAATTTAGTCGTGAAAGGCACCCGATGTTCCTCCAGGAAGGCATGCGTCAAGATGGCAATATGCTGGGGACAGAGTCGTGCATGGGATCACAAAGGTTCTAGCCTGGAGTCTAAGTCCGCTGGCGTCTCCGTCAGAGGTGTCAGACAGATGTCCAACTCGCATTCACCTCCACTGAACAGGCATCAGAAGACAGGTACGATGCAGTCCTCAAAGACTGGTCTAAAGGATAAGAACCAAGAAGCACTTAGTTCTCGTAGGCAAGGTGTACCGAGATGCTGTACAATGCGCTCACTGTAATGTATTTCCAGGAGAGCCTTCGCAATCTCGCTGGCGAATGGTCCGTCCATTGCGCAGCAGGTAGACGATAATCAGGATTCCAGCTACAGGAAGCAGTCTCAGAGGTAGACCCCCGAAAATACTTCCAAATACGGAGTGTATGAAGTTAGGAATAACTCCAAGGATAGTCTGGAAAGTGCTAAGGAATCCGGACCCTATGGTCTTAAATAGGTGTATAATGCCACTCGTATCAGACATGCTAAAGATACGTCCCACCATTTCTATGAAATGTAGGGGGCAGTTTGTTCGAATTAGCGCCTGTTCCTCGGTCAAGGTTCTTGCAACTTGAAGTTCAAAGGTTTCTCGAGCGGAGGTCAGTGGCACGGTTTTCTGTAAAAGCATGGCTTTCATTCTGCTCAAAGCATCAAACTGTATCAACAAAACTTTCTCTGAAGGCCACACTAGCGCCTCCCTGACTGTATTTGTCGGAGGAAACAATACATGCATACAGCAAGCAACCCTGGTGTTCACGGTGACCAGTTATGCAATGCCTGAAAGCATGCCACAGCAACCTTGATCGTTCAGCATCAAGTAACTCCCGTTCAAAAGTAACTCAAACACTGGCGATATTACGGCAGCTGGTGTTCCTTTCATGTGCAAGACAGATTTGAAACTGAACCATTACAGGCTCCGTGCAAAACGGTATCTTGGCATATGAGAGAACCGGTGGAAGCGTTCTTGCAGTTGGTACCACTAGGAAACACCTCTCGATCCCCACTCCGGCATCGAAATCTATATGGTAAATCCCAGAATTTCTTAATGTATTCTTTACCCAATTTTTCATATCTGCCTGCCAGCCATTGCTTAAGGCAACAGTGAAACAGAAATGTAGTGATCGGGAGAGTGATTTGGCCATGGATTAGCCACTCAGTTGATGGTAATTCAGCTATTGTAAATGGTAGGCTGTCCAGTTTTTCAATATGCAGCATTGTATATTTAGCTCCCCTTTGTGCCATTTCAATCTGTGTAACGGTTAGATTGTATTCTGAAAACAGAGACATACTGTTTATAAAATGCCAAGGCACAATTTCTGCACGCAAAGATTGTAGCATCCAGCTTAATAACATAACAGAACGTAAGTGTGATTGGCCGTGTTGTAATATACCTAAATCCTGTTCCAGTATGTCAATAGCAGAAGATACAATGTTGCCCAATGAATATACTCTGGTGGTCAAAGTTGTTAACCCATTATCTACCACAGCAAAAGCTTTTTCTAAGTTTCCCACATTCTCTCTGCGGCTTCTTGTTGGAAAATCTTCCATATTTCATTATAGGCAGCATAAATGCCTGCATATATGAAACGTTTTTGACGTTGTTTCCTAGGTACCTAGTAAAAAGTCCCTAAGATCCATGTCTTGTGAGAGTAAAGATAAGTGCTGTTTCACTTCTGCAAGTGTTGAGGTTTCTAGACAATTTATGCACAACTTCCCAACACTATAGGATGTCACTACCCCTGGATGTTCTCTCTGTACATAACGTGGGACAGACCTATGCATACCGAGTCCCTTGGTGATGTTCAGGAACCTTTTATGACATGTGTTTGTGTCTAAGGGCCAAACCACCCACTCCTTCCAATATGGGTCTGATCTATTGTACTGTAGTATGTCATCAATTGTTTCCCCTTCCTTTGCAGAAGAATTCTGCCACCCTTGTGTTGGTGTAGGTAACCTTGGAGTGTTCAGGTCCTTTATCTTGGCTATTCCAAGACAGGATGTCTGTTGCACAGAATCATTTAAAAAGATCATCTGGGGGCGTGGCCACGCTGTCAATGGAGTGAGACGTGCGCTGCCAGGGACTCCGGGCCGCCGCCAGGGAAAACCGCATCAAAAAGTGCTACAGCGGCTGGGGCGACACCTTCAGAGGGGGCGAGAAGGTGGCGGAGAGGAGCGGGCTGCCTCCGGTTGACTCGGGGAGCCCCGGGCTGCATGTTTGTGGCGATCGTGATTGAGACCGCTGAGAGGCCCTGGCTGAAGCGGGTGCGCCCGCCATCTTGAGCGTCCCTTCCTGGAGTGCCCGGAGAGAGCTGAGCGGAGTGGCCGGGTGTCGGGGCCGGCCGGCGGGGATGCCCTGGTACCCTGAGCGACGACGCGGTGGCCGAGAAGCGGCGGAGAGGCGCCCTTGGTGTTTGGCGGGGGCTGAGGCGCTGGAGGGGCGGCCTGGCTGGCGAGAGCGCACCCGCCATTTTGTGATCCCGGGCCTGCTGAGCTGTGGAGGAGGCGACCTGTGCGGCCGGTAGCTGGGGCCATTAGCGGTACAGTGTGCGCAGCATGAACTGAGGTGAGGCGGACGGAGGGTGCCTGAGCCCCGAGTTTCTTATCCGGCGACCTGCTGAGGGGGCGGAAGGTCTGCGGAGGCGGGGAAGACCGCGACTGCTGCTGTTGTGGGGCCTACCCTGGTGACCCGGAGGGCGCTGCCTGCTGGGGGGACGGCGGAGCTGCTGGGGCACCCGGAGCTTCGGAGGGGCTGGGATCGGAGCGTCTGAACTGTGTCTCTCGTTAGGGACACCTTGACCTGCAGCCGTTGCTGGGGCTGTGGCGGCGCTCCTGCCCCGGACCTGACCAGGACCGCCCGGACAACTGGTTTGCTCCCCCCTGCGCAGCCCGGTCCCGCCTGGCACAACGAGACCCTGAGTGGAGAAGGGCCGAGCGGCGTGGATCTGACGGGGCCTCCGGTAGAAGAGGTCTGCTTGCTGCTGGGTCACCGCTCAGTGAGCAGTGGGGAACCTGACCACAGTGACTGGCGGCACACACGTCTTGAGGGAAGTTCCTGCCTGACCGGACCCCGGTGCCTCCTGTGCTGCTCAACCTGGGGCTTACGCACCGCGGCGCCACGACCCGGATTTTCGGCCACCGGACCCAGAGCAGAGGGTGGACGTCGGGCTGCGCGCCGCAGTACCTAAGAGCCACTGGGTGCTGGCTGGCTTGCTTGGTGGCTGTAGCGGTGCAATCAGGCCCTGAGTGGACTGGTCGGACTGTGGCGGCGGCCCCCCGGTCGAGGAGGAGCGGGGCCACAGTATGACACGCACTAAACCGGGGAGGGAGCCGCCGGCAGCCTCTAAGGACACCACGGTGAAGGACCTTTGGCGCTGGCGGGCCCCTCGTCGACGGGGGCGGGGACCTCGGCTGAGCCGGTGACGCAGTCCTTCATGGTGCTCTTTATGTAGGATCTCAAGACGGAAATTGGCTTGCTGCGTACAGAGGTCCAGGCATGCGTGAAGGAGCACCGGAGAGATGTGGGAGAGCTTGGGGACAGGGTGGACGACATGGAAAAGACCCTCGATGCCCGCACAGAAGATCAGGAGCACCTGTGGCAGCGCATTGCGACCCTGGCGGAGCAACATGTGGAACTCCAGATCCGACAGGAGGATTTGGAAAATAGGGGGAGACGCAATAACATACGCATTCGGGGCGTCCCGATTGGAGCGGAAGGAAATGATATCATGACCTTCGTGGCAGACCTTCTCCATGAACTTCGGGGGGATGATGACGCCTCGCCGCCGACCCTGGACCGGGCGCACAGGGTCTCTGGGCCGTCTGGGAGGCCTGGCCTAATTCCTGACATCCTGACACGGGTCCACTTCTTCGTCGAAAAAGAGGCCATCCTGAAGGCGACTCGGGACAAACCCGAAATCAGGTACAAGGGTGCCCCGATCCAACTATTCCAAGACTTGGCCCCCACGACCCTCCGCCGCCGGAGAGATTTCAGACCGATCACCGATAAGCTGAGGGACCTCAATATCCGTTACCAGTGGGGCCATCCCTTCGCCCTCATATTCCAATGGGAGTCCAGACGCCGGGTGTTGCGCTCATACCGCGAAGCGGCACAGTTGCTCCAGATCCCGGACACCCCACCGGTCAGCCCCTCGCGCCGCGCTGCGGGACCTCGCGTCCCGCTCAAGCCCAACTGGTCCAGGGTGCGCCGCCCGGGGAGACCTCTCTCCCCTGCTGCTAGCAGATCGTCGCGGGACAAACAGGACATCATACAGCACATCCGATCTTTGGAAGGGAGCTCGTCGCCGGAAGGATCACAGGAGTCTGCCCCCAAATGATCCTTCATGTTTCTGGAACTGTGCTTACTGCGGGCCCCCGGGTCGAGAGGGCTTGCTGCCTGTCCGTCTAGTTTCTTCTCTGCCTTGACCCCCACTTCAATGCCACATCCACCCCAGGTGGGGTGGGCTTGATGCCTGCCTTTTTTCGACACTGCGACTACATGTATGGGGCGGTGGCCCGGAGTTACCCCTGGCGTCCCTGATGTACAGTGATGGTGCCGACGGACCCTCGCTCCTATTCTTGGGAGAGTGACATCTCTGGGATAGCTTGTGCCTCTGTGCCTAGCCACTCCCTTGACTGGAATAGGCCTTGTTGGCCATGTTGGCTGTTTTGCTGTTTCTGTTTTTCCCCCCGACCTTACCCTTCACCTTCCCTCCCTTTTCTATTCCTACCCCTCTGGCGGGGGGGGCCCAAGGGTGTCTGGGGGATCTTGGCGGAGTCGCTTGCACTGGCTGACCAATATAAAAGTGTCCACTGTACCTTCCTCGAAGGTTGTCTCTCTGAATGTGAAGGGGCTTAACTCGCCTAGTAAACGGCACCAGATTTGGGAAAGGCCCTGACATAATTTTCCTGCAGGAGACACACCTCCTTAAAGCTGATGTGGCTCGCATGGCCCACCCACGTTTCCCCCATCGGTTCTGGTCTACAGCACCCACCAAGACAGCGGGGGTAGCCATTTTCTGTCGGGCGGGTTTCCCACAGGGGGACGTGAAGGTGATTAGGGACACTGAGGGCCGATTCTTGAAGGTAGAGCTAATGAGAGGCCACCGCACACTTACACTGTGCAATCTTTATGCCCCCAACCAGGGCCAAGATGCCTTCTTGCGCGGGATGATTCGGGACTACCTTGAGCCGGTGGGTTCGGACCTCATAGTGGGAGGTGACTTCAACCTGGTGTGGGACGAGGCCCTGGATCGTTGTGGAGGAGCCTTTCATGGGGTGGGGGCCATGTCCGCAGCGGTGAAAAAATCCCTTACTGCTCTAAACTTGGTAGATATATGGCGCTACCACTCCCCGGGGTTGACGGATTACACGTATTACTCTTATGCACACCGCTCCTACTCACGCATCGACATGCTCTTTGTCTCCCATTCCTTGCTTAGGGACACCATATCGGCGTCCCACTCGAGTATCTCGGTCTCGGACCATGCCCATGTGGAACTGCTGCTCCACGAGCGCCTTGCTCGCTCACCCCGTTCGCGGTTCCCAGACCACATCCTGCGAGACCCGGTCGATAGGGAAGAAATCCGGGAGGCTATCCAGATGTACTTCGATCATAATGACATACCGGGAACCCCCATCCCCCTTGTATGGGATGCCTTCAAGGCCACGATACGGGGAACTCTCACTGCTATAGCCGTCGCTCGAGCACAGGAGGCCAGACTGTATGAAACAAAGCTTGAACGCGAAATTAAGACGTTGGAAAAGATGGACCAGGACCGACCCCTAGTGGCCCATAGGAGGCGGCTGGCGGTCCTCCGAGGTCAGCTTCGTGCACATCGGACGAACAAGGCAGAACGGGCGCTACTCACACTTCGGCAGCGTTTCTATGACGGTGGGGACAAAGTGGGCGCTGTCCTAGCGCGGCGCTTGCACACGCGTGCGGCCAAGGCTCACATCTCAAAGCTGAAGGGGGCAGGGGGTAACTGGGTGATCACTGAATCAGCTAAGCTTCAGGCGTTTCACGACTACTACTCCTCTCTGTACGCGGGAGACCCCCCGGAGCCCGCATCGATATCGGCGGCCTTGGGCGAGTGCGACTGGGAGCCATTGAGTAAACACCACTCTGAGCTTCTGGAGGAGTCTATCACTCTGGAGGAAATCGTGGGCGCGCTGAGAGATCTTTCATTAGGCAAAACGCCCGGGCCTGATGGACTCCCGGTGTCGTTCTTTCGTACCTTCCTGCCGCAGCTACAGCCGTACCTCCTACGTCTCTTTAACTCATTTGCGGAATCGGGGGGGCCGTCCCCAGATATGGCGTTGGCGGAGATAGCCCTCATCCTGAAGCCGGGGAAAGACCTCACCCTCTGCTCCTCTTACCGGCCCATAGCCCTGCTAAACACCGATCTCAAGCTGTATACCAAAATACTGGCCAAACGGCTTTGCGTTCACTTGCCCACCCTTATCGAGCCGGACCAGGTGGGGTTTATTCACCAACGCCAAGGTGCGGACAATGTGCGTCGCATAGCCCACATTGTAGGGAAGGCCAGGCATTGGGGAATTCCGGCCTGTCTTCTGTCGCTTGATGCCTAAAAAGCGTTTGACCGGGCGGACTGGGCGTTCCTCCGCGCAGTCTTACAGAAGATAGGGCTTGGACCTAAAATGGAGGCGCGCATCATGGCCCCCTATATCTCCCCCGCAGCTAGAGTGCGTGTGAACGGTCAGTTAACGCAGCCTTTCCTTATCTGCAGGGGCACCCGGCAGGGGTGCCCCCTATCGCCCCTGCTGTTTGCCCTAGTGGTGGAACCGCTCGCTATCCTAATTCGTCAGTCCCCGGCCATCAAGGGCATCTCCCTGCAGGGCCGAGACCACAAGATCGCTCTCTTCGCTGACGACCTTCTCCTCACGTTGTCCGATCCCTTAAGCTCGTTTCCGGCGGCGCACTCGCTGCTTCAAACTTACGAGCAGGCCTCCGGGCTTAAAATTAATCATTCTAAGTCCTGGGCGCTTAACCTCACGATCCCAGAGGAGGAGATTGCGGCGTTGCGGGCTTGTGCTCCATATCAATGGGCTAGCGAATCGGTAAGATACCTTGGCCTTAACCTGACTCCGGACCTGGCCACCTGGACACAGGCCAATTGGCAGGAGTGTAAACGCTCGGTCTTGGACGACTTGCGCTCCTGGAAAGCCTTACCGCTTTCCTGGCTCGGCCGCCTCAACGCAATCAAGATGTCCATATTGCCAAAGATCCTCTACCTCTTTCAAACTTTGCCGATGCCCATCCCGGAACACCAGATTCAGGGGCTGCAGCGTCACCTGGTCTCGTTCATATGGGGGGGTAAGAAGCCGCGATTTTCTAATAAAATTCTGAAGCTTCCCCGGGATAGGGGTGGTCTGGCCTGCCCCAACCTCCTGGATTACTACTGGGCGTCGCACCTCCGCTTCATTCTAGAATGGGGAGCGTGGGAAAGCGAGAAAGTTTGGTTCCACATGGATAGGGCAGTTACGTGTCGCCCGATTTGGGATCATGCTTGGCTGCCTCGAGCAGCGCGTCACCGCAGTGCATACCTGGCAATCCCCACTAGGACGGTCCTAGAGATATGGGACAGGGTGGCAGTCCGTAGGGGACTCACCACCTTCCTCTCTCCTCACACCCCTATCGCCCGCAACCCACAGTTTCCGCCGGCATGTCGCCCGCCCTACTTCGAGAACTGGACCGAATCCGGCTGTAGGACGATTCGAGACCTATTTATGGGGGGGGAGTTCAAAACCTTTACCCAATGCCAACGGGAATTTGGACTAGCGGAAAAAGACAAATTCCAATACATACAACTCTGACACTGGGTGAAGGGATTCGCCCTGGCGCAGGCGGCCACACGACCATACACTCTGTTCGAGCAATTGGCGCGTACATTTGGCACCTATAAGGGTTTAATCTCCCGCATATACAAAGTGCTCCAGCATACACAGCATCTTGGCCCCCACCCATACCAGCTGCGGTGGCAGAACCTCTCCGTCTCAGGGGTCACTCCTGCCCAGTGGACAAGGCTTTGGCAAGACATCCCTAGAACGTTCCGTAGCATCCCCCAACAAGAATCGGCCTACAAGGTGATGACCCAGTGGTACTATACCCCTGCACGACTCCAGCGGATGTTTCCCAGTGTCTCCCCGCTTTGCTGGCGCTGTACTCAAGCGCTGGGTGATTTCATCCACATTTGGTGGGCGTGTCCACTTTTGACTACCTACTGGAAGGAAGTCCTCAGCCACATTAAGCGTGTGCTGGGATACCCCCTGCCGGAAGACCCGCTCACTATTGTGTTGGGTCTCCGACCAACGTCTAGGCGAGCCATGACGGGCCGTGACTGGCACTTGAGCCTCCACATGCTGGGCGCTGCCAAGCAAACAGTAGCAATATATTGGAAAAAGGCAGAAACGCCTTCCATCAATATGTGGTTCACCCGCTTGTGGCAGGTGGTGGCAATGGAGCTGCTCACGGCACGCCTTCAATTCAGAGACACTAAGTTTAGGACTCTTTGGAAGCCCCTGGTGGATCACCTAGGGAGGATAGAGCATGCTCGATTTCAGCCGCCGCGAGTAAGGGCCCTCAATCTGTTTGATGACAAAATCTGCCCGATTAACCCGGGGGTACGCTTGAGGCCCACAGAGCACTTGCCCTTCTCATCGGAGGGTCCCTAACTCTAGATGTGCGCGCCATGGTCCTATTCCCCCTCAACACCTCTGCGCATCACTATATATGTACTATGGGCCCCCTGGGGACAACATATTTTGATTGGGGGAGGGAAACTGAGTATAGGTAGCGAGGCCCTGCACTTTTTGCCTTCTCGCCAGGTCCATTCTCTCTTCTCCCGGCGCTCCCCCCCGCTCTCCCCGCCCCCTGCCCCTAGTTGCTGGTTTGTTTTCCTTTCAGGACTTTGGGAGGTTGAACGAGGTATCATTGTCATGGAGGCGCTGAGCAGAAGCATCCTATCCGTAGCCCCAGACTGCCTGAGGGGTATGGGATTGATAGGGAGCCCCACACTGCACTGCAAGAAAGGTATGCGACCTGGCGAACGACGCGGGTATGAGCCTGGCCCAGTGTGTGTTGCTTACTTGATTTGCGCATGGGAATGATGGGCGCGGGGCTGATGAAACTGCCCATTATGCAAGGCCTAACTGGGCCCCTGTTGTCGGCCAGGCTGCAATGCCTACTGCACCTGCTCGATTTGCTCTTCAGGTTTATGTGTATGCGGCTACAGACATACTGTGGGGTGTTATGCGGGCCTTGTGCGGTAAAATGTGCTGGGCTGCAGCTGGCAGGGCAATGTTGCACGTATTTGAATGAGTGCCCATGATAGGGGGACGATGGGATGCAATGTCTAGTGAGCCGGGGAATGACCCTGTGAATAGCGTATATTGTTGGCCCTACGATACACGGTGCAGGAGACCAGCTCTGTCCTATTGCATTTGTACTATAAAACTTTGATTCTTGCTGCCGGCCTCAGTGGTTGTAGGCATACAGCTGTGTACTTTGCCTGATTGCTCCTCCCAATCAATAAAAAGTCGGTTATAAAAAAAAAAAAAAGATCATCTGTTGTGGAATGAGGCATGCTCTAATGAGTGCCTCTGTACCCTGGACTTGCCAGTTCCTCGAACCCCAAATTGATTTTATGTCAATTTCATCTTGCCCTAGGTTGAAACCCTGTTCAGACAATTGGGCCAAAAATGAAGCAGAGTAAATCTGTTTGGTGTTTGCTAACATAATTTTTCTGTGCTGATGTTGGTGCAACCTTATAATAAAATGAGGCTAGATCTGTTGTGTTAAATCCTGAAAAGTATTGTTGAAGATAATGTCCATTTATAAGCATACTAAAAGTTACTACTAAACCTAGCCATGAAAGAAAAAACATTATCCCAGGAATTATCCGGAGTTCAATCCAAGGTGATACCAGGTATGTCTTTTGAAGAAAGAGAAGAACGTTCTTTAATTCTTGCTTGAATGGTGTTTTGGCTGGCGTCGGTTTCGGCTCGCTTGGATCCAGAGAAAACGTATCGAAGTTAATGAAATAGCCAGAAGCAGTTCGATCAATTGTTGGAATTGCATTGGGATTAGTTGAAATGTCCTTTTCCTCTCGACGAGGCATGTTGATGTTGACATCTGTATTAGGTCTAATTGCAACTTGTGAATTATTCTGATTTTCACTTTGATTTTGAATGTTTGGTTCAAGTGGAACAAGTTCCATAGCATTATTGCTTAGTCCTTCATTCCTTACAGGTGGCTCTTCAAACGTGATGAGTCTTTCTGTTTGAACTTCTTGAATTGTAGCTAGAGGAGGACATCTGCTACATAGGAGCCCACTTGGCCTACTGTTTAGTATCGGCCACATAGTGTGGTTTGATTAAGTCAATTGAGACAAATCTTTTCTCCTTTTTTCCGGCAAGAGGCGGGAGCAGCACAGTTCTTGTTTCGTGTACTGCAAGCACTGGTACAGGTTTTCTGTAAGAGGGTCCAAATTCTTTTTTGTCCGCAATTTTCTCTCTGACCAGATCCCCGTCTTTTGGGATCCAGACAGGTCTTGCCGTGACTACCTTGACTTCCTCAGTGGGGGTCTGCTTTAGATGACATTGATTTGTTTTGTCCTGGATTCTTTTAGATCCTGTAAAACAGCCAAACGATCATTGATGTCAAATGGTTTTTCATCCACCACTGCGCCTTCACAATCAAGACGAGAACCGCAATGCTACGCCCATTCCTTCCATGGCCTCATTGTAAGCCCGAGAGCTAAACGCAGGGCTGCGTTCAGAGTGTAACGTGCTAACTGCGTATGTCCCAATAAAGACTCGCAAATCTTTTATAACAGTTCGAGCGTCAGCAGAACGCTGAGGCCATACCCATAGGAATTTCTAGCATGAATCCACTGCAACCATGATATACCTGTAAATCCCGTCCGTTTGTAAGGGGCCACAGTGGTCCAAGTACACACATGCAAGAGGTTTGTCTGACTTTAGTAATTGCGTCTGTGCCGGGCGTGTAGCGGTGGATCCTTTCATCTGCTGGCAGATGTCGCATTTCAAGACATAGTCTTTAGTTTGCTTGGATAACCCTGGCCACCAATAGCGCTGTTTCAGTAATGAAATAGTCGCTATAACGCCTGTGTGCGCAGAGCCTAAACCCTTGTGTGCAGCTAATATTAAACATTGCCTATGATCCATATTTGGTATTACTCTATCCCCCACTCCAGGAATCTGAGCATATGGAATGTTTTGTGCATCTAACTTGTAGGAGTATTTGAGTGGTAATTTTGTAGGTACTGCTGTGCTGCCTTTGCGTGAAGCGATGACAGCTACCATTATATCTCCGTCTATTCTCGTTTTAGAACGAGTCAGCACAGATACGGAAGCTGTGCGTACAGCCCCCTTTGCGGCTTCATCAGCCAATGAATTCCCTTTAATGTGAATGCCATCGCGTTGATGACTCAGTGAGTGGATCACGTGAGTCCTCGGTAGCTCGGAATTCAATTCCGCTACCTGTTCCCATAGTATTTTGTGCTTAATTGTGCTCCCTTTTGCGTCCTTAAGCCTGTTTTGTTCCAAATGTTGTAAGTACTCATTGTACGAATGTACACAGTAAAAAGAATCACACACGATTAGTGTGGGAAATTCGTGATCCATATTTACAAGTGCCAGTATCGGTGCTTTTAATTCTGCCAACTGAGCCGAGCAGTCTCCTAGAGGTTGCGTCTTTGTGCAGCTAGGATGGAACTTGCCATCACGCATGCGACCTTTAACGATAGCACATGCCGAGAAATATTGCTGCTTACTTCCTATCGCCGGTTGAGCAGATCCATCAGTGTAAATAATATATTTGTACTGGTCAAGAGGCAAGATTTCATTTGGGAGAGGATATTCTTGTTCATATTGCAGGAATGCCTGTGTTTTTAAACTTGGATCAAATCTGTATTCAACATTTGTAGCAGTAAGATAATTAGCCCATTGTATTCATCTTGGATGTAGTGCTTTCGTATTCGGGATGCTGGCTTTTGTAACAGCGTCTAAAGCCGATACCGGAGTGACGACAATGATGCGTTTCCCCTGAGCCAGTGCTCTTTCTCTTGCTAGAGCAATCTGAACGGCTTTCAGGATTTTTTCTGTTGAAGTGAAACGCATTTCTGCATTTGTGTACAGGTGTGATTTGAATGCGATTGGTACAGTTTCTCCTTCATTGAAGGTTAAATAGGTGTACCCGCTTTGACCTGCAATTATTCGGATCACCAAGTGGCGTACGTTTACACGTGTTTGTGTTTGTAAGCAATCATGTCTTCCTGGAGTAAACGAAGAATATTAGTATGTTCTTGTGTCCAATCTCTGGCTGAAAAGTCAGGTTTGATTAATTCATACCCTTGCATGATCTAAAATGTATGGTCTGCCGAAATTTAGGAATCCTAGTATTGATTGTAAGTTTTTCAATGATTTTGGAGGCTGGAGCAGCCCACACTTTTCTAAAAAGTTTGCTGCCAGACTTTTGCCTTCCCTTGACAGATCATATCCAAAAAATAGGACATTGAGGTGGGCTATTTTTGACTTTTTAAAGTTGAACTTATAGCCTTCTGCGGCAAATCCCATAATAATGGTGCTCACCCTGGTCAAGTGCCTCTCTAAGTCGTCGTCAGACAGATAAATATCATCCACATAGGACAACGCTTCTTCATCAAAAGTTTGAAGTAACTCTGTTACTCTTGCTGAAAATACTCCGGGGCTATTTTTGTACCCTTGGGCGACTCTACAAAATTGTAGTTGGGACCCTAACGCACTGAATGCTGTTGAATGCTGTCAGTGATGTCATCAGTGATGTCACTGACCATGTCATGAGTGATGTAATATGTGATGTCATCAGCAGTGCATTGCGGGGGCGCGAGTTATAGTTAGCTGAACCAACTATACTGTGGGAATTTCAATGGTTTTGTACGAGGGAAATGTCCAGCTAACTATAACGCCCCTGAAACCTATGGTTTTTTCAGTGAATTTCTATGGTTTTTTAAATGCTAATTACTAACTATAATGTGTCTGAAACCTATGGTTTTTTCAGTGAATTTCAAAGGTTTTTCAAATGCTAATTCCTAACTATAACATACCTGAAACCTATGGTTTTTTAAGGAAATTTCAAAGGTTTTTTTAAATGCTAATTCCTATCTATAACCTATCTCTAAACTATGGTTTTTTACTGAATTTCATAGGATTTCTAAATCTTTATTTTTCAGTGTATCAATTGCTTTATTGATGTTTTCATCATTTTTTAAAGTTTTTTTTACCTATTTTCTTTTATTAATAAATATTACATGTTTTTAATGAATTTTTGGGGAAAATATTTGTAAAAAATGTTTTCCTCTATTTTTTAAACTATATTGTTAATATTTTGTTATTATTTTTTTTTTCAATTATTTTTTGGAGTCGCGCACCCAATGCGTGCCTTTCTTGAGCCCTGCACGGAACCTAGTCGCCATTTTACGATTGTTGTGTAGGATCCGCGTAGGGTGTGCGTTGGGTATGTATTTTTGTGCGTGATTGCTATGCGACCGGTACGCGACTCCAGGCGCATACGCGACACATACGGAATACGTTACGTGACGCTCTCGTGCTTCCGCGAAACGTGGGTGCGCGATTCCTGCGAAATATTTTAAATGTCAATAAACATATATATATATGTATTTCATATAAATATTAAGGGAAAACATAATCGAAGCTACTCATAAAATTAATATATTTTTACTTTTAATCAACCTATATTACTTTTAAATGCAATTTCGCGAATTATCCTATATAATGTTCCTTTCAATCAGTTTTTGTTAACCAATAAGAATCATGCTTTTAAAAATCAGAAACATGCACCCTAGTTTTTAATGTAGAATGTTGTCAAACAACCAATCATTTCTTTTCTTTTTTCAAAACTGCATCTTATCCACCATTTTAGAAAAATCTTACTTTTCAAACTGCCATTTCATTTACAGAGACCATCTGACTGCATCCAGACCTCCCTTCAAGATGCTTAGAGTGTGGATTGTGGGACACAGCTATATTTTCTGGAGCCAAAGGTATGCAGAAAACGGATTGGACAGGGAGGGTTAAAGTGGCACCAATTGATGCCATTGGTAAAATCCTTTTTGCATCTCCAACACCCTGACCTCATAATTGTGCACTGTGGTGGCAATGACCTAGGCACTTTGACTGGGGTAGGTCTGGAAATGCTTATCAAGGACACCTTTGCAGAATTGATTTCACTTTTTCCCCAAACTGCCTTTGTCTATTCTAACATATGCCAAAGGCAGAAATGGAACTGGTCCAATCATTTTTGTCCACAGATTGAGAAAGCTAGGAAACGTGAATAAATCTGTTTCTGCTTTTCTCCGAGCCTATAGAATGGGGTCCATTTACAATAACAATCTGCGTTTTCATATGCAAGACATCTATAGGAGAGATGGTTTACATTTTACTGATGAGGGTAACAGAGTCTTCCTCAACAACTTTAGACTCTGTATAGGTACTTACTTATAAGTACCAAAAACTCTCAATGAACACAACAGCTCTTTTTAGAGCCACTCAAGAACGAAACACATAAGCTTGATGTTTATCTCCCAAAAATATTTTTTTTGCTTGGAGTCGCGCACCCAACGCATTAGGAATCGCGCACCCTACGCAAAAGAAATTGTGCACCCAACGCGGTAGGAGTCGTGCACCCAACGCGTGCACACCAGGGGGTGCGCTGAGAGCTGGATGCGCAACTCCTAATTTTACCGTAAAAAAACACCCCCACGGTCCCATCCGGTTCCCTGCGTCCTTCGGGAGCCCGCATTGCTTTTCCACATGGGGAGTTGCTGACATGCAGCTCCCCGTGTGGAAAAGCAATATGGTTTGGATTTTGAAAGAGAGAGCAGGTTTTCAAAATCCAAACAAAGTTTGCTATGGGAGGGCGGGAGACTCCCGCCCTCTCATAGCAAACAACAGTGTCCTGGGGTGGGCACCCCAGCACACTGCAGGAGCCGGCCCTGGGGGGTGGCGGTCCCCAGGGCCCTCGAGGGCTCCAGGAGGGAGGCCACGCAGCCACCCTACCTCAATAAATAAAGCCCCAGGGGGTGGTGGTCCCCGGGACTTGGGGGTGCCATTGAGCCCCCCCACCCATTTATTTTGTAGCCCCAGGGGTAGCGGTCAACCGGGGCTGGGGGGCCCCCCATTAAATTTTATGTTTTTTACCCCCGGGATTTGGCCCCCCCGGGGCAAATTATTAAAGAAGCGCGGGAGCCCGCACTTCGTTTTTTTTCTTTTACGGACAGATCCGCGCACCCAGCGCGCATTTTGTCATTTAAAAAAAAAAAAGGGTCAGAGTATTTCTAACCTGCCCCCTTTATATGTTTTACACACTCATTCCACAGACTTCTTCAGCCTCGCTTCTACCGAGGCACAAAATGGCTGCCAACAGTTCCTGGTTTCGAATGTTGACAACCACTTGACAGCCAATTTGCATTCAGCGTGTGATCGGGAGGATGCACGCAGGGTGCGCAAAGGGTGCGCTCAGGGTGCGCATAGGGTGCGCGGATCCTCCGAGGCCATAGATGTATATGTACTTTTAACTATACTTTCTCAGGAACTACTCAACAGATTAACACCATTTAAGCAAAAGGCACGAGTCTGAACTGAGGACTACCTCTTTGCCAAATTAGGTGTATTTACGTTCAGCAGTTCGGGCTGTTGCTGCGGCTAAAGGTCCTATGGGAAAATGCATGGGAAAAACAGGTTTTGGGACCCCCCTTTTTCTCGACCCCCGCTTGACGATTCACCCCGTGACTTTCTGGATACGAGCGGATAAGAAACCTAAGAAAAAAACACGCAAAACGCAAAAAGGGGGCAGGGTAGAAATACCCTGACCCCCTAGGCCTGCTCAGGGGGTCCCAAAAAAGAATTTAAAAAATAAATAAATCGGCGAGATTCGGCCGAAATAAAAAAAAAATGAAGTGCGGGCTCCTCCGCTTCGTTGTTAATTAGCCCCCGGGGGGCCAAGTCCCGGGGACATAGTAAAAAAAAATCCCCCCCACACTGCCCCGGGGACCGCCACCCCCCGGGACAAAGCATTAATAGTTGCGGGGGGCACACACCCCCCACAGCCCCAGGACCGCCACCCCCCGGGGCTGGTTATTGAAATGTTGGGGGGGCTCAAACGCCCCCCCAAGCCAAGCGGACCGTCACTCCTTGGGGCTCAATTGAATTTTGATTGGGGGTGGGGGGCACACTGCCCCCTGCAGCCCCGTGGACTGCCACCCCCCTGGGCTTTTGTTTTAAAAAAATACCCTGTGTGGGGGGCTCTAAATATTTTGATTGGGGGGTCCGTGCCCGACCCCCCAGCCCTGGGGACCACCACCCCCCGGGGCTTTGAAAATATGAGGAGGGGGCCGCGTGGCCCCCCTCCTGGAGCCATTGATGGCACTGGGGACCGCCACCCCCAGGGCCGGCTCCTGCAGTGTCCCGGCTTGCCTACCCCCGGGATACTGTAGTTTGCTATGGCAGGGCGGGAGCCTCGAGGCACCCGCCCTGCCATAGCAAACTTGGTTTGAATTTTGAAAGAGAGAGCAGGTTTCCCTGCTCTCTCTTTCAAAATTCAAACCAAATTGCTTTTCCACATGGGGAGCTGCATCTTAGCAGCTCCCCATGTGGAAAAGCAATGCCGGTTCCTGAAGGACGTGGGGATCCCCTGGGACCGTGGGGGGATTGGGGACCCCCCTACGGTCCCCAACAGAGAGGGCCAGCCCCTGGGGATGGGGTCCCCGGGGCTACAAGTGGCCCGGGAGGGGGTCCACGTGGCCCCCCTCCCCAAAAGTTTTTTTAAAAATTGACAAAAATTAGAAAGGCCAGCCCCGGGGAATGGGGTCCCCGGGGCCATAAGTGGCCTGGGAGGGGGGCCAAGCGGCCCCCCCTCCCCAAAAGTTAAAAAAAAGAAAAAGATAGAAAAAGAAAAAGGCCAAACCCCGGGGAATGGGGTCCCCGGGGCTGATTAAGGCCTCGGGAGGGGACCACGCGGCCCCCTTCCACATTTTTACAATTTCTAAAAAAAAATTAGGGACTACACAGCCCCCCTTCTCAACAAAACAAAACAAAAAGACGGCATCGTGCCGGAGGCCACGCCCCCTCTTTTCAGCTCTCTGCAAACGCGCCCCCTGGCGCGTTTGAAGATGGGGAATGAATTCCCCTTGAATACTTGGGGTCCCTGGGGGCCAACTAGCCCACCAGTAACCTCCAGTATGCGCCAGGGGGCTGTGTTGCAGAGAGGTGTTCTGAGGCCATGCCCCTTTCACCTCTGCTTAGTGGAGGTAGCTGGTGGGCTAGTTGCACCCCAGGGACCCTCAGGATTCAAGGAGGGTTAATCCCCCAACTTAAAACGCGCCACGGGGCGCATTTGCACAGTGGTGAAGGAAGGGGGCGGGGCCTGAGTTCACATGTGTGCAAACACGCCCTGTGGCGCGTTTTAAGTTCAGGAATTAATTCCTCGTCAATTCTGAGGGTCCCTGGGGGCCAACTAGCCCACTAGGTACCTCCAGTAAGCGCCACGGAGGTGCGTTGCAGAGTGTTGTAAAAGGGGCGTGGCCTCTGAACACCTCTCTACAACACAGCTCTCTGGCGCATACTGGAGGTACCTGGTGGGCTAGTTGGCCCCTAGGGAACCTCAGGATTGAGGAGGAATTAATTTTCCAACTTAAAACGCGCCACAGGGCGTGTTTGCAGACATGTCACCTCGGGCCCCGCCCCCTTCCTTCACCATTGTGCAAACGCGCCCTGTGGTGCGTTTTAAGTTGAGGAGTGTGGCTCAATGATTAGAGCGGCAGACCCTGATGCAGAGGTCTAGCCCGGGACCAGGGTTCAATTCTCTGCCTCGGCGGGTCTTGGGCTCAAAAATTCCACGGACCTGATAATTCTCGCCTCGGTGCCATTCCAATCATGGAGTCCCACTCTGCAACTCTGGGCAATAGCTTGCTTAATCTCCACAACGGCCCCCACAACGCTAAGGATGCCTGGCCTCCACCTTGGGGGTGCCCAGGAGTGGACGCCTCACAGGGAAAGCCAGGATGGGTTCCACAGCGGTATTCGTACAAGCGCCTTGAGACCCTTGCGGGTGAGTAGTGCGCTATACAAGTATCAATTTACAATTTACAATTAATTCCTTTTCAATCTTGAGGGTCCCTGGGGGCCAACTAGCCCACCAGGTACCTCCAGTATGCGTCAGGGAGCTTTTTACACCTCTCTGCAATGCAGCTCTGTGGCGCTTACTGGAGCTACCTAGTGGGCTAGTTTGACCCTAGGGACCCTCAGGATTCAAGGGGACTTAATCTCCCAACTTAAAACGGACACAGGGCGCGTTTACACAGGGGCGAAGGGAGGGGACGGGGCCTGAGTTGATGTGTGCAAACACGCCCTGTGGCGTCTTTTAAGTTGGGGAAATAATTCCCCTTCAATCCTGTGAGCCCCTGGGGGGCAACTAGCCCACCAGGTGCTTCCAATAAGCGCCATTGTGCTGCGTTGCAGAGAGGTGGTCCAGGCCGTACCCCTTTTTACACCTCTCTGCAACGGCACTTACTGGAGGTACCGAGTGGGCTACTTTGACCCTAGGGACCTTCAGGATTCAAGGGGACTTATCTCCCAACTTAAAACGGACACAGGGCGTGTTTACACAGTGGGGAAGGGAGGGGATGGGGCCTGAGTTGACGTGTGCAAACACGCCCTGTGGAGGGTTTTAAGTTGGGGAAATAATTCCCCTTCAATCCTGAGAGCCCCAGGAGGCCAACTAGCCCACCAGGTGCTTCCAGTAAGCACCACTGCGCTGTGTTTCAGAGAGGTGGCCCAGGCCGTGCCCCTTTTTACACCTCTCTGCAATGCAGCTCTGTGGCGCTTACTGTAGGTACCTAGTGGGCTAGTTTGCTAGTTGGACCCAAGGGACACTCAGGATTCAAGGGGACTTAATCTCCCAAATTAAAACGGCCACAGGGCGCGTTTACACAGTGGTGAAGGGAGGGAATGGGTCCCGATGTGACGTGTGAAAACACGCCCTGTGGCCCATTTTAAGTTGGGGAAATAATTCCCCTTCAATCCTGAGGGCTCCTGGTGGCTAAATAGCCCACCATGTGCTTCCAGTAAGCGCCACTGCGCAGTGTTTCAGAGAGGTGCCTCAGGCCGTGCCCCTTTTTACACCTCTCTGCAGCGCAGCTCTCTGGCACTTACTGGAGGTACCTAGTGGGCTACTTGGACCCTAGGGACACTCAGGTTTCAAGGGGACTTAATTTCCCAAGTTAAAACAGACACAGGGCGCGTTTACACAGTGGTGAAGGGAGGGGATGGTGTAGGAAAGTGGCTCTTTATATACTGGACCAAAGTGAAATCAGCCGAACTACGAATTCTGATTTACTCACCTGTTATCAGGAGAGACCTCAGTGCTGCATCTTTGAGCCCAGTACTGATCCTGAAAAGTAATTCTAACTGTACTTACCAGTAACTTGAATTTCCTTCCATAGGATATAATTTCCTGCTTTTTGCTCAAAAGTTTCTAAGTGTCGATTTTTGAAACTTACAAATATTTCTCTAAAATCAGCTGAACTACTAATTCTGATTTACTCACCTGTTATCAGGAGAGACCTCAGTGCTGCATCTTTCAGCCCAGTACTGATCCTGAAAAGTAATTCTAACCGTACTTACCAGTAACTTGAAGTTTCTTCCATAGGCTAACATTGACTGGTTTCGCTTGGGAATTCTTCTAAGTGTGGAGTTTTGGAACTTTAAAATATCCCTCTAAAATCAGTCGAACTACGAATTCCGATTTACTCACCTGTTATCAGGAGAGACCTCAGTGCTGCATCTTTGAGCCCAATACTGATCCTGAAAAGTTATTCTAACACTTATAAATTCACCCAGGCACTCTCCTTGCAGTACTCTAATCATTCAGTCAGTACCCAAGTACTCATGCACTGAGCCAGGCCTCAGCACATGGACTGCTTCAAACCCCTATCCACTAGGCATGCAGTCCCCTAACTAACCAACACACTTATAGTTCTGCACTTATACATTCAACAAAAAAAACAATATTTCACTTTCAATATTTTAAAAAACATTTTTATTTCCATTTATATTAAAAATATATAAAGTAATTTAAAAAATAAAATATGTAAAAATAAACAGTTAAAAAACTGTAGAAAATCAGTATAAAAATACATATAACTATTATTACATTTTAAAATTATCATTTAAAAAACCTTTGAAATTCACTGAAAAAACCACAGGTTTCAGACATGTTATAGTTTGGAATTAGCATTCAAAAAACCTTAGAAATTCACAGAAAAAACCATAGGTTTCAGGGGTGTTATAGTTAGCTGGACATTTCACTCGTACAAAACCATTAAAATTCCTCCGTTATAGTTAGTTGTACTAAGTATAACACGCGCGCCCGGAATCCACTGCTGATGATGTCACATATTATATCATTCATGACATGGTCAGTGACATCACTGATGACATCACTGATGACATCACTGATGTCATCTCAAATGACATCACTGATGACATCACTAATGACATCATCCACGTGACAATCTGATACACCTCATCATACACTAGTATAACCTTCCATCACTCACTATAAAATATAGAGTATCATGTTTAAACCATTGACACACCAATACAAGTTTCTAAAGACCCACTCAGTGATTTGGAGATCTACACACACATCTTAACACTTACCTATAGATTTACTCATACATGCGGAGAAAGATCAATAGAACACTATTAAATATACTTATACACCTATATCGACATTACACACCAGCACACATCCTATTCACTTATGCAGTCATCCTACTCGCTTATGCAAACAATTGATCATACTTACATTTACTCAGTTACACACTTATACAAACACCACTTTATTTATTCATATAGATAGTAACTCATACTTAGTGTGTTATAAAATCACTATTATAAGTATACACTTTTCCATACAGTCACTCAGACAATCACTGAATCTTATGTATACTCATTTATATACAACAACTGTCACATACACTGCCTTTTATATTTCTACTTTGTTGGACATGTATCATTGAGAAATATATTTACGCATCAACACACCCATAAAGAGATTTACTCACCCAAACAACTGTTTTCACATACAGTCTTAACCTCATATACCTACTAAATCAACTATTTACACATCTTTGGACAGTCACACACCTCCCATCCAACTACACACACATTCACTCTCTCATACAAATACTCACTTAACTAATTAAAAACTAATATTAGATTTCACATAGCTAGTAACCAACTTATGCAGTAGTTTACACAACAAGAGACAGAGTGATACAGATATTCACACAGTTAAATCACTATCCCATATATTTAGTGAGGCACATTAAATTAGTCACTTAGACAGTCAATCACAGTACTACTAAATCCTCCATCCAGATACTTATACATCCACTCAGTCTTCAATGCAGATTCCTAATATAATACTTATTTAAATATGGAAGCAAACCACATTCACTGGATGATGTCATCAGTGATGTCATTTGAGATGTCATCAGGGATGTCATCAGTGATGTTACTGACCATGTCATGAATGATGTAATATGTGACATCATCAGCAGTGGATTCCGGGCGCGTGAGTTATAGTTAGTACAACTAACTATAACGGAGGAATTTCAATGGTTTTGTACGAGTGAAATGTCCAGCTAACTATAACACCCCTGAAACCTATGTTTTTTCAGTGAATATATATGTATATCTATATATATACATTCCACAAGTCCCCGTATTGACAGGAAACACTCGGACACCCAGGTTGGATGCAGTTAATTTATTCGGCAAGTAAAAAATGACGCGTTTCACCTTTACGGCTTGATCACGCTCGTACAAGTACAAATCCACCATGTTTAAATATACCTTCTTCGTTGTATTCAAAAACGGACTCACCTCACCAGTGCGAAAATGTTATTGCAACCATCGCGGCCATCTTGGAATATCGGAAAACTCTTTAACTGTCCCATACGTTATCACACATTGAATAACAAATCATATCGTAGCTGTAAATGGCAATATTCTCAGTGTGTTATTCTTCAATGTTGAAAAAATCATTTCCATATTGTTTCTGTTTCCGAAATTTACGTAACACATAATAACATAAACATAAAAATGCGGAAAACGTATATATAAATCCATTTGGGAAAATAAATAATATCGTTGAGACATGTATTATTGCATTAAGGCATTGTACTCGGCTCCTTCTTTATCGCACAATATCTACAGCGCGTTAATATTATGAAGCCGATGACAGATACAAATAAATTCATTGGTTGTGTTTGTCAGCATGGTTCATAAAGATATAATATCCAAACTTACATTCTTTCAACCCAAGTGGGCAAGGATAAATAATTAAACTAATAACGCCATAAAATGCAAATTAAGAAATCTATGGCTCTAATTACGCCCAAATGAGCTGGCTAGCGTATCATATTCTCCAAAATCAATCATATCTACATCTAATATATCATTTTATCATCATGATACAATTTGAGTTGAATCCATATAAAGTTCATTAACGTCATAGAATAGTCCAACGTATCTTCCTTAAGTTATAGATATTCCAACTGTTGCAAAAGAAGTGACCCCATCTGAAATAAAACAAAATTTATAATTCTTAAAACCAGACTGATATGCAGACCTTCTATTCGGTTAATTAGTCATACAAATGTATTGCTAATTCTTCGCTCAAATTTAACCCTTTCGGTGCCAGACTTTCCAGATCCACAATGTATTGGGATTCCAATTTTCTTAATGACAATTCTCTATTGCCCCCTCTCACACCTAGATTAACAGTGTCAATCACCACCGTGCGGACTAGCGTATCGTCCTGTATATGCTTCTCGTGGAAATGGCGAGCTATGGGGTACTGTTTGTTGTTGTTACGTATGGCACGGAGATGTTCCAATACTCGTTTCTTGGCTGCGTGTTTCGTGCTGCCAATACACCACTTATTGCATGGACAAATCAAGATATATACGCAATATATGGTATTGCAGGTAAGTTTCTTCCTAATCACAAATTCCCTTTTGGAATGAGGTACTAGCAATTTGTTACAGTCAATGCCATTCCTGCATGCTTTGCATTTTCGGCAACATCTAAAACCAAGTGTTCCCGAACAGGCATTTACGTCTCGATCTGTAATGTGGTTATGACTAAGTTCATCTCTTAGCGATCGCCCTTTCCTGAAGGTGATCTGTGGGTTACTTCCCAAATCACTTTTAAGATGTTCATCAGTGAGTAGTACATGCCAATGTTTTTTAAATATTTTGCGTACCTCACTAGCTTGTCTTGAGAAAGTGGTGATGAATCTGATATTCTCAATCTTTGTTTCTTTTTGTTTGGGATATATTACTTCATAACGAGATTTCATCTCTACTCTGGAAATTTCATCATTAATAATTTTCTTGCTATATCCCCTCTCTCTGAACCTTTGGCACATGATCACTTCCTCACACCTATAAGCAACATCAGTGCTACAGTTCTACTTAGCGCGCAACAGCTCTCCATATGGGATGGTATGTACCAAATTCCGTGGATGGCTGCTGTTAGCATTAAGGATACTGTTGCCTGCAGTTTCTTTCCAAAATAATTTGAACGTCAACTGATTGTCTTTGACTTCCAAAAGAACATCTAGAAACTCCATTGAGTTTCTACTGATGTTTTCTGTAAACTGCAGGTTAAGTCTATTTCTGTTCAATTTGTCAATGAAGATTCTAGCTGACCCCTCATCTCCGCACCAGATAAAGAAAATATCATCGATGTAACGCAGCCACAGGGCCACGTTGTTAAATTCTGCCATTTCAGCGACAACCTGCTCCTCCCACCAGCCCATGAATAAATTCACGTAGCTGGGGGCGAAGCAGGTTCCCATTGCGGTGCCCTGTGACTGCTTGTATATGGTGTCATCAAAGATGAAAAAATTGTTCTTTAGACAAATCTCAATCATCATCATTAACATCTGAGAATGATGGAAAAGTGAAATAGACCTGGTTTAAAAAAAGTGTTGGATAGCCTGAAGACCTAAATCATGTTGGATACTTGTATAGAGACTACTTACATCCAGGGAAACTAAAATGAAATTGTTTTCCCAGTTTTATCCATCAATGATGGTTAAAAAATCGGTTGTGTCTCTAAGGTACGAGGGTAAAGCCACTACATAAGATCTTAAGTAGTAGTCAATAAATCTTGATGTATTTTCTAATAGCGATCCTATGGATGAAACTATAGGTCGCCCTGGCGGATTACAAATTTCCTTGTGAATTTTGGGGAGTAGATAGAGGATCGGTACTCTGGGATGCGCACAATACAAATAATTAAATACCTCCCATTCCAACAACCCTCTTTCTCTCCATTCAACCAATGTCTCTCTATACATGGTGTTAGATTTTAATACTTCAGCCATGTTTGTCTTACAGTAACATTTGTTGTCATTAAGTTGTCTCAGTCCCTCTGTCAAATACTTCTGTTTGTCTAAGACAACCACATTCCCTCCCTTGTCTGATTGGCGAATTACAATACTTTTATCCGCCTTTAAATTATCAATGGAGGTGATTTGTTCAACTGCCAAGTTTTTCTTATTACATGGTATCTTCCTGTATCTAATTTTATGAAGGTCATTCAATACCCCCTTCTCAAATACATCAATGGCCTCACACTGTCTATTAGGGAGAAACACTGATTTGGGTTTGAACTTACTGCCAGGGTTACCTCCTAAGTCTTCACCTCAGGCTTCCCAATCCGGTATTGATTCACTTACACCAGTGTCATCATCCATCATATTGTGTAGAGCATGTAGCATTTCAGTATCAACCATATTCAAATTGGTCTCTCTTTCTCAGCCACTTACAGTTTCTTGTCGCTGTGGTTTCGTATTGAACCACTTCTTCAACTTAAGTTTTCTAGAAAACAGGAATAGATCAATTCGAGTCTGGGCATAGTTCATATTCAATGATGGGCAGAAAGATAAGCCAAGGAAAAGGGTCTCAATTTCTTCTTTGGAAAGAGACCGCTGGGAAAGATTAACAACCGTCATACTCTATGTTTCCTGCCCCTTGTTTCCATTCCCACTGGAATTCTGTCTGCGTTTATTCCTCCTCTTTTTGGCCTGTTGGTTCCTCCTGTTCTTCCTCTGTTTCCTCGTCCCCGTCCTCTCTGTGCCCCACTTTCTTGTTGAAACTCTGTCCTGTTTTGACTCATTAGTTGAAACTGTAATAAAAAATAGCTTGCTCTCTTCTGTGAATCATATGTTATTTCTTGATTGATACCAGAGATAGATGCATCTGATAAGTTACCATCTGAGATGTCGCTCTCACTTACATCTATTATCACACCAACATTGTTGGGAGGGGTAATCACCATTCCTGCCTTTTTCTCAAATAGATGATCATATTTCCTTTGAAATGTTAGTGTCCGCCCTGACTGATAATCTTTGTAATCACGCAAGAACGTTTTCTGTTTCTTGGCAGTTATTTCTTCTTCTAATTTGTCCATTTTCGTCAATAGGTTTTTCATATGCTCCTCCAATGCTTCTTTAGACATAAGTTGGCTGATTTCTAACGTTATTTTATCAATTTCTTGTAATAACTTAGCACGATCTTTTAATGCGTATTTCACTAAAATACGCATCATAGTCATAGAGCATGCTGACGAATTATTGGACCATTCTTCCAACATATCATTGTCAGGGTCCTTGTAGGTGGGAATGGTGAAGATCCGAAGGCCCCTGGGTACACGTTTAACATCAATATACCGCTGTAGGGATTCTGCTTCCCACCATTTAGCTAATTCCTTTCTGTGCAATTTTTAAAAAAGTCGAGTTTGGTCTTTAAAGAATTGTAATTTTATAACTCTCTTTAATGGTACAATTGAATTTTAAGTCACAATTCTGAAATGGCCACTTTTAGAAAGTTGTCATTTTCTTGTCCCAACTATTTGGTGCATGTAGCCAGTTGGTCTTTGTGTAATACTCCTAGACATTGAGATAAAAGGACAATATGTGCTTGCAAAATAGGCCATCTCTGACTTGATAGGGAAAAGGAGCTGTCACCTACCACACTTACATATCACAAATGCTCTGCATCAGCGCACTCACAAATGGTTTCGTCCTGGTATTTTGTGCCCCCAGGCAAGCTGGGGCTATGACAGAGAGCCAGGAAAGTCCAAACACCTTGGGGATGGAAACCTCTAGAATCTTCAACTTCGAAGCTGGCATCAAGTATAAATATTGGACATTCAAGCCCAACTCTTCAGCACACCTCTGGACCTGTGGAAGTGTTGTGTAGTTTCCACTAATCTGTAGGATCTGCGCGTTTGTTGAACAACATAAACTTTGGGTGAGGTGCCTAGACTGATTCCAAGCACCCCTGCAGGATATGTTGGCCTAGAGACCAGCTAGCTCACAGTGCCACCATAAGCCCACCTAACCCTGAAACTGAGTGAATGGTTCCTGGCAACCACTGAACATGACAACCCTGACCCCTCAGGGACCTTGGTAACAGATCAGGACCTTTCGCTCGGTCACTCGTGCTTACTTGTTCTCAGGGAAATATACAAAGAATACACAGTAAGATGTTTTCAATTTATTAATTGAACCAGCGTTATTCTTGTAGAAAATAAAAGTGCTGCGATAATCAGTAGACAGAAGCAGATGAAAGTGATTAGAAGCCCCAAAAGAGCAAATAGCAGAGATAGTTCTACCATGGTGCTAAAACAGTGTATATATGTAGGCATATAGAACAAGATAGTAATCAGGTGTACTACTACTATACAAACCCTACTTTGTGTTTGACAGAGTGTGTGTAGGTGTGGAGTCAAGCACCCTCCCCCCCAAGGGATGATTCAACCCCATTACCTGGCGGGAGAACATTTAGGGCCCTGTCCTGGTAACAAACTGGACAGCCCTTACAGAAATGTCAGACCGCTGCGTTGTGAAGTCTCAGCATGCAGGGACCCTTAGTGTCAGATGAATTGCCTCCTCTACTAATCCTATGGGACGCTTATTATTTATAATAAAAGGCATCCTTGCGATGTACGTATAGATTAGCAATCTTACGGATATGTAGATAGCCCTCTCGCCTCCTGGATGAAGATAAAAATGACATTTGTAAATTTTGCGTAAAGGCCTTGTACTTGGTATTCAAGTCATCATGATAATGTTATGCGAAGCCAGATGTATAATCATAAGTAGTTTCAGAGAAACTAGTCCAACATTGTCACAAATGTGAATATGTGCAAAAGGTCACAGCAGTAATGTTATTGTTGAAAAAGAGGACAATGTAAGAAAATGTGCAGCTAAGTTACATGTGCCTAATGCGGGCACATAACAGAAGACTCAGAAGGACTGCTGTACTACTCTGCTGAAAGAAGTACTGCTACTCTGCTGCCCTGCCACTCTATACTGCCCTGGTGCCTGAGGGAGATGGACTGGACTTGCATCTTGAGCCTAGGACTACCACAGTGACTAAAGACTGGTTGACCGGCCTCCTATTCAGAGTCTCAGGGACAGAAAAGGCTCCAATGATCTTGAACCCAGCACTTGAATTCTGCCTGCTGTGAGTCTTGCCCTCCACCCCAAACAAAGTGGTGCCACCTCAGTTCTAGACCCTTGCCAATGAGCCTGACGCGTTCTACCAGGCCAGCTGTGATTTGTTGGGGAGAAACGACACAGCACAATGCATCTCCTTGCAGCTTCGTGGAACCGCTGCTGTGCAAGACATCCCTGACACAGGACTTTGAAACGCAAGCTTCCGTCAACG
This sequence comes from Triturus cristatus, assembly GCF_964204655.1. Lineage (NCBI taxonomy): Eukaryota > Metazoa > Chordata > Amphibia > Caudata > Salamandridae > Triturus > Triturus cristatus. The sequence continues at coordinate 668,693,686 of NC_140590.1, forward strand.
GCATCCCCAATGATGACGCAGGACATTGCATCGCAAGCCTCTTTGACAGCGACATCGGAACCGGTACCTCTGAGACAGGATCTCGCATCACAGCCTGCAGTTTCTTCTGAACCTCGGCTGCACGAAGCATCCTTGATGCAGGATATCCCAACACTCCACAACCAGGATTTAAGGTACTTTGTTTAGCCTGAACTTAAGACTTCAACCCAGTCTGGTTTGACTAGATAACCATAAGTGGTGCTTTGTACTTTCAGGCACTATTTTTGCCTAAACTTTTATATTTTGTTTCTCTGGGTCTGACTGTATATTCATTGTTCTGGTATCAAATAATTCATTACATTTGACTCTTTTTCTAAAGTAGTTTGGCCTTTTTCTTTTGTTGCGTTTTCACTTTATTTACCGTTTGCAGTGCTGCATAAGTACCTTGCACAGTACCTTCAAATTAAGCCTGACTGTTTTGTGCCAAGCTGCCAGGGGGTTATGAACAGGTTAATTTGGGGTTTGCTTGTGTTTCACCCAGGCAAGAAATGTGATTGCTGCTTGAGTCGAGTTTCACCCCCCAAACCAGTAACCCAATTTCCTATAAGGGGCATGATATGTAATGGGGGATGGTGGTAGGGAGCCATCAACATGAGAGCAAGGAGGAAGTCAAAGGAGGAGTAAGAGTGGTAGTAATTTTAAAGGAGTGACAGATGCGGTGGATAGAGGCCGCATAAAAAGGAGGTATAACTTTTCATTTGCAAGATCCATCCCTGCACCCTAAAATCAATCACTAAGCTAGTGCACTGCTAATTTACTGTGCTCTTAAAATGTTAATTAATAACCGGGTGCAATACACATCCCGGCACCCTAAAAGATAATTAATGACACTGTGAAATACCCATACCTGAGCCCTAAAAATGAATTACCAACCAGATGCAATACTAATCCCTGCACCCTCAAAACTAATCACTAACCAAATGCAACACCCATCCATACACCCTAAAAAAGGAATTACTAACTCAGTGTAAAAACATCTGTGTCCTAAAAACGAATAACTAACATGGTACAAGACCCATTGCTGTACCCTAAAAAGTCATTATTAAATCAACATTCCAAACATCACTTTTTTTTTTTACTTCAGTGCAATGCCCTACATGCAACATGTATGCCCAGACGTGGGTACTGTGTTCACTGACACTGGAACCAAGCTGGACCCAACTGAAGAGACTCAACTAGGGTGAAACCGGTCTTGGATTGCTTGTGTTCCAGTTTGGAAAGTATCTGGCTTGGCATTACAGGCTGGATTGTTTCTATTAGAGCAAGGTAAACTGATCTGCATATGACTGGGTCAAATCTGAGGTGTCATGGTCGGGAAACGAATGATGGACTGGGATGCAGCCTGAGTTGTTACCAGGTTGAAATTGAGATTAACTTTCCACTCATCAGTTTTTAGGTTTCGCCTGCACAGAGCTTGCACTGTGTTTGAGAAATCTATTGTTTTTAATATGAACGTAAAAGGGACTTGCATCCCACTTCCTCTCTTCTCATTGGTTCCTGTGCGTCCCACTTACCTTCCCTCCATTTCTATTCACTGTAGCATTTGTTTCTGAATTTACCAATGCTTGTTCCTCGTCTGCTTCTCTTATCAGTTTCCCGCTGCTGAAATACTGTTAACATCCGCTTTGGCGGAACTATATTTTCATAAAGTTTTGCCTTTTACCATTGCAGCATATTTATATATGTTGGTTAAAAAAAAGTGAGTTTTCCAACTGATACAAAGTCTAGTTACCTTTAAAACAAATTCACCACCCCACTTAATAATAATGTGTTTTATATAGCCCTATTTACCACATTTGTGCAGTTTGTAAATAAAAGGTATGGCTATTATCTGATTTAATGGTCCTTGCTGTACCATTGGTTCAACAGATTGCTAAATCAGGTGTTTTTCCACTATCACACTTTTTAGGTTTTTCTTTTAGATTGACATGATTCTTTCACGTTTATCATACAGATTTCCATTTTATACAATATAGTTAGGCTATCCTGTTTTAGGTTTAAACCTATAATAACTGATAAACATATAAAAACTGAAAAATCACCTTTGCAACCATAAACTAAATGCTATTTAAAGAAAGGAAAAGGAAAAAGTGAGTGAAAGAGTTATTTTTATTTCTTCCTGAAGGGGCCAACACAATGTAACTTTGTTATACAAGGCAGCAGCAAGAAAGGCTGGGCAAACATTATTCTGCTTGAGTTTTGTTGCTTAGGGATGTCACTAAAATATTGTTTCTTCTTCCTTTTGCTTTTTTCAATTTTGTGGTCTTTGGTCTAAAGATGCAGGAATTAGAAGCATGTTTTAGGTCTAATTTAATTATTATATAATCTGTAGAGAATCAGGAAATGTCAAAATCATATTTGATATTTAGCCTACGTTTGATACTTTCACTGATATATAAAATGGCTGGTTTCATAAGAATCTTTCCCAATACGTACATCGCATTTACCCACAGACAGAGAATGGGTAAAACACTTTTCAAGCGAGTCAGTATTGATGGTAGGTGAATTGCCAAACACCCCAGGCTTTGAACAGTCAATGCAAGGTGTAGTGACGGGTATATGTGAAAAGAGTGCTGTCACCAGCATCTGGGACAGTGGTGAAAACACGGCATGAGACGTTTGGAAAACACGGAACGCAGTGTCAATTGGAATGCTGCTGCAAAAAGTTCTTACCAAGTTCAACAATGATTGAAGTGATATTGTTTGTATTTGCAGTCATTTAGCTATGTTTTGTAGAAATGTATTTGGATCTCACATACCCTGTACCCACACTGCCTATACAGATGTACTATCAGTGTAGAAAGCAAGCAATAATAAAAGCAAAACATTCCACAAACACTGGAAAAACTCTGTTTCTGTTGTTTTTAATGGTGCAAAAATGTGTAACCACTGATAACCACAGTTTTTTAAGTTATTGAAAATACTGGGAAAAAACACCAGAATTTGCCAAAAATAGAAACTGAAAACAGGAAAGCATTCATATAGTGTTTCCTTTGTGTCAATGGTATCAGAGTTGCTTTGGAGGTGGGCAGCTGGAACCCGCGGCTCGAGTCTGGAGTTAGGGGAAGAATTAGTCTGGTGTACACAGGAAGTTGTTTGATTAAGAGCGGCAATCTAAACTCTGTGCATTGAAAGCAGGCTTACAGCAGCCTCAGAAGCGAATACACCGGGATGGGTACCTGAGCCCTTCTGACGCAGAGAATGTTTTCTGGGCTGCAGGACCTGGGGGTAGCTAACGGAGAAGATTTTAAAGAGACCCTAACCAACTGCACTGATCTGCTGAAGGCCATCTAGGAGTTTCAGATACAAAACATCTGGATATTGGACATGCCAGTGTATTGGTCAGCGTTAATGGTGTAATGGTGTGTACACTGGTTTTTGGATAGCTGAGGGTAAATGTACTATCTTTAATTGTAGATGCACAGTTTTTATTATAATTGTTGCAGACACTGCTCTCTAAAATGTAAACATACAAAAATGGTACCGCCTATGCTTTGTAGCCGTGTGCGCTACCAATCTCTTTGCATCCCCAACATTTTCAGTAAAGACGCCAAATTCACACGTATGAATCTGCTTCCATTGATTTATTCCCTGATGTACGCCTTAGAAGGCAGTGTGCATTTATATAACAATTTATCACCCAGGGAGATGAAGTGATTTGCAAAGAATCACAGGACGTTGTGTGGCGCTGCCCAGACTCGAGCCGGGATCCCTCAGCTCTCTAGTCAGCAGCTCTGGCTCCTGCGCCACATCCTCTCCACTCTGGTGTTATCTGTCAGGGAGCTCTTTCCTTCTGCCAGAGGATGATTGATGAAAACAGCTCTTTATTCATTACACAGGCGAAACCGATGCATTACTAATGCTTGTTTATTTAGTTTGGGACTGAAGGAGAGCGTAAGAAAGTAGGCCAGTTGAGAGATGACAAATTTGTGAATCTGTCTCCAGACTCAATCTTAAAACATTTTTGTTCGAGACCTCTCTTGTGGCTATGTAATAGCCAGTTCCTACCTTACTCTCGCGAGCTTTCCGCTAACGCCGGGACACCTCCTTGGAGGTAGCTGTGCACTTTATAAATGCCAAGAATTGAATAATAAACAATTTCCTTGTGCCACAAACCAATTTAGTTTATATTGTTAATTTCTAGTTTACACGAGGAGGCACTTTAACTATTAGTTAGGAATTAGTATGTGATATGAGATACATACAAGTAGTGCATTGCATGCCTCCCAAGCAGTTTGAATTTATAAGATGCACTTTTCCAGGAAGGTGAATCAGCATGCCTGAAACCTTTTGGTGGACATTCTCTGGTACCTCTAGTTGGATGACAATATGAATTTCTCATCATGTGAAAACAGATTAGTGTTCTTCTTCCTGTTTTTATTTTTTGATTATATTACAGGAAAGTATGCAATGTCTGTGTAAAAGCCTATCTCTAATTTCCTTTTTACAGGTGGCTTGTAATGCACCTGGTTGCCTGTAATTAAGAAATAATGTAGCTGCTAACTGTAAATACTTATTACAGTCGATTTCTAATTTTACAATGTCTGCTGCCAGAGCCAGCATCTGAGGGGAAAGACAGGTCAGGGAGCATAATTAAAGCTGCACTATAAAAAAAAAACTAAAACAAAGGTGGCTTCTCTTTCTTCTGCTCTGTTTTTCTAAATGAGCAGTTTTAATCATAAAGCAGTTATGTATGGTAATGTGTCTATTTAGGTAATAATAGAAAAGATAGAATCTATCTGCATGTGTCTACCAATTTGAGCTACAGAGTGTCTGAAATCTGATTGCTACTAAACTGATTCTAATATCTATTGCAAAAGATCACTGCTTTGTAGTGTGTTTAATTTTGAACTAGAGAATTTACTCCTCATATTTACAAATACCCTATCTCTTTCGTGTGAAAGAACATCAAACAAGGGTATAAGTATTTTGAAGCAAGTATCTTCATCTCAAACAGAGGATTAAATCATCAAATGTAATAAGACAGTGACAGTGAAGCAGATTGTGCCCCACAGTAACAACAGGGAACGGTAAATTAGCGAACCATAAAGGTTTATGAGCACATTAATAAAGTTACATTTTCAAATCGTATCAGTGTAGTCATAAATTGATAATCACCTCAATGCAGCATATGTGAACATAATCCAGGCAGGTCAAACAGCAAATGCGAAGTTTGTGCTTCCAGCTTCTTCAGCTTAGTTCACTGAGGCTACTCTTGGATCATTCACTACAGCCCAGCACTTCCCTCAGACTGATTTTGAGGCACTTGTGCACACTGTTATTCTTCTCCCCTTGATCTCTCCGAGTGTACTGGATTTGGCCTTGGCGTGTCAGTTGTGGCTATCGCCACTTGTCCTTCTACCTTTCCCTCTCTCCAGGTGTGCAACGCATGAATCCAGTTTGAAAAGCTTCCACATTTAACATCAGTGTTTGTGACTAGGATAACTGGAAAGGGGTGTGGCATGGAGCATCCAAACACGAATTCCTTTCATTTTACTTCTTCCCCAAAACCCAGTCGTCAGGACTGAGTTCATGGCACTTTTCTTGCCTTGGAAGGGGGGGTCGCCAACTCAACCTGGTGAGAGACAGAATGCATCACATTAGCTAGTCCGTTGCAATAGTCAAGTATGATGTCATCCATAAAATTTACAAGAACAGTTGTAGGCAACAAGAAGAGTTTCATGGGTCTACCCGTGAGGATTTTATAGGGAGACAATCCTGTCCTCCAATCTGGATGCTTCTCAGACTTATCAAAACCAGCAGAAGGACATCAGGCCATTTCAAAGACATGGTTCCACACACTTTAGCAATATAAGACTCCATCGTACAGTTTACCTGCCCCACTATACCTGAAACCCCAGGTCTGTAACTACAGTGGAACCTTAGATCGACTTGCAAAGCTGCACACAAAAGTTTCATGACCTCATTCTTGAAGTGAGTTCCACAAACTGAATCCAGAGTAACCGGGATCCCAAACCAAGTGATCAATTCCCTTAGCAATAGTTTGGCCTCTGTAAGACTGTCATTTCTCCTAGTAGGGTAAGCCTGAACCCACCTGAAAAAGAGACAAACCACACCAAAATATATTGAAGCCTGTTACGCACGGGCATCTCAACAAAGTCAAGATGCATACGGTTGAAAGGGTCACCTGATCTCCAAATGTGGCTAATGAGGACTTCAGTTCACCTTCCTGCATTGTGGTGGTGGCAGGTAGCACATCTGTAACATAACTCTGCAGCAACTACACAAAACCTAGGGTTGAACCAGTAAGTACAAAAGAGACAAATCATCTGGTCTCAACCTATGTGCAAATCACTGTGAAAATATTGCACCATAGCAGGCAGCATAGAGTTAGGGAAAACAGGTCTTCCATCTACAGAAACCCAACACTCATCCTCATTCTTTGTACACCCTGCTTTATTCCACATTTCCTGCTAACACTTTGGTGCTTCTTTATGTAAAGTCTTTGACATTTCCCACTTATCAGTAACAGTCAGAAAAAGGCTCATTGAAGCATCACTTTCAGATACATTTGAACAATCTGCAAGATGTAAGACCCAAGAGTGCAATATCTGGTTGTCTTGTCTGCATAGCGGTTGCCAATGGTTACAAAATCCTTTCCACTCTTGTGTGCTGCGCACGTCCCAACAGCTACTTGAGCAGGTTACTGCAATGCCTCAATCAGGCAAATGACATAAGGGCACATGCATCAAGCAAATAGCGATTCTGATGAAATTCACAATTTTGCGAGTGCAATTTGAAGAATATGTAGTGATCACTCTAGGCTGATTGTGATGTTTCATGAAGATTTATTCAAGTTGGTTACAGATCAGTAGTACAATAGTATTCAGCACCACCAGGTGCAGCCAGCATGGTGGAGCAGTGGATCACATGTAAAATATAATGACCAAGATCCTACAGAATATTACAGGCGGGTGGTAACCATGAGTAGAATCCCCTACAGGTGCTAATCCTTAGAAAACTATTTAAACAGACCCAGGAGACCTTAGAATCTTTCACAATGGCAACACTGTACATTATGGCGAGGAGGATGAGGCTCCATGCAGCAGCTCAGCGAAGAAGGAGAATACAGGAATGTATTTTCAGAGTGCGCATCACATTGTTGGGACAAACAGATGAGGAAATATACGACAAGTATAGGCTAAATGGTGCCATGATCCTTGATCTAATTGCAGAATTGGAACCCCTAATGCAGCGCCAGACTCGTAGGACCAATGCCATACCCACTCATGTGCAGGTCCTATGTTGCCTGCAGCTACTTGCGTCAGGCAGTTTTTAGGGGGTAATAGCTGTAGCTGGAGGGGTGTCACAAAGCTCCCTTTCACGTTTTTTTAAATCTTTCCTGAACGCCATGATGACAAGGATCCACAACCACATTAGCTTCCCCACAACCCCACATGAATTGAATAAGACTAAACTTGACTTCTATCAGGTAGCCCGGTTTCCACATGTAATAGGTTGCGTAGATTTGTCCACTAGCAGTGAATGAATACCTTTTTAGGAACCGTAAATCCTATCATTCACTCAATATACAAGTAGTCGGCAAGCTAACAATATAATAACAGACATTGTGGCTCAATATCCTGGAAGCACACGTGACTCCTATATATTTCTACACAGTGGCATACACACTCATCTGCTCAGGGGACATTTTGGAGAAGGACATCTGCTTGGTAAACATATGTTATGATTTCTCTCACACAATGGGCAAATGGCAATGCATAACTGTCACTAACCCTTTGCTTACTACCCTGTACTACCCTGTAGGTGACAGCGCATATGCCGTGCGCAACTACATATTGACACCATACCTCAACCCAGCCACCCCAAATGAGCAGAGGTATAATGCAGCTCACATGGCTACACGAAATGACATCGAGCGCACCTTTGGGCTGATGAAAAGTAGCTTTCGCTGCCTCCACAAGACTGGGGGAGCGTTGCAGTACCGGCCCGGGACCTGCTGCAGAATTGAGGCTAAATGTGCCATTTTGCATAATATTGCTACCAGGAGAGGCATACCCATTGAACTGTCCGACAGCGAGCCTGAGGAGGACAACCAAGAAGGGCCACAACTACGACCAGCACATGGGACAAGCTTAGCAGAAGGGAGAATGAGATGTGCAGAAATTACACAACATTATTTTTGAGGTAAGTAATGATGAGACACGAAACAGCATGTTTGCACTCTACTGAATTAATTTGTATTAAACCATGTGGTTGTGTTAAAGCACACATACCAGGTGCAAATTAGCACAGTGATTGTAAACAAAATAAACAACAATACCTCATTATCAGACTTGTATGACAGTCACTACTATGGTATTGTCAATGGTTACATCAACATCTGTGAGTTAGTCTGCCAATGTCACACTATTTCTTTCTACCACGCACTCCCAAACGCATTTCGCTAGCATCATTCTCAACCCTCATGGAGGCTTTGGAAGGTGTTGTGCTCCTAGTGGTGCGCCTCCTGCATGTAGTGACTAGCATTGACAGACTACTGAGGCTGGTTGCCTCCTCACTCCCCTCTCCCCCGTCACATTGCTGCCCCCAGCAGTAGCAGCCTGGAATTGTTCCACGCCATTAGTTACCTGGACCAGTGCCCTGGCCACATCCCCACAACAATGGCTCATTTCAAGCTGCATGGCCACAGACCGACGGGACAGCAGTGCTGTGTTGGTGCGCAGGCGGTTGTTTGATTTTGTGCAGCCATCTAAGCGCAATAATAATTGGTGATGCCTTCTTCCTTGCGACACCTGGTCCTCCTGCATCACCCTGCTTAGCTCCTTCATGGCCGCATTGGACTGTCTATTGCCTTCCACCACTGCTGTTGTCAGCTCTCTCACACAGTCGCTCATAACTGCCATGTTGTTTGCCATTTTGCTGAGTTGTGCCTGCATTGATCTCATGTATTTTACCTGTTGGCACTGCACCCTCAGCATCTGGCTCTCCAGCCCACCCCAGACATTTGGACTTTGGTCCTCCTGTGATGACATCCGTGCCCTTGACCTGCGTCTCTGGGTTTGGATTGTGCTGCGCCGGACCTGTAACTGGGGTGTTGTTGTGGTGGTGCCTCGAGGCTAGCTTGTCTGTGGACTTGGTTCACTCTCCTCCTCATGTTGCATGGGCTGCAGTGGTGGAACTGTGGACCTGCGTCTATTGGGTGCAGGAGCTGTGCTTTGTGGGGCCACAGGTATTACCACATCTGCCTCAGACAGAGTCTCCTGTGTGTCGCCGCCTTCACTTTCATCAGACTCATCTTCTGCATCTGTGATGTTGAACAGTGCAATATTTAGTAATTGTAAAAGGAATGTCGTGTCACATTCAGCATATTTTGGGTCTCATTAAATGACTATCTTACACACACTATTCACGTGTTTTACTCCCTTTTTTGTATTTGCCCACCAACTTGCCTTCCCTGTTTGTTACTCCCATAATGCATTTGGGTGTTGCAAGAAAATGTGGACTGGAGTTTGAATCTGAACACTAGAGCTCAACTGAGGTGATGTTCCCAAATTAATATATATCTTGAAATGGACATTCGCTTGCATCTTACCTTATGAAGTACTGGCCGCTCATGATGTATCCAACTCGGTAACTCCCACTACAGCTACAGGCTGGAGTGTGGACTCGACTAGGTCCTCTAGGGGTGTATTTCCAGGCAGTGTTGCTGGTCCCCCGCCAGTCTTCTAAGCCTCCTTGAGCCTGTCCGCAATCCTCTCCTTAGCACGGCTGCGCCGGTCATACCACCTTTTTTTCAGCTCGTCAATTTTGCGGTGGTTGACCCCCACTCCGTTAACTTTATTTTGGATCCTGAGCCAGATTTTTCTCTTCTCTGACTCCGGTACCTGGAGAGATAGTTTCCCAAAGACCTTATCGTGGCTCCTCACAACCTCCTCTATGAGGATTTTGATTTCTTTTTCACTGAATTTCAGTTTACGTTTTCTGGTTGCTGCACTCTTTCCTGGTGCTGCTGATTCCATGTTTTTGGCACAGGACAGTTCTACAAGCCAAGAAGTTGTTTATCCTGCTCTGCTCCTGCACTCAGCCTCCTCCACTGACTCTCTCAGTGCACTGAATGAAGCATTGGATGGATGACTTCCTGGTTGGGATGTCATCACCATGCATCAAAAGCGACACCCTGAGGAGGAGCCTAGCGCGCAACCAAGATGGCCGCGTAGGTGCGAGGCTCCCGAGGACCTCCGCGACCTCCTACATAAATCCTGACAGAATCCTGTCCCAGATGAGGGGACTGTATTTGTGAGCCCGAGCAGAGGTGACGCCCGTTTTCCGTTTTTAAATCGGACCTCGGACACCGGCGGGAGCATCGATAGAGGTTTGCGGCCTTCTCCACACCGGCCCCCCGTCCTGGAGTAGTGGGGCGATCCGGACACAAAGTGAACAACAGCGGCGGGTAAGGCTGGGTGGCTCGCGTGCCCCGCACTTTCACTTTCGCTTTTTGCGCCCTCCTTGCTGCCAGGCGAGGTTGGGTTGCGGGGCGGTGTGCGGTGCTGTGGCCTCGTTGGGCTGCCCTGCCGACCCGCCGGCAGCGATCTGTCCTGAGGATCGGCGGTTGCCCCTCCCCGGAGCCCTTGAACGGGATTGTCTGCCCCCTTTCTGAGGAGATTGGCTCGATTTGGGGATTGCGACCATGGCCACAAAACAAGATGGCGACCGGGCCAAGGTGAAGTCGACCCGTCGTGGCACGGCCCAACAATCCAATAACATGGACCGCTACACCCTCCAGAAGGGATCTCCAGAGGTGCTGCGTAAGTCCCCCACGGGCCCGACTGATGCTCCCGCTCTGCCCACGGACCTGACCCTCCGGGACGTCATGGGCGCCATCGCCGAGATGAAGGCCTCGGTGGACCAGCGCTTTGACACTCTGGCGCAGAAGATCGACTCGGTCCTCGTGGACGTGGGCCTCGTGAGAGCCGATCTGTCGAAAACAAATGACCGGGTCGATTCTTTGGCCCACTCTACCTCGGGCCTCACCACTGACGTGGCGGCCCTTCAACAGGAGGTGCGCAGGCTTGGCCAGGCGAGCGCCCTGATGAATCGTCGACTGGAGGATTCCGAGGGTCGGGCCCGGAGAAACAACGTCCGCATTATCGGGGTGCCGGAGGGACGAGAGGCGGAGGCAGCGGATCTGTTCGTGGAGGACCTGGTCCTCACCCACCTACAGCCTCGGGGGCTGAGCAAATTCTTTGCTGTGGAACGGGCCCATAGGGTCCCCGGGGGTAGACCTAAGATCGGCGCCCCTCCGAGGCCTCTCATCGCCCGGATCTTCAATTTTAGGGACAGAGACGCTATCCTGCAGACTTCTAGGCTCCAAGGGCCGGTCAGACTGGACAACATGGATATTAATTTCTATCCTGACTTTACCCCGGCGGTCCAAAAGCAGCGATTGAGCTTTCTGGGTGTCAAACGTCGCCTACGAGACCTGAATCTCAAATATTCTATGCTTTTTCCAGCTAAGCTGAGGGTGGAGGTGGATGGCCACACACACTTTTTTGATCGTCCCGAGGCGGCCGGGGACTGGCTGGACACTTTGCCCGGAGATCGGGGCCGGGGGGGCGGGGGGGGAGCGGTTGGTGGGGAGGGCCCGCCGGATCAGGACTAAGAGACTAATGGTAGGCCTTGCTCCGGACTGTGTTATTGTCACCATTGACTGTTAGGGTAAGTTCCCCTCCTGAGGGGGTCGTGCGGGGTCTCTTGGGGGATCTCCCTCCTCCTCTGGGGGACTAGTTAGTTTTCTTCTATGGGGCGACAGGCACACTGCACTTTGGGGGGGCTGTCTGGGCTCATGCAGGGGTGCAGGGTGGGGGGAGTTTTGTTGGGATGGGTGGGTTGGGGTGGGGTGTGGTTCGTTTCTACCGCAAGGCAAACCCTTTATTGTACTGGTGTTCTTGAGTTGCTCTCGGGGGGACAAATGATGGCTTCTGTATGTGATGGGGGGTAGGGACCTGACTTTGTTGTCCTGGAACGTCAACGGGCTGGGGGATAGGATTAAGCGGGGTGTGGTCCTGCAGTATCTGAAACGGATTTCGCCTGATGTGGTCTTTCTGCAGGAGACCCACCTTATTGGTAACTCCTTTTGTGCCATGAATCGACGTGGTTATCGTTTGGTGGCCCACTCGGGCTTTACGTCAGGCTCACGGGGGGTGGGCATTATGGTCAAGACCTCGCTCCCGCTAGAAATAGACGAGGTGCGCCATGATGAGAGGGGACGCTACACTGTTTTGGTGGGGAGAATGGAGGGCAAAGTGGTCGTCTTTGTCTCAGTGTACGTCCCACCGGGGTTGCAGTCCACCACCTTTGCGGACCTGGGGCGCCTCCTTCTTGACCTTCCGGGGGGGCTTCTGGTGGTTGGGGGGGATTTCAACGCAGTGGTTTCTGGGACTATGGATCGTTATCCCCCTAGGGACCTCCCCCGGGCACAGGCGTGGCTGTCGGGCCTTTTGGATACACTGGGATTGGTGGACTGCTGGCGTTTAAAGCATCCCACTCAGCTGCAGTACACCTTCCATTCGGGTGCCCATGGTAGCCTTTCGCGGCTTGATCATATCCTTGTCCCTGCGGCCTATGCCGGGAGGGTGGGGGAGGTGCGCCATTTGGCGAGGGGCATTTCAGATCACTCCCCGCTCCTGTTGCACTTTGGTGTCTTCCCGAGGGGGGAGGGCAGGGTAGCCCCGATCAACGCTTGGTACCTGCGCGACCCCACTATTCGCGCTGACTTGATTAAATCCTTGCAACGGTATTTTGAGGAGAATGTGGGGTCAGTCCTGTCGGCTATCTCCCTTTGGGAGGCTTTCAAGACAGTGCTGAGAGGGGAGGCCCTCTCCTTTATTTCCCATGCCCGGAGGCGCACACAGGAGGAGGTGACCCGGGTGGAGGCTGAAATTACTGAATTGGAGGGTGATTTGGGGAGTGGGATGACTGACGCTGCGCTACACGTTCTGCACCTCAAGCAGGCGGCCTATAGGGCCCTCGTCACGGAGGCGGCCAGGGGCCTCAGCAGAGAGCAACAGGGGCGATTGTATGATGTGGGTGATAAGGCGGGCAAGTTGATTGCGTGGTTGGATAAGAAGGAGAGAGCGAGTCGTGTAGTCCCGCTGATTGAGAGGGCGGATGGCGTGCGTGTCACTGAGCCGGAAGGCATTGTTTCTTGCTTCGCGGATTATTTCCGCGAGGTATATTCCCCGGTTTCTACCTGCTCGGAGGAGGATTCCCATGCCCTGCTGCGTGACATCGCGCTCCCCTCCCTTTCTGTGGAGGACAGGGAGTTGTTGGATGCCGCCCCCACCTCGGACGAAATCGCCCTCGCCATCCGCTCGGTCGCTTCTGGCAAGGCCATGGGCCCGAACGGCATTCCTATCGAGTTATACAAGCTGCGACCGGATGTACTGGCACCCCACCTCCGCGCGATGTTTCTTGCGGCCCACTCGCGGGGCTCCCTCCCGCCGGACCAGCGTCTGGCTACCATCGTGGTTATCCACAAGGAGGGGAGGCCTCGAGACCGAGTCACATCCTATCGGCCTATCTCGCTCTTGAATGCGGAGCCTAAAATCCTCGCCAAGGTGCTCGCCAACCGGCTGGTCGGCGTGGTGGGCGACCTGGTCCACCAAGACCAGTCCGGCTTTATTCTCCATCGCAATACGGCTCTTAATCTACGACGCCTGCACGGCGTGCTAGCGCGTGTTCCGTTCGTGCGGGAGCCGGCCATCTTGGCGTCTTTGGACGCCACCATGGCGTTCGACACACTCGAGTGGCCGTACATCTGGGCGATGCTGGCGAAGTTCGGCTTCGGGCCGGGTTTCGTCAGCTGGGTCAAATTGTTGTACTCGGACCCACTTGCGCAGGTGGTGGTGAATGGTCGAGTCTCGGCCCCATTCGTGCTGGGACGGGGCACGCGACAGGGTTGCCCCCTGTCGCCGCTCCTGTTCGCACTGGCCTTGGAACCTCTGGCGGAGTGGCTGCGGTGGCACCCTTCTATCCGAGGTCTCCGTTGGACCCCCGAGTATGAGGACCGCGTGTCTCTCTATGCAGACGACATCCTTTTGTATTTAGCCTCCCCGCGTAAATCACTGATTGTCCTGGTCGATGTTCTGCACTCATTTGGCCGTAATTCAGGCCTTGTCATCAACTGGGCCAAATCCTGTGTCTATGTGCTTTCCGGGGAGGCTCCTGTCCTCCCGCGGGGCTGTCCGATCCAGATTGCCTCGGAGGGATTTCGATACTTGGGTGTCTACATTACGCTTGACCCAGTGGCCCGCTACGAGCGAAATTTGCTTCCCCCCCTCCAGCGTTTGAAGGAGGATGTCGCGCGCTGGAGGCGCTTGCCACTTTCGCCGCTCGGCCGGGCGGCTTTGTTCAAGATGATGTCACTGCCGCGCTTCCTGTACGCTCTCCAGAACACCATGGACCTGGTCCCAGCGCGCTACTTCCGTGAAGTGGAGGGTCTACAGCGCCGCCTGTTCTGGGACGGGAGGCCGCGTATAGCCCTGGCAAAGTTGACGCTCCCGTGGTACGACGGAGGGATTGCCCTCCCGGATATTAAACGGTATTACTGGGCCTCCCAGTTAGCTGCAATTAATCACGGCCTCTATGGGCCCGCCCTAAACCCGGCATTTGAAATGGACAAGGTGCTCCTGCCCGGTGGCGACTACAATCGAGCGCTCTACGCTAGTGTGCCCGATTCCCGCTTGACGGGACCCACGCGTGTTATGGTGCGAGTATGGCACGCGGCTAGTGCAGCTATGGGCTGGAAGGACCGTTTGACCCGGGCGTCACCGCTGTATGCGTCCGAGAGGTTGGGCTCTCTGTGGACCTCAAAGGGCTTTGCGCAGTGGGACACTATAGGCATCAGTACAGTGGGGGATCTCTGGACGAGGGGAGGATTTAAAACATTTGAGACGTTGCAGGCAGAGTTTCAGCTGCGGGGCAGTGAATACTTTCGGTACCTGCAGGTCCGTCACGCACTGGGCTCCGTCTTCCCAGACGTGGCCTCCATCCCGGAGTCCTCCCCCCTGGAGGATCGAGTGCTAGATGGCCATGTTCCGGACAGCACGATCTCCCTCATTTACAAGAAATTGATAAATGATCGCTCGGGCTTACTGACTGGCCTCCGCGAGGCCTGGGTTGCCGATGGGCTGGAGTTGGACGACGAGGACTGGATTTCCGCGGTGGCCTCTCCGAAGGAGGTGGCCATCCCGGCTCGCCTTCGTTTCGTCCAGCTTAAGATACTCCACCGGGTGTACATGACGGGGCCAAGGCTTCTGCGTATGGGCTATGCCGAGGACGGACTGTGTAAGCGTGGATGTGGTGCCTCAGCGACCTTTCTACACATTTTGTGGGAATGCCCGAGGGTGGAGCGATTCTGGCGTGGTGTGCATGAGGTCCTGCGAGCGGTTACGCATGTCGCGCTGTTGCCTGAAGCGAGGAGATGTCTGCTGAATGTGTGGGAACCGACCGATTACTCAGTTCCGCAGACGCGATGGGTGACTCTGGGCTATATGGTGGCTAAGCGGGACGTTGCACAGCTGTGGGGATCCCAGAGGTCCCCGGCGGTATCGGCCTGGAAAGAACACATGGATTGGTGCATGTTCCGAGAAAAGGTGGTGTATGTGGCGCGGGGTAAGCCTGGTGCATGGGTGAAGATATGGGGCCCCTGGAACGCCTACCGCGGGGATATCTGCGAGCCGCCGTTGTTGCCTCCCGCCTCACCAGCTCCATCCCCTTAGTTTTCTCCCTTCCCTAGCTCCAAGCATAGTGTTCCCCCAGTCCTGGACTTGTTTCCCTTCCCCTCTTGGGGGTTTTCAGTGGATGGTTTGGGGTCCCCCATTTGAGGAGCACGTGCTGTCACTCTCGATCGTGGGTTGCCTTGCGGGTGTGTGTTTACTTATGTTGTTGTGTTGTAGAAAATGAAACCGTATTGCGGGCTCTGAGCCATATGGCCTGCGTTGTTGATACCTCCTGCCTTAGTGTCTATGCAAAGCTAAGTGCCTCATTGTATGTTTCTCATTTGTTATCGTCACTTTAGCGGCCGGCCGGAAGGTTGTAGGCCCATACCTGTATATATTTGAGATTGCAATAAACGGTTTCAAAAAAAAAAAAAAAAAAAAAAAAAAAAAAAGCGACACCCTAATTGCGAGTTCGCTGTTAGCGATTTCACAATTTGCGATATCGCTAATAGCGAACTCGCAAATAGGTGTTTTCTTATTAGCGGATCAGTAAAATGTAATCACTATATGCGATTGTGATATTTAGCGATTCGCTTTTTATTTGCAATTTTGATCATGCATTGGAGATAGCGATTTCTTAATAGCGATTCTTTATAATTCGCTATTAAGGAATCGCTATTTCTGAGTTTGATGCATGTGCCCCAGAGTGCCCATTCCTTATGGGGGAGCCAGCCGAGGTCATGAAACCCCTCTGGGACACACAGCTGCCTACAATTGTGGACCACCCATACTAGCTATCATTGTAGATGATGACTCTTAAATTGTCTGAGACTCAACAGGCTCTAATAAGAGTGATCAATTCAGCTACCTGTATAGCGGTTATGCTGTGCAACCAGGAGGCTTCCACTACACCCTCTAAGGTGCACACTGCATAGGTTGTTTTCAAAATCCCATTTTTATCTCGTAAGCAAAAGCCGTCAGCAAACAACATATAATTATGCTCTTCCAGTGGGACATGTCCAATGTCACGTCTTGGCTTGGTACACAATTCTGTCACATCAAGGCAGTCATGGTCAACCTCATCAAGATTTTTATCAACAACTGGCAATGGCATCAGTGTGGCAAGGTGAGCCAGGAGAACCCCTGTAGAGTGATGTTTACCAAAAAATAACCTGCTCTTATTTAGTCAATCAGCTGTTGGTCATCCATTGGGTTCGAGGGCAGGTAAGCAGGATTTCAACAAAGAGCGGTGCTATATTCTCAGGTTAGGCCCATGTGGCGAAGAAGCTTATTTCTTACATTGTCCTCACAATAACATTTCAGCAGTGAACTTTTGCACATATTTGCATGAGAGACAATGTTGCATTTGTTTATCTTGTTTACATATCTAGCTTCCCACAACATAATCACAATGCCCTGAACATCATGTACAAGGTCATTTTTCACACTATGTACAAATGTCATCTATATCTTCATCCATGGGGCGACAGGGCTATCTACATATGCATAACATCACTAATCTATATGCACATTGTAAGGCTGCTTTCTATTATAAAAGATGAGCATCACAATAGATTAGTAGAGAAGGCACTTCAGCTGACACCGAGGGTCCTTGCATGTTGAAAATTCACCATGCAGCAGTATGCCATCTCGTGAGGGGTGTCCAGTGCAGTGTCCTTCATTCTCTCCCATCAGGTAATGGGGTTGTATTGTCCCATGGGGGGATTCTTGGCTCTACACCTACACACACACTCTACATACACTTAGAGTAGGGTTTGTATAGTAGGAGTACGCTCGATTATTGCCTTTTTTTATATGCCTGCATATATATACTGTTTCAGCACCGTGGTATAACTATATCTACTATTTACACTCTTGGTGCTTGTAATCACTTTTATCTGCTTCTGTCTGTTAATCATTGCAGCACACATATTTTATACGAGAATAACGTTGGTTCAATAAACATATTGAAAATGTCCCACTGTGTATTCTCTGTATACTTCTCTGATAAGTGAGCACAAGTGACTAAGCAAAAGGTTCTGTACTGTTTCCACGATCCCTGAGGGGTCGGAGTTGTCATGTTCAGTGGTTTCCAGAAACCATTCACTCCCTGGTAAGGTTAGGAGGGGCTTCTGTGAGCTAGTTGGTCTCAAGGCCAATATATCCTGCGGGAGTGTCAGAAATCATTCTAGGCCCCTAGTTTATGTTTTCCAACAAACACGCTGATCCTACAGATTAGTAGGAACTACACGACAGCAGGACCATAACTGTAAGAGGTTATTCCATCACCATGCTCGCACATTGCTGAATGCTGACATTAACTGTGGCAACCCGGCAACATTGTGGCTACTTGGTCAACGTGGATATTTTGCATTAGACAGAGAGATGCAGATATTCTCTCTGTTTGGCCGATTCTCGGACTATATAATAAATTGGCATAAATCCATATTTTACAACCTGAAGTGTCCACAACTGAGGTTACCTCGTGATTGTGTTGCAATTATAGCCGTGGAGGTGTTCCGATTCCTCGGAATTTATATAAAAACTGACCCGATCTGTTTTTTTTTTTGTTTTTTTTTTTTAAACCGTTTATTACAAAATTCAAAAAATATACAAAGATGGGCCTACAACCTTCAGGCCGGCCGCTAGCAAACAGAAGGAGCATATGGTACAAACAATAGCGCGCATGCTGCGGCAAAGGGAAATGCACAGGAGTTAGCAGCGTTGATAGCCACACCATCCGGACCCCATATAACAGTTTCTTTTTGATATAAATAACAACAGGAAACAAATCCACAAGGCAACCCACAATCGGAAACAGCAACATGTGCTCCCCTAGAAGGGGGACCCTACCAATCCATAGGAGTATCAAGGGGGGGAAAAGGTCAGGACAGGGACTAGGTGGACTCAGTGCCCGGTACCGGGGCGATAAACCGGCTAAGGGGACGGGGCCGGAGACGGATCGGGCAATAACGGCGGGGTACAGATTCCCCCGCGGTAGGCGTTCCAGGGGCCCCATACTTTCACCCATGTCCCAGGCTTACCTCTCGCAACATACACCACCTTTTCCCGAAACATGCACCAGTCCATGTTGTCCTTCCAGGCCGAGACGGTCGGCGACCTCTGGGAACCCCACAGTTGGGCAATGTCGCGTTTGGCCACCATATATCCCAGAGTCACCCACCACGTCTGTGGCGCCAAGTAGTCGGTTGGTTCCCACACATTCAGAAGGCATCTCCTCGCTTCAGGCAGCAGAGACACACGCGTAACCACCCGCAGGACCTCATGCACACCACGCCAGAATCGCTCCACCTCCGGGCAGTCCCACAAAATATGAAGAAAGGTCCCCAAAGAACCACACCCACGCTTACACAGCCCGTCCACAGCATAGCCCATACGCAATAGCCTTGGCCCCGTGACGTAGACCCTATGGAGTATCTTGAGCTGGACGAAGCGAAGGCGGGCCGGTATGGCCACCTCTTTCGGGGAGGCCACCGCAGAGACCCAGTCCTCGTCGTCCAGCTCCAATCCATCGGCAACCCATGCCTCACGAAGGCTAGTTAGCAATCCCGCGCGGTCATTAATAAATTTTTTATAGATTAGTGAAATCGTGCTTTCCGGTACATGTCCATCTAGCACTCTGTCCTCCAGAGGGTAATACTCCGGGATGGAGGCAACATCCGGGAAGACGGAGCCTAGCGCATGACGGATCTGCATATACCGAAAGTACTCCCTGTCCTGCAACTGGAATTCCGTCTGCAGCATCTCGAACGTTTTGAATCCCCCCCTAGTCCAGAGATCACCCACCCTGCTGATGCCTATCATGTCCCACCTCTCGAAGCCCTTCGAAGTCCACAGGGTGCCCAACTGCTCAGATGCGTATAGTGGCGACGCCCGGGTCAAACGATCTTTCCACCCCATCGCTACATTAGCCGCATGCCACACTCGTACCATGACACGCGTGGGGCCCGTCAGACGTGCGTCGAGCGAGCTGGAGTAAAGCGCTCGGTTATAATCACCACCCGGCAGTAACATCTTATCCATTTCAAAGGCCGGGTTAAGAGCGGGCCCGTACATGCCGTGATTAATCGCAGCCAGCTGGGAGGCCCAATAATACCGTTTGATATCCGGGAGGGCAATCCCCCCGTCATACCACGGGAGCGTCAGCTGCGCCAGGGCGATACGCGGTCTCCCCTCCCAGAACAGGCGGCGCTGCAAACTCTCCACTTCGCGGAAGTAGCGCGCCGGGACGACGTCCATTGTGTTCTGCAGAGCGTACAGGAAACGCGGCAGCGACATCATCTTAAACAATGCCGCCCGGCCGAGCGGCGAGAGCGGCAAGCGCCTCCAATGTGCGACATCCTCCTTCAGGCGCTGGAGGGGGGGAAGCAAGTTCTGACTATATCGGGCCTCCGCATCCAGGGTAATGAAGACACCCAGGTACCGAAATCCCCGCGGGGCGATCTGGATAGGACAGCCCCGCGGAAGGATAGGATCCTCCCCAGAGAGAACATAGACGCACGATTTAGCCCAGTTGATGACAAGGCCGGAGTTAAGACCAAATGAATGCAATACATCAACCAGTATTATCAGTGATTTACGTGGGGAAGCCAGGTACAGGAGAATATCGTCAGCGTATAGAGATACGCGGTCCTCATACTCGGGGGTCCAGCGGAGACCACGAATAGAAGGTTCCCACCGCAGCC
Source organism: Triturus cristatus (assembly GCF_964204655.1). Classification (NCBI taxonomy): domain Eukaryota; kingdom Metazoa; phylum Chordata; class Amphibia; order Caudata; family Salamandridae; genus Triturus; species Triturus cristatus. The sequence continues at coordinate 668,714,135 of NC_140590.1, forward strand.
ACTCCGCCAGGGGCTCCAAGGCGAGCGCGAAAAGGAGCGGCGATAACGGGCAGCCCTGCCGCGTGCCTCTGCCCAGCTCGAACGGAGCCGATACTCTACCGTTCACGACCACCTGTGCCAGCGGGCCAGAGTACAACAATTTAACCCAACTGATAAACCCAGGGCCAAACCCAAATTTCGCGAGCGTCGCCCAAATATATGGCCATTCCAGTGTGTCAAACGCCATAGTGGCGTCCAAGGACGCCAAGATGGCCGGCTCCCGTATGTACGGGACACGTGCGAGCACCCCATGCAAACGCCACAGGTTAAGCGCTGTGTTGCGATGGGGGATGAAGCCGGACTGATCCTGGTGAATCAAGTCACACACTACGCCGACCAGCCGATTGGCCAACACTTTGGCAAGAATTTTGGGCTCCGCATTCAATAACGAAATGGGCCGATAGGATGTAACTCGGTCCCGCGGCCTCCCCTCCTTGTGGATAACCACAATTGTAGCCAGACGCTGGTCTAGCGGTAGGGAACACGTCGAGTGGGCCGCAAGGAACATAGCACGGAGATGTGGTGCCAACGTATCCGGTCGCAGTTTATACAACTCGATGGGAAGACCATTAGGACCCATGGCCTTGCCGGAAGCGACCGAGCGTATGGCGAGGGCAATTTCTTCAGAAGTTGGAGCGGCGTCCAACGACACTCTGTCCTCCTCCGAAAGGGAGGGCAGCGCGATATCTCTGAGCAGGGCATGGGAATCCTCTTCAGAGCGGGAGGACACCGGGGAATACACCCCACGGAAATAGTCTGCAAAGCAAGAAACAATTTCTTCCGGTTCAGTGACACACACATTATTCTGTTTCTCAATCAAAGGGACAACTCGACTCGCTCTCTCCTTTTTGTCCAGCCACGCAATCAATTTACCAGCCTTATCACCCACATCGTACAGTCTCCCCTGTTGCTCTCTACTGAGGCCCCTGGCCGCCTCCGTGACGAGGGCCTTATAGGCCGCTTGCTTGAGTCGGAGAACATGTAATTTATCATCCGTCACCCCATATTCTAGATCACCCTCCAACTCGGTTATCTCAGCTTCAACACGGGTCACCTCCTCCTGCTCGCGCCTCCGGGAGTGGGAAATAAGGGACAGGGCCTCTCCCCGGAGTACCGTTTTGAACGCCTCCCACAGTGAGACCGCCGACGACACAGACCCCACATTCTCGTCAAAGTAGCGCTTAAGGGATTTAACCAGCTCCGCGCGAATGGTGGGCTCACGCAGGTACCAGGGATTAATCGGGGCCACCCTACCCTCTCCCCTCGGAAGAATATCAAAGCGCAACAAGAGCGGGGAGTGGTCCGAGATACCCCGTGCCAAATGGCTCACCTCTCCCACCCTCCCCACATGAGCCGCCGGAACCAGGACATAATCTAGCCGTGAGAGACTACCATGAGCCCCGGAATGGAAGGTGTACTGTAGCTGCGTGGGATGTTTCAAACGCCAACAATCCACCAGCCCCAAGGTATCCAAGAGGCCAGGCAACCACGCCTGGGCCCGGGGGAGATCCCTAGGGGGGTGACGGTCCACCGTTCCGGAAACCACAGCATTAAAATCCCCCCCCCACCACTAGAATCCCCTCCGGAAGGCCAAGGAGGAGGCGCCCCAGGTCCGCAAAGGTGGTCATCTGCAGCCCCGGCGGGACATATACTGACACAAAAACGACCACTCTGCCCTCCATTCTGCCCACCAAAACCGTGTAACGTCCCCTGTCGTCATGGAGCACCTCATCAATCTCCAACGGGAGCGAGTTCTTAACCATAATGCCCACACCCCTTGAACCAGACGTGAAGCCCGAATGGGCCACAAGGCGGTAGCCCCATCGATTCATAGCACGAAAGGAGTTGCCAATGAGGTGTGTCTCCTGCAGAAAAACTATATCGGGCGAAATTCGCTTCAAGAACTGCAGGACCACACCTCGTTTTATCCTGTCCCCCAGTCCATTAACATTCCAGGACAACAAACTCAGTCCCCTACCCCCCATCATAAACAGAAGCCATCACTCGTCCCCCAGAGAGCACTTTAGAGATAACACAATGATACATTTGCCTTGTGGTGTAAACGAACAACACCCCACCCCAACCCACCCGCCCCAACAAAACTCCCCCCTCCCTGCACCCCTGCATGAGCCCGGACAGCCCCCCCAACTTGCAGTGTGCCTGTCGCCCCTATATAATGAAACTAGCTAGACCCCCTAGAGGAGGAAAGAGTACCCCTTCCAGACCCCACCCAACCTCCATGGGAGAGGAAAGAACAAAGACAGAAGCTTGGTCGAAAGTGGCATCATAGTCGTCCAGAGTGAAGACCAATATCAACCCCTCAGTCCCGATCCAGTGGGATGCCCCCCCCGCCATCTCGATCACGATCCCCAGACAGAGTATCTAGCCAGTCCCCGGCCGCTTCGGGACGATCAAAAAAGTGCGTGCGACCATCCACCTCCACTCGCAGCTTGGCCGGGAAGAGCATGGCATATTTTAGGTTCATGTCCCGAAGTCGGCGCTTGACGCCCAGGAAGCTCAGTCTCTGCTTTTGGACCGCTTGGGTAAAATCAGGGTAAAAGTTCACCTCCCTATTTTCCAGCTTAATCGGCCCTTGCAGTCTGGAGGCTTGCAAGATCGCGTCCCTGTCCCGAAAGTTAAAAATCCGGGCAATGAGAGGTCGCGGAGGGGCTCCGACCTTCGGCCTTCCCCCGGGAACTCTGTGGGCCCTCTCCACGGCAAAAAATTTACTCAGTCCCCGAGGCTGGAGATGGGTAGCGATCAGGTCTTCCACAAATAGATCCGCCGCCGCTTCCTCCCGTCCCTCGGGTACCCCGATGATGCGGATGTTGTTCCTCCGGGCCCGACTCTCGGAATCCTCAAGGCGCCGATCCATAAGTGCACTCGCCTGACGAAGTCGGTGCACCTCCGTTTGTAGGGCCGCCACCTCAGTCGTGAGGCCCGATGCGGTTTGGGCCAAAGAATCAACCCGGTCGTTGGTCTTAGAGAGATCAGCCCTCACCAGGCCAACATCCACGAGGACCGCGTCGATCTTATGTGCCAGGGTATCGAACCGCTGGCCCACCGAGGCCTTCATCTCGGCAATGGCGCCCATGACGTCTTGCAGAGTCAGATCCGTGGGCAAGTCCGGGGCATCAGAAGGGCCCTCAGAGGACTTGTGTGGTCCGCCAGGAGATCCCCTCTGGAGGGTATAGCGGTCCATGATGTTGGCCTGGTGTACGGCGCCACGCCGGGTCGACTTGGTCTTTGATCGATCTCCATCTTGTTTCGTGGCCATCGCCACAGTTCTCACACTCGCACCAGCGACGCCGTAGAGGGCAGGCAATCGGGGCCACGAGCTCCGGGGGGGGCCACCCCAGATCGGCGGGGTGGGTCACAGCCGGCAGGCAGGCAGGGTCCCCCAGCGAGGCCACACCAACGCAAAGAGCTCCGCGATCTTACTCGCAGAGAAGGCGAGGGGGTGCGAAAGTGAAAGCGAAAGTGCGGGGTACGCGACCCGCCAGGCCCAGCCCGCCGTTGTTGTTCACTTTGCCACTAGGTCACCCCCCAGCGCAAATCCGGGGTCCGGCGAGGAGAAGGCCGCAAACTTCAATCGGTGCTCACTCCGGCACCCGAGGTCCGATTTGAGAACGAGAAACGGGTACCACCTCAGCTCAGGCTCACCAACACAGTCCCCTCAACTGAGGCAGGATGAATACAGGATAAATGTAGGAGGTTGCGGAGGTCCTCGGGAGCCTCGCACCTACGCGGCCATCTTGGTTGCGCGCTAGGCTCCTCCTCCCCGATCTGTTTTTTACCAAATGTGTGTTACCCCCACTGAATAAACTAAAAAGTGATGTCCTACACTGGAGATCCCTGCCGTTGTTGCTTCTCGGTGGAGCTGCTTTATTAAAAATGATGTCCCTGCTCCGCTTTCTGTACTCTTTACCCAATACACCCTACCTGGTTCATAACACATATTTCAAGACACTAGAAAGCAAATTCAGAACGCTGCTCTGGGACCGAAGTCAAGTCCAAATAGCACTACATAAATTTACAAGGGGTTGGTATATTGGTGGGTTCGCCCTTCCTGACTGACATCCAAAAATATTACTGGGTGGCGCACCTGACTACCGTAAACAGCTTGGTTTTTCAGCCCCTAGATGAACCTGCATACCAAATGGACAGGCTGAGGATGCACCCACGAGGACACCTTGGTGGTCTCTATGGTACTATTCGAAAGCACCAGGTCCACAATCAAACAACTGTGGTGGTGCACCTCTGGCACACAACCATGAAAGCGGCAGAATTGGGCTCCTTGGGCACACAAGCAGGGTTTAACAAGTGGGATGTCATAGGCTCTCTCTGGAGATCTATGGACTCTGGGGAATGTCATCCCCTTTGTAGACCTACAGTGTAAGTACGAACTGGACCCCTCTGAGACACTCTGTACTTACAAATACAAAGCGCAGTTAGAACAGCACTGGCGAAAGTGGCAGAGCTTCCAGAAGCCTCGCCCTGAGAACACAGATTGGTGGACGAATTTATGCCTCACAAAGCAATATCCCTGGCATATAAAATAATTATCAACAATATCCCTGATGCCTTGATACATATACAGGAAAAATGGACTCAAGACTAAGATGGCCTGGTGGATGTAGCCCATAGCGTACCCAAGAGAGGTGGACATATGTACGGGGTTTTGCCTTGTTGAACTAAAAATACTCTACTGCTCCTACTACACATAACATAATATTTTTTAAATGGGTAGGTAGGGCAATAGATGAAGATTGTAGGCATGGATGTGAGCAAGCTGGTATCTTCTACCACATACTATGGGACTGTCCACTGGTATGACGATTTTGGGACTCGGTTGTGGGGTGTATGTGTTCCCTGTGCAATCACGGTATTACTATCTTTGCTAAATGGTGCCTGCTTAACACCCTGGGGGGAACTGACCTAACTCGTATTGACTAATATGAGTTATAATGGCACTGGGAGTGGCCAAAACAACCATTGCATGTATTTGAGGGGCAGAACAAGTGCCAAAACTATTGGATTGGAAGAGGGATATGAACTGGTGTATGCTTGTGGAGAAAGTGGTGTATGAGGGTTAGGGTTGCCCCCAGAAATGGACTAATGTTTGGAGATGCTGCAATGAATATCAAGGTTTTATCTGTGACTTGTTTGGTCCAAGCACTGGGGAAAGATCTCTGGGCCTGATTACGATCTTGGCGAAAAGGGTTACTCTGCCACAAATGTGACGGATATTCCATCCACCAAATTGCAATTACCTTATATCCTATAGAGCTTGTAATTTGGTCGATGGGATATCCGTTATGTTTGTGATTGAGTATCCCATCCACCAAGATTGTAATCAAGCCTAAGTCTGAAAACCTGAGATTAAATTCAACTATTGTCCACACAGTGGGTGAGAGAGGAGGGAATGTTCATATTGATGTATGCTCAGATGTTATTATCGTTTTTTTAAATGTCAATCCACAACCAGATTTACTTTGTGTTTCCTACAGTAATAACAATAACAATATGTATTTGTTTTCTTTAACAGGGCTATAACCATTTCCAAATTCAGATCAACTAGCACTCCTTGCTCTCTACCTTGCAGGAAGGACACCATTCTCAACCTGCATCCTCCAACCACCACCTTGATATCCAAATCCCTGCATTGCTGAACCAACACCAGAACCATATCCAGGATTCACCAAGTATGGCCATTTTGAAATCGTCTCTCGGCTAACATTGTCTGAGTCAACATGAATTTTTCATTAATTTTCATCTGTCTAGCTTTCAAATAATTACTGCAATACTTTGTGTATCGCAGGATCCCATCTAAGGGCTTTAACTGCCAACAAATCACATTCTGCTGGATGTGCAAGCTACTGTCATGATGCAAACCATGAAAAAACTGAGACACAAAATTACTGAGATTTCTTTGCTCACCACTATGCTGACCAAAGACTTGAATCAGTCTTTCATATTAAGCATGAACCGGCTCTTTGGACTCTTAAGTAGTTCTTGATTTTTCCAACCAATAAGCGTTTTTTAAAAAGTGAATCACCTGATTATACTTTTCCATCAGAACAGTATAGGGAGCATGCGTTTGAGCATCACTCGGGAGCTCGACATTCGACCACTGTAGACACTTTGCATTCACCCCACAGTCTTTTGGAACAACAATATCAAAGAAGGTGTTCAGATCCTCTCAAAGAACCTATTAACTTCTCACAATTCTGTCAATCTGTATTTACCGTAAACTAGTGTTTTCCTCTCAATTTTGGAAATTGATTTGTAAATGTGAAGAGATCACCACAACTCGAAGGCACATGCACATATGCATCCTGCTGTACCTACCTCAGTGGATAAGCCCTAACTTCTGAGTCACATATGCCAGCCTCACCATCTGGCTCTCAAGTATCACTGTCCTTTCTCTTCTTCCTCGCCTTATTAGCCCACCATTCTTTGATCTTTTGAGTATGACTCAATTTCTGGGTGCTCCCAACTAATTCCTTCAAATGTAATTTTAGCGCAGTCATTCACATATTGTTGAGAGTTTCCTCAGTCATAAATATTATAAAATTCTTCTACAAAGTCTAACCATGAGACAAAATTCTTCTACAAAGTCTGACTATGAGACATATCAACTCCATGCTCTACAGCTATGCCCCCTAGAAATCCTCACAAGCCTCGTACACACGCCTAGCAGTCTCTCTGCAATGAAACAAGAGTTCTTCCCTGCTATGACTCTAATTACATTAATGGAGAAGGGGAGTTAAGCCAACACGGTGTTTGGACAAAATATCGGAAACACAAGTAACATGGGACAGAATTTTGCGTCAAAAATATTGAGAACAAAAATATTGTGTAGGTCATTTTCTATGGGTAAGTAAAGTTTTACTATATATAACTCCCCATGTATGTACCTTGACAATATATATATATATCTTCAAGGTAAGTAGATCTGGAGTTAAGAATAGTAAATTTATACTTACCTATTTGCACTTACCTTCTCAATATTCTTGTCCTCAATATTTTTGACATGATATTCTCTCCACACGATATTTGTGTTTCTGATATTCTGTCACTGATCTGCCAATGCACGTGCTCCCTAGACTGTAGAATCCCAAACACAAAATGGTGCAGTGGCTGTACAATTTATTTTCCTCAATGCCTCTAAATTCCTAGTTTTCCTGTTCAGGCTTGCAGAGATCCCAATTTGGAAGAGGGTAGTAGAAGAAAGACCAATCTTTTGAAAGAGGAAGCCTTATCCGTGTTATTTGGCATGCTTTATCATAGGCAATTTCTCCCCACCCTCCAATGCATTGGCACACAGCTGGAAATGAAAATAAGAAAGGAGACAGCATGCCGGCACTGCTGAATGGGTCCTGATGTCATAACGGATGTCATACTGGGACAAATGTAGAACATTTCTCTGGGGCTGGACCGGAATCCTAATAATAGCTGCTGGATCCAGAATCTGGCTAGATCCTTCTCATTTTCTGCACTAGTTCAATGGTTCCCCATAGTGCAAGAGGTTCATCTTCAGGAGTCACTGTTTCATTCATCGTGCCTCGGGCCAGAAATGGATGATCTTGAATACAAATCTATTGCTCCCTTCCATCCAGCTCCTTGCTTTCTTTTGCTGCAGACTACTAATTGTGACTCACATTTTTAAACCCAAAGCTGACACTGCACTGTGTTTTTTTAGGTTGGGTGTCGCCACAATACCTTTTGCTTTTACTAAAATTACATCTATAGTATCTCTCTTGTAGGGTTTTTCAGCTTGCCTTTGTCACCCATTTTGTTCTAGATTGACGAGAGCCCGGCACGTTCCCCAGCAATAAAGTTTTGCAAAGCATATGATAAAACAAAAGAGGCATCAAAAAAACCAAATGCTAGCAACCAGTGCCCGACCGATTGGCTTTGCCAATGCCTGTTGTACCTTGTGGCCTAAAAAAGTGGAACTAGTTATCATCCAACTTATCTAATACTAGCTAGCATCCTGGTCCCAGTGTTTGCTATCTTCGCGCCAGGACACCCTTTGAATTTTCAAGCCCTATACACTCTCAATCAAATCAAAGGTGAACACATTGAGAGTGTACCTGGCACACTGTGATATTGCTTGTGCCTTACAGTTACAACGCACCTAGTGGCAGGTGGACTACCTGCATTTATTCCTGTTCTACAGACAAATTATGCAAAAATCCATGGGCCTGATTCACAAAGGGAAATGTACACTTTTGTGTAAGTTGCTACTTTGCTTATGTGGCACTAAACATTCATCAAGCAGCTTCATCTCCTCTCTTACCACTTTCACACCCTTCTTTAAAATCTGTAGTAAGTGCTCTTTTGGACCCACTTTGGTTCTCCTTTAGTTCTGCAAAGTCCACGTTTTAGGCTGCCTTTCCTTTGCACAGTCACACATACCACGTTTGTTTTTGTGCCACTGTATTATATCAGAAATACGCTGCACATGTTATTTGTTATTTAGTTCTTCTTGAGATTTAGTCTGAACATTTCATACAAGGTCAAACAACATGGTGTACTGCTTTTGTGTGCTCGGTCCGCAACATATCCTAATATTTTAGACACAACACAGTAGTTCTTATCATATAAACTCGAACTTGCCCATTGGAATGCAGAGATGAGAATTCTAGAAGAGGGAGAGGTCTTGGAACAGGTGTCCCAGCCTTGCGTACACTGAGTTTACATGTATGATGCGGACCACCTCACTACAGATACCAGGTATGGGATCCGATTGCTAATCTCAGAGATCACTGATATTTCCTTGTGCTTAGGTAGTGCAGGTTTGCTTAGACAGATATATCATTTACCACATTAGGGCTTTTCATTGTATACAGTTTGCTAGTAATATTGATGACTTTGCTTAGTTGTATATGTTTTCGAATTGCAGCACAACTGCTTCATAATAGACAACGGTGGTTTAAATAAATATTGTAAACTTTTCCTCTGTTTTTCTTTTGTTTATTATGGACATGCATGAGTGACAAACGAAAATTGATGATCTGTTTCAACGGTTCCCTTGGGGACTAGAGGGTTGTGTTCTAGGCCAAATCACTTGTTGCTCTCGGAAGGTTAGGAGTTTCAGGTGAGGCACTGTGAGCTGGTCGGATTTGGGCTTATAGGTACTGATGTGGTAGAGAGACTCAGTCCCTACATTCTGATGTCATGTTATCCCATGGCACAGTTCTGTTTCCAAACAGAATCTCCGCGACATATCCAGGCTGCTAAAAGTGCTTCTGGATCTCCCTAATGTTCCCTGGTGTAAATATGTTGACATGTATATTTTCAGTATTCAGTCTTGTCTGTTGTTTAATTTCACAATTACGTTTAGTCTGTTGCTATTCAGCTTCACTTCTCACCCTACACCTTCCCTAAAATCCTCAATCTGTATATTATCCAAAAAGCTTATATCCCTAGGCACTGCAATTATTTTGCTATGTAGAGTTTTTCTTGTCCGGAGGCTCACTTCTTGTTCAATATGTATATTGATAAATAAATAAACTCATCAGCAGAAAGGTTGACATTAGCAGCAATAGTATAACAGCTGAGCAAAGCAGCATCCCGTTAAGTTAGGGTGACTTTTGTTATGGTTTTTACTTTTTTAATGTAAATATCTGCGAATTGCACTATGTTTGGAAATAATGGAATTGAATGGTATACCATGTTAAGCTTTTTTAAAGTCACAATTGTGCAGCAACCTGTGATGAGTTGCACTACCTAGCGGTGAGGATTTCCATAATGTCAAGAAGAAGAATCAGTGATCAAAGTGCGAGAAGAATCCTATTTTACATTTACATTTTGACAAAATGATTTGTATTTAAAATTGCTTTAAGTGTCTAGATTTAGCCTGGCACATGTATTTCAAAATATTTGTATGTATAGTTCGGATTTACAGAGCAATGTTTCGCCTGCAAGAATCTTGGCACTACACCTTACTCAACACATCAGCGCTTACTAGTTTCATCTGTTGTATAGGGTGAAGCCAAGTTTCTAAGACCTTCCTGAATTTGAGTAGATTTCATTCACGGCGGGTAGCCACAGGGAACTGATCCGAGTGGGTTGCTGCTGGCACTGAAAAGGCTGTTTCTCCAACCTTCATTTTCTTCACTATAGGCTTTTTGGGAGGCATTGATGATGACAGTCGATTTTACATTATTTGTGGTGATATGTCAAGCAGAGTGTTGATATATCATGGAATGTGACGATGTCACAGCGCTGCATTCCAAGAGTGTCAGTGTCTTTGGTGCCCCTTTTATTGTAGACGTGTCTTACTGTGGCTGAATACACTACATCATTTCATAACCTCATATTCACTACAGAAGCGACGAGCGGGAGACGTGGAGTGTCCCACTGCACCTCAATAGCCCCAGAGCCAAAGTGGCTGTCACATTGTGGATCAGCTGGAGCCTAAATGCAGATGCTGCAACAGACTCCAAATAGAGTTATTTGCAATGGTCAATGTGAGATGGGATGATAACATTCATGATAGTTATAGTCTGTGGAGAAGAATGGAGGAAGAACATCATCTTGAGTTCAGGGTGATGAGAAAAGCAAGAGCTCACAACCGCGCTTGTCCATGTGGTAAGGCTCAGACAAGTAACTTTAAGATACTTCACAAGAGGAATTGGCATCGGGAGTGCCCCCAGCTCAGCTGGCCAAAATTAGTTTTCCCAACATAGGTATTTACATAGGCAGCCAAATCTCAGGCTTTTCCTCGTTGGCTTCAGATGGTATTTTAAAGGTCTGAATTTAGTCCATAAAGGTGTTAGTGTATTCAGTATTTTTAATCATATATGTCTGTTGACTTTGGGGGGCTCTATGATAATGATCCGAGGTACTGCACCTTTCTGCTAACTTTAGAGGGGCCGGTAGTAATACAATGAGGTCCTACATTCTTCTGCTGATTTTAAATAGACCTCTAGTAATGACCTGAGACACTACAACCTTTCTGTTAACTTCTATGGACGTCTAATAACGACCTAGGCACCACAACATTTTTTGCTTATTTCATCAGTACTTTTAGTAGTGACCTACGGTACTACAACCTTAGGCTTCTGACTAGCATGAGGTTCAAGGAGAAAATAAAGAAATCACTGCCGGGGACACATGGGGAAAATGGTAATGTTATTGGCATAATCATTATGTCATTTACATCATAATGGCCTATAATACTATTAGCAAATATGTTTCTGTAAATATGTTTGCAAATGGAATGTGGCAGTATTACTGAGTGACGTTGCGAATATGGGTATCTACTGAGGTTAGTGAATGATGGTTATCATCGCAACATGTACAAATTATTGCAGATGAGTGATGGTGCAAATCTGAATACAGAATGAATGAGTGAAGGTGCAATTGTGCCCTGGCAGGCAAGTCTTCAAAGTAAATCTGGACTGGTACTCACAATTTATGACTGCAAATCTGATTACATATTCAAGATGAAGGCGTGATAGTACAAATCTTGGCTTCTCTAACAATTACACAGCGATGTGGCAAATTTAAACCTGCACTAACAAATAACAAGTAATGGGGTAAACCTAAACATGCAGTTAGGATTAATGAGTGATAGTGCAAATCTAAACATGCACTAAGGATTACTGAGTGATGGGGAAAATCCTAAAAAGCATAATGATGGGAAGGGTAATTCTAGTCATATGGTGCACAATCTTCATATTTTTCAAATACTGCGTAATGCTTCTGCTGGTGTAATGGTAGTAAATCTTGACAACATATTTTATGTTCTTTTAGAACAATGATATCCAGACTTCAGGCGTTCCTATCACAGCAGGCCCAGACCTGGTATGATGCTTGCAATGGCATAGTGGTAATTCTTGCCATTTTATAACATTAACACCACTGCTGTCTGGAGTCTCAGCCTTTAGGATTGCTATAACTTTTCTGCATCCATCCATACGGTCACAAATGAATCCGTTCACACGCTCATAAATTCATCCAGCTTTGCATCAATACCATCAACCATTCATCCCCCTATGAACTCTCTCAGCCTATATTTTTGCATGGACTGTGATTCTGACTCATTCATCCATCCATGCACTTCCTCATCCACCCAATCGTTGACTCATTATCACATTCATCCAGTCACCTATTGACATAACTATACGCACAAACTTGTCTATTAAGGAAGAATGACTTTACTTACCCGATAGTCAGACCTGTTGGCTTTGCAAAAGATTATTTAGGTTTGAGGTTAATATTAAGAGTTTTAGGAGAGTAAAATATCGGCGTGGAGACTTGCTGGCCAGTGCTTTCAGGAAGACCTTTATTTACATATCTATTTCCTTCCTTTAAAATGATAAGGTGGCATATTAAACAACCTGAGAGCAAATGCATCCCTGTTAGATAATGCACAGTATGCATTACATGGCTAGCTTGCCATTCCCAATTCAGCTGGCAAGTGCATGTTAAATATCATTCAAGTACTCCACAGGCTTGCAGAATGTAGTCTTTTTTATTTTCTTCTTGAAACCTAATCTGAAGAAGACATTGCTTATATTGTATTTACTTCCAGCACCCTGGACCTAATGTATCAAGCCTTTGCCATCACAAAGTCTCAGATTTGAAAATCACAAGGGTTGCAACTGCAAAATGACAGGGTGCAATGTGCTATAGGGACATTGAGTGTCAGAAATGTATTTCTGACCAGGGCCGGCTTTAGTGCTGGTGGCGCCCTGTGCGACAATGTTTGCTGGCGCCCCCCAAAGACCACCTCCACCACGGACTCTCTCACTAGCACCCTTTAACAGTGACCAAGTCTCCAAACCACTCGCTATCAGATGCATTAGTTATATAGCACCACTGTAGGGTGTCAGAACACTTTGCATCACACACACATTGCACAGAGATAATCAATCATACGTGTGTAAATTAGTGTATAGGAAATGTTACATAAGCCAAAGGTCTAAGGACCACATGCATCAAACTCAGGATTTGCAAATCCCAAATAGCGAATTTTAAGAAATCGCTATTTAGGACTTACAAATCACGATGCATGTAGGAATTGCAATTTTTTTTCGAGTCCTACATATTCTTTAATTGCGACTGGCAAATTGCGAGTCACAATTAAGGAATAGCTACTCATTCATTCCTATGGGCCTAATTGCATGCGCAATTTGCGAGTACCAAATAGGTATTCGCAAATTGCGCATGCAATTTAAAGGGTGCCAAAAGGACACCCTGTTGCACCCCTGAAATTGAGATGTTACCACATGTTGTGCACATACATGCCCCAAGGGCACCTTTGTGTGTAACATGAAACTTTGCAAAATTCACTTTAGTGCATTTTTCAAAGTTTTTGCAAATTACCATCATGTTCAAATTGATGGTAATTTGCGATCCATAATTGTGAATTCTCAATTTAGAATTGCATCATGCATTGCATTTAGGGAATCGCAATTTGCGATTCCCTTAATGTATTCACAATTTAAGTAATCGCAAATTTTGCGATTACTTAAATTGCGAATTTGCATTTGGGTTGATGCATCCCAATTGCAAATATACTGGTGGCAAAGAGGCAGATTCTGCGAATCTGCCCATTTGTGATCGCTATTTTCGTTGATGCATGTGCCCCTAAAACTGGTAGGCAGTATATTTTGAGAGTGCTTGGTCAGGAAAAGCACAAACTCAGAGTCGAAAAAGAAACACCACAGTTGGGAGTTTTCTCTAAAAATAAGAATCTATTTCAAGCCAAATTAACGCTTTTTGCAACATTAATCAATATTTTAATGTATACTTCGTAGTGTGTATGAAGTTTTATGATAAAAGTTAATAGATCACTGTTCTTTATTAGGACTTAGGTATAAATTGCAAGTAACAAAAGGATGTCTCTTTTAAAACCAGTAACCTGCTGATCTGTTTACATCATATGCACTCTGTAATCTACTTGGTACAGGTTCTTTGCAGCAGGCATATTAACCCTCTGCACTAACTTCACATAAGTCAAAACCTCAACTTTACAAAACTCTGATCTCTCTCCCAGAAGGACATTAATCACAGAAGTTATCTTGACAGTTTTGTGAGGCCTGGTAATTTCTGAGGAAAGGAACACTGCAACAGGCGCTTTCAAAACATAATAAACTTGCAAACACGGCGCCCCCAGGAGGCCAGCACCCGGTGCGGTGGCACCGGTCGCACCGCCCTAAAGCCGGCCCTGTTTCTGACTCACAAAGTACACTTTACGTGATAAACTAAATCAAGAAGTAAAGGTGGTGTGAAAGTGGAGCCCCCCCTGCTTTGCTATTCACTATGGAATTTATCAAACGTTTGCAACTGGATCTACGGTTACAAATCACTGATCTGGTAAAAACTCCCTTAAGTAGGTGGAATCCAATTGGAAAGTGGACTACCCCTGGAGGACAACATCGCATTGTGATTTGCTGACCTGTTGTTGGTGGATTGATTACTCTGGGCACTTTACCACTGCTGACCAGTGTTATTAAAGTGCATGTGCTCTCTCTTGTAAACTTGGTAAGATTGATCTACACCTGTTTGGCATATTTAATTTACCTGTAAGTTGCTTGTACAGTGGTATCTGCTACGTTGCCCCGGGCCGGAAGGTGGCATCTCAACAGTAAGGAATCCTGTGACCGGGAGTTCCTGCTGTCGTCAGAAGGGGGCATGGCCCAGTCGCACTCCGGAGGAACTGGAGTCTCATGGGCTCCATGCAGCCGCTTCCATTCAGAGAAGATCGCTGGAGGACCGTGCTGGAAAAAGGAGCCAATCCCAGCGTGGCTGGCATCGACATTGCAGGTGAAGGCAAGGGCTGCTGCATGAAGGAAAGTGGCGTGCGCAGTGAGGAGTGCTTCACTGCCTCAGCTGACTGATCCACTGTGTGTGGAGGGGTCCACAAGAGGTTCCCTTGCCTGTACCTCTTGTACAGTGCAGCCGGAGGAGCTGCTTTGTCAGCGACCCTGCCGAGGACCGTAGAAGGTCCCACTCGGCTGGTAGAGGTACTGTTTTAGTAATAGCAGGGCACTAAGGGCAGCTACTTGGTGATTTATACACAGAGGGGGACCAGGAAAGGTCATCCCACTGAGATAGGCATCGTGGGCACCCACCGCGTTGGTATCTACCGGGGGGGACACCGAGCGACCTCACACTTGTCTCAACTGTCCTGGTCCAGAGGAGCCATTACTGAAACGCCTCATATGGTGGGTGCTGTCCCAGCACCAGGCAAAAGTACTGTATTTACTGCTGTGGATGGACCGGTGGCCCAGGATCCTACATGGAGGGAACAGAGACACCAGATATCCATACTAGGTATGGATTATGTAATATATGGGGACATGCATATGTGGGCATCACAATTATGGTCCTTGTGTGGGTTACTGTACATTCGGTTGCACCTCAGGCCCTGATATTATAATATATGTCGTTTTGCCTTACAGTATCAGGATACTGATTATTATTTCAGGACGTGGCCTATATGTGCAGCGATGGTGGAACTATGCTGTGTGTACTCTGAAAGTATTTTCTGTAGTTTACTGATGGTGTGGTTTTATCAATTGCCCAATTGGCAAAGTGATTTTTTGCAATCTATGTGACATCATATCAAGTGCCTAGTGATACAGTGATTTATGTGATTGTGGTCTAAAGTGTTTTTTATCTAATACAAAGGATATTCTTTTATATAACCTTGTGTGGAGTCTCTTTTGTGGTGGGCCTAGTGTGTCACTGTTGTGTGTGAGTATGTGTGTGTTTTGCGCGAACACTTTACACATTGCCTCTGGGATAAGCCTGACTGCTCTGCCAAGCTACCAAGGGGATGAGGATGGGGTTATCTTAGGTGTGTAACTCCCTTGCCCTGACAGGAGTGGTGGGTTCTGCCTGGCTGAGGTGCATACCCTAGCCAACCAGAAACCCCATTTCTAACACGGTGCAAAATATTTCTGTAAGCTGGTCCAATAGCATTCTTTCATGGGATAAGGACTACTTAAAAAGTGCCAGCATTTTCTCAATGCAAAAGCAGGGATGAAGGTCTTCAATCCCTCACCTCATCCTGCTTATGCATCTATTCACAGGGAGTCGCAAAACAAATCCTGTCTTATATATATTCATGTATTTATGAGGAAGGTGTTTTCGATTGGCCAGAAAAATATGTAACTTCATAGATTCATGTTTCTAGAAAGTGAGGACTTTATGTGGCTAATAGTGGCAACTAGTCTGGGGGTCGTTATGAAGGCCGTTGACAGCTCGCACTGTGGTTTCATGAAATGTCACAACATAATTAATGATATCAATCCCTATGCTGTAAACAGGATTATGGATTGCCTGTTCTTTGGAATGAAGGGTAATTCTGCCATTGAAATTTGTAACCTCCATTGAAATATCCGACTACCCATTACACCTCCATTCTTTTCACCTAGCTATATCTGTGTTGAATACACTTGGACCCCCACAAGCTCAGAAACTGAAATTCATCTGTAGCTAGGATATTGTAACTACAAAGGCAGAGATAGTGAGACCCATCCGAAAAAAATCAAAAAGAGATATAATTCCTTATGAGAGCTACCATCCCGTATTAGGCATCTCTTTATTAATAAAAATATGTAGCAGAGCAAATACAATACTACGTGGAAAATACCTATTAAATATAAATCAGACTGGCTTAAAGGAAAGTCTGGTCCAAAGCCCCTAAACTAAAAGTTGCAGAGGATTCTGTGCAGGTGATGTACATGAGAGATGCTTGCTTTTAGATCCTGTTAACCTATCCACAGTCTTGGACCACTGTATCTTGTTTAACACATTGGACCTGATTAGATGACTACCAAATGATCAGAATTAAGGACTAGTTTTGCTCACAAATCAAAACCGCATTTAGCCATACACCATACAAGTAGCTTTGACATAACACATCCTAGTATACATTAAAGGAAACTACATTGAACTCCTAGAAAACACAGCTGTTATTTCTCAACCCCAGTTCTAAAGCCAAGATTTTGCATTTCGTTTGTGTCACTTTTGTGGCACAGTTCCGCAGCAACATGCATTTTGGCATTTACTAAGCTTCATAGTCAATTTGCGTGGCTTTGTGTGGTTTCGGAAATGCAAAGTAACGCATCTCCGTGCATGGCACAGCCTTGCATTACTTTGCATCGGGTAGGTGTTCCATGGGTCGAGCATAAGCGTTACTGTGCATCCACCAATTAAATTTAACACAATACTAGATGTACTAAAGGCAGTAAACCTGGGATTGCGCCAAAATGGTGCTTCTACCACAGAGAGGCTAACAAAAAGAAAAATCTTTATTTTTCGTCCTTACTTCCTCTTCCTATGCATAATGCATTTTGCATCATGCATAGAAAGAGGAAATTGCTTCCTACGATTCTTTTTGTGCAGGAAGGTAATCCTTCCTGCACAAAAACAAACCTGGTTGAAAAGTAGGCACCCTTGAAGCATAGTGAACGGGTGCCTGTGTTGGTGCCAGGCAGCACACAGTGCTCCAGCGCTGCGAGAGAGCAGAAGTGGGCCACATCTTATCCGATATGGTGCATTTCTGCTCTCTCTATTTCACGCAACGCAATGCAGCAAGTTGCTTTGCTGTGTTCCGTAGTGTGAAATATTAGTAAATCTGCTCTTGAATATCTAATTCCGCCCCAGAAATCAGATATATTACATTAATGTCATCGTTTTTAAGCAATAATCCATAGCAAACAAACAAAGATAACATTTCATTGAAAACATGGTAAAAATGAAAGGCCCGGTTCACAAAGGGCCTCCACACTCATGGTGGAGGCCCCTCAGTCACTTATTGCGGGGCCTCCGCCACGACTTTTGGGCTTTCGCCATGAGTGCTGTGGCCCTTTGTGAATCGCCCGTAAGTTCCATAAAATGGGAAGAAAATAAAACAGGGAGTCAATTTCCACATTACATAATATTGGTTTATAGTGCTCTAAAAGTCACCTCTATCCTGTGCCATAGTCATATCAATTGTGATGCTTTTAGCAACCAGAAGAAAAACAAGCATTGGTAACGCATCGGTTTCGCCTATGTGATGAAATAAATCAATCACCATCTGGTGCTAATGAAAGAGCTCCCTTCCAAGTATCATGGGAGTTGAGAGGATGTGGTGCATCAGCCAGGGTTCCTGACTCGAGAGCTTGGGATCCCGGTTCCAGTCTCAGCTTTACAACGTCCTGTGTTTTTGGACAAATCACTTAATTTCTCCTCGCAAACATATGTACTACTCTTGGAACCATACTACTATTGTTTATAGGGCTTCATATCTATAGTACATACAATAAGATACAATTAGGGTAAAGGTCAGACAAAGGCCAGTGAGGGTTAACACTATGGAGCCGTTTCGAATTCGCTGGGAGAAGGCTCCGTCTTACTCGGATCCGGAGGGCTTTCCGACCGACTCGTGCTCTGGGGCTCCAGGCACCCGAGTACGATGCGAACCAGCGCTGACGGACACGGGTCACTCGGAGCCCCATAGAAGTCAATGGGAGCCTGTTGAATGACGCGTACATAGGCTCCTATTGATGAAAAAGGTACGTTGCGCACGAGGGCGCCCCCTGTAGTGGGGACGCGTCTGTGACACCTGCACCGTACATGCATGTGTAGGGGGGACCCGTGGGTCCCCCTCTGTGATCGACTCGTAAGACTACAGGTGAAGGGGAATCCTGCGCAGACCCCCGAAGTCCGCTTCCCAGATCGTTTACGTGTCGGAGGCTCCGACTTGATTCGGCTGTCCGAATCGTGCATCGTACTGGCTCGGTCGGAAACCGCCTCCATTGCACGGCACAGCTTGCTTACGGACGAGACGTACGGAGCGGATCGGACCCGGAATCGATTCGGTCGGTGATTTCGCGTTTCTCGCATCGTACTTGTTCGCTCGTACAGCTGTACGAGTCGGTCGGAAAACACGCATACGGCTCGTACTTTTTCTGTCCGGACCCTTCCGAGCGAGATCTGAATCGGCTCCTAATTGTCTAAGGAAAAGCCGAAATAAGTTTGTTTCAGGTGAAAGCTGATTCGGAACTGCCACAAGGCGTTGACCCCCACAGAACTTTGCATCAAGGTGTAGAGCAGCAGGTGAGAGACTAGATCATAACTATGGGTTACAGGAAGTAATTCTAAGTGGGCCACTCCCTCTGGGTCTCTGCTCAGGCAGTTCTAAAAAAACAGACATTGAAATGGGTCTCTATATTCATGTTCTTAACTTAAATGGCAAAAACATTAGATAGATTGAACGTCAAAAACTTTAAGGAAATCCATGTCAGTAATTTAGCTCCTGTTTATATTTCTGATGTTTTACTTAATTGTGCCCTAAGAGTGTTAGCTATTTCCAGGATGTTGTGCTACTGTATGTTTTCATGTAGCATTTTTCTCTTGTATAGTGCATACTTTGAACTGAGCCGCCTCCAGTTGTTCGTAACGGACCATAAGAGCAGAGCAGAGGCTAGAGGTACTGTGAATTTCTCACAGTGTTAGTCTATCAGTGGATCAAAAAGGTGTTCAGAATACATGGTCATCTAATCCGTAATTCTCGGAAGAGCGCACAGAGAAATGGTCACGGATCCCAGTTGCAACTGTGATTCTGTGCAAGTATGTGTGAAGGAGGTATACAGTCGTCAAAATATTGGCAAGGCAAAACTAAAATAAAAGCAGTGTTTACAGGTGAGTGGGTGCGTTTTGTGTTTTGGGGTGGGGTATATTACTCTTTCAAACACCTTATTTTGTAGAGATATCTTAATGTATTTCACCCGCATATATTAACAACATCGAAGAGTTCACAAGATTCGAAGATACGGATCTGAAAAACAGCCAAACAAATGAATATAGAGTGTGTGTTTTATGTTTTATGTTGTTGTGTCTAGTATTGTATTGAATGTCACTTTCAAATGAAGCACGGTACCCACTTAATTTATAAGCGGTTGTGCACTTAGTGAAAAATATATCACTACTGAGACCTTCCACAAGTCTGGTGATGTGGTCCTGCAATTATTAAATTGCTGCATTTAACCATGTTGTTTGTATGTATATCCTTCCAGATTAAATTAAGAGACTATACCAACTGGATGCAGTATTAAGTGCATGTTATGAATATGCACTGTATTCTGCAAGATTGATTAGGCAGACCACGTTGTTGTTTTCTGTTTAGAGTGGTGTAGGGATCATTCTCTTGGTCTGATGAGAAGCCAGGGGGATGGCTTTGAAACATGTAGACTAAGGAGGTAGTAGCCCATTACAGCATACATCCTCCACACCCCATTTTTAAAATACTAGCTAGAGGGAGTATTACATTTTAGTTTCCACACTAACCAGGTATTATTTAATCCCACTTTATTCACTCTGACCCCTCCACTCTCGCATTACACATAGTATAATTTCACTTCTAAGTACTCCCACGTCTCCATCGGTTGTAGCACGTCCCATCCCGCAGCGGGGCGGGAAGAAACTGATGATGAAGCATGCCACCAAGTGACCTTTTGGTGGGTGAGTGTTATTTTAACAAAACATTGTGTTTCCCTATACATCTTTAGGGGACACACAGTTCTTGACAGTGTTGAACTGACCGAGGAAGGATACTACTATTCTGTTCACTAGGGTGGATTCTTTTTGGTTTTGCAAAAGTCTATATCTATCACGAAATATTAGTCTAGCTACATTGTAGAAGAGTTTCAAACTTCCAATATATACTGAAAGATCAAGCTCCTGGTGATACGTTGCGCTATATAAATCTGCTGCAAGACGAAAAAGCATTTATAGGCAAAACTTTATGGAAAAAATAGTTTCACCAACGCGGATGTTAACGGTATTTCGGCAACGGGAAAGTGATAAGAGAAGCAGAAGAGGAACAAGCATTGGTAAATGCAGGAAAATATGCTACATCCAATAGAAATGGAGGAAAAGTAAGTGGCGCGCACAGGAACCAATGAAAAGCCAGGAAAGTGAGGGGATGGGATGTAAGCCCTTTTAAGTTTATATCAAAAACAATAGATTTCACAAGGTGAAACCTAAAAAGGAAGGTCTAGGTCTGGCAAGAGGTTTAACTTCCAAAAATATGGACCCACCTTTTGTAGATCCAAAAGGGTTGCACAGCCTTATGCACTAGTGTTTGAATTTCATCCACTTAAACCACAGTAATCAAGTCTTTATTCTTATTGATCATGCTTTTATTCACAGTTAATCCATCACGCCATAGACTCGGAAATCCACAATCTTATGCATGTTGCTTATTCCAAAATTGCCAATCCAGGCCTATTCTAGAACAGTTAAACAGATTTCCGAGTTCTTCTATTTACGATCTTTACACCCAATGCATTTCGGTTTATTTTAAACCTTCTTCAGGGGCATCTGTAGTATGTAAAAGATATATATGCATATGTCAGCCACAGGATCATAATAATAATACCATCCAATCACTGATTTAATCATATGTCATAGTATCATTACAAGTGCTTACTGGAACAGAGCATTATAAGGGTGCATGCACGCCGAACTTGATGAATTCAGAAAAGAACAAGTGAGAAATAATATGGGTGTGCTCCAGACTATTCAAAAGAGGTTTAACTTGCCAGATCGACATGGCAGTTTAAACTGCGCACACATGCTCTGCAGCGGACGTCTGGCCTGAGACATGGTTAAGGGGCTACTCCGGTGGGTGGGACAATCACTGCTCAGGCCCACTAGTAGTATTTAAATTACAGACTCTGGACACATGTAGTTCCACTTTACTAGGGACTTATGAGTATATTAAATATGCCAATAGGCCATAAGCCAATGTCACTTTGTTTAGAGGAGAGAGCACAAGCACCTTTGCATGGGCTAGCAGTGGTAAAGTGCTCAAAGTCTGACGAGGTTAGAAAAAGAGGAGGAGGGAGGCAAAACGTTTGTGGTGACCCTTCAGAGAGGGCCATTTTACAACAATATTGAAAATGAGTAACAGAATGAATGGGCAAGCAGGAAGAATAGAGTCAGTCTTGATAAGTGGATGCAGTGTTTCTTGCCGGACAGGCCCAAACACCAACAATATGTGGCAGTGTTGGAAATGGCCTTTTTTGCAGGGTTATCCCCAAAGTTTTTGCTTCTTCATCCTTTGTTTTTGCTGACCTGTGGTTGTTGGCTATAGGACTCTGGGCACTTTACCACTGCTGACCAGTGCTAAAGTGCATATGCTCTCTGTGTAAATTATTATTGTGATTGATTATCCATGATTGGCTTATTTGTTTTACTAGTAGGTCCCTAGTAAAGTGCACTGAGTGTGCCAGGGCTGGTAATTCAAATGCTACTAGTGGGCCTGCAGCGCTGATTGTGCCACCCACATGAGTAGCGCCGAAAAGAGGTCTCAGGCCTGCCACCGCAGTGCCTGTGCTCAGTTTGTTAACTGCCATGTCGACCTGGCCAGTGCAACCACTTGCCAGGCCTTACCCTTCCCTTTTCTTACACATTGGACACCCCTATGGTAGGCGCAAGGTACCCCCTGGGCAGGGTGCAGTGCATGTGAAGGGTAGGACATGCACTAGTGTGGGTCACATGTCCTGATAGTGAAATACTGTCTATTCAGTTTTTCACTATTGAAAGGCTATCTTGCCCATGGGACAGAATGGGGAATGCTGTATTTTTGCCTGCATATCTTCCCATAGGAGTGAGATGGAAAATTGGAGTCTGGTATCCCTGAACTCAGAATTTATTAACACATCTTTTAGGAGGGATGGTTTTTAAATTATGTGTTTGAAAATAGCACTTTTAGAAAGTGGCTATTTTCTTGTTCAGCCTTTCTGTGTGCCTCTGCCTGTTTGTGGATATACTGTCTGGTTTGAGAGTGACAGGGGCATGGGTGGCTCCAGGAGTCTGGGTGAGTCAGTACTAGGCTGGATAGACCTATCTACATTTGGAGTGGTGAGAGGAGTAGCACCTGGGCCTGAATAGGGCTGTGCCTGCCTTCCACAATGCTGGCTCCACCTCCTGTGGTGTGTCTGATGGCCCTGGTCCACACTGACAATGGAAGAAGTTGTGCACTGGCAGAGTGCACCCAGAACTGGTTTGGACTGGGTCCAGGACCCCTCACTCATAGAGAACAAAGACTTTTGGGGTATAAACATGAGAGCTGAAACCCCTGAACTTCAGACTACTTTTGGAATCAAGGAGGAACCTTTGTTGAGGAGAAAAGCGGAAGAGCTAAAGGAGTACTGCCCTTGCTGTGTGTCTGGGGTTGGCCTGCAGTTGCTATTTCTGCCAAAGGATGGAGAAGGACTTTGCTGTGTGCTGTGTCCCATGCTTGAAGAAAGGACTGTGCTGTGTCCTGAAAGGAAAGTCTCCAAGGGCCTGAGATGAGCGGGCCTTCTGTTGTGGAAACACAGGGATATAAAAGTTTCCAAGACTACTTCATGATCAAGAGGAATCCCTGCCAAAGAAGATCAGCTGAGGAGACTGAGGAGAAGTACTGCCCTCGCTGTGTGTCTGGGGTTGGCCTGCAGTTTGCTGTTTATACTGAGGAGAGGACCTAGGGACTTTGCTGTGTGCTGTGCACCCTGCTTGAAGAGGGACTTTGCTGTGTGTTGTGTCCATCTGAAGAAAGTCTCCAAGGGCCTGAGAAGAGCTGGCCTCCTGTTTCTGAAGTTCCAGACACAAAAGGACTTCACCCTCAGCTTCCCTGAACTTCCTTGCTGGGAGTTCCAGTCTGCCAGGAGGGCCTGTAACTGCGTGAGAGGCCTTTTTGCTGAAGGGAGATGGAAGCGTGACGCAACGAGATAAGCCTGACGCCGCCGCAGCAGCCGCTGTCGCATCATCGGGGAAGCGTGTCGCCGATGCCACTGTTTGCCGTCGCATCACCGGAGAAGCATGCCGCCACACAGAGGGTGCCGTCGCATCACCAGAGAAGCGTGTCGCAGGGCCGTCGCATCGCTAAGGAAGTGCACTGCTGCTGATCGCCGTCGTATCACCGGAGAAGCATGTTGTAGGGCTGTTGCATCGCTGAGGAGGCGCGCTGCTGCTGATCGCCACCGCAACACTGGAGAAGCGTGTCGCAGTCACCGAGGGTGTCATCGCATCACCGGGGAAGCGTGTCACACGACTTGTTGCGGCTCAGAAAACCACAGATTTCACCGCACTGCTGTCTGGCATGCTCTCATCGCCTCCACGTTGTCGCCTCGCAGTAAAGACACCATTTTCTCGCATCGCACCGGATCGTCGCAACGCATCGAGGCGCCATCTTGTTGCATCAGAACCGGAGCGCAGGAAGAATCGATGCATCGCCTTCTCAGCACCCCTTTTGTTTGATTTGCGTTAGGCATCCCAGGTACTTTGTGAGTAAAGTGTCGCATTTCATCATCTACGGGGCCGATTCACAGAACTAACTTAAGACAAAATCCTAAACTTACTACTTTTGGTATTCACAGAAGTTAGAATTTTGTCTTAAGTTTGTCTTAAAACAAACTTAAGCCAGACTTAAGACAGACTTAAGACTTAAGACTTAAGACAGACTTAAGACAAACTTAAGACAGACTTAAGACAGACTTAAGACAAACTTAAGACAAAATCCTAACTTAAGTCTGTCTTAAGTCTGTCTTAAGTCTGTCTTAAGTCTGTCTTAAGTTTGTCTTAAGTTTGTCTTAAGTCTGTCTTAAGTCTGTCTTAAGTTTGTCTTAAGTCTGTCTTAAGTTTGTCTTAAGACAAACTTAAGACAAAATCCTAACTTCTGTGAATACCAAAAGTAGTAAGTTTAGGATTTTGTCTTAAGTTAGTTCTGTGAATCGGGCCCTACAAGTTTATTTTTGAAACAACTTTTCTAAAGACATTCTACTGAGTTCTTGTATGTTGGATTTTTGTTGTTTTGATCTTGTTTAGTTTAGATAAAGATATTTTAGTTTTCTAAACTGGTGTGGTGTCCATTTGTGGTGTTTTCACTGTGTTACTGTGAGTGTTGGTACAAATACTTTACACATTGCCTTTGGGACAAGCCTGTCTGCTCGTGCCAAGCTGCCAAGGGGGTGAGCAGGGGTTATCTAAAGAGTGTATCCCCCTTACCCTGACTAGAAGCAAGGGTCCCTATTTGGTCAAAGGTACCTACCTCTGCCAACTAGAGACCCCCAGTTCTAACAGGCAGCGAATGTCAGATGACGGTCTGGCACCTAACCTCGCTAAACTAGAAATCCTGCCCAGAAATGTGCATGGTCCTAACGTGTTTAATGCCAAATGTGTCAGTCTTATTAATGTACGACTTCGTAGTGGGGCATACCCTAAGACAAATAGGGTACCTTCTTTACAATTCTCCTTTCACAGATAAAGTTCCGTGCCATTGGATGGCCTAGATTTACTTCAGGTACAACATTGTTATAAAAACTACCGTCCGTTCATCAAGTACTCAAGTGTGCAGTCTAGGCCCGGCTCCAGGAATTTTTATTTGGGTGGGCCAAGGGTGCATTTGGTTGGGCCACTGTGGGCTCGATTTGTCGCATATATATCTAGGCAGGCCTGCTTCAGGGCCCTCCTTTATCTCTTCTTAGTCTTACAAGGCCCAGTAAAACGCACTCTTTTCCAAATCTCGTTCTAAATATTGACCTCCTCCTCGGATTCCCTCACTGCCACACGCCACAAGTGCCCCTCATCTCTCCACAGCCCCTCCCCCTAGTGACCTGCTCCTCGGATTTCCTCACTGCCACCCTCCACCAGTGCCCCTCGTCTCTCCCTAGCTCCCCCCTCCACCCATGGCCTCTTCCTCGGATTCCCTCATTGCCACCCTCCAACAGGGCCCCTCATCTTTACGTAGCCCCTCTCTCATATGCATTTCATTTGTTGTATAGCGCTACTCATATCAGTGTAGTGTGTGTCAGTACTTTACACCACGCACACATTATACAGAGACAATGAATCATACAACTATGTAAATCAGTCTACAGGGAATGTCACATAAGCCAATGAGGATTACAAGGTGTATGAATCACGTCATCCATGCTGGTGGGCAGTATATTTTAAGAGGGTTTGGTCTGGGGACACACAAACACAGGATTTAAAGAGTATTCCATGGGGGTCAGCTTTACTGATAAAAAGGTATATCTGCCCAAACATACTAATTTTAGCAACATTAGAATAGTGAAAGACTGGGGAAGTTCTAACTATATCACAAAACAAAAAAAGCGAAGTTCCAACTATACCATTCATGTTTGTATGCAGCTCTTTGATGACAGTTCATTGGTCACTGTCCTATGTTAGGACTGTAACTTCTGAACTGCAAGTAACAAAAGGATCTTTGTGACAAAGGCAGTAACCCACTGAGCTTCCACATAAAATACAGTTCATCCGCATTTAAAACTACTAACAGACAAATGATTGCTCTCCAGCAGGATCATTAATCACTAGCGTTATCTGGGCATTTTATATTGTCTTATTGTTGTCCTGCATCGATCATGATAATAATAACAAGCATTAAAAACGCAATAGGTCTCGCCTTTCATTAAGTTAAAGCCATTTGCTTTGCTATACAATACGATTAGCAAAGCAAATGGCTTTAACGTAATCAAAGGTGAGACCTATTTCATTTTCAATGCTTGTTTATTTTTCTTTCAAGATTTGTGGCTTCTCATGTGTTTTCCTACCCTCTTTACAGACATAGTGCTAGCATCTACAAAAAATAATAAAAAAGAAAAGTTGATCACCAGTTGAAGTTACGATGGGAGATTAAAACTGTGAATGATTTCGAAAAAGCTCTGAGACCTCAATTTTAGAATAATAATGATTTTGTTTCTGCTATCTTTTTTGGGGAACGTTGCTTTTTACACAGCGTGTATGGATGACACGTATTTGTTCATTCTGTTGAACCGGTTAAATTAAAATAGCAAACGTAGGGTATGTTTTATTCACCCTCTTGTGTTTGAAAATCAGGACACTTTAATCATTTGTGTCTTTTTTTGACAGCTTCAAAAAATACATGAGCTTTTGCGTTGGAAAAAAATGTGCATTTAGAGGGTTAAAGACTCTAGGAGAATGCGGAAACACATAGTTAAAATTAAATAAAATATAAACAAGCGGCCGTGCGAAAGTGATTGCGATCGCGATCAAACATCAAGCGGCCGCGAAAGTGAAAGTAATCGTGGAAAAGCGCTCATGCACTGTAGCTCTAGGCTGGCCTGGTAGCACTTTTTGGAGCCCTCTCAATAAGTCTCGCCAGACCAGCGCATGCGCTGGGTCAGGCGAGACCTAAAAACTGTTTAAATGAAGCACACACGAAGTATGTGTCCTGCTGGTTCTGTGCAGATTTTAAAAAGAAAAACAAATAGTAACACATTCTCTTACTTACTCCATTAGTCAAACTTTACAGCCTGTGATAAGCAGCTGCAGGGGTCAGGAAAGGTGACTCGGAATAAACAAACGTATTTTCTCCTGCGCGGCATAGAAAAATAAATATCCACGCAGCAGGACAGTAGGCAGAGGTTACCAGTGCCAAAGAAAGGATTTGTCCCTTTCGCCATGTGGAGATGAAGGGGTGAAAAAATAAAACAAATCCTCGTTAACATGTAAATGGTCTTTTAAAGACCGGTGAAGTACTCGGGTGCGGCTACGATAATCTCAAAAACTGTGTGTGTGTGTGCCCAGGAAACTGTCTCAGCCCGGACTGACACACAAGACGGGGAGGGGGGAGGGTGTTTGAAGCACTTTGAGCCAAATGGCGTTGCGCGCCTGCCTTCAAGCCCTCACTGCGAGGGTCAAGGCTCCTGTTTGGGTGGGCGGCGGACCAGGCTCATGTTTGGGTGGGCCTGGCCCACCCGCTAGAACCGGGCCTGGTGCAGTCTTCTGCCAGTAAGGACTGTCAGGTGAACGTCTGTGCGTGTTTTACCCACATTCACAATCCGATAAATTGCCTCTTGCTGTAGAGATTCCTTTTCTCTATCATACTCTCTTGCTTCTGTGGTGCTGAGGTGCTGGCAGCTGCACGTGCAGGGCTGACAGAGATGTCTTCAGAGCCCCTTTCTGAAAGGGTTGTATAGGGTGAAAGAGTAGGAGCAGATAAACGCTAGGAGGCTTTTAAAGCAAACAAGGAACGTCTCAGCAATGCATTAGAGGACATTGAAATCAACCCTACACCTCA
Organism: Triturus cristatus; assembly: GCF_964204655.1. Classification (NCBI taxonomy): domain Eukaryota; kingdom Metazoa; phylum Chordata; class Amphibia; order Caudata; family Salamandridae; genus Triturus; species Triturus cristatus. Next base: position 668,742,243 of record NC_140590.1, read on the forward strand.
ATATTTCGGTGTAGTCGCTTGGATTTCACATTGTGATGGAAATGGAGCGCCAATTTAGTGGCCTCGAATCAATTAGAGAAGGAAAACAATATTCTGCGCATATATCACGCGCCGAACAATAATCTCTTCACAAAGATCGGAACTGCAAGGACCCACACTGAATTTATGTGTCTGTATTTAATATACAATTTGCATACATCTACTAAGCTATCAGCTCCGTCTTTAACAGTGCATAGACCACAGTTGATGTTCATTGATTGACATTCGAAACGCGCTCAATACAGCCTGTCTCAGTAATCGATAGGATCCCTGCATTGAAACACAAGGGCCGGATTATGCTGCGAGGTTTTATGACTGTCAAGGCCGCATAGACTATAATAAAGGTGCCCAGACAGTATGGGACGGACTCAGGGCGGCCAGACAACCACCCACCAGCAGAAAAAAAAAGCAAAGCGGATCCCTATTTTAAAGTGGAACCAGGGGCTATCATTTGGCTCACAGCCAAACCTGATTTTGCAAACAACTGAGTATTTATGCACAGCTGTTCTCATGGTTACCGATAAATGTTGTGTGACATTTATTGCCCTGGCCACTTGCTGGCTATTTTCCAGTCTTTGAGCGACCACTGGGAACATTAGGCAGCCATTAGCTTCGAAATTGACTTTAGACCACCATTAACATCTATTTTTGTGAAAAGTGTGAGTCTGTGGGTGGCGCAGGCTGCAGTTTCGAACATTGAAATTTCTAGATCTATTCAGAGTTCTCGTTGGAATACTACAGTAAATGTTTCTGAAGGAGCCGGGTTCCACATTCTAGATTTACTCTTGATCCTCAGGCCGATGTCTCTTTTTCTCTGAATGAAAGTGTGGAGGGGAGGAAAATCATTAGTCAATCAATCTTTAAGATCCAATGAACTATGACTCCGAAGAATCACAGGCTCCCAATTGAATGTAGTTAATTTACTACAAAGCCAAGAACAGTTGAACATATAAGCACCTCAAAATGAGGGTGTAGAAGTACATTGGAACTAATACAAAGCCAAACCTACGAGTGAAATTAAGGCAGTGCAATATGCACAGAATAACCAGTTTCGGAATATGAATACAGAAAATGATGGGTCCAACGTCGAGATTCCCTTTCATTGGAGGTTCATAGGTATAAAGCATTAGTCTGTCCCTACACTACCACTAATCTTCCATTCCTCATTAGCTTGTCCCAAAGGCAAGTTCTGTAAAGGTGTCAGCACGTAAGGGCGTTCTAAGAAGTCCAGTCGCGCTGATTGGGTCAAGTAGCATAAAGCTACAGAGCTCGCTCTAAGATGCACTTTTTCTCAAGGCAAGGCAGAAGTCTCCGGACTCTGTCCCTAACTCCAACACATGAACTTGCAGGCAGTATCCCAAAATGCATTTTGGCATTACCCCTATCCAAGCAATCCACGTCCTTGTAGCAGCAGCAATGCTCCCGGACCTTGGCTAGATGACCTTGATTCCCAGGCTCACTCCGATGAGAAATTCCAGCAGTCCTTTATTACCAGCATCGCCATTCAATGTATCCTCTCCTCCCTAAGCCTAACTCCTAAAACAAAGACATTATTCTAACTAACAAGGATGGATTCTTCCACCTGCAACAGAAACGTGAGCAAGAACAAGTTCCACACACACATGAAATTCACTAGCAAGTTGTCGTAATTTAATCCATATGCAGAAGCCAACAATGCAAGAGCTTTCAGGGGAAAATACAATTCAGGCCTACAGAAATCGGCCAACATAAGAAATGGCACTTAGTCTCATTAAATCACACAAATAAAATTAACATTATTACTGACATAATTGTATAAATGCTCGTTAACTACATGTACGAATTCTACACGTTAATGTTTTCGTCTAATCACATGTAGTGTACATTCATTTCTTCACGTTTACATTGAAATATCCCTAACACTTCACTCCTCACGTTATTACAATACACATTCTACTGACCCAATGTTAGCACCACAGCAGATTATATGTGGGCGCAAACTTCCCATAAGTATAATGCACCCCTACAAATGAAAGAACAAAACCTGTTCTCTATCAGCACTCCCATCTGATGACTAGTGTCATCACACCCATTTTACAACTCCCTGTATAAGGAACCGACCTAAACAGGAGTTGTAACCAGTCTTCCCTGACAAAACTTCTCTAAGTTCTTGAGATTCTAATAGTGACTGTGTAGTGAGGAGGCAGGGAACCAGATACATTTGAAGACATTTATTTCATGGCTACATGGATGTGGAGCCAGCAGAGAACAAAACAGCTCCACCAGACATAGCCTCAAGCATTCAACCACAATAAAATGATATGCTTAAAGAGATATACACAACACATAAACTACATACTACACATCTTCCCTTCTTCCAAAACAAAACAAGAACATATGCATAAATAAACTTAATAAAAAGGCTTACACGCTATATTTAGCAGGCTTAACAGTGACTCGGGCACTCCTCCTAAGACTAACTTGTTCAGGAAGCCTGTCACACCGAACAGAACCTCTATCTCCAGAATCTAAAATAGCGCTTTTTGCCCGAACTTTAGCAACTTTTCTTAAGTCTTCCCAACTTGCTCTCTTCTTTTTTAGGTCTCACTGAGTCAGCGCGCATGCGCTGCTCGGAGAGACTTTTGTAGATGAGTTTTCAAAGTGCTGCTGGCTGGCCTAGCGCTTGTGTACAGCCGCCGCGATCACTTTCACTTGCGCGTGCAGCCTACTTTCACTTTTCGCGCGCACCACTCGCGTTTCTTGTTTTTTTTTGGTTCACTGACATCATTGTCCGATGCGTGCGCGCACCAGTCGCGTTTCTTGTTTCAGTTACACGAGTCGCCGTGTTTACGCCAGGCTCTCTTGTTTACCTCTGTGTTATACTTCTTTGGCTCCCCATGTGATTGATACCCTGCTTACTTACGCTAGTTTGAGTTCTGTGACTAAACACAAATCTACCTACCATGACTGAAAACACCAGTTCAGGATCAGCTGGACCATACCATGTGAACACACCCCCCCGCCAACGTGCGCCCTCCTCGCCGGGGTCGTGAAACGTTCTTCCCTCCCCCCTCGTTCATTCTTAATCTTCTGCAGTAGAGCAGTCCCTAATTACACACACACATATCATTCCATAGGTGCCGCTCACCCTGGCTTCATTTGTATTCCCAGTGTAGCACCTGCCGACCACACAATGAAGGACTAAATGCCCCCAGTCACCAGCACCAGATGCGAAAAGCACTATCAGTGCGTGCAGGGTTAGAGGAGGAGGTACTGCGCCATGATCTGTCTTTCGTTTTGCTTTAATATTTTGCTTCTGTTAAACGAGTTGCCGTGTTTTCTGACACACCACTTACTATTTGATTGAAACGTGAATAGCCGCCGCTTGTACTTGCACCTTCCTTTCAGCATGAAACCCCTTGATAAGGATGTGACTGAGCGTGTATCTATTAACATGTGTGTAGCCAAGTCTGCTACTTTAATTCCAGGCGCCCTGCTGAAAGGGCCACTGGCTGATCATCCTTGAAAATGTGAAAAGCACAGCCCCCTCTTTGTATCTTCTCTCTGAGGCCACTGGTCTATGCCATCGTTTATTATGTTCTTAGATAGACACACTGATGGTCGGATGTTTTAATGTTCAATATCACTCAGAATAATGTGTAAAAAATACAGGCAGCCACGGAGGAAGACAACTTTTTAGGCAAGTGGGGGTTCTTTTCTTAGCCGGAAGTGCAAATCTACAGCAATGCTGCATAGGATTCCCTCTGGCTCCATGTCATCAGGATACAATTTTCCCTTAACCATGTTTTCATATGACAAACTGATGTATTCTGGGAGTTGTAGTCTTGGTGTGCTTATATTGATCCAATCAAACCAACGCCCTAGATGTCAATGATATGAAACAGAAAAGCCCAGGGCATTAAATATAATGTACTGGCACTGCATGTCTCCAGGCCTGGATGTTCATTAATTAAAACAGCGCATTCTCAGAGTTTCCGTCTTTGGTAGCTTTACATCAACCAATTAGACCAAGGCATTTGGTAATGATTTACAAAAGGGAAGTCCAGCAACAGAATTACATATTTTTTTTAAACTTTTTTTTATTAACATTTTTCACAACCATAAACTACATCAGGGACCTGTACGTAATATGATACAATTAAGTTATAGCAGTCAAGATCGGAATGCGGTTTCCCATCGTCTGTCATGCAGACACAATTTGCAACATAAGTGAAGTAAACAAGTTAATACCCAAATTGGGGTTCGCCGTCCCAGTTAAACATTAGACATCTCCCCCTAAAACAGTGTGGCCTAGCTTCGAAAGAGCAACCTCGCTGTCCATGGACCATAGACTTATCAGACAGGGTGACAGAATTAGACTTTACAACATGACCGCATGTTGCTGTCCCGGCAAAAATTGCAAAAGTCATAAGACAACCCTCGCCCCCACCTAACTCCAGCCAGTTTGAAAACCTAATATATTAGAGGGAGTTGAAGAGACCCGCCTCATTCGTTCTGAATGCTACCGGTATTTGCTAGAAATTGTGCATAGATTTTAAATAAGTATACATAATGCATTTTATTCCATTTTAAGCCACACAGCCTTCTTGTTCCTGTCTCATATGTAGACAGTGCTGACACTTTAGTCTGGAGGGCTTTTCTGTACTGGCAGACACGTGAGCAACAAAGCATGGATTTTTGACGTTTTTCCCAACAGCCAGAGCTGCCGACTTTGGAGCTGGGGAACCGGATTCAAGTCTCGGCGTCGGCTCAACATCCTGTAATTCTGGGCACCTCACTTAATCACCCCGTGCCTACCGAAACAAGCATTGGCATAGCCAATAGGTCTCACCTTTGGGACCTTATAAGTGTTTAGCCATGCAATAGTTGATGTTGTTGCACCAAGGATATTGTGCTGCATAACTACATACTTTTTTTTTTTTTTTTTTTTTTTTGGTGGAAAATAGGCAGCAATCTCTTTATTTTCGTGCACACTGTGCCATGTTGAGACAGGTATAGTAAAGACAGGGTAAGCAGACTAGTAGCAGACTAAAGTATCTGAAGCACTTAGTGAGTTTGGTGGACATCATGTAATTGACCGGTTCCTCCTACTGCAGTAAAATCATGGGGGCAGAGGAAGTGCATGTTTAATCATGCCAAGTGGTTACATACTCAAAGGACTATTTGGAGGTGACTGCCTGGTGAAGAGATATGACAAATGGTAGGCAAGGGGTGCACTATCTTTAGCTATAATAATAGGCAGGATAAGTTGAGATCCATTCCAAAGGCATTTTTGCATAACACAGTGTAATATTCAGGGGTGCAAATTCATATCGATATACATCTAACCCGTGCAAATATTTATGCACATTAATACATAACTGGGGCAATCTATACCCAGCCTATTTGAACTAGGCTGATCCATAGGGTAGGTCAAGGGCACATAGATGGCCAACCGGCAGGTACTTGGATCCCACAGAGCTTCGTGGCACATTCCAAAGTGTACGGCACAGTCAATGGCTGCAGTGTGGGTATGATCAGCAATGTCTTCGGGTGCACAGCATATACCAGGGGTGCACAGCACAGTCTCTGGAGTGCAATGGAGTGGAGTGCACTAATGCAGATCAAGTAGAGTTTCAACTTCACATGCCTTATGTTACTGGGTGTGAAGAGAAATAGGGCATGAATAGCCTATGTACCTCTGGAGGGTACTAATACCAGGAGACCGAGTCCTGGGAGTGACTAAGGATGCAAAAAAGGAGTCCTGAAAAAAGTGCCAGGACAATTAGCTGACCCTGGCTACTAGTCAGGATGGAATGGCCACTAGGACATAGAAAAAAATAGGATGCCTTAGGTGGGCGGGCAGGACATTGTCCTGATCACTGATCAACACAGAAGATTTGGTGGACAGACTGAAAAGAGTTCATGGACGGCCGACAAGACATAGCGTCTTTGATGGATGGATGCAATGCAATATCTCTGTTGGACCAACAAACAAGGTGCTGGACAGACAGGACACAGCATATTTGATTGACAGGCAGAATATATCCTCTTTGATGGACAGACAGAAAACAGCATCTCTGGTACACGAACAGATATGGGGCCTTTGATGGACAGACAGAATGTGGTGTTCTTGCTGGGATGTCTGCGGTGGTGGGGCTGTACTCAGTCAGCCCATTCTTTGCGGATGGACAGGTTCCACTCCCAGGATAGGTGGTCATGCTTGTCATCGTCAGTGAAATAGGACTTGTTGAGGTAAGTTCCACGGGAGATCATGCCTTTGGGTGCCTCCTCCACTGGTGTCAGGAACTCATATTCCTCTGGTCGTGGGCCGTAACTGCCCACCATAAAGGTAGCTTTGTCCACTTTGACTCCAGTCCGATAGGTGTGCTGTACATATTTCAGCCCCGACACGATCTCCTTATTGACTCTGAAATTGATTTTGGCTCTGTACGAGACTCCCTCCTTCATGACGAATGTTTCTTTCTTGAGGGCTGCAAGGTCTCCTGTCAGGTCCATGGTGATTGGCCCTGGAGCCTCGGCACAGACCAGTGTGAGCCGTGTGACCGTCACGTTCTTGACTGTGGGGTCAACTGCCACAGGTCCGTCACCCAGCAGCGTCTTCTTGTACTTGGCCAGACTCTCATCATCCTTGTCCAGCTCTTGAATCTCCTGCAAAGACTTCGGTGGTGGGGGCTTATAATTCAGCTTCCCGTCCAACTCATCTTCCTCTGCTAATGCGGGAGTCTCGGGTTCTGGTTCCGTCATGGCGGCCTCCACTGGTGTCTGTCTGAGTTTACGCTCTTGGGCGGTACTCTCTGGGTCGAAGGCGCTCTCCTAGGTCAGGTCGGGTCTTCGCAGCACACTCGTGCTCCCCTCGTTGTCCAGAACCTCTCAGCACCCTGTTCCCCTCGGTGTCACTGGTGCTCTCCTCTCGCAATCGGCAGTTCCATAACTACATACTTATAAGGTCCCAAAAGCGAGACCTATTGGCTATGACAATGCTTGTTTTACATGGACCGAGGTTTTTATCCTGATCATGGCACCAACCTCCAGTGGAGCAATTTTTACTCCCTTCTTAGAATCGTACCACTCCTTCTGTTTAACTTGAGTAAGAGACATGTTCTCTCTCATGGTAGACATCAATTTAGAGACTTCTGACTCTGACTTGATCCACTTTGACTCCATCCAGGTCTGAAAGATGTGTTGGCCTGTCTGCCTCTCATGAGTTCAAAAGGTGGAACCTTCGTAGAGGAATGGGGCATTGTCCTATATAACCTGATCATGCTGCTCAAAGCCCCACACACATCATGGTTCCCTGCTTTGGCCCACTTGACTCATTCACCCACCACTCGGTTCATCCTCTCAACCAGACCATTAGTTTGGGCAAGGTACAAAGAACTCTTGACATGACTTACTCCAGAATCACCAAGATAGGATTGAAACTCAGTGCTAACAAATTGTTTTCCGTTATCTGACACCAAAGGCTCAGGAAAACCTTCTCTTAACCAAACCTCCCTTAGAAACTCAAAAATGCTCTTAGTATTGGGTTCTCTCACGAATTTAATTTCTGGCCATTTAGAAGCCTAATCAATGAGACCCAAAACATATTTGCACCCCCCTGAGAGCATATCATATGGTTCCATGATCTCCACTCCAAGCTTCACCCAAGGACCATGTGGACATTCAATAGGCAAAAAAGGTGGTGTTGTTACTTTAAGACTTTTGTAAGAGGCACTGCACGCACAAAAATTTGCAACTACATCCTCAATTTCTGAATCCATACCAGGCCACCAATAAGTGTCACAAATGTGACTTTTCATGAGAGTGGAACCTAGATGTCCCTCATGAGCTCTCTTGACAGTACTACTCCAGAAAACGTGCGGAGGGATGAGCTTGTCATTTCGCAAAAGGAAACCATCTTCCAGAGAGATCTCACTCGCCACCTTCCAAAATGGTTGTAACAGAGGAGTCAATGCCCTTCCTACAGCGCATTGTCATTTTGGAAGGCAGAATTCCACTCATCTTCGGAACACAGACTTAACTTCGGTATTTCTATACTAGACAGTCCTCGCAATTTTCGTCGATGAGATCACCAAATTTAATCGCATCATGCTGATTAACATCAGTGGGAAAACGGGGAAAGAAAATCTGCTCTCTTATTTTTACCTCCTGAAATGTGTCTCACATCAAATTGGTACTGTAAAAGTTTGGTGACCATCCTCAAAATCCTGGGCGTACATCACTTGCTCAAACCGCCACCCTGAATACTCAGGAGTGGTTTGTGATCAGTCTGAAGAAGAAAACGTTTTCCCCAAATATACAGACAAACTTTTTCAATTCCCCAAGAAGAGGCCAAAAGCTCCTTCTCAATTATAGAGTATTGCAGTTCAGCAGCTCTCAAGTCTCTGGGGGCAAATCCAATGGTATTTTCGACACCATCCTCTACCTGTGTCAAAGTCCCACTTTACTGGCATCCACTGTGACACAACAGGAGAGACTGTGGTCAAAAGGCTTGAGAACAGTACTCTTCTCCAATAGCAACTTGACCTGATCAAAAGCCAGCACACAATCATTGCACCACTCAAATCTCACACCTTTTTTAAGAAGGTTGCTGATGGGTCACACTGTGGTTGCAAAATTAGGAACAAACCTGGAGTAATACTCACACAAACCTAGGAGTGATTTAACACCAGTCTTGTACGTGGGTACAGGAGCATTGACAATAGCCTCCAGCAAACCTGGTCTGGGACTAACTTCATGTTGTGTAATCATATGTCCTAAATACTCTACCTCCGTGCAAATGAAATAGACTTCTCTGCCTTTAATACCACTCCATGTTCCTGGAATAACTTCAGCACCTTGGAAGAATACAATCATGAGAACTGGCACCTTCAGTGAAAATTAGGACGTCATCTTGAAACACAAAGACGCCATCAACTCCCCCATGAATGTTGCCCGTGACTCTCCGAAATATCGATGCAGCTGACGCTAAACTGAATGGAATCTGGTGATATTGGAAAGTACCCAGAGGTGATACACATGCAGTCAGATGACGAGAATCAGGATGCAGTTCCAACTGATGGTATGCACCAGCCAGGTCAAGTTTGGAAACAAACTTGGCTCCTTTCGTGGATACACAAACATATCATCGAGATTTCTATGCTCTTTGCCAGCTTAATCGTTTCATCTAACAATGAGTCACCCATGCTTAACAATTTTTGTCTTATATTCTTGCCCTTGCAATGGCATATAAACTGATCTCTTATTAGCTTGTCCGTTAAGTTTTCAAATCTGCAATCAGCTGCTAATCTGTGCAACACCGATGTACGAGTCAACATCCTCCACTTCGCTCTGCTTCCTCTTAAATAACTTATGCCTGAGTACCATAAGACTAGGTTGCTTGTCAAACCTGAATTTCAGTTTAAGTACAGTTTCTCGATGTTCATCACTTCCTTCTCTTTCTTCTTGTGATAAATTAGGTAAATGTTTGAATGCGGACCTGCCCTCACACCCCAAAGAATATAATAATAAACATTTCTTCATGTCTGTGCTAAATCATGAGGCACCAATTGCTCCTAAATAAGTTTTAAAAGCATCATGCCATACTTCCCATCTAATTGGTGGTTCTCCAGGAGTATCTAAGAATGTGGGGGGGGGGGGGATTTAGAGCTTCTATGGTACACATATTATGAGGAGTAGGCTGAAATAATGAGATATAATGTGAGCAGACAGAGTGCATGCAAATAATATTTTGTCAAGGTGATACTCTCCCTACATGCACTGCTAGATTATGAAGAACAATAAAACAAACAAAAGAACAAACAAAAGAAAATACCACTTTACTAACTGTGGTGTGTGTATCACCGAGTGACACACTTTGGTATAAGTGCAAAAACAACAGTTGATGGACAGAATGGAGAACAATGTCATACATTCACCCCAGTACAGAGATCCGGGCCTTAATCCATAATTTTTTTGCTCACCATGCTGTTCCAGTTTGAACCAAGCCATATGCCAATCAGTCTTGACCCTGTGCCTCATGGGAACAGTCCAGCCCGAACTGCCAAGCCAGGTCCTCCCTAGCCTGGAAACAAGCATCCTAGGACCGGTTTCGGGGTTTCACCCCTCTACAGCCAGGATAGCTTGATTCCAGTGGCATGGAGAGCATGGGACCTACCTCTGGGAATGCCCTTTCCACTCTGGGTGACAAATGCAAAAACAACAGTTGATGGACAGAATGCAGAACAATGTCATACATTCACCCCAATACAGAGATCTGGGCCTTAATCCATCATTGTTTTGCTCACCATTCCGTTCCAGTTTGAACCCAGCCATATGCAAATCAGTCTTGACCCTGTGCCTCATGGGAATAGTCCAGCTCGAACTGCCAAGCCAGGTCCTCCCTGGACTGGAAACAAGCATCCTAGGACCGGTTTCAGGGTTTCACCCCTCTTCAGCCAGGATAGCTTGATTCCAGTGGCATGGAGAGCACGAGACCCACGTCTGGGCATACCCTTCCCTCTCGGGGTGACAAATGCAAAAACAGAGGAACAATGTCGTACATTCACCCCAGTACAGAGATCTGGGCCTTAATCCATTATTTTTTTGCTCACCATGCCGTTCCAGTTTGAACCCAGCCATATGCAAATCAGTCTTGACCCTGTGCCTCATGGGAACAGTCCGACCGGAACTGCCAAGCCAGGTCCTCCCTGGACTGGAAACAAGCATCCTAGGACCGGTTTCGGGCTTTCACCCCTCTTCAGCCAGGATAGCTTCATTCCAGTGGCATGGAGAGCACTTAGGTATAAGCTCATAATAACCGAGAAAAACGAAGAGAGTCAAACTTGTGGTGTGTGTATCACCAAATGACACACGGAGGGTGATTTTGATGAATAATGTTGTAAATGCTTGAATAATTATTTACGAGGAACGTGGTCCAGGTGTGCGCATCACCGCATTGTTGAAAAGGGTTGATGAGCATAGAAGGAGAAGTATTCTTGCAATGTGGAAATCGGATCGTTTCTTACAAATTTTCCGTGTTGAGTTCATTTAACAGCATGAAACAAGTTGAAGTTAATGCACATGAGCCCAAAGTGTCAAAATGGTCGCTATGTCGGCGTGCTGTGGAGCATCTTACGTCAGCCAAATCCTGGGTTGTGTGAACCCAATGATTTGAAGTGGCAGATGGCATGAGGAAAGCGTGTGACGTAGAATCAGCAGGAAAGTTGTCAACTCGGTGAGCAGTATTACATAAGCATCGCAAGCGAACAGCGAGTGAATAAGGGTGAAGCCGGTTACGAGATTAATGTGCAGTAGCTGGCAGTTTAAACGTAAATATGCACACGCTTCTTGAATATAAGATACAAGTGGAAAAGTCTCGATCTTTGAGAATATAAAATCATACCTTAAAAAAATGAACGTAGAGGCAGTTCTTTATTTCTTGAGAAGAATCTCTAGGTAAATAGCAAAGAGGAAATGTTTTTAGTAGCCTCATCAGTAGAAAAGCATGCAGGGTTAAATCATGTAGCCAAGATTGTCACCAAACTTTTGTAGTAAGGAGGCAGGAAACCGGATAAACTTGAAGACATTTATTTCATGGCTACATGGATGTGGAGCCAGCAGAGAACAAGACAGCTCCACAAGACACAGCTTCAAGCATTCAATTCAATACATTTTAATGTCCCCCTGGCAACAAGCGACTTTCTAGCTAGTGCTACAATTCCACAATAAAAGGATATGCTTAAAGAGTTATACACAGCACATTAACTACATACTACACACTGTCCTGCAGTCTCTCCAATCTCCTCTCTCACTGTCTAAGAGAATTCTCAACTTGTCTAGACCAATGCCACTTGTAAGCTCTCACAATTCCCATCAACAAGATGACATAACTTACAACTATTACTATTGATTTCAAAAATTAACCAAGAATTTACTTACTAAGGCTTGCAATACAACTCACAACTTTTCCAAGTTTTTTACCAACTTTGCTCCAAACTCCCTCAGTTGCCAAATCATGTATCTCATGATGTATCTCAGTGATGTTACTTATATACTTCCTCAGATCCTTGCTATGGTCTGGGATATAAGTACAGCACTGTTGAACCCTCAGCATTAAGTTGGCAGGGTATGCCCAGACGTGGGTCCCTTGCTCACTTTGACACTGGACTCAAGCTAGCCTGGCTGATGAGGGGTGTTACCCCGAAACCGGTCCCAGGATGACTGTTTCCAGTCCAGGTAAGACATGGCTTGGCAGTTCGGGCTGGACTGTTCCCATGAGGCACAGGGTCAAGACTGATTTGCATATAGCTGAGTCTGAACTGGGGTGGCGAAGTGAGCTAAAGAACGATGATGGATTCAACCCAGATCTGTGACTGGAGGTGAGTATTTGAAAAGTTTCAGCACCATCATCTCCTTGTGTTTGCTGTGAACCCAAAGTATTATACAGACTCCGCCCTCTTTTGCTAACAACATGTCTAAAGCAAGATGGTTTTGCATTACCAAGGCTTTAGTTTTATATAGCGCGAGCTAGATCCGAGACATCGGATTTCAGAGCCTTTACATGAGCACCAGTTTTGTTATAGATGGACACATTAATTTTTTTGGGTTTTTTTGTTAGGCACGGGGAGATTAAGTGATTTGCCCAGAATCACAGGATGTTGAGCGTTGTTGCCGAGACTCAAACCCGGATCCCCAACTTCGAGGTCGACTGCTCTAGCCGTAAGGCTACATCCTCTCCCAAGACAATCTCTCTATCTATGAGCAACAATGACTGAGCTGTATTGACTGACAACTTATCCATTATGGTTGACAACCTTCTAATCTTGACATCATTTAAAACCCCTCCCAAACTTGGTATCATCGCTCCAAACACGTCTCCTACAATCTCTCCTGCACTGTTACCATGTCTCTTTCTATGCGGCGGCTTCCCTTCCAAACTCTTCAAATCCTCCACATGGTATATCTTAGGAAACATAACAGCCATATAACATGTGCCATACCAATTCAGTGGCAACCGAACATACGCCTTTTTCCCACACACAAAATACACATTTGACACCACTTGTACTGCATCTTGCAAGAACCTCTTTGCAGAAGCCTCAATGGTGAAGATGTGATCACACGCACTCTGTCCCACGAATATCTTATCATAGTATGTTTGTTGTCTGATGCAAAGCTTTCCTCGCTGATCCTAATCCAAAGTTATTGGACCATAACTTCCCATAGCCTTGTGAGCTGACTCTTTCTTGATCCATTCAAAATGTATTTTTCTATTGTTAAGCTTACTACTAATGACCTATTTCTATCTTCTACTTGATCTACAAATTTCTTTTCTATACCAGTTAGCATGCATGTCGAATTATGTCTATGTGCATAAGCTGTGTCTAATGTAACGGTAGGTATGAAATACTTTCCCATTCTCTCTTCTTGTTTGTAATAATCATACTTGTTCAGATGCTTGTAAGCTGAACCCTCTGAAAGCACCACATCATAATTTGAGATATAGTACTGGTAGTGACCCTTAACATAGAACATGCAAAGCAATAAGCTACAAGTAATTTCATATGTCAAAGGCAGGTGGTGGTATCTGATACCCTCCTCAACAGATGCCGGTAACTGCATATACACATAGCAATCTCTCACATCCATTGTATTTACGTACTCATACAGCAACTTCGCATAAGCATTCAACGTATAATCAACTTTAGACAAATCCACGAGCAAAAAGCAACTAGTCTGTTCTATCAATGCACTGTCAGCACCTAATGTGCCCTCTTTTGAGCTAGAAGTGGTAGGGGTCGATGTTCCATGTACTCCCACTCCATTAACTTCAGCTTCATGTGAACTTATAACAGGCATAGTAACGACAACAGCTATAACTATAATCACTCCTACTATAAGTGTACCTATTATACATCTTTGCCTACGATTTTAATTTCCAGACTCCATTTTCACTTGGTTCGGATTGTAACTGTAAGAGGATCAATGCAAAGACTCTTGCTCTGCCACTCACTATTGCACAACAAAGTTTATACACAGTTCCTTGAAGTTTTGGAAACAGTTCTTACTTAGTTCGTGGTACAATTTTTTAGACAGCTGGAAGACGTCCCTAGCCCTTTTTCTTCTTCTACAGACAAGTCCCTAATTTTATTCTTCAACCACTCGGGCCTAAAATATCTTCTTTTGAGTAAATATTTTTACTATGTGCAGTTCACAGTTCATTTTACATCTCTTATGAGATCAGAGCCCATCTCTTCAATGACACGCTGAAAAAGTTCAATACAAAATGCTGCAATCTCCTGAGCTGGTGGCTGATACCGAAAGGTTAAAAACATGAGTTCTTCCAAAATCAAGCTCTGTAAGCCACTCAGCCTCGGTGGATCTAGTACAGTCTGGGGCATATTCTCAAGGAGCTATTGCTGAGTTAACGGCACTTTATCACAGCCAAAGTTGCGATAAATATATCGCCCCATTCACAAACTGGTGTTAACAGTCCATAACACCAGTTTACCCGCGATAGCAGCCGCAAAACACATCGCCACAGATGACCCCCGCAACTATCGCTAATGAGATGCAGAGTAGGCGTTACCAAGCAAAAAGCAACGACAACACCACACCGCAACATTCTCAACGAACAGCCAGATCGGCGATTACATCCCGAAATGAGGCGATAAGGCGTGTTAGCAGCAGGAAACTAACACCTGCTCTGACCTAGTGTAAAGTCGGACGGCAGCCTGCACCACAAAAGGGAGCCCAGCCCAGAGCCACACCTGAAGAACAACAGATGCCATGGAGCCACTGAACATGCGGGCCGGACACCCAAGAGGGCCACAACGCCCACCGCCACCACCCCCAGGACCACCCCCTGGACACCCTCCGCCCCCCAGCTCAGACCAACACTGAGGCAGCGCAGACAAATGCACCAACCTCACAGACCCAGCACCAGAGAATGTCATTGCCCACTACATGCTCAAAGGGACAACCCTCCTCCGCATCCTGCCCACCATTGCCCACAGGCTGACGGTACCAACACAGCGGATAACCAACATCCCACCTCAGACAAAGCTGCTGGCCGTGCTGCACGTGTTGGCCTCTGGTACCCTCCAACCAACATCCGTCTGAGACAATCCAAGTCCCTCACAACGGTCATGGATAACACCATCAGCTTGGTATCCCACTATCTATACTTCCCACACACTGCACAGGAACAGCCGGAGACCAAGGAAGGCGTGTACACCACAGCTGGTTTCCCGCACATGTCAGGGGCAATTGACTGCACACATGTCCTACTTGTGCCCCCTGGAAACACTGCACACAATAAGCGCAACAGAAAGCACACATATCCCACCAATGCGCAGGCAATAGTGGACCATCGGGGAGTCTCCCCCAATGCCGCCACAAACCACCCAGGCAGTGTGTATTATTCCTACACCTTCCAACAGTCCATCATCAACCTGCGCCACCAGGATGGCACCTATGGAAATGCACTGCTCGTTGGCCAATACCAAATGCACACACCACACACCTCAACCCCACAATCATGCAACACACAACACAGGAAATGCACACGTCACAAGCTCACATACAACATGCACACCCACCAGACACGACAGCACAACTCACTGTGGGAACCTGGGCCAGCCATGTACATTAGCCATCAACGGCATGGCACCTTGGCCACACAATAGCAGAATGTCGGAAGAGGTGGGGACCAGGCATGTGCGAAGGAGGCATGTGATCGATGAATGAGACTGTACACAATGCCAAGTGTGGCTTGGATGTGCTGGCCAGACAGCAGTATGCAGACCACACACATATCCATGTGGACATATACTGCTGGTGTCTGGAGTGCAGTGGACAGTGGACGCAACCATGTAACCTCAGCCAGTGGGGATGATCACGGAAAAGTAGCTTGTTATGTACCCCCCTGTTAGCGTGAGCGTAGTGGGCTGGCCTGGCGTACGCCACGCCAGCATAGGGGTGTGAATAAAAGGCACGTCACTCTGGGCGTGGTCCTCTTCCGGAATGCCCAACGTCTCTGCCAGGGCAGCGCCTCTCACCCTGCCACGAGGCCGACGCGGTGATCCTGTGCACCTGCTGCACCCCGGGATACTGGTCCCCGAATCAGTGCTGTCTGCCCCAGCGCACCCAGGCTTCAATGCCCACCTGCCGACACCAGTGTGTGTCGAAGAGGGCCACCTGCCGGTGCAATCTACAGCCCCGAGGCCTGCGACCTTGGCAGCCACCTTAGGCCATCACGGCCTCTGCAACACAGGCCCGCAGCACTCCTTTCCCATTGACGTACTCCACCGGCATGCACAGCAGACAAGTAGGTCACACATTTTGAACTGAGTCTTGATTACACCATGGCAGAGCACATTAATTGTGGCTGAGTGTATGTCACTATACGCCCTTCGATGTGGTGCCACCAGGTCTTAGTCGTACATCACAACCGCAAGATTCTGTGGGCCCACGCGGACTACTGCTCTCGGCCTACGCGGCGCTCGAGTAGGTCACAAAATTGGAACTAGACATCAATTATTCAAAGACAGAGTACATATCATTGCACGCAAGGAGAGACGTAAGAGGATGATGCGTTGCATTTGGGAGGGAAAAAGGATCATCGTTACGGAGGTGATCGAACACTACCGGCAACTGCCCTGGTGTCACTAAATCTGCGCATTGCGAGCCTACGACACGTGGCTGTGGGCCACTGCTGACTGCTGCCACCGGCCTACACTGCGGTCAAGTAGGTCAAACATTTGGGACTGAGTCTTGCTTTGGCAATGCCGGAGTTCATATCAGTGTACCTGCATCATCGCAGACTGCATCCCCTCTCAGCCCCGGTGCCACTAAGTCTGTTCCCCGACATTCATGGACACTTTCTGGTCATACATTGGTGGCGTCTGAGTCTATGGACTAGGGGATAGTTTTCATCCTCATGCAGCTGATACCGAATTGGTGGTGGCAACGAGGCTGTCGCTTTCCACTCTTCCATTTGCTGCTTCCGGATTGCTTCTGCATCATGCCCTGGAGGACACCTTCCACTGTTCCCCGCAACCCTCCGCCACATTCACCTTCGACATCGACGAGGACCCGCTCAGTCTGCATTGCCCTACCTCAGTGGACCGCAAGTCACCCTCCCGTGGCGGTGTGCCTGTGCCGGCCGCTGTGCATCCGAGGCCACTAACTCTGTGCAGCTCAAGTCAGGGACCCTGTCTGAATGAATATTGGATGACCTCTGGGACGGTGGTCTTGGGGTCATCGACGCCATGTGCATGTGGCCCTGCGTTGTCCACTGCCTCCGGCCTCAACTGCGGACCACCAGGGCTCACACATCAACTCGAGTTCTGACCGACCCGGATGTCACATCACCGCAGGAGGCACACGCCACCATCGCCAGGGCCAACTCCAACCACCATCTGCCAGAGTCGAAACAGTGGTACTGGCAGACTAACGGAGTTGCTCAGACCTGTCGTGGATGCCATTATCTGGCTGATACCCTGCTCAGCACTCCAGGTGCCGCTGACAAAGTGCAACGCGGACCGTTACTGATTGAGTTTTGTGCTGTGGAGAGGTTGCGCAGCAATGACACCTCAGGCAGTGTGGGAGACCTGGGACGTTGATGAGGAAGTTGATGCAGGTCTAACACACACCACTGCATCTGCATCAGGAATAACCCCAAGGGATACAATCCTAGACATTTTCTTCACATGAGCGCGCTCATCTCTAGTGTCCCAATCTCAGTGCACTGCAACTCACGGACACTTCTGTTTGTATGTTGGGTGACCTCTGTACTTGCTCCTGCTCCCTCCATGTTGCTCAGCAGTGGACTCTGTTATGCAGGTGTTTTCTGTTTCCATTGCACTGGTGTCCACTGTTCAAGTTGTTGCCAGCACCAAGCACTCCATATGGGCTGGCTTATACTCACCCAACACACATCCAGCACAGGCGTCACTGTACATGTGGCCCTGACAATAAAGGGGCCGGGCGCACGTGCCCGTAGCCAGTTCAACATGATATATGCGTGTGTCCCTGTGGTCTTGTTGTATGCATGAGGGCCCAGGGCCCTACGACATTAAATTGTGCTGTGTACAGCGGACGCAGACATGTCACCGCAGGCAGCGGGTCAGAGCTTGGACATGTAGCTTTGTCATCACCCACTCAATTCGTAAGGGGAGTGGACTGGGCCATCGTACGCAGAGCCAACGTGGGTGTGTGACTGATATGTGAGTGCCCCTGGGCGTGGTTCTGTACTGGGGATGTGCACCTGCATGTGTCTCTGTGGGTCTCGTGTAGGTGGTCCCTGATGGGACTTCGACATCTCATATGTGATGTGGTTCGGCTTCCATGAGCTCTGAGCCCACCCGCACCTGTTCAGCCACCTCCTTTTGGCATTCTGACACCTGGCATTGGAATGTGATGTGTGCCTCAGTGAAGTGTTGGGAGCCAGCCGTGGTGGTGGGTGCTTCCTGCTGTGTGGTCTGTGCGGGTGCTGGGGTCTCCTCTATGTAGCTTGGCTGCCCTGCTCCTGGGGGTGGGTTGCCTGAGATGTCCATGAGCTGTTATAGGGCGTCGGTGTCGAAGGTGTGGTCCGGCATCACTGATGGGTTGTCTGGTCTGACCTGCTGGAGGTGTTTTTGTCCCTCTGCAATGCTGAAGGGGAGATGCATGTTGACATTGTGTTGACATGTATGTTGGCACATTTTTCTTGTCGACATGCAGACTGTGTGACAATGTACATTGTGACTGTTTGGGCGTGAGGTGGGAGAGTGGACATTTGGACTACATGACGAATGTGAGGTTGTACCCGTACATATGCATCTCACAGTTCCCTGCTCTGTCAAATGTGATTGGCCTGTTTCTGCGCATGAGCGGACCCACTTGTGTCCCCTGTTCTGCAGTGACGGTGTTGCACTTGGTGCCACATTGTCATGGGATGTGCTGTGTTTGCTATGTGTGTGTGCTGCAGTGTGCCACGGGGATGAGGGACGTGATCCTGGGTCATTGTGGGTGTGCAGTGTGCTATACTTACTTGTACATGTGTGCCATTAAGCCCATCTCCCCCTATCCCCCAGTCCCTGGTCGTTACTCACCCTGTTGTTGTGTCGGGTCCTCTCGAGCCGTGTTCGTACTTCCACCTCCTTGCACCGACTCCACACTGATGACTGGCCTCCATTTCCTCCAGCTCCTCCTGTGGCGCAGGACTCGCACCTCCTGTCACCATTACTGCCTTCCTGTTGGCGGCGTCTTTGTGCCTGGTTTAGGTTTTCACGTCATGCCAGCGCCTCTTGGCCTCCTCCATTGGCCTCCTCGACACTCCGGCTGCATTCAAGGTATTCTGATTGTGGGTCAGTTGATGGAAGTCTTCTGTCATCTCCGTGACGCTGGTCTTGTTTTCCTGCGGACTACACGCCGTCTTCCTCTCCCTCTTCTCCCTGGCCTTCCCCGACCCTGTTGTACCTTGCTGGTGGTCTGTGGGGCTTGTGGGGTTCGCGTTCGCCTCTGCCCTCGGTCCTGGTGCATCCATGTTCCTGCGCACTTTGGATTGTTTCTGGTGTGTTTTTCTTGTTCTGCTTTTATAGTGCATTTTCCCGCCAGACGCGTGGGATTTGCAGGCCTGCCGCTGGTTTTCGCAGCTTTTTGTATCGTGCTTGGCCTCATCGCAACTTTTTTTGCGTTTGTGTTTCACATTTTTGCGGCGTGGCGTTGATTTTAACGCGGGTATTTGACAAGTTATCTGGTGACTATCGCATGGTGTTGTGAATACTTGGTTAACACGGCGTAAGTTTCCCACGATAGACTGCGATGTTGAAGGTTGCGTTAAGTAACTTTTGCGATGGTTATCACACATTCTTGAGAATATGCCCCTCAGTGTCAGAACTCCATTAGCTTCACTCCAGGGACTAGTAGTTCAATTTCATTTATCAATACTGATGTTACGCGTCTCTCTCGTCTGGACCTCACTCTCCTGGACCTCACAATCCCCAGCATCTGTAACCAGATAAGTCAACTCCAGGTAAGCATATCTCTGGCACGGTACTCTTACTCTCCTCAAAATCCTCAGACTCCCCTGCGCTCGTTCGGTGTCACTTTGATCCGACTTACATGATTAGAGATAGAAGCAAGAGCTTTTTCCCGTGCAAGTCTCAGGTTCTGCCTTTCCTTCCTGTTTTTTTTTTTATTTTACTTTTGCAGCAATCAAATTCATAATGCATAAATAGTGACCACAACGGGAAAACGACAAAACATAACATAATTTCAATTCTACAGAGGGTAAGGAGAAATGGGGGGCAGGAATCGAAACATCAATAACAGTATTAGTTAAATAAAACCAAAACTAATACAATTTAGAATTACAACAGGACTTAATCATTCCACTGAAATCTAATCCAGATCTTCTCGAATTTCTTGACTGAGGACTTGCCCCTAACTTTACCCACTGCTCGTTCACACATATATTTGTCACAGAGATGCCCACCAGTCACTAACCGTTGGTGGATATGGGTCGACCCAGGCACGAGCAATACATAGTCGGGCGCACACAATTGTGATTGTAATTAGGGTGCTAAAATGTCTCTCCAAGTCCCCTTTATGCCCCAGAAGCAGATCTTTTTTCTCCAATTGGAGATCACACCTGAGCCGAGATGTTAATATTAAGATCACCTCATTCCAGTAAATTTTAAGCTTGGGGCACTCAACAAACATATGGCTGAGATCAGCAACTAGGAGATGACACTTTGCACAGAATACTTTCTCTGTAGCTTGAGTCTGTGTCCATTTAAAAATGCGACTAGGTGTGTAATATATCATAAAGATAGTTTTAAATTGATGTAATTTGAGGTTGACTGATACCACTGATTGATCTATTATCTCTAGAGCCTCCTGGATCTCCGTAACATTGCCAGAAGTTGTGTCCACTTTGAAGCCGTTCTCAGGCTATCATCCGAGGCATCCAGAAGTAATATCTGATATAATAAGCAAATAGTTACTGTATT
Source organism: Triturus cristatus (assembly GCF_964204655.1). Taxonomy (NCBI): domain Eukaryota; kingdom Metazoa; phylum Chordata; class Amphibia; order Caudata; family Salamandridae; genus Triturus; species Triturus cristatus. The sequence continues at coordinate 668,763,263 of NC_140590.1, forward strand.
CGACGAAGAGTATAGATATGTACGAATTTCAGGTAGATCATATTCAACAGTCACGTTAGATCCTTGAGTAAAGTAGTCTCTGACTTGAAGACACTTAAAAAAGGAGTTATATGCAAGCCCAAATTCTTCTTGCAGTGAGGTGAAAGTCCTAAACCCCTACAAATCATACAGATGGCCAAGCTTATTTAACATCTGAATCAAAGAAAGAAGTCAGTTCCTCTATGGGGCAGATGTACTACAGGTCACTGTCTGCCTATAGTTTTAGTCGCTGGGGGATTCCTCTTTCAGATCGTAATGCCCTCACACACCTGTTAGGGTGTCATGCTTCATCATAGGGCGCTCCTTGTCAGACCGGCGCTGCAATGTCTGACGGGCCTGGTGGCATCTTTGGCAGAGTTCTTTTGATGTGAAAACGCCGTATGTGAAGGTTGTGTGTTGGCTAAAGGTAAGTGAATAATGGTGTTTATAAAGTGACTCAGTGATTTAAAATAGGCATCAGACCTATGAACGTTTTAATTCAGAAATCGGACCGGGACTAAGTAAAAACAGTGGGGCTACCAAGAGGTCTTAAGGTACCAAGGTAGCTGTTATGTGTATGTGGTCAACATGTTTCATGTCATCAAGGCTCCAAAATCAGGCGGCACTTCTTCAGGACTATAAACCTATAAAAGTGAGTGGTCCCCAAGAGATGAGGACCTAAAGATGACTCCCCAATATATGGGCATGTTCTGTAGATGAAAGCCAGGTCCCAATTCAGGAACCAGCAGTGTCTCTACACCTATATAGAGGAAGACAGAAACAGGGGAGGAAATAAAGAGCGACATCAAACTGTACAGTCTAAAACAATGTTCGACAGATATATAAAACCTTGCACCCACAATGGTGGGAGCGGTACAAAGCTAAGTAGAGGTAGATATACCTATCCTAAGTACGTATCTCATGTATATTGAAACAAAAGTAGAAAATAAAAATAATAATAAAAACAAACAAGCGCAGGAGATATTGACGTTGCCTACAAATACCAGATAAACTATCCGTATCCCGCCTCCTAGATGGGAGAGAGAGATAACGTGGTGAACCTTACCTCACTTGGTGGATAGTATTACTTCATAGAAGTGGGGGAGGGGGCCCGACCACTGGAAGGGTCCAACTAGATATTGAGATATGGGAAAGAAAAGACATAGTAGTTCAACAGTGAACAAAATGTTTGACCAGTAAACACTGTCTACAAGAGAGCAGTGTCTCTAAAACATAAGTCTGTCTAGAGTCAAGAGGTGCTTAATCTGTGCGTATGCAGGCATGTTAAACGCTTATGGATTAAGGTGAACGACGGGCATCAAGAGGGTGAATACCCCTCTCAGTGGTGCTTGTGTCGGTGGAAGGCGCCTTTGTCAGCATCCATAATACATGAATAGGGCACGCTGGGCGGAGACTGAGTGCCGCTAATAATAGAAGTTCTCATAGCTGATCGTGAGTCCCGTACCTGCTCAACGATCGTCGGATTGCACAGGGACAACAGTGCCAAAGTAGCAAAACAGCCGACTGAAGTCGGTGTGAACCAATTGTGCGTATGTAAGCCTGCTGAGTGTGAGGTACTAATGTTGGGATCGCGTAGGTGTTAGTCCCTAAAGATCGGAAGTCCTAATGTAACTTCGCAATCTAGGCAACAGGAAGATAATGCTACAAGGTGTAGTGTCCTGCGAGACACGTTCTAGTGTCCCGCAGGAAGTTGCACTTCCAGCCACTCCCTTGAGGGCTGGACACACTGCACCCGACACCCATCCATCACGGGTGTCACGAGTGACGTGGCCCCGCCAATAAAAAGGCCCGGGTGCACGTGCTCGTGGCCAGTTACTGCACTACCTCGCCTGGTGTCTGTGTCTACCGATTACGTAATGGGGGCCAGAGGCCCAACACCACATTGGCGACGAGGCGGGATTGACCCCGCGTGCCCACAGCTCGGCGCTGCGTCGTCCCTCATGGGGAGGAAGCATGCCTGAAGCTTCGACATACTTCACCGTGCTGCCCAACGGTTTCGCCAGAAATAAGAGGGAAAAGCGCTCCCCATGTGGCACCAACTATAGCGCAGCGACGATCCACTCTGGTGAGAGTGAGAGACCCGTGATGCCAGCAAGGGACCCGATGCCACGCGGACTGTGAGTGCTTGCAGTCAAAAGGCCCCGTGACCCGCGCCCTGGGGCAACAGGGAGAGCCGCCCTGCCACGTCCGAACAAGGCGCTGCACAGCCAAGTGGCATCCCTGCCTTACTGACTCTCACCGGACCAGCCCGAGGCATCAGCTGAACTAGTGAAGCGTCACAGCCAGCATCATGCCCGAGGCATCTTAGCGCTGCTGTCCCACATTGCCTGCAAGCCCCACGGTCAGTGCCGCGACAGAGTGCATATCAGCACCGAACGTCCCAAGCGCATCCCAAGTGCCACACACAGGCCCCTAACATCCTGCGTGTGAGGTCCGCGGCGAGACCCACCCGGCATCCGCAAGACCCAGTGGAATTGCCCCACTGCCTATTACTGGACTAGCACCCAGTGTACTGTGCACAATAAGTCACCACCGTGACAGGGAAAATGTCACCCAGAGCAACGGCCGGAAGTAGAAGGTTGCCACCTACCTCCGCAGCCCACGCCTATTGCGAGCCAGCATGCTAACCGGTCACCGGAGAAGGAACCCAGCTGCCAGCGGAGACTCAGGGAAGATAACCGAGACTCAGCTCATGGCCGCCGCCAGGGTGAGTGCCAATACCTATATCCTGCATGCACACGGACCAGCAGCGCTGGAAAACGCGCGTGTTGTGGAGCCCCGATCTGCCCAAAGGAGCCAAGTACATGCCTGCATGAGAGCGTCCCGCAGGTACAGGAACTTTGCCGCGGCTGCCTGCGACCAGAGTAATGGCTCCTGACGCCTTGATCAGAAACGTCGGAGGTGCCACCTAGCGGCGGCCCAGTGTACGGCACCCGGAGAGCAACAGACTCTAATATGACGACCCCGACGGGGCCCACCGTGTTCTGAAAGCACAATCTAGTGAGTCTACAGCAGTGGGTAGACCGAAGAAAAGACACGGTAGGAGCCGCCTTACCGCACTAGCGCAGTGTGTCCCTGCGTGCATGTCCTCAGCCCCCAGCACCTTCCTGCACCAGGCCTGTCTGAGCTTAAGGAGCATGAGCGGAGTCACTGCAGCGCCATCTAGCCTGCAGCGCCACCTGGCTGCCAGCTTCAACAAAGCGTGAAGAACACCGGCGAACCTTCCCCCAATAGCACAGCGCCACCTATCGGCTGAGTAACGGCACCTCGCCAAAGCAGCACTGGTACAAGCATTTTCCCCATAAGGCAAGACGGCCACCAATACAAACCTGCGGCCAGTGTTTGAACAGCTGATGTGAAACACGTACATACACAAGAGGAACTGGGACCATACAAGCATTGAATGCAGCCAACTCTCCCTCAGCAAAAACGGGAACATACAGTGCTTCCCGGCTCCCACACTGAGGCTAAAGACAGTCACGCATGGCAAGAGGGAATCAACCAAAAACGCAAGCGTCTGCGAAAACGCAAGCGTCTGCGAAAACGCAAGCGTCTGCACGACGTGGCATGACAAAGGATACACGGAGGAGTGCATCATCTGTTCGACATCACTGAACTCTAAGCATTAGAACAGAGCACTGCTTGCCACCTCTGCACAGCACAGCAACAAGCGAGGCCGGCTGCGTAAGAACCGCGTCCCATATGCTACTGCCCGTTCAGCTACGGCTGGGAAAAGGGGAGATATCGAAAACCACATAAGAAACCACATGACGCGCACTGACTTTCCACCGCGGCCGACATCAGCAGGCGAGAGTGGCAGACCAGTGACAAGTGTGGTTACTTTACACCCCACAGACCAGCAGTACTAGAGCACAGCCCAGCATCCTACTAACCGGCCGGCAACAGCAGTCAACAGGTCCCAGAGTGCGCACTGCCACCACCAGGAAGACTAGCTGCTCACGCCCAGTTGCTGAGATGGACTGCACTAGGCACAGCAAGACCGGCCCTCAGAGAAGAAAACCCATGAAGTGGCCCTCTGCACCCTGCAAATGAGCGCAGCAAGGTCACCTTCGAAGACAGTAAAATCTCCAGGTATTCACCACACTCAAGAGCCCCAAGTTGCCTCAAGCTGCACCAGCGCAAACCAGCGTCATATAGGCAAAAGCACTGCCTGCCACCTCTGCAAGGTGCGGTGAGAGACTGACAAACCCCGCAAGCAGCTACAAGAGACTTAGAGCTACACACGGACAGCCACCACTAGCAAGAATGGACGACCAGCTAAGACAGCGACGTCTCCAGGGAACTGCCCCAGCAACAGCGTGAGAAAGACTGGTGCAGAGCATTCACCACACGTGGCTGCCCAACGCCACCGCTGGTGAAGAGGTGGCATCATCCGCTCCTACTGGTGAACAGGTACAATCGCAAGCTACAACACAGGCACGCAAGCTGTCCGAAGAGAACGCCGAAGGCGGAGCGCACGCGGTCCGACGCGTGCAGAAGGCCACACCAGTGAATCCGACAACACGAGCAGGTGCCCAGGAGATAGAAGCATCTCCGCAACGAAACACAGCTGAGCGCAGCACAGAGAGCGACCATGTCCCCACTGCACCAGCGAAGCCCCGCAGAGGGCCGAAAGCAACACAGGGTCCTCCTCAACACAGCCTCAAGATGGAGTCGGCGGTGACCCTCGGCAGGCAAGGAAGGAGTCGCACCCGCAGCGGCCCGGAAGCGTCACAGTGTCCGTGACACAGTGTCCTCCTCAGCACGGCCTCAAGATGGAGTCGGCGGTGACCCACGACAGGCAAGAGAGGAGTCGCACACTCCACGTGGCGGCCGCCACAGCAACAGGCGCTCCAACGCCAGCGACACGCGACTGGACGTCACGTCGCCTCGAGGTCCAAGCGCAAAGCCCTCGAAGAAAGAAGAGTGACAGCCCTGTCACCCTGAAAAACCGGAAGACACAGGTAGACTGAATAGACCGGAAAAAGGAGAAGACCGGGGACTCACAGCAAGCCAAGAACTCACCCTGACACATCTGACAGCCACCAAGGCGGACAACCGTCCCTGGACACAGCCTCACAAGAGAACCAACGTAAGCCGCAGCAGTCGCAAACCGCGTCTCTCCACAATGCGTCTTCAGGTGAACGGCCACTCCCCAAGCGTCGGCTGTCCAAGTCAAGTGGCATCCCTGCTCCTGTCCGCAGATGCCATGGGTGAAGATCTGCCCTGAGTGTCCGTCCTCACACCGCCTCAAGATGGAGTCGGCAGTGGCCCCAAGCCAGGCAAGAGAGGATCAACACACTCTACGTGTTAAGCCGCCATGGACACTCAACATCAGCAAGGCGGAGGCACGTGGCTGCCCAGGTCCATCCTAACATCCGAACCCTCCCAGCAAGTCACCAACACCTGTCATTCCGATCTCCACCTAGCTGGTAGCCATCACCACGCCAGTCATCAGCACATGCGTCAAACACCACTTCCCGAGTACCGATGGACTGGAGTCCGAAAACCGTTGCCACACAAGCCGACTAAAGGGAACTAGCAACCGCCTGTGAACTGGGCCTACACCGGAACCGCGGCAGCGAGTGCAAGTTTTGACCAACAATCATCCACCCGTGAGGGTTGTGCGTGCGACTAAGCAACGGCTCCTCGGCGGTCCTGCAGCTGCCACCAGATGGCACCCAAGCAGCGGCTCCAGTGCAGCCTTCCTATAGTCCCGCAGCAACCCCGATGACGGGCCTCCCCAGGCGGGAGAGCGAGAAGAGACATTGCCCCACCAACAGGGTACCGGTCACAGCCACGTGGTCCCACAGGGGCAGTCGGTCCAGGAACACCTCTGTGAACTCTCACATTAGACTCCAACCATGGTCATGACGCAGCCCACCAAAGGAACTGTTAGATCTCACCACAGACCATCACCGACGTCAGCCAAGAGGAAGCCATGCAAGACACTTCATTGTCAGCGAACGGACGGTATGCAGCGGACGTCTCCAAGCCAGCGGTCGTGCCCTGAGTCCCTCAGGTTAAATTACGAGTGCCCGCGGAGAAGGTTCTGCTGCAAGCCAAGGTCACCAGCCCTCGTCTGATGTCGTCCTGCCACCTGACTCGAGAAAGCTGATGGACCCTGTGGTATTTCATCAACTGTGTTTTTCCCCACAGGTTGGACTTGACTCCTTGTTTTGTCCTTCAATAAAGTTGGGGAGGAATGTAGTGTCCTGCGAGACACGTTCTAGTGTCCCGCAGGAAGTTGCACTTCCAGCCACTCCCTTGAGGGCTGGACACACTGCACCCGACACCCATCCATCACGGGTGTCACGAGTGACGTGGCCCCGCCAATAAAAAGGCCCGGGTGCACGTGCTCGTGGCCAGTTACTGCACTACCTCGCCTGGTGTCTACCGATTACGTAATGGGGGCCAGAGGCCCAACACCACACAAGGGTGCTTAGTAGAAGTTACAAAAGGCGCTTAGTGGAAGTTACGTGGTCTTACAAAGTGACAGGTATTGCTGCCTATATCGTTGTTAGACTAAAGGCAGCGCATGCGTGTAATGGTGCTCAGACTAGATAAAAGTATAGTTTAAGGCATGCTATTGGGGTATTTACTTACCGGGTCGTATGTGCGAGCAAAGCCGCTATTCCAACGCGTCTCCCCGACGTCTGGATATTAGCGGCATTGGAAAACCGCCATCATTTTAAAGGAGACAGCCCTCGTGATGCTGAACTCGGAAGTCTCGCGGTGTCACGGTTCCGAGTTGCGTCGCTATATTGTCTCCACCTAACAATGCCTGACTGTGTGAAAACAGACTGTGTCTGTATCACGGGGTGATAAACTTAAAACTAGAGACACAAACTAGTGAAACTGCATCTTTCTCAAGTAACATGTTATAAAAAACCTAATATGACACAGTCCTATATAGGTGTCTGTGAAGTACAGTGTATACTCGTTAAGAGTTTATCAGGTGTAATCCCTAGGGTAATAGCCTATCAATCAGTCTAGATGGCAAACTGCCAGTTGGTCAATGTATGTGGCTATCCTGTGTGTGATTCTTAAAGATATATCATATAATAAGGGAGACATAAGGTATTTTCGTGTCTAAGCTTCATGAACACAAGTGTTCAGTAATCAGATATATGGAGGATGTAGGTGTTATGCATTCCAGGGAAAGCAGAGTAAGCTTTCTATAGTTCAGTCCAAGGGATATCGTCGTTGAGACCACTGTGTTGCGTGAACAAACGAAAGATCTGTCTTTGCTCTGTTTCAAACAATTTCTGCGTGGTCCACATAACATTGCTTTCAATCACTGTCCAACTCATTTTATCTGCCCTATGCGGGTGAGAGAGATAATGTGTACTCATTTTTGTAGTTGTTCTGCCACACCGTATGTTGTTGCAATGCTCCATGATCCTTGTTTTTACTGGGCGGGTGGTCATGCCAATATACTTTAAATGGCATGGGCATTTGATTAGGTATGCACAGTTCCTTGTGTTACAGTTGGTGTGGGTTCTTTGTGTCCAAACTTTGCCTTTTTCCAGGACTAGTTCTTTGGTTACCTTTGTTAAGTCACACACTCCGCAGTGGTCATATGGATAGTGTCCACGTACTGGTGTAGTGTTCCACAGGGTCCCCTGTGTGTTTGTTTGATTGATTTTCGGGCGGGTGTGCACCAGTATATCGCGAAGATTGCTGGTTCGCTTCATAGCAAATCTTGGCATTGGAATGGAAAGTTTCCCTGTGGAGAGAATCCTCCAGTGTTTACGGATGATCCTTTGGATCTTGTTGGACTCTGGTGTGTATGTGGTGACACATGTCATCAGGTCTTCTGGTCTTCTGTGATTGGGCTCCAACAGTGCCTCTCTGTTGTTATTGAGTGCTCTCTTGTTGGATTTTTTAATGACATGCACAGGGTAGTCACAGGCTTCTAGGTTAGTGCTCAGAGTAGCTGCTTCCTTTTTGTAATCTGTAGTTGTCTCACAGTTCCTGCCGAGACGTAAGAATTGGCCGAACGGCAGATTGTCCCTAAGAGCTTTTGGGTGATGGCTCCCATAGAGCAGAAAATTGTTGCGGTCCGTGGGTTTTTTGTAGGTGTGTGTTGACAGTCGACCATCCCATAGGGTGATAGCAAGATCAAGGAAATGGATCTCAGAGGTAGAGACAGTTCGGGTGAAGCGGAGGTAGGGGTCCAGGGGGTTAAGCCATGTGAAAAAGGTGTCACATGTTTCCATATCTCCTTTCCCGAAAATGAGAATGTCATCTATGTAGCGCCTCCGCAAGACGATGCTATTCGCATAGATGTTGTTGTCTGCAAGGTGGAGGCGTTCGAATTCCGCTACATAGAGACAGGCCAGACTCGGCACAAATGTGCTCCCCATGGATGTGCCCTGGGTCTGGTGATATAGCTGTTCCTGGAATTGAAAAAAGTTCTCACACATTGCTAATGTGGCACATTCCATTATAAAAGCCACCGGTGTTTTTGACGTCCAGTCTTCTACTAGGAGGCGTTCTTCTACCACTCTGAGGGTCTCTGCCTGGGGGATGTTCGTATAAAGTGCCTCCTCATCCAATGTCATTAGGAGGTTAATTTCATCATTCCTGGTGGTGTTGGTAATGAGGTTCAGGACGTCTCTAGTATCTTGAAGGTACGAGGGTATTTTCTTAACCAATGGTTGCAGAAAAAAGTCGCAGAACTTGCTGAGTGGTTCCAACAGCGAGCCGATCCCAGACACTATCGGGTGGCCAAGGGGCGGGGGGGGGGTCAACCTCTTGTGGATTTTTGGAAGGGCGTACAAAGCCGGAGTCCGAGGTTCCGTGTTCACCAAAAATTCAGCTTCATTTTTCGAGATCCACCCCTGCGCTTCTGCAGAAGTCACGATGGATTTTATCTTGGATAGCAATGTTCCGATCGGGTCTTTTTTGAGCTTTTTGGAATGTCTCTCCTGCGAGAGCTGTCTGAGGCATTCTTAATCGTAGTCAGTTGTGTTCATTAGGATGATTGCGCCTCCCTTGTCGTCCGGTTTGATATTGAGTGTAGTATCCTCGGTGAGATGTTTGATGGCTGTTCTTTCTGCCGCGGGCAAGTTGTTGTAGTGTTGTTTATTGGGGATGCTGTCCACTTCCCTAATTACTGCTTGCTCAAAGGTGAGCGCCTCATGTGGTGTCATGCCTTCGTGTGGTGTGAATTTGGAGGGAGCTCGTAGGCCAATGTCAAAATGTTCTAGGTATTCTTTGTCTTGAAAGTAGACTCTCAGTAGCAATTTTCTGAAAAAGTCATGAAGTTCTTTGTGTAGGCGGAATCGATCCATCTGTGGAGTAGGAACAAAGCCCAGGCCCCTGTTGAGGACTCTTTTTTTCGATGGGAATGAGATTTCTAGTAGAAAGATTCACTACTAGGTCCTGTTGTTCTTCTTGCTCCTCAGCTCCATACGTTCCTGTTGTTGTAGAGCCAGTTAGTCTTGCCATTGGACCTGTTTTTGGGTCCCGCTTCGCCTTCTGCCTCTTCTTGTCCTAAAAAAGACTGCTGGTTCTGATTGTAATGGTACATTGGTGGGGGAACGTGGTACACAGGGTTCCAAGGTGGTTGTTGACCAAAGAAGGGGGCCATCGGGTATCCATACATGGGTGGTTGTGGCGTTCCCCAATGCTTTTTGAAGCTTGAACGGCTGTCATTGCTCGAGGTACTGCTGTTAGAGCTAAGGCGTTGTCTGTTGTCAGAGGAACCTCCATCCGAGGAGTCATCCCCATTGGGTATCTGGTAATCCTTTTTGATGTACGGGTACACTTCTTCTTTATCTTTTCTGTCACATAAGGTGGTTTTTATGGTCATCCATTTCAGCATTGATTTCTGCTAGTCTGCTTTTGAAAGCAGATCTTTTTTCTCCAATTGGAGATCACACCTGAGCCAAGATATTAATATTAAGATCACCTCATTTCAGTAGATTTTAAGCTTGGGGCACTCAGCAAACATATGGCTGAGATCGGCAACTAGGAGATGACACTTTGCACATAATACTTTCTCTGTAGCTTGAGACTGTGTCCATTTAAAAATGCGACTAGGTTTGTAATAGATCATAAAGATAATTTTAAATTGATGTAATTTGAGGTTGACTGATACCACTGATTGATCTATTATCTCTAGAGCCTCCTGGATATCCGTAACATTGCCAGAAGTTGTGGCCACTTTGAAGCTGTTCTCAGGCTATCATCCGAGGCATCCAGAAGTAATTTCTGATAAAATAAGCAAATAGTTACTGTATTCGACGAAGAGTATAGATATGTAAGAATTTCAGGTAGATCATATTCAACAGTCACATTAGAGCCCCGAGTAAAGTAGTCCCTGACTTGAAGACACTTAAAAAAGGAGTTATATGCAAGCCCAAATTCTTCCTGCAGTGAGGTGAAAGTCCTAAACCCCGACAAATCATGCAGATGGCCAAGCTTATGTAACCCCTTTTAAAACAACACCTTTATTATAGAATCCTGGAAAATATCTGGAAATAGAGGATTAGCCCATAGAGGAGAATGCATGTGTAGAATGGGGAGCGAGAACCAAAGGCTTATCTCTCGCCAAATTCGAACTAAATCTCTACCTGCCTTGAACCTAACTCTTTGAAAGTAGTTAGGGTGTATCATTCGGTAGAGTGTATATCTAATATCTGGCAGAAGTGCTAATTGATATCCAAGCATGATTATGCCAGCCTCCATTCCTGTCAAAAGCCTTCGTATCCTACCGACAAACGCCGCTCAAAAGTAAAGTTTAAAGTCCAGTAGGTTAAAACCCCCTTGCCTATACTGTAATTTAAGAAACTTTATGGCACGCCTTGTGCTCCTGTATCCCCAAATAAAACTACCAATTATGCCTCCAAGCATTTTATAAAAAAAATCATGGACATGAAGTTGAATAGCACGAAATAGATATAAATGTTTTGGTAATATAATCATCTTGATGACATTACACTGCCCCAAGATGCTAAGAGGTCATTGGTGCCAGGCTCGTAATTTCGTAGCTACATTTTTCAATAGTGGCTCGTAGTTGATTGGGATAATCTCTTCCAAGCTTCCACTCAAGTGAAGTCCCAAGTAAGTGTCCGTCTTAACAACCATTGGTGACTGACAGCATGGTTGAAAGTTTGATATAATTTGTGTTTTAGATAGATAATCTTATATCCGGAGAAAGAGCTGAGTAATTCTGCTTCCTTTGATATGCTCTGTAATGATGCCAATAGATTTATAGTGAATATTGCAATGTCATCAGCATAAGCCGTGAGTTTTAACTCGATTTCATTAATCTTTACTGGTTGTTGCTGTTGTTACCTAAAAGATGTCTGCTATATGGTTCGATGTATAAAGCAAATAGTATGGGGGATAGAGGGCACCCCTGACGCGTACCTCTGTATACAGAAATTTACAAAAAAGAGATGCCAACAACAATGACCCTAGTCCTAGGATTTTTATATGGCTTCTAAATCATCGTAATATAGTGAGTAACAAACCTCAAAGTAGCCAATGGTGCCCATAGTGTTTCCCAGTTAACCCGACCAAAGGCCTTTTCAGCGTCTAGCATTAACATACTGATTTGGTTTTTCAATTTCCCTGCTACATCAAATGCTATTATAGCTGTGTTAATATGAGATACTTTTTCTCTACCGAGAACGAAACCATGTTGTTGTGTAGATACCAACGTATGTTGACAAGGAGCCAATCGCATCGCAAGTATTTTGGAGTAAACCTTGGTATCAGCATTAATCAGAGATAGAAACAGCAAGCTATTAGAATTTGATCCAGTAGGAAAACATATTGTGAACTCTTTTTGGGCGATCCAAATGGTGGTGGTGGGGGGGGGGGGTGATTGCAGTAAATAAGTGTTATTTAGAATGGCTGTGGTAAAAAAATATGTACTAGAATGTAGCAGGTCTTAATCAGGGTAAGAAAATATTATTAGTTAAATAGGAATTAAAAGTACTGAAACCACATATATTGGGGCTAACGGAAACTCATCTTGCTTATAAAGACTGGGCTTTGCTCAAACAGTTGGGGTATGATGTCATCGTTTGCTCGTCACAATCGATTTCAATTCAGGGAGTAGCTCTAATGAAGTCTAAAAACCTGAAAGTTAATCTACTGAAAAGTACAGCTAACACCAAGGGCAGGTGGGTTATTGCTCAGCTGATATTCCTGCGGTACGAGGCTACTTTCTGCATAGTATATGGCCCTAATACAGATGATCCCAAAATGTTTGATCAACTAAGTCAGGATTTACTCGACTATAGGGGGCAGACAATAGTTATGGGCGACTTTAATTGTATAATGGAATATAAGATTGATACTACTAATCCTAGAGCGTAGGTGCGCATGGTTAAAACTTGTGCTTCCATTCTTGAATGTATACGTTTACATAGATTAGTAGATGTGTGGAGAACTCTGCATCCAACTGAACCCGGGTATATGTATTATTCAAATCCCCTTAAACATTACTCTCGTATTGATATGTTTGCTCGACTGCAATGGGTCAAATAAGCCCAGATCGAGGTCTGCCGGAAGATTACCTCTGACCATAATCCTATTATGCTGAGTGTTAATGGTACAAAGGATTGGGATACAAACTGCCATCGATTCACTTTTCCACGATATTTGTTAACCGACATTGAGTATCAATCCTATGCCAGAAGGCTACTAAGAGAATTTCTTCATATTAATAAAGGGTCCAACTCGGTGATGGTGGTCTGGGATTGCATGAAGGCATATGTCCGAGGAATACCTTTTCAGTTTGTTGCGAAGAAGAATAGTGCTACACACCAACAGACAAAGCAGTGGCGGGCAGAATGTCTGGAATCTGAGAAACATCATGCTGTGGCAATCCTAACTCATAGCTCAAGGGAACAGGAGGTTTATTATAGCTTGATAGAAAAGCGGTTAAAGGTTAATAGGGGCCTGAATGAGCAAGTAGCTGCTAGCTACCAGATGAATAGAATATACCAATATGAATATGGTGACAAGGTGGGCCATCTTTTAGCACATCAGATTGTTGACAAAAGGTCACAGAACTGTATTGAGCATATAATGGGCAATGATAATCTGCTTTTTACGGATCCTCTTGATATAGTGGAACAATTTAGCCTGTTTTATCAAGAACGATGTGGACAGTTGTCCGACTTTAATTCGGAAATTGTGACTATTATCTGACCAGGAGCAATCTACCTTGTTTAGATAGCTTACACGAAGGGCTACTTCAACAAGGTATTACTCCTGATGAGATTGAAGAGGCTATTAATGATCTTGCGGTTTGTAAGGCCCAAGGGGACGATGCAATACCACTCAAATTCTATAAGGTGTTCAAAGATATTAAAATACCAGAATTCAGTGATCTATGTAGTCACGTGGTAAATGAGGGGATGCTCTGGCTACTTAGGACACGACAAACCTGGTAGTATTCCTAAAGAAAGACAAACCACTGGAAGAAAGAGGTTCGAATAGACCCATATCTCTGATTAATGCTGATACCGAGGTTCTGCCTTTTCTTTCTCACAGGCCATAACTCTCCTACAACCTCAAGTTACTTTTGCAGCACCCGACCACTCTCCACACCAGTCTCTTCAGCGGAGTCAGACTCTATACCACTTGCAACGTTGCCATCTCCCTTAGAGTCTGTATCTGGGAATTGTGTAGCGTGACTCCCCTCAGCTCGACCTAGTGGGTAGCCTGCCTCGTCAGGAACTCCCACAGCTTGGCTTGCCCTCTCCAGTGGTCTTGCAACCACGGCTGGAGTCACTTCAGGGAGAGGAGCTGTTTCTTCCGGCGGTCCTGAAATTCTGCGGGTATGGAAGGTGTGAATCCAGTTCAGCAAACCTCCACACTTCACAGCAGTTTTCGTTACCAAGATCACCTGGTAAGTACCTCGCCAACAGGCATTGAGACCATTCCTCCTCCCATGTTTCTGTACTAGGACCCACTCCCCCAGACTCAGGTCTTGACATAGGTCTTTCGAAGTTGGTGCAGTTGCAGCTTCAACCTGGTGAGACAGAACGAATCACATCAGCCAATCCTTTGCAATAGTCAAGAATCAAATCATCGGTTATGTTTATCAATGCTGTGGATGGCACTGTTGGCAGGCGCATCACCCTTCCTATGAGAATCTCATGCAGAGAAAGTCCGGTTATCCTGTCTGGGATACTACGCAAACTCATCAGCACCAAAGGCAATGCATCAGGACAATTCAGTCGAGGAGAAAACCTTTGTCATTCTCATCTTTAAAATCCCATTTATTTGCTCCACTATGCCAGACACCTCCAGCCTGTAGATACAGTGTAACCTTTGATCTACATTCAAGGCAATGCACAACATCTTCATGATTTGACCGTTGAAGTGTGTTCCTCTATCCAATTCCAATGAAGTTGGAAACCTGAACCTTGGAATCAGCTCTCTTAACAATAACTTGGCTACTGTGAGGCTATCACACCTTCTAGACGGATATGCTTCCACCCACTGTGAAAAGATGCACACTACAACTAGACTGTACCTCAGCCCATTGCACTTAGGCATCTCAATGAAATCCAGTTGTAATCGATAAAAAAGGACCTCCCGACCTTCCAATGCGACTCCCCAGCATTCATCTGTTGACACATCGATGGCATACTGCATCACAATGACACAAAACCTTGGGTTAAACCATGCTTGTCTTAACACTCGCAACAATGCATCTTTCACAATGTGAACTGCTCCATGAATCTGTCACCCCATAGGATTTAGTAAACAATCTGGCAATACTGCTCTGCCATCAGTTGAAACCCAAATGCCATCATCCCTCCTCTCACAACCTGCTTTGATCCAACCAGCTTGTTCTTGATCTTACACTTCTCCCTGCAGACGCCTGACTTCATCCCAGGTATCTGCTATGGCTACCATCATGCTGAGCTCAGTTCCTTCTGTGCTTTCGCCTGATAAATCTCCATTACAGATGCATCAATGAATTGCCCAAAAACGAGCTGCTTCATCAGCATACCGGTTCCCTACTGTTACAAAATCCTCCCTCTTCCCATGGGCAGCACATTTCACAACTGCCACTTCCTTTGGTCACTGTAAGGCTTCCAACACTTGTCTCAAATATTCTTTAATTCTGATGGGAGATCCTGATGACATTAGCAACCCACTATGTGACCATAGATGCCTGAAGTCATGAAACACACTAAAACCGTACTGGCTATCGTTATAGATGGTGACTCGGAAACAAGATATGCATCGGTTAAAGCAATGTTTTCAGCTACTTGCGTGAAGTATGCTTCCTGGAGACAAGCAGCTTCCACAACTCCAGCTATTGTACAAACCACAAAACCTGCTCTCAAGTAAACCTCATTGTCTCTTAAGCATGAACCATCAACAAAAAGAACTTGATCAGATCCAGGTAGAGGTTCATCAACAATGTCGGGTCTCGGTTTTGTACAAGGTTCAGTCACATCCAATTTAGTAAGAAATGCAATATATTGTATCATAACCTCCAAAGCCACAGTTACCACTGGCAGTCAACTGTAAGGTTTCGGCAACTGTGATGTATAACTAGAGTACAGCAAGCAGGTCTCTCCCTTGATATTATGAATACCTGTCTCTAGTCATCACACTTAACAACAAGCCACATGGATTCACCTATAAATTTATAACTATAAAAGTTATAACTAAAATGGCATTTTACCTATTGAGGCTACTCAGACCAACCAAAACTTTCCTCCTAAAGGCAGACGTCAAGCCTGCTGTATGAACATTTCTCACCTCCTGTTCAGATTATGTGAGCTTTCCTATCAAACTTCCCAATCATTTGTCTAGCTCCTCCAAAGGCAATACATCATGAAGCAGCAAAACACACCAGATATAAAAAAAAACACTGAGCATGTGGTGCTTGTACTGAGATCACTCAAGTGGTGGCAGCGCGACACACTTTCAAAGAAGCATTCATTGTCGATAAAGCAAAGAACAAACTCCACGATTTACTCTGCGAATAAACTGATAATCTTTAATAGGCAAAAAGCACTAGACAGCAAAACATCCCTATGTCTTGAAACATCATGGTTAAAACAAGCATTGACATGTTAAAGGCCAAAGTGCTTCTCCATTGATTGGTGAGTTTGTGTGTTGATAATGTGGATGTGTGATTGAATGATTGTGAAAATAAATCAATGGTTGGGGAAGTGAGTGAGGAGTGCATTGATGGATGGATGAATGAATTCATTAATGATTGAGCGGCATGGCTATGTTACTGCTGATGCATTCATATAGAATGAAACACAATGCCATTCCTTCACGCTAGCAGTAAAACAGCATGGACCGTTCAATGTTCCAAGGATCCTTTCTGATCTTTCGGACATTTTTTTGAAATTGGAGGCAGAACATCAACTACAGAGGCTTGAGTTTGCACTGCTACAAATCACAGTGAGTGGCTTACCATTATTTACAAGGACTTTAATTGCTGAAGAGAGTGCTATGGTTATTATGGAAGACGACATAGTCTTTTTTACAGACTGCACCGTTTAGGCAGTCGAAAATTTTTTGCTGAACTATTTCCGCATTTTGTTGTCTATTTATGTTCAGGATTTTGGTCTGTAAGTACCATTAGAATATTTGTATCAATGAAACGTTTTGTAACTGTATAGAAGTATCACGAAGCAGCACTAGGTGGAGCTATGACACTAACAAGAGGTACACAGCTAAAGGAACAGGCATTTGGAATGCAATAGGTCTCGCATTTGCGAGAGTTGGAATGAAAATGCCTTTTATTTAAGAGTTTTGAAAACTTGCAAGTGGTGCGTAAACATGCACTTTGTATTTATAGTCCTTGCTTACCAGAAGCAAGGCTGGAAGTAAAAGAGGCGCAGTTACTGACAGCCTTGCTTCTCCTAAGCAAGGACTAGAAGTACAAAGTGCGTGTTTACTTCCGCTTGCAGGTTTTCAAAACACATTAATAAAAGGAATTGTCATTTACAAGGCCAGTAGCTCAAACTTTCGGAAATGGGTGACCTATTGCATTGCAAATGCTTGTTTTTCCTATGCACTTGATCCTTAGCTGACTTTCCTATATTTCATTTTCTTAAGGCAGAAGGATACCTCTCTCTGCCAAAATTAAGTCAGTATTGATCTGAGCTTTACATACTTACGAAGTGACTGGGGACTTTGGGGGTGGGTCTGAGAGAGCATTTTTATTGTACTCTACTACACCATACTATTGGCACCAGATATTGTACATTTGGGTTTAAATATTGCCATTGTACTCTTCAGTTTGAGGCTAGTATAGCGAGACTCGAGAACCGCAACACCTTCCTGATGACAGAATCAGCCCACTGCACCACATAAGGCAAGCTGCGGGGCTGACGAGCACTTTAGCCCTGTTCTCTCGAATTAACAAATCTTTTACAGGCATGCTACTGTGGCGTCTAGCAACACACAAGGTTACTGTATTTCTTATTAAAAGATATTGTGCAACTCTCAACCAGATTGTAAAGCATCATATTGGTTTACTCCACATAAAACATGAACACAATATGTTTGACGATCATGGCGTTAATGTTTCATGTATAGCGAATGGTCGCCATTGGGCCAGATGTATTCAAGATTTTCAGGAGATAGTCACGAGTTAGCTGTGGACACAATAGGTCTGTATCTATGTAGTGTGTCACCTTCGTGCACAACCACATTTCCTTGAAACACTAACCTTGTGTATCAGAATGTTCATTACAAAATTATCAGCCACAGTATGAACTGCTGAACCACGGTGAAGCAAAGTACAGATTTACTTTAAAAAAAAAATTAGTTTCAGTTGTAGTTATGCATACATTAGAGTCGACCTTTCAGCAATCAATGAGTACATCCGTACATTAACAAGAGAAAATAGTCACATTTAGATATTTTCTATTGCTCGATCACTATTACACCTCATTTCCAGTTCCATCGTTGGGGAAATACAAAGATTACCACGGTACACATTCCATTTGCCCCATTTCCTATCCCACTTCTTAGGGCATCCCCGAATTATAAAAACGTCCTTTTCTGCAATCATACATTTATCTACTTCCCGTAACCATGCTCGTATAGATGGAGAAATTGCCGCCCCCCACCCCTTAGCTATTTCTCTTTTGACCAGGGTATATCCAAGTTTGCCTAGCTGTTGTTCCACCTCTGTAAGATCCGTTTCCGCCCAGATATTAAGCAGCCCCAACCCCGGCGTGAGAGTCAATTCTTTCCCTAAGGCCGCTTGGATATGAGTCGTGGCCCCCTCCCATAGCTGAAGAAGCTGAGGGCATTCCCATATCGTATGAAAAAAGGTAGCCGTACAGTTGCAACCCCTGAGACAGAGTGGGTCAGTCCTGGCCCCTATCTTTGCGAGTGTTACTCCCGTTAAATATGATCTATGCAGAATTTTGAATTGTATTAATCGGAAGCGGAGGGTGATGGCTGCTTCTCTAGGGGACATCAGAGCTGCCTGCCAATCTTCATCTTCAAGTGATCCAAGGTCCCCCTCCCATTTTTCTCTAAGCTTATGCAATGTGTCAGGTATGTTGTTGCACAATTTTTTGTAAGTCAGCGAGATGGCTTTGGAATATAGTGGCCCATCAAGCAGCCGATCTTCCAACGGCGATGACTCTGGTAATTCTGCGGGGTTCGGCATTGCTGTGGTGAGGGCGTGTTGGATCTGCATGTATCTAAACTGCTCCCCCTGTGCCATCGCATACTGATCTTGAAGCTCCTTAAAACTGAGGATTGACCCCTTTTTGATCATGTCGCCAACGACGGAGAGCCCAATAGTGTCCCACCTATCAAAGCCGGGTTGATGACAGAGAGAACCCAAACTTTGGGCATACCATAGCGGCATTGCCTTTGTGAGGACGTTTGACCACCCTAAGCGGGAGTTAGCCCGGTGCCAGATAGCCAGTGTATGAGAGAGAGTCCCTAGATATCGCCCTCGCTTCTCTTTGGAGTACAGCGCTCCCAGATAACCTGAGCGTCCAGTTTGATATCTGTCTAGCATATATGCTGGATCATGAGGAGAGCGGTAAATCCACTGGTTTATCACCACTAATTGCGAGGCCCAGTAGTAGAGTCTAAGGTCCGGGAGGGCTATACCTCCGCCGTACCAACCTTTCGTCAGTTTGTTGGTGGCAATGCGGGGGGCCCTTCCATCCCAAAGCAGGGCTCTAATCTCACTCTCCATCTCTGTGAAATATGTGTCTGGAACTCGGTATGGGCAATTCTGGAGAATATATAAGAAACGGGGGAGTGCCAGCATTTTAAACAGGGCCGCACGGCCTATCAGTGACAAGGGCAAGGATTTCCAGTGTTTAACATCTGTTTTGAGCCGGGCCAGTGGGGGGACCAGATTACGACCGTAAAAAAGGGCAGGGTCAGATGTTGCATAGATTCCCAAGTACTGAAAGCCATCCTCTGCCACCTCAATTGCGCAATTTGGGGGGAGGCAGGGAACCCGCCCCTGGAGCATAAACAGTACAGATTTACTCCAGTTTATTCGATAGCCAGAGTACTTTCCGAAATTCGTGAAAATATCCAAGACCCCACGAATGGATTGATATGGGGAGGCTAGATACAGCAGGATATCATCTGCTTACAGGGATATTCGATCTTCCTGGCACTCTGCCCATTTCAGGCCCCGCACCATCCCGTCTCGACGGATCCAGGCTGCCAACGGTTCCAGCATCAAGGAAAATATCATTGGGGACAGAGGACAGCCCTGTCGGGTTCCTCTTCGCAATGTGAATACGCGTGAGGTATAGTTATTAACTCTCACTTGGTCCTTTATATCCGCGTAAAGTAATTTAATCCAGCCTAGAGATTTCGGGCCAAATCCCATCTTGGCCAAGACTTCAAATTAATATGGCCACTCAATGGAATCAAACGCCATAGAGGCGTCTAATGACAACACCACAGCATCCTCTTCCAGAACTTTCCTCCGTGCCAGCACATTGTTAAGTTGGCGGATGTTCAGTGCTGTGTTGCACCCCGGCATAAACCCAGACTGTTCAGGATGCACCAATCTGGTGGCCAGAACTTTAGCTAGGATCTTGGCTTCCGCGTTAATCAATGAAATCGGCCGGTAAGAGCCACATTGATCCCCATGCTTCCCTGGTTTACGGATTACAACTATAGATGCAACACGCTGGTCTCTAGGCAGCCTCCCTTGCTCATAGCATTCATTGTACATGGCACGCAAATGAGGGGTAACGTATGAGGCAGTTGCTTTCGAGGATTCGATGGGGAGTCCGTTGGGACCCATGGCCTGCCCTGTGGGGATTTGGCTTATCGCTTTTTGGATCTCTTCATCCATCAGGTCACCCTCTAGTGCGACTCTGTCTGAGTCCGAGAGAGTTGATATATTACTATTGGAAAGAAGTTGTCGAGAGTCCTTCGCAGTGTATACTGTGGAAGGAGAGTAGATCTGCTCTAAGTGATCCGCGAAGGCTTGTGCTATATCTTTAGGATGTGTTACGGTGCTGCCATCAGACATAGTCAGGCTCGACACCCACCTTTCCCCTTGCTCTCTCTTTTCCAACCAGGCCAGCGTCTTCCCAGTCCTGTCTCCGAGTTCATATAGACGATGTTGTATGTTAAGGTGCTTGGCCACCATATGGTCCCTAGCTTTGATCCTATACTCTTCCTGTTTTATTTCTAGGTGATACAATGCTTCCTCTGAGAGCTCATCTGAACTCTCTCGTTCCAATTCACGAAGCTCGTCTTCCAAGTGGTCTAACTGGCTATGTTTCTTCTTTATGTATCCCACCTTCAGGGACAAGGCATGCCCCTTTAGCATCACTTTACATGCCTCCCACAAAGTGTGCGCTGACCTTACTGAGCCTGTATTTTCATTAAAATAATTACAGGTTTGCTGACAGAGTTCTGCTCTGATATCAGGGATTTTCAGTAACCACGGGTTTAGAACTATTGTGGAACGTGGCTGTCTCTCCCAATGTGTAAGTTCGACTGTAATCGGCAAGTGATCTGAAATGCCTCTTGGCAGAACATCAGGTTTTTGAAAATTTCCAATGGAGGCTGCATGCGTCAGAAAATAATCTATTCGAGATGAGCTTCTATGCGCATTGAAGTAGTACGTATAGTGAATTTCATTGGGCTTCAGGGTTCGCCCCACATCTACTAGACCCATGGCTGTGGTGAATTCTTTCATTTGTATATTGGGACGTGCCCCCGCCCGTTGGGGATATCTATCTTTATCTTCCTCCATGATCATGTTGTTGTCCCCTCCCATTATCAGTGTGCCCACCGGAAGGTCAGTCACTATTTTCCCAAGAGCTATCAAGGCTTCTTTACCCAACGCAGGAGGTAGGTACACTGAAATTATATTAAGCGCCCTCCCCTCCCACTGGGCCTCCAAGACAGCAAATCTACCCCCCTGGTCCACCCGGGTATTCTTTACAATGATAGCTAGATTTCTCTTAACTAAAATCCCAGTTCCCCTAGATCCCGTGGTGAAGTCAGCGTGTACTGGGAGTTTGTACCCCCATCGTGTTAGGGCTTTGCTTTTGTTCCCCATCATGTGTGTTTCTTGCATCAATACTATGTCTGGGGCCTGCCGTTTCAAGTACTGCTGGACAATGCCTCGCTTAATTTTATCTCCCAGTCCGTTTACGTTCCAGGAAAGTATAGAGATCGACGAATCCATTTTACCCCCCATCGTCCGATGTGGTACGAATGCAACTATTCAGCAGGAGTGTGCGTTGGACAATCTCCCGTAGTGGTATAGCCAGGGCCTGACCTGGCTCGTCCTTCCAGCAGATAAAATCTAGTGAGGAACTGGGTTGTAGCAGTAAGCATAACCAACTTTGTGAATCAAACAGTCCTAAAAACAATGAACACCCGACCCCCCACCCCCTCACCTCCCCCCTCCCTGCCCGTGGATTTAGAACTACCCACTCCCCAACTAGGCAGAGTGCCTCTCCCCCTCCTAGAAATACCAAACAGTATGGGTGTGCAGTCTCCCCATCCCCGTCTACAGCGATCAGTGTTATACCCCCATCCTGGGAGCTCCCGGCCCGGCCCATGGAGGAACAGAATAACACCATTCCCAACTGAGGCCTAGCAGCAGTAACCATTACTATAGCAAATGCCCTCCAGGCCAGTAGGTCACAGTTATATTAGGAACGTTCTCACCAGTGTCCCGAAGCACTCCTGGAGGTAGATGTTCCGGCAGTCCCCGTCCATCGTACATCCGCACCACCAGAGTTACGCCTAAGTGTTTTTGTTACCAGTGGGGCCATCCTCTGGCAGAGTCCCTTCAGTCTCTCTATGCATTCATGTCCCTGTGTTTCGGTCTCGACGGTGTCCACCAACTCTGCGCCATCCTTCTAGCCATTCCCACGCGTCTTCCGGCGAGTTGAAGAAGCACGTCTTTCCGTCTGATTCCACGCTCAGTTTTGCCGGGAACAGCATGGCATATTTCACCTCTTGATCTCGGAGCTCTTTCTTTACTGCCTGAAAGCTGTGCCTTTGAGCCTGGACCCTGGCCGTGAAGTCTGGGAAGAAAGTGACGTCGCTGTTCTCTACTTTGAGTGGGGGCCCCGTCCGTGCTGTTTGCAAAATAATTTCTCTGTCTCTATAGTTAAATACACGGGCTATTAGTGGTCTCGGAGGAGCTCCAGGTTTTGGCCTTCCTCCCGGAACTCGATGCGCTCGCTCAATTGAGAAATACCTGGAGAGACTTTTGGGTTGTAGATGTTTCACTATAATTTCTTCAACAAAGAGGTCCGCGGCTGGCACCTCAGCCCGTTCCGGCACACCTGAAATACGAATATTGCTCCTGCGGGCCTGAAGGATAAAAATCATTTGTTCTGTTTATTCACACCATGTAAAGTTAGCACACTGTTTCTATGACAGTATTCCAATCGCATAAACACCTATTGATATGTTCTAGAAGAAGTATATTTCTTTTGTTTCTCACTGCACGACAAAAAGGGCCGAAAACCATACTGTAGCCATCTTAGTCTGTGATAGACCACGTTTCAGATCACATGGTTTCCTTTGCCTACCATCTTCATGATTTAGTTTGTACCACCCCCGAGACAGGTTAGTTGTATTTACGGCCGAGGCCCAAGGTCACATCTGCTGTAGGGAGTATCAAGCAAATTCCTTCAGGCCCTGGGACGAAAAGGGAGTCACCCTGCCAACCTCCTCTGTATAGATAGCAACCCTTTGTGTAAGGCTGAAACTTAACACTGTATGAGCTCATCCAGGAGCCCATGGACTAACTGGTATTTTCCCACTTGTATGGCTTTGTATGCTGAATCTGTTATGTATATAAGTGTGGTTTTGTCAAGGAGCCAGTAGTCTTCCTCGGCGCACCTGATGGGTGAGGATCGACGAGGCTCCTCTATGTAGAGTTTTGCTTTGGCCAATAAAACGTTTGAACCTTCTCCGTTGCCAACCGACTGTTATTTGGAAAGGCTATTGCGGGCCATCGGTAAGTGTGGCCTTTGGGATTTTTGTTAAGTACTTCAGTTGGCGACTCTGGTGGGACCCCGTGAAAGGGTCTTTCCTCCCCCGTATTCGGGTGCTCGGATTGAGGGCGCCCTGGTCGGGCGGGTGGAGAGGAGGGATTTTTTTTTCCCTTCTCCCTGATTTTGGCACTTCCACTCCGCACTCCTGATCGGGGTGTCCTCTGCTGCTAGTAGCCCTTCACCGGGGTCCTATGGGCTTAACCCAGGAGCTGACCATGTTGGTCCCAAGAAGTTGGCAGCGGAGAACGAACGTCCGTACCTGGGTGCACCCGGTGAGTAATTTGTTTGTTTGACGCACGCTTTGAGCGGTGCATTTGGAAACAGTTAACTGTATTTTGATTTGGGGGTCATGAGTACCCTAGGAGAATTACGGAGGTCTTGCAGGGTGGTCCGGTAGGGACTGACTGTAGAGACTCCACGGATCTTTTGTGATTTAGAGACGCTGATCAGATGCCTAGTTGTTACCTGCGTGTAACACACGGCCGGATTGTATTCAGAAAAGCCTGTGGCTGTAATTGGGTAGCCATGAGACATACCTGAGGTGAGGCTCGCACCACATCAGAACAGTCTCAGTGGTGAACCAAGGAGGTCATGGGATGGTCTGTAGTCCAGTCCGTGGTCGCACCTGTCTGACTGCCTCTTGCCAGTCTTTTGGAAGACTGCTCGTTGTGATTCTGGCGGTCCGGTATTTTGAATAATTCTCCATGAACGAGAGTCGACGGGCTCAGTTCGTTTTGTTTGGATGCATCAAGTTTGAATAAGTAGGTTGAGGTTGAACTGCAGAAAACGTTATATAGGAACAATCAGTATGTGTTATATGTGATACCAGAATTTTTTTGTATGTTGTTGGTGTTTGTCTGCTAACTAACATGCCATGCTTCAGTAAATTGAATTGTTTTGGTTGCTGTTGTCGGACTAGTGGCTCTCGTCTGGCCGAAAGCCAGCCTGCCCCACCGGAAGGCAGTCCTAGTCATTATATGTACATAAAACACCGAATAGCTCCTCTATTGTTCAATACTTTGTGGCATAAGTATACCAGAGGTAATGAAGAATTGCAATGGTCTAAAACGGGTTCTTTTGATGAAAAGAAAATTGCCTTCTTACAGGATCAGTTATTTTCTAGACGCAGTAGGCAGTCTATGTTTGAAGCGTTAAACACCTGGCAGAAGGAATCGAAACGAAGGCGAATGAGGGAAGAGAAACTAGCTAGAGTCAAAGCAGGGCAAACCATTACCCAGAAGGCTGTTGCCTACGATAGAGCCCGCACGGAAGAAGGGATCGAATGTGTGAATCGTGATTTTAGGTTACAGGTCGATAAAAGTTATGTGGCTCGGCCTGACGCTGAAGATGAAATAGGAGATCTATTGGACATACGTCCACCACCCCCATATGTGCCGCAACGGTTATATCCGGAAGCA
Source organism: Triturus cristatus (assembly GCF_964204655.1). Classification (NCBI taxonomy): domain Eukaryota; kingdom Metazoa; phylum Chordata; class Amphibia; order Caudata; family Salamandridae; genus Triturus; species Triturus cristatus. The sequence continues at coordinate 668,788,212 of NC_140590.1, forward strand.
CCCGTTGCCCCGGTATCAGCCGTTGCGGGGTCAGCTGCTCCTGCGCAAGTTTCAGCTGTGTCAATAGTAGCTCCTGCTGTGTCAGCACCTTCAGCCCCTCCCTTCCTTGTGCCTCAAACCAATTTGTCCCGGTTGTCCTCGTCTGTCTCAGAGATTATGACTTTATTGCCCAATTTATTGTCATCTGCGGCAGCTGAAACTCCTCAGCAGTCACCCGGGTCAACCCATTTTCCTCATGTGTTGACCTCTTCCTCAGCGAGTGCGCCTCCTTTACCAGCTGTTTCCACTCCGGTACATCCGCCCGGGTTTCTTGATGGTAAGAAGCTGTTCACCCGGTCAGCATTGGGATCAGAGGAAAGGGAAACTATTGCACAGCAAGCGTCACAATGGATGCGACAGCCTATTTATACTTTGTCTGATATATGGAGCACTATGAAAGACTATGGGCCCGATTCACAGAACTAACTTAAGACAAAATCCTAAACTTACTACCATTTTGGTATTCACAGAAGGCACTTACTCATTTTGGTATTCACAGAAGGCACTTACTCATTTCGGTATTCACAGAAGTTAGGAGTCCTAACTTTAGGACTCCTAAATGCCTTCTGTGAATACCGAAAGTCTTAAAATTAGGATTTTTCTCAGTTTAGTAGTAGTATAGTTAGGACTCCTAACTTTAGGACTCCTAAATGCCTTCTGTGAATACCGAAAGTCTTAAAATTAGGATTTTTCTCAATTTAGTAGTCCTAAGTTTAGGACTCCTAACTTTAGGACTCCTAAATACCTTCTGTGAATACCGAACGCCTTAAAATTAGGATTTTTCTCAGTTTAGTAGTAGTATAGTTAGGACTCCTAACTTTAGGACTCCTAAATGCCTTCTGTACATACCGAAAGTCTTAAAATTAGGATTTTTCTCAATTTAGTAGTCCTAAATTTAGACTTAGGACTACTAAATTGAGAAAAATCCTAATTTTAAGACTTTCTGTATTCACAGAAGGCATTTAGGAGTCCTAAAGTTAGGACTCCTAACTTCTGTGAACACCGAAATGAGTAAGTGCCTTCTGTGAATACCAAAATGAGTAAGTGCCTTCTGTGAATACCAAAATGGTAGTAAGTTTAGGATTTTGTCTAAGTTAGGTCTGTGAATCGGGCCCTATGAGCCCGTGATGCAACAGCATGCGTTAGACCATATGGCTGCACGCTTGATATCATTATGGGAACAGGTTCATGAAGGGGGTAAGGCTCCAGCAATATTGTATGATATTCATGACCAAGCGCATAAATTTCACTTGAGCCCGGAGGAGCTGTACAGAAATGTTGGAACAATGGTTAGTTATAGAACTCGACTTCACTCTGCTGTTCCTACGGGCTCCACACATTTCCCAATGCGTGAAGTCCACCCTATTTATCATCTAGAAATTACTGAAATAGTAGATGCAACGGGGGGGGTTACCCGCCCGCGAGTAGATGCTCGCTTTCAGGAACAGTGGGTGTACACCCCGTGGAAACGCAGTGAAGTGCTGTCATTAAAGGCTCATTTGCCCGATCCTAGGAAAAATCCCACAGCATATTATAAAGAACTTACTGAAGCCGCCTCATCAGCGGTAATGACGTTGGCTGATATAGAGTTATTCTTTACTTTATTGGTACCAGTAGATATATGGCGTCAGGTACATGACCAAGATCATGTGACTGAATTTGGGGGAACATGGGATCAATTGAAAGATTGGGATAGAGATCGAAAACCAGGAGATAAGCCCAGGGCTGAAATATTAACGTTACCTGACAAAATAATTACATACATGCATTCGTTAATCCCTCCTAGAAAAGTTGATTGGGATAAATTGACAGCGTGCCGACAAAAGAAAGACAAGAGTGTGTCGGACTTTTTCACTAGATTTGAAGGTGTTTTCATTGACTTCAGCGGGCAAGACTTATCCAAGGAGGGCGGCATACGTTTGTTTGTCAATAGGTTTGTAACTAATTTACTGCCTGAAATTTCGGCCCGGCTCCAGAAAGCAGAAAGTACTTGGACGACGTCTATTCCTTTGATTATATTAAGCATGGCTCAATACTATGAGCACCGAGAGAATGAAAGTAAGGACAAAACAGAAAAGAAAGCAAAGGATTTAAAAACGCGGGTCCTGTTACAGCAGGTTGAGAGAGGCCGTGGAAGGGGTCGGGGAGTGCCGACTTCTGCCTCACGACGGGCGGGCCAAGTACAGGGTGGAGGAAGAACTGATTTAGGAATAAACCAATGCACATTCTGTTAACAGAAAGGACATTGGCGTTCTCAGTGTCCGTTGTTATATGTGCAACACAGTACTATGCGGGGCCAAGGGAGAGGACGCGGAGGTGGAAATCGAGGTGGACATACAAGGCAGGAATAGTCTGGACAAGGTGGGAATAGTCAAAACTATTTTGATCATGGTCAGGGAAAGCAGTACTTCAACGAAGAATGTGTCAGCGATGCATCGGCAGTCTATCCTCATGCATAGGATAGCCGAAGGCAGAGTGGGGGACGTGTGTCAATTCCTATAGATCAAAACGGACCTTATGTTAATGCACATTTAATGGGTGCATCGGGTAAGTTTCTAGCTGACACAGGAGCTCTGAACAGTTCTGTTTCGCATGCCCTAGTCCCTGGGGCTGCTCTGTCTGGCCAGAATAATGTGTCCGTAGGTTTCTCAGGAACTCCGGTGGTGAGCCCCATTTCCCAACCTCTTTCGTTCACTTTGGGCCCTATTTCTATTGACTCACCATTTCTTTTAACGTCGCAATGTGGAGAGAATTTATTAAGCGTAGACTTATTGAAAAGGTTATATGCTCGTATATATTGTTCCCCAGATGGTGTCTATTTGACTATTAAAAACCCTTATACCCCTTCGGTGCAGTACTTCTCCAAAACGGATACCTTACCCCCTGAATTTGCAAATATTCCAAAAACACTTTGGGCTACTGGAGACACTGATGTGGGTCTGCTGAGAATCCCCCCTATTTCAATTACCTTGAAGCAAAATGCTCGTCTACCAAAAATACCGCAATATAAAATTGCCCCTGCAGGTGAACGAGCCTTGTTGTCCATTATTCAGGATCTGATCCGCTCTGGGGTGGTGGAGGAGACAGCCTCCAATTTGTGTAATAGTCCCATCCTTCCTATTCTTAAAAGGGCCCCCGTAGATTGCAATCCTGATTATGTAGATACATATCGTTTTGTGATAGATTTGCGAGAAATTAACAAGATTGTGGTGCCTCAGTATCCTGTGGTGCCTGATATAACCACCATATTAAATATGATTCCTCCTACAGCTCAATATTTCTCTGTGATTGATCTGAAAAATGCTTTCTTCAGCATCCCCATTCATCCTGACAGCCGATATCTTTTCGGATTCTCATTAGTTGGTCGCAGCTTCCGATTTTGTCGCGCTCCTCAGGGCTATACAGAAAGCCCTAGTATTTAAAGTCAAGCGCTTAAAGCCCTATTGGATACTCTAATTTTGCCTGATGGTAACGTACTGTTGCAATACGTGGATGATCTATTGGTGGCTTTGGATACTGAACAGGGTTGCCGGGATGCTACAGTTCAATTGTTGCAGCATTTGGCCAACCATGGTAATAAGGTATCCTTGTCTAAATTTCAATATTGTCGACCGGAGGTGACTTATTTAGGTCATCTCCTGTCGAAGGAGGGTAGGCGTCTAACTCCTGATCGTATAACAGCTATATCTAACATGTCTGTTCCTTGCACGCAACGTGATGTCCGCGCTTTTCTTGGCATAGCCTCTTATTGTCGCCAGTGGATTCCTAACTTTTCCCTTCTGACTAAACCCCTACTATATCTGACAACTAAGGATGTGCATGAACCTTTACCTTGGACTGTTGAATGTCAGGATGCTTTTGTCTCTCTGAAATCTGCTCTTTGTTCAGCTCCTGTGCTTGGCACTCCTGGCTACCGGAAGCCTTTTACACTCTATGTGCATGAGGTGGACGGTTGCTCGCTGTCTGTGTTAACACAGGGTTTTGGTGGTAAGCAGAAACCTTGTGCATATTTTTCGGCGGTGTTGGACAATGTCGCCAGAGCACTTCCTAGTTGTCTAAGGGCCACGGCGGCTGTTGCGGTGGCAATTCGACAATCAGAAGGGCTCATCCTGAATACTGACCTCACAGTGATGGTGCCTCACGCTGTGAATGTATTATTAAACAGGACCAAGATACAGCACCTAACTAGTGCGCGTCTTACAGGGTATGAATTGACCCTGTTTGCACCCCACATCACTATCAAAAGATGTGCCAATCTGAATCCTGCCACGTTACTACCCCTCCCTTCGGAAGAGCAAAATCAGGACACACATGACTGTATATTTCGGACAGAGGAAGAAACGAAGGGACGGATAGACCTGACAGACACTCCCTTATCTAACCCACAAGGGGAGTTATATGTCGATGGCTCATGTTTTAAGTTACCGAATGGCACTACCACATCCGCCTATGCGATCACCACTCTCCAGACTGTAGTCGAAACAGCTAAAGTGTCTTATCAATCTGCCCAGGCTGCCGAATTAGTAGCCTTGCTTCGAGCTTGTGAGTTAAGTGAAGGTTTGAGAGTAAATGTCTATACCGATAGCCAATATGCTTTCAGGGTAGCACATAGCTTTGGGAGGTTATGGGCAGAAAGAGGTTTCCTTACTTCGCATGGTCAGAAAATAAGGAATGGCCCGTTGGTCCTGAGACTGTTGACTGCTCTGACTTTACCAAAAGAAATTGCTGTTGTTAAATGTAGCGCCCATAAAGCTGTAATTGATGATGTAGGCAAAGGAAATTAATTTGCTGACAGAATCGCTAAAGAAACTGCCCAATCAAACACCACCTCTATGTTTGTAACCAGTTCATCGAGAGGAATGGTAGAAACAGAAATATTCAATAGCACTATGGATAGTGTTAGAGAAATACAACAAGAAGTGACCCCTGAAGAGCTAGTACATTGGCAAGAGCAGATAGGGAAACTGGATGAAAATGGATGTTGGGTTGACCTGACAGACAAATGCAGGTGGTTGCTGCCAAATGCATTTGTGAATGTAATAGTATCCATGGCACATGGCCCTGCGCATATAGGTGTTAAAGGTATTTGTACAGTACTAGATCCTGTGTGGTACAACACCAATATCAGTAGGACTGCAACACATTTAGTCCAGAACTGTATGATTTGTTTACAGCATAATCCAGGAGGTAGTGTCCCTGTTCTGAAAGGTAATTTTGCGCCTCCTACCTTACCTTTTGAGGTGTTACAAATGGACTTCATTCAATTAGAGCGGGTAAATAATCTCAAGTATATTCTAGTAGTGGTTTGTGCGTTCAGTAAATGGGTGGAAGCATACCCCACCAAGGAGAATACCACTCTAGCCACAGCCAAAGTTTTAGTAAAGGAATTCTTTCCTCGATATGGTTTGCCACGTGTGATCTGGAGTGATAACGGAAAGCATTTTAATGCCGACCTTATTAAACATATTTGTAAAGGCTTATCCATTAATCAGAAATTTCACGCTGCTCGCCACCCCCAATCAGCGGGGTTGGTAGAAAAGCATAATGGGATTATCAAACTGAAATTGGCAAAATTGCAAGAGACCACCGGGTTGAAATGGCCTGATCTCTTACCATTGGCTTTGTTGTCTGTGAGAACCACTCCTCATTCCCGTTCTAGAATATCACCGTATGAGGTGATATTCGGTAGGCCCGCCAATGTTTGGGGTGTACCGAGACCGAAATCCTTTAGAGATATTGAATACCCCATGTTGACAGATTATCTTTACGCATTAACTAAAGATCTTCGTTCCATTCACCAACAGATATCGGCGGTATTGCAGCCTCTGCCAGAGGGTCCTGGACATCTTCTTGAACCTGGACAGTGGGTCCTGATCCGGAACTATCAGCGAAAATCGAGTCTGGATCCTCGATGGACCAAACCCCATCAGATACTCCTTTCCACAAGAACGGCTGTTAAGGTTGAAGGGAAGCGGCATTGGATTCACGTGTCACACCTAAAAAGAGTTCCTCTCCCATTGCCGGATGACCAGCGGGATCAGAGTGAAGGGTTAATGCATGAAGGTGAACAGCCCACTGAGGATTTGCCTTCCTCTGAAGCCCGAGGAGAAGTGAACGGGCGAGAGGAGGGTGCTGTGAGTTCCGAAACGCCTACAGCAGCTGGCTCAACCACCAATTCTGCTCCCGGAAATACTGCATTTGATCAGAAAGAGCACACATCCAGTATTTTGTCTGATCCTATTGTGCCTACTCTCTTCCCTGATCCCAGAACCCCAGGTCATGTTCGCGATAACCTGCGGCCCGACAAAAGAACACTGGACTGAACTAGCTGAGAGCTCGGAACTGTCAGTAAAGCTCTGTTCAGAAAGAATATAGAGACATTGATCGGTTAGTGGGGCCCAGGTGGAGTCCTTCAGTAAGAGTTGTGTCAAGTACAACTCCAACGCGAGAAGTTTTTGTATTTTTTCCTTTTATATTTCCTTTTTATGAACAATAGGAGTCTGCCTGTGAGGCTCTGAAACGGACACAGTAAAGAAGCACCCTCTGGCAGGTTGGACTGCAAGTAGACTTATTCCCCTTAGATTATATTTGAACTTTTAGCAAGAATGTATCCTTTTGCTCGCTTTGTTCCCGAAGAGGAGCGACCTATAGCACCACGTCCTTTGCACCCATATATGCCTATGTTTTCTACTTGGAGTTTGCGTATCAAGATAGTGTTCATAACTATAATAGCTATATCACTAGTGACATGTTTAGGTGTGTTCATTTATTTAGAATGTCGTCACCCTGTGCACACCCTTATAACCTCTACTCCTGTTCCTGAAGAGCATCATTTCCATACTTACGCCCCGCATAAGGAAAGACATCGTCAGACATATGTAAAGAATGCTTTTATTGAAATGTTGCACCAGACCCATAGCTCGACTAATGCTACAAATTGCTGGGTCTGTGGCCTCCTCCCCTCGGTTATGCACAAGCATGACCTTTTTATTTCAATGCCCTTATCATATCTAGGCAGTTGCGAAGCCTGGTTTAAGTTACTGTCAATGATATATATGCACTATACTGTTGATGAGCACAGATTTTCAGAAAAGGATTATGAGATGATTTTAGCATATATAGAAGTACACCAGGGATTCACTCCGAATGAAGATGGTACAGATGGTACTCTAGACCCAACTGCTTGCATGAATGAGTATACTGAATATGCAAATGACACTTGGTTAAGGGATGAATTGTTGGATTTTATGTCTTTCAATTTCACTGAGTATTTTAAATATTTCCAGGAACGAAATGTATCAGATGATAAGGTCATTCCGGTCCCTGTATTGAATGCGTCATCTTCCTTCTGTATACATGGTACTGGTCACCTAGCAGTTGGGTTTAGTAAATGCAATTATACGTACAGATTACGAACATTCAGCAGCCCACCAATGCTTACTCCTCCGAATGTGTATTTTGTATGCGGGGAAAATGCATACACATGGCTCCCCAGAGGATGGTCAGGTAGATGCTATTTGTCTTTCCTATACCCACCAGTCTATATAGCCCCTTCTGACTATCATAAAACCCATTCACTGAACCGGCGGAGTTTAAGAAAGAGAGCTACTACTGGGGATGCTACTGATCAGACCGATACTCCTGCACAACACTTTGTGGACATAATGAAAGGAGTCCTGCCCATATGGGGACCCATTTTGACTAGTAAAGAAATCAGAAGATTATCTAGAGTAGTAGAGGGAGTAGTGAATATCACTGCAGGAATACTAACTAACATAACTGTGGAGCTTCAGGCGACCAGACTCGTAACTCTTCAAAACCTTATGGTTTTAGACGTTATCTTAGCTGATCGTGGAGGAGCATGCAGAGTGATTGGCAGTTCTTGCTGTGTGTATATACCTGACTCCGCCCCCTCTGTGCATTTAGCCATTCAAAAACTGCACCGCTTAGCATCTGAAATTCATACAGATACCGGTACCTGGTCCATTTCTAGCTGGTTCTGGGGCCTCTTTGCCACTTGGGGATGGAAATTACTCATGATCCTTTTGGGTATAGCAGGTTTCCTTTTCACCTGTTGTGTCTGCATACAATGTGGACCTGCCTGCTGTTCTTATTGCACTAATCGACTTCTTCTTGCCCTTCCCGAATCCAAACCAAACCCAGCAAAGATAGGCACTCGGTTAGTACAGAAGGAAATACACGACATGATGCAGATAGATGAAGGCATCTTTGAAGATTAAGTTGGTATGTTAGCTACATTATGCTAAAAGGGCCGTTCTGAAGGATAAAAATCATTTGTTCTGTTTATTCACACCATGTAAAGTTAGCACAATGTATCTATGACAGTATTCCAATCGCATAAACACCTATTGATATGTTCTAGAAGAAGTATATTTCTTTCGTTTCTCACTGCACGACAAAAAGGGCCGAAAACCATACTGTAGCCTTCTTGGTCTGTGATAGACCACGTTTCAGATCACATAGTTTCCTTTGCCTACCATCTTCATGATTTAGTTTGTACAAGCCCGAGACAGGTTAGGTGTATTTACGGCCGAGGCCCAAGGTCACATCTGCTGTAGGGAGTATCAAGCAAATTCCTTCAGGCCCTGGGACGAAAAGGGAGTCACCCTGCCGACCTCCTCTGTATAGATAGCAACCCTTTGTGTAAGGCTGAAACTTAACACTGTATGAGCTCATCCAGGAGCCCATGGACTAACTGGTATTTTTCCACTTGTATGGCTTTGTATGCTGAATCTGTTATGTATATAAGTGTGGTTTTGTCAAGGAGCCAGTAGTCTTCCTCGGCGCACCTGATGGGTGAGGATCGACGAGGCTCCTCTATGTAGAGTTTTGCTTTGGCCAATAAAACGTTTGAACCTTCTCCGTTGCCAACCGACTGTTATTTGGAAAGGCTATTGCGGGCCTTCGGTAAGTGTGGCCCTTGGGATTTTTGTTAAGTACTTCAGGCCCTTCCTTCATACTCATCAAGCTGTTGAGCCATCCTCACGTGTTGGCTCTGCAACTCGGCTACCTGAGTCTGGAGTTGAGCCGTGTCATCCTGCAGTGACTACGTGACTAGTTTGAGGACTTTAACTTTTTCGTCCATTTTCCGAAAGTCTGCTCGTAGTAGGGATACTTCAGTGGTGACAGAATCCAGGGATGACCTCACTCCACTGATGACTTCCAGCACGTCGCGTAGTGTAGGTTCTGACTGAGGTCTCGACTCTTTTTGTGACCCTTAGTCTTCTAGTCGCTGCGTTTCCTGGTCCTCCCCAGTCTTATTCCATGCAAATTTTGCGAGTTTGTCCTGTACACTCGCCTTTGGACCTCTTCCCGTCGCCATGGCTGTCCTCGTGGCCCAAGGGGCAGCAATAGATAGATAGGAAGTGCCAATCAGAGCACTCTAAACATCTGACTCACCTAGACTGTAGTGTCGCAAGCCCCCTGCCAGCTGTGCCTGGGACTGGTCCACAGGGATCCAGGTATCGCCTCAATATGTGTCTCACGTGGGTAGTTGTCTCGCATACCTAGGTGTCCACCAGACGTTTTATACAAGGGTGCCCGGGCCAGGACCTCTCCTTGTTTCAGCCGTCTACAGCTGTCAGGTCAGCAGGTCGCTATATCTCTCTATACCGCTGCCTCACTCTTCCTTAGGGCATCAGTAAGGGGTCGAATTCTCCACTCCGTCGCCTCTTATGTTTTGCCCGCTGTCTGCCTCTTCCCACTTTGCTGAATGAGGCCTTTTTGTAGCCTGCCACGAAGCCTCCCACCTCATTCAGAGGCCACAGGGGTGGGCCTCCTCCCCCCATGTCACATAGATCCGCTCCAGTCCGCTGGGGGGTAGGCGATGTACGATCTCAGCCCAGGCAGGAGCAGCGGCCGCTGTTAGGCCCCCCCCCCCCCCGCAGCCCACAATCCACAGTACCCCGGCGGAGCAAGCAGCAGCTTCATGCACACAGCGCCACCCCCGGGGCTTGGATCCCGCTGGCGGCGCCTCTCCACCGGTGTCAGCAGCCCGGCGCGGCCTATAGATCCATCAGTGTTGACTCAGGGGCATTGAGGAGTCCACCACCAGGCAGCGGTAAGCCCAGCCGCAGCGTCGATCCCTGCGAGGCCGAGTCCCACCTTTGGTCTTCGTCGCGATATGCTAGCTTCTCCCGCAGCAACACTCGGGCCGGGGCAGCCTCCGAGTCATCTGTACGTGAAGGCCTATACTCCGGGTCCTCCAGTAGCGGCGTCACCCGGCAGGGCCGAGACCACCCCTCCCGCGCGTCTCCTCTATTTCTTCGGGCAGGCTCCGATTGTCCCCGGCACCCAGTATGGCATCTGCAGTGTGGCCAAGGGGAGTCCTCACCGGTCAATTGCTGGCAGGATGCGCTAGAGACTCCGTAGTAGCTCCCCGGAGTCCGGATGCCGCCATGTGTTCCCACCGCCGAGCACTGCAGGTTTTACCAGGTACAGGTGACGTTGCTAATAAAGCCAATTATCTGCCAGCAGTGATCCCGGTGCCGGGAACCGTCTTTTTTTTCAAAATGCTACCGTTTTGGGGTAAGGATATTATCGGATGTTTTCCGGGAATGCGGAGCTCCGCTAGCCAAACGCCATTCGCTTCGGCTGCCAGCCACCAGATTTACTATTCTTGGTTCCAAACCAATGGACCTAGAAGATATATATTGGTATGGTACCTCTAAGTGAAGGTAAGTATTATAAGCCTCTATTCAGGATATTCTAGTGATATTTGTGTAGCATATATTTAGGAGTCGATTTCCCCACGATGCACCATACAAAGTTAGGCACTAAAACTAAGGGGCATATGCATCAACCAAACGAATACCGATTCCTTAATAGCGAAAAATAAGGAATCGCCATTAAGGAATCGGTAATTGGCATGCATCAACAGATTCGGTGAAATTTAGCGATTCCTTAAAAATCGCTAAATTTACCGATTCCTTAATAGCGGGGCACGCAAACGGCCTCACTAGCAAATAGCGAGTTCGGTAATACCGAATTGGCTAATAGCGAGTACGGTAATACCGAGTTAGCTATTACCGAATCGGTAATAGCGAAATCGCAAATTGCCGCGTCGCTCCGGGAACGTGCAGATGACATCACCAACCAGGAAATACTGCTGCCCCACCCACATAGCCTCGACAGAGGAGCAGACAGGAGCTGGGAAGAAGGACAGGCTGTGCAGAGTGAGGCCACACCGATTCTGCAAATCACATCAGACATCCATCATGTCGCAGGAAGTGCCATCCAGCGCAGAATCTGCACGCAAGCGCAAGAAGAAGTTTTCGGACAGGGAGCTGGAGTACCTCATCGAGGGAGTGTCCAGCAAACACGACCGCCTCTTTGGCAAGATGTCCCTCAAGGTGCCTGAGACAGAGAAGCGGCGCATCTGGCAGCGCATCCGTGAGAGGGTCAATGCGGTTGGCGTCACTACCCGCAGCATCGACGACCTTAAAAAACGGTGGTATGACCTGCGGAAGCGCGCCAAAGAGAGGATTGCTGAGAGGCTCCGGGAGGCTAGAAGGACTGGAGGCGGCACATCTACTGCACCATCCAACACAGCCCTGGAGGACCTTGTGGAAGGGACGATAGAACGGGAAGCCGTCGTGGGGGTGACCCAGATGGACACGTCCGGCGCAGCCACAAGTGCCCAAGGTAAGATGCATGCCTGTGCCACACCCAGCATAGCGTAAATCCATACCCATGCCCCCAGCCCAATCTCACTGTGTCTGCAGCTCTGGCACAGACAGCTCCACACATGACACTACTGCATCTTGGGAGTTGTAGTCTAGTCAGCCCAGTGTGCATGTACAGGCGTAAATCCAATGAGCATACACCACATAATTTGTACATGGCTGGAGACTGTTCATTTGTTGGACCACAGAGGGACATTAATGGGTACAACACTATTTAGGGGTAATCATCCCACTAATCATGCACTGTTTCACACACAGATGCATCACCTGGGGACTCTGACGACAGCGACCAGCTGATCATTTCGGAGACACCCGTGGAGTCAGACCAGGAGACAGCGCAGGATGCGCACGCATCGCCAACACCTGCCACCCCACCAGCACCACCTCCACCAGCGCCACAATCAACGGCACCAGCACCAGTGCCACAAGCTAAGGCACCAGCACCTGCGCCACTTGCCAAGGCACCAGCAAGAGCGCCACAAGCAACGGCACCAGCAAAACAGCCTGCAGCTAGTACAGCCACAATACCGCAGAGGCACAGGCACCAAGTTGCGCCCTTGCAGGAGATGGTAACACCCCCCCCGCAATTGGCACCCAGGCAGCGCACATCCACACCACCTGCTGCACCACCTGGAGGCTCAAGACACGCACGGCGTCACAGGGCCCGTCGCAGTTCCGTCTCCTCAGCAGACCAGGATGTCCCAACAACCTCTGCAATCGAGGAGAGGATGCTGCGTACACAGAGCCTGCAGGGACGACATGTGGCTAGCATTAGCTGCAATATCGTGCGCCTTGCGAGGGAGATGCGCGCCATGACTGCAGCTGTCACCGACATGGGCTCCGCGGTCAGGGACATGGGCACGGCGGTCAGGGACCAGACCACTGCGGTTGCTGATGGCAATGCTCAGCTCAGGGAGGAGGTACGTGAGCTCACCCGTGCCATCAGGGAGGGCCATGAGTCCCAGAGGAGGAGTAACCGGCAGCTAATGTTGCGTTCCGCTGCCGCTACCAAGGCCATACAACGGCACAGCAACAGCACCGCTGTGTTGGCACGCCGCACAGTCTCCCTGCAGGTGGACCTTGGGCACTTCTGCAGGGATGTGGCTAAGTCACTGGGACACATCACCACTGCTGTGGAACAACTTCAGAGCAGCACATGCAGTGCTGCAGCATTGGGAGGGGATGACACAAGTGAGGCTGCCTCCAGTGTCAGCAGCGTGTCACTGGCAGAGGCCAGCACCAGGCGCCGCAGTTCGCGTGCCTCCACGGGGACAGGCCGTGGTGAGGCATTGGATGCACCTGAGCGGAGGCTTGGTGTACGTGGCAAGCGCCACTAGACAGTTGGACATGCTGCAGGACCATGGTGGGGCAACCATGGCCATCCAATTATTGTGTTTGCACAGGCCTGACTTTAAGGCACCTTTTATTTACATGTATGCAATCGGAGCATGATTTACAATGCTAGTTCTGTTGCACAATCCTCAGTGCTACTGTGCATTAAACAGTTGCACCCAAAACCAACTTGTAATGTCTCATTTTACCCAGGGTCAAAAATGATTTTGCATTATGTATGTCCGCCTCCTATGGCCCTCTGCTGTGTTTGGGATGTGTGCCTGTCGTCGTTGGGCGGGTGGTTGGTCAGCCCGGTGGTCGTCATCCCTGTCCACCTCCATGGGTATCCCCCTTCTGGTGGCAATGTTGTGCAGCATTGCACATACAGCAATTATCCGACAGCATGTTTCTGGTTGGTATAGCATGGCGCCGCCAGTCTTGTGGAGGATACGGAAGCGGCTCTTGAGAATCCCAAAAGTCCGCTCTATCACATTCCTCGTGCTGATGTGTGCAGCGTTGTAGCGATGTTCCTGCGGGGTTGCTGGATTTAGGTATGGGGTGAGAATGTATTCCCGCAGGGCGTAAGCACTGTCACCTAGAAGATAGAAGCATAGACTTAGCATTGGTGATGTACATACATGTGTGGTGTTAGTGTGGGGAAGCGTATTTCTACGTACCCAGCAGGAGTCCCTCTCCAAATTCTCCATTGATTAGTCGCCTGTGCATTCCACTGTTGCGGAAGATGTATGAGTCGTGTGTGCTCCCTGGGAATTGTGCCACTAGGTCCGTTATGATGTTGTTGGCATCGCACACAACCTGCACGTTGATCGAGTGGTATGACTTGCGGTTCCGGAATAGGTACTCATTTGCTGACGGAGGACATATGGGGATATGCGTGCAGTCGATGCATCCAATCACATGTGGAAATTGTGCCACCTGGTAGAAAGCCTGTTTGGTGCGGTCCAACTGCTGTGGGGTTGTGGGGAAGCTGATGTGTGTGTGGAGCATTGTCAGCATGGCATCTAGGAATTTCTTGAAGAAGCGTGACAGTGCGCTTTGCGAAACACCTCCGGCCACCGCAATTACCCCCTGGAAACTCCCTGAGGCCAGTAGGTGCAGGCTGCATAGGACCTGAACGTGCGCAGGGATAGCATTTGTCCGGTGTGTCTGGTGCTGCAGTAATGGTTCCAGGTCTGCAATCAGGCGCATGATCATAGCGCGATTGAGGCGATACTTCTGGTACACCTCGTCCTCATTCTGGCCGAGCAAGGTTATGCGCAGTCTGAAAACTCGCTCCTGGACCCTTCTCCTGCGCTGTCCTGCTGCATTGATCCGCATCCTCCTTGCAAGCACGTAGAGGGCAGCCATTTTGTGGGAGCCAACAGGGTCTCCTGGGCCACATTTAAGGGTTTAGTGATTGCCTCAATCATTTGCACATGTTGGAAGGATTTAGCCTCATCTTTTTTTTTTTTTTGTAACTTTACCTCCAGGTTTTGATTCCCCTTATTTAGCTCTTGCAAAATAGCGATTTTTGGGATTTTCGTTATTAGCGAGTTTTGTTGCATTGGGGTGCGATTCGTTATTTGCTATTGGCACTTTCCGGGAGCTAATAGTGATTTCGGTAATTGCTAATTCGGTATATAGCGATTCGGTAAATTAGCATTTTGGGTATTAGCGATTCGGTATGTTCGAGGTTATTTATTTTGCGATTCGTTATTTGCTCAGGTTTTGGGTTGATGCATTGGGATTGGGTATTTTTCACGCAATACCGGGAGCTATTAACGATTCGGTATTTTACCGACTGGATTTTGGCTTGATGCATAAGGGTGTTAATTCCTATCAATTTGCGACTCTAGCACTGCATACCGTACTTCATCCTTTTCTCAGCACTATCATTTAAATGACAAACACTGGCATGTCCTACCACAGAAGGGTGGAAGGCTTAGAATGATATCAAGAATCTAATATTTTGCAGCGGAGAGCATTCATCTCACTGAGCTAACTTTGGGCCTAGCCGCCTGACATACCACAGCTAGTATTTTAATACCCATTCCAAGTTACAGTGGCTTTGTGCAGGCGTCTGACCCAGCAGAGTCAGGTACTATTTAGCCAGTATATCAAAAATGACTACATGTGAAACTTACAATATTGTAGAGTAGAACATCTAGAAGTCTGGAAGAATTTTGGTAAAGAAGGCGACATTGGCATTGAGTAGACCCCATGTTTAGATATGTATATCCAAGTCTTAGAAGGGGGCTCCCTCCTTTCACACCCTAAAGTCATGAAAATGTTCAAAAATAACCTCAACACGTGGAAACAGTTGTTACTTGCAGTTCTCCATAAAATCGTGCTTAGCTTACAAATATACTTAAAAAACATGTTTGCCACACTGAACTGTTGACAAACTTTATACAAAGTTGTGGGTTAGAATCAAGTAAGAATTTTTTTATTCTTTTTATTGAATAAGAAAAACAAACTTATGACAGTGTATAATGAAGTGACATCGTGCATCAGTACTTTAACCATAACCAATTTGTCAGTACATTCCAACATTACCATTACATTGCATATCGTCAAGTTACATTATGACCAATAATTTTACGGAGTTATACCTTCCTGTATAGAGGGACCAAGAAACGGTACACATAGCATTCCCCTCGCTTTGTTCCAGCCCCCTCAGATCTTGGTCCATTTTCGGGGGCAATCCCTCCCTTCATTGATCACCCTCTCCGTCTGCATACACCAGTCCATGTCTGCTTCCCAATCCCGGAGTTTAAGTCTTGTGTCTCCCTTCCTAGCTCTAGCTATGTTACGTTTTGCAACTACATTTCCAAGGGAAACCCAGGTCCGTTCTTTGTCCATCAAGTCTGTTGCATCCCACATGTTAAGAAGGCAGAGTCGGGGGTGACTTCCATACTTTCCTGCAGAACTCCCACATTTTGGAGGTTATTTTCTTCCAATACAGCTGTATAGTCGGGCATTCCCACCACTGATGAAGGTACGTGCCCACTTGGCCACAACCCCTGGGACATTATGGGGAGCTTGAAATGCCCATCTTGCCCAACACAACACCAGTATAATAAACTCTAAGGAGGAGCTTAAGTTGGATTAGTTTAAATCTAGAACGCATTGCGACCTCCCGAGGGGAGGCTAGCGCTTCCTGCCACTCCTCGTCATCTAGGTCTTCCACGTCTTCCACCCACTTAGAACGGATCTTCACCAAGGCGTCTGGGGAATTATTTAAAATCTTTCTATAGGTCAGGGAGATTAATTTATCTTTCAGATAATTATCAAGGAGTCTGTCCTCCAATGACGAGGCTGCTGGGAGATCCGTGCCCTTGGGCACTGCTTTATACAGCGCATTACAAACTTGAAGCTATCTGTAGGTTTCCCTGGGATTTAGATCATAGTCTCTTTGAAGGTCAGTAAAGGGGATCACTTTACCTCTCACCCATTAGTCGCCTACTGTTGAGAGCCCAATGAGGTCCCACTTACGAAATCCTGGGCTGTGCGCCGAGTCTCAATCGGTCATACTCAAAGAGGGGGATTGCTAGGGTAATCTTGTTTTTCCAACCCAAGGCGGAGGTGGGGGCGTACCACAAACCAACCGTGGTTGCAGTTGGTGTATATACCGGGCCATATCTCCGCCCTCCATATAGTGCCCATTGGTAGGAGCCGGCAATCATATTGTACCTATCCATTCTATAAGCAGGTTCAGTTACTGGCCAATGTACCCAGTGGTTGGTGACCGCTAATTGGGAAGCCCAGTAGTAGCTCTTGAGTGCCGAGAGAGCAATGCCACCATCGTACCAGCTCTTCGTGAGCTTCATCAGGGAGATAAGGGGAATTCCGTTGTTCCAAAGAAGGGACCTGACCTCTGACTCTACAGACTGAAAATATTTGGGTGGGATAGGGAAGGGCGTATTTTGTAATGCGTAAACAAACCAATTTTATATAAGGCTGCCCTGCCCAATAACATGAGTGGCAGTGTCTTCCAGTGTTGTACGTCGGTCTGTAGACGGCGCAGCGGCGGGGCCAAATTATTATCATAAAAGGCCACTGGGTCAGTCTTAACATAAATCCCCAAATAGCCAAATCCTTCCGTGACAATTCCAGCACCGCAGTGTACGGGTAACCTATGATCCTCCCCAGAGAGAATACATATGAGGGATTTATCCCAGTTTATTGTATAACCGGAATATTTCTGAAACAGGGTGAATATATGGAGTATTCTGTGTATGGCAAAATAGGGCCTGGCTAGATACAGTAAAATATCATCTGTATAGAGGGAGATTCTGTCCTCCCAGTCCATTGTCCAGTTTAAGCCTCTAAAGAGGGGGTACCCCCTGACACAAATTGCCAACGGTTTGAGAACCAAAGCAAATATCAGCGGGGAGAGTGGACATCCCTGCCGTGTCCCTCTATGCAAGGTGCAGGTTGCAGAATGGCCCCCATTCACCGTCACTCTCACCAGGGGCTCCGAATACAGGAGCCGCACTCATGACAAAAACTTCGGGCCAAATCCGTACCGTTCTAACGCCCCAAAAAGGTAAGGCCATTCTATCAGATCAAACACCATTTTGGCATCTAGGAACATGATTACTGCATCTTCTTGTATAGTCCTAACCCTGCCTAAGACCCCATGAAGCATTCGCAGATTGAGCGCTGTGTTTCTGCCCGGGCTGGATCAGTTTAGGAAGCATGGGCAACTATCGTGTGGCCAAGATTTTTTCCAATATTTTCACCTCTGGATTCAATAACGGTATCGGCCGGTAGGAACCACACCGTTCCGGAGGTTTACCCTATTTGTGAATCGCAACCACATTCACCAATCTTTGTGTTTCAGGGAGGATACCCTCAACCACACTTTCCTCCTACATATCTATTAAATGTGGGGCTACGGTAGATGCATTTATTTTAAATAGTTCAATCGGAAGACCACACGGTCCCATCGCCTTTCCCGATTGCAAGGCACCAAGTGCCTTGGTGACCTCGTCTTTGGTCAAGTTAAGCTCAAGCTCCTCCCTCTCCACGTCATTCAACTCAGGGTGTCCAAGGGTAGCTACCTAGCCGCCATGAAGATACACATGCAGATTTGTATATTACTTTGAAGTGTTCTGCAAAGACCCCCACAATACTGTTTCTGTCCTCAAGTCGGTCCCCACCCTCCGTCACAATCTCAAATACCCACCTAGAGGCCAGCTCCCGCCTGTCCAGCCAAGCTAGAAGCTTGCTCGCTTTATCCCCTATCTCATAAATCCGACACTGCGTGGCCCGGTAGTGAGCCTTAGCCGCCTCTACGGCGATATCTCTATATTCCTTCTGCTTAACGAGTAATTTCTGTTTGAGTTCAGGGGATACTGAGTTCACTTGTTCTTCCTCCAATTGGGCTATTTCACCTTCTAGGGTAAGCAGTTGCTTTTGCTTTCCTTTCTTATCCAGAAACGATGGATACCCCCGTCCCCTAATCACTGTTTTATATGCCTCCCACAACGTGGAGGCTGAGTCCACTGAGCTCACGTTTTCTTTAAAGTAATTTTCTGTCATCTCAATTAGCCCTACCCGAATCGTAGGGAGATGCAAATACCAGGGATTAAGTGCCATCTCACGTCTATTGTCCGGGGGAGAATCTCCATATGTAACTACAACTGGTTAATGATCAGAGATGCCCCTAGGGAGGTGTCCCACCTCTCTAAACAGTGAGAGCTGATCCGCTCTACAAAATACATAACCTATACGAGATAAACTCCCGTGCACACCCGAATGAAAGGTGTATTGGAGGGAGGACAGGTTGTATGCTCTCCAAACATCCAACAACCCCATGGCTGTTAAAAAGTCTCCTAGCGCTCTCCCAGCCGGTTCCTCCAGCTTTGATGGTCGTCTGTCAACGTCCCTATTCAATTCAGCATTACAGTCACCCCCAAGTAGCGACTCCCCTTCTGGCAAATTGATCAGATGTGCTCCAAGATCAATCAAGGTAGGAAGGTGAAGCCGGGGTGGGATGTACAGTGAAGTAATATTAAGTACTCTGCCCTCCCATGTGCCAGTCAGCATCACGTATCTGCCCAGCTGATCGCGTATCACGGATTGGACCTGAAAGGGAAAGGAATACGTAGAAGAATCCCCACCCCTCTAGAACCTTTAGTGTATCCCGCATGCACCACCAACTTACCCCTATCTATTTAGAGCGCAGTATGAGGAACCTTGGATGTGGGTTTCCTGCAATAACATGAAACGAGTTTTGGAATGCACACCTATTAATTCAGAATTTATCCTAAGTTTAACATCGTACTCTTAACATGCGTGCGTTAAACTGGAAACGTGTCTGCCCCGACACTATTAGTTAGAACAACAAGGGGTGGAGCAATTTCGCGCCACATCCAGTCGTACTGCTATATCGCGTGTCTTCAGCGCATATTGAAATGTTCAACAATCCTCCTCAAAATTTATCTGTGTAATCCAATATTTCACTTTGTCTTCTACTCATGTTTAATCCACTTGCTGGGGTTTCATGCCATTTTCCAAAACTTCTCATGTTTCAGTTGTGCCCATCCGGCCCTCTTACAAAAAACACGTACTGATGCATGATTCGTTCCAAGACAGTGTTTAATAAAAGCCCAATGCATTTCAGGCTACTGGAGCCCTTCTTCAGGGGTCACAAAAAATCTAAATGACAATAACAACATTGATCATTGGTAGAATTAATCAACTTATTAAAAACCTAATCAATTATTCCCTTTTACTAGCAGCAAAATTCAAATCAAACCCACACCAACGTGATATTAACATTGTGTGTAATCCTTCCTCTCCGCTAATCAGTTTGATACAAAGGTTCCCACCATTTTACTAGCGTTCCTTTAGCTTTTTTAGATGAACCCCTTTCTTCACTTATACCCTCCATCTTTCTCTCTCTCCATTCACCGTCAAATAACAATGTCCCTCAGCCTCGTGTCTGCTCGCACTAATGTACTGACTACCCCTACCACTTGCTCCTTGTAGGAGGGGTGTGGGACTGTTGGAGGAGGGACACTGCTGCCGTCAGGGAGGAGGCCATGGACTGATTGGTCGTCTGTAGGGCAGACATGCCTGAGGAAATGCCCTCCATGAACCACACCAGTTGCGTCAACAGACTTGTGTGTGCATGGAGGACCTTCAGCATCGACGTCTGCCCTACATGGATCTGTCTAAGTAAGTCCATAGAATTCTCACTCAGGGTAGCAGGGGACACAGGGGTAGGGGGTGCGGTGCCTGGCACAAAGGAGACATGCTCCCGAACACGGGAGCCTACAGGGACCTCTGGGATGGGAGCCGATGGGAGGGTGGTGATGGTGGTGGTGGGGGCGGTGGTGGGGACAGCCTCACTAGCTGGGGCTTGGTGGCTGCTGACACCCGCCTCCACAAGGGAGTCATCCTCAAAGCTGCTGTGGTCCTCAGCTGGGGCGGATGGTGCTGACGACTCCTCTGTGTGGCTCCACTGTGTGCCACTGGGTCCCCCCGACTCCTCTCTTTCTGTCCCTGTCAGGCTCTGTGGCTCCTCCTGGTCCGTGGAGCTGTCCCCTCCTGTGGCAGTGGATGTATCTGGATAGGAATAGGAAGTAAGAGAACAACATCTGTCACCTGCACTGACTGCACACACCACAGTGAGTACATCACATCACAGGGCAAGCCCTGGCATCATCAGCTGAACACAGCTCAAAGTGCCAACACTGTTTAGAATAAGCCAATTGTCATTCTCAACATCAACCTTGCCACACATATCCCTCCTTGACTTGCACACATATGTCTGTTGCATGTTGGATGCAAATACCCCAATGGCCTGACATGCACCACCCACACATTAGTTGTACATGCAAGTGAACATGTAGGAGTATGTCACTATACACACAGCACATCTCTTGCTACTGACTCAGTACAGGTGTCCGGATGAAGGAATGGGCAGAGACTCATTTCACATGCTTGTGATGCATGCCAGCAACACACACTATGATGTTCCCATGTCCTGATGGGCAATGCCACAATGGGGTGCATGGTGCATACTTGAACACAATGCAGGATCACTCATAGCAAGTTAAATGCCATGGCACTGGCATGCCTGGAAAGTCAGTCAACACTGTCTCCTGTCACAGGATCAGGGCATCCAGACATCAACAGTATGCACTGTCTCACAATGAGAGCTCAGGGGTAAAGCTAACTCTGCAGATGACCGGTGCGCTTGCCCATCCCCTGCAAACAACATATCCAGGACCCAGAAGACCCCACATCATGCAAATCCGACATATGAGTCTCTGCAAACACAACTCCCTGTACATTAACACATCACAGTCTGCTATGCATGTAACCCAGCTGCCTGAAGGACACCGTTGCATACACCATTGTGTGCTGTCAGATGCTCACACACCTATATGTCACACAGGTCTTGTCTCTCACAGTCACATCTCAGATGTCCTGCTGACCCTCTGAATCATGGACACCCCAGTTATACGTAACAACAAGCCACACCATAATGACACAGAGGCAGACACCTGAAGGCACATGTCACTAAGCACAACCTGTAATTTGATACACAGCAGTGGGATTACAGAGTGTTTCTAAATGCCCTTGAGGAGGCATGACTACCCAGGTCTACATGAAACTGTGTTTTGCCCTGGACAGTAGTCAGGTGGCTAAGCAAGTGTGACATACTTGATATACATACTCCTGAGGCCCCAAAATTGGAGTCCCATGCTGCATGGGTTTGTTTGGAATACCCCAGCCACATGTGGCGAGTCAGACCAGCAATTGGAACACATCTGAAGGGCACACACAGATCACATCTATGTCAGATCTCATGCATTGGGCAAACAATTGAACCACCCATGAAACACACAACAGAGTCACGGGAACAGATGCTGTCCGGTAGCTGAAGCATAGCTGACTGCAGGGATACAGTGTCCTAGTGACACAAGCAACAGACTGTAGGGGCCACACCTGTGGAACAGATGAGGAGGGTGCATCACACAATTGAGGGACTTGAGTATTGGACTACAAGACCTATGTAATGTGGAAGTGTGACCAGGCCAAAAGACTGCAATTAGCATGTCAGACATAGTACACAGATTAGGCATGGACTTACCCCCTTCCTGCTGCTGTCTGGCCTTCAGCTGCCTATCCAGGTCTGGGAAGACCACCGCCAGGATCCGTAGCATGTGGGGGGTCAGGGTCCGGTGTCCGCCCCTCCTGCGCGGAGGTGACAGCTTCAGCTGGACTCTAGCTATCCTCCGGGAGGGCCATCCAGCCTTATATCTGTGCTGCAGAGGCAGAATCTGTACCATGTGTCCCAAGTAATAGGTCCAACACGGTTGCATTCTATGAATCTGGGCAATCTATGGAAATGTACGACTCGTACATGCCTTCCGCATCGTTCAAATCTTCACCTTCATGAAACACTTGAAATTGCAACATTGTTGTAGGCATCCAACTGAATTTCCAGCGCACAACTCGAACAAGTTTTGAATCCGCATCCGTTTCCATGACAGTCCAGAGCCAATGGGTGCGCCCAGCTCGGTCAACTGACTGTACAACGCGTATTTTGAAAATACACACACACCCGTCTCCATACGATTCAATGGCCAAGGCGTACGCCTGTCTCGGACCATGCCTGCCCGACGCGTATGCATGATAGTCACCCGCGTCGGACCTCATTGCAGTCAATGGCAAAGCGTACGCACGGCTCGGTCCTGAACCGTGCAATCCGTACACATTGTCACCCGCGGCGGACCTCATTGAAGTCAATGGCAAAGCGTACGCACGGCTCGGTCATGAACCATGCAATGCGTACGCATTGTCACCCGTTTCGGACCTCATTGCAGTCAATGGCAAAGCGTACACACGGCTCGGTCATGAACCATGCAATGCGTACGCATTGTCACTCGCGTCGGACCTCATTGGTGTGACTATTCGACGGATTCAACACACAATTAATTGCCAGGGGCACCTGTGCACACCTACCACACTACAGCATTGGCCACACAGTGTCCCATGGCATGTAAGGCTGCATTCCCTGGGTGTTTGGGGGGGTCCACATTTGGTTTGTTGGGTGGCACTTTTGTGCAGCCACTCCCAGGCTGTGCACGTGTACATGGAGGCAGAATCCTTTGTGTGTCGTGCACATTACCACTGTGATGTGCAAATGTACAGTAATTGGCATGAGTCACGGACACAGTTTCATATTGGATAAGTTTGGGCCATGTCACATACACCCTGAGTCGTCCTGGGGGTGATGACGTATACGTCACAGTGAGACCTGTAGCCACAATATTGATGTGCACCCACAGTCTGTGTGCATGTTGTGTCTCAGATGTGTCTGATCAAATGTGCCCAATGGGTGACAGTCTCCACATCCATGTGGTATATGCATCAACCTTGATGGTGTATGTGTGTCTAAGAGATGTACATGTAGGGCCTGCAGGGACAACTTTGGCCACTACCTGTGGGACTCACGCTTGCCTTGTGGTGTGTACGTGATACGCTATGTCCATGCCAGTGTCGATGTGGCAATACAGGGACCCTGGGTTTCTGCATGGCAAAGATCTGTGATGCCTGGGAGACATCAGGCCTCACTTGTCACTGTGGTGTGTGTTTGTAACGTCACAGCAGTACATAGGTCGGGTGACACAGCCAGATGATTGGCCATTGCACTACATGGGACTCATGTGGACATGTGGAATTGAGATGTGAGGTGATGGTCATGTAGGTGACATATGTGTCCATGCCCAACAGCACACACCTCAGTATATTGTGTAATGTCATGATCTATCATGTGATATTGAGCCTGGTCATGGTCACATGGGTGGATGAACCGACAATCTTCCTTTGTTCATCTCTGTTCTGCAGGGCACCAGCTTTCCATCGACCGTTCCCAGACCTTGAAACCATGCAGGAACGTGACTGCATCCGACGGTACCGCTTCACCAGGCCACTGATTGAGGAGTTGGCGGAGCAGTTGGCGTCACATCTGCTACCTGGCCGGACATACCCTACAGCACTGACCCCAGAGGTGAAGGTGATGGCAGCCCTGCACTTCTTTTCTACTGGTACCTTCCAGTACACTGTGGCTACTGCTGGTGGGATGTCGCAAACTATGTTTAGTCGGGTGCTGTGCGAAGTCTTGGAGGGGATGATGCATTTCCTAGACCTGTACATCATGTTCCCGAGCCCAGCTGAACTCCCGGAAATAAAGGATGCCTTTTATACACTGGGGAGGATGCCGAACGTCATCGGATCTATTGATGGGACACATGTGGCCCTGATACCACCACAGGCACATGAGGAGACATACCGGAACAGGAAACATTTCCACTCAATCAATGCTCTGGTGGTTGTCTTGCAGACATGTCTATCACACATGTGTGTGCACGGTTCCCTGGTTCGGCGTACGATACCTACATAATGAGGAGTAGTCGCATTGCAACGCTGATGTCACAGATGCCAGCTCAGCATGCCTGGCTTGTCGGTGTATACTGACTGTTTATCATTGTGTGTGTTTGTCAATGTTGTATTCCGCACTCCTACAAACCTCAGCTACTTGTTCATTTTTGTGTGTATAGGTGACTCCGGATACCCCAACATGCCATGGTTGCTGACACCCCTCAGGAACCGTGTGACACCAGCCGAGATACGCTACAATGAGGCACATGGTCGGAGCAGGGGAGTGATTGAGCGGGCATTCGGCCTCCTGAAAAGCCGCTTTCGCTGCCTGGACAAGACCGGAGGGGCCCTCCCATATGAACCTGCAAAGGTGTGCAAAATAATCCTTGTATGCTGCGTGCTCCACAACATGGCAGTGCGGAAGAAGGTGCCTCTCATCCAAGATGACGATGACGATGACCAACCTCCGGCACCTGTAGAGGATCCCGGCCTGGGCCAAGATGCCAGTGATGATGAGGATGAGGGTGACGTCTGCTCCCAGCTCATCAACAACTTCTTCACCTGAATGTGAGTTTCCAGGGTTGTTATGTCAATGTATGGAGTTAGCTTGTAATGTGTTGTGGCTGGTCTGTTGCTGTCTGAGTGTGTCTGTGTGCCACTTGACTGGATGCGTGCAGTGATGTGTCCATTCAGGTGGTGTGTACTCCACAATAAGGTAGTACTGCTAACTTGTTTTTGTGTAGGTTTATTGTGACATGTTTGGTGCATGTGTATTGCATTTCTCTCCTGTTTGACTGTGTCTTGTGTCTGTTCTTCACAGGGTAATTTCCTGTTGTTTGTTCAACACTGACCCCCAACACCCAGAATTCGACACCAGTATGGGAATAGTCAATTGACATCAAGTGATGTGCCACACACCCCTGGACTACAATTCTCAGACACTCTGTGACCGTGTGTCCACCATAACGTACAATTGCCTTGCAACTATTGTGGAATAAACATGTTGCTGATGTGTAATGAACCTGTGCTATGCTTTGTTAGGTGCGTTGTCTGTCTTCCCACATCTGACTGACATTTGCTTACCTCATCTGTGGACTTGTTACCACTGACTGTGGATAGGTGTTGTGGTTGTGCATACCTATGTGTTTCAGGTCACCATCATTGTGTGTGATGAGTAACATGGCCATGGTGAGTAT
The DNA here is from genome assembly GCF_964204655.1 of Triturus cristatus. Lineage (NCBI taxonomy): Eukaryota > Metazoa > Chordata > Amphibia > Caudata > Salamandridae > Triturus > Triturus cristatus. The sequence continues at coordinate 668,813,890 of NC_140590.1, forward strand.
GTGTTGTGTTGCCATAGTGGTGTGTCTCCCTCACATGTGTCACGTCACCATGACTCACCTGACGTTGGTCACATTGTTGCAGTATTTGGCATGCACTGTGTTGTGTAGCAGATCGACATCTCCATGACACATGACAATTTGGAATCACAACAGAGGCAAGTATGGTGTACTGGTGAGTTTATTTTCGAACAGGTGTGTGGAAAGTGCACAGAATGGTGGGTGCTGTACATTGTTTTTGGAATCCAAAGGTCACATTAGAGTTGGAAGTGCTGGTAGATGAAATGTCCAGAGTGAAGTCCACAGTCATCTGCTACATTGGCCCAACATGAACCCTCCATGTCATGTGGGCGAGTTGTGTGCGATTGGACAAGGTGAACGGGTTGCGCACATAGAACATTGTCCAGAACAGGTTTAGAGGCCCTGGGGGATGTGCTGGGACATCTGCCTCTCACATGTCCTTCTTCAGACGACCCCTCTTCTTCCTGGGGGGAGGATCCTCAGGTGCATGCCTCTGTGGTACAGGGGACTCTCCGCCAGAGTCCTCCTCCCTCCCTGTGGCGCTGGCAGATGGTGTTGCAACAGATGTTGTAGCCACACAGGGAGGTGTGGACAGGTTTGTGTTGATCTGGCGGAGGCATTGGAGTATGTCACGATGCACCGCAGGAAGGGCATCTCACTTGGCCTCCATGTGGGCATAGTGGGCAGCCTGCTCCTCTTGCATGTCCTTGAGGATCCTCACTACCTGGCCAAATCCTCCGGTGCTATCCTGGTACGCATCTATGATGCGTGCCAGTTGGGGGTCATCATGCAGTCCAGACCCCTCTGCAAGGCGCGCCCTCTGCCTCCCACCCCTCCCAGCACCCCTATCCACACGGGCAGGACCAGCGGCAGGACGCACAGGTGACACTGGCACCCCTTGGGTGGTGTTGCTGGTGGTGTTTGCTGTAGCTTCCGGGGGGTCCTATGTCCCTGTGCTGTGGGTGTTCAGTGGCCTTGGTCTGTCCGTGTTGGCGGGGGTGCCCTGTCGGTGTCCAGATGCTGGGGGGGTGGGTACAGGGGGTGCAGATGTTGATGCTGCTGGTGCTGCATGATGACTCACACCGGAGGGGCCAGGTTGGTCGTCGTCATCTGAAGAAGACAGAGACAGAGTCAAACCAGAGAGCTCAGTGTCCACTAGAGTCTGGGCCTGGGAATCCTCTTCATTTGGTGCTGGGTCCCCAGCACCACCTGTGTTTGGAAGAGAAACACAATGTGAGGTATGTTTCTACAGGCATCAATGGTTCACAAACATGACATTTTCTACTGTACGAACAGATGCCTGCCTGTACACTGCTTTTTTCCAGGTTGTCACGGACAGAGTTTGAGATTGTTGTTGCCCATTTCCCAGCAGGGCCTTGTGCTCCCCACAACAGTGCCCAGTGTCAGACATCTTGTCAGTCCCTTCCCACTCCCTGTGAGGCAAGCATGGTTTAGTGTATGCTTGCTGGGCCATGTGGGTGAGTGTAGATTGTCTGTGACTGTGACTCCCATCATGCTCTTGGCTACACCCCCCTTCCCAGCATGCCCATACTTCCTCCCTCTTGACTCTGCTTTCCTGTGAGGGGGTGTGACAGCAATGGCAAGGTGGCTGACTGTGAAGTCCTGGTGTTTGTTATTGCCCTTTTCCCAGCAGGGCCTTGTGCTCCCCACAACAGAGCCCAGTGTCAGACATCTTGTCAGTCTCTACCCACTCCCTGTGAGGCGAGCATGGTTCAGTGTATGCTTGCTGGGCCATGTGGGTGGGTGTAGATTGTCTGTAACTGCGACTCCCATCATGCTCTTGGCTACACCCCCCTTCCCAACATGCCTTTACTTCCACCCTCTTGAATCTGCTTCCCTGTGAGGGGGTGTGACAGCAATTGCAAGATGGCTGACTGTGAAATCCTGGTGTTTGTTTGGCTACAAGTCCAAAGAGAGCCCCTGTGCTTCACACAGCTGCACCCAGTATGGGGTGTCTTTTGATGATGTTTCACAGAGGTGTGAGTCAATGCATTCTACCCGGTGAGTTGTGTGGAGTGTGTGTTGAGGGGGGTGTGTGTCTCCAAATGCTAGTAAGTATGGTGAGAGTTGTCAGTCCTCCTTCCCACCCGGCCAAACATCCCACTATGAAACGTGCTTCCATTGTAGGGCATGCAAGTTGTCTTTCAGGATGGCAGTCAGTGGTGTTCTGCTTCTGATTTGCGCACATGCCCTAGCAAGGCCTTTTGCTCCCCACAGCAGGACACAGTGTCAGCCATCTTGTCAGTCATTTTCCACTCCCTGTGATGGGGGCATGTTTCAGGGAGGTCTTGATGGGCCAATTTTGAGGGGGAGCATTATCTGTGACTACAAACCCCATCATGCTTTTGGATACACTCACTTCACCTGCATCCCCACAATTCCTTCCTGTCAGTCAGCTGCACTGTGAGGTAGTGTGTTTGTGGTGGCAAACTTTCTGGCAGTGTCTATTTAGCATTGTGCCTCTGCCTTGCTCTATTTGTTTGTAGGTTGGTGCATGTAATGACACAGTTCCAAGTCACTATGAGATGGCAGGTACTGTGTTTTTCTGACTGGCATACACATCTTGGGTTGATTATCTATTGGTTAGTGTAGCTTTGCTTGCAGTGCATGGTTTCACTGTCCCCTAGCCACACAATATTGTGTATGTTGTTTGTGTACTTACCAGGCTCTGGTATGTCTGTTAGCCCATGGACGCTCTCTGGTGGTAGGATGTCCCGCACCTTCTCCTCCCAGGTCCTGAAGTAGACTGGTTTGGCAGGAGGACCACCGCCGGTGCACTGACTTCGAGCGTGATCTTTTACGATGAGTTTCTTGACCCTCCTGCGCACGTCATACCACCTGTTCTGGTTATCGTCCTTTGTGCGACTTGCTGGTGCTTGTGTGTTCACCTTGTCCACAATCCTCGCCCACATCTTTGTTTTCTGTGACATGGGGGTCCTTTGGACCAATGTACCAAACAAATGTGCCTCTACTCTGATGATCTCGTCTACCAGCACTTCTAACTCACTATCTGTGAACATTGGATTCTTCTTTGGGGGCATGGTGATGGGTGGTGGTGGTGATGGATGTGTGTGTGAGGGTGCAAGTGAGGGTGGGTTGGTGTTGGTTTTGATGGCTGTATGTGTGTGTGATGTTGGATGAGTTACTGATGGTGTGTGAGTTGTGTGATGGGTGAGTTGTGAGTGTGTCTGTGGTTGCTGTGTAATGGTGTTTGCTGCTGGCTGTGTCTCCTGTTTGCAAGGGATGATGGTAGTGATTGTAGTCCTTTATATATTTGGAGTTGAGGGTGTGTCTTTGTCCCAGATTTTTTTTGTTTGTTTGGTCCTTTTTTAGTCTTTTTTCCTTTGGGTTTTGAAGGCATGAAGGAGACGTTCATCTGACGGATACGGTCTCTGATGTTGTCTCGTGCGGGCTTCTCCGCCTCGTTCACGCTGCCTATCTTCTGTGTTTCCATCGCGTCGGTCGCGAAGGTCTCTATTGCTTGTGGACCCGGTTTTCTGTGCGTGTCGGTCGTGCGGCTTGGTCTCCGTGCGAGTCGGTCTGAGTTTCCACGCATTGCATCATACTGCGTGGATCAGACATCGCGGGTATGGGTTGGTCGGGTTCATTCCGGGTTCTTGTCGGTCGGTGAAATTCGCATTGGTTTTACGGGCAGATCACTATTTTCCCTACGGCTCGGTCGTACGGCTTGTATTCCGTACGTGTCGGTTGTAATTCACACGCGTTGCATCGTACTGCATGGGTCGTAGGGCGCTGGTCCGTGTCGGTCGGTATCCGGTCCGGGTCCGTGTCGGTAGGTACATTTGCGGCCGGAATCGGCCCCTCAATGTTAATATCACGTTGGTGTGGGTTTGATTTGGATTTCGCTGCTAGTAGAAGGGAATAATTGATTAGGTTTTTAATAAGTTGATTAATTCTTCCAATGATCAATGTTGTTATTGTCATTTTGATTTTTAGTGGCCCCTGAAGAAGGGCTCCAGTAGCCTGAAATGCATTGAGTTTTTATTAAACTCTGTCTTGAACGAATCATGCATCAGTACATGTTTTTTGTAAGAGGTCCGAATGGGCACAACTGAAACATGAGAAGTTTTGGTAAATGGCATGAAACCCCTGCAAGTGGATAAAACATGAGTAGAAAACAAAGTGAAATATTGGATTACACAGATCAATTTTGAGGAGGATTGTTGAACATTTCAATATGCGCTGATGACGTGCGATGTAGCAGTGCGACTGGATGTAGCACGAAATTGCTCCACCCCTTGTTGTCTCCTGCAATAACACCACATCAGGGGCCTATCTCTTTAAGTATTGCAGGACAATTCCCCTCTTTATTCTATCCCCTAGCCCATTGACATTCCACGAAAGCAGTTTAAGTTGGCTGAGTCGTGAGGGTAGAAGTAATCATTTTGAGTAAAATAATCACAACTCAAGCAATCGAACGTAGGATTTTAAGAAACATCTAGGCTGAACTTCACCCCAAACACATCTTACTACTGCATTCAAAATGTGTGTACATACATCCCCGTGCATAGGAAAGAATAGGAATATTAAAAGTTAGGACCTTGACTGTTTCAAATCATGTAAAGAAAATAGAAATGCATTATTTAAAAGTGCACAGTAGTAGAGAGCTGCTTCGCCGAGGGGTTCTGCAAATGCTACTATGCCCGAGGAAAGCAAAACGAACAAATGATGGACGATTGACAAATGCAAAAGGAACAAATGATGGATGTAAAGCAAAAGAAACAAATGATGGATGGCATTCCATCCATGAATTGTTCCTTATGCTTTCGTCACCTAAAGTGGGAAGGGTATGTCCAGACATGGCTCCCGGGCTCACTGCGCAACTGGATTCAAGCTAGCCTGGCTTAGGATTGGTGATGCCGAAACCGTTCCCAGGATGCTTGTTACTAGTCCAGGGAGGACCTGGCTTGGCAGTTTGGGCTGGACTTTTCCCTTGAGGAACAGTGTCAAGACTGATATGCATATGGTGACCTGACCTCGGGTCACTCCCCATGCCGCACGGCTCCTCCTGGTGCCCGTGTCTGCCCTACTGCTGCTGCTGCCGCCTAGGGTTTGCCGCTGGTGTGCCCCTGGTACCTGTTTTCGCGCTACTGTATTGTTGCTCTGTATTTTTCTCCCCCTTCTGGCTGTTATTCTTTTTTTTCCTGCTCTTCCAATTGCCGTTCCTGTACCCTCGCCCTCTGTGCCCCCCTCCCGCTCCCCGCCGCTGCTCCCCGCGACCCCGCCCCCTTTTTCCTTCTGTATCCTGTGCCCTCTCCCATTGGCCGCCCCGTTCCCGCCTCCCAGCTGCTCCTCCCTCCCACTTCGCCTCTTATGTAGGGCGCCGCATGGAAGTGCAGCGGACGTGCGGAGCGGGCGCGCCGCCGGCACACCGCCGGCACGCCAAAGGCAAGCCCAGCAGCGCCCATCCGCGCCTGGACCGCGCCCAGTGTCAGGACCCCTGGCCCTCGCCAAAGAGCCAACCCACCCGACGGAGATACGACGCCGCCGCCCTCCCTGCACTCAACACCGACCGACAGCCAGCCTGCTACCAAGCTCCCCCGAAACGCACCCATGGAACCTTCACCTGTCACGCCTGCAAGTTCACCTGCCTCCGGACCTGCACCGAGCCCGCCAGAACAGGCGCCAACAACAACCACCTCAAGTGCATCCTGCTCAACACCCGCTCCGTCCACAAGCACGCCGTCGAACTCTGGGACCTCCTCGACACAACAGCGCCAGATGTCGCCTTCCTCACGGAAACCTGGATGAACGCCTCCTCATCCCCCGACATAGCCATAGCCATCCCGGACGGCTATAAGATCACCCGGTGGGACCGCGTCAACCAAGCCGGAGGGGGCATCGCCATTGTCTACAGAAACACCATCCGCATCACGACCAACACCGACGACACCCTCACCACCGCCGAGCTCCTTCACTTCCAGATACACACCGACCCCAAGACCACCCTCAGAGGGACTCTCATCTACAGACCCCCGGGACCACGCACACAATTCAGCGAAGCCATCGCAGACTTCATCAGCCCGCTCGCCCTTGCCTCCTCCGACTACATCCTCCTAGGGGACCTCAACTTCCACCTGGTGAACAACAAGGACAACAACACCACCACCCTGCTAGACAACCTCACCAACCTCGGACTCAAGCAACTGGTCAACACCCCCACCCACTACGCCAGCCACACGCTTGACCCCATCTTCTCCTCGAGCAACCACATCTCCTTCAGCCACTCCACCAGACTTCACTGGACCGATCACAGCTGCATCCACTTCAACTTCAGGAAAACCACGACTCACCTCCGCCCGCAGCAAGCCCCCCGTAGATGCTGGAGCAAGATCACCACCGACCAGCTCACCACCTCCCTGAGCCAAAACCAACCCACCAACACTACGGACCCCAACGAAGCAGCCCGCAACCTCACACAGTGGATCACCAACTGCGCCGATGCCCTTGCACCACTGAAGAACCCTCCAAGCAATCCCGACAGCAAGAAAGCCTCATGGTTCACCGACGATCTCAAAGACTCCAAGAAATCCTGCCGTACCCTCGAAAAAGCCTGGCGCCACGACCAGTCAACAGAAAACATGACAGCCCTCAAGAACGCCATCCGCAAACACCACCAGCTGATACGCACCACCAAAAGGACATCATTCAGAGACCGACTGGACAACAACACCCACAACAGCAAAAAACTCTTCAGCATCGTCAAAGAGCTCTCCAACCCCAGCGCCAGCAACAACGACATCACGCCATCGCAAGACCTCTGCGACTCACTTGCCACGTTCTCCCACCGCAAGATCGCCGATATACACGACAGCTTCGGTGCTCAGACTACATACCCAGCCACCGAACCAACGCCCCCCACCACCACCCTGTGCACCTGGAACCCCGTCAGCACGGAAGACACCAGCCTCATGATGAACACCATCCACTCCGGCTCCCCAGCCGACCCCTGCCCACACCACATCTTCAACAAAGCCGACTCCATCATCGCACCCCAACTCCGGGACATCATTAACAACTCCTTCACATCCGCCACATTTCTGGAGAGCTGGAAGCATGCAGAGATCAGCGCCCTCCTGAAGAAACCCACCGCGGACCCCACAGACCTCAAGAACTTCTGTCCCATCTCGCTCCTCCCCTTCCCCGCTAAAGTCAACAAACAGCTGACCACCTTCCTCGAGACGAACAGCTCCCTTGACCCATCGCAGTCCGGATTCCGAGCGGACCACAGCACCGAGACCGCCCTCATCGCAGCCACCGACGACATCAGGACCCTGCTCGACAATGGTGAAACTGCCGCCCTCATCCTCCTCGACTTGTCGGCCGCATTCAACACTGTCTGCCATCGCACCCTGACCACCCGCCTCCACCACGCCGGGATCCAAGGGAAGGCCCTGGAATGGATCACCTCCTTCCTCTCCGACAGAACTCAGAGAGTCCGTCTCCCGCCCTTCCGCGCAGCGGCCACCAAGATCATCTGCGGCGTACCCCAAGGATCCTTGCTCAGCCCCACCCTCTTCAATGTCTACATGAGCCCCCTCGCAGCCATCGCATGCAAACACAACCTCAACATCATCTCCTATGCCGACGACACCCAACTGATCCTCTCCCTCACCAACGACCCCGCCACCGCCAGAGCCAGCTTCCAGGAAGAAATGAAAGACGTCGCGGAATGGATGAAGCTCAGCCGTCTGAAGCTGAACTCAGACAAAACGGAAGTCCTCATCCTCGGACCATCCCCCTCCGCCTGGGACGACTCTTGGTGGCCCCCTGCTCTGGACACCACCCCCAAGCCTCACGGACCACGCACGCAACCTGGGTTTCATCCTTGACTCCTCCCTCACGATGACCAAGCAAGTCAACGCCGTTACATCTTCCTGCTTCAACACCCTCTGCATGCTCCGAAAGATCTTCCGGTGGATCCCCACTGGAACCAGGAAGACAGTCACCCAGGCCCTCGTCACCAGCCGACTGGACTACTGGACTACGGGAACGCCCTCTATGCTGGGACCACCGCCAAACTACAGAAAAGACTCCAGCGCATTCAGAACGCAGCTGCACGACTCATCCTGGACATTCCCCGACACAGCCACATCTCTGCACACCTCAGAGACCTGCACTGGCTCCCCGTCAGCAAGAGGATCACCTTCAGACTCCTCACCCACGCACACAAGGCTCTCCACGACACGGGCCCCGAATACCTCAATACCCGCCTCACGTTCTACACACCTACCCGCCAGCTCCGCTCCGCCAGCCTCGCCCTCGTCACCATCCCACGGATTCGCAGAACCACCACCGGAGGAAGATCTTTCTCCTACCTGGCGACCAAGATGTGGAACTCCCTCCCCACCCCCCTTTGACTGACCCAGGACCATCTCTCCTTCAGGAAGCACCTCAAGACCTGGCTTTTTGAGAAGTAACGGCACCCCCCTCCCAGCGCCTTGAGACCCTCGCGGGTGAGTAGCGCGCTCTACAAATGTCCTGATTGATTGATTGATTATGGATGGGTCCAAACTGGGGTGGTGTGGTGAGCAAATGAACTTTGAATTTAACCCAGATCCTTGTGACTGGCTGTAAATATTGTATTGTACAGCTTTCTGTCCATCAAATGTTCCTTTTGCTTTTGTCATCCTAAGTGGGAAGGGTATGCTCAGACATGGGCTCAGTGCTCACTGCACCACTGGATTCAAGATAGCCTGGCTGATGAGGGGTGATGCTCCCAAATCGGTCCAAGTATGCTTGTTTCCAATCCAGGGAGGACCTGGCTTGGCACTTCAGGCTGGACTGTTCCCAATATAGATATGTACCTGTATGTGTATTGCTTTGTATACATGTAGAATAATTATGTTTAAAAACAATATAGATATTCATTAGTTCTGCTTAGCAAATGTACATATTACTGATAGTTACATTATTCTGTGTTTTTAATGTGTATATACTTGACTGCATAAATAAGTAAATCTTTTATCATAACAATTTATCTTCAATTGCTTCACAATTGAATTATAAAAAAATATATAAATAATTACAATTAATTTAAAGTACAAAACATTTGAAAGCCGGAGTTTATTTAATGCATCTTTAATGTACATTTACTACTTTCCTTTATGGATATATATACCTTCCATGTACTTATGGATCTATATATTTATTACTTTTCTTCTAATTCAGCATATCCAATGCACTACCCTATTTCTCACCCTATACCGCTCTCAATATATCCCCTACCTCAACTCTCTGACTCATCTCAAACCTCTTTTTACTACTCTTTCCAATACACTTACCTGTTTCTCACCCTATATCTCTAGCTATATATCCTCTACCTCCACTCTCTCATTAATCCCAAAACCCATACTACTACTGTGATTCCAAAAATAACCCTTTCTAGACTCTTCCCTACTCTACCCCTCCTTGCATCATCTCTTTTACTATTCTGGTCTCCCAAAACAAGCCTTTCTAAACCCTTCCCTCTGACTCTTCCCCCTCCACCTCCCTTTTCCTCACCCCAAGCCTCCACCTACTGGTATGAGCTCCTAAACAACAAAAAAAGATTTCTAAATCCTCCCTCTTCTATCGATCCACTATCCTTTTCAATCCAAATAACTGACTAACATATCCACCACTCAAATTACTTTCATATTTCACTATACTTATTCACCACCTATCCATTATGCGTTCTGGAGTATTGTGCTACTCGCCAAAAAAGCGCTTTAACACTCCTTCAGGGGTATAGCAAGCGCTATACAAATGCAAACTTTTTTCCCTCTTCTATCCCTCCACTATCCTTTACAATCCAAATAACTGACTAACATATCCACCACTCAAATTACTTTCATATTACACTATACTAATTCACCACGAATCCTTTATGGGTTTCTGAGCAGCGTGCTACTTGCCAAAAAACCACTGCGACACCTCATATGGGGTGGTAAGCGCTATATAAATGCAAATATAGTGTTAGAGTAGAGAAGGCCGCAGTTTGGAATTCCAATGTATACAATTAGTGGATTTTCACTGGGCACTAATCAAACACTGCTGAAGGCATCAATGGGCTGAATTTAGCTACACCTATGATTCAAAATAAACAAGACATCAGCCGAAATAGCAGGAACAAATGGAGGTGGGAGGGGGCCAAAGTAAATGGGATTAGAGTTAATCTCAATATATTACTTCCCTCTTCTTACACTCCGTTCTTAGGCTCCATGTGTCTCATACATCCACAAGTCCATGTGTAGCAGAATTGTGATTTTCATAATCTTAGCACTGAGCAGACCTTTTTTCTGATTCAAAATGAGGGTGGCATGTATTAGCCCACTTGTGTGAAGTTACCCTTGTATGAGACACGCAGATCCTAGCACTGACATCCCATGGCCTTGAATGTGTGTTGTGTAAAGCATGCATGGTAGCAGGACTCCCTGTGGAAGTGAGTGTAAAATTGCTGAGACTGGAAGCATCCGTTTTGGCTTACCCCTGTTTTCACATAGCAAAAGATGGAGGCTATGGTACAGTCTCTCCAGTGTAAGTGTATTGCTTGCATTCCTGATCTGGAATGTATAACCCTAGGTTCTGAAGTGTGGGAGGATAGAGACAGAGTTGCATTTAGAAATTCTATGAGGACCTTTTTGTGGGTACTCCTACTGCGGGCCAGCATAGTCACGACCTGCTGTGAGTACCATTACCTTTCCCAAATGATGCTTGATTCCTGGGCATGACAGGACTTAAATTACATGTGTGCGAAGTGTGTATGAAAGCGGCGCTAAAAACTGCCCTCCATGGTATCAGTTCTTCATGATAAAGGAAGGTAGTGCTTCACTGAGTATCCGAAGAACTGCAGAACTCCAGAGCTTGTGTCTGCTGGACAGCCAGTCTCCCAGAGGTTATAGGACATCCCCTGAAGTCTCTGCATTTTGCTGGAAGAGCTGTGGGTCTGCCGATGAAATGGGAACCTGCCTGAACAGCTAAGATGGGGAGAAACATGTCTGCCCCCGAAGGTGCTGTGGAAGTAGAAGCCCAGCTACCAAGCTGCGAAGAGGGACAGTACAGAAGAGCTGAATGTTTGTGGGAGAGTAACAAGAGTTGACCTGAGTCTGACTGAAGGCCTCTTGGCCTCCCTGAGTGTTTCTATGTTTAAGCAATGTGAGCTGAACCAGCTCACCATTTGGCCCAGCATGCTAATTGTATTTCCCAAATCCTAAATACTATGCGATGTAAAAATCTATAGTGAAATCTTCACTATCATTTTGTGCCCAGGGCACTGAAATTCTCAGGTCCTGCTGCTCTGTCCTCAAAGTTGGAAGTAAACGATTCCTGTTCCAAGGTAAGTTACAGTGAATGGGGCTGTGCGTGAAGGTAATCTGCATTCTTGTGTAACTTAAATATTCCAATATGCCTTTGTTAGCTTGTCTTCAGATGACAGTGCAGAAAGGATCTTCAGTCATTGCATGAAGTACAAAAAAGTATATTGCCATCTTTTCAAGTATCACTGCCATTTCCTAACTGTAACTTCTTGGCAACACACATGACATAGGGACATTACAGTAGCAAATCCCCCACCTTTTTCTCCTAATAGCCTGCTTTCCCTTCCCCTGTTTTCCTAACATTTAGCTTTGTGCATAACTCTTCTTGCTTGATGAGTTGTTCCTTTTTGCATGGTCTTTGTTGCCCCATCTTCTTTCCCCATTCTGGCCATCCTGCTTTCAAGTCCTCTGTGGCAGATATGGGATCAGGTGTGCCTTGAGTCGTTAAGTGTCTACAAGAGCATGTGCCATAAAATATAAAATGTTCTAGATCAATCCTGTTAGACCTGTCAGCCTTTGGGTGTTCTTGCCCCAAACCTGTTGCCTTCACCCCTCCTAATATTTGCTGGCCATAAGACTCTAAGCACTTTACCACTGCTAAATATTGCTAAAGTGCTTGTGCTCTCTCCCGAAAAAATTGTTGGAATAGGGTGTGTTCCCCTGCACCGCTGGGTTCTAAAAACCTGGTACTTCAGTTGGCGCCCAACTCGGGGCGATTTCAGTGGTACCGGTCCAAGCCAGAGGTTCGTGAGGAGCTTCGTGTGGAAATTCTGGAGGAAGGCCGCCCCTTCATCGACCCCTGCATGTCGACGTGGTCCGAAAGTCTTTTCTGCGAGGTTCTCCGCGTCCCGACGGCTACTAAGGACTGCTGCCCTGATTAATCGCCCTGTTTTGGACCCTTGACGATTTGGTAGAGCGAAACAATTGAGAGAGTCTTCTGGTGAAGTCATCGATACCTCAGTTAAGTATAAGTGGAGCGTCTCCCAGTTTGTTTGGTATCCTTCGGGATTTTGGTATCCTTCGGGATCGCTTTGATTTGGGTCTTGCAAGTGCCAAAGCCAGAGGACTCGTGTATTCACGAGACTGTCGTATTCGATAATCCTTTGAAGTTTGAAACTAGACTAGTGAGCGAAGATGCCTGGTTCTAGTATATTTGGAAATTTGTTTTGTTTTGGTTGTAAAAGGGACTCCCGATTGGAGGATTCGTGTCCGGTTCCTCCAATTGGAACTCCAACTTATGAGCTTTATGTGAAACATGGCGTGGGCCCCATTACGTATAATGAAGTATGGGTCCGATACACCAGAAAGGATGGTGTTTTAAAATGGCCCCAAAATGGTAGTTTCGACACAGAGATCCTAGATAATCTAGAAGTTAAATTATTCAAGAAGAAAGCCCGGCCGGCAATGTTTGATTCCTTCCGCCTATGGCGAAAGGAAGCCAAACAAAAAGAAATTAAATTAGCAAAGAAACATAAAAGAGAGAGAGGTATGTCGATCATGCAAGCAGCTTTGCAGTTTAAGGATAATGAAGAGGACCGAATGGATGAGCAGTTGCATAGGCAACGCAAACTAGTCATTGATAAATGTTACCCAGTTTTGCCACCCCTTCAACAAGATGAGTCAAAAGAGAAAGAGAAAGATTCCCTAATGTCCCATTTGCTAAGTTCGCCACCCCCTTATGCGCAAAATGCTACAGCGCCTCCACAGCCCGTCAATGTGCAGCCTCCAGCTAATGCGCAGCAAGCTTTCCCGCAGCCGCCAGCTCCTCCTCAGCCAGCTCCTGTCCCGGTAGCACAGCCTTCCCAAGGGCCGCCGATTTTGCTACCTACCACTTCTGCGCCCCTTGCGACTTTTCCGAGCACATCAGCTGCCTCTCTTGGTGCCCTACCTACTGCTACCCCTGTATCTGTATCTGCACCCGTTTTCCTTCCCTCTGTTTTTCCCCCGGTTCTTGCCTTGACTTATCCTTCTGCACGACAGCGAATAGCTATTGCAGTCACTAGTCTTATATCACCCCTCTTTGGGTCGTCTACTACGACCCCTGGTCCACAGCGTAAGCAGTTACGTAGTCAAATACCTAGTTCTAGAGAGAAAGAAGAACTGGACCGCATGGCACGTAGATGGATTGTTTATCCATCTAGGTATGATGTAGAATCTGTTGTTAATGTTTTTCATCAGTGGGAAGCGCCACAACAGCGGTACGTTTTTGAGAAAATGTGTGAAATTCTATGTGAGGAATTGGAAGATAATGATGTAGACTCCAGTCCACAAGGGTTGTGTCAAGTGCGATTTGAATTTGGAAAAGGTACGATTGTGGGTTCTGATGTTGAGAAAGCAGTTGCGACACTGCTGTCTTTCAGGAATGGGGATTGTCAGCAATCGTTGCTTGGACAGGAATTCCCTGAAGGGAAACAAGTAAAAGCGCGACAATATCCGATGCGTGAGGTTCCTCCAGTTTGGAGACCTGGTGATGCGAATGCTGTTCCACCTGTTCTGCCACATTTTCAGCGTGTTTGGGTACATGTTCCCTGGAAACGATCTGAAGTTTTAGCCCTTAAGCAGACATTGCCTGACCCCCGTAAGAACCCTGCAGGATATTATAAGGAGTTATCACAGACTGCAGAATCGTGTGTCATGAACCTGGCTGACATAGATATGTTGTTCGGGAATGTTGTTCCACAGCCTTTGTGGGGATTGATTCGTAATGCAGATCATGCTGCAGAGTTAGGTGACACATGGGCTAATATCATTAATGTGGACAATGGACAGGTCGGTGGTGCCAAGCCTGATCCCGTGGTAGCAGAACTCCCTGGTAGAATAATTAATTATACGAAAACTTTAATGCCCGCAATACGTGTAAATTGGGATAAATTATCCGCGTGCAAACAGAAGAAAGATGAAACAGTGTCCGATTTCTTCACTAGGTTTGAAGAAACATTTATCGACCACAGTGGTCAGGACATGAGTACAGAAGGTGGCCAACGGTTATTTGTCGATAAATTTGTGCATAATTTGCTTCCAGAGTTGTGTAAGAAATTAAAAGATTCGGAGAGTTCTTGGGCAGTTTCCTCTTCAGCGCAAATACTGGCTACTGCACAGTATTATGAAAATAGGGATAAAGATGAGAAGGATAGAACAGATAAGAAAACGAAAGAGTTGAAAACGAAGGTTCTTTTACAGCAGGCTTATCCGCCACGTGCAGGTCAGAATAATTATAGGCAAACACAGGGTATCTATCAGCAACCCCAACAGTTTCAGAATAATCAGGAAATGTATGGGTATTATCAACCACGTGTCCCTATCGGTCCCAATCAATGTTCGTATTGCAAGGAGGAGGGTCACTTTAAAAATAATTGTCTCAGATTGTTACAACGCACGAACAATGCTTATGGCACAAGAGGTAGAGGTGGCCAGCAAGCCCCAAGAGGTAGAGGGCGTGGAAATGTTCCCCAGAACGCGCGTCCTCTTCCGCCTCAAAATACGAGGAATAGTTTTGATCAGCAAGCCAATGCGACTGGCAAGACAGCGCAGTACTATAATAATGACTACTATGCAGAAGATGATAATACGGAAGGGAATGATTACTAGGACAGCCATAGACAGAGAGAGGGAGTTGTTTCAGTGCCAGTGGACCAGAGCGGACCGTATGTTAAGGTGACTACAGCGGGTATAACAGAGCCCTTTCTGCTGGACACTGGTGCTGCAAAGAGTTCTATTATGCGCTCCAAACTCCCTGGCGCGCCTTTGTCTGGCGAAATGAATGTTTCCGTAGGTTTTTCTGGCGCCCCGGTTAGGAACCCGATCTCAAGTCCTATGGCCCTTTCTGTTGGACCTTGTGAGCTGAAAGCACCCCTCATCCTAACGACAGGATGTAATGAAAACTTGTTAGGATTGGACCTGTTGAAGAGATTACATGCGACATTATATTGTTCTCCCTCAGGAGTACAACTTACGCTGGGTAAGGAAGTAATTTCTCCCATGTATTTGTCAAAGAATGAACTACCAGCTGAATTGTCGTCTCTTCCTGATGCCCTTTGGGCCACTGGTCCTAATGATGTGGGCATTTTGGAAATACCGCCTTATGTTGTGACTTTAAAAGCCAATGTTAAATTGCCCCGCATTCCCCAGTACAAGATCTCTAAGGAAGGTGAGAAAGCGTTGTTAGCAATTATCTATGATTTAATTGAGAAGGATGTCATTGAAGAGACAAGAGGCAACGTTTGCAATAGTCCGGTTCTGCCTGCTTTGAAACGTACTGACCCTTCGCAGCCACCTGTTTACAGATTTGTGATCGATCTTAGAGAGGTCAATAAGGTTGTTGTGCCACAGTTTCCAGTGGTCCCTGATATAACCGTCTTGTTGACTATGATCCCAGCTTCCGCTGCTTGGTTCTCAGTAATTGATTTAAAGAATGCTTTCTTCAGTATCCCGATTGCAGAGGAGAGCAGAGATATTTTTGCCTTTTGTTTAGGAGGTCGAAGCTTCCGTTTTAAACGTGCTCCACAGGGCTACTGTGAAAGCCCATCAATATACAGTCAGGCTTTAAAAGCACAGCTTGATGCCCTTGTTTTACCTAAAGGTGCTACCCTTATCCAGTATGTTGACGATTTACTAATCGCCGCAGATACTGAGGAGATTTGTAAACAAGCTACATCATCGTTGTTGCGTCATTTGTCTACCTTCCATCACAAAGTGTCTCTCTCTAAGCTGCAATATTGTCGACAAGAGGTGACCTATTTAGGTCATCTCTTCTCGAAGGAGGGAAGGAAGCTGACCCAAGAAAGTATCCAAGCCATTGCACAATTAAGCGTGCCAAAGACAAAGAGAGAAGTGCGTGCTTTCCTGGGCATCACTTCATATTGTAGGCACTGGATCCCGAGTTTTTCTTTATTGGCAAAACCATTGCTAGCATTAACATATAAAGATATACCAAATCCTGTCCCATGGTCTGAAGAGTGTCAGAAAAGTTTTGTGGAATTACGAGAGGCATTATGTTCAGCTCCTGTGTTGGGTACCCCCGACTATAGTAAGCCTTTTACCCTGTATGTTTATGAAAGAGACGGTTGTGCATTGTCAGTACTGACACAGCCTTTTGGAGACAGACCGCGCCCATGCGCGTATTTTTCATCGACTTTGGACCCTGTAGCGAGGGCATTGCCAAGTTGTTTAAGAGCGGCAGTAGCTGCGTCTATTCGACAGTCTGCTGGACTAGTGATGAATAACACATTGATCGTAATGGTTCCTCATGCAGTGGACACATTGTTAAATAGGACCAAGACACAGCATTTAACTAATGCTCGATTGTCAAGTTACGAGTTGACGCTGCTAGCGAGTCATGTACACATAAAGAGGTGCAATACGTTGAATCCAGCCACATTACTGCCAATTTCAGCAGACACAGATGAGGTTGAACAGCATGATTGGCTGTTCAGAACAGAAGAAGAAACAAAAGGGAGAGTGGATCTTAAAGATACTCTATAACACTGGTCAACCCGGGTCTAATGCTGTGTCAACAAAGAAGAAAAAGAAAGCATATCTACTGATTCCGACATCTCTTGTTAGAAGAGAACCCTTCTTGGAACAGAACCCATCAATCACCAAGGAGTCAGTGCGTTTGTCATCATCTGGGTCTGTGTCTCTTGATACAACGCACCAGGTCCTGATGGAACGACCCGGTTGCGAGTAAAGAGAAGTGGCATACAAGGGTTGCTGTCAGATCTCCACCAATGATAACAAGACAAATATAGTAAGCCCTCGCTCACGTGAAAGGGGTTCTAAAAGTGCAGCACTAAATCATAAAAGTGACTAAAAATGGCTAGGGGAACTCAAAAGTGCTTTAATTGGTAGAGTGCCTCTGCCAACATTAAAAAGCAAAATGGCAACTCAGCATAAATACTTTGTCATTATGCTCATTGTCCATAGTATCTGGTCGACATGTTTCTGCCCATTGGGATCTGTGTAGTATCAAGGGCATTCATCAGGACCTAAATTGCTGCTACTATGTAAAAGTGTGTAAAAGTATAATAAAAAAACACAGACATTCCTACCACCGGTTAACTCTACAGATGTCAAAACCGGATACCTAGGAAAGCAAAGAGAAACGAATAAGAAATGCAACAAATCATCAATGTTGTCTGAAACAGCAAAACAACAGTAATCAAATACCGTCTTTAGAAGCACAAATTTATGCTTCATGCATCCAATCCTGTATTAGATTGCACTTACCCCAGAACTCTGGGTGATACCCTCACCTCAACCTGGTCTCTGCTCAGGGAAAGGGGCCCCGCTCTAATATAGGGGAGAAGAAAAAGAAAGGCTGCTGACTAACATGCCAAAATTTTCACTCCCCATCAGGATGGCTAAAAGAATATAGGCAACGTCCATGTATTACATAAATGTGATGGCAGACAGCATGGCTTTAAAATGGTATTAACCCTTGCTGGGAATCTTAGGATGGGAACTCTGAAAGTTTCAAAAAGGATCTCAATTTCAGTGTCAAGCAAGGGTTCCTAACAGGATAAATGACGAAACCCAATACTTTATCTTCGGGATCACTCGCAAATATGCGAGTGTTGTCAAGCTACTGTATGGTTTAAGTATAGTGAGGAAAAAATGCTCCCAAAATCAAAATTCAGAAAGTAGTCATAGAGCACAAGGTAGCGCTTACCTATCCGTCGGTACCCCGGGGCGGTCTATGAGTAAAGACCGGAGGTACCGACGTGAGAGGGAGGGAGTGCTTTATAGGAAACTTGATTGTACACAGCTGCGTCTGTTCACCGGGGTGACTAAGGCAAAGCCTGTTGCATTTAGAAACGGCGTGAGGACCCAACCGGGCTCACAGCTGTAGTGAACTGCGCATGTGTAATTAGTGCGCTAACTCTGCCCCTGAACAGTGCGCATGTGTCGAGCCGTGTACACTGATCAGACACAGCTCATAAGCCATGACGGTGCTTGGACCAGACTTGTCTAACTAAATAAATAAAAACTGGAATTGAAGTGTTGACTGCTGCGTGTTAACCGGGGTGGTCAAGGCAAAGCCTGTTACATTTAGATACAGCATGAGAACCCAACCGGGCTCACAGCTGTAGTGAACTGCGCATGTGTATTAAATGCGCTAACTATGCCCCTAAACAGTGCGCATGTGTCGAGCTGTGTACATTAATCAAACACAGCTCACAAGTCATAACGGTGCTGGGACCAGACTTGTCAAACAAAATCAAAGCTGGAATTGAAGTGTTGACTACTGCGTTATCAGTCAAAGATAAACTGCTTAACGCACATATATCTCATAACAACAGCCAGGGGATATCGTCATTAAGCCCTGTAATATCCGAGTGTAGTCGATAAACCCATTTTTGTTCTCTACAGAGGAGAAAACGTTGGATGTCTACAATGTGTTGAGGAATATAGGGTTGTTCAAGTATTACCCAAAGTAAATCAGTTTCTTTATGGCCTGCTGTGATGAAATAGCTGGTAAGTTTGGTAGCACTCTTTTTGCACCGAATAGTACTCTTATGTTCTGCAATCCTCAGTTTAATTTTTCGAGATGTCATCCCCACATAGTTCTTATCACACGGACATTTTATTAGGTAAATAACCCTGTCACTGTTGCAGTTAGTATGTTTGTCAAGACGCCATGGTCTGTTTGTACCAATGTCTATTTCCGTGGTGTGCGAAGTCTGGGGGCACACCGAACAGTTCCCACAGGGGAAATGGCCTTTAACTGGAGGTAGACCCCAAAGGGGCGCATCTACGGATTTGCTCAAGGCTCGAGGACGTGTATGTATCAGCTGGTCCTTGATGTTGTGACTCCTTTTATAAGCAAATAAAGGAGGGGGTAATACCTTCCCTTCAATCTTGACCACTCTCCAATTCTTGAGAATGCTCTTCTTCAGTGCATTTGAGTAGCTTGAAAAGGTGTTGACACACGTAATCCTGTTCTCCTCAGTACTTGGATTACAAATTCGTTTCTCCAGGAGAGCCTCCCTGTGATTGTTAAAAGCTCTCTTCATTGATGTTCTTACAGTTTTTTGGGGTATTGCCTATCCAGTAGTTGGGAAGAGAGCTGGGTGGCATGTTCACAGTATTTGGAAACGGTTGAACAATTTCGCCGGATACGGAGAAATTGCCCAAATGGCAAGTTCTCCCGCAAAGCTCTCGGATGAAAACTCTGAAAATGTAGCAAAGAGTTCCGTGCCATCGGTTTCCTATAAAGTTCCGTAGTAAGTATTCCATCCTTAGAACTGATCAATAGATCCAAAAAAGGTAGGTTCTCTTTCGAAGCTTCGCAAGTAAACTTCAGAAAACCATTTCTGTTGTTCAGCCAAGAGTGGAAGCTCTCAATGGTGTCCATAGAACCTCTCCAGATGACTAGAATGTCGTCTATGTATCGTTTCCAGGACAAAATATGGCCTAGAAACGGATTTGTGGTGGACAGTATCTCCGCCTGTTCGAATTGGTGAACATAAAGATTGGCTAAAGAAGGGGCAAAAATACTCCCCATAGATGTTCCGGAGATCTGTAGAAATAACTCATCCTCGAATTGAAAGAAATTCTCCTTCATCGCCAGTGTTGCACAGAACATGATGAACTCAACTGGCGTGGGACTCTGCAGATCTCTTGCTTCCAGAAGTGTTTTAATGACAGACAAAGTCTCGTCTTGTGGGATGCAGGTGTATAGTGACTCCACATCAAAGCTCACTAAGAAGTCTTGTGTAGTGTCAAAAGGCATCCCATCTATGATGCGCAGTAGATCCTTCGTGTCCTCAACGTATGTGGGCATTGTCTTCACAAGGGGTTTCAGAAAAAAAAAAAAAACCTACAAAGGTAGACAAGGGTTCAAGGAGTGACCCTATCCCCGAGATTATGGGTCTACCTGGAGGGGGTAACACCCCTTTATGTATTTTTGGTAATACATAAAAGTATGGAACCACTGGAAATGTAGTTTTCAAAAACATTGCCTCATGGTTTGTGATCCAGCCTTGTTCCAACGCATCATCTACTCGATCTTTGATGATGGCCATAAGCCTCTTGGTGGGATCCAATTTGAGAGGCTGGTAAAAAGTGCCATTATTAAGTTGTCTCTTGCACTCACTTCTATATGCTTCTGTGTCCATGATTACTGTGGCGCCCCCTTTATCCGCAGGTTTGATGGTGACTGACCTGTCTATCGATAATGTCTGGAGAGCAAAGTTTTCATTCTTGGACAAATTCATGAATTGTCGATTCTCAAGCTGGAAAAGCGTTTCAGCATCTCTCAAAACAGCCCTCTCAAAAGTGAGTATTTCCGGAGGAACTAGATGTGTCGGTGGATTAAAAGTGGACTTCGGGCGTAAGCCAGTATTAGTAGTGTTCTCCTCGTCGGCCTCTTGTGGTTTATCGCCGAAGAACGCACGTAATCTCACCTTCCTGAAGAAGGCAGCTAGTTCTTGTCGAGTTTGAAATGAATCTCCTTTGTATGTTGGAACATACCCAAGCCCCTTCTCTAGAACGTTGGTCTCATCAACAGTAAGAGGGCGTTCACTTAAATTGACAATCAGGCTGTCACGTTGCTTGGTCCTGGTGCCGCAGGATCTCTCAGGTTGCTCCGTGTCCGAGACGATGGAGGAGGGCTCCAATGGACGCTTGATTGAGCGGGTCTTCTCTTGCCTCTGGAGCGGCGTTGGCCTTGTCCTAGAAAAGGCTGTTGTTGGAAATTGTCAGGATGCAATGGACCAGGATACATTGGGTGCTGGAAGTAGGGTTGTTGAAAATTGTAGGGTCCGGGTGGCCACCATTGTGGCTGAGGGGGGGCCTCCAAAGAAATTACCTCTCCTGGGACCTCTTCTCCTCCAGTTTCGGCCTCTTGAGGATTGGTACGTGCCTGGATCTGAGTCAGATGAGTTACCATTGCTACCAGACGTAGAGTAGTTCGAACCAGACCTACCACTCTGTTGGTTGTATGTGGGAGGAACATAGGAATCACTTGTGTAGGGATAAACTTTAGTCATAGAGAATTTAGCCAGATCCTTCTTGAATTTTACAATTTTATTTGCAAGGATGGTATCTCTAAACTCCTTGCTGGTTTTATCAGTTTCTTTAGACTGTTTATTATAAGTGGCCGTGACCAGTACTGACTTGATCTGGGACTCTAAAAGTTGTATCTCGACTAGGATGTTGTCCGCAATCCTCTTGGCTGTTGTTATTATTAGAATTAGCCAATCCCGTGTGCATCGCCAAGCCACCAAAGACCAATCCTTGAGGAATGTCTTATCCTCCAGGAACAGTCTGGGTGCATTGTTCACTATGAGGCCAGTAGGAGCACAATCAGCCCGTAAATATTCGGTCATGATAGCCCCATGTACCTGTGTCCGTGCATGTGAGCGTTTCAGAAAAAGGACTTTACTCCAATCATCATTATTGATAGTAGTAGTATTCGTAGGTAAATCAATAATAGATGGTGTTTGGAGGATGTCCAATGCTACTGCATCATCAAAAGAAAGACCCTGCCTCTCTGACATTGTGAGAAAAGGTCTAGAGAACACTAAAATAGAAAACTAAGGAAAAACGATTCAAGAAAAACCAGCTGTGCCATCCACTCATAAGACAGGACGAGAACTATACAAAGAAAGCCACAGAGCGTTATGAATCCCTTCTCAGGAAAAGGAATCTTACAACAAAGGACCTACGGCCGAGAGGCCGCTTAATGGCAATAACAACAAAACAAAACAATGTGGGAAGAGGTCCAAGGGAAAAGGATTTTAAAGACCAGCAGGTTGTATATCCCTTAAATTGAATCACTATAACACTGGTCAACCCGGGTCTAATGCTGTGTCAACAAAGAAGAAAAAGAAAGCATATCTACTGATTCCGACATCTCTTGTTAGAAGAGAACCCTTCTTGGAACAGAACCCATCAATCACCAAGGAGTCAGTGCGTTTGTCATCATCTGGGTCTGTGTCTCTTGATACAACGCACCAGGTCCTGATGGAACGACCCGGTTGCGAGTAAAGAGAAGTGGCATACAAGGGTTGCTGTCAGATCTCCACCAATGATAACAAGAGAAATATAGTAAGCCCTCGCTCACGTGAAAGGGGTTCTAAAAGTGCAGCACTAAATCATAAAAGTGACTAAAAATGGCTAGGGGAACTCAAAAGTGCTTTAATTGGTAGAGTGCCTCTGCCAACATTAAAAAGCAAAATGGCAACTCAGCATAAATACTTTGTCATTATGCTCATTGTCCATAGTATCTGGTCGACATGTTTCTGCCCATTGGGATCTGTGTAGTATCAAGGGCATTCATCAGGACCTAAATTGCTGCTACTATGTAAAAGTGTGTAAAAGTATAATAAAAAATACAGACATTCCTACCACCGGTTAACTCTACAGATGTCAAAACCGGATACCTAGGAAAGCAAAGAGAAACGAATAAGAAATGCAACAAATCATCAATGTTGTCTGAAACAGCAAAACAACAGTAATCAAATACCGTCTTTAGAAGCACAAATTTATGCTTCATGCATCCAATCCTGTATTAGATTGCACTTACCCCAGAACTCTGGGTGATACCCTCACCTCAACCTGGTCTCTGCTCAGGGAAAGGGGCCCCGCTCTAATATAGGGGAGAAGAAAAAGAAAGGCTGCTGACTAACATGCCAAAATTTTCACTCCCCATCAGGATGGCTAAAAGAATATAGGCAACGTCCATGTATTACATAAATGTGATGGCAGACAGCATGGCTTTAAAATGGTATTAACCCTTGCTGGGAATCTTAGGATGGGGAACTCTGAAAGTTTCAAAAAGGATCTCAATTTCAGTGTCAAGCAAGGGTTCCTAACAGGATAAATGACGAAACCCAATACTTTATCTTCGGGATCACTCGCAAATATGCGAGTGTTGTCAAGCTACTGTATGGTTTAAGTATAGTGAGGAAAAAATGCTCCCAAAATCAAAATTCAGAAAGTAGTCATAGAGCACAAGGTAGCGCTTACCTATCCGTCGGTACCCCGGGGCGGTCTATGAGTAAAGACCGGAGGTACCGACGTGAGAGGGAGGGAGTGCTTTATAGGAAACTTGATTGTACACAGCTGCGTCTGTTCACCGGGGTGACTAAGGCAAAGCCTGTTGCATTTAGAAACGGCGTGAGGACCCAACCGGGCTCACAGCTGTAGTGAACTGCGCATGTGTAATTAGTGCGCTAACTCTGCCCCTGAACAGTGCGCATGTGTCGAGCCGTGTACACTGATCAGACACAGCTCATAAGCCATGACGGTGCTTGGACCAGACTTGTCTAACTAAATAAATAAAAACTGGAATTGAAGTGTTGACTGCTGCGTGTTAACCGGGGTGGTCAAGGCAAAGCCTGTTACATTTAGATACAGCATGAGAACCCAACCGGGCTCACAGCTGTAGTGAACTGCGCATGTGTATTAAATGCGCTAACTATGCCCCTAAACAGTGCGCATGTGTCGAGCTGTGTACATTAATCAAACACAGCTCACAAGTCATAACGGTGCTGGGACCAGACTTGTCAAACAAAATCAAAGCTGGAATTGAAGTGTTGACTACTGCGTTATCAGTCAAAGATAAACTGCTTAACGCACATATATCTCATAACAACAGCCAGGGGATATCGTCATTAAGCCCTGTAATATCCGAGTGTAGTCGATAAACCCATTTTTGTTCTCTACAGAGGAGAAAACGTTGGATGTCTACAATGTGTTGAGGAATATAGGGTTGTTCAAGTATTACCCAAAGTAAATCAGTTTCTTTATGGCCTGCTGTGATGAAATAGCTGGTAAGTTTGGTAGCACTCTTTTTGCACCGAATAGTACTCTTATGTTCTGCAATCCTCAGTTTAATTTTTCGAGATGTCATCCCCACATAGTTCTTATCACACGGACATTTTATTAGGTAAATAACCCTGTCACTGTTGCAGTTAGTATGTTTGTCAAGACGCCATGGTCTGTTTGTACCAATGTCTATTTCCGTGGTGTGCGAAGTCTGGGGGCACACCGAACAGTTCCCACAGGGGAAATGGCCTTTAACTGGAGGTAGACCCCAAAGGGGCGCATCTACGGATTTGCTCAAGGCTCGAGGACGTGTATGTATCAGCTGGTCCTTGATGTTGTGACTCCTTTTATAAGCAAATAAAGGAGGGGGTAATACCTTCCCTTCAATCTTGACCACTCTCCAATTCTTGAGAATGCTCTTCTTCAGTGCATTTGAGTAGCTTGAAAAGGTGTTGACACACGTAATCCTGTTCTCCTCAGTACTTGGATTACAAATTCGTTTCTCCAGGAGAGCCTCCCTGTGATTGTTAAAAGCTCTCTTCATTGATGTTCTTACAGTTTTTTGGGGTATTGCCTATCCAGTAGTTGGGAAGAGAGCTGGGTGGCATGTTCACAGTATTTGGAAACGGTTGAACAATTTCGCCGGATACGGAGAAATTGCCCAAATGGCAAGTTCTCCCGCAAAGCTCTCGGATGAAAACTCTGAAAATGTAGCAAAGAGTTCCGTGCCATCGGTTTCCTATAAAGTTCCGTAGTAAGTATTCCATCCTTAGAACTGATCAATAGATCCAAAAAAGGTAGGTTCTCTTTCGAAGCTTCGCAAGTAAACTTCAGAAAACCATTTCTGTTGTTCAGCCAAGAGTGGAAGCTCTCAATGGTGTCCATAGAACCTCTCCAGATGACTAGAATGTCGTCTATGTATCGTTTCCAGGACAAAATATGGCCTAGAAACGGATTTGTGGTGGACAGTATCTCCGCCTGTTCGAATTGGTGAACATAAAGATTGGCTAAAGAAGGGGCAAAAATACTCCCCATAGATGTTCCGGAGATCTGTAGAAATAACTCATCCTCGAATTGAAAGAAATTCTCCTTCATCGCCAGTGTTGCACAGAACATGATGAACTCAACTGGCGTGGGACTCTGCAGATCTCTTGCTTCCAGAAGTGTTTTAATGACAGACAAAGTCTCGTCTTGTGGGATGCAGGTGTATAGTGACTCCACATCAAAGCTCACTAAGAAGTCTTGTGTAGTGTCAAAAGGCATCCCATCTATGATGCGCAGTAGATCCTTCGTGTCCTCAACGTATGTGGGCATTGTCTTCACAAGGGGTTTCAGAAAAAAAAAAAAAACCTACAAAGGTAGACAAGGGTTCAAGGAGTGACCCTATCCCCGAGATTATGGGTCTACCTGGAGGGGGTAACACCCCTTTATGTATTTTTGGTAATACATAAAAGTATGGAACCACTGGAAATGTAGTTTTCAAAAACATTGCCTCATGGTTTGTGATCCAGCCTTGTTCCAACGCATCATCTACTCGATCTTTGATGATGGCCATAAGCCTCTTGGTGGGATCCAATTTGAGAGGCTGGTAAAAAGTGCCATTATTAAGTTGTCTCTTGCACTCACTTCTATATGCTTCTGTGTCCATGATTACTGTGGCGCCCCCTTTATCCGCAGGTTTGATGGTGACTGACCTGTCTATCGATAATGTCTGGAGAGCAAAGTTTTCATTCTTGGACAAATTCATGAATTGTCGATTCTCAAGCTGGAAAAGCGTTTCAGCATCTCTCAAAACAGCCCTCTCAAAAGTGAGTATTTCCGGAGGAACTAGATGTGTCGGTGGATTAAAAGTGGACTTCGGGCGTAAGCCAGTATTAGTAGTGTTCTCCTCGTCGGCCTCTTGTGGTTTATCGCCGAAGAACGCACGTAATCTCACCTTCCTGAAGAAGGCAGCTAGTTCTTGTCGAGTTTGAAATGAATCTCCTTTGTATGTTGGAACATACCCAAGCCCCTTCTCTAGAACGTTGGTCTCATCAACAGTAAGAGGGCGTTCACTTAAATTGACAATCAGGCTGTCACGTTGCTTGGTCCTGGTGCCGCAGGATCTCTCAGGTTGCTCCGTGTCCGAGACGATGGAGGAGGGCTCCAATGGACGCTTGATTGAGCGGGTCTTCTCTTGCCTCTGGAGCGGCGTTGGCCTTGTCCTAGAAAAGGCTGTTGTTGGAAATTGTCAGGATGCAATGGACCAGGATACATTGGGTGCTGGAAGTAGGGTTGTTGAAAATTGTAGGGTCCGGGTGGCCACCATTGTGGCTGAGGGGGGGCCTCCAAAGAAATTACCTCTCCTGGGACCTCTTCTCCTCCAGTTTCGGCCTCTTGAGGATTGGTACGTGCCTGGATCTGAGTCAGATGAGTTACCATTGCTACCAGACGTAGAGTAGTTCGAACCAGACCTACCACTCTGTTGGTTGTATGTGGGAGGAACATAGGAATCACTTGTGTAGGGATAAACTTTAGTCATAGAGAATTTAGCCAGATCCTTCTTGAATTTTACAATTTTATTTGCAAGGATGGTATCTCTAAACTCCTTGCTGGTTTTATCAGTTTCTTTAGACTGTTTATTATAAGTGGCCGTGACCAGTACTGACTTGATCTGGGACTCTAAAAGTTGTATCTCGACTAGGATGTTGTCCGCAATCCTCTTGGCTGTTGTTATTATTAGAATTAGCCAATCCCGTGTGCATCGCCAAGCCACCAAAGACCAATCCTTGAGGAATGTCTTATCCTCCAGGAACAGTCTGGGTGCATTGTTCACTATGAGGCCAGTAGGAGCACAATCAGCCCGTAAATATTCGGTCATGATAGCCCCATGTACCTGTGTCCGTGCATGTGAGCGTTTCAGAAAAAGGACTTTACTCCAATCATCATTATTGATAGTAGTAGTATTCGTAGGTAAATCAATAATAGATGGTGTTTGGAGGATGTCCAATGCTACTGCATCATCAAAAGAAAGACCCTGCCTCTCTGACATTGTGAGAAAAGGTCTAGAGAACACTAAAATAGAAAACTAAGGAAAAACGATTCAAGAAAAACCAGCTGTGCCATCCACTCATAAGACAGGACGAGAACTATACAAAGAAAGCCACAGAGCGTTATGAATCCCTTCTCAGGAAAAGGAATCTTACAACAAAGGACCTACGGCCGAGAGGCCGCTTAATGGCAATAACAACAAAACAAAACAATGTGGGAAGAGGTCCAAGGGAAAAGGATTTTAAAGACCAGCAGGTTGTATATCCCTTAAATTGAATCACTATAACACTGGTCAACCCGGGTCTAATGCTGTGTCAACAAAGAAGAAAAAGAAAGCATATCTACTGATTCCGACATCTCTTGTTAGAAGAGAACCCTTCTTGGAACAGAACCCATCAATCACCAAGGAGTCAGTGCGTTTGTCATCATCTGGGTCTGTGTCTCTTGATACAACGCACCAGGTCCTGATGGAACGACCCGGTTGCGAGTAAAGAGAAGTGGCATACAAGGGTTGCTGTCAGATCTCCACCAATGATAACAAGAGAAATATAGTAAGCCCTCGCTCACGTGAAAGGGGTTCTAAAAGTGCAGCACTAAATCATAAAAGTGACTAAAAATGGCTAGGGGAACTCAAAAGTGCTTTAATTGGTAGAGTGCCTCTGCCAACATTAAAAAGCAAAATGGCAACTCAGCATAAATACTTTGTCATTATGCTCATTGTCCATAGTATCTGGTCGACATGTTTCTGCCCATTGGGATCTGTGTAGTATCAAGGGCATTCATCAGGACCTAAATTGCTGCTACTATGTAAAAGTGTGTAAAAGTATAATAAAAAATACAGACATTCCTACCACCGGTTAACTCTACAGATGTCAAAACCGGATACCTAGGAAAGCAAAGAGAAACGAATAAGAAATGCAACAAATCATCAATGTTGTCTGAAACAGCAAAACAACAGTAATCAAATACCGTCTTTAGAAGCACAAATTTATGCTTCATGCATCCAATCCTGTATTAGATTGCACTTACCCCAGAACTCTGGGTGATACCCTCACCTCAACCTGGTCTCTGCTCAGGGAAAGGGGCCCCGCTCTAATATAGGGGAGAAGAAAAAGAAAGGCTGCTGACTAACATGCCAAAATTTTCACTCCCCATCAGGATGGCTAAAAGAATATAGGCAACGTCCATGTATTACATAAATGTGATGGCAGACAGCATGGCTTTAAAATGGTATTAACCCTTGCTGGGAATCTTAGGATGGGGAACTCTGAAAGTTTCAAAAAGGATCTCAATTTCAGTGTCAAGCAAGGGTTCCTAACAGGATAAATGACGAAACCCAATACTTTATCTTCGGGATCACTCGCAAATATGCGAGTGTTGTCAAGCTACTGTATGGTTTAAGTATAGTGAGAAAAAAATGCTCCCAAAATCAAAATTCAGAAAGTAGTCATAGAGCACAAGGTAGCGCTTACCTATCCGTCGGTACCCCGGGGCGGTCTATGAGTAAAGACCGGAGGTACCGACGTGAGAGGGAGGGAGTGCTTTATAGGAAACTTGATTGTACACAGCTGCGTCTGTTCACCGGGGTGACTAAGGCAAAGCCTGTTGCATTTAGAAACGGCGTGAGGACCCAACCGGGCTCACAGCTGTAGTGAACTGCGCATGTGTAATTAGTGCGCTAACTCTGCCCCTGAACAGTGCGCATGTGTCGAGCCGTGTACACTGATCAGACACAGCTCATAAGCCATGACGGTGCTTGGACCAGACTTGTCTAACTAAATAAATAAAAACTGGAATTGAAGTGTTGACTGCTGCGTGTTAACCGGGGTGGTCAAGGCAAAGCCTGTTACATTTAGATACAGCATGAGAACCCAACCGGGCTCACAGCTGTAGTGAACTGCGCATGTGTATTAAATGCGCTAACTATGCCCCTAAACAGTGCGCATGTGTCGAGCTGTGTACATTAATCAAACACAGCTCACAAGTCATAACGGTGCTGGGACCAGACTTGTCAAACAAAATCAAAGCTGGAATTGAAGTGTTGACTACTGCGTTATCAGTCAAAGATAAACTGCTTAACGCACATATATCTCATAACAACAGCCAGGGGATATCGTCATTAAGCCCTGTAATATCCGAGTGTAGTCGATAAACCCATTTTTGTTCTCTACAGAGGAGAAAACGTTGGATGTCTACAATGTGTTGAGGAATATAGGGTTGTTCAAGTATTACCCAACGTAAATCAGTTTCTTTATGGCCTGCTGTGATGAAATGGCTGGTAAGTTTGGTAGCACTCTTTTTGCACCGAATAGTACTCTTATGTTCTGCAATCCTCAGTTTAATTTTTCGAGATGTCATCCCCACATAGTTCTTATCACACGGACATTTTATTAGGTAAATAACCCTGTCACTGTTGCAGTTAGTATGTTTGTCAAGACGCCATGGTCTGTTCGTACCAATGTCTATTTCCGTGGTGTGCGAAGTCTGGGGGCACACCGAACAGTTCCCACAGGGGAAATGGCCTTTAACTGGAGGTAGACCCCAAAGGGGCGCATCTACGGATTTGCTCAAGGCTCGAGGACGTGTATGTATCAGCTGGTCCTTGATGTTGTGACTCCTTTTATAAGCAAATAAAGGAGGGGGTAATACCTTCCCTTCAATCTTGACCACTCTCCAATTCTTGAGAATGCTCTTCTTCAGTGCATTTGAGTAGCTTGAAAAGGTGTTGACACACGTAATCCTGTTCTCCTCAGTACTTGGATTACAAATTCGTTTCTCCAGGAGAGCCTCCCTGTGATTGTTAAAAGCTCTCTTCATTGATGTTCTTACAGTTTTTTGGGGTATTGCCTATCCAGTAGTTGGGAAGAGAGCTGGGTGGCATGTTCACAGTATTTGGAAACGGTTGAACAATTTCGCCGGATACGGAGAAATTGCCCAAATGGCAAGTTCTCCCGCAAAGCTCTCGGATGAAAACTCTGAAAATGTAGCAAAGAGTTCCGTGCCATCGGTTTCCTATAAAGTTCCGTAGTAAGTATTCCATCCTTAGAACTGATCAATAGAGCCAAAAAAGGTAGGTTCTCTTTCGAAGCTTCGCAAGTAAACTTCAGAAAACCATTTCTGTTGTTCAGCCAAGAGTGGAAGCTCTCAATGGTGTCCATAGAACCTCTCCAGATGATTAGAATGTCGTCTATGTATCGTTTCCAGGACAAAATATGGCCTAGAAACGGATTTGTGGTTGACAGTATCTCCGCCTGTTCGAATTGGTGAACATAAAGATTGGCTAAAGAAGGGGCAAAAATACTCCCCATAGATGTTCCGGAGATCTGTAGAAATAACTTATCCTCGAATTGAAAGAAATTCTCCTTCATCGCCAGTGTTGCACGGATGTATGACGTTACAACGCACACTATTACAACGCATGCACTTACAACGCATTTTTTACAATGCATAATCCATTACAACGCATGACATTACAACGCATGACACTACAACGCATTTTTAAAAAATACCTTTACAACGCACTACCATTACAACGCATACTACCTTTACAACGCATACCATTACAACGCATAATATTAAATTACATTTAAGGTAAGTATTAGATAGTATAGGGGTAAAAATTACTATTCTAACTCCAGGGGGTGCAACAGTAGGGTAAGTGTTGGATAGTGTAGGGGTAAAAATTACCATTCTAACTCCAGGGGGTGCAACAGTAGGGTAAGTGTTGGATAGTGTAGGGGTAAAAATTACTATTCTAACTCCAGGGGGTGCAACAGTAGGGAAAGTGTTGGATAGTATAGGGGTAAAAATTACTATTCTAACTCCAGGGGGTGCATCAGTAGGGTAAGTGTTGGATAGTATAGGGGTAAAAATTACTATTCTAACTCCAGGGGGTGCATCAGTAGGGTAAGTGTTGGATAGTATAGGGGTAAAAATTACTATTCTAACTCCAAGGGGTGCATCAGTAGGGTAAGTGTTGGATAGTATAGGGGTAAAAATTACTATTCTAACTCCAGGGGGTGCATCAGTAGGGTAAGTGTTGGATAGTATAGGGGTAAAAATTACTATTCTAACTCCAGGGGGTGCATCAGTAGGGTAAGTGTTGGATAGTATAGGGGTAAAAATTACTATTCTAACTCCAGGGGGTGCATCAGTAGGGTAAGTGTTGGATAGTATAGGGGTAAAAATTACTATTCTAACTCCAGGGGGTGCATCAGTAGTGTAAGTGTTGGATAGTATAGGGGTAAAAATTACTATTCTAACTCCAGGGGGTGCATCAGTAGGGTAAGTGTTGGATAGTATAGGGGTAAAAATTACTATTCTAACTCCAGGGGGTGCATCAGTAGGGTAAGTGTTGGATAGTATAATGTAATATTATGCGTTGTAATGGTATGCGTTGTAATGGTAGTATGCGTTGTAATGGAATGCGTTGTAAAGGTAGTTTTTAAAAATGCGTTGTAGTATCCTGCGTTGTAATATCATGCGTTGTAATGGATTATGCGTTGTAAAAAATGCGTTGTAATGGTAGTGCGTTGTAAAAGTTGCGTTGTAAAGGTTGTTCCCCGTGTTGCACAGAACATGATGAACTCAACTGGCGTGGGACTCTGCAGATCTCTTGCTTCCAGAAGTGTTTTAATGACAGACAAAGTCTCGTCTTGTGGGATGCAGGTGTATAGTGACTCCACATCAAAGCTCACTAAGAAGTCTTGTGTAGTGTCAAAAGGCATCCCATCTATGATGCGCAGTAGATCCTTCGTGTCCTCAACGTATGTGGGCATTGTCTTCACAAGGGGTTTCAGAAAAAAAAAAAAAAACCTACAAAGGTAGACAAGGGTTCAAGGAGTGACCCTATCCCCGAGATTATGGGTCTACCTGGAGGGGGTAACACCCCTTTATGTATTTTTGGTAATACATAAAAGTATGGAACCACTGGAAATGTAGTTTTCAAAAACATTGCCTCATGGTTTGTGATCCAGCCTTGTTCCAACGCATCATCTACTCGATCTTTGATGATGGCCATAAGCCTCTTGGTGGGATCCAATTTGAGAGGCTGGTAAAAAGTGCCATTATTAAGTTGTCTCTTGCACTCACTTCTATATGCTTCTGTGTCCATGATTACTGTGGCGCCCCCTTTATCCGCAGGTTTGATGGTGACTGACCTGTCTATCGATAATGTCTGGAGAGCAAAGTTTTCATTCTTGGACAAATTCATGAATTGTCGATTCTCAAGCTGGAAAAGCGTTTCAGCATCTCTCAAAACAGCCCTCTCAAAAGTGAGTATTTCCGGAGGAACTAGATGTGTCGGTGGATTAAAAGTGGACTTCGGGCGTAAGCCAGTATTAGTGGTGTTCTCCTCGTCGGCCTCTTGTGGTTTATCGCCGAAGAACGCACGTAATCTCACCTTCCTGAAGAAGGCAGCTAGTTCTTGTCGAGTTTGAAATGAATCTCCTTTGTATGTTGGAACATACCCAAGCCCCTTCTTTAGAACGTTGGTCTCATCAACAGTAAGAGGGCGTTCACTTAAATTGACAATCAGGCTGTCAAGTTGCTTGGTCCTGGTGCCGCAGGATCTCTCAGGTTGCTCCGTGTCCGAGACGATGGAGGAGGGCTCCAATGGACGCTTGATTGAGCGGGTCTTCTCTTGCCTCTGGAGCGGCGTTGGCCTTGTCCTAAAAAAGGCTGTTGTTGGAAATTGTCAGGATGCAATGGACCAGGATACATTGGGTGCTGGAAGTAGGGTTGTTGAAAATTGTAGGGTCCGGGTGGCCACCATTGTGGCTGAGGGGGGCCTCCAAAGAAATTACCTCTCCTGAGACCTCTTCTCCTCCAGTTTCGGCCTCTTGAGGATTGGTACGTGCCTGGATCTGAGTCAGATGAGTTACCATTGCTACCAGACGTAGAGTAGTTCGAACCAGACCTACCACTCTGTTGGTTGTATGTGGGAGGAACATAGGAATCACTTGTGTAGGGATAAACTTTAGTCATAGAGAATTTAGCCAGATCCTTCTTGAATTTTACAATTTTATTTGCAAGGATGGTATCTCTAAACTCCTTGCTGGTTTTATCAGTTTCTTTAGACTGTTTATTATAAGTGGCCGTGACCAGTACTGACTTGATCTGGGACTCTAAAAGTTGTATCTCGACTAGGATGTTGTCCGCTATCCTCTTGGCTGTTGTTATTATTAGAATTAGCCAATCCCGTGTGCATCGCCAAGCCACCAAAGACCAATCCTTGAGGAATGTCTTATCCTCCAGGAACAGTCTGGGTGCATTGTTCACTATGAGGCCAGTAGGAGCACAATCAGCCCGTAAATATTCGGTCATGATAGCCCCATGTACCTGTGTCCGTGCATGTGAGCGTTTCAGAAAAAGGACTTTACTCCAATCATCATTATTGATAGTAGTAGTATTCGTAGGTAAATCAATAATAGATGGTGTTTGGAGGATGTCCAATGCTACTGCATCATCAAAAGAAAGACCCTGCCTCTCTGACATTGTGAGAAAAGGTCTAGAGAACACTAAAATAGAAAACTAAGGAAAAACGATTCAAGAAAAACCAGCTGTGCCATCCACTCATAAGACAGGACGAGAACTATACAAAGAAAGCCACAGAGCGTTATGAATCCCTTCTCAGGAAAAGGAATCTTACAACAAAGGACCTACGGCCGAGAGGCCGCTTAATGGCAATAACAACAAAACAAAACAATGTGGGAAGTGATCCAAGGGAAAAGGATTTTAAAGACCAGCAGGTTGTATATCCCTTAAATTGAATCACTATAACACTGGTCAACCCGGGTCTAATGCTGTGTCAACAAAGAAGAAAAAGAAAGCATATCTACTGATTCCGACATCTCTTGTTAGAAGAGAACTCTTCTTGGAACAGAACCCATCAATCACCAAGGAGTCAGTGCGTTTGTCATCATCTGGGTCTGTGTCTCTTGATACAACGCACCAGGTCCTGATGGAACGACCCGGTTGCGAGTAAAGAGAAGTGGCATACAAGGGTTGCTGTCAGATCTCCACCAATGATAACAAGAGAAATATAGTAAGCCCTCGCTCACGTGAAAGGGGTTCTAAAAGTGCAGCACTAAATCATAAAAGTGACTAAAAATGGCTAGGGGAACTCAAAAGTGCTTTAATTGGTAGAGTGCCTCTGCCAACATTAAAAAGCAAAATGGCAACTCAGCATAAATACTTTGTCATTATGCTCATTGTCCATAGTATCTGGTCGACATGTTTCTGCCCATTGGGATCTGTGTAGTATCAAGGGCATTCATCAGGACCTAAATTGCTGCTACTATGTAAAAGTGTGTAAAAGTATAATAAAAAATACAGACATTCCTACCACCGGTTAACTCTACAGATGTCAAAACCGGATACCTAGGAAAGCAAAGAGAAACGAATAAGAAATGCAACAAATCATCAATGTTGTCTGAAACAGCAAAACAACAGTAATCAAATACCGTCTTTAGAAGCACAAATTTATGCTTCATGCATCCAATCCTGTATTAGATTGCACTTACCCCAGAACTCTGGGTGATACCCTCACCTCAACCTGGTCTCTGCTCAGGGAAAGGGGCCCCGCTCTAATATAGGGGAGAAGAAAAAGAAAGGCTGCTGACTAACATGCCAAAATTTTCACTCCCCATCAGGATGGCTAAAAGAATATAGGCAACGTCCATGTATTACATAAATGTGATGGCAGACAGCATGGCTTTAAAATGGTATTAACCCTTGCTGGGAATCTTAGGATGGGGAACTCTGAAAGTTTCAAAAAAGATCTCAATTTCAGTGTCAAGCAAGGGTTCCTAACAGGATAAATGACGAAACCCAATACTTTATCTTCGGGATCACTCGCAAATATGCGAGTGTTGTCAAGCTACTGTATGGTTTAAGTATAGTGAGGAAAAAATGCTCCCAAAATCAAAATTCAGAAAGTAGTCATAGAGCACAAGGTAGCGCTTACCTATCCGTCGGTACCCCGGGGCGGTCTATGAGTAAAGACCGGAGGTACCGACGTGAGAGGGAGGGAGTGCTTTATAGGAAACTTGATTGTACACAGCTGCGTCTGTTCACCGGGGTGACTAAGGCAAAGCCTGTTGCATTTAGAAACGGCGTGAGGACCCAACCGGGCTCACAGCTGTAGTGAACTGCGCATGTGTAATTAGTGCGCTAACTCTGCCCCTGAACAGTGCGCATGTGTCGAGCCGTGTACACTGATCAGACACAGCTCATAAGCCATGACGGTGCTTGAACCAGACTTGTCTAACTAAATAAATAAAAACTGGAATTGAAGTGTTGACTGCTGCGTGTTAACCGGGGTGGTCAAGGCAAAGCCTGTTACATTTAGATACAGCGTGAGAACCCAACCGGGCTCACAGCTGTAGTGAACTGCGCATGTGTATTAAATGCGCTAACTATGCCCCTAAACAGTGCGCATGTGTCGAGCTGTGTACATTAATCAAACACAGCTCACAAGTCATAACGGTGCTGGGACCAGACTTGTCAAACAAAATCAAAGCTGGAATTGAAGTGTTGACTACTGCGTTATCAGTCAAGGATAAACTGCTTAACGCACATATATCTCATAACAACAGCCAGGGGATATCGTCATTAAGCCCTGTAATATCCGAGTGTAGTCGATAAACCCATTTTTGTTCTCTACAGAGGAGAAAACGTTGGATGTCTACAATGTGTTGAGGAATATAGGGTTGTTCAAGTATTACCCAACGTAAATTAGTTTCTTTATGGCCTGCTGTGATGAAATGGCTGGTAAGTTTGGTAGCACTCTTTTTGCACCGAATAGTACTCTTATGTTCTGCAATCCTCAGTTTAATTTTTCGAGATGTCATCCCCACATAGTTCTTATCACACGGACATTTTATTAGGTAAATAACCCTGTCACTGTTGCAGTTAGTATGTTTGTCAAGACGCCATGGTCTGTTCGTACCAATGTCTATTTCCGTGGTGTGCGAAGTCTGGGGGCACACCGAACAGTTCCCACAGGGGAAATGGCCTTTAACTGGAGGTAGACCCCAAAGGGGCGCATCTACGGATTTGCTCAAGGCTCGAGGACGTGTATGTATCAGCTGGTCCTTGATGTTGTGACTCCTTTTATAAGCAAATAAAGGAGGGGGTAATACCTTCCCTTCAATCTTGACCACTCTCCAATTCTTGAGAATGCTCTTCTTCAGTGCATTTGAGTAGCTTGAAAAGGTGTTGACACACGTAATCCTGTTCTCCTCAGTACTTGGATTACAAATTCGTTTCTCCAGGAGAGCCTCCCTGTGATTGTTAAAAGCTCTCTTCATTGATGTTCTTACAGTTTTTTGGGGGTATTGCCTATCCAGTAGTTGGGAAGAGAGCTGGGTGGCATGTTCACAGTATTTGGAAACGGTTGAACAATTTCGCCGGATACGGAGAAATTGCCCAAATGGCAAGTTCTCCCGCAAAGCTCTCGGATGAAAACTCTGAAAATGTAGCAAAGAGTTCCGAGCCATCGGTTTCCTATAAAGTTCCGTAGTAAGTATTCCATCCTTAGAACTGATCAATAGATCCAAAAAAGGTAGGTTCTCTTTCGAAGCCTCGCAAGTAAACTTCAGAAAACCATTTCTGTTGTTCAGCCAAGAGTGGAAGCTCTCAATGGTGTCCATAGAACCTCTCCAGATGACTAGAATGTCGTCTATGTATCGTTTCCAGGACAAAATATGGCCTAGAAACGGATTTGTGGTGGACAGTATCTCCGCCTGTTCGAATTGGTGAACATAAAGATTGGCTAAAGAAGGGGCAAAAATACTCCCCATAGATGTTCCGGAGATCTGTAGAAATAACTCATCCTCGAATTGAAAGAAATTCTCCTTCATCGCCAGTGTTGCACAGAACATGATGAACTCAACTGGCGTGGGACTCTGCAGATCTCTTGCTTCCAGAAGTGTTTTAATGACAGACAAAGTCTCGTCTTGTGGGATGCAGGTGTATAGTGACTCCACATCAAAGCTCACTAAGAAGTCTTGTGTAGTGTCAAAAGGCATCCCATCTATGATGCGCAGTAGATCCTTCGTGTCCTCAACGTATGTGGGCATTGTCTTCACAAGGGGTTTCAGAAAAAAATCTACAAAGGTAGACAAGGGTTCAAGGAGTGACCCTATCCCCGAGATTATGGGTCTACCTGGAGGGGGTAACACCCCTTTATGTATTTTTGGTAATACATAAAAGTATGGAACCACTGGAAATGTAGTTTTCAAAAACATTGCCTCATGGTTTGTGATCCAGCCTTGTTCCAACGCATCATCTACTCGATCTTTGATGATGGCCATAAGCCTCTTGGTGGGATCCAATTTGAGAGGCTGGTAAAAAGTGCCATTATTAAGTTGTCTCTTGCACTCACTTCTATATGCTTCTGTGTCCATGATTACTGTGGCGCCCCCTTTATCCGCAGGTTTGATGGTGACTGACCTGTCTATC